>NC_052625.1:167957063-169361103 GCF_016161935.1 Mauremys reevesii
CCATCAGTGGGGGAGTAGAGGGTATGTACTGTTAGGTTGCTTAATTTTTTTTATTTCCTTGCATTGGTGGGTTTGTATTAAGCATGTTATATGTGTAATATAGGTTATATGTGTAGAGGTGAACAGTGAGGTGGCAAAATTTGCAGATGGCACAAAACTGCTCAAGATAGTTAAGTCAAAAGCTGACTGCAAAGAATTATAAAGGAATCTCACAGTACTGGGTGACTGGGCAACAAAATGGCAGATGAAATACAGTGTTGATAAATGCAAAGTAATGCACATTGGAAAACACAATCCAAGCATAATAATAATACATAATAATGGGGATTAAATTAACTGTTACCACTCAAGAAAGAGACCTTGGCATCATTGTGGATAGTTCTCTGAAAACATCTGCTCAAAGTGCAGTACTAGTCAAAAAATCTAGCACCTAATTAGGTAATTAGACAATAAATATCCTAATGTCACTATATAAATCCATGGTATTCCCATACTTTGAATACAGCATGTACTTCTGGTTGCTCCATCTCATAAAAGATATATTGGAAATGGAAAAGGTACAGAGAAGGGCAACAAAAATGATTAAGGGTATGGAACAGCTTCTAGATGAAGAGAGATTAAAAGACTATCATTGTTCAGCTTCAAAAAGAGATGACTATGGGGGGATATGAAAGAGGTGTATAAAATCAAGAATAGTGTGGAGAAAGTGAATTAGGAAGTTTCATTTACACCTTCACATATTACAAGAACCGGGGGCACCCAATGGAATGAATAGGCCAGTGGTTTAAAACAAACAAAAGGAAGTACTTCTTCACACAGTGCATAGTCAAATTGTGGAACTCATTGCGAGGGGATGTGGTGAAGGTCAAAAGTATAACTGTGTTAAAAATAATTGGAGAAGTTCATAGAGGATAGATTCATCAATGGCGATTAGCCAAGATGGTCAGGGATGCAACCCCAAGCTCTGGATGTTCCTAAGGTTCTGACTGCCAGAAGCTCGGAGAGGACAACAGGGGATGGATCATTTGATTATTGCCCTCTTCTATTCATTCCCTTTGAACCTTGTGGCATTGGCCACTGTTGGAAGACTGGATGCTGGCTAGATGGACTATTGGTCTGACCTAATATGGCCATCCTTACGGTCTTACATAACTCTTTCAGAACAAAGGATTTTTTTATTATTGCTCCTTTGACACAAGTATCCAGTTCTGACAGTAGTGTTGCCCCTCAGCCAAGCAGAAACAGACATCCCGGGCTTTGCGGGTCAACATCCCAGTAGAGGAGAAATCAGTGACTTGGGTTCTTCATGTATTCTAAGTATAAGTTACTGGTACTTTATTTTCACATATACGCCAATCCTGAAATGAGATGGGCAAACAGCATGCAGGGCAATCCCTTCTTCTGGGAATCTCAGCTTGACAACAATGCCCAGTTTCCAGGGAGAACTCTGCCTCAATAATTGACTTTAATCAGAGCCCAAGGCAGAGAGCAAATTCTCCTTCTGCTTTTTCTCTTCACGTTGTGTTGCTTATATGGCTCGCAGTAGCTTTAGCTGACCATACTATCTGGCCCCAGTATTTTCAGTATATATAAACACACAAACCAGTGCACCAGGAAGTACATAATGAAAGCACCTAATATTTCAATCAACAGAGGTTGTTTTTAGAACAGGATGAACTGTTCACATGTGAGTTTCATTAGCACCTCATTAGACTGCTTTTTTTCCTTTCCTCCTTTAAAAAAAAATAATAATAAAGCCCTGTGAACCAAAATTCTGTTCTGGCTTACACTTTAATTGTGTTATTTAGTCAATGCTAGATTTGTCCTGAGGTATTAAATGTTTTTGCACCAAAAATCCAGCTTTTGTTTTGAGTTTACAGTAATAGCAACAACTAAACTCTTGGTCATTTCAATAAAAACACAAGAGTCTGAAAAAGAAGTAGAAGATTCTTATTAAAAACTACAGAGATTTGAGGAGCCTCTGATAATGGTTAGTCATCTGTAAAAAACAAGAGAGTAGCTGGCTTTCTACAATTCTTGCAGAAGTTGTTGGAGCTATTGGCTCTCTCTGAGCCCAGCAATACTTGTTCTTTCTTTGTAGTCCTTTGAGATGTTGTAGATGAATCTGTAGTTGACAGCTTTCCCCTGATGTGTAAACAGATTTGGTGATTTTCTTGCTTTCTCTGTAGTCTTGTTAAATGCAATTCAGGTATATTGGTTTTAAAAGTTACGCACAATTATTCATTACAGTCCTTGACTGTTTTACTTATCAGCTCTTATACATTTGGTCAATAAAATAAGTAAACATGGTTATTGTTTTTATTTTTATGTAAAATATGTTGTAATAATTACATTATGTGGAGTAGGCATGATGATTCAGACAACCAAATCATTCTGTTGTAAATTGGACTTTTAACATGAGCCAAAGTGGATGCATCTCTGGGGAGAGAGTTTTAGACTATTCTTTCTTGGAGCTATTGTGCATTTTTTAAACCAGAGATTGCTACTGAAGAAACGTTCAGCTCAGATGTAGTGAAGCCTGCAGTGATTTCAGCACTTTTGTACTATAGGTGGGAATTGCTCTTGGCAATGATATTAAGAAAATAACTTGAAGTAAGAAAGAGAAAAAGTGGAGAAAATTAAGTGAAAATATGTGACACTGTAATTTATTAAATCAATGTGCATACATACACTATTAAAATTCATATTATACAAATGTTCAAACTGAAATAATTCTAAATTACTGTGGATTATAAACTAAAATTAATGTTTTCCATTTTCTTTTTTCTTGTTAAAAAAATATTTGTATAGCACCATAAATGTAGATGCTATTTAGGGACAAAACTAAAACATGTTCATTCACTCTGAAGAACTTGAAATCCAAATAAGACAGGTGAGACAAACGCAAGACAAGATTCATATATTCATAGGTGTTCAAGTCAGCAGGGACCATTGTGATCATCTTTCTTACCTATATAATACAAGCCATAGACCTTCCCTGAATAGAAACTTTGCTTAAGTAGATGATATCTTTTAGGCAAAAGTCCAATCTTGATTTAAAAATTGCAAGAGATGAGAATCGTGCACAACCCTTGGTAAATTGTTGCAATGGTTAATTTACCCTCACTTTTAAAAATAGTATCTTATTTTCAGTCTGAATTTGTCTAGGTTCAACTTCCAGTCACAGGATCTTGTTGTGCCTTTGTCTGCTAGACTGAAGAGTCCATTGTCAAATTTGTGTTCTCTATGTAGTGTGATGGAGCAAGGCTGGATGGCTACAGGAAAGTATTGAGGAGCAGGTATGTTAGCTCCAGGCTAAGCAAATCCCTAGTACCATGGGAACCATAATGGCAGTTGCTCCAGGCTAATCAAGGCACCTGGGGCCAATTAAGAACTTTCTAGAAGGCACCGGAGAGAGCTACATTGATTGGAGCACCTGCAGCCAATCAGGACAGGCTAATCAAGGCACCTGGTATAAAAAGGGGAGCTCACTCCAGTCTAGGGAGGAGGAGCCAGAGGAAAGAAGTGCGCATGAGGAGCTGGGAGCAAGAGACACAAGGAACTAAGAACTGAGAGGGGGTACTATTGGAGGATTGAGGAAAACACCATACAATCAAGCAGCATCAGACACCAGGAGGATCCTGTGGTGAGGATAAAGAAGGTGTTTGAAGGAGGCTATGGGGAAGTAGCCCAGGGAGCTGTAGCGGTCAAGCAGTGGTTACAAGTAGCACTATAGAGACTGCTGCAATTCACAGGGCCCTGGGCTGGAACCCGGAGTAGAGGGCGGGCCCGGGTTCCCCCCTAGCCCCGCTACTCCTAATCAGACATAGGAGTAGTTGATCCAGACTATGGGTTTCATCCAAGGGGAAAACCACTGAGGGGAAGAAATCCGCCAATAAGCGCAGGACCTACTAGAGGAGAGGAGGAACTTTGCCACAGTAGGTACTTATAAACTGTGATCATATCACCCCTTTTTCTTAAAATAAATAGATTGAACTATTGATGATAGATTCTCCTATTGTGTTCGATGGATGAGCTACAGTCATTTATTGTGGGTCCTGAGATGAAACCAAAGTCCAGTATCAGACCTGCAGTCCCATCCACAAGTGCCACAGGTGAAGACAGTTGTATAAGATGAATGTGAGCTGCCTTTACCGTTATGCCTCATACATCTCTTTTTGATTGCAGCAGTCCATGAGCTCATGAAATCTTTCAGTCTGAAGTGGCAGAGCTGATATCATCATATCTTATCATGGGCTAAGAGCACCAAGGTGTTCATGTCAACATTGCAAGATTGATGGTTGGTCGCAGAGTGTCTTTGTATTGTTTTCTTGGTCTGTCCCTAAAGTGAGTTCTGATCTGTAATTCTCTGTGAAAGACAGCCTTCATTTTCCACTGTCAGACAAACAGACCACATGATCACACCATCTCAGCTGTATTATCACTATAAAAGCTTCAGGGCCTGTGATATTGCAGCACTCAAGGACGTCAGTTTTTGGAAAGAAATCTTTCCATTTAATTCCCATTATCTGCTGTAGACATCATAGATGGAATTGGTCCAAGTATTTTATGTGGAATTGATAACTAGTTCATGTATCATAGAATCATAGAAGATTAGGGTTGGAAGAGACCTCAGGAGGTCATCTAGTCCAACCCCATGCTCAAAGCAGGACCAACACCAACTAAATCATCCCAGCCAGGGCTTTGACAAGCCAGGCCTTAAAAACCTCTAAGGATGGAGATTCCACCACCTCCCTAGGTAACCCATTCCAGTGCTTCACCACCCTCCTAGTGAAATAATGTTTCCTAATATCCAGCCTAGACCTTCCCCACTGCAACTTGAGCCCATTGCTTCTTGTTCTGTCATCTTTCACCACTGAGAACAGCCAAACTCCATCCTCTTTGGAACCCCTCTTCAGATAGTTCAGAGAATCATAGAATATCAGGGTTGGAAGGGACCTCAGGAGGTCATCTAGTCCAACCCCCTGCTCAAAGCAGGACCAATTCCCAACTAAATCATCCCAGCCAGGGCTTTGTCAAGCCTGACCTTAAAAACCTCTAAGGAAGGAGATTCCACCACCTCCCTAGGTAACCCATTCCAGTGCTTCACCACTCTCTGAGTGAAAAAGTTTTTCCTAATATTTGAGCCAGACCAGGTCTCGAGGGATGGAATTTGCCCTTCCTGCCAATCTGGGTCTGTGGGACAGGGAAAATTCTCACTTCATTGTTTTGTATTGTGGTGGCACTGGCTGCTCCAACTGAGATCAGGGCCTATTGTGTAAGGGGATGTGTGTGCACATTGAGAGAGGCCCAAAGATCTAAATAGACTTGACAGATGCAGAGTGGGAGGAAAAATTCAGAGAGAGGAATTGACTTGCTCAAGGTCACCAGCTGAGCTGGATGAGAACCCATGGCTCCTGAATCCCAGCCCAGTGCCTGACCTGCCACACCACTCTGCTTCCCCTTAAATGGGCAGGGCACCCTGTAACATTGGCCATCTTTTTGACAGACATTCCTGTGGTGCTCAGGCCACAATAGCCACCATGGGCTGCTATCAAATCCCCCCTCAGTCTTCTCTTTTGCAGACTAAAGAAGCCTAGTTCCCTCAGCCTCTCCTCATAAGTCATGTATCGCAGTGCTAGAGGAGGGTGATCATGATGACGGTGTGGTAAATATCAATTTTTGTTTACAGTCTGACACCCTGTTCATTTCAGAGACCATGCTGAAATTTTCCAAAGCATAGCTAGTTGCACTAATGTACTTTGTAAGATCATCATCATTAATGGAATCTTGTGAAATGACACAGCTAATGTAGCAACATTTTTCAATGACTTTGAATGCTATATTGTCAGTGGACACAAATTGAGAAGTTGAAGTACTTTCTGGTTGAGACTGGACCATGACTTCTATCTTTAGGCTGATTATTAAGGAAAAAAAAACATTTTGCTGCATGTGCAAAAAGAAGTCAATGAGAAACTGAACGTCCTTGAGGATATGGGCCAATAAAGCACAATCATCAGTGAACAGTAATATATGAACAATTGTTTTCAAAACTTCTGTCTTTGCTTGCAAATAATGCAAATTCAGGACATCTCTATCTATATGATATTGCACATAAATGCCATAATCAGTGTCTCTGAATGCATCTATTAGAACTGCTGTAAACACGATGCTAAATAAAGTTAGCACAAGAACACAGCCTTGTTTTACTCTACTCGTAACAAAGAGTTTTGAGAAGCAGCCATGGTCAAGGATACGAATTGCATTCCTGCATGAAAAGATTTAATAATATTGACAAACTTTTCATAGGAACTGAACTTGTGGAGGACTGTCCACAAGCCATCTCAGTTTACAGAATCAAAGGCCTTAATAAGATCAACAAAAACTACATATAGATCTTGAGTCTTCTCACAACATTTCTCCTGAATTTGCCAAAGTGCAAAGATTACATCTGAAGTACTATTCCCAGCACATTGGCTTTCAGGCAGTATCTTCTCTGCAAATTGATCAGTTAGCCAGTTTAGCAAGACTTGCTCAAGTATCTTTCCTGCAGTAGCAAGGAGCGAGAGGCCACAATGTTTACCTCAAGAAGTGAACTTGCCTTCCGATTTGTAAAGGTGAATAGTGTTGACAACTTTAAGTTCCCATGACACAGCCTCCTTTTCTCAAAACTTTCAGTAGAGGTTATTGAGCTTCCTGATCAGCTCATGGCCCTCATATTTGAAGATCTATGCAGGGAATACAACCTGGACCCACTTCTTTGATGTTTGATATTTGCTTGACAGCTTTCCATACTTCAGATATGTTCAGTGGAATTGAGAGTTGGTCTTGAATTGGAAATTGTTCAAGATCATCAAGCACTGGTGCTGACATTGTGGTCAGGCAGTTCAGAATGTTCTTAAAGTGTTCAGCCCATCTTTTCAGAATTTGTCCATGATTGGTCAGCAACAGCGACTCATCTTCATTCCAAATACGGCTGATACGATTAGAATGTGCGCTGTACAAGGTCTTCAGCTCATCAGAAAACCATTTGAAGTCTTTTTGGTCTGCCGTTGATTGAAGCTACTCAACTTTCATTTTCCATCAGCTGTCCTTCAAAGATTGAGCTATAAATTATGTTAAGCTAAATAGATGGCAGCAGTGCAGGAAATGGAGAACATTACGATTATTGATGATGAGAAGAAAGTATTACTTTTAGAGATGGATTTCAAGAAGGAGTTCAAGGAACTGATGTTTGGCAGATAAAGAGAGGGGGGAAATTTGAAGCATAGTGGATTCCATGATAAAGATCTGAGGTGAAATCCTGGCTCCACTGAAGTAAATATTGAAATTTCTATTGACTTTAGTGGGGACAAGATTTCACCTTTGAAGCAGAGTGAGGAATGAGAATGAAAGAAGTAAGCCAGAATGATTGAGTAGAGCATTGACATGGGGATAAATCAAAGCAGATAGGTAGACAGGCACAATTATGAAGGGCTTTGTAATTCAGCATATAAACTTCAAATATGACAATTAAACTGAGAGAAAACATTGGAGATATTGAATGAAGAGGTCTGTTGGGTTGGAGGTGTGTGTTTCTGAGAGAGAATGAATTTAGTAACAACATTTTGGTCAGAAGATAAAATAGTTCATTATGGACAAATATGGAAGATGGTAATTTCCTTTCTTCGCACACAAGTTGTTTGCTTCGTTAAATATGTTTTGTTTTCTCTTATGGAAAACAACATTACTTGTTGTTATTCCTAGTCCACCTAGACCACTAATTTTAGTCAATTTAAAGCAAAATATATATTGTTCTGGGAACATATTAAGATAATTTAAATTTTATTTCTCCATTTTTTTAGTTTCTCTTCACCTTTCCTTTTGTGAGTCTGAATGCAAAATATTATTTCATAGAAACATTTGTGTTTTTATATATTATGGCAGAAAAGATTGCTTGAAGTAAGGTTGCTTAAGAATTTCCATTGTAATCCCCTTTTTTAGCTGTTCAAAATGATCTGGAACTTTCACTTATATGTCTGAAATTTTCCAGGAATTTTGAGGCCTGACTTCTTCTTGAAGATTAATTTTATTTGGACAGTTTAAGTAAAAATGGTTCAGCCACTTGGGAATAAGAGGAAAACAAAAGAAATACAGTTTTTCTGTTATGAAAAAAAAAAAGCCGTATGATGTTTTTTGAACAGCTTCTGTACTGATGTAACTCAGAGTCTAAATTTGGCAATGAAACCACCCATGCTGTGTGTGACATTTTTGAGTGATCCTGTGAAAAATTGGTTTAGCTTTGAATGACATTTTTGACCATTGATAGCTATACTTCATGCAGCCTTAACATTTTCTCAATGTATATATACTTGTGCTTATGTTTTTTTCCTCTCTCTTTGTAATATATTCCTTCTCCTTTAGGGTTTGATCCTGCACCACTGAAGTAAAAAAAGTTTTGTCACTGGTGCAGGATTAGCCCTTGTTATCTCAATTAGCATGTCTGTATTCAACAAAACAGACAAAAACTTTTTTGCAGTGGGATTTTAGCAATATTTGTTTTATTTTTGTCTGGTTTCCAGTAAAATTCTGTATGATACACTTAACTAATTAGTCCCATATCTTTTGTAGCATGCATTCTTTGTATGTCCCATTTGTTACTAGTGCTGAAACCCTCATAGTTCTGAGGCATTGACTATATGAGTGGGTCAAAAAGAAGCCTCCTCTCTGACACTGCATTATACTTTTCTCCACTGGATGCAACATTTTACATAATATACAGCCTCAGCAGATTATTAATAAAGCTATATTTCCATTTGCTTTGTAACAAGGAGTATAAGTAGAGTTTACTTGGCTGATTCTGGTATAAACACATGTAATTGCTCCAGAAAACCTGGACACAGCTGTTGTGGAACATGAAAAGGTACCTTTTTTTGTTGTTTTTTTTCTGGCACTATTCATTTCCATCTCTTTTAAAAGGTGTTTCTGTAGATGGGGTTTTTAGTACATATAGAATAATTTACATCTCCAGGGCAGTAACTTCAACATTCCAAAGGAATGCTACTTTTGAAGAGTATGTCTAACATATTCAGACACCAGAACACAGCTTATTATAATTTTAGTGCAGAACTTAAGCATGTGTAATGAGGTTTCATCTTTGTAGCCTCAGTATGCACCCAGGGAAAACACATGAAAGAACTAAATCAGCATAAGAATAACTTCTTCAAATTCTTCCTCTTCTTTATTTATTCCTTGTGAATTTAGTGTTTGTTTGACTGGTGGTGTTAGCTACTAGTTTCCATCCATGATTGTGTTCTTTCATTTCAATATATATATCCTTTCTTTTTTCTTTTTGAGAACTAAATCATCAATTAACATTTCTAAAAAAACAGATATAACTGAATGTATTCTCCTCAAAGGGAATGTTTCTGTGTCTAGAAGTGACTCTTATTAGTTCATAAAAAGAACCCAAACCACTCTTTTTATCTTAGCTCTACAAGTACTATCATTACATCGGTCTCCTGTGAGTTAAAATAGAGTTTGTGTGATAAATTCCCCTCAGACACAAAAGAATCCTATTTATAACCGCCTGATTATCAAAGATGCCTTTCTTGATGCTTCTTGTAGGAAATGGTTCACTTCCCTTTCCCCAATCCCCCCATTATCTCTGCTTTTGGTTTGGACGTACCACTTCAGTGTATACTACATCACTCCAGATCTAGTGCAATATATTTTTACATTCTGAAATTGTTTATTAGCTCATTGAATGTGAGCGACTAGGCTTTGTGTATTTGGGGATCAGTTGAATTCAACTTTTTAATTTATAGCACACCTGCAAACACTGTACAAGAGTGTTTGACAATCAAACAACAAATTCAGAGGAAGCTGGAGAACGGTTAGGAGAGAAAGAAAATAAGAGGATGGTAATGACCTATTACCATCCAAAGTAATCTTCATGCTTATTTACTGCAGTAATAAGTAAAATATAAAAAATTTGGTGTGCAGTTAGAGATATATATTTTGTACACACTTGCCCACAACTTTCTTTCTAAACCACGCCTCCCCCCCCCATCTCAGTCCATGGGTTTTCTTCATCTTCTGAGGTGGCCTGTATAGAGACCAGAACATTGCCTTAGAATTCTTCAGAGAGTGCAGTGCCTCAACTGTTTTAGAGTTAAACAGATCATGGCCCTGAAAAGGCAGGTCTTCAATAGTGACCTTAATCTGTTTAGAAATTTCTAATGACTGCAACCAGAATGTTCTTCTCATAGTGACCACAGTGGCCACTGATCTGCCTGCAGTGTCGAAGGCACCCAGTGAGGCCTATGAAGCTGTCTTTGCCATCAATTGGCCTTATGAAGTCACTGTTCTCGGTTCATCTCTAATCTCCTGAGGAAGTTTCTGAGATAGTTGCAGAACTTTGTGCCATTGCATAAAATCATTCATATTCATTATTACTTGGGTGATGCTTTAAAATTAAAAGTTAAAAGAACTGGTGGGGGGGGAAATTATATACACTTGGCTAAATAAAACTACTCTTGAACTGAAGGTAAATATATTGTCTGAGGAATTTACACTTTATTTCCTTTAAAAACATTGCATGCCAACAAATTGCTAGCCTTGCCAGTTTATCTGTTTTGACTAATGGACATGTTATGGTAGCAATCATTTGACCTGACTTGAATTTTGCATTCCCGAAAAAAAAAAAAAGAATATTTGATTCTTCAGAACTCAGTTGGAAGGGACAAGCCAAATTTTCCAATATAAAAGTGTAAGTAGAACACATATACACACACATGGATGGTGAACATCACACATGTGGGTAGTCACATCAGCACTTGGGTACATATGGTCTACTTGACTGCAAACTCCTTGGGGGTAAGGAGTGTCTTGATATCTTTGTTTTGTATATTCTTATTATTAGCTTCTTTTATAAATCGGAGTGCTGAGTTAGGATCCAGTCCAGTTCCTCTATCTGATATTGAGAGTTTTACCATTGGCTGCATTGAGTGAAGGATCACCACATTTAGTGCATAAGTACAATATGATTTAAAGGCACCAAAAATCGATGCTGAAGTCTTCATTTATACATCTGAAAAATAGTAAAGGTTATAAGAAGGCAAAAGGTGTATTCATTTTATTTATTTTTATTTATTTATTTATTTTAGCACAATGCCCAGCAAATGAAATCCGTACAGACTCATCTGGAGTGATCCTCAGTCCAGGTTACCCAGGCAACTACCCCAATTCTCAGACCTGCTCCTGGACTATTAAAGTTGAACCAAGCTATAACATCTCTATTTTTGTAGAAATGTTTCAGAGTGAAAAACAGTTTGATGAATTGGAAATATTTGACGGTAAGAGTTATTTAACTATCATCTGAATGCAAACAATGAATATAGAGATGAGACAAACTCAATTTCCAGAATGTTGGTGCCATCAGACAATGATGTGTTTGGAGCCTCCAAATGACTATTCTGCTTCACGTCTAAACTTTGGTATCCAGTGTTGTTTTCAATTACAGTATTTTTGAAAAAGCAGCTGATTAATTGTGTTAGGTCTGTCCTATTAGATTAATGTGGAAAGTTAAATATCTCTTTAAAGAAATTTGATAAATGATTATATGGTTTCATTGTGAACCTATCTTTTGAAAAACAAAAAAAAGGTGTCATTCGATTCCCATAAATTATACCAGAGATTATTGCCATTTGAGTTTAGATAATAGTTTAGATAGAGAGCTGTTTTACTATTCTTGGGCCAAATCCTGTGCTGAGAAATCACATGCAACTCTTGCAAATCACATGTGGGCATCTGAGCACAGAATTTAGCATGTTATCTTTATAATGTTGCCATTCCTGGTGATGCAATTCTCTTGGATTGAAATACCATATGTTTATATTCATAGAATTATTTAGGGTCCAAGTGCTTTCTAATCAAATATCTAGTCCATTCTCTTTATATTGTAGCAGAATATGTATCACGAGTCTTGAGTACATCTAATAAAGATGATTTCACAGCCCTTTATTACCTTATTCTATTGACAGGTCTCATAAAATTTTCCTCTCGTTCCTACACTATTTTTTTCCTGCTGCAGTTTAAGCTGATTACTAGTTATTCTGTTGTCATTGATTAATGAGAGCAATTGGTCCAAAACCACATCATAACATAATTTTATGTATTTGGAGACTATTATCACATCTACCCTTATTAAGCAAGAAGACTGCATGGTACAACTGATTAATGTACACGTTGGACATATTTTCATCATGTTACCAGGATACCCAAAAGGATATAATCATTATCAAGAGGTCTGAAGTGTCCTGTTGTAAATATAATTTGGACACTCTTTTTTTCCTTTATCAATTGATCTTTTAATATCTAATACAAATATTCATTCGCAATCTACAATGGTTTATTATAAAAACAAAATTTAGCAATCTTTTCAAATTGCCAGTTTTCTCTCTATAAGCTTCCCTGGCTCTGAGAGGTCAAAGAAGTAATTAGTGGGGGAAAGCTATTAACATTCTCCCTATCTCCTCACTACTCAGCACACATCTTCCAGATTAGAGAACAGCCACAGCTTTCCCTGGAACTTCCCCAGTGGCTTGAGCAATGTGTTTGTTTTCTTTCTTTTTCTTTCTTTTTCTATTTAGATTGCTTAATGCTCCTTGTGTAATTCTTTCTTATTTACTCATGCATTAAGTTTTAATTGAATCCAAGTATTGGTACTAAATCTAGGGGAAGAGTTAATATAGTTACCAATCACCAGTCTTAGACTCTAGCATATCCTTTGTGATGTAAAATTGCTTTTGGCTAAATTCATCTCTGGTTTAACTCCACTGAAGTCAGTGGAGTTATACCAGGGATGATTTGGGATCATTTTCTTTCATTAAAGCTCTAGTTGGAGTATTAGAAGCATCAAGCTTAGCTCAAAAGTCTTTGTCACTAGTCTGTATCTCATTACAGAAGAGCTACAATTTTTTTTAAAACAATTAACATTCACTTTCCCTGATTCTAAAGGTTCTTCTGGGCAAAGCCCTTTGTTGGTTTCTTTAAGTGGAAATCATACTGGACAACTAAACTTCACAAGCAGAAATAATCAGCTATATCTTCGCTGGTCAACTGACCATGCAACCAATAAGAAGGGATTCAAGATACGTTACTCAGGTTAGTAACTGTTATATGCTTAGAATAAATTATACTCTGTTTATACAAAGTAATCAGTAACAGACCTAAAATATTCACATCTAGTTGTCTGTAACTGACTGCTTCTCTGAAAGTAGTAAATCTTGCATGATATAGTTGTCACATTCCAGGGTACAGTCCAGACTAGCAAGGGGTTGTATCACCACCTGCCCTGCCTCTTTGGTGCCTCTCAATGCTTTTCTGCTGTAGCTCCCAACCTGGGCCCCTCATAAATAACCCTCCAGCATGCAGCTCACACCAAGTGTCTGTGTATAGCTGCAACCAGGCAGCAACATTCTGGTCACACTCTGGCTTCCAGCAGCCATGGTTACCATTTGCAGGGTGACTCCAAGACACTCGCATTCCTGAATTTTCCCACACAAAGTCCTGATGTTGGAAATCCTTTTCTCCATGCAGCAGGCTTTGGGCTGGTATACAAAAGGCCGTTGAAAAATGGGAACTCGACTGGGTCTGGGGAGGTTAGGCAGCCAAGCTAATTGCTGGTGCCTCCTTGTGGCGGATGTCCAGTGCATGTACTCTGTAGGGAAGGCATCCAGTGACCAGATAAATGGCCTGGTAAAGGACTTAAAAAGGAAGTGCTTGTTAAAGGAATGGAACGATGTGGGGTTTGGGACTCCTATGGTTGGAACGGCAGGGAGCCAAACTCCCTTTCGGATAGCCCACCTTACCCCTCCTATGAGAGAAGGGGGTGGATGATAAGGTTCTGCCAATAGATGTGCTGGATGGACCTGGATAGAAAAAGAGGGAGAGCTGGTGGAACCCCCTTGATAATTATAGAATAAACATGGGGTTACCTGTACTGTACACTTTTATCTGTCGGGTAGTCCCAGACGTCTAATAATAAAGTTGCAGCCTGATTAAATCCATATCAGGTGTCTCCTATCCTTCCTTCAGTATAGCCGGACAATCCAGTCACCCTTTGAAATGCATTTTCCTGAGGGTTATCCCTAAAGTTCCTTCCCGTTATTAGGACAGAGACATGGAGTTTTGTGGTGAAAAAGGTTTCATATGTTTTTTTTGATCGGTGATTGCTAGTCAACTTTGAAGACACTTGGCTAGAAGTGTTAGCTTGTCTTTTGTCTTTAAGAAACTGGTTTACTCCCATCCCAAACTTGTCTGGTAAACACACTTCAGTCATAATTTCAGTTTATGTTTGTAACTTTACATATAATGTTGCTACATACACTTCACCATGATATTATTGACGAGGAGTTATTAGTTTTCAAATAATACTTCACAAGGCATATTTTGTACAACAATTACAATAGTGTGTAGAGTGTGAACACAGGGTGCATTCGGTCACAATAGTAATTTCATCTGAGGATCTCAAAGTGCTTTACTGAGGACGGTAAGTAGTAATATCCTAATTTTAGAGATCAAGAAAGTGAGGCAGAGAGAGAAAAAAGAAGTATCTGTTCTTTCCTGTCTGAATACACTGTATGTAAAACCTGTGATGTAAATGACAAGATGATGATTCACAGAGTTATGAGATAAAGGGGTATTGAATTATAACATTAGCAAAAATATCAGTTGAACAATTCCTCAACAAAAATGATATGCTTGGCCTAAAAGGTATTGAAACATAACAGGGCTGAGGGAAGGAATCCTAAGCCACAGTAGTTATGTAGCTAGCTAATGGGTATGGAGTGAATAGTGTATGAGCTCTGCTGCTACTTTCCTATACAGGGTATTTTGTCATATAGATCTGAACTGTGGGGCAATCCTTCCCCCACAGAGTCTGGCTTGATTAGGTACTGAGTAGCTATTATTCAGTGGCGGTTATTGGGGAGGATTACAGTCAGTGAGAAACTGGATATAATTCAACAGTGTGTCCTTGTTGCCAAGAAGGCTAACGGTATATTGGGCTGTATTAGTAGGAACATTGCCAGCGGATCGAGAGAAGTGATTATTCCCCTCTATTCTGCACTGGTGGAGCCACATCTGGAGTATTGTGTCCAGTTTTGGGCCCCCCACTACAGAAAAGATGTGGACCAATTGGAGAGAGTCCAGCAGAGGGCAACAAAAGTGATTAGAGGGCGGGGCACAAGATTTATGAGGAGAAGTTGAGGGAACTAGGCTTATTTAGTCAGCAGAATTGAACATTGCGGGGGGATTTGATAGCTGCTTTCAATTACCTGAAGGGGGGTTCCAAAGAAGATAGAGCTAGGCTTTTCTCAGTGATGGCATATGACAGAACAAGGAGCAATGGTCTCAAGTTGCAGTGGGGGAGGTCTATGCTGGATATTAGGGAAAACTATTTTACTAGGAGGGTGGTGAAGCACTAGTGTGGGTTACCTAGGAAGGTGGTGAAATTTTCATCCTTAGAGGTTTTTAAGGCCCAGCTTGACAAAGCCTGGCTTGGATGATTTAGTTGGGGTTGGTCCTGCTTTGAACAGGGTGTTGGACTAGATGTTCACCTGAGGTCTCTTCGAACCCTATTCTTCTGTGATTCTATGATTACTTAACAAGCCACAGAACTGCTGTGCTGACATTCATCAAAGGCTGCTTCAGCCCACTGGTTCCTCTACTACAAGGGGCACAGGAAGGAAGGATCCCATAGCAGTAGTTGCTTGCCCCTGTTCCAGGTCCTCCAACCGCAATTCTGGGCAGAACTGTGAATGGGCACCCACACACGCACAACCTGCACCCGCGCGGACGCAGTCCACCTGACATTTGGACGGTGCTGCGCCTGCGCTGGCTGGTGTCCAGTGAGCAGCTGGCTGCATTACTGTGCACGTTCTTCTGGCACGGCCAGGGCTTCCACATGCCTGCCCGGTACGGTTGCCAGCTGTCTAATCACGCACACCCAAGGAGCCTTGCCCTGCCCCAGCCCCTCCCCTTCTCCAAGGCCCCATCCCCTGCTCATTCCATCCCCCGACCTTCACTCACTTTCACCAGACTGGGACAGGGAGTTGTGGTGTGGGAAGGGGTGCGAGGTCATGCTCTGAGAGGGAGTTTGGGTGCGGGGGGGGTGTGAAGGGTGCAGGTTCTGGGAGGGAGTTTTGGTGAGGAAAGGGTTGAGGAGTCGGGCTCTGGGAGGGAGTTTGTTTGCAGGAGGGGATGTGGGGTGGGAGCTCTGGGAGGGAGTTTGGGTGTGGGAGGGGGTGCAGGGAGCACGCTCTGGATAGACTAGGCAGCTCCCTTATAAATGAATAATTAGAGAATATCACATTATTAACACTAATGCTGGGATTTACAAAGTGACCTAAGGGATTTTGACACTCAATTCAAATTAATTTTATTTGGGAATTTTGCATCTAAATCCCTGGGGCAACATTGACAATCTTAGCCTAAATGTTTTAAATGATCCAGCAAGAGATTATATTAGTGAAAGAAAATGTATGATCTTGCAAATACAGACCAGCGTATACCCATGCTGCTGCTGTCCATGCATTAGTTGACTGGTGATGTGTCGTAAAGCATTGCAGTATGACAAGCCAGGCAGTCATTTTCCTGGTTGAGACAAGGTGGGTGAGGTGATATCTTTTATTTAACCAACTTTTGTTGGTGAGAGATGTGACGAGTTGCCCCCCCCCATTAAGATGCCACATGATGAGCTGAGATACCACTGAGCCCACCTGTTCTGCCAGCATGGACCCCCTTTTTACCTGTCTTGCTGTGCCAGGCTCTTAAGCTTCCTCCAGCATGCACACAGGCAGGGCCACACCCAACTGCAGAATGGCACAGACACTGAGATCAGCTCTGGGAAGACTTAAGGGAGTTGCCCCAGTACTCAGGTGCCCATCTCCCTTGGAGTGCAGACCCAAAGGTATATTATGATGTGGAGGAAGGTATGCACAGCCTCTCCCCTCCCCCTGGAATTATGAATTGCACAAACTGGGTTATATTATAATCAAGAAATGTTTATTAACTATAAAAGGTAGATTTTAAGTGGTTAAAGAGGTAGCATACAGAACAAAGCAGGTTACTAAACAAATAAAATGAAACATGCAGACTAAGCTGGGGTACGGACTCTAGGCTGGGGTAGGGGTTGGGGTGCCAGAGGAGATCAGGGGGTCGGTGCTTACCTTGGGTGGTTCCTGAAAGCGACCAGCACACTCCTCTGGCAGTGGCTCCTATGTGGGGAGTCCAGGGGGTCTCCACACACCTCTGCCCACAGGTACCACCCCCAGAGCTCCTATTGGCCACAGTTCCTGGCCAATGGGAGCTGTGGAATCAGCACTTGGGCTGGGGGCAGCACACAGAGATCCCCTCCCCAGGGCCCACAGGGATGTGCTGGCCACTTTCAGGAGCAGTACAGAGCAAGGGCAGGAAGGAAAAGGGCACTTTTAAATCGCCCAGGCCCCTGGACAGTTGCCACCTTTCCCCCTCTCGCCCCCATCGGCAGGTCTGCCTTGGCCCAACCATGCCACGTCCTTCATATCTAAATTTAAACTGCTGCACTGGGGCTCTATGCAGGGAATGTGAACCAACTGAATAGTCTGCAAAATCCTGCCCTCCAGTTTTTTAGTGGAATAAGGGTAGTTCCATTGCCAATGATGTCACTGTAACCATGAAGGCTGGAACAAGATTTGCCGCTGTGTGTGGATCCATTGGCCTTGTCACCATTTATGGGATAAAATAAACCTCTCTCCCCCACCCACACACACATTCGGCTCTAGACACTTACCACAGAGATCATTTATGCAGCATCTATGGGGAGGAAAAGTCTTTCTGCACTGATTATTGTACTATCTATGTCACTAAAACATATTGGTTTTGCTGTGTTTGAGCCATATATGGTTGTGTATCTCTCAAGGTTTTCAATGACTAACAAAACATTTTAATTTTTTTCACTTCAGAAAATATTTTATTGAGAGCCAGATTGTTCCCTTTTTGAGTGCACCAGGACATAGATTCAGGGAGCCTTCCTCCTGCCTCACAGTGCCAACTTCTAATCCCAAAGAAAGTAAAAAAAGCAAAGCTGAGCTTTCAGTGCTATTTGGGACTAAATAAATAGTGGGAGAGGAAAGAGCCCCAAATTTGTCACCTCATTGATTTTATTTGAGAAATGATAAAATTCTCTCTCCCCCACCCACACACACATTCGGCTCTAGACACTTACCACAGAGATCATTTATGCAGCAACTGGGGAGGATTTCTCTGTTGTGGGAGAGGAAAGAGCCCCAAATTTGTCACCTCATTGATTTTATTTGAGAAATGATAAATTATTTTGTGTCTGTGTGATATTAGAGAGAAAGAGTGTGAGTGTAGGGAAGGAGATATTGTCACAGGCAGATTATGGAAAGTCTTGAAAGGCAGCTGTACTGGCCTGCAGCTTGAGACCTCAGGTATTATTATGCACAAGTTAGACCATTTACAGCTTCGGCTCAACTCTTCTCCCCTTCGGTTTAGTTCTTGCTTCTAGATGTTTCCCAGTGTCTCTTTGGGTGGGGAGGCAGAGGAGAACCTTGATGACATCACTCCCCTGCCATATATAGTTATTGTGTAAGGCATGAACCCTATGTCTTCCAGTGGAAAAATACTGGCATTCCAACGTGAGGGTCCCGTACCAGGTCACTTGGACCCATATCTCTTCAGGGCTGTGGCAGCGATTGCTCGCAGGTTGTCTGAAGTGTCCACAGGAAGACTAAACCCTTTCACAGTCCATTGTCTTTGCTAATGGGCCATCAGCCCTGTTTGTCTTTTTCATTGTTGTACCTGAGGGGCTAGTTGGGGGTGACACCCAAAGTAACACATTTGAAATACAGCTACATAGTCAATATTCCTAACTCCAGATACAGAAATGATACAGGCCTACAATTTGGATAATCACATTCAGTAAATCATAACTTTCCAACAATATCTTACATAAGCCATCTTGCATAAAGTATATCTCACTTATGCCATATCCATATCATAAGCATATTTCTATAGAGAATATGGAGTGTAATGTCACAAGAGACACAAGCTTTCAAGCCCCACAGAGCTCTTCTTCAGGTCTTGGAAAGGTACTCCCAGAGTTACAGCAAAATGCAAGGTGGAACAGATTATTTAGCATAAGTAGTTAGCACATACTGCAATGAACCATTTAAGGTAGACGTGTAAACACCTCTGCAGTCATAGGACAAAAAGAGGGGGTTAGTGGGTTACAGATCTTGGTAATAAGCCATAACCCACATCTCTGCAGTCTTTTTGTCCTATGACTGCAGAGATGTTAATGGGCCATTCTACCTTGAATAGGCCCTGTGACCAGGAGAGGTGGGGGAACAGGAGGAAGGGAGGGAAAGATACTCACCTCTCATGTGCGGTTCCTACCAGCTAGGTGCAATCCTACACTCTTTCTTTTTTATGTTCCCAGCACCCCCTGTTGACAGTTGCCTTCATCGGGTAGGTCTTCAGCAGCTCAGCCTACCGGCTTAGTCACACACAGACACATGAAGGAACCCTTTCCAGGATAATACAATCCAACAAAAAATTGGCCTTCTCAAAGTCTTCAGCCCTGTCTCCTGGCCTATTTAAATTCTAGCCCCTGTCTCCGGTTCCAAAACAAATCTTGTCCCCTTCTCGGGGCTTTGGCCACTCTGCCAGTTGCCAGTGGGGGGACACAGGTCTGCCCATTACTCTGGGTCTCAAGCCAGAAACCCTACAGGTAGCAGCCATGTGCTGCTTTCTTTGCTAATTGCTACTGCTGCATTCCCTGGGCTGCTTCCCACTGTCCCATCACATTCTTGGGTTCTCTGTCTGCTCCCTGTTTAAGCAGGGTCTCTACTAGGCCTCCTTAGAGAGTTTCTCAGTCTCTGTCCTAATTTCTCAGGGTATTATCTCAGGCCTCTTTGCCTGCAGGGCTTCTATATCCCAACTATACGGCAACTTTTCCCAACCTAGCGCTAAAAATTTCCCAAATCTGATGACAAATTCCCAGATAAAGTTTTTTACAGTGCTTCTGTATCCTGGGAAATTTTCCAAAACCTGGGAATTTGTGAGGAAAATGTTTCAACTTGGGAAATTGGGAATTTTCATTCAAACATGTTACTCAAAAATTCCCAGATTTTGGGAAATTTCCCAGGATATAGAAGCACTGTTTGCCTGGAGAGCTTGTAACTGTCTCTGCCCCCTTTCAGTC
Source organism: Mauremys reevesii (assembly GCF_016161935.1). NCBI lineage: Eukaryota > Metazoa > Chordata > Testudines > Geoemydidae > Mauremys > Mauremys reevesii. The sequence goes on from NC_052625.1 coordinate 167,977,315, forward strand.
AGGGTTCTCTCTCCAAGGCCTCTTCACCTGGAAAACTTCACAGTCCTATCCCTGCTTGAGTAGGGTTTCTCTCCAGTCTCTCTACCCATGGAATCTCACAGTCTTCCTCTACTTCTTTACCTTTCTGGTCCCAGCCAGTGACTGCTCTGCTCAGGTCCTGTATGTCCCTCTAAGTGAGCCAGCTGAGCTCTGATTGGCTGCTTCCCTGCAGCCTTTCTAGGAAGGTCGGGAGGACCCACCTTCACTGCTCCTTTTCCTCAGTGTGGTAGGATTGCAGGGCCTCCAGCAGGGAGCATCAAAGGGCCTGGCATACCCTGTCACAGTCGTTTACAATATGTCCTAACTACTTATGCTAAACAATCTGTTCCACCTTGCAGGACCGCCCGGGGGTGTGGGAGAACTGGGGCAATTTGCCCCAAGCCCCCACGAGAGTTTTTCGGGGCCCCTGGAGCGGGGTCCTTCACTCACTCCGGGGGCCCCGGAAAACTCTCGCGGGGCTCGGGCCCCCGGAGCTTCTGCCACTCCGGGTCTTCAGCTGCAATTCAGCGGCAGGGGGTCCTTCCACCCTGGGACCCGCCTCCTGAATCCTCTGGGCAGCCCTGCCACCTTGCATTTTGCTGTGACGCTGGGAGTACGTTTCTGAGACCTGAAGAAGAGCTGTGTGTGTCTCAAAAGCTTGTCTCTCTCTCCAACAGAAGCTGGACCAATAAAAGATATTACCTCACCCACCTTGTCTCTCTAATATCCTTGCACTGATACAGCTACAACTGGCTGGTCTTTAGTCAAAATTGACAAATGGGCATTGCCGATATAAGTGAACTGAAAATGTACAAATGTGTTACTTTGAAGAAAACATTAATACTTAGAAGGCCTTGAAAGATCTTTGCTGATATGTCACTGAGAAAAGTAAATTAAATCTATAATGCAATACTAGTTCAGGTCAATGCAGTGGCTGGCTTACACTTTGTCATTAATGTGGGTGAAAGGTTTGTTGTTCCTAGACAAATGCACTCCTGCATCACTGCACTCGTACCTGCTAATCCTCTCATAGAGTCAGTGCAGCACCTGTCTCAGAAGTCTTATTGGAAAAGAAAAATATTTTATCTCTGTAGTTGTAGGAATGAGGTTGGAATACATTATAAGCATTCTATCCCATTGATTCCCATTGAAACACAGAAATGGAGTGCAGGTGATAGTGGCTGGAATTTTGACATTGACATTTCCTATGGCACTAGCTGACCCTCAAGCCTTTAGACATTTTTTATTTTATTGCCTTATACTTGCTTCTTTACTAACACTGTTAATGCCTGATCCGCAAGTTGTTGAACACTCAGCACCCTCAACTCCAATGGATTTAGTAGTAAGATCACATTTTGAATGATTACTAAACTATATAGATCAGGAGTGGGCAAACTTTTTGGGCCGAGGGCCACATCAGGGTAGGGAAATTGTATGCAGCACTGGGGCAGGGGTTGGGGTGTGGGAGGGAGTGCGGGGTGTGGGAGGGAGTGCGGGTGTGCAGGAAGAGGCTCAGGCAAGGGATTGGGGCAGAGGAGGAGTGCGGGCTGTATGAGGGAGCTCAGGGAAGGGGGAGGGGTGCGGCGTGCAGGAGGGGGCTCAGGGCAGGGGGACAGGAGCGGTGTGGAGTGCGGGGTGCTCAGGGCAGGGAGTTGGGGTGCAGGAGGGGTGCAAGGTGAAGGAAGGGGGCTTAGGGGAGGGAGTTGGGGGTGGGGGTACAGGAGGGGTTCGGGCTCTGGCCCAGCACCGCTTACCTCAAGTGGCTCCAGGGTGGCAGCACCGCGCACCAGGGCCAGGGCAGGCTGCCTGCCCTGTCCCCGGCCCCGCACCATTCCCAGAAGCACTGCAGCCCCTGGGGGAGAGTAGGCGGAGGTTCCTGCATGCGCTGACCTTGCTGCGCCTCCAGGTACCTCCCCCGAAGCACCCATTGGTCGCGGTTCCCCATTCCCAGCCAATGGGAGCTGCGGGGGGCAGTGCCTGGAGGCCAGGGCAATGCATGGAGCCCTCTGCCCCCAAACCTGGGAGCCACAGGGACTTGGTGCCAGTGGCACCATGGGCTGGATCCAGTCCACGAGCTGTAGTTAGCCTACCCCCGATATAGAGTGAATACAGAAGGAATTCAGATATAAAACACCATAAACTCTCCTCCACCCTTTCCCCAGATGCTATCACTTGTAAGCTTTACTAAAAGCTTAAAATAAATGTTACTTTTTTAATGTTACGGCATTTAGTTGCAAAAAAAAAAAAGGAAAGAAAAAAAGAAAAAAAATTAAAAAAAGAAAAGAAAAAACAGCTGCTGACCTACTTGTCCTTCTAGGGTTGCCAATTTTGTTTGGATGTATTCCTGGAGGTTTCATCACATAACATAATCTTTAATTAAAGATTAATCTTTAATTCCTGGAGACTCCAGGACATATCAAGGAGGGTTGGCAACCCTATGTCCTTCTTTCCAAAGAATACCTGATAGTTTACAAATATTGATTTTGACGTTTACTTAAAAATTTCTTTCGTGTATACTGTGGTGGTTCTACACTCCTGACCCAGGCAGAACTCCAGTTGAATAGGACTTTTGGCTAGGGGAAGACTGCAGGAACAGTTTCTGACATACTGGCTATCCATGACATCTTTCCCAATTAACTTTGTGCCGCATGAGGCTTAAAGGGGTCTGTCTAGCAGGGGCTCTGAGCATTTCTGTACAAACTCTGAAGTGGATCTAATCTGGGTCTGTTGCTAATAAGTGGCTATTATAAATGTATATTTTACACACTGACACCCACACACAGTCCCTCACTATGTTAAAACAATATTATTAATAAAGCACTCAGCTATTAGGAAATGACCCTGGCCAGTTCTAGCCTCTTCTCCCAGTCCCAGCCACCTCACCCAAACAGTCCCTGTCTCTCCTTTCTCCCATATTGTCTTATGGTTAACTTGTGTCCCCCTGTTTGTTTCATCCATCTCTTGTCTTATACTTGGACTTTTAGTTTCTTGGGGCAGGGATTATCTTGTTGTTATGTTTCTGTACAATGCCTAGTACAGTGGGACTCTGATCTATGATAGGTTCCTAGGTGCTACTGTAATAAATAAAACAACAACAGAAAAAAGGAAAAAAAAAAAGAAACATTTTCAGTGGGTTTTCTCATTTTGTGTAATTCAGATGCCTACCTCTCACCTGTTTTATGCCCCATTAAGGTTGCTGTTTGGAAGGCTCACACATACTGTATGCTTCAGGAGTGACCAGATTGTGGCTCTTTTACCATTAAAGGGTGGCTCACAGAGCCCCCCACAGCTCCCCTCATTCTCCACCTACCAGACTGGGGGAGGGGAGCTCAGGACCTCTGCCTTGCAATGGGGTGGAGGAGTAGGGGCTTCCACCCAGCAGGGAAGGGGGTTTGGTGGCTTCAGCTCTGTGACATGTACGTGCTGGAGCTCGGGGATTCAGGAGTGGGGCTGAAGCCCCGAGACCCATCAGGCCCCTTCCATGTGGATGAAGCCCCGAGCCCTGGCAGGCATGCATGGCTCTCAAACTTTTGAAGATTGCTGTATGTGGCTTGGCAGATCAGTAAGTTTGGCCACCTCAGTATAGTTTGTCCTTATATGACCACATTTTAAAAAGTAGAGAGAAAGAACATGCTAATAAATTCTCCTGCAATGCAGAAAAAATAAAATAAATAATCCAAGCATATAGGTAATAGTTTCTTCTTAGAGCTGCAAAACTGTCAAGATCACTTTGCAATTCTTTTTTGACTGAAATGAAAATAGTATTAAACCTCAGCTGTCATTCTCAACTTCCCTTGAGAGATTCAAAACTAAATGCTGCTTAAGGCTTTCCTAGAACCAATAAAAGCCTTTAGTTTTAACCATCTTGCTTCAAAAACATAATCCCTTTGTTTCTTAAATTAGTTGAAAAGTAAATTAATGTAATATTTATTGTCCCTCTTTAAATGTCAATTCCCTTTTTAGACAATCAAGGGTATTTCTATAATTTCATGCATTTAATTGAAGTATGTACGCAAATGTCACTGTGATTGTAAATGATATTCAGTTTGGCCCAAAAGAGAGCCTTTTACTGAGCCATCCTTGCTTCCTGACTTGCCTCCAACTCCATTCCTTTGGGGGCTGTTACCATTACTTCATCTCCCAAGCATTGCCTCTATACTGACAACACTCAAAGGGCAAACAGCCATAACTCTTTGAACAGAATGTCAGGATTGATCCACATTTCTTCAGTGTTTTTAATATGGATTCTAGTTACTGGGCTGGGATTAGGGTTGTGGTTTCTTAGAAATCTTGTGCTGAATCTTGCATTTAATTATACAAGGGTGTATGCATATAGCATCAAAGGCCACTGCTTTGAAAGGAGTCTCCCACTTTTGTGCTAAGAGCACATTACATTCCCCGGACTGCAAATCTATATTGATAATCTAGTCAAAGAGCTACTAGAAAAAATAATCTCTTTCCAAAATGAAAACCACAGTTGGATTTCCTATATAAGTGGTATGACAAAATCAAAACTTTTTATCCAGAATTCCCCATCCCAAGAGAACACTGATGCTTAGTATAGAAATAGAACCTGGACATAGACTCATAGACTTGAAGGTCAGAAGGGACCATTATGATCATCTAGTCTGACCTCCTGCAAAATGCAGGCCATACAATCTCACCCATCCACTTCTATAACAACCCCCTAACCTATGTCTGAGTTATTGAAGTCCTCAAATTGTGATTTGAAGACCTCAAGCTGCAGAGAATCCTCCAGCAAGTGACCTGTGCCCCATGCTGCAGAGGAAGGCGAAAAACCTCCAAGGCCTCTGCCAATCTGCCCTGGAGGAAAATTCCCTCCTGACCCCCCAAATATGGCGATCAGTTAAACCCTGAGCATGTGGGCAAGACTCACCAGCCAGCACCCAGGAAATAATTCTCTGTAGTAACTCAGATCCCACCCCATCTAACATCCCATCCCAGACCCCTGGGCATACTTACCTGCTGATAATTTGGCAACTGATCTTTGATTAATTGCCAAAATTAGGCTATCCCATCATACCATCCCCTCCATAAACTTATCAAGCTTAGTCTTAAAGCCAGATATGTTTTTTGCCCCCACTACTCCCCTTGGAAGGCTGTTCCAGAACTTCACACCTCTGATGGTTAGAAACCTTCGTCTAATTTCAAGTCTAAACTTCCTAGTGTCCAGTTTATATCCATTTGTTCTTGTGTCCACATTGGTACTAAGCTTAAATAATTCCTCTCCCTCCCTAAATATTAATCCCTCTGATATATTTATAAAGAGCAATCATATACCCCCTCAACCTTCTTTTGGTTAGGCTAAACAAGCCAAGCTCTTTGAGTCTCCTTTCATAAGACAGGTTTTCCATTCCTCGGATCATCCTAGTAGCCCGTCTCTGAACCTGTTCCAGTTTGAATTCATCCTTCTTAAACATGGGAGACCAGAACTGCACACAGTATTCCAGATGAGGTCTCACCAGTGCCTTGTATAACGGTACTAACACCTCCTTATCTTTGCTGGAAATACCTTGCCTGATGCATCCTAAAACTGCATTCACTTTTTTAACAGCCATATCACATTGGCGGCTCATAGTCATCCTGTGATCAACCAATACTCCGAGGTTCTTCTCCTCCTCTGTTACTTCCAACTGATGCGTCCCCAATTTATAACTAAAATTCTTAATCCCTAAATGCATGACCTTTCACTTTTCACTATTAAATTTCATCCTATTACTATTAGTCCCGTTTACAAGGTCATCCAGATCTTCCTGTATGATATCCTGGTCCTTCTCTGTGTTAGCAATACCTCCCAGCTTTGTGTCATCTGCAAACTTTATTAGCATATTCCTGCTTTTTGTGCCAAGGTCAGTAATAAAAAGGATAAATAAAATTGGCCCCAAAACTGATCCCTGAGGAACTCCACTAGTAACCTCCTTCCAGCCTGACAGTTCACCTTTCAGTATGACCCGTTGTAGTCTCCCCTTTAACCAGTTCCTTATCCACCTTTCAATTTTCATATTGATTCCCCATCTTTTCCAATTTAACTAATAATTCCCCATGTGGAACTGTGTCTAATGCCTTACTGAAATCAAGGTAAATTAGATCCACTGTGTTTCCTTTGTCTAAAAAATCTGTTACCTTCTCAAAGAAGGAGATCAGGTTGGTTTGGCACGATCTACCTTTTGTAAAACCATGTTGTATTTTGTCCCAATTACCATTGACCTCAATGTCCTTAACTACTTTCTCCTTCAAATTTTTTTCCAAGACCTTACATACTACAGATGTCAAACTAACAGGCCTATAGTTACTCGGGTCACTTTTTTCCCCTTTCTTAAAAATAGGAACTATGTTAGCAATTCTCCAGTCGTACGGTACAACCCCTGAGTTTACTGATTCATTAAAAATTCTTGCTAATGGGCTTGCAATTTCATGTGCCAGTTCCTTTAATATTCTTGAATGAAGATTATCTGGGCACTCTGATTTTGTCCCATTAAGCTGTTCGAGTTTGGCTTCTACATTGGATGTGGTAATATCTACCTCCATATCCTCATTCCCATTTGTCATCCTACCATTATCCCTAATCTCCTCATTAGCCTTATTAAAGACTGAGGCAAAGTATTTATTTAGATATTGGGCCATCCCTAGATTATCCTTAACCTCCATTCCATCCTCAGTGTTTAGCGGTTCCACTTCTTCTTTCTTTGTTTTCTTCTTCTTTATATGGCTATAGAACCTTTTACTATTGGTCTTAATTCCCTTTGCAAGGTCCAACTCTACATGGCTTTTAGCCTTTCTCACTTCATCCCTACGTGTTCTGACCTCAATAAGGTAGCTTTCCTTGCTAATCCTGCCCATCTTCCACTCCTTGTAGGCTTTCTGCTTTTTCTTAATCACCTCTCTGAGATGCTTGATCATCCAGCTTGGTCTACAACTCCTGCCTATGATTTTTTTCCCCTTTCTTGGGATGCAGGCTACTGAAAGTTTCTGCAGCTTTGACTTGAAGTAATTCCAGGCCTCCTCTGCCTTTAGATCCACGAGTTCTTCAGTCCAATCCACTTCTCTAACTAATTTCCTTAATTCTTTAAAGTTAGCCCTTTTGAAATAAAAAATCCTAGTCTCAGATCTATTTTTGTTTATCCTTCCATCTAGTTTGAACTGAATTAGCTCATGATCACTCAAACCAAGGTTGTCCCCTACAACCATTTCTTTTATGAGGTCCTCACTACTCACCAAAACCAAATCTAAAATATCATCCCCTCTTGTTGGTTCTTCAACTACTTGGTGAAGAAATCCATCAGCTATCACATCCAGAAAAATCTGAGCCCTATTATTATTACTAGCACTTGTCCTCCATTCTATATCTGGAAAATTAAAGTCTCCCATTATCACACAATTCCCATTAGTATTTACTTCATTAAAAACATTAAAGAGGTCTCTATCCATATCCAAATCAGATCCCGGCGGTCTGTAGTACACCCCAAGCACTATCTCAGGGGAGGCTCTAGTAGTTTTCTTTCTCAATGTGAATTTTGCCCAGACAGACTCTGTCTTATCACTTCTTATTTCTTTACAGTTAACCTCATCACTGACATACAATGCTACTCCACCACCTTTGCCTTTATTTCTGTCTTTCCTAAACAGCACATAGCCTTCAATACCTGTACTCCAGTCATGACTACTATTCCACCATGTTTCTTTTATCCCTATCCGGTTTCACTTCCCGCACCAGTAGCTCTAGTTCCTCCATTTTGTTACCTAGGCTCCTCGCATTAGTGTACAGACATCTTAATTTTTGCCGTTTGGCTTCACTGACGTTCTTTACCCGGTTAGGCACAGACATTCTACCACCAGTATCACCTATTAGACTGGTATGTATACTACCCTTCCTCCTTATGTCCATTCTTCTGCCCACGGCTGTATCCTCTCTTACTTTGTTTTCTTCCCTCTCAATGCTGAATTCCGGCATGGAGATTACCTGGACATCTCCCAACCACCTCCTCCCAATTCCTAGTTTAAAGCTCTCTTAATCAGTTGTGCCAGCCTCCATCCTAGAAGCCTATTTCCCTCCTTACTCAGGTGAAGTCCATCCCGAGAGAACAGTCCTCTGTCCCTGAATGCTTCCCAGTGGCCGTACATACCAAAGTCCTCCTTATAGCACCACTGCCTGAGCCATCTGTTGATTGCCATAATCTTGTCACACCTTTGTTGCCCTTCTCTAGGAACAGGCAAAATCCCACTGAAGATCACCTGAGCCTCGATTTCTTTAAGCGTCTTCCCCAGTCTGGCATAGTCTCCCTTGATACGTTCCAGTGAGAATCTAGCCGTATCATTCGTTCCCACATGAAGGACAATCAACAGATTCTTTCCTGCTCCCGTTAGGATCCTTTTCAGCCTCAGGTCCACATCTCGTATCTTAGCACCCGGCAGACAGCACACCCTTCTGTTTCCCGGATCAGATCTAGTTACAGGCCTGTCTATTCTTCTCAGTAAGGAGTCCCCAATCACGTAGACCTGCCTTTTCCTGGTGACAGCGTGATTCTCCAGTCTATCCCCTGCTCCCACTGGCTGCAAGTCCTCTCGATTCCTATTCACCCTTGCAAATCCTCTGCAACCCATCCCGTATCCTCCTGGGGCTCATATTTGGTGTTGTCTCCATTGACTCTTCTCCTCTTCCTGTAGGACTAGCTGCTCTTCTCTTTTTTCTTGCCCTCTCACCTTCAGCAACCACCTGCTGTGCCCCTTCTTCATTTTCCAACTCTGCAAACCTGTTCCTGAGCTCTATTTCTCCTTCACTGGCCCGTCTTTTCCTCTGCCTGGTTCTCTTAGTCACATGCTTCCACCTACCACTTTCCTCACCCAGCAGTCTCCCCTCAGAATTCTTTGGTCCTACTTCCATCTGCAAGTCTGAGATTATCCCTTCAGCCGCCTCATGTCTTTGCTCCATCATCTGCTCGAATCCCCATCTAAACTCAACCAGAGTTTCCACCTGCATCTCCAGTCCTCGGATCTTTTCTTGCATCAGCTCTATCAGTCGGCACTTCATGCAGACGAAACTCTTTTCAGGTACCTCCTCCAGAATCATGTACATGCCGCAGCTTCCACATCCAGTCATCCTCATTGTGTCTTTTACTGCTGCCTCTGTATCGGTCATAGCCTGCTCCTCCAACAGAACTCCCACTGAAACTCCCCTGTTTACAGCTCTGTTTGCTGACTACTGTGCCGCTGCAGCTGTCTAGGCCGCTGCCTGACTGGCTGTCTGCCATTTTTAGGACCCCTAATCAGAGAAGCCCCGCCCTCTAAGCAGGGCTCAGCTTCTCTCCCAGCACACTGCCCCTACCAGCCTCCACACATACAAACTGCAAAATACAATACATAAAATACAAAAACCTGCTCCTCCAACAGAAGTCCCACTGAAACTCCCCTGTTTACAGCTCTGTTTGCTGGCTGATGAACCACTCCTGATCTGGGACTTGGTTGTTCAAAATAAACTGAAGCCCTGTTGATTCAGCCCATCTCTAAATAACAGAGGAACATCCCAGACAGTGGGAGGAACAGATAATTCATTACATATTTTAAGATCAGTACAATAGATGTGGGAAGGATTTGTAGTTACATTTGTGTCATATAAAGGCTTCTTAGATAACAGCAAAAATTCCTCTTGGAAATAGTGGTGTGGTGAGGGCTCAGCATACTAGAATACTGCATTTTACCAGGTATGATATGAGGATGGAAATCAGAAAAGCTGATGCTTTCTGTGTCTTTAATATTAGGCTGTAGATGTTTTTTTCCAAGTTGCCTTTGATAAAATCACAGGCTTTGTGTATTGTGTTATGAAATGGAATATAGGAGTGCACAAACGTACTCCATAGTCCAGGCATTCCGATTCTCTATTAAAGAAATGACCCATTCAGTCTTGGTGAATGATATGGGGACATCATTAGATAAAAACACATATAGTTTCCTAATCTAAGTTATTAATTTGTATTTAAAGATTACTAAATAGCCAATTCATATTTTAATTCAGTTTACTTTTGCAATTCTCTCAGTTTAGACAATGAAAATATATTTGTCAGCTTTAATTTATCATCAGTTTCTAGACAATTTCACTTTCAGGTTCTCAGACACTAATGCAATACTGAAATGTCTGAAGTTGCAAATAGTGTAAAGTAATAGGTCATGCTTGTTGTATGAAGAAAAAAAATATATCCATTGAATTTAAAAATAAAGTCAGGGAAAAATTTGAATTGGTCGTAGGCTTTATAAAAGTCCGCTTTTTACAAAAAACAGAATATAGGACTTCAATGAACTTCCTGGGTCACTGAGTTTCATTCCCTGCAGACTCAAATAATCCCATCACAAATCCTATTTATAAATTTAATGAACTCCATCTGAAAACTGGTAAAATTTGTCCCCACAACTACTATTGGAAGGCTACTCCAGAACCTCACTCTTCCAATAATCAGAAGTCTTCTAATTTCCAGCCTAAATGTATTCATAGCCAGTTTACATCCATTTGTTCTTGTACTGATATTGCCCTTTAGCTTAAATAGCTCTTATCCCTCCTTGGTATTTGCTCCTTTGTTTTGGACCAGGATTTCCCTGATAGCACACCTATAATATAAGATAGGAGCAAGACTCTTTCCTTTTTAAAGATGACTGTTAACCATTCACTCAACTAAAAAACAAGCAAAACCAAACAAAATCCCATACCTAGATACTGAAAACTGAAGGGGGAGGGGATAGTATCACAAATATTAATAACATAAAAATAATACATATGGATAGCACAGTTGTATCATTGTTTGTAAAATGTGTCAACCGTATAAATCAATTTTGTAGCAGGTAAATGCCTATGATAAATTAATGCATACAACATATCCAATATCCTGTCATTTAAATTTTTAATTTCTTTACAGATTGCAGTATCAATTAATTTTGTGATATACAATAGGAATATATTCCAGGCTATATTTTGTACTGAAAAAAAATGGTGCTCTAGGCTGGATTTTTTTAAAGGGGTTGAGGCAGTTTAGGAATCCAACTACAGCTGAATTCCAAACCATAGGAATCTAGGTAATTATCTATGAAATAGTTAATAAAGGGAAGCAAGATTTTGTTTGATCCTGTCTCATTGTTTTGTATCAAGCATTTTCCAATGGTAAAATATCCTATACAGCTTGAATCAGATCAGATTTTATCATCAAACAACCTGTTCATTGGACTGAATTTTGGAATTCTTCCTATGTAGTCATAGAAATTAATATTGGAGGCATTTAATATATATCCCTGAATATAGCTCCAATCAGTACTTGTGCCAACTGTGAGTCAGAAGTACAGTGTTCAAAACAACAATACTAATTGTGAGATGTTGCAGCCTATGCAGTACAGCAATGGGTGGAAAAAAAACTTTTACCTGGAAAATTTTGTTATTTCACCTCCCAACAGGAGAGTAATTTTGCCATAAATCTGGCTCCTGCTTCTATGTTTCTTGACTAGTATTCATTATGCCCATCTCTTGGTGACTTTCTCAGCTGCCTACTAGCTGATACTCAGAAGGGAAGTGGCTATAACTCTGTCGCCATCTGTAGCAGGTTTCAACTGAAGACAAATTTATTTAAACAATTAATTGATTGTAGTTGAAATTTGCTCTAGAATTGACAGGAGATGTAGTTAATTCTATCCTGAATAGCCACCAAGCCAACCAAATGAGTGGTTGATGGCCTCAACTGGATGCAAAGTAGGAAGGTGGAAAAGATGGAAAAACAACATGATAGGGGTCTAAGTCCTTCCTTAAAATGATAGGAGGGGAGAGATTAGGTCTAAACCTGAAAGACCTACCAAGTGTGGATCTTATGTAAGTTATTGTGAGCCAGTGAAGTAATGGGGCTGGAGTCAAAGTTGAAATTTCAGCCTAGATGTAAAACTATTTGGCCTTTGTGCATAGTAAATTATATAACTATTGACCTAGATATAAATTAATCAAGTCTATGAGAGATTTTATTCACCAAATGTGACGTTGCTGAAGTTCTGAGGCAACTATGTATGTTATTAACAAAGCTCACTCTTATAGCTTTTACAATGTATTGTCAATAAAAGGAGTTCTGAATGTGTGGAATATAAATTATATTTCTCCAACTCATGGTATTTCTACATTTATATTATATATATATATGAAAATTCTGATAGTAATTCAAAACATACTATAGATTTTTAAACTACACAAACATTTTTTAAATATTCCAAGATGAATTGTTATTTGTATGTGTTTGCTAACTTTTTAAAATTATAATTATATTGGTTTTGGTATATAGCTCCCTATTGCAGCTTAAACAATATCCCGAAGAATGGTGGAACTGTAAATAAAACAGCAGGTTCAACTGGAAGTAAAGTGCACTATTACTGCAAGCCTGGATATAGAATGATTGGCCATAGTAATGCAACTTGTAGACGTCACCAGAATGGCCTGTATCAATGGGATTCTCCTGCCCCGCTCTGCCATGGTAAGATATTGTATTGCTGTTATGTATGTTTCCATCATTTCTCTCTAAAACTGTTACAAAATAAGAACAGTGTGTTGCACAATCTTGCGGATACTTATCCATGAACGCAGTGGGCTTACTCATGAATATAAATTTACTTATGTGTAGGGTGACCAGATGTCCCATTTTTGAAGAGACAGTCCCCTATTTAAGCCCTCCTGCAGGTGTCCCGACTTCTTAAAAATGGACAAAGTATCCCATATTTTCTGTCTCCCCAACCCCATCGGTACTGGGGCTTAATTTATAAGTGTTACACCAGAGAAGAATTTGTTAAAGTAACATGTCAATCAAAATACTGTGTGTGTGTTTTATTTATGTATAAGAATTGCTATGGTATATATCACTGAAGTATCTGTGTTTTTATGTAGTGTGCTCACACACAGTATATGTGAATAGATTCAGGAATCCTAAAGGATTTAAAAAAAAATTTAAGAGGAAAAGCTTTACTGTAGAAACAGAGGAATATTTTTGAGGGGGAACATTTATGAGCAATTGAAGTTGCATCCTACTTTCTAGGCAGTAAATAGGCTTTTCAGCTTGCACTGATTATAGGCTCTTAGGAAGAAATATATCTTGCTGCAATATAAGAACAATGATGACAATTAAGGTTAAAGAACTATTCATTATTCACTCTCTGAATGCTCATAACCCAGCTGGAAGTGTTCATACATAAGTACAAAGTACATGTTGGTGGCACAGGCTGCAAGTTTCTTCTAATCATTGAGCTGAAAAATGTCTGGACCCATTCATTGAATTGGGCAATTTTCTTAGTCTGTTCTTAGTCATTTTAGCAAGCACGTGGGAAGCTGAGAACAGCTTCAGTGCACTTATGTGTTTAACGGCATTGACTACTCTCAGCTGTTAAATGACCAAATGTCATTTTAGTTAGTTCTCTTCATCAAAGCTTGCTCCAGAAAGTCACTGTGTATTTGCTGTTATGTTACTTTATTCAAGCCAATGAGTGCTGACATGTTTTGTTTGGACACTATTGGTCTAAAAGCTATTAGCATAATCAGACAAACAGTAGCAGCAGGAATACCACTTTCCACTATAGTATTATTTGTAGAGAGAGATGAGTAACAAATAGACAGATGGACTGTGACTGAAGTAGCACCAGAAGGTACTGCTATCATTAGCAATTACTGCAGCAGCAGTAGCTTAGCAACCTAAGGAATATACAGATCAGCAACAGTGCTCCTATATGACTGGGAGAAGAAAAGTAAGAGGGGACTAGGTGTGATGTTTAGGTGGAATGAAGATGGTGAAAGGGAAGTGAGAAGAGAGGAACAGATGCAGACACTGAGATCAGGGCACAGCAGGTGCAATATTCTGTGCAACATGCTTGGGCTAATATGACAAACAGATCTGTTTGGTGCAGCTTAAGCACTTTAAAAGTAAAATGGAATATTATACACCTTTTATTCTGTAGTATATCATGGAAATAATAGGGGGATGTTAGAATTCCTGGATTTTAAGTAGTCTTCTGCAATATTATCATCAAACCAGAGTGCAAAGCATTGTCTGCTAACAGAGCTATTTTGCTGATAAAGTGAATGCAGCAGATTCATGTATTTATTGTTCAAGTTACAGAGGGCCAAATTCTGCTCCTTCAGTCCATAGAAAGAGTTCTGAATTTAGTAGGATTATACCCAGATTTCTACTGATTAAAGGAAGAACAAAGTTAGGCCTACATATAATATTTTTTTAAATTTGAACCCTGATGTTTTTACTTTTAGACAGTTAACCATGTGCTGGCTTAAATCAGAAATTGATATCTTACTCCCGGGGGTGGGAGAAGAGATAAAACAAACAAAAAGTTGCCAGGAAATTAGAATTAACCCAGTTGTATCCCAAAGTAAACCCTTCAGGAGCCATGCCAAGGTTTGTTCTACATTGACAGAAAATAACTGAAAGAGAGGGTTTGTGGGAGTGGGAGGAAAATGTTGCCAAATTCCTGCTACCAACAGAAAAAACAAATAAACAAATAAAAAACAACAGTAATTGCAATTGGGAATGGGGAGAGTTTGGTAGTTTTAAGGGGGTAGAAAAACAGGATGTGATTTCAACTTTCTACCTATTTAAAAGTATAAGTGTAACCCTTCTGCCCATCTGAGTTGGCAGGAATAAGGGCTGGGTTCAGTATCTAGGGGTTCCGTTTCAATAACAAAATGCAAAACCAGCTCGAGCCCCCACCCAGTGACCTGGGACAATTACATACCACCCTAGGCGCCTCTAAGAGGTGATACTTCCCCTCTCACAAGCACGGAGCCTGAGTGTAGCAAAACCATTTTAATAAAGGAGGGAAACAATGTGGCATTATATTGGGGAAACACCACACACAGGATTCATAACACAAACCATGAGCAAAAGACCCCCTCTCTCCCAGGTAAGTTTGGCAATATTCTTTTCCCCTCAGGGTCTTAAGTCCAGCAACTCAAAAAATCACCCAAAAGTCCAACAACCCAAAAGTCTCTGTGCCTGGTCAGTGCAGCCCCAGAGTTCAAAAGTTTATCTGCAGAGTTTTACCTCCCAGCCTAGAGGGAGGGGGTGGGCATTGCGGTGTTAAGGGGCACCTTACATGGTCCATGGCCGACTACCCCGCCTCTCCATGGGGTTCTGCTGCAGCCTTCACCGTGAGCCAATCCACCAGCCATTCCACTCCACCAGGTGTCCCATGAGCTGCTCCAGCCATTCTATGAACTGCTCCGCTCCACCAGCTGTCCTGCAAGCCGCTCCAGTCATCCTGGAAACTGCTCTGCTCTGCCAGCTGCTCAGCAACATATCATCAGCCCCCTCCCAAGCACTCAGTGATTTCAGCTTGTAGTAGGGAAGCCCCAGTACTGGTGCACCATTAGCCCAAAGTAAATTCAGCTCAACAGCCTGTAACTAGACTTCTAATGGAATTAAAATTAGCTCTGATATTCTACAGTAGAGAGAGGATGAGGTGCAATTGGTATTTCAGGCTCTCAAAAGGGGCCCATACCATCAAATACAAATACCCAGCCTCTCTCAATTCACTGGGTTTTGGAATGTCCCTTGTCTAGCGAGTGCTATTTAGTTGATGGTGAGTCCCTCTATCATAAAACAGTTTAATTGTCCTTGAATCACATAATCAGGGTAACAACATTTTATTCTTCTTGCCCCAATAACAGAGAAACTGGGGATCCCACAGCAGCCAAAGTGACCCTTTTGGCTCATGCTAGGTGGGGTGGGTGTGCCTATGCAAACAAGATCAGCCCCTGAAGTTCTTTTCCACAACTCACCACAATTCAGCACCAGATGTCAGGGTAGAGCTCATCCTGACTCTGCTTACATCAGCAAAGGCTCCCCATCTGTCAAGTTCTTTTCAAATGGTGGGAAATTTAGTGTTAGGCTGTTTGTAAAATTCACATTGACTTTATTTTTTAAGGAAGCGGGGGTTTTTTGTCACATTCTTTCAGTTCTACTTGCGTGTACAATTTGGCATATTCCAGATGGGAGTAAACACAATAAAAACCACTAACCAAGAACATGAACCACATCTATCATTTCATATTGCCTAGTTTGTCTCATTGTAATCAAATTCCAAACACTATGTTGTATTTAATTTAAATGCATCAAATGTGACAGCTTTGAAATAATGAAAACAACTTTGTAGAGTTATGTTTATTGTACTGTAACAGTGCATTGTGAAATTAATCATGTACACTGAAGCAGGTAAATTATACCATTAATTAAATTGATCTTTTTTCTCATTTGTGTTCAGTAGGCTTCTGGTAAAGGCTGGCCTTTTATTCTTTTGGCAAATGTTGATTTTATAAAATTTAAATAAAAGTCCACGGTCCAAAGAAGAAGACATGCAGTGGCAAAATTCTTTATGTTAAAATGTTGCATTGCTTCCTACAATTGAGCAAGTACATATGGGGCAGAGTTTTTCTTTTTCAACCCTAGTTTATCATCAAAGCTCATCCCATACTGTTTAATATTTATAAATATAACACTTAAACTTACATTTCATTTCTATGTTATATTTATCAAAGAGTGATATATCAGCGACTGGACCAGAGCAAGGAGGTGATTCTGTACATATGTGGGTTTGGTTTCCTATGTAATCCTTAATTAAAGGGGCTTAATGTAACTACTGTGCTATGTTTTATACTCCAAGTTGCTATTTTAAAAAGACTAAATATTTCTAAAGAAATAAAACTTGAAGAAGAAATAAGAAATAACTTGTTGTTTTATTTTAAATGCCAGCATAGGGCAAGTGAAAAATCTTTCCCAGTTATCAAGTTAATCAAGCACCCAGGAATTAGCCCCTGTGGAGTGTGAAGCATGTTAAAACAAAGCCCCACAAAAAAAAGTTCCTACTTCTACAATTATCTTTGCTGAAATCACTGGGAGTGATTAGTTGTCTGGGCAGTCTTTGATAACTGCAGAAGGGCTATATTGACTTGGGCATCACTGGTAAAGGCTTCTGACATAGCCCTGGTCTACACTAGGCGTTTAAATCGGTTTTAGGAGCTTAAGACTAGGAGGCACCTTATATCGATTTTAATGGCTCTTATTAACATATCGGATTAGACAGTGCACCAGTGACCGCTCTGGACCGCAATCTGAACTCGGATGCAGTGGTCAGGTAAACAGGAAAAGCCCACGAACTTTTGAATATTTCCTGTTTGCCCAGCGTGGAGCTCCGATCAAATCAAACTAAAGCATGGACCATGCGGATGTGATCAGAAGATGAAATTCAGAATCCTTTTTAAAATCTCCAGACAGACGCCATAGCAGGGACTCAGCGCACTGCAGCTGACAAGTGTAACGGAAAGCCAAAGAATCAAATGGGCGCTCATGGACTGGAGGACTGAAGCTATCCCACAGTTCCTGCAGCCTCTGAAAATTATTTGCATTCTTGGCTGAGCTCCAAATGCTTCTACGGTCAAACACAGTGCCGGCAATCTACTCACCCCCCCCCCCCCCCCCCCCAGAGAAAAAAAAAACAATCCTCTGACTTTTACATGTCACCCTATCTTTACTGAATGCTGCAGTCATCATCAGCATCAGCTGATCATGCAAAAAGGAAATCCATCCTCATGATCAGCTTCAGCTGATGGGACAAAATCAGCCTATTGGCCCTAATTTTTCTGGTGGATGGATGGTGCAATATGGCTGGTAACCATCCTCATTATAGCAACAGGGCTGCTGAGCTCCATCAGCCCCACCCTTCATGTGTAAAGAAAAGATTCAGATGCCCCTAGCAGTGGATGCTGGGGCTCTCTCCTACACACTGCTTGCAGTGGGATGCTGGGCTTTCTCCCACACACTGCTTAATGTCCTGTCTGGACTATCATAGCAGCTGGAGGCTGCCTTCCACTCATTTCTCACTAACAAGTCAGTGTGTCTTATTCCTGCATTCTTTATTAATTCATCACACAAGTGGGTAGCCAAGAAAGGCTGGGGAAGAACGGAATCAACAGGTGGGGTTACAGGAGCACCCCCTGTGAATAGCATACAGATAATTTCTGACACAGAGCAGGTGGTTCTCTAGCACACTTGCCTATATTAGGCAGCACAGATTCTATTTTTAGATATTGACTCAGGAGTCATTCTGGCTGATCAGCCAATGGTACAAAACGATGGAAGGTGCAATATTGGCTGATTGACCAGGGGACTGGTAGCCATGATCATCCTCAGTTCCAATTTATGGAAGGGTTTGGATGGTGCAATATGGCTAGTAACCATCTCTGCTGTCATGCAAAAGCAAATGCTTCTGTGTAGCGCTGCTGAATCGCCAAGCTCCATGGTTGCCATGCTATGGCATCTGCCAGGCATTTACCCAGAACCACCAGCGACAATGATTTTTGCCCCATCAGGCACTGGGATCTCAACGGTATTTCCGGAAATGTACCTTATCTGAAAATCCTGTGTTAGGAGGTATTGTTAGATACCATATGCTGGGCTCACTATCTCACAATTCTTTCCTTTTGATAAAACATTTATATTTGTTTTTAGTATAAATAGGTTACAGTGCAGTATTGTTATATTGGCGTTAAAACTCAGTTGAATCAATCAAGCTGAAATGTGCATACTATTCCCTTGAAAGTAGTGAACCTGGTAATTAGTGTGATTGTCCAGCAACAGAAGCTGGACACTACAAGGAGATGTTTTCAGAGTGGCTCAGAGTTTGGGGTGCACCTGTTGTTAACTTGCAAGGCAAAGTAGGGACTGGCAGAGCCCGAAGGCTCATGCTTGGGTGGCTGTAGGGTTGGCCGTGACACAGAGCTGACATCCAGCCACCACAAGAAACACTCCCTCATGCTGGATCTGGGGAAAGTTGGGGGGGGGAGGGATAACAAGGTGACTCTCATTCCTGGACATCCCAAGAAAGTGTCCCTGTCCCAAAGACCTTGGGTGAAATCCTGCCCCCTTGGAGTCAATGGGAATTTTGCCACTGAGTTCACTAGGGACAGGAATTCACCCCTTTTTCTGAGGTAGCAATCTTAAGGTATGTCTGTACTTCACGGCATTGGTACAATTTCCAGCTTAAGGAGACATACCTAGCACCGACTGAGCTAGCACATTAAAAATAGAGCGTAGCTGCGGAAGTGCGAGCAATGGGAGAGATTAGCTATACTGAGTACATACCCACCCAGGATGCTAGGTATATACTTGGGGAGGCTAGTCCCTCTTGCTGTTTGTTCTGCTGCAGCTGCACTCTATTTTTAGCATGCTAGCTTGATCAGAGTTAGCACAGGTATGTCTCCAGTTGGATATTACAGCTCCATCTTGAAGTGTAGACATTCCCTAATTGGAATGATGGAAGTGTGGAAAGACTACAGAGAAAGTGGGAACATAGCATTAGCAGACTATTTGATATGTGAGGTTTCGCCTTCATTGATATTTTATTTGACTTTAGCCTGGTAATTTTGGATACTTGATGGATGATTCTGAGCCAATAAATGGCCTGTTATTCTGACCATTTGATATCATCTATGGTAACTGCAGAATTTACTAAATTGCACAAATGATAGATTAATTGAGAAGAAAGTTGGCCTACATTGGCTATACTTTATTTTATGTATCCATTTTAAAAATATTCCCAGATTAGTAAGAAAGTTGTAGATGTGGAGGAAATTGCACTAGTTATTGATGATGAATGTATTATTATGCATGTATGTTTTTTGGTATATAGGGGGTAAATATAACTTTCAAAAATACCTTAAGATACTAGATTTCCATCTTTTTTCCCCCTCAGCTGTGTCGTGTGGTATTCCAGAATCTCCAGGAAATGGTTCAGTTGTAGGTAATGAGTTCACTTTGGGCAGTAGAGTGATATATGAATGTAACGAGGGCTTCAAGCTAGAATCTAGTCAACAAGCAACAGCAGTGTGTCAAGAAGATGGATTATGGAGTAACAAAGGGAGGCCACCTGTCTGTAAACGTAAGTGTGCATATATTTTTTCAAACTTATTTCTTTTGTGTATGCTGAGAAAAGTTTTCAGTGGTGAAATTTAGATCCAATGTACAAGGATCCCACATATTGGATATTGAGGAGTAAATTTTTATTCAGTATGTGATGAGTTAGAATGATACACAAATGCTATTAATGTTAAGAGTAGTGCAAAGCAGCCTTAAATCTATTTTAATGAGGTACACAGAGATTTATTCAGCATAAGGGAATCTCCACCTGCTGTCAAGCTATCATACTCAGCTCTTCACCCTTCTCCTTGCCCTATCCCCAGCTGCAAAATTATCTTTTAGGGATCACTGTAGCTAGGAACAGTTTAGTGCAGCCCCAAGGCTGCTCACACCTGTGCTACTGACCAAACTGCCCTCAAGCCAACACCAGGATCACAGGAATAGAAAGGTGGCATGAAGTTACCTTTATCCATTTCAAGCTGTGACAAATCAGAGCTTTAGTGCAGCTGAGGCTCTAGCCCATAAGTTGATAACAGAATTATTATACTACCTGTGTAAGTATGCACGAACTCGTATAAACAAAATTGATATGTTTTACAATGAGGTTCATACATCAAACATAAAATCAAGGTATCTTTTAAAGACATAGGACTTAAAGCCTACAAATAATGAACATACCTCATACATGTGTTCCCCTAGTTGTTAATGATCTCTTCTCTACCTTCTCTATTTTCTGTTACAATTGCCTGTTGCAACTTGTTTTAATTGAAGTTGTACATTATTCAAGTCAAAGACTGTCTCTTTAAATGTTTCTACAATGCCCAATACAATGGTACCCTACTTCTGATTGGGATCTCTTGGTGCTACCTTGACTAATAGCAGTAAATTAAAATCGATGCAATTAATTAAGTTTGAGCTTTAGATGTCCTTTTCATGTGCAAAAATACTGGAAAAATATTAGAGCATAGACTTCAATTTTTAAAAATATTGTCCATCTTAGGTACTATACTTAATGTTACAAAATACTCAGTTGACAGTGAATTTAGGTTCTAGAACCTGGGAACAGTATGTGCCTGTTTTCTAGATTCTGAACATGAGAAGCACTTTTTTTTTCAATTCTCCATAAATGTCGCTTATTTTTAATTGTAGGGTAAAGAAAATAGCAATGACAATGTGAATTTAGAAAGTAGTATGTTTTACTGTAAAAAGGTTTTGGAGTTTAGATTCATTGTCAATATTGTGTCACGCAGTCTATGCTATTGTACAAGTGTGGGTTTCTTTAAATACTCTCTGAGTTTTAATCACTTTTAAATTGTATTTTAAGTTATCTAATAATTGTTTTGCTTAAGTGAGCTCTATGGAGGTAGAAAGTGACAAAAAAGCATTTTTTTCATGATTCTCCTTTTTCAAGCTTTTGAGTTGAAAAAGGCTTCCATTGACTATATGCATTAAATATACAAATTCACTCAGATGTCCACAACTTGACAACATATCTGTGAAAGTGCCTGAGGCTGAAATATTACAGCACAACTAATGTACCTTAAATGCTAATGATAGAAATGCGTCTGAGTAGCCTCTCTCATGAAATTGCCTTCAAATGTGTCAATTATAATAGTGTTTTATGTAATGTGGATAACGGGCAACAAACCAGTTCATTTCACATGAGCCACCAAACAGCATAAAAAAAAATAAACTAGCTATGATTGCTACCAACCTAGGTCAGATTTGAACCAAAGACATAGAGGTGAAAAACCGTATTTAATATATTCCATTAGTTTGAGTCAACCAGTTTCCAAGAAGTATTACAGATGGGAAATTTATTGCAGCAGCATATACTGTGTTAAAATCTATGCATGAACAGAATAAAGTACACCAGAAAAAGTTTGTCAAAACTTTAGAAAAGGTTAAAATGAATAAATTATATATTTTAGTGTGTTTGGGGAACACAGTTTAATGGTGAGCTTTTTTATTTTCAGATGTCTGATCAGCAGCAGCCTTCTGTGTTCTTTAGTTCTAATAAAATTGATTTTTCCCAGACACTGCCTTGTAAGATAACTTCTGCACCTCTTCCTCTAAGGCCTGGTATACACTACGAGTATATGTTGAATTTAGCAGCGTTAAATCGAATTAACCCTGCACCCGTCCACACAACGAAGCCCTTTACTTCGATATAAAGGGCCCTTAAAATCAATTTCTGTATTCCTCCCCGATGAGGGGAATAGCGCTGAAATCGTGATTGCCATTTTGAATTAGGGTTAGTGTGGCCACAATTCGACGGTATTGGCCTCCGGGAGCTATCCCACAGTGCACCATTGTGATAGCTCTGGACAACAATCTGAACTCGGCTGCACTGGCCAGGTAGACAGGAAAAGCCCCGCGAACTTTTGAATTTTATTTCCTGTTTGCCCAGCATGGAACACTGATCCGCACAGGTGACCATGCAGTCCCAGAATCAAAAAAGAGCTCCAGCATGGACCGTATGGGAGACGCTGAATCTGATCTCTGTATGGGGAGATGAATCTGTTCTATCAGAACTCCGTTCCAAAAGATGAAATGCCAAAACATTTGAAAAAATTTCCAAGGCCATGATGGACAGAGGCCACAACAGGGACTCAACACAGTGCTGCATGAAACTTAAGAAGCTTAGACTAGCGTACCAGAAAGCCAAAGTATGAAATGGACGTTCACGGAGGGAGGGGCGACTGACGACTGTAGCTATCCCACAGTTCCCGCACTCTCCGAAAACCATTTGAATTCTGGGCTGAGCTCCCAAAGCCTGAAGGGTCAAAAAGATTGTCGCGGGTGGTTCAGGGTATGTCATCAGCCCCTCCACCCCCCACCCCTCTGTGAAAGCAAAGGGAAAAAAATCATTTCTCTCCTTTTTTCAATGTCACCGTATGTCTACTGGATGCTGCTGGCAGACGCAATGCTGCAGCGCTACACAGCAGCATCCCCTTGCCTTGCCTTGCCTTGCAGATGGCAGACAGTAGAGTATGACTGATATCCGTCATCTCTCATCCTGTGAGTACTCCTGGATGGCCTCAGTGAGGTCGGTCAAGGGCACCTGGGCAAAAATGGGAATGACTCCAGGTCATTCTCTTCTTTAAGTTTTGTCTAATGGAGATTCAGTCCTGCCTGAAATATCATGGCAGCTGGAGACTTCTGCCTCAGGCTGCTCTCCCAGTCAGCAGCACCACGTGGTTGCGCCTACCCCAGCCTACCCCTTGCTACCAGGGCTCACAATCAGATACTTAGACCTCTACATTTTGCTGCAAATAAAAAAATTAAGCTGCCATTTATAACTGTCCCCCAACATACATATCCTGGGCCATTTTGTAGTTTACCAGTGTCAAACAAAGGTCCACACACAAATGGAGATTCAGTCCTGCCTGTGCTTCTATCCTAGTGCTTATCACAGATTTCTATTTTCAGCTGTAGGCTGAGCATGTGCAGAATGGTGGTTCACTCTACTTCGCTGTAAGCCAACCACCCTCCCCTGGCCCCTTGATCTCTGCTTGCAGAGGCAATAAAGTCAGTGTTGTTTCAAATTCATGCATTCTTTATTACTTCATCAACAAATGGGGGATAACTGCCACAGTAGCCCAGGAGGGGTGGGGGAAGAGGGAAGCAATGGGTGCGGTTGTTGCAGGGGCACCCCCTAGAATGGCATGCAGTTCATCATTTCTGTGGGATGTCTGTGGCTCTGACCCGGAGCGGCCGTTTGCCTCTCTGGTTCTTTAGTAGGCTTGCCTGATATTCTAGGCAGGACTGACTCTCCATTAGACAAAACTTAAAGAAGAGAATGACTTGGGGAGTCATTCCCATTTTTGTCCAGACGCCCCTGACTGACCTCACCGAGGCCGGCCAGGAGCACCCATGACAGCAGCAGATGGTACAGTATGACTGGTAACCATCTTTGTCAACTTGCAAAGGCAAGGGGATGCTGTTGTGTAGCACTGCAGTACCGCGTCTGTCAGCAGCATCCAGTAGACATATGGTCACAGTGAAAAAAGTCTGAACGGGCTCCATGGTTGCTGTATTATGGTGTTTGCCCAGGCAATCCAGGGAAAAGGGTGCAAAATGATTGTCTGCCATTGCTTTCACGGAGGGAGGATTGACTAATGATATTTACCCATAACCACCCGCGATAATTTTTTGCTCCATCAAGCATTGGGATCTCAACCCAGAATTCCAATGGGTGGAGGAGACTGCGGGAACTATGGGACAGCTATGGGATAGCTATCCACAGTGCAGCGCTCCGGAAGTCGACGCTAGCCTTGGTACATGGACACACACCACCAAATTAATGTGCTTAGTGTGGCCGCGTGCACTTGAGTTTAAACAATCTGTTTCCAAAAATCGATTTCTGTAAAATCGGAATAATCCCGTAGTGTAGACATACCCTTAGAGCTGTTTTGATTTTACATTGTATGAAATTCTCGACTGAGAATAAAATACTCATAACATTTAGATTATTGAGTTATGCTGAACTTCAGGGATTCAAGCATAGACATTTTACAAAATACTGTTTTAAAGAAAATCATTTTATGTGACTTGGGCCATAATAAGTGAACATTTATCCAATGAGATTGCATGTAGAATGTGAGTGGCTGGATTTGTGTGTCACCTGGTTCTGAGAGTGCTTAATACAAGGGAGCATATAATGCCCATGTTCCTCAGTTTCTATCGGCTTCCTATGGACTATCTATTTGAAGTTCTAATTTTGCAGTGGTTTCGAACCTTCTCAGCCTAAGAGATGAACATGTTATTTCAGAAAGGTCAAGGGGTTATTGTCAATTCTGTGGGACAAAGTATCTGTTCTGTTATGCTTCTTTGTGCTGCTCAGAGAGCAGAAAGGGAATGGAACCTAGCCAACAAGTCTCATGCTTGAGATTCCCCCAGTGCAGTGCAGGCCCAAGAAGATCTAGAGTAAAACAGAGTTCTTATGTCTCCCTGCTCTCTATACCTGGTGCAGGTGGCATGGCTGGAGAATGACTGGAGTGTGCAGTGATCCAACTACCCTCAGCTATTGGATGGCCTTTAGGGACCATACACTAGCTGGCACAAGTTAGAATAGCCCCTAGACTGAGGCAAAATATCAGGGAACTCTGTTAGTTCTCAGTTTCTCTTTCTCCTACTCTGACTGCCCTTTGTAGCTGTTTGTGTGAGAGGTGCAATCCACTGCTAAACACTCTCCAAGGCTGAGACAGAGCCAGTCAAGACCTTGTCCATCTTTCCCTGGAGCAGTCACAGCCTGTAGTGACCCAGGTAATGGAGTAGTAGGCAGAGTTACTTGCTCCTCCATCCTCTGTAGTGCATTAGGCAGCCAGTGGGAGGTCTGCTAAGCAGGAAAAGGACAGCAGCTGCTCAGAGCACTCTGACCTCCTTTGATTTGTTCCTAGGGCTGCAGGGGAAGCACTAGGAGGCAGCTGGGGAACAATACTCCCTACCTCTTCCCCATAAAAATGCAGCTGATTCAAACACTTCAGTTTAAAAATCACAATATGTGGCTTAGGGATGAACTTTCAGTTCATAATCAAATACAATTCTTTCTTAAAATGGTCATCCTCAATGTAGAATTTAGAAAGCAACAAATGTCCCTAATACACAGGTGGAGCACCACTGAGATATGATTTATAGGGTCCTCAATGGACTAAGCCCATTGTACTATCGCAAAGGCTACTTTTCCTTTCTCCCACAAAAGCAGGCAACATTTACTTTATACAAAACAAAGAATCGAAGGAACAGAAGGCAGAGCAGCTTCAAGACTGTGAAATCTTTCCTGAGGAGGTCAGGAAGAGTCTCTATTGTTGCCCTCTGCTGGTCATACTGTAAGACATTTTTTTTCAACACAGCATTTTTCAAAGACATACGGCTCTTTTTAACTTCCAGAATAAACATGAAATGTGCTTTACAAATACTTATAACTAGAGAGATTTTTTAAAAAAATCTCTGATCCATCTGAATTGTTTGTGACATCTTCTTTGGTCTCTGTCTCTTTGCTGTGAAGGAAGATCAAAGAATGGAGAGCATGTCATAAATCATTAGGCAGAAGAAAGATATTTCTTTTTCAATTGTTTTTAAATTGTTTTGATATTTTATGTCCTTTTGAGGATCCTGCACTTGGGTCACAGAAGTCGGTGTTACAGACTGGCAGAGATTTCCTGCCAATCTATCCCATTCACAGGTGGTATTCTTGCTGAGAGCTGATTGCATGCATCTCATTAACACCATCCTAGAGTCCTCGCTGTGAACAATTATCCAGGAAGAACATCAGGAACCGCAATACCTGGTGTGAGGTTTTGGACTGCAGTGTGTATTATATTGATCAGGGGTATGTTCTCAGCCCTAAACAAAGTGTGTGGATTTTAAGCAGAATCAGAAAGCCACCTACTCATTGTGGTATTGAGAACAGTGGAATGTTTTATAAGTGAGGTATAAAGGAGGAAAGTGACTATTAGACTAAATGACTTGTATCATACACAGTAGGAGAACTGATAGATTTAATCATTCTAAAGCAGTTTTCAGATGATCTAGATAGTAGGGAGGGTAGAGATTTGGATGCACCAACATTACCCATACATGCTGGGAAGTGGCTGGGTAGCAGATAGAATACAACATGAAGACTAAGCCATTGGAGAGGCAACCAGGGCAACCTAGATCTGAGAAGCAGTCAGTTCATGGACTAAGGAACTACTGGTGGAAATTGAAGAAACTTAAATATTCCAAAGAGGGAGCCAAAAAGAATGCTCATCCAGAATCTAGTGGGAACTCTTCAGCTCCTCCTTTTGTGTATTTTGCTTGTAGAATATTCAAACAAACAAACAATTCCCACCTCTTTCCCATGATGGAGTGTGACAATGGGGAAACGTGATCTGGCTAAAGTTAGAGAATCTGAGGGCCCCAGAGACTGTACCATGTTTATGTGGGTGAAAGGGAAAATAACTTGCCTGGTAGACTCAGATTGCACCCAAAAGTTGGTGCCACAGAGATTAGTAAAATCAGCTCTTCTTTCAGCCAGAGAATCCTTCCAGTTCTCTCTGTCTGTGAATATACCTGCCCACCATAATCCCTCTAACTCAGAGTTCCACTTATTATCTTGGCCAGTTTTAATAGAGTGAGATTTTTTCTGGGCTTTAGGTATCTATCATAAGATTTGGTCCCAGCTAGAGCTGGGCAAAATTATAACAGTTTCAGGAATCTGTCTATGTACAACGTATACATTCTGGTTGATATAATGATGTTATGAAATTGATGTATCATGGAATGTCTCTGTGGATATGGAATCCACTATTTGCTGACAGAGCTGTAGCGTATACTTACTGGATCAGGGACAGTGGTCAGTCATTAGACCTTAAATGTCCACCTATTCAGATGGAAACACCTTGAGACAAAAGGCTGGCTCCTACCAGGCTGGTTTACCAAGCAAAAGAGGTTAGCTGGCAAGGAAGCCCCCTGATGGGGTCCCCTGTTGAACCTTATCAGGAGTTCATGTGACAAAGGTGGCTGGAGGCTATAAATGAGAGTCTCTTGGCAACTATTTTAGAGAAGGAGAGAGGCAGAAGAGTTCAGAGATTCCTTGTTCTGGATGAGAAGCCATGTGCAGGAGGACAGGGATGTGAAAGGATCTTAGAGTCCGCTATGGATTCTGACTTATGCCTGAAGAACTCTTTAGAATGGTGAGGAAACTGAGGCTGGGAAATGCATATTCATTTTTTAAATTATTTTATCTAGATCTGTGTATCTCTTATGTTAAGTAAAGAGGAATGGTGTTTTAGAATCCTGTGCAAAGTCAGTCTGTCTGCCTACTTTCACTGTCACGTTCACGTTCATCAAAACATCATATTTCCATTAAGTTGTGGTCAAAACTATGAAAAAGTTTGGGAAGTTCTAGATATGTGTTGAAAACTATAAATGCTGTAATACAGTTAATAACATTAAGGTTAAATAGCAGTAAACTGAATGTTTTACTTTATTTTTACAACACCCAAAATATCCTACATGCTTTACAGAATGAATAAAAAGACCTGACAGACACTGTTCAGAAAAGAGTATGAACTAATTTACTAAATTCAGTGCCATTTGTTAAAGAGAAGCATAAATATTGCATATTAAATAGCATATCTTTCTTCCAAATGACAGTAAACAAAGTTCAGAGGACATATTAGCATGAAAAATCAAACTGATAGAAACAAGAACACCAGCTGTTGTGCGGAGTGTTTTGGTCTCTCTCTCTTCTTTTTTCTTTTTTTTTTTCACTTGGGAACTGAAAATACTTAGTTAATTACCATACTTGGAGATGTTTTTTATTTGTGGTAAGAAAAGTTTAAACTTGCATCTTAAAATTATAAAAGTTCACCAGATACTATCAGCATCTACCATACAAATAAGTTTAATGTGGAGATATAAATAATGCAATGGTCACACTTGGAGGTTTTTTCATTTGGAAAAATTCAGACAATTTAAGAGAAATTCTCTATACTTAATAAAACCAGTTCTTCTTCGAGTGATTGCTCATGTGTATTCCACAATAGATGTGCGTACTCGCCACATGCACTGCTGTCAGAAGTTTTTCCCCTAGCAGTACCCATAGGGGAGTGCCCCTAGCGACCCTTGGAGTGGCGCCTCCATGGTGTGGTATAAGGGGTGCTGCACGCTCCCCCCACCATCAGTTCCTTCTTGCCGGCAGTGAAGTTGCTTCAGAACTGCTCTGCTCCAGCTTTGTTGCAGCTCTTCCCCAGAACTCTTGTTCATTCAGTGTATGGTCCAGTGTATTAGTTTGATTAGTTTTAGTTTAGTTTAGTTTAGTTAGTGCGCCTGAGCTGGGACATGCCCCACGCCCCAGGTTTTAAGTTGTGCAACACTTGTAGGTGACTGATGCCAGTGAGTGATCCACACGTGGACTGTTTGTGCTGTTTGGGTGAAACTCATCTCAGCGATTGCTGCTAGATTTGCAAGTAGTGAGAGAGAGACATTAGGCTCCGGGCCATCCTGATGGAGTCAGCGTTGACCCTGAGTCCGGCGTGCCGCTCCAAGTCGTCACCGGCCACTACAGTGCCAGTGCGCAGTGACCACCCCCCCCACTGCCATCTACCAGTTAGCAGTGCTTCCTGTCCACGGGGCGTTCCAAGAAGGCTAAGAAGAGGCTTTCTCTGCTGCGGCACTGGAGCAAGACTGGGGGAAAGGCTAGACCCATGTTGGGCAGTCCTAGGTCCCCATCAGCCTCCAACTCAGGTTGAGCGGAGTAGCCTGGCCCATTCGGAGCAGGCTTCCCCAGATGTCCGGATGCCCTCCATGCCAGAGGCCCTGCAAGCGGCCCGGGATGTTATGTCCATGTCGGTACCAGGAGCACCGCCAATGTTGGCTCCATGGTCCAGAGTCAAGCTGCCACTGGGATCTCCGTAGTTGCCCTTGACTCGGTACCAGTCACGGTCGAGAGATTGTTCCCAACGCTGTTCGCCACTCAGCGACCATCCTGTGCATAATCCACACAGGTCGCTGTCATGTCTGGCTGGGTTCCGTCTGACAGAGACTCCAGGCACCGCTCCGCCTCAAGGAGCTGACACCGACGGGACTGAGGCAGACGAAGCCAAAGGTCTCAGAGGGGCTGTCATAGCCAGTTGCGATACGAACGTCAACGCCATTCCCATTTGTTGTCTCGCTCCAGGATGCCACCACGGCACTGTTCCCGCAGCCCCAGATGTCAATCGCTGAGGCATCGCTGGCGCGGATCTGACCGCCGGAGCGGATTGCAGAATAGCTGCTGCCAGCAGTACCGTTCCTCCACGTCAGGGTCACGGGATCACAGTCTCATGGTTGGCACCGCTCCTAGCACCACCACTCCTCCCACTCTAGGGACAGCAGCAGGTTATACGTCAGCCCGGCCTCCCTTCGTAGTCATCCATTGATGGGTCAGGCCAGCCAGGCCGAACAGCCTGCTCCACTGGTGCCACTTCCCTGTGAGTGTCTCCATGTAAACGAGCCCTAAGACTGAAAAAAGCAAAAACAACCCCCCCACACACACACAACTTTGGGAAACTTTTTATTCTTTATAATAGCTTTTGTCAACGATTTTAAGTTGTTTACCACCATGGAAATAGAAAACCTGATTCTTGCTCTGACAATCTACAAAGAAAAATATTAAATTAAATCTCACTTCTACTTCTCAGCACATGCGCAATGTGCCTCAGGTGACATGTGACCAGGTTTCATCACCAAATTAGGTTGTTTTTTGGATCATTAGCTTCCCCAGCCTAGTTCGGGTAGTGACGGGGAGCGTGACATGTACACTGACCCATGCCCCCCAATTCTCCCTCAGTTACATTGAATGAGACAATCTCTCCCTCCTGCTATATTGAAATATTAGCAAATATAGCATTTGCATTATGTTTTATTTATAACTGATTAGTAAAAATGATTGCTAATGACTAAAAGAATCATTTGACAAGTACTTTTTTGTAGTATCTGAAAGCACCTCACAATCTTTAATATATTTAGCCTCACAACTCCTCTGTGAGGTAAGGAATTAATACAATCCTCATTTTGACAGATGGAGAATTGAAGTATAGTGGGACCACATAACTTATCTTAAATCACACCAAGGGGGAAGTCTTTCATGCAACACAGCCTTGAACCCAGATCTTCTCAATTGTAGGCTGTTACCATAACCACTGAGCTAGCTGCCTTCTCTCATTGAGGCTGCTATCTCTGTGGACTATTAAATAATAATTCAGCATAAAAAATGTATAACCTCTAACTGCTTTCTGTCAACTCAGATTATTTTTCCACTGATATAGGCTCCCCAGGTTTTCTCTTAAGGCAGTCTCTCAGTAAATGTTCAAATACCTTTGAAAATGTTAGTTTTTATTATTTGATGAAGCCTCAGTTACTGAGACTGCAAAGAGAGGAAATGATAATTATGTAGGCTTGACAGTTTAATTTATTTTTCAGCACAAAAGAAAAAATTGCTGATATGAACATTTATATTGATGTAAGACATATTGTGATGACATTTTAGGAGTCCTTAATACATATGTCTGGGTTTATTGATTGATTGATTTTATTGTTTCGTTTTGTTTTACTACAAACCAGACATTTCCAAGTTTGAAGAAATTGCCCTAACGCTTCCAATAACAGGCAATTCAAATTTTGAACACGGATATCAATTAGATTAAGAGTTGGTGCACAATAATACTGATGTGCAGATTTCTGCAAAGGAAATAGTTTTACAATCTGACTGAATTTTTTTGTAGTGACCACTAAAAGTCATAAAATAGCATATCCCGAAAAATGGACATTTCTATAGCTAGGTGTTATGAAAACATTGTATTCTTCATATGTACAATAGATCTTCTAGATTTCATATTCATATAGATTGTGTCTTCCTTAATACACAAATATACACTCCTTAAACTCAATAGGAGTTGACGATATATAAGCCCTAAAAGGTTATGCTCATCACTTCACAGGATTGAGCCCTTTATGCTTTTTTATCACTGCTCTGGAAATAGTTGTATCAAGAGTTAAAAGTTACATCAAGAGTCCAATTTCCTCTGCTTAATAATATTACAGGTGAATTAAATATAATACTGTCTGGTTACATCATTAACTTCAGCAAAGAATAACATCCACAAAAATCTAAATTGTGTTGACTACTGACTCATTGGTCACAAATAAAAGTTATGCTATACTGAAAATAATTTAATAATCTTTTGGCTGCATCAGTCCCTGAATTGTGTCGTCCTTATTCATGAAAAAATATTCAAGGGCTATTGCTGGATGGGAGCCAGTTTCTGTTTTGTGTTAAATTCCATAGGTTTGATTTTTTTTTCCATTGCAAAATAGAACAAATCACACATTTTCAAAATTTCCCATGAAACAAAAATTCTGATTTTGTTTGTTTTGGGTTACTCAAATTGGAATGAAACATTTAAATTTTATCCCCTCAAAATGTTTTGATAATATAAAATAAACATTTTTAAATGAAAAGTTGTTTTGTGGAAAAAAGGCAAAATGTTCTGTTTAAAACATGTTTAATTGGAACACTCTGACATTATCAAAATACTTCATGATGTGTTTTGTTTTGTTTTTTCCAAATTGAAAATTTCTTGAAATTGAGACATACCATATTCAACAAATCAGTATTTCCGCTTGAGAGCACGTTCTGTTGGAAAATTTGTGACCAGCTTTATCCAGGTCCCAGTATTTTTAATTGTGTATAATATTATTTGTCCCTCTGAATGAGATCTCCCTTAGTTTTAGTTAGACTGACATTTTGGTCAGTTATTGTATAAGGTTAATTGAAAATGAAACAAGTAACTCTGCAGGTAGTGTAATAGGGAATATCATGTGCACCTAAAGGTGTGATATACAAAATTCTAATTAGAAAGTAATGATATAGTTTCTTATATTAATCTCAGCCAAAATTCTTGCTTTGAGAATCTTATTAGCATATGCACAACTTGCCTCAGGTGGCATGTGACCAGGATTCATCACCGAATTTGGTCTGTTAGTTGGATCATTAGCTTCCCCAGCTCAGGCCAGGTACTGATGGGGAGTGAGATGTGAACACTGATTGAGAATACAAGACTCTGTACATTTTAATGTTTGTGTATGAGGGCTACAAATATATGTCAATTAGTGGAAATTGGAGTATCATTAATGTGGGTAGTCTCTTCTGGATTAAAAATTATATTATTCCAAAATAATTACTCTGCTTTGGAAGTGCACTAATTTTTATTAAATAAGTGACTTTTTGTCTGGAATCATATTTACATGGGGAACTACTTTGGAATAACTAGTCTAGTCAGTTTCCCCATGCAGACGAGCTCTTAGCAAACAAGAATAATTAAGTCTCTCCTAGGTTAAACATATTTACAGAGGAAAAAAGTAGATTTGTGTTAGTTAGAAAAGAAATGGCTAAAGTCCCAATCCTGCAAACAGTTATGCAAACACTTAACTTTATTACCCTGAAAGTTCCATCGTCTTCAGTAGAAGAACTGTGTTAAGCATGCATATGTTTGAAGGATTGGGCCCTAAGTATCTGAGATCTGTATGTTAAAGCAAAGATGAATATCCCAAAACTGATGAAAGAACAAACATGATCTTAAAGCTTTATCCTTTGAGCCTAAAGCACACTCTTCTGCCAGAGCAGAGTCCTATTAAAGTTTGTGCAACTGTGCAGGTAGAAAAGTGTGCAGGTTGCAGGGATCAGACAGACTCTTTTGCAAGTTTGGGGTCTAAACTGTGATCATTTCAGGCCATTAAGAATTACACAGATGATAATGAATGTATAGCACAAACAAGTACATTATTGAATACAAATGTACCTAGGAAATAGGTCAAATTATGTACTGTTACTGTTATACTCCCTTTCCTGCCCCTCAATTCCTCAGTTTAACTCTTTGCTGAAGTCCTTTAGGAACTTTCCAGAAAAGCATTTTGCAGAGTCAAACCAAGAAGCACTGCATTTAAACCTTGAGTTTATATCTTATTAACAGCAGAGCTGAGTGAAGAGTTGATTTTTTGGGTTTGAGAGCTCAGATTTTGTCAAAAAACTGACAAAAATTAGTTCAGTTGAAACTGAAAACGGATGTTTTTGGTTTGCTCACCAAAATGGAAAACCTGAAAAAAATGCATTTCAGAAACATCTCCACATGGCGTTTGTGCAATTAACTATGCTTCCTGGGACTGACAGCAGGCCCACAGGTCTGGAGTTCTGCTGTCACCAGCCCTAGGGATTCCACATACTGGGTCTGTCCTAGTGCCACGGATCCTGGGACCTCATCCCAGGATCTCTATGGCAATGAGATTGGAAGAGCCCAGGCTCAAATCATGATTCTCGGGGCTTCCAGGCTCCCTGAGAGATTACCATCTGTTAGAGACAGGGCTCCTAGAACATCCAGGATCACAGCCATGGAGCTGAGCACCTAGAAATCTCAAGGTCCTTGGCAGCAGCTGGATAAAATATATTTCATTGCCTCATACACTATATATCACTAATGGATAAAGATTGGAAGAATGTTCTTAGGCAAATATTGCAGATCTTAAGCCCCAATCTTGGCAGCAGCCATATCCCCGTTTGCTTCTATCTTCTGTTTTCCAACTAAATCTAATGGGAACACTTATCAGCTACCCTGTGTATAACATCTCCCACCTTGATCCTATGCAGAAGACATATTGACACATATAGAATGATGATTTCAAAAATGGCTTTAAACAGCCACTAGCTACCATCTCTAATGTGTGTTTTTCTTTTGGATCTTGTAGCGGTCTCCCTAGTCCTGTGGGTGGTTGTTTTTTTGTAAACGGTATTGATGCCAACCTTTCTGCATACCGGAGTGGCTGTCTACACTTTACAGGCCTCCCTCAGTAGCAATCAAGCCTGATATTATGAACTGTATTGAGGGCACCAAAGCATACTTGGAACTTAAGTGTTGTTATTTCACTTTTGTTATAAACACCCTGGGGGATGTCTGTCATAGCCCTCTTTAAGACTGGAATGAAATAGAAGGTGTGAAATGTCCCATGACATGTCAAGAATAGAAAATTGAATGGTGCTGCATGATAACAGCAAGCTACAGAAATTGTAAACTGGCATCAGATCTGGCATGAATCAGTGAGAAATGTAATTATTCATTATGTTCTGGAATATAGGGGAGATTGCTGTGAGGAATACATAGTTTCAGCTTTAGTGAGTCAAAAAAGTACTATTCATAAGAACATAAGAATGGCCACACTGGGTCAGACCAAAGGTCCATCTAGCCCAGTATCCTGTCTTCAACACAGTCGCCAATGCCAGGTGCCCCAGAGGGAATGAACAGAACAGGTAATAATAAAGTGATCCATCCCGTCGCCCTTTCCCAGATTCTGGCAAACAGAGGCTAGGGACACCATCCCTCCCCATCTTGGCTAATAGTCATTGATGCACCTATCCTCCATGAACTTATCTAGTTCTTTTTTGAGTCCTGTTATAATCTTGGCCTTCACAACATCCTCTGGCAAGGAATTCCACATGTTAACTGTGTGTTGTGTGAAAAAATACTCCCTTTTTTTGTGTTAAACCTGCTGCCTATTAATTTCATTTGGTGGCCCCTAGTTCTTGTGTTATGAGCAAGAGTAAATAACACTTCCTTATTTACTTTCTCCACACTAGTCATAATTTATTGACCTCTATCATATCCACCCTTAGTCGTCTCTTTTCCAAGCTGAAAAGTCCCAGTTTTATTAATCTCTCATTATATGGAAGCTGTTCCATATCCCTAATAATTTTTGTTGCCTTTTTCTGAATCTTTTACAAGTCCAATATACCATTTTTTGAGATGAGGTAACCACATCTGAATGCAATATTCAAGATGTGGTCATACCATGGATTTATATAGAGGCAATATGATATTTCTGGCTTATATCTATCCCTTTCTTAATGATTCCAAACATTCTGTTCACTTTTTTGACTGCCGCTGCACATTGAGTGGATGTTTTCGGAGAACTATCCACAATGACTCCAAGATCTTTCTTGAGTGGCAACAGCTAATTTAGGCTCCATCATTTTTTATGTATAGTTGGGATTATGTTTTACAATGTGGATTACTTTGCATTTATCAACATTGAATTTAATCTGCCATTTTGTTGTCCAGTCACCCAGTTTTGAGAGATCCTTTTGTAGCTTTTCTCAGTCAGCCTGGGACTTAACTATCTTGAATAGTTTTGTATCATTTTCAAATTTTGCCCCCTCATTGTTTACTCCTTTCCCCAGATAATTTATGAACATGTTAAATAGGACTGGGCCCAATATAGACCCCTGGGGGACACCACTATTTACTTCTCTCCATTCTGAAAACTGACTATTTATTCCTACCATTTATTCAAAGTACACAGTATTGTATTATTGTAATGACTGGGAATAAGTATGCCATTCCCCCCTAAAAGACTAAAGAATAAGAGGAGTGATTTGCGTTCAGATATAAAATTATTTTCTTTAATCTTTTAGGAAAGTGGAATATATATCTTCAGCATTTCACCAGGGCATCATATTTCTCATATGAGATATGTGATGCAGATGAAGTTCTCCAATTACATTTTTACAATCCAAACTTCAAATGGTTTTCCCATTAATACTTTGTCACTTGCAGATATTATTTAATTATATTTCAGGAAAAGGGGCACACGCCTGGTCCAGCTAAGCTCTGGTTGGCACAGAACCCATGCTCTGCTTAATTCCCAGCATAATTTATAGCAGACTGCTTCAGGCTGCTACTAAATCCCCTCATAACCCAGAATGCTCTGAGGGCTTCTCTAAATTTTGTAAGCTAAAACAGTCTCCTTTGGCTAAGGGTCTCCAGCTCACAGTACATTCTGGCAGTGGTTCCTTCCAGCTATGGCCTGCCCAGAAGTATTCTTTACACTTTTTAGGGGATGTGTAATGTCATACAGCCAGTTGTACACACCCCATGGCAATCCCCATCTGTCCTTTCAGAGAGGCAGTTCTCCATCATCTTTGTATTGTTAAAGCAACATAAAGGGGCATGAGACAAGGAAAGAATCTGGTCCAAGAAGTTTTTAAGATGGGGTTCTTAACTCCCTAGAAAACTGCAGAGTGTAATTTTAAAATCTTATGAAAATGATAAATAGCACAGTTATCATAGTTTAGTACTTTGCTGGCTGCTTACTGCACAAAATTCCAAATATTCATTCCACTGAAATGAATAGAAATGTTGCCTTTTTCTTCCATGGGAGCAGGCTGCCCTGAGGTTGCTTTAACAAGGTACAAAGAGAACAGCTACGTACAGAGTAGCACCAGGATCAGGGGAGTGCAAAGACAGCTTTAAGCTTTGTGCACCATCCCCAACTTGCACTCTACTTTTGGACCACACTCAAGGATCTGACCAAAAATATTGTGTCATGAAATGACATTGTGCCATAAAATAATCAACATCACATTTTATGATATTTCACTGTGATGTTTCTCTTGAGAAGATGTCAATAAACTACAACTGCTGAGTTGTTAAAACTTCTGGGTCACAACTCAGACATCATGGTACAATGTCAGGATGTCACAGTACACTTACTCGCTAGCTCTCTGGAACTACAGTAGATTGAAAAGTGTCTTACTAACTCTCCAAGGTTAAGTACCATTGCTTTATACAATATAGCATCAGAAAGCTATGGCCTTCTATATTTATCTAATAGGTGTTATATTATAAAGAATATATGTGATTGTTGATTTTATATCTATTTTTCTAAGTAAATATAAATACAATCAAGTGTATTACTCCATTAAAATAAAATGTTAAACTCAGTCCCTATTTGTTTTTCCTTTCATGGTTGCTTCCCAAAAACGAGTGGCGATGGATTTGGAAATATAACCTAGTTTGTAATATACCAGAATTTTAAAGGTTACTTGAAAAAAAAAATAGACCTTGTAGATAAATAATTTTATTGTTCTTTTTCATCGTTTCTTTATTCTTGTTCTTTAATATTTAAGAACAACTCCTCCAAGTCTGCATGCTCATTTCCTCATTTCAAACATTTTAAGCAACAGTTTGGGCTAGATTGATAACTTTACACAAATCTACATACTACAGATTTCTTTTTGAAACATGCTTGATAGTTCTAGAATTCTAAGCTAAAATGATGGTTTAGAAAGTAGTAGCTACTGCTCTCATGTGATACATGTGTAGCAATTTATTCTGGAAGAAACATCATTTCTATTTTTCATTATCTTTCTGAACAATAATTTAATTGAATGAATTGCTGTCCTGAGGCACAAATAAGATCTAAAACAAAGCATCTATTGTATTA
Organism: Mauremys reevesii; assembly: GCF_016161935.1. Lineage (NCBI taxonomy): Eukaryota > Metazoa > Chordata > Testudines > Geoemydidae > Mauremys > Mauremys reevesii. The sequence continues at coordinate 168,015,072 of NC_052625.1, forward strand.
TAAATGACAAAAAAACTGTGAATGTAGTTAGATGATGCATCGTCATTGTATTGGCATTTTGTTAATCAAGGACAATGCATGGTAAGCTGCACTTTCCATTTCTTTTAATCAGAGAAAACTAGTTACAGGGATAGCAGCCAAGTATCTCATGCCATTACACTTGCACATAATAATAATAATAATATCTAGCTCTTATAACTAGTGATTTTTCTCATTATACACTCAGTGCATTTATCAAAATTATTTCTTGAAAAAGTAATGAAAATGCATACAGGCATATAGGTTATTGCTTAGAGCACCATGTGTAAGGGAACACTGGCATAGAACTTGGAATGCTCTTGTCACTTATGTCAAGGCAAGCAATGGCTGACAGCCATCAAAAGAACTCAACTGAAGAGGAAAAATCAGTCTGCCTTGAAGACCTCAAAGGACCAGATTGTGATTGTTGCATAGGATGAGAGGCAGGAACAAGACATTATCAAGGGCTATTCATAATTACAAACCCTTTGCAGAAGGGTGTTCAGGAGTTGTCCTTTCTCAGAGCAGGTGAGAAGGAGGGGAACTGTTCTTCCCCTCTGCAGCAGTGTCTCCAAACTCTCACCGTTCCAGACATGAGTCAAAACCTTAACGATCCAAAATGAGGTGCATTGGGGAGTGCATTTTGATGGATGTGACTCTTGAGCCTTTGTTCTTTATAGACTTTAGATTCCCAATGGTCAAATGTGGCTTCTTTGAAAAACACAATTAAAATATTTAGGGGTCTTTACGGCTTACAATAGGAACCCTGTTCCAACTAATGGAAATGATGAAGGTACATCTGGGATTGAAGGCATCAGGAATGCATCTGGAGCTTGTGCTGAAAATGCACAGCACACAATATGAGTAAACAGTTTAATTAAGCCATGGCAAAGTTAAATAACTTAAAAGTGGATTTGTTATAAGACCATAAAGATGGCAAAATTGCTTTATGGGGAAATATGCAAATTAAGCTCTTTAGACAAACTAGTTTACACTATTTCTAGTGCTTCCTAAAGAGGAGATTAAATCAACAACCTTATTAAAATACAGGTTTGTAAATATCTTATTTTAAAAACCTAACTGAAGACCACAAAGCTGAAAACAAATCAAGTCCCCAGTCCTTCCAAACTTGTGAGCATGCCTAACTTATGCGTTGTGAGTCGTCCCATTAACTTCAGTGGAACTACTAACAGTATATACAAAATTAAACACATATATAAATCTTGAAAGGATTGGAGCCTAATACAGCTAAAGCAACATGATTAATGTCCCTTTTAAAGATTCCAGAAATATGTTTGTTTTGCAGCTCAATTTGGTATACTACTACTACTCTTTTTTGTCAGTATCACCTTATGTGCAGGGGTGAGTATTTAGAGACAAACATATTTTATAATGCTACAGTAGCTCCATTTCTCAGTGCTTTTTTATGGTGATTATAGTTCAAAATGAATTCCCTGCATTTGTGTGTATACATGGATATTAGTATATGTAGATGAAATCATTTTGCTGAAATGACACGTAATCTTACTTTTAGATGTAATTACATTTACTGAACTAAACTTAGGAACAAGCAGTGCTTACTCACACATTACTTCATAAAAACAAATCAATGTTGAAAGAAGACAGCTGCTTCTTTACATCTGGATGAAGTTGAAATAATCTCTGATGCAAATAGTTTCATCTGTGTAAATGAAAAATGTCTGTAGTCTCTGTACTTCACAAAGGGAAGACTGAGAAGTCTAATTCATTATGGCACTACCCAGAAAACCTGGGTGAGTTAAATAAAGCAACTGTTAGTTTATTTTTTAGCTCCTGAATGAAGTGGAAACTAATGAATCAGAATCATTCATTGTAAAATTAAAAACTACAGTACCTCAAGCAGCATTTTAGAGGCAGTTACACTTACATATAGCCATGAATCAGAGAGAGCATATCTTGTACTCTGGCAATAAAATATTTGATTTCATATGGAAATTGTATTGTGCTGTGGCAAAACGTAAAAGTGATGTAGAAAAGTGTGTTTGCTGTTAGAATGGAGGTAGGTTTTGTATATCTGAACTGTCAACAAAGTGTCTTACTAAAATCTGTCAGATTAAGAGAAATTATTTTGGGAGCTCATTTCCATAAGGTTAAAATAGGTGAACCTCTTATCTCTAAAATGGTTTAAAATATCCCCTGTGGTTGAGCTTGAATCTCTTTACTGGTGATGATTAAGCTAAATAAGAGGCTCCCTTTCATCTTTGAAAGAACCATATTTCTCTCTAAAACCATTACTCGAAAGAGGCAGTGATGAAAATTAGCCTTATGGTGGATCTAGAAAGTTACTGAATATTTATTTAAAATAATGTATATCATATGATAGACCTACACGATTTTATATTGAAGAGTTAAACCTTTTGATCATTTAATAATTTATTTATAATTTACTAATAAGCCAATGACCACTTTTTCTCAGCATCTGATTTTTGTATCTGGAAACACCATGAGCTGCTGTGAGACAAACAAACAAAAAAAAATTTCTAGCAGCTAAAATGATGTTAGCAAATAGGAAGTGATCACCTAAACTGAGCAACTGCTTCCAAAAACTGTGAAATACTGTAATGGGGGCAGGGAACCCTAACTTATCTCAAAATATGGACACTTCAATGTTATTATACAATTTGGTAACCACATTTGGACTAAACTGAAAAAGATCTGGGATATCTACATGTCATCCCTGTTTGGAAGTATAGTCTCATATTTGCCAATCACACACCCTTTGGGTAATTTTCCCAGCTCAGAAACTATTGCATCTTTCTCACATAGGCCTCCAGCAGTGTCAGTTCTATATTTTGTAATGATTGAGTCTATACCGTGGGTTCATGAAGTACTAGAAAAGACATACTTATAATCACAAAATACTAAAATATTCTGAATAGTTAAAAATAAATACAAACCAGAGGAAATTTAAATTTTAAAAATGCATTATTTTTTAATCACAGTCCAGGAATTTCACTAACCCTCTTTTTCTCTCACTGTTTCTATGCACCAAACACTTTAGGGCTAAATTCCCATTTGCACTAAGACTACTTTACATCACCCTGGCAATGGAAAGTAGCCTAAAAGTGGGAGTAAATGTAATTTATAACCACTTTGTGGCTCACTAACACTGTCAGGGTGGAGTAAAGTGGCCTTACTTTAAATAAAAATCAGACACTTTTATGTTTAGTTACCTTTTGATTTTTTAGCACAATTTTGGGTTTCTTGCATATTTGTTTCAGATCCTTATGGCCTTTATATGAACTAGTAATAGTAATGCAATGGCCTAAATGGATTTTATAGATGATTGGATATGATGATTGCTTAAACAGGACCTTTGGAATGTATCTTAATTTCTATGGCCAAATTCAAAGGCAAAATTTTTGTATTTTGTATTGTTTTCTTAGCTGTATTTCATTTTTTGGTGGGGCGGAGGGGGTCAGAAGGATAAATGTTTCTTTTCACAAATGTTAGTGGCTATTGCCTCTTCCTATAGTCACAGTGTGACAAGGCACTCGCTAGTAAGTTCTGAACCCTATTTTTCTATAGTAATGTAATTTTGAAATTCAGAATATAGGGTATTGAATTTGAGAGTTTCTTCTCTTTTCTTTAAGATCTGTACATATTCCCAAATATTGTAATAAAATGAAATCAGATTAAAAAGTAATTAACTTTAATATTTAGAACATATTTTTGAATAATATTCATACTAACCAAATAAATATTCTGTGAACTTTATCTTTGAACTTTAATAAATAAAGTCAACAGCAGGCTTGAGAAATTATCTCCAACTACACTATAAATTGCACGGTTCCTATGATAGTTCACACAAAATTCAGTTATAACTTGCATGAATATCATGAAAAATGTTAACACTGATATTCTCCATTACTTATAGTAAGTACACTATCTTCCCAAACTTGGAATACGAGAAGCTGCAGTACTGACATCACTGTGGTGTGTCAAATGTTGATTTGTTTTTTAATGGCAACTACTCCAATTTGTAATGTCATAACTGCTATGGTGTACTTACAGTACATCAGTTTCCAGGTAATTAGGATTGAATATTTAACTTTCTTCACTACAGTGTGTTTATAGGATACACCTGAAAGAATCCAGTTAGAGCCCGGTAAATGTCATGTGCAGTGAAGTGAAACATTTTTTTAAAGTGTTACATTTATCAGACATTGTTGATAGAACTGGACTGTCTTTTGCATTAGATAACAAAAGACTATATCCTGAGAAGATTCCCCATTGACTATTAAGTACTTCATCATTGTCTGCTATTCCTTATATACCCACTGTAGTCTGTAGTATGATCTTTCCTTAACCAAGATTTGAAGACTTCAATGGCTCAGACACAGGTTTGATACAGAAATGGTTGGCTGAGATTCTGTAGCCTGCATTGTGCAGGAGGTCAGACTAGATGATCATAATGGTCCCTTCTGACCTTAAAGTCTATGATTCTATGATTATTTAATTTTAAATAAATTGTCTTTAAATGTAACTGTATATAACTATATAATTGTTCTATTGTATCTAAATTGCAATGTACTACAAACTACTAAAATCCCTTTGTATTGTGCAATGTCTGTTGCTCTTTGCTGGAGCTTGTATTTTAAAAATGTTCTCAGCATGCTTCATTTCACATGGAAAGCCTCCTGTCAGTAAGACCATCAGTCATTTTTTGTGAAGTAATGTGGGGGGAAAAGTGCTAATATACAAATTTCCATTCTTCACAGCTGCAACTTGCCTCAGCATTGAGACTCTGCTCTCAGAGCATGTCATCTGGAGACTGATATCTGGGTCATTGAATGAGTATGGAGGTCAAGTCATGCTGAGCTGCAGTCCTGGCTATTATTTAGGGGGTCAAAGACTCATACAGTGCAGATCTAATGGCACATGGAGTGGAGGTGATGAAAGGCATAGTTGTAAAGGTAAGGAGCATTCTTGTTTACTAAATATCATGTTTTCTGATAGTATATTTGTATTTGTAGTGTTTTTTATTTAGTTCATTTCTGTAATAACTGTAGATGAAACTATTTTGTTTTCCTAACATTCTGCTGATAAATTGAAAACAAATAAATAAGATTGATTATCACTGGTTGAAATCAACTGATGCAAACTGAGAATGTCTTGAATAACACATTTGTTTACACTATTAAGTATTTTGGAAATGAGATGTAATTTGTTTGTAAATCAACACTCTCAAAGCAAGGTGCAACTTTTTAATTTTATTTTTTAACAAAAGTCAAAGATATATTGTCATAGTAGCTATATAGTTGCTCCTTTAAGTGGATGATGACCCATGTTTGACTCATGGGTTCATTTGAGAGTTAGGATCTGGGTAAACATTGCATATACTGTTTACAGAATAGTTGAGGATATTGTTGTTACTTAAGTAATTTGTGAAAGGGAATATGTGTACATGATTTTGCTTTATGCTCTTGAATAAAATATGAAGATTTCACTATTTGGGTCTATTTCATACATTCATTACAACACATTTTTATATAATATCTTTCATACAAAAAAACCACAAAAATCTTTAATGCTAATGATAATCGACACAAGCAAGTACAGATATAATATGTAGATTAAACTAATCAGATAGAGAAGACCTGTACATAAAGGCTGGTCATGGATGAAGAAACAGAGAGAGAAAGAATCTGTTAGTCAACTATCTCAGAGAATATTCAGGTTTTTGTACAATGCTAATTAACTTATTGTCACAGCAACTCTGCAAGGTATGTATGTATTAATATCCCTTTTACATATGGGGGAACTCTCCCACATTCAAGCTCTGCTTTGTGTGGTGAGTTTGGGGGGAGAAATAGGGAAGGGTGTGTATGTGTCCAGGATCTAATTACAGTTCCCTGTTTCTGTGGATTGTGGATTGTGCTGGTCCTGACTCCAAAACCTACATAATTTAGAGCATTTTATGGGTCTCTCTGGGACCCATATACCAGTCAAGGTTTGGCAGAAGAGAGCTCTGCTACACCCCATTAGCTTCACACCATCTTGTTCCCTGTGTTGAGGTCAGAAGGAGAGGTAGTACATCTGCCTTCAATCCTGTACTCCACCTGTAGACCACACAATCTTTCAGAATCAGTTCTGAAAAGTATATTAATCCAAGGAAGATTTGGTTTTTTTAGAATGAGCTAATCTCCCCTCATATGCAAATTGAACAAAGGAGAATCTCTGTGGAACCCATATGTAAAATAATTCCTGGAGTAGACTATCTATTGCTCAGTGACAGATTTATCAGAAATAAATAAATAAAGCCACTCTAACCTACATACCCCCTGCTAGGGCCTGCAGAAATGTCAATAATGCCTTGTGTCCTGTGTTGTTGTAGCCATGTCAGTCCCAGGATATTAGAGAGACAAGGTGGATGAGTTAATATATATTTTATTGGGTAAACTTCTGTTGGTGAGAGAAACAAACTTTCAAGCTTACACAGAGCTCTTCTTTAGGTCTGGGAAACTTACTCAGAGTATCACAGCTAAATACAGGATGGAACAGATTATTTAGCATAAGTAGTTAATACATATTTCACTGGACCATTCATGGTGAAGTGGCCAGGTAAACACCTCTCCAGTCATAGAAAGGAAAGGAAGAGAGAAGCAGTTGTAGGGGGGTGAGGAGGGGGTTAGTGGGTTATAGATTGTTGTAATAAGCCATAAATCCAGTGTCTCTATTCAGTCCACATTTTTTTGTATCTAACAAAGTTATGAATTTAAGCTCCCAGGCTGGTCTTTTGAAAGTGTGCAGGATTCCTTTGAGGATGAGGACTGATAGGTCATATATAGAGTGATCACTTTGTGAAAAGTGTTCACCCAGAGGCGATAGGGTATCTTTTTCTTTTATCATTTTTCTACATGAGTTCATTCAAGAGTGCAATGATTGTCTGTGATATCACCACCTATTTACTATTGTGCATTTATTGGGGCAACTATTTATTGTAAAGACTATTCAAATTTGTGTTACCTTTACTTCCCCTACTTGCATAATTACAGCTTTAATTCCTTTAATTATCACTTTCTAAAGCCAGGTACCTTACTGCATGAAATATAGTTTAATTTTGCTTACCAACCTTCCCTGAGATCAGGTCTGGGGTCACAGGACAACAGACCCTACAATCAAGGAAGTTTAGATAAAGCAAAAAGATAAATTTGCATTATACTCAAAGTCTCATGATAGAACTTTGAATGTGAGCAAGGAAGTCAAAGACAGGAAAATTCCTAAAACAAGATAAAAGTAACCATATAAAAGTTATAGAGCAAAGTAGAAGTAAACTCCATTAAAAAAGATATATAATACTGTAGTTTAACGTCTTTGCTAAGGATCACCACTGGGATGGAATAATATACAGCAATGTTCATATTGAGTAAATTGCTACCAGTTTTAGTTTTGTTGATAAATCATTTTTCATTGTGCTAGATGAACTAATGAATGAAAACCAATCATTGTGCAGCAGCAAAGTCCTTGTTTTCCCAAGCAAATTGTAGGCCCATCACTTTCACGATCCTACAAATGGGAATGCAGAAAATGTGACTAGAGCTTCCTAGGCAATTAGCCCTATTTATAGCCCCTCCCTCCCAGGGATAGCAACCAATCAAATTGCACTCACCAGACACTGAGAACTGTGTTGTTCCAGACTGTCAGCACATGGAGCGTGCATAAACAAGGACAGGTGGGAAACAGTGTCCCATGCTTGAGAAGAGAAGGGATGGAGTAAAGAAAGTGTCTGCAGAAGCACGAACCCTTACTGAATAAAACAATATAATTGTTTAAAACAAACAAAATAAAATTGCTTACATATATTTTGAAATAGACTAGAAAAGCAAGTATAGTTGCCACTAGGGCAAGGCAACAATGTGATTTTTGGACTTTCTCTGAATAGTGGTACTGTGACGGGTTGGAGCCCTTGGAAAGTCACCTGATGTGCTGAGATACCACTGAGTCTACCTGTTCTGCCAGCATGAGTCCCCTTTTACCTGTCTTACTGAGCCAGACCCTTAAAATCGCCTCTAACAACACACAGGCAGGGCCACACCCAACTGCACATCAGCTCTGGGAACATTCCGCTTAAGGGACTTGCTCCAGCACTTAGATGTCCACCTCACTTGGAGTACAGACCCAAAGATATATTATATTCGCCTCTTCCCTCAATGTGGAAGAGGATATGCACAATTTCTTGTTCCCTCCCCACCGCCCCACAGTTAGAAATCACATAAACTGGGTTGTATTATAAATGAAAAATAAAGTTCTTAACTATAATAGGTGTATTTTAAGTAGTTAAGGAGGTAGCAGACAGAACAAGGCAGATTATTAAGAAATCAAACAGAGCATGCAAACTAAGCTTAATACACTAAAGAAACTGGTTACATGTGAGTTCTCACTCTAAATGGTGGTTCTAATAATCTTCTTCACAGGCCAGATGCCCTTCCAGCCTGGGTCCAGTTCTTTCCCCCTGTGCAGTCTTAGGTGTTTCCAGCAGTCATTTTGGGTGGGATAGCAGGGGAGAACTGATCACCTGGATTGCCTCACTCCTCACCCTTAAATAGTATTTGCATAAGGCGGGAGTCCTTTGTTTCCTAGTTTGATCCCCCTTCCCTTACAGTGGAAAGTTACAAGAAGTCATAGGTGATGTTTTAGTATCAGGTGACAAGACTACCTGACTCTGTCGGGCCCTTGTAGTCATTCTTCACAGCCTGACCCACATATTCACAGGAAGACTAAGCTCTTTTACAGTCCATTGTCCTTGTTGCTAGGCCATCCACCCTGTTTGACTTTTCCATTGTTGTACCAGAAGTATTGGCAGTGGGTGTCACCCAAAGTAGCATAGTTGAAATACAGATACATAGTCAAGATTCCTAATTTCAGATAAAGAAATGAAACATGCATACAAATAGGATAATCTCATTCAGTAAATCATAACCTTTCCAATGATATCTCACATGAGCCATTTTGCATAAAGTATATCTGTTATGTCATTTTCATATCATAAGCATATTTTCATAAAGTATATGGAATGACATGTCACATTGGTGGGTTATTTTTTCTTTGGGTTTATTTGTCAAACAGTTCATTTTGAATGAATAAGAGTAGAAAAATAGGATAGCTCTTTCATAATTTCTATGAAATAATGAGAATTTTGATTTTTCTTTTGTAGTTAAAAAACAGGTTTTGAGTTAATTAACTGAAATTACACCTTTTTTTCTTTTGTGTAACCACTATTAAATAATCTCTAAAGCTTAGTTTTCCACCTTCTTTAATTGGAAACTGATTTTGCCGCTGGATCACAAGTAGTCATCCTGGAATCCATTCTCCAGCTGCTGAAAAGTTTGTTGAAAAGGCCAGTTCTTCACAAATGGCCACAGTGATAAAAATCCTAGTAAGGTAATTAGAGGAGACAATAGAGAGAGTGATCCAGATAGGATGTATTTAACAAAAAGATAAGAAGGAATAGATGCAAAATCCTAATGGACTTGTTTATGCACTCCTGATTAAAGGTTTATTATTAATTTATTTGCAAGATAAAGATGTTATTTCATCTGTAGAATTTAATGAGGGTGAACATCAGCTGCCAAAATATGTTCAGTAGTACTTTTGTATGGTGTATAATATTAAGATCCAGAAACATACTAAAGATTGTTCTGAGAATACAGTGTGTACTGTGTTCTATCACTCACATATACAGAAGAGATGGTATAAATATAGATTCTGTTCTAGCTGTGTACAATTAGGTTTTTTGAGGCAGCAGGGGGGATAATTGAAACATGATTGTTGATGTAATTAAAGCATTTAAATCTTATATTTCAATATCCATTTATATAATGTGACTTTTAAAAAGGACCCACTAGAAGTCAGGTTTGGGGATGTCTATGGCTGGAGAGACTTAATTGGGGGTATTAGTTGCATTTCATTTCGCCTTAAGGTTGTGCAGGATGGTTTCTTTAACAAAACAAGATACAACTCATCAAACATGCTGTTGCAATTTCAATCAGCTAGAAAAATCAGAGGTCATTTGGCAAATGTAAACTATTGCGTATATATGCATAGTACAGTCCACTATATAATATTTTAGTGAACTAAATTAAAATGAGTGTGCTATGTACATATCATCATTATTCTGCATATTTATAATCAGACATCTTATATCATTGGACCTCTCCACAAGCTAATTCAGTTATTACTTAAATTGCAGTCAAAAGGAATCCTTACATTAAATCTGGAGCATGTGATGCTCCTCAGCAGAAGTTTGGTGCAAAATGAGCATTGGTAATCTATTTCCTAAATGCATGTACTGGTGTGACTGACTACAATGAAATCCAGGTTATACGTTTACCTAGTTTCCACAATGGTATCCCATTATAGCTCCTAAACTACAGCTGTCCATTATTAGCAAGTCAAATATAGAAGAGAAAGATAGTGCCTTAAGAATTGAGAGAGAAAATTTCCTGTCATTGAAATTTTAGTTTTGAGTAACATGTGCCTGTGAAAATAAAGAAAATGTAGAAAAGGTGTGCGCTGTCAATCAGTAAAATAGAACTGGAACTAGCTAAGACAACAAAGGACTACCACAATTACCATCTTATTAATTGTATATTAATGGAAACAAGGAAAAATAACAGATTGTGTTTAACTAGGTTTGACCAGTTATCAACAGAATGAAAGATTTTTCACATTTAATTGGGTAGTTTACAGTATATAACATTATTGTAAATATCAACAGAAGATACTATATTAAGAAAATTCAACATCTGGGCTGAGTTCAATATATAAAAACCTCATGCCTTTTGAAAGGCAAAACACCTCCACAGACCTGGGAAAGTACAGGGGAAGGCAATTCTTCCTATCCTGTACAACAGGAATCAGCAGTGTTCTGGAGTACTGCCATGATCTACCCAGACATGCCTGAATCTTGGATGACTAGCATTGTTCGTCACGTTCCTTTTGTGCTTCAGCCTGTAAGGTAGATTGTGCCTATCCTCTGCAATGGTCCCCTAGAGGGGGAAAGGGATCCTTGAGCATTTCCCTAATCTGGCACACCTGTGCCAATGAAGGCATAATTTTAAACTCTTAATTTAGAGCGTATACCACATCAGATTCTTCAATGTATGTATATAAAGCCTATGCAAAAACATAGATTTACAAAAGCTATAAGGAATTGAGTTATTTCGTGTATCTAAGAGATTAAGAAGAGATGATTTCATATTTCAGTTTCAGTTTTATGTTTTCCTCCTAGTTGTCTCCTGTGGTGGCCTCCCTTCTCCACCAAATGGTAATAAGATTGGAACCCTAATGGTGTATGGAGCCACTGCAATCTTCACCTGTAACACGGGGTACACACTAGTTGGATCTCATGTGAGAGAATGCTTAGCAAATGGACTCTGGAGTGGCGCCGAAACCCAATGTCTGGGTAAATATACCTAAAGTCTTTCTTTACAACTCAAACTCATAACTAGATCCTGGAAATGCAATGCTGTCAGGTGAATGTGTAATAAATACTATAGAAAATGAAGCTGTCCTAATATGGAAAATATGCCATGCTGTGTATTATTTTCTTTTCCTCTATTAGAATTTGGCTGTTTTTATCTAATTATGCCTAATATTTTAGAACAAAAGCTTAGGGAGTGTCCAACTGAAGGAACAAAATACTCCTTTGTTCATAAAGACAGGCATGGCACAATAAATTATATTCCATCACAACTTCTCACCTGAGATATAAACAAAATGAAAAGGCATTCATAGTGGAGTTGGATTCTTTCTTTAATTTTTATATTGCAGTTCAATATATGGATTCCCCTGCCCCATTTTGTTTTTTTGTCCATATGAAGACTTTAGTAGAAAGACTTTGTTCTTCCACATTTACAGCAAAAAGAAGGTAATAGCACAATAAATGTGTTCTCACATATAACCCCCTTGCACTCTCTTTCCTCTGGTAATTTTTTTGGTTAAAAAAGAAAGTCAGAGGGAAAGAAATGAGAAATTCAGTGCAAAATGAGCAATATTAAACCCAACTTTTAGTAATCTTTTAATGTTCTCTTGAAGACCATAAAAGGTACAAGAGATAAAGTAATTATTATGTGTGTATTAAATTGTTCTATAGCTCAAAAACAGCATTGTTTTATCATGCAATTCAGAAATGCATCATTTCTGTGTGTTTGACTGACTAAGTATATCTGTAGGTAAAGGGTCTTCGTGTTCCTTTTTGGCAGACTTCAGTGTGGTGTTAAAATGAGTGAGAACCATTTATGCACAGAGAAAAGTTTAATGATTTGCAATAAACTGTGATATACATGTAAATTACTATTTCTTGAATGCATTCCTAGGATATCAAAATGCTGCATCTATCTTCATATGTGTCTTGTTTCCTTCAAAGATAAAACTAGCATAAGAAGCAAACTAAATAATTCATAATACATACAATAGGTGTCATCAAGGTGAAAGACTTCTGTATTGATTTGCTATCTATGCCACATCATAATGTTTCATGGAACACAATAGCTCACCAGGATATGATTGTCAGGGACATTAAACATTCCTATTTCATCTCGGATTAAATACTAAAACTATTTTATAAGAAAACTGAAAATAGCTGTGGCATTAAATGTTAAGGCAGATACCTTACTGATAACTGACCTCTTTATGTAAAATTAGCAAGTGGGTTAATAATAATGCTTGCCTAACTTAATTTGTATTCATAATTTGTTTTATTTTTTTTCCAAATATAGCAAATGTACCAAAATAGACAAAGTAACTATAGAGGTTAGGAAGAGGAAGCAACATATGCATCTTCAGGATCCACATTAATCAAAGCCCTTTAAAATGTTAGCCCAATTTGCTCTGAATTTTTTGGGCATTCTCCTTCTGCAGAGTGCCAGTCATTCATTAGCTGTGATTTGCCTAGCTTTGTGAATTTGTCACAAAAGTAACAGTTTTAGTTTCTTTAATGTAATTTATTTATTTTTGTTTACTAAGTTTTAAATTATTTTGTCCAATTTATAAAATACTTGATCCAAAAATGAAATCACTCAGTGCAAATTCTATAAAAATAGATCAACAGTGAACTCTGCATATGAGCACACTGACAGTTAGAGAACTCTACCTTCTGCACACCCAAATCCATTCAAACTAATCCCTCAAGCAAAAGCTTGGGTAAACTGATAGCCCTTGCAGAATCTCCTGAAGCTCAAAACACTTGTGTCTGAGTGAGCAAGATCAAGTCAAAGCAGAAAAAACCTGCCCAAAGCCCCACCTCTTTAAACTTGTGTGGCTTTGGCTCAAGTATCTCAAGTGTTCTCAGTTGCTAAGGTATCATATGAGAAGACAGTCAGCCTCTAAGGTAACCAGGACCCAAACTTCAGAGATGTAGGTCAAAACTAATCTGTACCTGGAAACACACGAAGCCAATCTGGACTGCAGAGCACTAGTTTTATATGCAATCCATAAGCACTACCTCTACAGAAAAGGCCATGGTTGTACACTGTGACTAAGCACTTAAGAACTGTGCTTGACTTAGCATGTGACTAAGCCCATTGACTTTTCATGTTAGGTTAAGTATGCACATAAGTGATTTGCTTGGTCAGGGCTCAGCACCACAGTTGCCAACTTTCATGTGGTAAATAAGCACCTCAACTTTCACAATAAGCCAAAAATCAAGCTAATCCCATTTCAAAACAAGGCCCAAACAAGCCAATCCATAAGAACCCCAACGCTCTATGTGACTAGATCCCCCTGGTGTTCAGTCGGGGACTGTGGTGGGCCTGCTGTGCACCCCTGACTTTCTCTTCCCCTTACTCCTGCTTGCTGGGAGCCAATCAAAAAAAAAGGGGGGGGGCAACAAACTATAAGCCAAACAAGCTACAAGCCAAAAATAGCCAACAAGCAACTCACAAGCCAATTAAGCCAAAAACAAGCCCAAAGTCTGCGTCCCCCTTGTCGTCCCCCGTCCCCCCGCAGGTTTGGCATGTCTGCTCAGCACTTTGCAGAAGCTATATGTGAGCAGTAGCATTCTGCTTTATTTGCAGCTTTAGAGTGGTTTTCAGGTGGCTAGCCATGAAAAGTGCATTGCATAATCCAGTCTTGTGCTGACAAATATGGTCCGGTCCACATCTAAAAGGAGAGGTTACAATCTCCTGGCCAGGCATAGATAGATAATCATTTGAATTCAATGTTAAGTAAAGGAAGACAACCCCCTGTATCATGGGACCAGATACTGACTCAGACAGCTCTTCTAAACATTTTCCCAAAGCAACCAGCATTACTTTTGTCTTATATGTTTTAAGTTTCAGACAACTAGTGTGCTTCCCATCCTAAATCTTGACTAGAAACTGGGAAAATAGAGACTCTTGCCCAGTCAACCGCCATGCAGATTCAATGGAAAAGAGCTATAAATTTATCAGCAACACCGGATTGACACTACACCCCAACCCACATCCCTTTCTATATCAGCAGCCTTTCATATGCATTGAATAGGAGTAGGTGCAAAAATAGAAACTTGTGGCACTTGCCCAGGGATAGAGTCAAATTTCCAGGGGTGTCATTCAGATGCTTTAACCATAAGACCATCCTTTCTCTTCCAGCAGTTCTCTGCCTCATTCACTGTCCTCCTTCCAACTTTTGCAAAAAATGACAAAGGAGTACTATGCATAACAGTGGCAGGGGGAGTCAGGAAAAAATGAAGCATGAGTTCTGTATGCGTAAGTGGGCTGAATTAAGTTTGTATTAGCAACCTTAATTTATATGTTACCTAACTTTTGAGTGGTTGATTTTTTAGCCTTCATGTTTTAACATAGTTTTTTTAAATGTAATTTTATAGAAGGTCATCATTTACAGATCAGCATTTGTCAAAAGTTACCATGCACTGTCATCTGTTAGTGTTCAATTTTACCCAACAATGTACTTAAATAGAAGATAATTCCACCATCTCAGATACTGCTGTAGTGATAACAGCTGGCAAATATTGGCTTCGTAATAGTGATTACTAAACATGCAAATCTGTCTAAGTATTTTCATGATCCCCCATTACCATAATATCTGAGCTCTTCACAGGTATCAGGTTTAAAACAAACAGATGGAAGTACTTCTTCACACAATGCAGTCAATCTGTGGAACTCATTGCCAGGGGATGTTGTAAAAATATAACTGGGTTAAAAAAAAAACTAGATAAGGTCATGGAGGATGGGGCCATCAATGACAATTAACCAAGATGGTCAGGGACATAAACACAAGCTCCAGGTGTCCCTAGGATGACCAGATGTCCCATTTTTAAAGGGACAGTCCCAGTTTTTAGGCCTTTTTCTTATGTAAGCACCTATTATCTCCTACCCCCTGTCCTGTTTTTTCACATTTGCTATCTGGTAACCCTAGGTGTCCCTTTATCTCCAACTGCCAGAAGCTGGGATTGGATGAAAAAGAATGGATCTCTCAAAATTGCCCTGTTCTGTGCAGTCCCTCAGAAGCATCTGGCACTGATGACAGACGAGATACTGGGCTAGATGGACCATTGGTCTGACCCAGTATGGTTGTTCTTATGCCATGGTCTTGCCACTATGTGTTAGTAGAATGTACTTCCAAGAAAACACCTCTCAAATGACATAAAGGAACTACATGTTGAGATTGGGAATGCACAAATGTGTGCAAAAAGATTAGGAATGAAAGTTTTTGGTTAATGATTTTCTTGAGACTATCCTCTAAAAAACTTTACATTCTACTACTTCTGATGAGAGAGAGAGAGAGTCTGTGTGTGTGGCAAATTTTCAGTAGCATTATATCATCTACCTCCGGCATCTCCTTAATGAAAAGGAAATTCTTTAAAGTCTTTCTTGGTATTTCTTAATGGTTTGTTGGGGCCCAGCTAATTTCCTTTCTGAAGAAAATAGTTTATCTGATACACATGCTGAAACTGACTTTCTCATACCAGGTTTTTAGTGTAGCAGACTATCTCATCTATTTCAAAAGTCATTTGGAACACAAGGGCTTTGAATTCTAGTTATGATGTTTGGGAGCTGCAGCCATTTTAATTTATTTTCAAACACTTTTATTTCTTTATTTATTCAGAGGTTCTTTCTTTGCACAGGCTAACGTCTCAGCACTTCTATTTGGTTCTATTACCAATATATAGTTATTATAGTGCCAGTGTACCTATGATATATTTTGTCCCCAAAGTACGCTATCTTTATTACTTTTTCTGTTTTAATGTTATTTCTGATACAATATGTCATTTGCTATACCATGGTGATGACTTACAGGAAGATTGAATCCTTTTGTAAGTACCATGACATTCATATTGCTAAAATAGCAAGATGCAGTGGTGTTTGAAGTATTTTGTTGGAAGATCTGGCTTGATTTTTTTTTGTTTTTGTTTTGTTTTGTTTAACTCTTCACAGTTTTTTTTTCTGTTTGAAAATACACATTGTTAAGAGTGATGGCATCTTGTTATATAAAATAGAGACCTATATATAGATGGAAATAATATACACAGTTATTTTAATAAATATGTCATATAGTTGCAGGCCAAAAATGGAAAAAGAAACCAGACTAACAAAAAGAGGAGTGGAAATATTCCCAAGCCCCTGCTTAGTGGCTTACATAGAGCCCAATGCAAGTGAGTTATATCAGACACAGAGGTTTTATTTTTGCACCAAGTCAAGATCAGGGAGTATATGTCAGGCTTAATTCCGTTTTAACATAAAAAAAACAAAAAAACACCTGTCTGATCTTCTGATCAGTAACAACAGTCCTTAGCACAAACTAAGCAATACTACTATCAGTATTCTTCTATGTTTGAATAATAAATTATTCTAATCTCTGGAACCCTAGATAGCATTCTCTTTGTTTTCCTGTATGCTTGCTGTGAAATACATCTGCAGATTAAACAACCCCAAAGATGAATTTATCATTGTAGCCAAAAATTGAGGATCATGTAATCTAGAGATGGAAAAGGCCTATTAGGTCATCTCATCAATCTCCTTTTCAGCACAGGATTGTTCCCTACTGGAAATTTACTAATGTATATTCCATTCTAGTTTTAAATGTGCCAAGCAGTGCACCTTCCAGCACTTATTTGGGAAACTGTTACGCAGGATAATAGATATCTGTATCAGGAAGATTTTCCTGATATGCAGCTTGATTTTTTCCTTGTTCAATTTCATATATTTACTCCCAACAATGCCTCTTTTTATTGGCCTTTGTGTTGTCATAACATTTTACAAATCTATGACTAATTGGATATCCGTTATCACCCTTCAGTCCGTTTGATTATTTTGATTTCGCTTTCTAGCTTTATTCGTCTATCTGTGTTTCAAATTATTTTCCCCAGAAGTACTTTCACTTTTTAAAGGTTGCAGCAGCAACTGTTGATGTCATTTATTAGTCTGTTAAAATTAGTGTTTGTCTTATGATACTTCCTATTTCTTTTTCCTAAACATTTTTGTGAGACTTTGGTATTTGTTTAATATGCCAGGCCAACTTCTCTGGTGAATGAAACTCTTTGTTTAGATATTGTTGAGAAAACTCACATCACTCTCACAAAGAGGTATGACACTTCTCAGGCTGAAAGGCAGTTCCTTTATCATGTCACTTTGCCATCTCAAGTCTAGCCCAGGTCAATAGTGACAGTGATGCCTGTAAAAAGTTCTTGTTAGATGTATGCTGTGCATGACTTTTGCCAGAATTGTGCCTATCTTTTAGATATTATCTCACATTTCAAGTGCAAAATACACCAATATGTTTTAAACGGGGCTTTAGGTCTGATTCAAAAAGCACATTAAACCCAATAGAATCATCATAGAATCATAGAATTCAAGATCAGAAGGGACCATTATGATCATCTAGTCTGACCTCCTGCAAGATGCAGGCCACATAAGCCGATCCACCCACTCCTGAACTAATTCACTCCCTTGACTCTGCTGTTGAATGCTCCAAATCATGATTTAAAGACTTCAAGTAGCAGATAAGCCACCAGCAAGCGACCCCTGCCCCATGCTTCGGAGGAAGGCGAAAAACCTCCAGGGCCACTGCCAATCTACCCTGGAGGAAAATTCCTTCCCAACCCCAAATATGGCGATCAGCTGAACCCCGAGCATGTGGGCAAGACTCTCCAGCCAGACCCTCTGGAAAAGGCTAACAATATCCCAACATTGACCCTTTGTACTAATTACCAGTGTGGCACGTTATAGACCTATTGACTAAACCCGTTATCCTATCATACCATCCCCTCCATAAACTTATCCAGCTTAATCTTAAAGTCATGGAGGTCCTTCGCCCCCACTGTTTCCCTCGGTAGGCTGTTCCAGAATTGCACTCCTCTGATGGTTAGAAACCTTCGTCTAATTTCAAGCCTAAATTTCCTGACTGACAGTTTATATCCGTTTGTCCTCGTGTCCACATTAGCACTGAGCTGAAATAATTCCTCTCCTTCCCTGGTATTTATCCCTCTGATATATTTAAAGAGTGCAATCATATCTCCTCTTATCCTTCTTTTGGTTAAGGAAAACAAACCGAGCTCCTCAAATCTCCTTTCATACGACAGGCTTTCCATTCCTCGGATCATTCTAGTGACCCTTCTTTGTACCCGTTCCAGTTTGAATTCATCCTTCTTAAACATGGGAGACCAAAACTGCACACAATACTCCAAATGAGGTCTCACCAACGCCTTATATAATGGGACTAGCACCTCCTTATCTCTACTAGAAATACCTCGCCTAACGCATCCCAAGACCGCATTAGCTTTTTTAACGGCCACATCACATTGCCTACTCATAGTCATCCTACGATCAACCAGGACTCCTAGGTCCTTCTCCTCCTCCGTTACTTCCAACTGGTGCGTCCCCAGCTTATAACTAAAATTCTTGTTAGTCATCAATCAATAGAAAGACTCCCATTGATTTTCAGCATGCATTGGATCAGAGCTTTGGGATCCAAGCAGGGGCGGCTCTAGAAAATAGGCTGCCCCAGGCAGCGCGTGTGCTGCGCCGCCCTTCCTCGGTCCCGCGGCGGGTCCCCTCTTCCCGCGGCTCCGGTTGAGCTCCCGCGGCAGGTCCACCGGAGCCCCGGGACGAGCGGACCTGCCGCAGGCATGACTGCGGGAGCTCCACCGGAGCCGCGGGAACAGCGGACCTCCCGCGGGCACAGCTGCGGACGGTTCGCGGGTCCGGCAGCTCCGGTTGAGCTGCCGCAGTCATGCCTGCGGGAGGTCCAGCCGAGCCGCGGGACGAGCGCCCCCTCCGCAGTCATGCCTGCGGCAGGTCCGGTCGTCCGCGGCTCCGGTGGACCTCCCGCAGGCATGACTGCGGCAGGTCCACCGGCCCAGCCTGCCGCCCCCTAGATTTGGCCGCCCCAGGCAACAGCTTGGTTTGCTGGTGCCTAGAGCCGCCCCTGGATCCAAGGGAGAAGAGAGCCTTTCAGAGCTAGTATGCCGGCATAAATTTAGCTCAGTACAACTGTGGCTGAAAATAGTTCTCATTTACATAGGCTCATTAGCCTATGTAAAAAGAGCTCATGGTCTCTGTCCAGTTTCTAATGGACTAATATCCATATCACAAAAAAGTTATCAAACTGGCAGTCGTGTTAGCTGTCTCAGAAACGGTGTCCAAGAGAGCTGTAAAGTAACTGTTCTATGGATAACTAAAGGCTTTCAATTTCCAGGCAGTTAGTATGAAAACATTTAGTGCCCAATCCTACATAACTGCCAATGAGTCCAAAGGCCAGATTTTTCATCCTGGCTTGATCCCATGCACTGGTTTTCCTTGTAACATTTTGTGCCCACAAAAATTGCACCTGCAATTAATTTAAGACCAAACATGTCTGTATACATTTGCAAATCAAAATGGTATTTTAGGTGTCTAGCAATTAATAATCCTGATTCAGAACAGCACTTAAGTAAGTGCTTAAACCCATCCCTACACAGAACGGCTCTTAAGTATGTTTTTAAATCCCACTGAAGACAAGGATGGAGTTAAGCACATGCTTAAATGTTAGGCTGAGTAGATATGCCTTGCTGAATTAGGACCAATGTTTGTCCTGCTATGAATTTTAAATGTAAAATTTCACTCCCCCCAAAAGAAAGACGTATTTCAAAATTTAGGCCTAAATGTCTATTTAACAACTTTCAAAAATACTAGGTAGCCTTTTTTTCAAAAGCATAAAAATGTAATAAAAAATCTGTAAAAATCCAGAAAAATAGAGACTTTTACACTGCTAACTCTGAACTACTGTATAAGGCCTTTATCCTGCAATGGATAGTGCACAGGTAAACTGCTGCACCCTTTGATTTTTTTTTAATTATACAGAAAAATAAAATAACTCTGGCTGTTGCTTGTATATCAAGCTCTCTAATGGAAGTGCTGACCCAACCTTGAACCTGTTCAGTAATTTCTTTAGTTCTTGAAAGCATATTATAAGAAATGATCCACTAACAGCCTCCTTAATGTATGTAGAACCTAATTTGACCAGATTGGGAAATTAGATAAATTTGCTGTTTTATTGTCCCGCTCCTTCAGTTCTTGAGCTGTTGGGATGTTTAATCTAATCAAGGCCAGACTGACAGAAAACCATTAAATCTAGTAACTGGAGTGATCTGTAAGTGAAATGAATAAAATGGTAAGTGCACAGGGCTGCTAAGTTCTTATTCAGATAGCAATAATATAATATTCCAGTTGGCACTTCTGAATTATCCTTGTACTCGAGATTTCCTGTGCTTCCATATATATGGCTTTAATGCAGCCATTGCACCTTAATTTTTCACTCATTGGTTATTCAATAATCAAAATTCAAGTGTAAGGAATCTCAGGATTTGGGCTGACTGAGAAGACTCTGCAAGAGTACACAGTTTCTGTTTGATTCAAACCATATGTGATTATTAAACTCTTTTTTTTTCTAGTAATCCTTCGTGTTCCTTTTTTTCATCTGTTTCATAGGCATTTTTAATCAAAGACACTCTTGCCCCGTTATCCTGAGAGGTTGGACAATATTCAGGGCTTTATAGATTTGTTTCCATTAGGAGAAGAAGTTATTGATATGTGTCTGTTATATTCTTTGGTGCAATACTGTTTACTTACAAAGAAGGTACAAAAAGTTCTTCTTCAAATGATTACACTTGTCCATTCCACTCTTGGTGTGTGCACACCCTGAGCACAGTTGCCAGAAATTTTTCTCTCAATGGTACCCATCAGGGTGACTCAAGTGCTCTCTGCTACCATGCACCATTAGCATAGAAATAAAGTAACCAGCCAACTTCACACCCCCACAGTTCCTTCTTACAGCCCATAACAGTCACTGGAACCGTTCTTGCATTTCACAAACTCTCTAAGTGGTCTTTATTCTTACTGCACACAGTTAGTTGTAGTTATTTACTGTGAATTTTAGTGAAGTTTGGTAAATTTTTTAGTTGTGGAGGGGGTTTGTGGCATTTTCATCTGATGCCTGGTGCTGAGGGATGCCTTGGTCACGGGGCTTTAAGCCCTGTGCCTCCTGTAACAAGGTTTTGCTCCTGAGCGATCTGCAGTCAAGTTGTCTGGAGTGCCTGGTAGAAGCTCAAATCAGGGACTGCTACCATATCTGCGGGGACTTTAAGCCTTTCACAAAGAAATATTGGGAGGTCAGCCTGAAGTTTTTGCTCGTGGAGGCAGCACTGAGACCTCCATCTGAGCCACACCGGTCAGACTAGCACAGACTGGGTCGGCATTGGTAAAACTGCCAGGCATGTGGATCAGAGTAGAGTGCGATCTAAGCCAAAGCACTCCTCTACCTTGGTACCGTAGAAGTCAGCATTGATTCCAGCACCTATTTAGGCACCATCAAGTCTGGTAACAGAAGAGCCTTCTATATCTGTGGCACTACATGGTACTGATACTATCTTGGAACCAATCACACCAGAGGCATTTGCCACTGCTAGGGACCTTCAAGACATTTTATCTAGTGTGGTCCCTTCAAAAGTGGCCCTGCCTTTCAATGAGGCCATTATGGACCCTGTTAAGACTTTGTGGCACACCCCCACATCCCTTCCCCTTTACTTCAAAAAGGGCTGATTGTAAATACTTTGTTCCTGCCCAAGGTTATGAGTTCCTTTATACCCATCCCACCACAGCCTGAGAATCGTGGTGGTGTCCATTGCCAATGGGAGAGAAAGACAGGGTCATCAGGGACAACCTCAAAATCAAAACATTCAAATATATTAGGCTTGTTTGATAGGAAAAGTTTATTCTCACAGGGGGTTTCAGCTCAGAATTGCAAACCAACAAGTGCTTCTGGGGAGGTATGATATTAACGTGGGATTCCATACAAAAAATCAAAGACTTGTTCCCATAAGATGCCAGGCAAGAGTTTTCCTTGATAGTGGAGAAGGGTAAAATGGTGGCAAGTGCCTCTTTAGAAGTGGCACTGGAAAACTTTTCTGCCAGGACCACGGCTTCATCAGTTGCCATGTGCAGGAGTTCATGGCTACAGTCCTCAGGGATCCCACATGAGGTCCAACAGACTATTCAGGACCTGCCCTTCGAAGGAGCTTGATATTTTAGGAACAGATGGACACAAAGCTTCATTGGCTAAAAGACACAAGAGCCATCCTAAAATCCCTTGGGTTATACCCCCCTGCTCCTTCAAGAAAGTACTATGGGCCTCAACAGCCCCTTCAAAAGCAGTGGACATGTTATTCCTTGACTTTAGCAAAGCTTTTGATATGGTCCCCCACAGTATTCTTGACAGAAAGTTAAAGAATTATGAGCTGGATGAATGGACTATAAGGTGGATAGAAAGCCAGCTAGATCGTTGGGCTCAACAGATAGTGATCAATGGCTCCATATCTAGTTGGCAACTGGTATCAAGCGGAGTGCCCCAAGGGTCAGACCTGGGGCCGGTTTTGTTCAATATCTTCATTAATGATCTGGAGGACAGCGTGGCCTGCACCCTCAGAAAGTTTGCAGATGACCGAATGGCTAGGCAGCAGTTCTGCAGAAAAGGACCTAGGGGTTACAGTAAACGAGAAGCTGAATATGAGTCAACGTCAATGCGTGCCCCACACAATTATCCAGGATGTTCTAAGCAGTCATTTTGATTGGATGCTTTAGGATGCCATACCAGTTTCTGTGATTCCAGACCCTGATTTGTCCTTTATTTGCAAACCACCTTTACCATTTTTTGGTGCTTGGTCCCGTATTACCACAGACTGTTGGGTGTTGAACACGATGGAAGTTGGATACACCTGACAGTTCATTTCCACCCCTCTTTCCCAACCCCCCACATTCCTCTTCAGGGACCCCTCTCATGAAGAACTTGTGGTCTAGGAGGTTAAATTTCTCCTTCAGGAGGGACTGTGGAAGAGGTTCTGCAGATTTAAGAGGGAAAGGGTTCTACTCCCATTATTTCCTAATCCCAAAAGCCCAGGGAGGTGTCAGACCCATTTTGGACCTGGATCAACTCAACAACTATAAAGTTCCATATGGTCACTCTGGCATCCATTATCCCCTACTTGGATCCCAGAGACTGGCACACCATCCTTGATTTAAGAGACACTTATTTTCATGTGTCAATATACGAGGAACAAAGATTCCTCAGATTGTGGTGAACCATGCACCCTACCAGTTCATGGTTTTCCTGTTCAGCCTGTCTGCAGCTCCTCGGATGTTTACAAAATGTGTGATGGCTGCCCTGAGGAAGTTAGGGATGCAGGTCTGCCCTTATCTAAATGATTGGCTAGTCAAGGGCCAATCCGTGGGTCAGGTATGGTCCAACATTTGACTTATCCAATTGACATTTAAGGCCCTAGGCCTTCTAATAAATGCATACATGTCTATCCTCACTCCAGTGCAGAGGATATTGTTAATTGGGGTGGTGATCAGGGCCTTCCTCCCAGAGGTACATTTCCAATCAGTCAGATCCCTGATAACACACCTCAAATCTCATCCTATCACAACAGCCTGAAACTGTATGAGGGTCCTAGGTCACATGGCCTCATGCACATACATAGTACAACATGCAAGACTGCACCTCAGACCTCTCCAGGTGTGACTGGTCTCAGTGTACTCTCTAAACTGTCTCCCTCTGGATGCTGTACTTACAATACCTACTAGGGTTCTTATCTCTGGGAGTTTTGTGTTGCCCACTCAATCAACCTTGAGGCCTCTTACCTTCTGGAAGCACAGAATGAGCTGGCAGATTACCTCAGCAGGTCTTTCTCCATATGCCATGAGTGGTCTTTCTGACCAGATGTGGCCAGAGACATTTTCCAACAATGGGCCACTCCCCAAATAGACCTGCAAGCAGGTTCAACAGAAAGTGTAACTAATTCTGCTCCCTACAAAGCCACAGTCTGGGTTCCATCATGGTCATCTTCCTATTACAGTGATGGGACACCTTTATTATGCCTTCCCACCTTTCCTGCTTGTGCACAGAGTACTGCTAAAGATCAAGTGGGACCACACCCAGATTATTCTGATAGCCCCAGCATGGGCTGGCCAACTCTGGTTCTCCACTCTGCTAGATCTCTCAGTGGCAACTTCAATCCTACTTCCCTTGCACTGAGTTCTAATTTCCCAGGACCATGGTCGGCTGCTCCACCCAAACTTGAGCTCACTTCATCGAAGAGCCTTAAAGCTCCATGGCTAAATCCCAGAGAGCAGGCTTTCTCAGAGTAAGTTCATCAGGTCCTATTAGGCAGTAGAAGACCATCCACCAGGACTACTTACCTCTTCAAGTGGAAGTGGTTCTCTGCATGGGCATCCCAGTGTGGAGTCTTGCCCATGCAGTCATACTTGAATACTTATTGCACCTGAAAGAGCAAGGTTTAGCAATCTCCTCTGTCAAGGCTGACCTGGTACCAATATCAGCTTTCCACCCTTGGGTGCAGGACTGGTCTGTTTTTTTTTCAAATGACATGTCTATCAGATTCCTCAAAGGCCTAGAAAGGTTATACCCTCAAGTAAGAGAGCCCTTTCCTCCCTGGGACCTGAATTTGGTCTTATGAAAGCTTATGGGTCCACCGTTTGAAACTTAAGCAATGTGCTCCCTATTATATCTCTCCTATAAAGTGGTTTTCTTAGTGTCCATCACTTTGGCCGGAAAGGCCTCAGAACTCTGTGCCCTCATATCGGAGCCTCTGTACAGTCTTCTTTAAAGACAATGTGTGTTTATGGCCTCACCCCAGTTTCCTCCTGAAACTGGTTTCACAATTTCATAGCAATCAAGCAATCTACCTACCTCTTCTACCTGAAGCCTCAAAGAAATAGGAACGAGCAATGTCTTCACTCATTGGATGTTAGACGGGCTCTAGCTTTCCACATAGAAAGACCATTCTGATGCTCCACCCAACTGTTCATAGCTGTCGAGGATGGGATGAAAGGTCTACCATCTCTTCACAGACAATTTTGTCCTGGATTACTTCATGTATGCACACTTGTTATGTTCAGGCAGATGTTTTGCTACTAGCAAACCTGACTGCTCATTCCACAAAGTCACAAGCATTCTCAGCAGCACCGTTAGTGCAGATTTGTATTCAGGACTTTTGTAAAGCAGCTATCTGGGCATTGGTGCATACGTTCTCCTCCCATTATGTCATCACTCAGCATTCCAGAAATTATGCCAAATTTGGTCGACCTGTACTGCACTCTGTGTGTCCACGAACTCCGATCCCTCCACCTAGTCTTTTGCTTGGGAGTCACCTAGAGCGGAATGCACATGTGTAATTATTCGATGAAAAACAGCAGTTACTAACCTTCCATAACTGTTGTTCTTTGAGATAGACTCATAGACTTTAAGGTCAGAAAGGACCATTATGATCATCTAGTCTGACCTCCTGCACAATGCAGGCCACAGAATCCCACCCATCCACTTCTATAACAAACCCCTAGACTATGTCTGAGTTATCGAAGTCCCCAAATTGTGGTTTGAAGACCTCAAGCTGCAGAGAATCCTCCAGAAAGTGACCCGTGTCCCATGCTGCAGAGGACGGCAAAAAACCTCCAGGGCCTCTGCCAATCTGCCCTGGAGGAAAATTCCTTCCCGACCCCAAATATGGCGATCAGTTAAACCCTGAGCATGTGGGCAAGACTTACCAGCCAGCACCCAGGAAAGAATTCTCTGTAGTAACTCAAATCCCAACCCATCTAACATCCCATCCCAGACCCCCGGGCATACTTACCTGCTGATAATTTGGCAACTGATAATCAAAGATCAGTTGCCAAATTAATTGCCAAAATTAGGCTATCCCATCATACCATCCCCTCCATAAATTTATCAAGCTTAGTCTTAAAGCCAGATATGTCTTTTGCCCCCACTACTCCCCTTGGAAGGCTGTTCCAGAACTTCACTCCTCTAATGGTTAGAAACCTTCGTCTAATTTCAAGTCTAAACTTCCTAGTGTCCAGTTTATATCCATTTGTTCTTGTGTCCACAGTGTTACTAAGCTTAAATAATTCCTCTCCCTCCCTAATATTAATCCCTCTGATATCCACCTTTCAATTTTCATATTGATCCCCATCTTTTCCAATTTAACTAATAATTCCCCATGTGGAACCGTGTCAAATGCCTTACTGAAATCGAGGTAAATTAGATCCACTGCATTTCCTTTGTCTAAAAAATCTGTTACTTTCTCAAAGAAGGAGATCAGGTTGGTTTGGCACGATCTACCTTTTGTGAAACCATGTTGTATTTTGTCCCAATTACCATTGACCTCAATGTCCTTAACAACCCTCTCCATCAAAATTTTTTCCAAGACCTTACATACTACAGATGTCAAACTAACAGGCCTATAGTTACTCGGATCACTTTTTTTTCCTTTCTTAAAAATAGGAACTATGTTAGCAATTCTCCAGTCCCTGAGTTTACCGATTCATTAAAAAATCTTGCTAATGGGCTTGCAATTTCATGTGCCAGTTCCTTTAATATTCTTGGATGAAGATTATCTGGGCCCTCCGATTTAGTCCCATTAAGCTGTCCAAGTTTGGCTTCTACCTCGGATGTGGTAATATCTACCTTCATATCCTCATTCCCAATTGTCATCCTTCCATTTTCCCTAAGCTCCTCATTAGCCTTATTAAAGACCGAGACAAAGTATTTATTTAGATATTGGGCCATGCCTA
This sequence comes from Mauremys reevesii, assembly GCF_016161935.1. Taxonomy (NCBI): domain Eukaryota; kingdom Metazoa; phylum Chordata; order Testudines; family Geoemydidae; genus Mauremys; species Mauremys reevesii. Next base: position 168,042,194 of record NC_052625.1, read on the forward strand.
GATTATCTTTAACCTCCATTCCATCCTCAGTGTTTAGCGGTCCCACTTCTTCTCTCTTTGTTTTCTTCTTATTTATATGGCTATAGAACCTTTTAATATTGGTTTTAATTCCCTTTGCAAGGTCCAACTCTACATGGCTTTTAGCCTTTCTCACTTTTGAACGTGTCCATTCCATGACCCACCTTCCTACCCCTCTACAGTGGAGTTTTCTGGAAAGAAGGAACTGGGAGGAGGGAGGTGTAGGATCGGCTGGGCACTTTATACTGGCACTACTAACGCACAGCAGCGGAGGGCACTTGAGTCACTCTGATGGGTACCACTGAGGGAAATATTTCCAGTGACTGTACTCGGGGCACGCACACACCTAGAGTGCAATGGACATGCGCAACACATCTCAAAAAAAATAGTTATGGAAGCTTAGTAACCATTTTTTCTGTTTCCCTGAATGCAGTAGAAAGAAACAATAGCTGCCCATTTCCTTGATCAGAAATCACTCTGATTTTCCAGCAAGATCCATGTGTGAGGAGCTCTGTCTCTTGCTTCTCTTGATCTCTGTTCCCTCTTAGGCTTTCTCACTTTCTGCTTGTTTTTCCTCCCCTTTAATACACAAACACAGCTTGTCAAACAACACTAACCACTGCATTTGCAGTCAGAGAAGGCTTTATCCCACAGGGTTATTCTTCTGACCATGCCTTGCCATGTAGCCCCTTGCCTTGAGCAGTAGTTTCCACTGTTTCCAGCTATCTTGCTATATAAAAAGACTTAATTGCACCTTCCATTTAAATTGAAAGAAAGGTGCATAACACACCTATTGTCTTTAACCAGGTCTGTGATTGTCCATAGATCAAAGACACTTTTGGTGGCAGCCATTAACACTTTCCAATATAACAGCATCCCCAACCCCCAGCTCTGGTTTAAAGTGATAACACCCTAAATGACTTATCCAAGACTGAAAGAAAGGAACTAATCTAACAAATTAAAATGTATATAAGCTTAACTATTTAGATATTTACAGTGTCTTTTTGTCAGGACTTCTCAGAGCACCAACCCAGATCAGTTCAACTGTCACCCAGATCTCATTTGAGTTTTCTACTCTTCCTGCCCCCCCACACCCCTTTCCTGTTAAACAACCAGGAGGGCCCTCTTTCAGTCTGCTCCTGCCATGTGTCCATTGCTTCTGTGGAGTCTGCCAAATAGGGCAGCTTTTGTCAATTGTGTTCTAAGGGAATTCATTATAGTCTGTCACATCTCTACCAGCCTCACTTTGTACATATTCAACCTCAGTTTCTGAGTGCAACCAAGCTGAACTTCTGTCCCAGTAGTACCTTCTCAGATGGTCCATATATTCTTGTGTCAATACTTAGCATACCCATTGGCATTAACCAGGCCCCTTATTTTCCTGTGTGAACACATAGGAGCAGGTTACAATCCTGCCATAAAGTACACCAGAAAACTATGTTTAAGACTGTGACACAAACAAATAAAATAGAAGGCCCAATTCTCATTTACACTATGGCCTGTTTGTGCTGCTGAGGCAGAATAAGGGGCCTAAAAGAGAGTGTAAATGTAATTTAGTGCCAGAAAAATATAAAGGGGCCTTGTGTAAATGACAATCAGGCCCAGAGAAAATAAGTTGAAATATGACTAAGCCTCCCATCATTGTATATTGCACCTCAGTATTGAATATAACATCACATCAACATTCAAATTTTCAAAAATGGCCAGTAGCTTTGGGTGCCTATCTTGAGATAACTGGAAAAATTAGGCCTCAGAGGTATTTATTATCCATAGGTCCAACCGAAACTAATAGGAGCTCCAGTTGCTCAGTGCCTTTTAAAATCAGGCCCAAGCTGTCTCAGATAAGGCACTCAAATGCTGAAGACCCTAAAGTCAATGTCCACACTTGAAAATGTTGGTCTTAAACTCTTGCACTTACTAAAATAGTGGCCTTTTTTTTAAAAGTCTTAACCACAGCATGTTACCGAACAATGACATTGCCCATTGATTTTAATGGGAGCTGTCAGTGCTCATCATCTCTATCAATCAGAAATTTAGGTTTGTAAGTTTAGAATTTAAGTGCTTAACTGTGAATAACTTAGTTTCAAAAATTGACTTCCCTGTTTATAAGTATATGTTCTTGGCTTGCCACAAAAGAAACTCCATCTGACTTTTGACAAAGTTCCTTTAAAACTGGGGGTGTAAGTAAGTTATACAAAACATAACTAAAATATTTTAACTTAAACACTTGATCGTCCAAAGTACTGAGCACTGCAATTCCTGTTGCCTTCACTGGAAATCAAAGGAAGTGTGCATATCACAGCGCTTTGCATGATTTGGTTCTAATACCATGCTTGTCATGAAGGTGAACGAAACAGTACTTTTTCCATTAGCATCTTTTCAATATTAACAGGATTTTAATATATACATATGTTTTATTGATTGGTTTGTTCCTTTATTCTAGCTGGGCATTGTGGTTCTCCAGATCCAATTGTAAATGGCCACATTAGTGGGGATGGCTTCAGTTACCGAGACACTGTGGTCTATCAGTGTAACCCTGGCTTTCGGCTTGTCGGTACATCTGTCAGGATTTGCCTGCAAGATCATAAGTGGTCTGGACAAACTCCCGTTTGTGTCCGTAAGTAGCATTTATTTTTCACTGAATTGTTTTTTGTTGAATTTTGTTAATAATTATGAGTGGGATTTTCAAAAGTGCCTGGCTCATGATTTTATTTAATAGATTTTAAGGCCAGAAGAGAACCTTATGGTCATTCAGTCTATTTTCCTGCATAGAACTGCACCCAGCAATTTCTGATCAAGCCCACAAACTCTGTTTGCAGTATGGCATATCTTTTAGGGTATATCTATACATAGTGGTACAGCTGCTCCGCTGCAGTTTGTCTAGTGAAATCGCTCTATGCCAACAGAAGAGAGCTCTCCCATCTGTGTAAAAAACCACTTATGTGAGCAGCAGAAGCTATGTCAGTGGGAGAAGCTCTTCCGCTGACAGCACTGTGCACACAAATGCTTATGTCAGTGTAACTATGTCACTCAGAGGGAATATTCACACCCCTGAGTGACATAAGTTTTACCAACATAGGCTGTAATGTAGACACAGCCTTTAAAAGAAAGATTTACTTTTCCCTTAACTTTCAATGAGACTTGTGCCCTACCTCTCTTAAGTGCTTTGAAAATCCCACTCTTAATTACTGAAATTCTTCAGTTTTCTCATCCTCCCTGCCCCCTTTGATGATAGGTTGGCTGATATTTTCTTGAAACATATAACTTTTATATTAATGTCAAGAATGAGTTAATATTTCTCTAGCTATTGTTTCATTGACTTATTTTGGGGTTTTCAATTTTAATAAGATTTCTGATTTTTCTTTAATTTGTGGTGTTTTTTTTAATAGATTTTTCATTTATGTCTTAATTTTTGTCATGATGTAGGTTTATAATGAAAATAGGAGTATTTTCATTCCCATATGACTACAAAGTGGTTCACACAGTGATTATCAATAGCATGTTCAATTAATTTTAGTATCTCCGTTTTATTGCTGAGATGTACACTACTACTGAACCATTAGATAAAAAAAATGTTAATTTTTGATTTGTAAAAATAATATCTTCTGAAGAGTAAAATGGGACATTTTCACCTGGCCATAGCTTCCAGCAAAATCTACAAAAAACGTCATTGTCCTTTTAAAAGCCATTTACATACTTAAGTTATGTGCATTCTTCAAAGGAGAATTGCCACCTATCTCCAGTGAATCTTGTATTGTATTTATTTTACAGTGTCTTAGCTGACTGTGGGGATCAAATCTCTTTAAAGATAGTAGCTAAAACTGAGAAGGAAAAGGAGACTTCTCCCTACTACATTATTAATATAATTACTATTTTAGGTGGAGCTTACAGCAACACTTATCTATAGTTAAGATTGCCTAAGACATTCCATTATAACACATTATCAAATTTTTCAGTTGATTATAATTTTTGCCAAACTTTAACCACTCAGACAGAAATTTTCCATGCCAGAGACCTAGCTCCATCTTCTTTTCTTTTCTTTTCTTTTCTGTTGCTCTGAAAATTAACCCCAAACTTGATCAAATTACAAGTCTCTGAAAAATATTGTTTCCATATGTTCATTAAAGGTTTGATAGGACTAACAGCAAAATTCTCTGAACATTCCATCTCCACTGAGCATTCTCCAGTCCACATTACTGTTCCAACCATACTCAGCTAGCTCTTTCCCCGTGTTGCTCATTGACTGTGTTTCAGCCCAGGACAGAGGAAGACTTTTCAGCAGTTACTCTTCCCAGCTTCCAAAGCATCCAGTGGCACCAGAAATTAGAGTAGAAAAAGACTGTCTGTCTTGTGCTCTCAATGCTCCCTTTGAATCAATGGAACCCACTCAGCATGGAGGAAGAAGAGCAGAAAGGAGCCATAGCTGAGGGAAAAGGTAGAAGGGCAGATGGAGGTTGTAGTCTGTGAGCTTGATGGGGTAGAGGATGCTTGGTTGTGCCACTCCTGGTTGGACTGTATTTATTTATCTCGCCTCCATCTCCGCTCGCCCCATTCTCGGACCACCATTTGGTGGCCATGATGGCCTTTCTCACCTTGGGGAGACCAGGATCAGCCTATTGGCATTTTGATAATATCTTACTGGAGGATGTGGGTTTTGTGGTGTCCTTCCGAAAGTTTGGCTGGCCTGGAAAGGGCAGAGGCACATGTTTCCCTTGAAGCAGCAGTGGTGGAATGTGGGAAGGTCCACGACCGGCTCTTTTGCCGTGATTACTCCTAGAGAGCCAGCTGGCAGAGAGATACAGTAATAGAGCAGTTGGAATGACATGTCTTGAAGCTGGAGAGGCATCTGCAGAGTGTGTTGGGAGAAGCCAGAGGTGCTCCAAGCCTCCGATGGATCGCAGCTTCGACTTCTTCAACACCCTGGAGAAAAGGAGTGGGGCTAACAAGCACATTACCTTCCCGCAGTGGGTGACAGCATCCCTCTTACAGATCTGGTGGAGATGTGGGGGAGGGCCAGGGCCTTCTACACTAGCCTCCTCTCCCTGGATCCAACCAATGCCTGTGGAGTACTTTGGGATGGACTCCTTATGGTCAGCACGGGTGACTGGGACCAGCTGGAGCTACCACTCACTCTGGCTCAGTTCTTGGAAACCCTTCATCTGATGCCCACCAATAAATCTCTCGGCATCGACGAGCTGACCATGGAGTTCTACTGTGCATTCTGGGATGTCTTTGGCCAGGACCTCACCATCATTTTGGCCGAGTCCTTCAGGATCAGGGTTCTCCTCCTGTCATGCTCGTGGCCTGTGCTTGATCTGCTACCCAAGACGGGATCTCCATGACCTTCGGAATTGGTGCCCTATCTTGTTCCTTATCACAGACTACAAAGTCGTAGTGAAGGCCATCTCAGTGCAGCAGGGATCTGTGTTGGCAAATGTGGTTAATCCTGACTGGACCTACAGCGTCCCAAACTGTATCATCTTTGATAATCTTTATTTGGTCTGGGACCTCCTCAAACTTAGGTGTAGAGATGATCTGTCATTTGCCTGCCTATTCCTGGACCAGGAGCAGGCATTCAACAGAGTGGATAATGGTTATCTCCTAGGCACTCTGTGGGCTTTCAGCTTCAGGCTCCAGTTCATGGAATTTCTCCAGTTATTGCATGCTTCCATGGAGTGTTTGGTCTAGCTCAACTGGACCCTGACTGAAACTCTGATCTTCAGTCGATGGGTGCGTCAAGGCTGTCTGCTGTCAGGCCAGCTGTACTATGGCCATCGAGTCCTTCCTCCATCTTCTCTGCAGGAGGTTAATGGGGTTGATGCTCCATGAGCCAGACTTGCAGGTGGTCCTGTCAGTGTATGCCAATTTTGTGCTCTTTGTGGTCCCATACACAGGTGACCTAGTGCAAGTGGAGGCCTACTAAGCTGTTTACTTGTTGGTCTCCTCTGTCTGGGTCAACTGGGTGAAGAGATATTGTTACAGTTACAGTAAAATTGCCCCTTATGGGTTTTTGGGGGGGGGGGGTAAGCACCAGCATTGTATATTGCTAATGCTTTTAAATGCATTGGAAAGGATTTTGGGAAGGATTGAAGGTGTAAGTGTAATGTAAAAAAAAAATGGCAGGTTGCAAGGGAGGAAGGGAAAAAGGGATGGGTTAACTTGACAATTTAGCTAGACTTGAAGATAAGGAGCAAAACTGCCGCCCAAGGCCAATGCACACGAAGAGACTCTCTAATGCCAAAAAAGTCGGAAGCTTGTATCTCAACCCTGACCATCCATTAACAAAAAAACAAACAAACACTGATATAACGCTGTCCTTGGGAGCCAAAAAATCTTACCGCGTTATAGGTGAAACCACGTTATATCGAACCTGCTTTGATCCACTGGAGTGCACAGCCCCGCCCTGCCTCCCCGGAGTGCTGCTTTACTGTGTTATATCCGAATTTATGTTGTATCAGGTCATGTTATATCGAGGTAGAGGTGTATATATATTCCTGGCAAATCAGGCTAAAACCTCTTTAAAAAAAATCATGTGCTCCAAAACATGGTAAAAAAATAAAATAAAATAACCTTAAAGCAGGGCAAAGCACCCGCAAATCATAATAGTTGCAAATCACTAATTAAAAGTCTGAGACAGAAATTGGGCTTTGCCACTAGACAGGTGGCAGCCATTAGAGTGGGTGAAGGGGGAGCAGGTCGTATGTATGGCACCCCCAACTATAAAGAAGAAGAGCACCATGTGGGGTAATTACAAAAAGGAAAATGACCAGGAGGGGTGGGAGCTAGTTAAGGAGCCCACCCTCCTTGCTAAATTGGTAGTGGAACAAAGCCTGTGCCCATGGAAAGGGATGGTTCAATGAGAAAAAAAACAAGATTGGGCCCAGACAAGCAGGCAGGCAACAAATAAAAAAATCAAAAACAGGTTAAAAGCCCTAAGGGCATAGTGGCAGGAGTAAGGAAAGTAGTAAGTGCAAACATGGGGAATAGTTGGGGATGGGTGGTGGGTGAGCTCCCTACCACCTGCGCTCCAGGCCATCTAGTGGCATGCGGGTCCGCTTTTCTAACTGGCTGTGTCCCTTTTTATCCTCCATCCCTCTCTGCCAGAGAACTGGCACAATGTGGAGGACAGGGTGGTTGAGCATGGATGGGACAGCTCCGGTGCCTTTTCCTGTGGGAGCGGAGGCTGGTGCTTAATCAGTTAGCCCTGTCCATGCTCCATCACCAGCTCAACCCCCTGAGCCCAGCCCTGGATTCCCTGGCCTACTTTCAGAGGTTAGCTCTGGAGTTCTTTTGGCCAGGACAGCACTGGGTCTCTGCAGGGAGTCTGAGCCTTCCCCTGGAGGAGTGGGGATAGGGCCTGCTCTGCCTCCTCAGTCAGGTCCATGTCCTCTGCAGAGATTCCCTTATGGTGCAGGTAGTCCAGTGTGGCAGGCATTGGCACACACCTTCCTCCACTGCCTCCGAGGGCTCCAGTACAACTGGCAGCTCTTTTACCTCCATCTGAGGGGTTTTCTGCAGGACCAGCTGGTCTTCTACCAGGGCCTCCTTTAGACCTGGAAGTTGGGCTCAGCAAACAGGCCTGAGGCAGCAGCCAAGTGGGAAGATCTCCTCGTGTAGCCTCTGCTACATAACCCTGAGCTCAGTGTGCGGGTGGCAGAGTACCCTTCGGTATGCCAGCAGTTGGTCCTGGCAGGTACCACCAGGATCAGAGACCTCCTAGATTATGACCAGAGGGCCTGGGTGGATTCCCTGGTGCTCGGCTGGCACATAAGGTTCTCCACCCCTCGCTCCCCTCAGCACATAGTCCTGGAGATGAGAGCAGCCTTATCACCTGCCTCTTAGGCCTTCCTTAAGTGGGTACTGCGGGAGGATACCCCTGCCCATCCCACACCCCTGGCCCTCTGGATTTTGTCATCAGGCCCTTGCCCTGTGAGCTCCCCCAACCCCTCTATCTGTACACACTTGTACTCCACACCTTTTATTTCCTCACCCTTGTGTCCTGCCCTGCTATGAAGTAGAGGGACCTCCTACCATGTGTGAAGGGTTAGGAGCCCTGATGGGCCAGCCTGAAGTCCACCTTGGTCCCGCACTGCACCCCCCAGAGATATTACTTTGTGGCTCCTTCACGGAGCCATGAGCACAGGGGTGTACTTGCCATGGTTCACCCCCATCCCTGACACCTGCCCCTCCTGCGGCATGAGGGAGACCCTGGTGCACATCCATCTTGAGTACACCAGGCTGCAGCCTGTTTTCTGGCTCCTTCAGAACTGTCTTCTTAGGTTCTGGTGGCACTTTCCCCCACACTTCCTGATTTAGGCATACCCCATCTGTGGCCCCAAGACCTCCTTGTCAACCTCCTCTTGGCACTGACCAAGGTGGCCATCTCCCTACCAGGATGCTGGATGGGGAGGTGCTCTGCAACTCTGGGACCCATTTCCACTTCTTCCTTTGATCAGGTATCCAGGCAAAGTTCTTCTGGGCCATGTCTGCTGGCTACCTGAATGCTTTCGAGGAGGAGTGGACGTTGCGTTGAGTTCTCTGCTCAGCGTTCCCCTCTGGCTCCATGCTTTCGACCCTTTGACCTCAGTCTTGTCCCTGTTGTTCATTATTTGGCTCCTCCCCTTAGTCTGGGAGGGGCCTTTATCTGTGAGTGGGTTTGTGCCCATCCATCTCCAGATTCTCATTAGGTACTCACTTCATGCACTCTGTCATACTCTGTCATACTTCTCCTTAAGTAACTTAGATGCTGTTGCATGCCTCCTCTCATCCTGGCCTGAATGTTGAAGGTTAGCAATATCAACACCACTATATAAGAGAAGAGACAGGTACAGGCTGCAGATAATTGTCTGTCTACAAACATATGTGGCACGTGTGTCCATCTAAGCACTTCCCAATAATTAAAAACTACTACTTTCTTTCCAGGAGTAGAAGTAATTTGATCAGATTATTGGACAAATATTTTGTTTTTTTATTTTTGTGATAGTGTTTGGGTGTGATAAGAATTAATCAAGGGAAAGCTAAGTCAAAGAGATGAGTTTTTCATTTTGGTTTGACTGCTGAGAGCTGTGTCACACTTCTTTCTGTGGGCAATGGCCTCCACAGACTTGGTCCATTTCCTATGAAAGATTGGTCTCCTGCATGTTGTGTCCTATCTGATTAGGAGCTATTGGATGAATCACACAGACACTATATAGTTTTAAAGTATGATTGCACAGATCACTGATTTAATCCCGCAGCTCAGAAAATAGAGCATGCAGCTTTTGTGTATGTAGCTAGCTGAACTTCCTAGTCAAAACCAAATCCTGGAGTGGACTCAGTTGACCCAGCTGCTATACTCGGTATTCTGAAAGACCAGCACCAATCACAGAATGGATTTTCCATAAACAATACTTCCCTCCTTTCTCCCCCAAACTTTAAATTAAATAATAGTTATTATATTCACCTATTTGAAATTCTTCCAACTTATAAATTAAACACAAAAAGCATAAAATAAATGTCAAAAGTTGGATGATAAATTAACGTCTGCAGAAACAAAGCCATTTATGTTATATAGTCCTTCAAATGCACTGGAGTTTGATGGCTACTTCTTTTTGGGTAATCATGATTACTTGGTCGAGTAGTGTCCCTTCGGGTGCTCTACTGTAGATGAGTTTGCATTCTTGCACCTCTGATCAGAAATTTTAGATAGCAGTGCCCATTTGGCCCACACACGCGCTGTCCCTGATTCATGCCTTACATCAAGGCTATATAGCATCATACAAGCAAATTGCTCTCAGTTCCTTTCAGCCACCCTTGTCCTGAGATGGTGTGATTAGCAGTCCGAATCAAGTATCAGTTTGCTTTGTATTTTTATAGTTGATGATAGTTCCATTCTTTGTTTCTCAGTAGAGTTTCCATTTTCTCCATTCCCCATTTTTTTCTTTTTTCTCTCTTTTTTTTTAATTTCGTACACCTTTCGTTTTCTCCCTAATAATGCTGACACCTTCCCTCCCCCACTTACTGGGGAATACCCCCTATCAAGGATTATGTCTGGCTGCCCTGGGTTCAATCACTGCCTCTCCTGTAGAGAGGCAATATCAATCAGCGATGGACACTTGTTCTATATGCGGTGCCTTGGAGAGGCTCACATTCCGGAGAAGTGCAGCTTCTGCCAAAAAGGTCAGGACAAGGAAGAGCTGCAAGCAAAAAATTTAATTCTTAATGGTGGACAGTTCCCTTAGACCAGCCTCTGATCCAGATCCTGGGTCTCCTTGTGAACTATGGTCAACCCAGAGACCATCAACTTCCAAGGAAGGGGTGCCTAAGAGAAAATCTACTGACTCCCCTCAGAAGGCTTCCAATTAAAGGGCTACAGGCCCCTGATATGAAGGTTTGTTTCGCCAATGGAACTCCCTGGCAAGATCAGCCACTTCCTCACTGATGGCATTGGCAGCATCGCAGCATGGCATTCATAAGACACCCGAGGAACCATGAGTAGGTACCATCACAAAGCCAAAATACCTATGTGGCACTGGATCAAAAGAGAAAGAGTTCGTACCATCTCTACAAAACTGGCAGGCAACAGTACCAAGAGATTCCAGAAAGTCTGGTTCTGGTGCCCATTGCATGGGAGACCTCAGCCTACTCCACCAATTCCCTCGATACCAGTGAGCCTGCAGCGGCAAAACCTAGGAGTACTTACCATCACTGCAGTACCAGAGAAGTTTCATTTCTCCAGGGATCTACAGGTAACTGAGATGCCAGAATCTCTGCTACTCAGTATCGGCTCTCCGATTCCAACTATATCCCAATCACTGGGATCACACTCTGCACTGGGACACTCACCACCAGCTGCCCCGTCAGCCCCACCATTCTCCAGAGAAGAGGCAGACAGTGAGGAGGATGGCAATCCCTCCTTACCTCATACCACAGCTCACCTAAGCAACATCTGGGCCCATCCAAAGTGCACCCACATTTGGTGTTTCAACCCACCTGGTGAGGACATCCAGGGATGCCACCATCCATGCTGTTTCCTCTACTCCAGTGGATATACTGGGATTCTTGGGCAGCTTACAGTCATCATTTATCTAGGGCAGTATTGGGCAACCTGCAGCCCACAGGCCGCATCCGGTTCATCAGGGTAATCCGTTGGTGGGCTGCCAGACAGTGTGTTTACGTTTGCACAGCCGCCCGCAGCTTCCAGTGGCCGCAGTTTGCCGTTCCCGGCCAATGGGAGCTGCAGGAAGTGGTGCAGGCTGCAGGGATGTGCTGTCTGCTGCTTTCTGCAGCTCCCATTAGCCAGGAAATGGACCTGACAGTACTCAACTACATATTCAGTCATTGGGGGACCCTAACAATAGACTTGATTGCTACTTACCTGAACAATGCCTCCATTATTGCTCCAGAAACAGGCTGGGGAAACAGTCACTAGGAGAAGCATTCCTCCCCCAATGGAACAGAGAGCTTCAGTATGCGTTTCCTCCATTCCCTCTTCTCATTTCACATAAGCCACCAAACAGTCAACAGATCACACCCTTTGGTCAACATTGACCTGGGCTGAATAGATGATCCAGAATTGACAAATTTACAACATGGTTGAAATATGGTCTTACCCATAAAAGTGGAAAGTCAGGGTTGGTTCTTATTGTTGGGGGTAAAGTCAGCAAGCTTGTATTGCCATTATGCCTTCTGAATTGTAGTTTTTTTCTTCTTAAATAGAGATCTTCAGTTTATAGAGCTAACAATCCTATATCGTTTGTAAGGAAACAAATCTTAAAAACTGGAAAATATTATAAAAAGTAGTAATACACTGAACTGTGTAGATACTGCTGAAAATATCCAGTCCAAATATTTAGTACTTTAATGATTTCCATATTTGGTACCAAGACATCATTTTACCAGAGCATATATGAAATACTTATAACTAGGATATTATGTATATTATGGGGGTGGGGAAATTGGGGAATAGAGAAGAGGGTGAGGTCAGATTTGTAATGCACCAGTTGCATGACATGATGCTATCAAAAGTGACCTTGGAATTTTAAAAAAATCCTGACTGCTACTTAAAATACATAAAAGCTCTGTGACTATATATAAAAGCTTTGAAGGGATTGAAAAATACTATGCCAAAATTACCCGCCTTGTCTTCTTTTTATATTTTCCAGCACTTGTAGTTCTTAGGCAAGCTCAAGAATTGTAGTGTTGATCTGTCAATAGGTCAGTGATGTACAACAACAATAATGGTGATGTGCTAGGGTTATACTCAGTGTTTCAGACCTTTTGTTTCTGAAAGACATCACAAAAAGCAGCATCTGTCAAGAGTAATGAGGGGTGTAAACAGGAGCAGAGTGACTGGAAATATGCATCTGTTGAAAAAGACAATAATCTAAACACAAATGACCTTCACTTTCAGAATTTTTATAGGAGACTTCAATTTTATGTTGCAAGAGCCTACTGTATATCATCTGTTTTGACAGTTTACTGAATTCCAAGTGTAGATGGTCCCAGGAAACGTCACCCTTAAAATATAATATTATTAAGTAGATATCATATTCTATGATTTCCGATGTGTTGGAAATTGGCTTGTTTATTGAAACTCTAAAACCTTGATAATCTGTAGTAGTTTTAAAAGATAGAAGCAATTGAGCTAGCATACAACACTTCCTGTATAATAGCTAGATGTTATTGTGACAAAGTGGGAATTTTCTGCAATATTTTTATGAATCATATGTGGGTCTCAGTTTCCCCTATATTATACATGGCATCCACCTAAGGGGAAAGGCAGTGAAGGATGATGTGCTCGCAGGGTAGGCTAAGAGACATAGGTATGTATGTCACCTGGCTGTTGGAGCCCAAAGGAGTAATTGAAAGAGACTGGCTGAGGCTGACCCCATATCGCTGGAGAAACTAAGACAATGGCAAATCCAATCACCAGGACATTGACACCTAGAAACCAATGACCAAAAGGGAGATGTATTTCCTCTCCTCTTAGCACAGAAGATGAGGAAAGACGCCAGTTCGAGAACAAAAGACTAGGAAGGTGTGAGGTGGTGGGTATAAGACGTAACTGCTGGAAGAAGTCTGGGCTCTCATCTGGGAACTGATCAAGGAGGTCAGACTGAGAGAGGCATAGAGCTTGAACAATAGGGTTTATTGCAGCTTCGTTGAGCTGTGGGCTAACCAGAATGGTGTATGCTTTAACTAAGGTTTCCAGGTGTCTAGTTTTCGACCAGAATGCCCAGTCAAAAAGGGAACCTGTTGGCTCCAGTCAGCACCACTGACCGGGATGATAAAAGTCCAGTCAGCAGCACAGGGGGCTAAGGCAGGCTCACTGGCTGCCATGGCTCTGCACGGCTCCTGGAAGCACTAGCATTTACCCCCTCCGACTCCTACATATAGGAGCAACTAGGGGGTTTTGCACACTGCCCCTGCCCCAAGCGCCGGCTCTGCAGCTCCCATTGGCCAGGAACCATGGGAGCTGGGGGCGGTGCCTGTGGATGGGGCAGTGTGCAGAGCCGCCTGTCTGTGTCTCTGCATAGGAGCTGGAGAGGGGACATACCACTGCTTCCGGGAGCTGCCTGAGGTAAGCGCTGCCTGAAGCCTGCACCCCTGGCCCCCTACCTGTGCCCCAACCTCTGCCCCAGCCATTATCCCACTCCCACCCTTTGAACTCCTCAGTCCCAGCCTGGAGCACCCTTCAACACCCCAAACCCCTCATTCCCAGCTCCACCCCAGGGCCCACACCCCCATCCAGAACCCTCACCCACCTTGAACCACAACCCTCAATCCCAGCCCAAAGTCCCCTCCTTCAACCCAAGCCCCTCATCCCTGGACCCACCCCAGAGCCCACACTCCCAGCCGGAGCCCTCATCTCCTCTTTCATCCCAATCCACTGCCTCAGCCCAGAGCCCCCTTCCACACCCTTAATTTCTCATTTCTGACACTACCATTGAGCCTGCACCCCCAGCCAGAGCCCTCACCTCCTCCCACACCCTTTGCCCCAGCCCAGTGAAAATGATCGAGTGAGTGAGGGTGGGGAGAGCAAGTGACAGAGGGAGGGGGGATGGATGAGTGGAGGCAGAGCCTGGAGAAGGGGTGGGGCTTCAGGAGAGGGGCGGGGCAGGAGAAGGGCTAGAGTGTTTGATTTTGGACAAGTAGAAAGTTGGAAACCCTAGCTTCAACCTCCATTTCTCTATGCTAACCTAAGGACTTCCTATGTTGTGTTCCAGCTGACTAATAAATCCTACTTCTTTTGACAACACTGTTTGAGTATCACTGTGAATACTTGATGAGGTGCATTGATCACTGAAGAGTATAAAGTCTCTCTCAGGAGTCTGTCTCAGTTGGAATAACTGAGCAGAGCTCACCATCTGAAGCAAGAATAATGAGGCCTGAGGTTCAGTGATGCTGCAAGGCTTACCCTGGAGGAAGACCTTTGGGGGTCACTCACTGGAGGGGTTCCTCCTTGAAATCGTTCCATAGCTTAAGGCATAGCACTGGTTTGTGGATCCGTGATAGTACATAGTTAGATTTTTTAGAGCCAGATCCTCAGGTGGCATAAATCACTATGGTTCTGTTGATTTTGGTAAGGCTGATTTACACTAGTTGAGGATCTGGCCTTTAATCCTTTATAGAAGGAAACTCACATTGACATCCAAGAAATTGTTCCTCATGTTGAAAATGGTCTTGGGCAGTTAGACACCCAGTAAAAATGAAAGGAAACACATTTTAATTTTTTCAAGTAAAATGCAAAGCAATAAAAAAATGCAACAAACGATGTTTAAATGAATACAGTCATTATTACTGACACAATGTCAAAGAGATGCAAATATACATCTGTGTTATTTTCTGCTTTTAACTTATTTCTTTTTTCATTTTTATCTTTTTTCCATTTTGTCACAGAAATAGGCCAGTGCCCGACCATAAAATAAGAGTACAAAAGTTATAAGTGTTCTCTAAAAATATAGTTCCTAGTAGTTGTATCCTGTATGAACTATGGAACAAATTAATAGAAGGAAATGCTTTCTTATGCAACACATGATTTATATGTGGAACTCGTTACTGTAAGATAATATTGAGGATGATGTCTTTAGCAAGATTTTAAAAACAGTGAACATTTGCATAAATAATAGGAACACCAATTACATTAGAATAAAAATATGTAAGGGATATTTCTTTTCATAACTGGTCTACTACTGGGTTTCTTAAACCTTTTCTTAAGGCACCTGATACTGTCTGATCTTAGACACAAGATACTACTCTGAAACTAGATCTAAATGAATCACTGATCTGGTCCCATATGGCATTCAAGTTTATTATAAAGCACTTCTGAACTTGATTTAACTATTTTTCCTTCTCTCTCTCTCTCTCTCTCTCTCTCTCTCTCTCTCTCTCACACACACACACACACACACACACACACACACACACAGATAGAGATATAGATATAGATATAGATATAGATATAGATATCCTGGCCTCTGATTCCTTCCCTTTTGTGCTTCTTTTCACAGATTTTCCAGGGATTCCCCACGTAGCATAAAGAGCAGAGCAAAAAGCCCCTGTATATCTTACTGACTCAATTCAGATTCGGCTCTCTGAATTAAAGCAGTTAATGAATAGATATTCTAGATATTCATTTCTTTAATATTTATTAACCTCTGTCACTGTGTTTCATGCTATACAAATCAGAGCAAGTCACAACCCAGGGCCAGCATCTTGAGACATGCATAACTTTGACTGGATGAGTAGTTCCATTGACCATAAGATTTACAATTAGAAGCAATGAATGGTAGTGCAATTCTAAACTATTGTTTATAACAGTGGCATCCTGTATGAGCATAGCAACAAATTTAGTCAATGGAACTGGGCACTTAGGCCTTGTCTACATTGGCAAGTTACTGTGCAGTAAAGCAGCTTTTTGCGGTATAACTCCCGAGGTGCACACACTCAGGGCCATCCTTAGGCATATGCAGCATACGCAGCTGCATACGACACCATGAAATTTGGGGCACCAAATTGCCTGAAATTTCATGGTGCCCAAGGCAGCTGCATGCTGCATATGTGGTAGCACCAACCCCGGTGACCAGCTCTATCCCTCAGCTGGCACCCCCTGCAAGGGGCAGGGCTGTCCCTGGGGGTGTGTGGGGCCCTGGACAACCCTCTGCCCTGCCTCTTACTCTTTTCCCTCTGCTCCGCTCCCAGCTCGCCCACATTCCACCTCACCAGCGATGGGAAGCAGAGCACTGTGGCTGGGAGCTGATGGAGCAGAGCGGGCTGGGGCCGGGCTGCTCCGCTTCCTGCTACTACCGGGTGAGTGGGGGATCCCTTCCCCCAAACCCTCTCCCCTGAGGGACATTGCTGGGGCTAGGGTGAGGGAAGCGGACCAGGCTGTTCCTGGGCCCCCGGTAATCCCCTGGGCCACTCTGGGCCTGTGGGGCCCCCAAAAGTGGCTCCCCACAGCTCCTGCCTCCCAGGACCTGGGTGGGGAGGCCTGGGGCCCCAGACAGCCCCCCCACGGGGGGCTGCATAGGACACCCAAATGGCTAGGGACAGCCCTGCACACACTGCCAGCCTACTTGGTGTGCAGAACTCCTCAGTTGCAGGATTGCAAAACAACCCCACCTCAACGAGAGTCATAAGCCTTAAAGCGCAGAGGCTCCTGCACTGTATTGGCAGTGTAAACATATTACAGCACAGAAAGCAATCAGTTGGCCACTGGAAGAGTTCCATAATCCCTCAAATGGCTGCTCTGCTCATTGTTTTGAACTCAGCTGCTCTGGAGATATGCTCCCCTCCCCTTTCAAAGCACCATTTCTGACAGCCCTTGCATGCTGTGCTGATCTGCTCCAGGACACAAAGCAAATCATAATGTGGAATGCTCGTGCTGTTGAACACAGAGGCAGGCGTGTGTGTGTGTGTGAGAGAGAGAGAGAGAGAGAGGGCTGGGGCTGATGTTGGGGTTTCCCCCTCCCCCTGCCCAGGTTTTCTGCCACCCCAAACGGCAAAAAAAAAAAAGCCAATCGGTGGCACTTTGGCAGCAGCTCAGTCGTGCCGCTCCATTCTTCGGTGGTAGTTCAGCAGTGGATCCTTCACTCCCTCTCTTTCTCTTTGGTGGCAGCTCAAAGAGGAAAAGAGTGTCCCACCCAAAGACTAGGAAGGGCCACTCCAATAGCGGATGGAGTACCACCCCTTTGTATTGCCCGCCCCAAACACCTGCTTCCTTAGCTGGTGCCTGGAGCCGGCCCTGTCCCGCCTCAGGACTGTTTGCTTCCTGTTGCTGGCTGAACAGCAAGACACTCTCAGTCCCCCAAAACATCTCCCCTGCCCTCCATACACACATACACTCCCTGTCCCACACTCTGCTCTCCTCTACACTAAAATCGTGAGTGATGTTGAGAAAGTGGATAAGGAAAAGTTATTTACTTATTCACATAATACAAGAACTAGGGGTCACCAAATGAAATTAATAGGCAGCAGGTTTAAAACAAATAAAAGGAAGTTCTTCTTCACGCAGCGCACAGTCAACTTGTGGAACTCCTTACCTGAGGAGGTTGTGAAGGCTAGGACTATAACAATGTTTAAAAGGGGACTGGATAAATTCATGGTGGCTAAGTCCATAAATGGCTATTAGCCAGGATGGGTAAGAATGG
This sequence comes from Mauremys reevesii, assembly GCF_016161935.1. Classification (NCBI taxonomy): domain Eukaryota; kingdom Metazoa; phylum Chordata; order Testudines; family Geoemydidae; genus Mauremys; species Mauremys reevesii. Next base: position 168,059,842 of record NC_052625.1, read on the forward strand.
TGTCCCTAGCCTCTGTTCGTCAGAGGATGGAGATGGATGGCAGGAGAGAGATCATTTGATCATTGCCTGTTAGGTTCACTCCCTCAGGGGCACCTGGCATTGGCCACTGTCGGTAGACAGATACTGGGCTAGATGGACCTTTGGTCTGACCCGGTACGGCCTTTCTTATGTTCTTATGTTCTTATGTTCAGTAGAAAAGCAGCTGGCAAGGTAGTAGGATGCCCATGGAACAATGGGATTGGGAAACCTGCATCGTGTGACGCTGTGTCTACCCCATGAAGCATTGCAAACCCTTCCCAAAGCACCCTGCGGCCAGCTGCACAGTGGGATAGCAACCACAATGCACTGCTGTCTTTGCCATTGCAAGAACTGCTAATGTGAATGCGCTCCACCGTCACAAGGGGTACAGTGTGGACATGCAACCATGGTTTAATTCCATCTCTTTAATAAAAGTGGTATTACTTGTTGTTCAGAAACTTGCCCGTGTAGACATACCCATAGTTAAAGTTAAGCATATGCATAAGTCTCTGCAGGATAGAATTTCTTATGAGAAGACACAAACCAAAGTACTTAATAATAATAATTAATAATTTCCTTACATTCAGAAAATCTATTTGAAATAATATTTCAGCAGAATAGATCCAAAACTTTCTGGTAGATAAAATCAGATTTTGTGTTACTAAGGTTAATACTGGGTTCTGACTCCTCCCTTAAATCAACATTATTTAAAATCCTGCTATTCAAGAGGCTTGTGTTTCTGATGTGTTAAATAAAATCTGAGTTGATTGGAGTACAGGATTCTGTCCCTACAACATTTGGAATCATACAAGAGAAGGAGGAATGACTTTGTTTTAAACGATCTAGTTTAAAGATCTCAGATCTGCCTAAATTATTCTATATATCTAAGTATACTCATGTATATTCATATTAATTTTATTGTACAGTGGTTAAAAGTAAAGTAAAATATAGATACTGGACATCTTCTGAAATTTTTTCAACATTTTTTGTAAAGAAATAGAAAAATCTCCACAAATTTATCTTCTATTTCCTTCAATTTATTACTTTACCAGTACGTAAATAGAAAGTATGACTAAATTTCAAGTTAAAAAAGAAGTGGTTAAAAAATGCAAGCAATACCATAGACCTGCACATTTCAATTAGATGTTAGTCTGTTTGTTTCATTTTAACAGCGATCACATGTGGACATCCTGGGAACCCAGCTCATGGAGTAACTAATGGAAGCGAGTTCAATTTGAATGATGTTGTAAACTTTACCTGTGGCACTGGGTATTTACTTCAAGGTGCCGCTCGAGCACAGTGCCGGAGCAATGGACAGTGGAGCAGCCCTTTACCTACTTGCCGAGGTAAGAAATATTTCCATTCAGCATTTCCTGTTTGAGTACTTACTCCAAATAGGATGCTTTCCACTGAATTCATAAGCCTTTGGATCAAGTTCTAAACCTTGAACTTTTAGGGCTTGAGAATCCTCTGCACATGAGCTCTGCTCTGGCACACTGAAAAAGGGAGGCGGTCAGGGAAGCAATGGTGGCTTCCTGATTCTCAGTCATCGAGCCCCACTTGTCATTAAGGCTCCATTATGTCACTGATCTAAGTCCTAAACAGAGAGAATTCTCCTGAGGCAATATGACTGCTTCTAGCAATATAAAGTGTACTTAGCACTGCATAGATGGTGCGATGTGAACTTGGTGGACTAGAGAATCCAGCCCTACATAGTAATAAACCGTCATAAACAACCTAGATGATTTTAGGTGCACTACACTAATGTTTTTGTAAGGAAAAGAGTACATTACTCTTATTGAAATGTATAGGTCTACAGATAAATCTTCATGCATCAAAATGAAAATATACTATATTTATTTCCCTAAGATTTATCCATGCTCTAGTAGTATTTGAAAGAGTCCTCCAACTCGGGGGCTGTCCCAAGACTGTGGAATAAATTTTCCCATGAACTAATAATCATTGCAAACCTCATCTCCTTCTGCTCTAAATGCAAGGCACATTTCTTTGACCTTGAGTGTGTGTGTGTGTGTTAGAGAAGACAAGGTCAAAGAAATGTGCTTTGCACTTAGAGCAGAAGATGCTGAGATTTGTAATGATCCTTAGTTCCTAGGAGAATTCATAACACAGTCTTGGGACAGCCCACAAGAAAGCTCTCTCCCACACAGATGAAATTGGCCCTTATTGTAGAGAGGTCCAACGAGCCAGAGGAGCAAAGTTGTTGACTACTGTCTTCTTCCTGGAGTTTTAGTCAATCATTTAGATATCTGTAGCCCAGGCCATGGAGCACCCTTAAGATAAGTACTGAGACCTTTATTCAAAATTATGTGGAAAGCCAGTGTTGAGAGCAGGGAACACATTTGATGTTTTCACGGTATCTTGTGTTGCTAAGGAGATGTTCTGCAGTGTTCTGTACCAGCTGGAATATCCCAAGTGCTGAAGGCTTTATGCCCAGGTAAATCTCATTGCTGTATTCCAGCTGAGAAATAACATAGGCAAGAATAATTGAATAGCATTAAGTGACCGCAAATTACACTTGAATGCAGACAGCATGAGTGCTTCTTTGACTATTCCTTTGAAAGTTTTCGGTTCTCTCCCCATTGGTGTGAATCTAAGGGAAAAGTTCTGAAGTGGGGGGTCTTTTTCAATCCTCTGCTCCATCAGCAATAGCAATGATAGAAGCTTCCAATCTGGACTCTAAGTAGGCCAGTTGTAGAATGGTAGGTCAATACTAAAGTAGATAAATTATTTACCTATGCCAGCTAGTATGTTTTACCTGAATATTTTTGGACTGAAAAAAAATAATTGTTGTCGTTATTTAAGCATGAAATAAATGTGAATGCTGTTTTTTTCCTTCCCATAAATCCACATCTTTATAGTGTTGAAACTTATGGCACACACTTATTTCTTTTTACCTTGTGTCTGAGCAGGAATGTTTTGGGGAGACTAAAAATGGGAATACAAAGTCTGTGATAAAGTCAAGTGCAGTTATTGCTGGTTTCATTATCACCACTTGTAGAGGTATATTAAAATCATATATTTATTACAATGATTGTTGCTAAGAATGATAATTAACTGTGGTAATTAGATCATCATATTATTCCAGAGCTGGCAGATGCAATTTCAAGCTCAGTGTGTGAGGAATTAGACTCTTAGCTCTCTATAGAGGGGTAGCAATTCCCCCAGTCACTACTCTCAGAATATATTGAAGTGAGTTAACTAGCATGGCAACATAATTACTGGGACTGAGAAATAGCAATTAGCAAAGAGATTCCTATTTAGGATCAAATAGTGTTTACTTTCTTATATATTGTAATGAATCATTAAATTGTAATTAACACACTAAGAAATCTTTTCCCACCTCTCACACTGAGGGTAAGAAGGACCTTCTAAATAACATTTTCTTTGTCAAATAGCAATTTTAATGAAGATTTTATACATATAATAAATGCAATGCTAGTTTATATGCCTTGATTGTTAACAGTATATACTTGATGGTTTTCAGGTATTCCACCCCTTGCAATTTCCATAAGCTGAATTGCTCAGATTTTTAAAAAATAAACAAACAAGCAAACACATGGAAGTTAAATGCAAGAAACTGACATAAATGAGAAATGGACTTTGAGGATAAGAAAGAAATCAAGTACTTAAGTCAGAAAATTCCAAATAATATGTTGATCTGATATTATCTCAGTCGTGGTTCACATGTCTATTACTGTTTTCCTTTTTAAATGTGTTACATGACTGAAGTTGAATCTTTATGGGGGTAGCTATATTATTTACAGTTTTTGTATTAGTTTATATGGTTTGAAATCTTGCACAAGTGCCTAGGGTGTCCATAAGGGATGGTAATTAGGGCCGCAACTCCTGCCAACATCCACGCTCTTTGGGTTCCCAATTTGATAAAGCAGCCCATTAGTTACCAGGGTGCAAGGGCTGCATTTCTGTCTGGACTTTATGCTGGCTTTATGTGTAACAGTGGGCTTTCATTGTATTTCTCCTTGTTCTCACTTTACTTCATACCTGTATCAAGCACAGACAATGGGCCAAAGGGTATCTTGAAGCTATTTTTTTTCCTATGTACCATCCAAATATATATAGGGAACTTCTTGGGGCTGGGCATATACTCAGCAGATTAGAATGTTCAGAGACTTGAGCAGCCAGCCACTAAACTCTTATGAGCTTTTGATTTTTCAGAGGCTTATAATTTGGCCAAGTCAGGATGAATTTTCACAGGGAGAGCAAAAGGCATCTCCCTTAATCCAGAGCTACTGCCTTGCCAAATTTAATGTCTATGTTCCAAAGCATGACAATACCATAAGAGTTGGATTTTTTTTAACTTAGGCAAACATACTTGTGTTCCCTAACTTAATTTTGGAAATGGCAGAAATATTTATGCTGAAATTGTCACATAATAATATAAATTAGCCTGAGAGAGCAAGCATGGAATTACAGCCAAAACAGCTAAAATTTTGCAGAGTTATAAACAATTAAAATAGGTGCATATACTGGAAAGTGTTAAGAAAACATAACTACTCGAGTTGCTGCTACCTTCGCCTACAGAAAAACATACCCAATACCTACTTTAGTGAGGGGGAAAAAAAAAAAAAGCTTTGAGGCCCTGATATAAGAGAGAATTCTGATTGAGGATAACACATAAGTATGTGCTTAAATCTCATTGAAATCAATGGGATTTAAGAATTTGCTTAAAGTTGAAAACCCATGTAAGTTCTACGCAGAATAAAGATAGATTAAACTATGAATTTAAGTGCTTTTGTAAAAGAGGGGTCTTACTATTTTTTATGTATTTTTTGCACTTGTGTGTCAACTCACCTGAGGGAGTTAATTAGATTCTATTTCTTCTTGTCCATCATCAACAGTATCGACTATATTTCATGAAAGGCACTGATATTGCACAGATGCCACAAACTTTGCATGCAGAATCATTTCTAAAGGTGGCAATGTTCAAGAAGAAAGTAACCAAGCTTGATTTTCAGATCCTAGGCTGAGTTTGCAAGGCTGGTAGTTACAAAATCTGGCAAACTGAACATATTAGATACAGAAACAGAGAGACAGTCAACATAGCAACATTTTGCCATTAAAAAAAAAGATCCTAGTCTGAGTTTACAAGGCTGGTAGTTAGAAAAACTGGCAAACTGAACATATTAGATACAGAAACAGAGACATAGTCAATATAGCAACATGTTGCCATTAAAAAAAAAATCTCTTTACAGAGTAAACCACACTTTAAAAAGAGCTACATTATGCTGTTGGCCATTACTATTGGTCTAAAGAATCCTTTGGTGTTATTTAGATGTGTTCCCTAAAATGTAATAACCACTATTTTGTCAGGAGTCATACATGAGAAAATACTTAGTTTAAACAGAAAGGAAATATTTGATGCAGATTTGGTTTAAGATTATTGTTGTATGATTTGGGGTGCAATGCTGCTAAAGTAGTTTAAAACCGTTAGTTCTATTCCAGATATCTGCTATATGAAGCTATGATCTATTTGTTGGGGCTGTTAAGAAACAGCATTTCAATTACATTGTATTTTATAATAATAAAATCTGGAAAACTTTTGACTTAAGAACTGGTATTGTTTCATAATTGTACTCTGCTTCTTTATTATTTTAGTTTTCTATAAGTAATATTCAATATTGTGGTAATATATTAGTATCCATATATCTTTCCTCCAATTATTAAAACTACATCCTGAGAAATATTCTGCTGTTATTATTTATAAGTATATAATTTACAATGATCAAACCTAACTTTTTAAAGGCAGAATAGTTGAGAATGAGAATTAAGTACTTTCAATGCTTCTGTAACTCAAAACTATGCTACGATGAACATGAGTAGTGTGTCTATTTGTTTCTATATACAAGAGAAATGATTATCTCCTGCAGAGTCATTATTTCATAATCTAGAATAAGGAGCTTTCTGGCATCCTCCTGAGAATCATTCTTGTCACTTAAATGACTCCAATATACTATTTCCTTTTATTTCTTGTAGTGTTTGTTTTTCCAATGGGAATAATTTTTTATTCATTGAAGCGTATTTATCTTTTAACCGTGTTTATCTCATTGGTGCGTATTATGCATTTTCGTTTGGAAAAGTATTACCCACTGTACAACAATAACCTGGGCCCCAATCCTGAAAACATTAATGTATGTGCTTAACTTCTCACATGTGGGTTGTCCTGTTGAAGCCAATGAGATTACTTATGTTAATTTAAATAAATGTATTGTAGCCTTAAAATCTATGTCTCTATGAATGTGCTAGGAAAGAAATTAAACACCAAAAAATGTTTGTATGCTGCCCTTAGCATCAAGTGTATGGAACCACAATGACCAGAGAGCATTTGATACCTGCTAAAAGGAGCAGCAAGAGAGACATACTGCATGTTTGAGCCCCCTTGCTGTGCTCCAGCAAGACTCCTGTCTGTGTGTGTTTATACTGGTAAAAATACACCTGTATAATTATAGCACTATAACTGAGTACACTAGACAGCACCTTTGCACTTAGTTACATCAATGCCACCTCCCCTGCTCCACTGGGTGATTATGGGTATAACTGAGAACAGTAAGTCCAATAAGGCTATGAGTTATACCTCAGTATGTGCTTGTTTTTTGAGAGTTTTTTGTCTGAACCTTATGATTATTTTAGCATAATTATTTTAGTAATTTTGTTTGTTTATATTTTTTTAATAATTTGGATTGAGGGGTCCAATCTTAGATGAAGACAGTTTCAGGTTCTTTTGGGCAGAAGACATGAAATAAAATACCTGCCTGAATTATGCCACTTATGAAGGGGAAAAGAAGAGAGAAAGGTAGACTAAAATATCTCATTTTTCACAATTTGATACTGAATCTCCTCCATTTCACTCTATAAAATATAAAAAACCCAAAATGACCTCTTTTAGCATAGCTACTGAAACCATATGTTTTGTGTTTTGAACAGGTCCCCGTAATTGACACTTTATACCCTGCACCTAAATATACTTGGAGAAAAGTCATGCCAAAGAATTACATTTGTTTTTCAAAATGTTCTGCAAATTGAATTTTTATTTTGTTGGAATTGCCAAAGATTGTTTCACATTTTATTCAAAATATTTTCAACCAAAATTTGTAGAAATTTAGTTGAAAATATTTTTACTAGAGTACTTGTATAAATTCACTCCATCTATACTATATAAAGCACCTTTCATCCAAATACATTGATTCAGAATTTGTTTAGAGGAAACAGTGCGTCCTCCTGAACACCTCTTCATATAACACGTATCTTTGCCCTATAAGTCTCCTATTTGAGTAATGGAGGGGGACCATTAGCTATAGTAAAATATGACTTTTTTAGTGAAATTGTGAATAGGGAAGAGAAAACTTCCACTTTCTAGAGTATCCTAGTACAAAAGGATTAATGATGCTAGCAGACCTGTACCCTTTAATTCAACAGAGATTTTACATGAACCATTCTTCCAAATCTCAGTCTAGTTCACTTGCATCAGTAATGAACTTTTGGCTTCCCTCATTGTAATTGTGCATGCCATAACTACAAAACAGTCAACAATGTTTTTGCTATTGTAGAAGAAAAGGTTATTTTATTTCAATTTGCAGCAGGATTATTTGCCATGCTCAGTAAACATTTGCAAATACAGCTAGACAATTTACAGTATTTCTGTTGCCATAATAGATCATGGCAACCTATTTTGTCAGTAATCCTTTAACTAAAAAGTTCCTAGCAGGCCTTTTCACTAAAGGAAGAACCCATTTACTTTACAAACAAAAATCATACTGTAAACAAAAGGTTACAGTAACTCCTGTTTAGCCCATTATGTCCAGAATCTGTTTACATAAAAGCATCTAATTACTTGACATTTTATATCCAAATATGACCTGAGGACCACTAGGCTGTTTCAACATTAGGCTTTCCTAACATTGCTACCACCATCTGTGCTGGTGGTAAAAACTGTGAGAGCACTGGTATATGCAGGGGTTTCTGGCAGTTGCCAGTGTTTTAAACACAATGGGTGAAATCCTGGCCCCATTGAACTGAATAGGAATTTTGCTATTGATGTCAATGAGGCCCACATTTCATCCTTTGTCTTCTAACTTCCTTAGATTACATCTACACCGTGTGATGTTTAAAACATCTGTGTCTTTCTAGACTAATGCTTCTACCATTGCTTTCATGGGAGGAGTTTAAGTGATGATAGTGTTGGTGTGAATTTTTGGGAAAAAATCTTGTTATAGTCAATTGCAATTCTTGTTATATTGAGTTATTATTTCATGTGCCTAAATAAATATTTATCCTGAAGTCCTTAGTTGGTTGTTTTCCACCTCAATAGCACGTGGTCTAAAAAGCCCTTTGAATAGTTGCAGGTGGTATGAGTTAGTGGTTGAAACATTGAGCTAGAAGTACCTTAGGTACCAATGTGATGGACATGCTTTTTTAAAAACAAAAACAAAGTCCAACATGCATTTATTCACAGTAAGCAGTTACTTATAAGGCTTGTAAAAATATCTCCTGACTGGAATGAAATTCACTCATATCAGCACGATGATCATCTCACATACATTTATATAATAGATACAATTTTGTTTTATACAGTGTGCACTGGAGAAAGAGCAGAATTAATAACTTAGAGCAGAACATAAACAAAAGCTTAAATCACATTATGTTTTTGTGGAAATCTACAAATTCTTTGATAGCTGGCAGACTTGTTCCCAATTGTGTCATACTTTGAAAGCACATTGTTCTCCTTCCTTTCATACATGACTGAAAAAACAGTTTTTAAATAAGGATGCTACAGGCTAAGGCCTTGTATTCAGGGAAAGTTTTATCATTTATACTGGTCTAATTATATGGGTACAGTTATACCGGTATGAACACTCATACTCATAGACTTTAAGGCCAGAAGGGACCATCATGACCAACTAGTCTAACCTCGTGCACCTTTCAGACCATAGAACTTTGCCCACCCATTCCAGTAATCGATCCATAACCTTTGGCTGAGTTACAGAATTCCTCAACTCATGATTTGAAGACTTCAGGTTACAGAGAATCCACTATTTACTCTGTCTAGGTTAGACCTGGAAGTGACTCATGCTGCAGAGGAAGGCAAAAAGAACCCAGGGTCTTCGCAAATCTGACCTGGGGAAAAATTCCTTCCCCGGGAAGGAATATGGTAGTCAATTGGACCCTGAGATTTGGGCAAGACCCACCAGCCAGACACCTGGGAAAGAATTCTCTGTTGCAACCATTTAGTGTCCCCTCACCAGCCATTGGGGATATTTGCTACTAGCAGTCACAGATCAGCTACATGACATTGTAGGCAATTACATAACACCATTCCCTCTCCATAAACTTATTAAGTTCAGTCTTGAAGCCAGTTAGGTTTTTTGCCCCTACTGCTCCCATTGGAAGTTTGTTCCAGAACTTCACTCCTCAGAAGGTTAGAAACCTCTGTCTAATTTGGAGCCTAAACTTACTGATGGCCAGAATCTTGCTGATGGTGGTGTTGGGGCATACACACTCACAAAATTGACTGGGCCCTCAGATGTGAACAACTATAGTACCAAAATTCTCTCTGATCCATTTGTGGGTGGCTTAATCATCCCCAGAAGTAAGTTCTTGATGGCAAATCACACTCGGTGCTCTTGTGTTTCTTCTGCTCTTTTCCCCTGCCAGAAAAAAAATGTATATTCTTTTTCTCTGAGACATGCACTCAATGCTAGCCATGTTTCTTGGAGGGATGTGATATCCACATTTTGTCATTTCAGCTTGTCATTAATCACGTCAGTTTAATGAGCATTGTTGATCTGGTGAAGGTCCTCAGATAATCCAGTTGTCATGGCACGACCATTCCAGCACCCTATCTTTAAGGGTGTTTTCTTTCTTTTACATGATTTGCCTGGTGCATTGGTTACGGTCCACTTGTCAAGTTATAAAACTCTAAGCTCCAAGCACCCATTGAAGCAGGGAGACTGTGAGAGGACAGCACCCTATTGTCTGGGGGCTGTCCAGTGTTATGAAGGCAGTGGTTGTCCAGTTAGATACAATGATCTCTCCCACTGTTGGAGACAGCTTTTGGTGCTCAACTCTACGCCAATGAGTAAGCGCTTAGAACCGGTGACTGCTGCCTCCTGGGTTGTGTCAGTGTTTGAGGCAAAGCTGGAGTACTTCTCCAGGGCACAAGCCTGGGCAGATGATATGGAGGCCCTGAGTTGCCCATGCTTCATGATTCCCCTCTCGGCATCACCGGTAAAATCCAGAGGAGAGGAAGAACCAATACATCTAGTACCCAATCTGCTTCAGGAGTTGCCAGAAAGATAATAAAATATTAGTACCGGATTGCCTTTGAGGCTCCACTCCAGATTTTCTATCTGAGTTTACTCTCATAGCCTTACATTCTCCCAAATTCACCCAGAAGGCAGTGGGGCTTTTCTGTCAGGGGTTGCTCCCTTAGCCTTACACTCTCTTGGGCTACCCACAAGGCAGTAGGTTTGATAAGCTGCAGGTAGTACAATCTACTTTCATTATGGTAGCAGACATAGCCTGACCTGATTAATGAAAATATTGGTATGGACGCAGGCCATCAAAAGCCTGCCTGTTATGACCCAAGCTCAACTTGACTGACTGTCAAGGAGCTTAGCCTTGCCATAGATGGCATTCCCAATGGAAAGGCCTCCAGAAAAGACTGCATACCATCTGAGGTCATAAAATGAGGAAAACCTATTCTACTGTAACATCTTCATGAGTTGCTCTGCCTCTCCTCGAAAGAAGGCGAAGTACCACAAGAAATGAGAGATGCCAACATGATCACTCTCTATAAAAACAAGGGTGACAGGAGTGACTGTAACAACAATCATGGCATTTCCCTTCTTAGTATTATGGGAAAAGCCTTTGCCCAAGTTGTCCTGAATAGACTTCAGACCCTTGCAGACAGAATCTACCCTGAATCATAGTGCAGTTTCAGAGCTGAAAGGTCTACTATCAATATGATCTTCTCACTGAGACAACTACAAGAGACGTGCATAGAACAAAAAAAGCCCCCCCTACATAACCTTCATTGATCTCACAAAGGCTTTTGACTTTGTCAGTAGAAGAATATTCACACTTGTTGAAAAGATTGGATGTCCTTCCAAGCTCTTAAGCATGATTTGATCCTTCCATGAAAACATGTACAGCCCAGTTCAATACAATGACTCAGTTTCTGAGGCTTTCCAGATTCATAGTGGAGTTAAGCAAGGTTGTGTACTTGCCCCCTCTCTGTTTGGGATCTTCCCTGCTACTGAAACAAGCTTTTGGTTCCCCAACTGAGGGAATCTACTTGCACACAAAATTGGATGGAAAGCTGTTCAATCTTGCAAGACTCAGATCTAAAACCAAGACTCGGGAGGCCTTTATCCAACATCTCCTCTTTACTGTTGACGCAGCATTAACAATCCACACAGAAGCTCATCTTCAAAGCCTAGTGGACAGTTGGATATGCACGAATGGGAAGATCACACTCAAGACCTCAGCCTTTGGAAACGAGAGCTTTAGCAAATGTCTCCGGAGTTACGAGAGGAAGCAGTCCAGTTTAGCTGAGGAGAAAGGAGCTCTCAGAAGGAAGAGCCCAAAGGGTCACCTTTAAATGTGACAGATGAGTCAGAGATTGTCTCTCTTGAGGGGGGTCTCTTCAGCCACATTCATGGTTGCCATAAAATCAACTGAGTAAATTCTTTACCTCTCCAGGGAGCACACTCATGATCCCTTCAGACTAAAGGATGCCTACTACTACTAAGGTAGTGTCTCCTAGGATTTGCCTTGCACTTATAGAGTGAAACCTCTGCCTTGATTTACCATGAGTGACAACTCAAATGTGTGTTTAAAATCCAGATTCTGTTAGTGATTGATAATAATGCAGTGTTTTTCAAACAAAAAGTTTTTATTTTTTTAATGCTGTTTGGACAGATATCTTTTTTTTTAAGTTTAAACATATATTCCTGTCTTGTAAAAATAAAAAAAGAACAGGAAATGAAATACTGGGAATGATGTACTTTTTAATGAGCTTTCAACTTTTTAACAGAAAACTGCCCAAAGGACTCTGACACAGTCTTCACTTCTTTGTCCTCATGGGTTTGAATCTACTCAGAAGCCTGGTCTACACTAGGCGTTTAAACCGGTTTTAGGAGCGTAAAACCGATTTAACGCCATAACCGTCCACACTAGGAGGCACCATATATCGATTTTAATGGCTCTTTAAACCGGTTTCTGTACTCCTCCCTAACGAGAGGAGTAACGCTAGTATCGGTATTAACATATCGGATTAGGGTTAGTGTGGACGCTGATCAACGGTATTGGCCTCCGGGAGCTATCCCACAGTGCACCACTGACCGCTCTGGACAGCAATCTGAGCTCGGATGCAGTGGCCAGGTAGACAGGAAAAGCCCCGCGAACTTTTGAATATTTCCTGTTTGCCCAGCGTGGAGCTCCGATCAGCACGGGTGGCGATGCAGTTAAAAATCAAAATAAAGAAAGAGCTCCCGCATGGACCATGCGGATGTGATTGCTGTAAGGGCAGGCAAATCTGTTCTATCAGCGCTCCGTTACAGAAGACGAAATTCAAAATCATTTTTAAAAAATCTCCAGACAGACGCCATAGCAGGGGCTCAGCGCACTGCTGCGTGACAAACGTAACGGAAAGCCCAAGAATCAAATGGACGCTCATGGACTGGAGGACTCAAGCTATCCCACAGTTCCTGCAGTCTCCGAAAAGTATTTGCATTCTTGGCTGAGCTCCAAATGCTTCTAGGGTTAAACACAGTGTCCGCGGTGGGTCAGGGCATAGCTCGGCAATTTACGCACCCCCCACCCACCCCAGAAGTGAAAGGGAAAACAATCCTCTCTTGACTCTTTAACATGTCACCCTATCTTTACTGAATGCTGCAGATAGACCCGATGCTGCAGCACTGAACTAACATCCTTGCTTCGCCCCGCCATGGGTGGCTGATGGTGCAATACGACTGGTACCCGTCCTCATCATCAGCCTATTGGCAAAAGGGGCAGTGCAAAAGGACTGGTAACCATGATGACCAGCATCTGTTAGGTCGATCAAGGGCGCCTGGTCCTAATTTTTCATGGTAGATGGTGCAATATGGCTGATAACCATCATCGTCATAGAAACAGGGGGCTGAGCTCCATCAGCCCCCACCCTTCATGTGTAAAGAAAAGATTCAAGTGCCCCTGAACTAGCAGAGGGATGCTGGGCTCCTCTCCACACACTCCTTACTGTCCTGTCTGGACTATCATAGCAGCTGGAGGCTGCCTTCCACTCATATCTTACTAACAAATCACTGTGTCTTATTCCTGCATTCTTTATTACTTCATCACACAAGTGGGGGGACAATGCTACGGTAGCCCAGGAAGGCTGAGGGAAGAACGGAATCAACAGGTGGGGTTGTTGCAGGAGCACCCCCTGTGAATAGAATACAGCTCATAATTTCTGCAGGATCTGACACAGAGCAGCTGTGCTCTTTGGTTCTATGATACAGTGGTTCTCTAGTACACTTGCCCATATTCTAGGCAGGACTAGGGGACTTGCCCATATTCTAGGCAGGACTGATTCTATTTTTAGATACCAAAAAGGAGGGATTGACTCAGGGAGTCATTCCCAATTTTGGCTTTTGCGCCCCTGGCTAAGAGCAGCCAGGGGCACTTATGACAGCAGCAAATGGAACAGTGCAAAAGGACTAGTAGCCACAATCATCTTATTACCAATTTATGGTATGGTAGATGGTGCAATATGGCTGATAACCATCCCTGCTATCATGCAAAAGCAAAAGCATGCTGCTGTGTAGCGCTGCTGAATCGCCTCTGTGAGCGGCATCTAGTCCACATACGGTGACAGTCACAAAAGGCTAAACAGGCTCCATGATTGCCATGCTATGGCATCTGCCAGGGCAATCCAGGGAAAAAAGGCATGAAATGCTTGTCTGCCGTTGCTTTCCCAGCGGAAGGAGTGACTGACGACATTTACCCAGAACCACCCGCGACAATGAATTTCTCAACCCGGAAATTCAAAGGGGCGGGGGAGGGGAGGCGGGGGAGGCTGCGGGAACTATGGGATAGCTACGGAGTAGCTACCCACAGTGCAATGCTCCAGAAATCGATGCTAGCCTCGGACCGTGGACGCACACCACCGATTTAATGTGTTTAGTGTGGCCGCGCACACTCGATTTTATAAAATCTGTTTTACAAAACCGGTTTATGCAAATTCGGAATAGTCCCGTAGTGTAGACGTACCCAGAGTGAGATTCCAGAATCGTCAGGGCAGACTTAACCATTCTTCTGCCTTGCTCAACAAACTAAATTGAGAGTGCCAGAACTCATTTCCCATGTAATCTTTGACAGCTGTCATTGTGAGAAAGCAATCTCTTTCTACTCTCTTGCCTTGATTTACACCTGGGTCTCCAGGGTGAAGGGCAATCAGGGAATCTTCTGGTTTAGTTCTATGTGCCAACCAGCTCAAATTCTTTCCTAAAGCATCCCTTACCACAGTCCTTGTTAGTCACACTAAATTCATATATATCTTTTTAAAAACATAGGTTCATTTAAATGACACTGAAGGGTAAATTTTACAATACTTTTCCATTGTACAGGATATCCTTTTTTGCATAAACTTTTATAAGAATTCATGCATGATGCAGCAATTTTGGTGCACAGACCACAAGCATAAATTATATATTCAGCAAGTATCCTGCATTTTACACATCACTGAGTTGGCTAGATAGATGCTGCTGATATAAGAATGAGAACACTATATCACACAGACAAATTGATTCTTTGGGAATTTAATATATCCTTTGAATATGCCATGTTTCCAGTCTTCCCAGAGAATTAAGTGTTTCTATTCTCCCCACTCTGTTTCAGAGATAATTCAGTTAAAATTGCTTTTGAATAGCTGTAGGGCAACATATCATCTTGAAACAATAGTCTTTCTGCTTAATTTCCTATTATTGGCTTGGCAGGAGATAGCTTGGCAGGAATAGCTGTTAACCCAAAGCTCAAACTTCAGAAAAGATATTTTATTTTATTTTTGCAATCTGAATTGTGTGGAAAATGAAATAGAAAGCATATAGTTATGACAAATGGTTAGTGCAGCAACAGATCCAGTACAAGAGTTGAGCAAACAGTTAGTGATGGAAGAGTTTTGAGACAAAATTTGCCTTTGTCAGCTCACACAACTTTCAAGAAATTGGAGCAATTTTCAAAATGTTTCAATATCTTTTTTTATTCTTTGGATGATTATGGATAATGGTGATGCCCCTTTCAGTAAAGAGAAGGAGAGCCATAGACAGGGTAAACAATTCTTCTGGAGTTTAGAGTATTAGGAGTAAGATGGCCAATCATGTTATCTGGATTGTAAACCTGGTGCTGATGCTGATTTACTGTGTTATTGTATGAAATTATTCTTCTAATTACCTTGAACCTAAGTTCACCTATGTGTAAAATGCTGATAGAAATATTAATCTACTTCATAACTGTATGTTTGTAAAGTGATATATTTCTGCAAACTAGGATCAGGATGTTTATCTGCAACTGATTCTCCATTGCAACCTTTCACCAGTTCATAATATATTCTTTTTTCAACATGCATACTAGTATATAATGAGGTTCCTATTGTTAGCACACACATAAGGGATAACCTATCCTACAGTCGTTATTTTTAAGGGAGTTAACAAGCCTGCACACAGAGTTAAAGTACATGCATAAGTGTTCTCAGGATTGGAACCCAAGATAATCCTATTGGATCAACAAGGGGAATCTATTCTGTTTCACTTCAGCCTGTGAAATTGATGAAAACACATGTACCACAAACAGCACTTTTTCTTAGAAGTGCTGCTGCTTCAAGTGTTGGTAGTTGTGATCAAACCAAAATTAGGGCTCAATCCTGCAGATACTTAAGCATTCAAATAATTTCACTCATGAGTAGTCCATGTTATGAGTTTTACAAGTTAAATGAGACTCCTCATGACAGCAAAGGCAGGCATGTACTGAAATTATTCTAAGATTGGGTCCTTATGTTCCATACCACATAAAAGTTTAGCAAAGCATAAAATTCTGCTTTAAATGTTTTTTTTATAAAGCAGTGAGTATTATTACTATTATTATTATTTTATTTATTTACCATTTATATTGAAGTAGCACCTAGCAGCCAGCTAGGTCGGGGCTGTATTGTGCTTGGTGCTGTACAAACATAGAAAATGAGAATCCTTGCTCCAAGAAGATGACTCTTCCAAAATGTGTACATATATAATAGTTGACGTTTTAAAACATACAATAAAAATAAATCTTTATTTGTGTTATGGCAAAAATAAGCATTAGTCTGCACATACATGGTTTTTTTGCAATAAAAGAGCACCATACATTCTACAGATCCTCTTTTATATCTACTCTGTCAGATTTAAAACAAATATTTTTTATAAATCTTCTGCTTTAAAAAAGTTCACATCATCCTAACCAGAAAAGTAACACATTTTATGTTTGGTTTCAATCTGATTTTCACAGGAGTTGTCAAGAATATTTTCCTTTCATTTGGGTACAGTTTGCAAGATATTGGGTATAAAGGTCGCTATGCTAGTTTCGTACCTTTAATATGTTTTATTCAAAATCTTGTTTTGAGGGATTCTTAAGCACTATATGTTAAGTCAGCTTGGGGACAGAGGATGTTCTTTCTTTTGTTCTTTCATTCTTTCTTTTGCTTATTTATAAGTTACTGCTATTTGCAAGTCTACAACTGATATTTTTGTCAAAATAGCACTGCTTTTGGTAATTAGTCTAAATCTTTGGTCAAACTTAATAATTTACCAAATGTTTTATTTTGTGACCTTTAAGGGTGGAAAAAATCATCAAAACATAATATTTTCATTTTCTTTTTAGTTGTATGTGCTTTGTAATGACTTTTGTATTGTATGTTGGGCATGCAGTATAGAGATTTTTCCTACTTTATTACCACATTAGTAAATCACTGGGAATGATTTCCCTGGTGCCCCAACAGAATGGAGCAGTTTTGTACTACTCCATCAGTGGAAAGCTGTCCAATAGGCCAGTATAGTCCAGTCATTGGAGGAGTCCCAGAATATAGAGTCCTTGGGTAGTACTAAACCAGCATAGTAATTCTCTATAATTCCCAGGCTGAGAAGTGGTGAAAGAAAGCTATGGTGCGGGCATAACTAGGCTGCTTTCAGGCCCTAGGATTGGTAAAGGTAGTTTAAAGTCTTCCTGTTAACTCCCCAGTTGGAAATTCACAATCTTTATGGAGTTACGGTTGTACATGCGTAGGTGTTAGTAACTTTAAAGCCAAGTAGTATTGAAAGAATAATGAAAACAACCAAAAAAACCACAACCCACCCTAAACAATCTCCCCCCAAGACACCATGCACAAATATATATAATAAATAATAATAAAAAAACAAAGATTGACCATAACATACTGACTTTTCACTGTTTATTCTTTTTTTAAATAAGTTAAAATTGTGTAGAATGGCATGGAAATACCTGCTGATTTTTGTTAGACTGGATACAGTGAAACACTGACATTGTAAAGTACAAAGCACAAAACTGCAACTTATATATATAAGCTGATGAAACATCTTGTATTTTCTGTCCACTAGAGTGCAAATAATTTGTTTCCAGTAAAGTTTAAAAACAAAACAAAAAACAAACAAAAAAAATAAGATCCTTGTCAGCTGGAGTGAAAATTCAGTATAGTGTTCATTAACACAATGAAGAAATGCTATAGCAGCAATATAAGATTTTTCCTTTTACAGTCTGTGTGCCTAGCAAAGAGCATAAAACAGAATCCTATTTCAAGGCCTGATACAGTGCAGTATTTGTTCCTCACTGGTACTTAAGGAGCTGTAATCCAGCTGTAATAAGGGAGTACAGGAAATATTAGAGTGCTGTGATTGATTTTGGTTTCCATCCTAATTTTGGAAGCAATATCAGACTGATAGTAACTTGAAAAATGAATGAGGAAACAACTGCATTTTTTCAACATTATTAAAACTTGTATAGCCCTTCTCTCAAGGTGTGGCTCAAGCCTCCTTCTTGGTGCTTGCTTCTTGGAGAGGACTACGCCTATATCCGAAGGGTATGCCGGACATGGCACTCACAGTGAAACCTCTTGTGATGAGCATCTGGAGTTCTAGAGAGGAGGCTTCAGAGAGAAAAACAGCAACTGAGTAGCAAATCAAGGGAGGCTAAAGATGCAAATAGTAGAGAGGGGAGACTGCTGAGAATGAAATGAAGGGAACACAGATATGGCAAGAAACTGAGTTTAACTGGCAGACAAGTTATATGAATTTTGTGATTTTGCATGGGAGAAAAGAGTAAGGCCCAATCTATGTGGAATCCCAGTTCCCTCTGAAGCCAATGGGGCTCTGCACATGCACAGGTATCTGCCCTGCCATTGCAGAATGAGGCCATAGACATTTCATAACATTAAAACTACGATTTAAAAAAGAGAGAGATCAGTAAAAAAAAAGAAAAGTATACTTCTGTTATTGTCAACATTAATGAAGTATTAGAATACTGCAGGTTCCTTACTGTCCAGTTACTTCCCTTCCTCACTAAATAAAATTCCTTCAGAGAGAATACTCATGAGTGAACATTTGCAAAGACTGATTGGTTCTGTTGTGTCTGATAATAAATATATTCATGTTTTTCCTCTTTAGTAATCTCTATGATAGAATTTCACTTTTTAAAAAATGGTTTGATAATAAGAAGTACTCTTGGTGTGTATTCACAATTGCACATTAGTAAAATGCAAAAACGTACTTCTAGAAATCACTGTGCAATTTGTTCTACTCCACATATACCTCTACCCCGATATAACGCAACCTGATATAACAAGAATTTGGATATAAGGCGATAAAGCCAGCGCTCTGGGGGGGCAGGGCTGTGCACTCCGGTGGATCAAAGCAAGTTCGATATAACGCGGTTTCACCTATAACACGGTAAGACTTTTTGGCTCCCGAGGACAGTGTAATATCGAGGTAGAGGTGTATACCAAAACAGTGGGTTATTTTACATGTAGAATAAATTGATTTTCTAAAACTTTTCTTCTGTCCTTGTTTACATCTGTGGTGAAGAGATGAGAGGAGCAGAGGATAGCATTTACAACAGCTTTTCACCACGCTGGTGGTGTACGGTGCCAGAAGAATAGACATCACTGTCAAGATTTTACCATGGAGATTTCAGTCTCAGCATCACGATCTTGCTTCTACCAATGGAAAAGAGGCTCTGCTATATGTACAAAAGGAGGATTAGCTCAAAGAATAAGGATTGGGGATATAAATTTTAAAAAGAGAGACGTGTGACAAGGACATAATTGGTTAAGCTTGCTGAAAGCTGTGTGAAATACAGCTGCCTTATGGTGTGTCATCTCCCACATAAAGTGCTGCATCTCCCAATAATGATATATTTTTCCTTCTATGTGTTAATAGTGAGAAATGTATTTTCTTTTTATTATTATAGGCTGTTTGTGCACACATTACAGGAAACTCAAAATGAGAAAAAGTTTCTGGGCTGTTTAAACTGAAGTGTAAGTTTTAGAAATAGTTGGATTTGATTGATTTCATATTAAAACAACATACTCAGGGCCAGATTGTGCTCAGCCCTGTGCCAGGTGCTTAAGCAAGGAGAGGAAGCAAGGAGCCTTTACACTCCATGGTCCCATGCACAGCAGATAAGCACTATTACAATCTTAGTCCTAAAGGAGCAGAAGAATGTGCAGAGCTTGTGACTACAGTGGCACTTGTTACTCCAGCAGAAAGGGCTGAAGGAGTTTCGATCCTCTCTCCACCACACTAGCAAGCAGACCTGACCCCGTATGGAGGGAGCATCTGTTGCATCCTTCCACACATAGTGTAGTAACACCCATAATATTCTGTGAGAGCTATGCCACTGGGGAGCCTTTGCAGAGCTTTAGGGGGCACAGAGCTACTGGGGAGGCACAAGTTGCTGTGAAAATGGCCTTGCATTGTCTCAGTTCTTTGTCAATCAAGATTGTGCTGCAGTCCCCACAGATGAATTATAGGTGGTTTACAGGCTAAGAACCACACTTGCAGCTGGAGAAACAACAGTGTTTTGAATAGCTGTGGAGCTAGAACCTGCAGCCTCACTGGTGGAAGGGGCAGATATGGGGAACCCTTAGGCCACCGCCAGCTTTTCTATGAACTGATAGAAGAATTGGAGCTCAGCAGTTTATGCTAAGTCAATGCAGAGTTGCCAGTGTTTGAAAATTGTTTTCATTCTCAGTTCTCCAAGGGTTTCAGCAAAGTTAGCTCCTCCATTGAGATGCTCCTCTTGTGGCCAGAAGCAATGATTGTAGTGCAGCTACAGATAGAAATTAGAAAGGAAATTGCAGCAGCCTTAGAGCTCCATATGATCACCAGAGCTTCAAATTAGTCAGGGGAGTCCAAAAATTTGTCAGGACACGCACATTCTTCACATGTCTGAAAGGCCACCCCTGACAGACTCTTATAGGGGCTAGATTTTTTTTTTTTTACTCTTTGGATGGTATCTTCAAATCAAAAAGCACTAGACACTTTGAAAAAAACCTAATATGTAAGGAGTCCTAAAATCAAGCCAAAATCAGAGGTCCATGACCACAGATCCTGGTCATGAGCCGTTAGTGAAGTAATGTGGAGTATTCTCTCTTGATCTGTATTCATGACATTGTGTTTACAAATTAGTGACAAACACACGTTTGTCTTGTAGTGGTGAACTGTTCTGATCCAGGCTTTGTGGAAAATGCTATTCGTCATGGGCAGCAGAATTACCCTGAAAGTTTCAAGTATGGAATCAGCGTGGTGTACCATTGTAAGAAAGGATTTTACATCTTGGGCTCATCTGCTTTGACCTGTAAGGCTAATGGCTTGTGGGATAGGTCACTACCCAAATGTTTGTGTAAGTATTCATTAAATTGAATTTACATGCACCTCTGTCAGAAAGGGCAGAAACATCAGCTAATGCCTAACCATGTGTATTTGGGAACTTTTCTTGGACTGAACTGTGCCATTTATTGAGACTCCACTAAAACCAAGATGGCTCACAACCCTTACTTGTAAAATGTAAATGTATTTTAGATCAAATGGAGCTATAATTTTAAATGCTGTCAGTCAATTAAAAAAAGACAATTTTGCCTTTTGTTGTCCTTTTGATATCCAGAAATACCCAGGGAAAATTTAAATTATTATATTTGTATTTCATGTTATTTTGGTTAATAATTTAAAACCATGAATGCTCATCTGAGAGCTAGGATTTTCTTTTTTAATGAAGAACCATCTGAGTCATTATTATCTGCTAGTGCACATGTGGAAGGAGATAAAGGGGCAGCTTTGCACAGGATAATTTGTTTAGGAGGGAGATTCCGATAACCCCATTTCATTTATTTATTTTCAGAAAGATTTCTGGTGAGTTCTGCTGGTTTTTATGATCATCTTAGTGAGTTTCACATCTCTAGAAATGAACAATTTAACTAGCTTTCATTTTCCCTTTGATTGGTCCCCATTCACTTTCTGACATCAGGTTTCTGAATTAGTGTGACATTTAGGGAAATATGAACAGCTCACAAAATATTTTAATTTCCATGCTCATTAAATGATTTCGTTGTTTTTGCTGGTGATATATTCCATGGTTTACTTCCTGGTTTATTGTACTAGCACACACCTTAATCAGATTGAATCAGATTAGCAGTCTTGTCCTGTAAAACCTGTGATTTCTTTTCTTTTCTTTTCTTTTCTTTTCTTTTCTTTTCTTTTCTTTTCTTTTCTTGTCTGTCTGTCTCATTCTACATACCTTCCATAACCAATATTTCTGCAGTGAAGCACTCTGGGCTTGATTTTCAGAAGTACAGAGCACTCATATTTCCAGTGCAAGTAGATATGAGCTGAGGGTGCTCAGTAACTCTGAAAATCAGGTTCATTGGGATTATCAATATTAAAGAAAAGTATAGATATTGTATGTTTAGACACAGTTTAAAAATAAACCACTGGCAAGAATACTTTATACACCCAGGCACACATTCACACATTTATTCACAACATAATGAAAATTATATATGGACCTTTGTGGCACCTACCCCACTTCTCTCTGTCTATCATTCCCCCTGATTCACTAAAATGATGACACCAGGGAAATTCCACAGACCAGGATAAATTTTGTTCTCTGTGTAATGAAGAGCAGAAATTGGCACTGGTTTACTGCCTCTGTTGCACTATAATTCAAATCTATCCATTTTATTTTCCTGACATACACAAATCCTTTTAACTGTCGATAGGACAAATCTCACATTCCTTTCCCAATTGAATTAGAGTTTTTCAGTGGGGACTATAAGATTTGGCTCGTTGATATTTGAATTCATAAGCAGATTTCCAAATACCATGAGAGACTTTAATTCCTCAAAGGAATCAGACATTGTTCTGCTCTCTTACTCCAAGTATCAAACTTTTTTAAAAAAGTGCTTGGATCGGGTTATAAATACCTAACCCAATATAGAAACTTTTTTGTTAAAAATTCTCAGTTTAGCAGTAAAAATAGAAAGAGACTATTACTTTCAGTGTAAAACAGTACTTGTGTATTATTTTTTAATTATATTTAATTTTTCCTTTACATCATGGCCATCACATGCTGTTTGATAATAGTAGCCTTTCTTTCTTTTCCCAAGTTCTCCACAAATAGATCAGAGATGTTACAACTTTGCTCATGATTCAACATTGTTTGATTAAATTAAATATATATATAAAATTTGAATTTTGTGACTTTTTACATACATTATGTAGAATTCTTTTCCCTTCACTTCTTTTCCCTGATGGAAGACCTAACCATTAAAAAAAATGTTTGGCTATGAATTTCTTTTAATAATGAGATTAATTTTGTTTCTTGATTAAACAAATCTCAACTCTTACACGTGTACAAACAAAACTTTGCCTGTATGATTTTTTTTTCAAAACCCAAAATAAATAAATATGTGCAATTCATAATTCACTAAAATGATCATAAATATATTTCCTATCATTCACTGCCTTCTACGAATTTCTCTGATAAAATTTCAGGCTTAATTATTCATATTTTTGTACTTTTTGTATCTATCCTCTACTTATTTATTAAGATTCTCCCCATCATTGTAGTATCTGATTCTAAAAATAGAAATAAATGTTAAAAATCTCACTGACTCGTTTTTCTGGCTGTGGCTGATACAGTGTATCTAGTTTATAAGATTTTGTAAGGGTAGGTGGGGGACTTGTTGGATGTGGCAGAAATCATTGAGGGAAAGATAAGTCAAATAAATGAGTTTAGAGTGTAGTTCTTGATCTTAACCTTATCAAAGACGAATAAATCATTCACAGCAACAACAGAACTAAACATATGATACATGAGCAACCCAACTATGTTTATTTTGGGTAGAGCTGACTTCATATTTAGAAGTCTGTCACAGATGTTTGTGTGATCTGAAAATGAACAGCCATGTGTTATTAATGTTTTTCTTTCCTCTTTGTAGCCATTTCTTGTGGACATCCTGGAGTTCCTGCCAATGCAGTTCTTTCAGGAGACAAATTCACACATGGATCTACAGTTCACTATTCTTGCACAGCAAGTCGAACTCTCATAGGAAATTCTACTAGAGTGTGCCAAGAAGATAGCCACTGGAGTGGAACTCTCCCTCACTGTTCAGGTAGTTGTATGTACCATCATGTGAATGTGACCTTGTAATTAAAATAATTAAAACTGTACCCAAATAGCAATTTTTTTAACTCCAGTCAAATAAATTTTTTGTTCCAGCTTTATTTTATTTCCTCCAGTACGGACTTGTTTCAGTTGCAGCTCTTTATTCAAACATCCTGATACATTTACCCTTAGTCACTTAATCACGATGTAGGTAGCCTTCTTCTCTGTACTATGTTCAGTACAATGCTACATAAAATGACATCACGAAACAGTATTTACCCACTTGCACAGTTCTGCTTTGCATTTGCACATATGCTCATTTTTATTTATACACAATTTTTTGTGAACATTAACGCTACCACACACACAACATACCTGACACACAAAACCATACCAGCAAGGATACTAAATGGTAAACCACATATGGTTACATA
This sequence comes from Mauremys reevesii, assembly GCF_016161935.1. Lineage (NCBI taxonomy): Eukaryota > Metazoa > Chordata > Testudines > Geoemydidae > Mauremys > Mauremys reevesii. The sequence goes on from NC_052625.1 coordinate 168,084,012, forward strand.
CCCTCTGCTCTTCCAGTGTCTGTGCTGTGCGATTTTTTCCCAGCCAGAACTGGGTCTTTTATAGCCCCGCTATGCTGTTTGGGCCATTTTATTTGATGTAAAAAGGCCAGACCTGTGGTGAAAAGATGACATTCTGATTACATTGGTAGGAAGTTTCAGTTTCTATACCTTCAGGGCCTTGCAATACTGGACCTCAAAATCATAACATTTTTATGGATTCATAGATTCTAAGGTCAGAAGGGACCATTATAATCATCGTCTGATTTAAAAAAAAAACTAGTCTAATTAAAAAATTGTTACTGAGGTTGAATTGTGTTTTCTATCTTAATACTTGAGTCAGGTGAAGTTTTTGATGGGAGAATTCCATATTTGGAGAAGAAGGAGAATATGTATCTATAGTTGCTTGATTTAAAAACAAAATAAAAAATACATACACTGTCTATATATTCTGAGTTGTACCAGAAGCCCTCTGCATTAATAAGCAGTATATGGGATTTACACTCATCATTTTAATTAAAGCAGGATTGTTATAATTAATAACAGCAGACATGTAGAACAATAAAACTGAGCAAATATAAAAAGTTATACATGCTAAAGAAATAATTGATCACACAAGATAGAATGTTTTCAATAGCAATATTTGTCTTGTATCACTCATTTTTTATCACTTTGTGAGCTTGAATTAAGTCTTATCAGATTCAGATATAGACATAGAAGTTACTTTTTTACTTTCAATCTCCCGGAAGCAAACTGATTAATTAAAACAGAAACAATTCAGCTAGTAGTGTAACTTTTACTATACATATAGTTAAATATAACTTGTCTGCCAGTAATTCTACTGCATTATGTTTTACAGGAAATAGTCCTGGATATTGTGATGATCCAGGTGTACCACCTCATGGGTCGAGACTCGGGGATGAATTCAAAATAAAAAGTCTACTACGTTTCTCTTGTGAAATGGGTTATCAGCTGAGAGGATCTGCAGAACGCACATGCTTGCTTAATGGTTCTTGGTCTGGTTTACAGCCTGTTTGTGATGGTAAGTAGTGGCAGTTGCCAAAATTTATCACAACATTGAATGCCTTATTGCTAAACGATGATTTTTCCTTTAAAAAAAAATCTTACACCAATAATGTACCTTTAAATTACTCTGGAGAAATTTGATAAAAATCAGCTGGCATGCCATTACACTTTTGTTTAAACACCAAAATCCTACCAAACTGCCAAGCCTGCGGAGAGCTTAATTCACTAGGGATTTATACACCAACTCTCTACTGAAAGCTGCCTTACAAATATCAGCCCAAACAGAGGCAGCAAGGTCTTTTTTGTTCTCAGGGTAGACAGCTGTAGAGTATCTCCCTAAAAATGATGGCAATACTCAAAGGAACCCATCATCCACCTCCTCCATTGCCCATACCACCCCATCTACCAGGTAGTAGATTTGACAGGAATGTCAAGAGACACATCAGAATTCATCAGGAGCCAATAACTATCTTTGGGAGCCACTTTGCCCCATTCCATCAGGTTTAGTTTGATATCACCTTGGACAAATGGATGTAGAACACAGCTATCCCCTTCATTTCCACACCCTTCCCATCCCATTCCTCTTCAGGGGTCATTTCATGAGAGCCTATTACAAAAAAGTGGGCTCATTTCTCCATCTAGAAGCAACAGAAGAGGCTTCTACTCATGATATTTCCTTAACCTGAATTAAAAAGGAGTTATTTGTGCTATTCTAGACTGAAGAGACTGAACAAACACCTATGCCAACCTCAGATTCAGGATGGTAATGCTTTTCTCCATCATTCCAGCTCTTCGTGTTCATAACTCTCTACTTGCAAGATTCATGCTTTCATATAGCCATCTACCCAGCCCACAGGAAATATTTGAGATTCATGGTAAAACCAAATCATTACTAGTACAAGGTATTTCCATTTAGACTGTCCACCAAGAGTCTTCACAAAATGCCTAGTGGTGTTAGTATCCCTCCTGAGAAGACCGGGCACTCACTGTATCCCTGCTTGGATGTCTGGCTGATCACAGGCAAAATATAGAGTGAGAAAACAGCAAGCCTGGAATGTACTCTCTCTCTAGTCACTTTGTAATGAACTATGAAAAATCATCACTCCCCTATAGAAGACAAAGAGTTCCTGGATGCCTTGATCAGCTCCATAACAGAAAAAAGCATGCCTGCCTGAGGACAGGTTCCAGTTGCTACATGCACTCCTTCTCCAGATGTGTCTTGTACTGTTATGTAAGAGGTCAGTTTGCAAGCATGACACGCAAGCTGCTTGCCAGACTTCACCTGCGGCTCCTTCAAGTCTGCTCTAATCAGTATATTATTCAATAAGACATTTAATAGAGTGGAAGGTATACAGAACTGGCTTGGGGTCTTGAACGGGTCTTGGGGCCCATGAAAAAGGGTACACTTTTCAATTCCCTCCCTGACATACACACTAATCACAGACAGGTTGAGGAGCTCATTTGCAAGAACCTAAAAATTAAAGGAACTTGATCACTAGATTACATGAAATTACATATGAGTATCATGGAGCTTGCAGCCATCAGACTGTTATATGTGGTATTCCTACCCGCTGTAGGAAACAAGGGTCAGATTTGAGTTTGGGCCTAGATAACTTGGTCCAGGCCTCAATACCAAAGATTGCAGTTAAAACAGGCTAACCTTTCATTCAGCTCTATTAAGGTCCACTTCACAGCAATTTCACCTTGCAAACTGCCCGAATAGTTGGGCTCAGTGTTTTCTCATCCCATGGTATCAAAGCTTCTCAAGAGGCTGTATATACACGCACTGGTCAGAGATCCCAATATGGTCAAGGACCTCAATATAGTCCTTCTGAAGATCATGGAACCTTAATTTAAGCCTCTCCGGAATGGTCTTTACACCACCTCATTATGGGCACTCTTCCTAGCGGCTATCAATTCAGCCATGAGAATGAGTAGGCTTCCAAACTGTTATTGCCAAACTCTCCTATACAACTTCCCATAGGGACAAGGTGGTGCTGTAACCTCACCCAAAGTTCATTTCTAAGGTAGTCTCAGAATTTCATCTAAACCAGTCAGTCAACCTGCCTGTTTTCTTCTTAACTAATGCAATTGTTACACATCGTATAGTAACTGGTTCTTTGAGATGTTGTTAGTTTGGACCCCATGACATGCCCTCCAGCCCTTCTTTTGGAGTCCTTGGCTGACACAGGCTTTGAATTGCAATTGAACTGAAACAGTTGTGGCTGCTCTGCCCTTTATGCCCTTGTATAGGATCACAACAAGGCACAGGGCATATGCATGGACTGCAGCTCAAAAGACTCTCATCTTGTATGCAAGAGGCACATGTGAACCTACCACACTGACTACAACATCTTGAAGAACCACAATTACTGTAGGTCAGTAACCCTTTTATCGGATGGAGAATAAAGACTGATACCAAATAGTGGTTTCAGTAGGCATCATTATAAATTTTCATGTGAAGATATTTCTCCAGCAGATTTTCAAAGAAAATACAAAAATATAGTTTTATCAACATTAATGAAAACAGAGAAACAGCAATACAAAATAGGGATAATATATCGCTAACTTGGAAATGTTTCTCTAGTACAAATGATCTTTCTCCATATGATTCAAGTGAGGCTGGAAAGATAGGTGGTTCATTGATGCCTTCAGGTTAACAACTAGAGTAAATGACTGGTCATGAAAATTTTAAAACAATTTAATAAATTGTTTCATGACCAAGAAGAACCACATTTTTATTTATGTAAGGGTGTGCAGTTTTGAGGCATCCAGTTGCTAATGTCAGTTAATGAATTAATACAACTGAATGTAAGTGCCAGCTGTAAGGCTTGTTGGAAAGTTTGATGAAGATACAATGAGCCAGATTCTGCATTTTTTTTCCTTTCCTACAATAGGTATGGGAAAGGAGAGGGAGTGACAATAGTGAAGCCTGCAGAGAGGCTACATAGAGCTATTGCACCTGCTTTATGCTGGTCAAGAAACCTCTGCAAAAGAGGTGTCCTATGCAATCAGTTTAAGCTGCCATCAGAGAGGTGTAAAAAGGCTACTTTTTAACACAGAATCTGATCCAATATTTCTAGCGTGAATGCCCCGTGAGCTCCATACTAATCATGTTTTGTAACATAACCATTTTAATTTAGATTAGTTGATTAGATTTACAAGTTCTATTCAGAATCAAAAGTAATTAAAAAGTATACAAATTGCTACTTGAAAAGTTCATCCTGTGATACAGTGAATACAAAATGTTTGTTTTTTTTAATTAATGTCAAAAACACCATATAAAAATCACAGGACGAAGCAGCTTTCCACATGGTGCTTGTGGCAGCTGACAAATACCAGACTAGGAGCCAAACACAGAAGCTGAAAACTATGATGGGAGAACTAGTAAAAATTACTGAAATCCAGGAACATTGTCTGCCTTGGAAATAGCCTAAACAGATGCAATAACTAAGGAACAGCTGCAGAGAGCAAAGAGCAGATCAAGTGGCATATTGTGCTAGAATGCGTGCCTTGTTCCAGATTTTGTAAACTATGTGTGTATATGTTGTCGGCCACATGCCATATCACAGCACACAGCCAAAGTAATCCTTCCCCAGGCCATGGAGCTGAAATGGAGCAACTGCAGGTTCAGAGATGCATTAACCCCTGTGCTGATTTTACCTCCCTATTCCATCAGGTTAATGTCTAGCGCATGTACAAGTCACAGATCCACCAACAATGCAACCCCAAATTCCCTTCTGGAAGAGCCTAGTAAAACCCTGTGGAACTGGGTGCATAGAGGAGGAGGAGCACCTGTGTGGGTTCCCTAAGACCTCTCTCATCTCCTCTGTGCAATAGAATTGCACTAGTTCTGCGGCTGTTAGGGTCCTACTTGTTTGAGGAGCACAGAACAGGATATGCTTCTGGGTACATGATGCCACTTGATTTTCTTTACATATCGGTGTACAACTCAGTACATTTAACAAGAGAATGAAGAGAGACCTTCCTTCCTATAAGAGAAGGAAGTAGGAAAGAAAGAAGACATGAGGAAAATTAAAACACACAAACAAACAAAAACATGAAGCTCGCTGCCTCACGGAAGTAGAGTGGAAAATCACATCACTGAACTCTCTTGTAATTTTGGATTTTATCTCCTGGGAGATGTTCGGATGCAATGGTGATAAGTTTCAACCTACACACACATAGATGGAGGACAATGTGTATTAAATACATTACTAAGATCTGTAAGAACACAAGAAAGACAAATAAAAAATAGGAGAAAAACTCAAAAATCTTGTATGCGAAATAAAGGTTCATAGGGAGTTCTAAAATCTAGTAGACTCCAATAACACAACAGTTAGGTACCAAAAAGACACAGATTTAATCAACACAATCTTGTGAAAATGTGAGTTTCAAAGATGTGATTTTTCATAATAATACAGTCATCCTAAAATTCATTTGTGGACTGCTTGATATTTATACGTTCCAGTAGCTGAAAAATGCTTATGTACAGCTTCAAGATTATATAAGTGGAGAGGAAAGTTAGTAAGGGTTTATTGGCCTAAGTCTCCTTAAACTTAAAATAGTTTTATGCTTGTGTAACGCCTTAGACTTCAAGAGAGTTGCATTAATGCAAGTCAAAGGATTATGTGACCATATCATAATGAGGCAGATTTGGATGGTGTGTTATTGAAATGTACTCTGCATAACTACAAAAAGTTAACATTGTAGGGTATCCTGCAGATTACAGTAATGTAAATCTCTCACCGAAGTCATTGAGAATTTTGTATTAGTAAAGCCTTCAATAGGTTAGTTCAGAGACTTTATATTTTAGGAAAACCCCAAATAGTTTTGCTCTGCATATTTAAAAGTAGCTGATATGAATGGTATTTGTTGACTGATTCTTTCCTACCACCCAAAATGCCACAGGTTCATAGATATACTCTTGAGATGAAGTAGTATGTTGTATATTTGCTGCTTCAGTGAGTGATCAGTCCACTGAAACAGGGCACAGTATAGGGTTAAATGCAATGCAACACCACATTCAGGTCATAGAATCATAGAATATCAGGATTGGAAGGGACCTCAGGAGGTCATCCAGCCCAACCCCTGCTCAAAGCAGGACCAATTCCCAACTAAATCATCCCAGCCAGGGCTTTGTCAAGCCGGGCCTTGACAAAGTGCACAGACAATCCAGGAAGATTTTGGAAAGTGTAGGGAACAATTTCCTGGTGCAAGTGCTGGAGGAATCAATTAGGGGCAGAGCTCTTCTTGACCTGCTGCTCACAAACAGGAAATAATTAGTAGGAGAAGCAAAAGTGGATGAGAACCTGGGAGGCAGTGACCATGAGATGGTCAAGATCAGGATCCTGACACAAGGAAGAAAGGAGAGCAGCAGAATGCAGATCCTGGACTTCAGAAAAGCAGACTTTGACTCTTTCAGGGAACTGATGGGCAGGATCCCCTGGGAGAATAACATGAGGGAGAAAGGAGTCCGGGAGAGCCACTTTTGCTTCTCCTACTAATTCTTTCCTGTATGTGAGCAGCAGGTCAAGAAGAGCTCTGCCCGTAGTTGGTTCCTCCAGCACTTGCACCAGGAAATTGTCCCCTACACTTTCCAAAAACTTCCTGGATTGTCTGTGCACTGCTGTATTGCTCTCCCAGCAGATATCGGATGATTGAAATCCCCCATGAGAACCAGGGCCTGTGATCTAGTAACTTCTGTTAGTTCCCTGAAGAAAGCCTAATCTACCTCATCCCCTCATGTGTGCTCATCTTAAAGTGCTCATCGTAAGTACACTGTTACAAAGTTATTCATTATATATTGCATAAACACTTTTTCTGCCTAGCACTAAAATTAGTTTGCTAACTCAGTTGTTTAGATGACTGGATTTGCTGACCCAGTTGTTTACCTGATTGGATTGCTGGCTCAGCTTTTTACCTGGCTGCTCTGTTTCCTTGCCAGACAAGCAAGCATCTTTTCACATGTCACTTCTTACAAGTGATGAAATGGTGTGAATGTTGTTCTTAAAAGTATAAATGCATTCTATTAATATGAAGATGCATATTTCTAATTAAATGTCTCTCTGTAGTCTAATTTGATCAAGCTAGCTGTTTTTATCAATAGCTAGTAGTTTTCCTAAGAAGTTGGAAAATGCTATTTCTGTAAAGCCGTGAAGAATATAACATTCACTTTCTTAAGGATTGGTATATAGAAAACAGTGGAAGAAAAAGAAAATAATTCAATGACTACTAAATGAATCACTAAGAATAGAGGCTATGTGTTTGGAGAATCACAACCTAAGTATTTACAGTATTCATGAATTATACATTCTCATGGAAAACAATGTTTTAAATAACCATTTCTCATCTTTATAATGAAAATTGTTTTATTTGGACCCAGCAGAGAAGGAGATACACAGACATAGAGGGAGCTAATAGAAACACAGCTGTCTGCCGTGGAGACTTTATTGTTCTAGCAACAGACTAACATGAAAATGAGGCTTTGCACTGGGGAGGAGGGAGTGCTCAAATATTTAAAGGGACAGGACATCCCATTCTTCCACCCTCCTTAAAAAAATCTTTCCAAACATATATAAATTATCATTTATATGGCTAATACAAAGCACTATATTACTTAACTAAAAGTTACAGGTGGACTTCCACCGACTTAAATTGCAAGGGATTATTCTGCCCTGTCCTAGCAACTAGCTAACTGAACAATTTATAAGTTCAGGCACACAATTGGTTTTCACACTCTCTTGGGATAACGTGGTGATGATGGTGTGACGGTGTCCTGAAAAACAGCAACAGTCAGTGGAGCGGAATCAACTGGATATGATATCGAATAAACTGGATCTGGTGCCAAAGTTTCTTCTACAGAGTAATCAAAATTAGGAGTGGTAATGGAAGGAGGCTAGATGGGAGGAATAGAATATTTTATTGGAACATCTCCAATATCCAGGACTTGTTGAGACTGCAACTGATCTAAATGCCATTTCTATAAAATACTATTGGATAGTTGTACCCTGCACAAAAAAGCTCCCATGCATTTTACAAGTTCTCCATGTCCCGTTTCATTCCACAACCATAGCTGCAAGTCCACACTAAGTCTCCTACTTGAAAAAAAAAATGATGAATCTGATGTCGATCAATTTGCATAGCTTCAGAATTGGCTACATGTGCAGCAGCATCAGGACGTAGCAGATCCCAGCAGATATGCAAAGATTGGTTGAAGAGAACAGTTGCAGGTGGCTTCTGGATGGTAACATCTGGTGTGTTCCTGTAGCACAAAGAGGAAAAAAATGTCTAATTTCTTTTTATGATTCAAAATAGACTTATCTCTTAAGACATGTTTAAGTGTCTGTACAAACTGTTCAGCTAATCCTTTTGTAGCAGGATGGTAAGGAGCAGAATCTATATTCTGAATCCCATTTGAAGCCAGGAACCTCTAAAATTCTTCAGAACAAAATTGAGGTCAATTGCCATTCATCAACTGTAGTAAGCCAAACTAGCTAAATGAGGTCTGAAGATGTCCAGTGGTCTTGGTAGCTGTCGTAGAAGTCATTATGAAAACTTCTGGCCATTTCAAATGGGTGTTGACTGTGAAAAAAAAAACATATAACTTTCTACTGGTCCATCAAAGTCCATGTGAATACATTTTAAAGGACTCTGAGGCCATGACCAAGGATGTAGATGAGCTGGGCCAGGATTGTGCTAAATTAAACGACATGTAGTACAGTACTTCACCTTCCTCTCAATATCTCTGTTGCTCCCCAGCCACCAGACATGATGCAGGGCTATGGTCTTCATCTGTACAGTGCCAAAATGACTTTTATGAAGAGCTTCCAAAACCTGAGATTGTAGTGATTTTGGAATGATTACTCTCGTTCCCCATAAGATCCAACTGTGATTCACAGATAATACATGTTGACATGAGACAAACTGTGTAAACTGGGGATTCTTACGATCAGCACTGTACCTCGTAGTACCATTTCCTTCATGAGAGAAAGCCCACAATCATTAGCACATCATCCTTTTTTGATGTTTGTGCTAGTTATCAGTATTCTATCATTCAAATTGAGATAGAACACTTCATCCAAAATTTCTTTGGGTTGAGGGGAGCTTGGACATGGAAGGTGTGACAGCATATGAGCATTGCTGTGCCAAGTCTCTCTATGGAATAGAATGGCATAGGAGGGAGCTGAAAGTAGCAATGCCTGCAAATGATGGTATTCCATGTTTTGGTACAAACACGTGAAATTTATGAGTGATTATCTGTCAGCAAGGAAAAATGTCTGCCATACAGATAGGTATGAAATTTTTGAATTCTGAAAATGATGACTGTAACTGTGACATTCTCTGGTGGAGCCATTTACTTAATTAAGTCCAGGGCTCCAATTACATGTCCAAGGTATTCAACTGAAGATTTGAATAAAATGAAATTTCTCTCAAAATACTCTCAGTTTATGGTCCCATCAGAATATTGTCCATGGTTTTCTGGAACAGGGCAGGTGCTGAGGTAATACCAAAAGGCAAACTGTTGTAACAAAAGAAGCCTTTTTTTTGTGTTGCTTGTGAGATATTTGTAAGATGCTGGCTCAATCTCCATTTAAAGGTATGCATTAAACAAGTCCAATTTACTGAAAGACTGTTCTGCACTAAGAATTGAAAACAAATTTTCAATGCAAGGTAGTGTATACTTGTCTGCACATAAAGCTGGATTCAATGTCACTTTGAAATCACCAAAAATTCAAACACAGCCATCCTTCTTGATCACCATTATGATGAGGAATTGAAACTGGTGACAATAGTCCAATGTTCATGAAACGGTCAAAATCAGCTTCTACAAGAGGTTTCAGAGCGTAAAGCACAACACTGGGATTGCAATAGTTTGGCTGGCTGTCCAACTTAAAAGCGAGCTGCACATGTTGCACATAGTTTCAAAAACTATGGAGTGTATTTCTAGTATTCCTTGAAAAAACTAAGCACCTTGATCTCTCTCCAATTCACCTTGAGCTTCTCAATACAAAATTTTACAAATATGAGTGGATACTTTCCCTTAATTACATATAAGGTTAAAATAATTGTTTGACAATTGAGTTGATATTTCACCTGGATTATTCATTTTGGAACTAATTTTTCTCTGGTATAAGTCTTCAAAATTATGGCTGTTTCTTCTACAGAAACTTGTGATAAGTCTGGTGAGAGGCAGATGCAGAAATCAGTGAGACGGCAGCTCCACCATCAAGCTCCATTCTTCTGGGAACTCCCTTGATTAAGTGTGTGACTTAGATGCCATCTCTGACATCACACAAATGTTTAAGGAGAACAAAGGTTCAAAATTACTTTGACAGAAAAGTAAAAAATGCATATTAAAATTCTTCAATCCATACACAATTTACAACGGATCATCAGCTAGCTGGTGTGACTGCAGTAAATGTTGGTCCTCTGTTTGAAGAGGCAATATTTACTTTTATGCTGCAAAATTATTTTCATATATATCTCCTACAGACCCAAACACAGCAGATTTCCTGGAACCATAGCAACCAGCTCATATGTGAAAGATATATATTGTGCATAGGACGGAGGTAGTGATATCACCAGAAGGCAGTAGGCAGTAAGAATGTGGAAGATGAGTGGATAATGGGAATGTAGACTAGACTCTCACAAAAGATAACCCATGACAGTTGATGGTTATCAGAAAAGCACAAGATAAAATGATAGCTGCCTTAGAATGTGTATAAAATCATCTGTTATGTGCCACATTTAACAGTTCTTATATACCTTTCATCCAGTGGTACCCATCCAGCTGTGGAATAGTGCTTTCACCCACCGACGTACTTCTTATTGGAAATTCACTAGATGGCATTATTACCAGTACTTGAGAGACAAAGTGGGTAAGGTCTCTAATATCCTGGGACCAACAAGACTACAATAATGCAGCAGATTATTACAAGTAGTCTTACCATTTCTGTTTTAACTAAATCTATAGACAAATCTTGGAGAAATGCTGTTCATTAGTTATGGTGCACTTAGTTTAGAAGCTGTTGCAGTAATGGGATGATTTACTTGGTGTTGGTCCTGCTTTGAGCAGGGGGTTGGACTAGATGACCTCCTGAGGTCTCTTCCAACCCTAATATTCTCTGATTCTCTGATATGCACTACCCTTGTGTCGTGCGCATCATTTCTCAGAGGGCTACAACTTCCCAAATGACCAAAAAAAAAAAAAAACGATCATCATCCTACCATTTCCTCCTCATCAAAACATTCTTTAGACATGAGAATGTGAACTGTGCTAGCAACCAGGAGACCATTTGTTTTAGATTCACTTCTAATGACTGTTAATAATTCTGAACCTTCACAGCCCCTGTTATTAAGCAAGGTCTCATATTTCATTGTAGGATTACACAAATTGGGACTAGAATCTAGTTCTCTAATGTGGCACATCTAAATCTCATCAAAGTTGCCACACTACCTCTCAGAAAGAACCCGTTTTTGTTTTTAAAATGGGGCTAGTCAAGTGCCTTGTAAAAATCTAGCATATCTACCAAACTTGTGATCTTATAAAAATGATATCAAGTTCATCTGACAAGATCTATTTACCATAAAACCATACTGATTAGCATTAGTTATGCTACTATCATTTAATTTCTTACGCAACCATTCCTTAATTTTGCCCAGGGTAGACGTTATGCTAATTAGCCTATAGTCTTCTCTTTTTCCGCAGCACCTTCAGTGCTCCTGCTGAAGGATTTGACTAGAACTTTGTTATGCTTAGCTAACACAGGTTGGTGATCTCTTTACATCAATAGTACAGGCCCTTCCCTTACTACCAAAGTTAAACCAATCAAAGGCTATTTTCAATGTGCAAGCACAGTGCTAGTAAAAAGAAAATGTGACTAATATTTTGGTGTTTAAAGGTATTTTCTGTATGAAGATTTGTCTGACTTGAAAATGATAATGCACCTCTAAAATTTGATCTTGCTAGTGTAATTGCCAAAATTAACAAAACTGCACATTATCACTATTGTAGATTACCTAATGTCCTCTACTGTTAACCCTACCCATTTGGGAAATCTCCAGTTTTAATTGTTTTCTATGCTTCAAAAATTATAGCTATTTTATACATGAAAATTGAATAAAAAGACTTCATTCAAGAAGAGACATTTATAAATTATCCTAAACATTGATAATACACTGAGTTATTCTAATTATCCAATTATGTTCTAGTTTAACAAAATCCTATAATCTGTAATTATAGGACAGACCTGATCATTATTTTCAGAAAAGATCTATCTGAAGTGAACTTAATATGAGGAAAAGTAGAAAGTAAAATGAGTGTCGCATGTATAATGTTAAGATTATTCTACAATCAATTAATTAATCTCAAATTATTGTTTTGCCATGCTTGTATAAATTGTATTAAAACATTTAGTCTTTTAGTTGGTAAGTGTAAGCTTTCTTAATGGAGCTCTGTCTTGGACTTTGGCCAGTGCCTGAACATTATCTATAATTTGTTAGGGTTTTTTTAGCGGTTAGACTGGAATTCCTCCAGTTTTGTAAAGGACTGACTAATCTCAAATTTAAGAAGTGTTGAATACTCTTTGGAATTCTTCCTCTGTATTGTATTCACTGCCTGAATTAATTTGGCTGGCTATAGAATTATTCTAATTCTAATGGCAAAAATCTCCCCAGACAGTGTTTGCTAAATTGAAGGCAGCTTCTTTCATCTGTATGTGTATACAGACTGAAATATCAAAAAGCTGTTGGATAGTCAGTTTGTAAGATGGACATTTTGAATTATAAAATGTGTAACACTTATACTGAATACGCAAAATAAAATCTTCTTAAAATAGACTATCAAAGAACACCATGCTATTGATAACTTAACCCATTTGGTTATGAGGTAAGACACATGATGGTAAGAAACAACATGGAGACTGTTTGGATATGGCCTTATGGGTGGTGGGTAGGGAGCTTGAACTGCTTTTGGAAGGATAAAATATCTTTCTAAAAAGTATTATCTTTTCTTTCTCTAATTCCATCTGAAATGTAATTCCCTCCTTTTCCCCTCTATTTTCCATTCCCCCCTTTTTAATATTATATATTAAATAAAAAAATTCTCATCAGTATCAAAAGATTACAAATAAAATGCCACAGCCTGAGGCCTCTATGTATTTTTAACACAGGCAAAAATTGGCTATTTATAATAAAAGACTGAGAATGTTGATTGAGAACTAGAATATATAGTTCCTGCCCATGCACTAAATCTTAGCAATACATCTGCAGTTTGCAGTCAAAACTCCATTTTAGAGATAATTTCTTATTGTCAGGATAGTTTAATAAAAGATCTTTCTTCCATTGGTTAATGTATAGTATGGTTAGGGGAGGGGGAATAAACAAACAAAAAAACCCAACAAACTTAGCTCTTTATTGAAATCAATGGCATAGAACTTTAATTTAAAGCCAGGCATTATCACACCTGAATCAAGCCGGTGATATTGATTTCCATTTTGCATTATACACAACAAAAGATTAGTTTGCAGACCTGGTTATGGAAAGGTGTAGCCATCATCTTAGCCCGTCTAGAGCCTCCATTAGCAAATCTCTTTTAGAGCCACCCATGGGAATCAAAGATTTTTTTCCCTGGTAAAGAAGCCCTAGAAGAGGACAGATGGCAGTACCATCACCTCGGGAACAGTTGCCAGGGTGGTGCAGGAAGCTGTAAGTTACCTCTCCTTGATCAGCTTCAGTGACTCTGGATGTATGGAAGCATTAGAGTAACTTTTCGGATTATCTGTTTCTTTGTTCTAATACGTACTAAAATAAAAGTTATTCACACAGTGCCTTCTCAACTACAGATTCTCATAGATTTCAAGGCCAGAAGGGACCATTGTCATCATCTAGTTTGATATTCTGAATACTACAATTCATAGACTTTCCCCAAAATAATTCCTAGTGCACAACTTTTAAAAAAAAAATCTTATCTTGATTTAAAAATTTTCAGTACATCCACCATGACCCTTGGTAAATTATTCCAGTGGTTAATTATTCTCATCATTACAAATTTACACCTTATTTCCAGTCTGAAATTCCTAGATAGAAAAGCCCATTATTAAATATTTTTCTCCACGTTGGTGCTTATATATTGTAACCAAGTCACCCATTAATCTTTTCTTTATTAAGCTAAATACAGTAGATTGAGATCCTTTAGACTCTTACGCTAAGTCATGTTTTCTAGTCCTTTAATCATTCTCAAGACTCTTCTCTGAACCTTCCCCAATTTATCAGCATCTTTCTTCAATTGTGGGCACCAGAACTGCGCACAGTATTCCAGCAGTGGTTGTGTCGATGCCTAATACAGAAATAAAATTAACCTCTCTACTCCTACTCAAATTACTCCTGTTTATGCATCCAAGATTTCATTAGCTCTTTTGGTCCCAGCATCACACTGAGAGCTCATGTTTGGCTGATTATCCACCACAAATCCAAATCTTTTTCAGAGTCACTGCTTCCCAGAATAGAGTCTCCCTCCTATAAGTATGGCCTGCGTTCTTTGTTCCTAGAGGTATACACTTAGATTTAGTAATATTAAAAAACATATTATTTGTTTGTGTCTATCATACCAAGTAATCCAGCTTGCTTTGTATGAGAGACCAATCTTAGTTTTTATTTACCACTCTCCCGATTTTTGTGCCATCTACAGACTTTATTAGTGAAAATTTTATGTTTTCTTTCAGGTCATTGATAAAAATATTAAATAGCATAGGGCCAAGAACCAATCCCTGTGGGACCCCACTGGAAACAGACCTGCACAATGAAGATTCCCCATTTACAGTTACATCTTGAGATCTCTCAGTTAACCAATTTAAATCCATTTAATGTGCACCATGTTAATTTTACTTTATTCTAGTTTTTTTTTTAAATAAAAAATGTCAGACGGTACCAAATCCAATTATGTCAACAGTATTACCATTATGAACCAAACTTGTAGTCTCAGATAAAAAAGATATCAAATTAGTTTGACACGATCTATTTTCCATAAACCCATGTTGATTTGCATTAATTATATTAGCTTCTTTTAATTCTTTATTAATTGAGTCCTGTATCACTTGCTCCATTATTTTCCCATAGATTAATGTCAGGCTGACAAGTCTATAATTACCCGGGTCATTTACCCTTTTTAAAAATTGGCACAGCATGAGCTTCCCTAGTGCTCCAAGACTTATTGAAAATCCATATTAATGGTCCAGTGAGCACTGAGACAGCTCTTTTAAAAGTCTTGGATGCAAGTTGTATGGAATTGTTGATTTTAAAAGTGTCTAACTAATAGCTTCCAGAGATATTAGTGGAATGGAAAGAGTGTTATCCTCATAATACGATGAGATTATATATGTGTCATTCCTCCCCTCCCCCCCCAATACATAACAGAAATATTTATTGAACACTTGTTGAATGATATAGCAATGTTGGATCAAGATCTGTCACCAGCTACAACTTCATTAGGTGTGGCATCTTTATTCCTTAAGGTAGAATTTAGTTGACCAGAGTTGTGAAACAACTAGGGAAAACATGGTTTAAAACATATTTACAAAATACAGTACAACCATGTAAATGCCCCCTTTGGCTCAGGTTTTGACAAGCATTCAGTCAGTCAACAGTAATGTTTGGAGGAGGACTTTTATTTATATAAATATGGGTAACTCTGTGAACCAGTGTATTTGCACACATTTATGGATATTCATGACAAAAGATCCAGAATTCCCATTGTAATACATTCTGTCTTTGTATATTTGGAAGTGAAGGAGCTAAGATACCAGAAGAATGTAAGAAAGCTTTACAAGGATTGGCTTCTTCAAACTAAAATTTAAGTTCAGCATTACTTTGGGATTGAATAGTGAAGACCCTGTGCCATAGAACAACAATCAGGAAACTCTAGAAAAAAAAGAAGGAACAGAAAGTTCCTTCTTCTGACCAGTAGCCACAGGGTGGTGGAGCTTTAAAGGTTTAAGGCACTGTGAACAGGCAGAGTCTCTACCCTGTTATCAAGAGATCACAGCAACTTTGAGAGCTTATCTTAATTAGAAAATTATATCAAATTACAACACGATATTGAAGAGTCATATTAACTAACATGATGCTGACCAGAACATTGTAGTCACTGTACACAGCAAAAAATCATGTTCGACATCATTTTAGCTGGTTGTGGGTTGCCTAAGACTAGCTCAACCCAGGTTGACCGTGACTCGTCCCTGTCTGTGGAGTTCTGCTCACAGAGTTGTAAAGCAATGTAATTTCTGATAAAGAAAATGAACATTAAACTTGGGAATCTCACCTCCCTAAACTTCCTCCCTGACCTTAGCTGTCATTAGTTGTTGGTTGGTTGTGTTTTTTGTTTGTTTTGCTTTGCTTTTTCCTTCAGACATTTCCATCCTTTTTATATATGGTTGGAGTTAATTGGACCCACTTGCCAGCATGAATGAGCAGTCATTATACTGAATCTTAATATAGGATTTTTTAGCCTAAACAATTCAGGACAAAGGGGCTGCATTTTTATATATGGTCTGAGAAACTGCCACACCTATTATAGAGGCTGATATAATAGATGGAGCTTCCAGGAGGAGCTTGAGGACAGTATGGATGCAGGAGAAGTGAGCTACTCTGCAGGCTCTTCCCTGACTAGCAGTTAGTCTAGTAGAAATGTTTTTTTCTGACCTTAGTTCTTTAAAATTGTGGTTCTGTGAAGGAATCCTGAGGAATTTGCTTCCTCTGCTCAGGGAAATGTTTTGTCTTTGATGCAGGTATCTTGTACATCAAAAGGCTGGATCATAGGCCAGTCTTGAGCTGTCCCTTTTCATCATTTCTTTCCCCAGCCAAAAACAATTTTATGAACACCATATATGCTAAATTTCAGAAATGTAATGAATGTATCATATACCTTTGACCACTTCACCTGTTTTCTGTCCACTAATCCATATCTCCAGATACATCTCCCCTGCCACAGAAATGTTTCCTTCTCCTTCTACCAAACTGCCATCAAACACAAACATATACTGATAGACATACAGTAGGCAAGAGTTCAAGTAATTTGGATTCTCTTTCATTTTATTTTCATTTCTTGTACAATAACTTTTTGAACATGTGCTGTAAGAGAGATGAATCTGTTCACTTACATTTACCATCCGTAGCTAATCAAATAAAATGATGGTGTAAGCCTGAAAGGAAAAAAAATCCACTTATGTATTAAATGTTCAGCTTTTAGAATATAATTATAAGCTATTAAAATGCATTGCCTTACACTTTTCATACAAGTCATTTATAATGGGTACATTGACTTTTTTTTTTTCTTGATAGCTGTATCTTGTGGAAATCCTGGCACCCCAGCCAATGGCATGGTAATATACAGTGATGGGATAATGTTCTCGAGCTCAGTCATCTATGCTTGCTGGGAAGGTTACAAGACTTCAGGACTAACTACTCGACATTGTACAGCCAATGGGACATGGACTGGCACTGCTCCAGACTGCACAGGTCAATAACTGACTTTTTGTCACAATAGGATTAAAAAACAGTAGGATGTTATTAACTTGGTAAACCATTATCTCTTTCTTTGGAATAAGCACACTTCTCAGAGGGTAACATGCATGCACATTCATTAATAAATGTTGGACTTTTTTTCATTTTTTGTTAAGATTGCTTCCAAAAAGTAGCTCTACAAGGTAGAACAGTAGAAAACTCTTAGTATCTAAGATACACTTTAGTCAAACACAGTATTCGTCTCAATGTAGGGTACGTAGGTAAAATTTAATTGCTTGTGATATACAGAAGGTCCCTTCTGGACTTAAACTCTATGAATCTATGAACCTTTCTATAGCTCTGTCCATTATGTTATAGAAGTTAGAAAATGTTCCATGTAGTTTAAATACAGAAAACTGCTTTCATTCCAGTACCTGCTAAATTAAATATTACTCCTCACAATAGCAAAATTGCATATTGTTTAAATAGCTTGGCTTATTTCATGTTTGATTATTTCAGTATTATATTGTGAAACATTGTTTTTATTATCTCCATATATTGCTTATTCAAGATTTCCTATGAACTTGGAAACATGTAATTGGAGCAAAAATTGCACTGAAAAATTAGCCTTTATATTCTAGTTTTATTTCTACAACTTGTGCTGGACATAGTTCAGATTTGAGATTTACAGTGTTTGTGGGGAATCACAAGAGGTAAGAGTTAGCTACAGAATTATTTTGAAGAAAGTAACAGATAGAGGCAGTGAAATATCTCATATGACACTAGTGAAAATTGCTTTGGGTTAACATTTTTATCTATTAGTCAAGTCACAGGAAAATTTCAGAATGAAGTTATTTGACTATCCGAAACAGATTATATTTGATTAAACCCTAAAGGAACTTTAAACCACAAGTACTGTATTTATTATAGATCTTAAAGCAACACTAGTGAAATAATTTTTAAGAACAACTCTCAAATGAATACTGGCCCAGATCTTTATTTCACAGGGTTTGTATCTAAAGAAACATATATTTTTTCCTATCATTTATAAAGACATGCTGGAAAATTACTTCTAGAGAACTATTGTGAAGTAAACTGAAAAAGCAGATTTATGGACATTTTTCTTCGAGAGAGAGCTTTCAAAATAGTCAGGATGGAGTGAACAGTAGAGTGAAAACAATTAAAACCAATTATGTTTGTATATATTGTACACATTAACATAAATGTTGCATACTGTTAATAGAAATATACAATACATAGAAATATATACTAAATATTAAATTGATAGGTACAAATTCTGACGTGTGGTGAACTCTTGTAACTCCCACTGTCTTTGAGGTCAATTTTGCAAGGTGCTGAGTATACTCTGTGAGGTGTTGAGTTCCTTTCACACCCAATGAAGTCAATTACACTGAAAAGCATTCAACGTCTTGTGTATTCTGACCCGTCAGTGGGAACTGCAGGGGCTGATTAGGTGTCCAGAACTTTTCTGGATTTGTTCCATAGTGTTTGGGGCCTTTAATAGTGTTCTGCAGCATACTATGGAGAACCAAGATTCACAGAAACACCTAGGGACGGAAAGTAGAGCTAAATTCTGCCTTCACCTCCATCCTATGCAGCTCCACTGATTTCATGTGAAAGTCCAGGCAGAATTTCAGCACTGCAGGAGTTTCCAAAACAGCCTAAATGGGACTTGTGTTCCTAAGTCACTTAAGCTCTTTTGAAAATCTGATCCCTTTTTGATGGTCAGGCTGATAAGGAGACAGGAGTTCTGTGAAGTTCAAAGAGGAGAATATAATGTGTGGCATAAAACAGCAACAACTTTAAGGCCCCCATTCAATTCCTGTTGAAGACATTCAAAATTCCCATTGATATAAATGGGAGAAGGGCCAGGCCCTAACTAATTAATAAAAACTTTTACAGAACCCCATGAAAACTTCCTTCCAGGCCTACTTGCTCATAGTCATATGTGATTTTTTTCCCACTAAATAATAGAAACAAGGTCCAGATTCTCACCTCAGTTATACTGGTGTAAATGCAGAGCAACTCTATTGACTCAAATTCAGTTGCATTACATTACATTTAAATAAGTGTTACTGAGTGAAGAATTTGGTCCAGGATATTTAGTACTTTAAAAAAAATGTTTACCTTTTAATGTTTTCAGATAAAATAACTGGATCGAAGTCACTTTGATGCTTGTGTATGCTAGTAAAGGGACATTGTGTGTATGAGTAAATATGTCCATGTGTACTTAGTGGGTTTTTTTTTTAAGTTTTATTTATATAGTTGTTGAAGTAAAGATTCTCTTTCTTCACTAGTAATCAGCTGTGGAGATCCAGGTGGAATAGCAAATGGTATTCAGTTTGGAACTGATTTTATCTTTAATAAGACAGTCAGCTATCAGTGCAACCCAGGTTATTTGATGGAGCCTGTCAGTTCATCCACTATACGTTGTATGAAAGACAGCACTTGGAACCAGAGTAAACCAGTCTGCAAAGGTTTGTTTTTTAACTTTAGTAGTTTACGACTGTTCTGATACTGTATAGAATATTAATATTTTTATTATTAATTATAAAGGGGAACAATTTGCACAACTACTTTTAAGATAGATAAGATGCAAACTATTAATATACTGCTGAGACAGTCAGATAAGAGATTTTAATAACATAGTTACTTGTGCCCTATATAAGATGTAGTGAGGAGGCTGTCAGAGTACTAACTTGGAATTCATTAGAGCCACAACAATATGTGTTAAATATTAGAGCAGAAGGTTGAAAATACTAACAGTGACATCCTAACCCTGCCCCCAAAGCCAAGTTTGTGACAGGAAAAGGATTCTCCCAGAACAGGTACTGTGGAAGACAGCCGAAAGGCTGCCTTCTGAGGACCTTATTGCAAACACTGGTGTAAGGGGCATGACAAGGACATGGCTGGAGGTGGGACAGGTGTGTTGGGGTCATAGCATGCAGTACTGTGCAGATTCTGGGTCACCACTGCAGCCCATAGGACAGCCTGGGGAGGCTGCCATAACTTAGGCTCCCAGGCCTGTTTAAGTTATGTCAGGAACATCTCCAGCCCTGAAGTAGCTCAGAATCGGGTGGCAGGATGTGGGTTCCAAATTCTGTCCTGCACCTCTTAGAAGTACAGCACAAGATCTCATTAATAATAAAATGGGTTTCAGAGTGGTAGCTGTGTTAGTCTGTATCAGCAAAAAGAACAAGGGGTACTTGTGGCACCTTAAAGACTAACAAATGTATTTTGGGCATAAGCTTTCATGGTCTAAAACCCACTTCATAGGATGCATGCAGTGGAAAATACAGTTGGAAGATATATATATATATATATATATATATATACACACACACAGAGAACATGAAAAAATGAGTATTGCCATACCAACTATCAGAGAACATGAAAAAATGGGTGTTGCCCTAATAAAATGTTAGCTTATGTGATTGGCTGACCACATTTTTATTTATAATGGTGTTGAAGGCACTAGCTGAATCACTTTATATTTGCATAATGTGTGGAAGGAAGCAATATTTTTAAAGAAACTTTAAAATATAGAGGGTTTTTTTTGTTTATTTGTTTTTGTTTCCATCAGTTTTAGCATCCTCTGGAAAACATTGGAAGTCTCACATAGCCCGTATATTTTAAAAGTTGAATACCGATTTAGCGACATAATTACCAGTAAAGTCAATATCGGTTGAGTGACTAAAGCCTTAAATGACTTAGAAAAAGGGATCTTGTATGAGTAAAATCAGAGAAAGGTCCTTAAGATTTTTCCCTTAGTTATTGTCCCAAAACAGAGTAATGGTGAAAAATGGTCTTAAATTGTAATAGTAATAGTATTTCAACTTTTTATTGATTGATCATGTATGTTGTTTGTTTTGCTGTTAATCTCCCTACTATGTAACTCTCAATGTTGATAAAATTTAACATGCACGTGTGTTTATTTAATGTGTGTGTACTATGGAAAAGTCAAAATGTGCATTCTCTCTTGGGGCAAAACTGTTCCCAATAAGTTTTGATTACAGAAGCATGACTAGCTACAATATTACATTTAGTATAAATTCTATAAAATTTGTAAATTCTCTCTTTGTTTTAATAGCTATCACATGTGGCCCACCTCCTCAAGTGCTCCATGGAAAAGTGGAAGGATCAGATTATCGTTGGGGGTCCAGTATAAGTTACAATTGTGCAGAGGGCTATCAGTTATCAAATGCAGCTATTCTTTCATGTGAAGGACGTGGTGTATGGAGGGGAGATATCCCACAATGTCTGCGTAAGTATGAAGATAATGGTGTGTGGCTGAACCACCTCAAGCTCCGATCGCCTCATTTCTCACAAGCTATATAGGGTCAGACTCATTCAGAATGAGACATGAACTTCCTAAACACAAACCAACCAACCAACCCTGGGAACTGAAATTAGGTGGTGCTATTTATTTGTCAAATGAAGTTCTTCCCTGACTCAGTACTGAGTCAGTGCCAGAGGATGGAAGCACTGGAGCAGTATACTGCTGTGTGTGCACTTTTTTTTCAGATAAAATGTAAAATAGAAGTCCCTGACCACTGTGGCTATTCAAGACCTTCATCCCTGAACAACCTCTTTACCAACTCTCTGCTTGCTACACAGAGATTCACAATTCCACCATGATCTCTCACCCTCTGCTCGGTTTCATATCTCTAGCTCTCTTTCTGTCAACCTTACTCAATGTCCTGCCACCAACTGAAGACCGACATAGCTAAAATGAACTCCTTAGCCATCTAATCCTAAATCTTCTTTTTTTATTCCTTTTCTGTTACCAATGCCAGGTTCATCATTAAGCTCCCCAATCCTTAAGCTCATAGTCTTAGGTATATTTTTTTATTCTTCTCTGTCCCTTTCTGTCTCTCTCTTTCTTTTTTCCCACTCCCCCAACTGAGAAACCATCTTTAAATCCTGCTCATTTTTCTTCTCCAGATGCTGTCCATTTTTCTACATTCCCACAACCTGAACTCTTGTCTAGTATCTGATCACCATTAAATGCTAAAATTGGGCTACTTTGAGAATAAGATGATGGCGGTATTTTCAGACTTGGTATCTAAAGCTAGTCATCTACATCCATATTCAGGCACCTAAATAAAGGGGCCTATTTTGTGAGTGCAGTCTTGTGCCTGTAGTTACTAGCAATGGGGGAAAATAGTTGTGAGCACAAATGTTACCATTTGTACATCTGTGTACCTGATCTGTGAGCATAATCAATGGTAGAACGCTTGCACTCAAATTTAGCAATTACTAGTGTCTGCTAGCTTGTGCCTTCAGAAATGAATGCCACTTTTAAACATTAGGCCAGTATGTTCAGTTCTTCAAATACCCTTTTTGCTTTCTTTTTCTTCAATAGCTGCATTTTGTGGAGATCCTGGTACTCCAGCTGAAGGGCGTCTTAATGGGAAAAGTTTCACTTACAGATCTGAAGTCTCCTTTCAGTGCCGACCCCCTTTTATACTGATAGGATCTTCAAGAAGAGTCTGTCAAGCAGATAGTGTTTGGAGTGGAATTCAACCAACATGTATTGGTAATCATTTCCATAATCTCTGCTGTTTATTAGTCAGAGTATTGTAGATAATCTGTTATGAAGATCAAGCCCCAAATCAAAATGTTCAGTTGGGATTTGTGAAAATGGTTTATCAAACTACACAGATTAAAAGATCACATGTATCTAACACTGGATGGGCTTGATCTTTTGTGATTCTGAGTACTTTCTGTAATCTTCTGAGTGCTCTCAACCTCCTATTGATTGCTGTGAGACTTATGAGCTTTCAGGGTAAAATCAAATCTCCCACTGACTTCAGGATTTGGCCTAATGCAAATAGAGATTTTTTTTTCTGTGATTTTGGTGAGAGGATGAAGAAATGTCTCTGCTGTTTTCTAAACAAACATACTCAAATTTAGAACTAAATGATCACAATGATGGTTTTCCTAGAGGCAGAAACTTATTGAAAACACCCTTCTCTAGTCAGCTAATGAGGAGCCATTAGCACTAAATGTGTACTCTGAAAATATTCAAATGTCCTTAATCCAGACCATGTCCAGTACTCCACTGCTGTGGGCAATATAAGTGTTTCACATCTGCATTCAGAAGTGAAGAATGTGAGTTATAGGAAAATTACATATGAACCTTAAAATGAAGGCATAAGCCTTGCAAATGGCTGGGAGTCAACTTCCAGTACATTTTATATTTTCTACAGTAAGTGATATATAAATACATTGAATATCTTTCCTCAAAAAGATCTGGTTTACCTCAAGAAGCCCCAATTTTACACCCTCAGTCACATCACAGCTTTTCTACTATTATAATAACAAAACATTTAATATTAGAGCTTCTGCAGTCTTTGAAAATATAATTGTGGGAAGAAGAAAGGTGTCAGTAATTTAAAGGTGATTTTTACCTGTAAAATCAGATGGTTGGAAAAAATTATAACAAAAATAATCTCCTACAGGCATGAATTTCCCCAAAGATAGCAATGTTTACCACTTCTTGACACTGCTTATTTTGTTGTAATAGCTATGGGCTATCTAATTGTATTTTTTTTCAAGAGGTTGGTTTCTGTTGGTGATGCACTTTAAAAAAAAAAAAAGACTGATCTGTTTCATTTTTCCATTAGCAGCTGTCCAGTCTAACTGATGATGAAGTTAAAAGTCCCTTGATTGTTCAAGTACTACATGTTTTTTAAAATGTCATGTGTTAGGTTCCCATCTATCTGAGTTCTGAACCGTCAAATTTCCTTTATAAATTTGTGCATTATATATTCTAGTGATAGGATGATGAAAGTGACTGACTAGCATTAAAATTGGAAATCAGGCTAGAAAGAAATGATATATCACACCACTGGATTATAGGATTACAATTACAGAGCATTGGAAATTGTTACAGATGAAATGTAGGCCGAAATCCTGAACTGCAATGTGGCCGCTTGATATTTCAGTGCCAGGACAAAACCAGAATAGCCAGTCATGGTAGAATCATCCCAATATAGTGGGAGTTTCGGGTGGTGTACATCCATCCTATCAGCTCCTATGCTACCCACCTTCCATCCTGCCCACCTAACAGGCATGACTGGGCATCCCAATAATCTTCCTAAACTGTCATGTCCATCTCTAGGGAATGTTGGCAGCGGGTGTAACCAGACCAGTGGACAGCCAGCACAAGATTTAGGGGAACTAGACATCCACACCTCTTCTGAGATGTACTGTTAACTCTTCAACCATAGCTGAGTTTCTGGGCCTCTTTTAAAGCATGTGCTTTCATGGTCATAAAAAAGAGTTTCTGGCAAATAATTTTATGATTAAACAGTGTTGGTTTTCAGAAACATGATTTCTGGAATATGGAACTCTGTGGTTCCTAGGAAAAGAACACTAGGAGGGAAAGATTCCTTTCAATGTGACATCTGCGTTATGCATAATGCTTTTGGCTGACACAGTATGCTGTGTATCCCACAAGAGTCAAAGGGGTCAGTTGTATAAAAAAAAAATCCCAGTACTGAAATCTCTATGCTGCTAAAATGATCATCGTGAATTACTTGTAATTACTTGTGAATTACTTAATGAAAGGCAAACAAAATAGTGTAATTTTGTGTGGATTTAATTTATCTTTGAAAATTTAAACTGAAATAACATCTCCTGTGTTTTCCATTTTAAAATTTAGATCCAGCCCATAACACTTGCACAGATCCTGGTACTCCACCTTATGGAATACAGAACAATTCTAGGGGTTATGAGGTAGGAAGCTTTTTTATTTACTAATATACTGAAATTGGAATGCATTTAATATTAATGTATGTTAAATTATTTTTAGCTTTAAATGTTTAAAATAATGTTTATCACTTTCAAATTCCTTTTTTACTAAAACCTCAGGCTTCCTCTTCAGTTATTGTTTTAATATGGAGTTTTAGCAAAGAACCGACAATTTATAGAATTTATCATGTCATAAGTTTTTAGTAGAATTCCCCACTGAAATAAGTGAGGAGTTTTGCTTAAAAATTAATGACATGGTATAGACTTTTGGGTGGACAATAATTATTTTGCACATGCAGTGTTTTAGCTATATCCCTACAAGGTTATTTGATTTTTTTCCTCCTCAGATTAAATTGTTTTGTTCTATACCAGTAGCTGTTACGTACTTTAACAAGCTGTGAGTAAATAACTGATATACTAAGTTCCTGATCAAAAGGACATTCAAGTCACTGGATAGGGTGACCAGACATCCCGGTAAAATTGGGACTGTCCCGATATTGAGCAGTTTGTCCCTCATCCCGCCCGATATTTTGTTTCAGGCGCAGCGGCCCATTTTTATTTATTTATTTATTTATTTATTTTCTGCTTAGGCAGTGGTGAGAGGCAGGGGAAGTGCCTTTTCAATTGTTACACTCACCCGGCACATCCGTGTCTTTGGCGGCTGGTCCTTCAGTCACTGATGGTCTTTGGCAGCATTTCAGCGGGGGGTACTTCTTTCTTTGGTGGCAAGATTTATTACCTGCCGCCAAAATGCTGTCGAAGATCCAGACGCGGTGAGTATAACAATTGAAAAGGCGCTCCCTCTGCTACGGTCCCGATATTTTGAAGTTATCTTCTGGTTACCCTATCACTGGAAGAAGTCCCATTGACTTCTCAGGGCTTTGTTCAGACCCTGCCACATGCCATCAAGTAGATTAATTCAATTATGAAATCATATTGAATTCCATGCAGAACACAGAAGCTCAAGTTAGTCTGCATGATGATCAAAATTATCTTTGATGATTGTCATCCTTATAATGCCTTAATTCTGCATGAAATATTATTTTATTAATCATCTGTCTTGAAAGAAATTGAGAATATATAACAAAAGTGCATAACTGCCATAATGAGTCATTGTCATTCAACGTTCGGACTGATGAGAATTATTTAGGATTCTATCAGAATATAAATTGTTAGTGAAATTTTACTTTGGAATTTGTTTACTATAGTGAATACAGTAACTGTCTTTCAGTTAATCTCTGCTGTCCCTAAATTTCCCTGCCTATTTCTATCAACTCCTGGACATATGATTTCTCTCCAGTCAGTTATCTCTTGAGCTTTCTTAGCCTGCACTTCTCCTATAACTCTAGCCTTTGTGAACGTCTTGATTAAATTGCATCCCTTCTATCTCATACATCCACCTGTATCACCAGTTCCCATTAATATATGGATCATAATTGCACCAACTCACACTCTATCACTGATTTCTCCAGAATATATAGTTTCTCTCCTCATTTACTATTGAAGGCACTGGTAACTCTTTATGCCTATTTTGGTCTTAGGTTGCTCAGGGTTTCATTTCTAGATATAACTACTTGTAGTAATAGAACCTTGACATCATAAATGCTTGCATCACTGTGTCAGGTCAGTCTGATAGGATAGAATGCAGTTTTTGGATGCTACTGATGGAAGGGGAGGTATTTTGCAGCTGTGATTATTTGAATATCCAGTTTTAGTGAAGTACTCAATAGGACACCACTGCTGGGAATCAGCTTTTAACAATCTGTAGGTAGATGACCTCATTAGAGAAAGATGTTCTTTAAGGTGTTTATCTGTGCCTACCAGCATCATCTCTGACTTATCTGAGTTCATTTTCAGATAGCTGTATTTCATGCCCTGCTATACAAATGCATACACACCTCCAACCCTTTCTCAGCAGAGCAATATGAAGAGTAAATTACTTTATTCCTTCTGAAGATTGAAAAAAAGATACATAACTCTATTACTGGCTTGAGCATAGACATGCCATTTTTCCTTTACCTATTTAAATCCCTTCTAGATTGACACTTTCTGTTGTGAAATTCCAATTTATGGTGAAACTCATACTGGTGTTCACTAGTATCATAATTGACAATATTTTTACAAAAAAGCAAGAGCACTTAAGAGTCAGAAGAGCAACATTCTGTTCTAGACTCTACCACCCTCTCTTTGCATGTGTTTGGACATGTCACTGAGATGGAAATTTTCAGACATGGGTGCAAAAAACTTAGGGAAGAAAATCCATACCAGTAATTAGACGTTTAACAAAAGTGTCCTAATTTTCAGACCCACTTCAGATAGAATTGGATTGTAGATGCTGTGCGCCTGGGATCATCAGGCCACCTCTCTTTAGATGTCTAAATATAGATTTTATGTTAGGCACCAACATTTGAAAATGTTGGCTTTAGTTCTTTAGTTTCTCTTACCTCTGTTCCCAGTATATACACTTACTTTGGTAATACTTGTATTCCTCTGTAGTGTCCATTGAGATCTTCAGACGAAAGGTGCTATAACTTGGCAGTATATTATTTTATTTTATATTAAATATTATTCACTTGCATGCTACATATTAATATCCATTTGTACTTATCCATATTGTTATAATCTACATCTCTTCCCTTTCTCCTTCATTAAATCTATCACCAATTCATCTCCTCTCTCAGCAAAAGCACTTCCTCAATGGACAGTTCTCCATCCTCAGTTGTCCTGACCTACTTCCTTACCTCTTGGCCCCTTTTATCAGTTCTATCATCAAATCCACCTATTCTAGATTTTTCCCTGTAATCGCCTTCTGCCATTTCCATTCTGTCATTTGTCACCAGCAAGCAAACAATATGTGTTTTAATATAGCCAAACGTACATGTGTACATCTAGGAACAGAATTAGGCTATCCTGGGAAACAGTGACTCTGAAAAAGATTGGGGGGTCCTGGGAGGTAATCAGCTGAATTTGAGCTCCCAGTGGGATGCTATGGCCAAAATGACTAATGCAAGGCTGTATTAACAGGGGAATCTCAAGTAGGAACAGAGTGGTTGTTTTAGATTGACACTTTCTGTTATGAATTTGGAATGGTGCAACTGCTGTTGGAATACTGTATAGTTCTGGTCTCCACAATTCAAGGAGCATGTTGATAAATTGAAGAAGTTTCAGAGAAGAGCCACAAAAATGATTAAAGCATTGGAAAGCCTGTTGTATAGTGATAGATTCAAGGAGCTTAATCTGTTTAGCATGACAAAGAGAAGGTTAAAGGGAGACTTGATTAAGGTCTGTAAGTACCTACATGGGGAACAGAAATCTGATAATGGGCTCTTCAGTCTGGCAGACAAAAGTATAATAAAATCCTATGAAGATAGACCAGTGGTGGGCAACCTCAGACCCGTCAGGGCAATCTGCTCATGGGCCTCAAGACTGTTTACATTGGCACAGCTGCCCGCAAATCCCAGTGGTCGCGGTTCATCGTTCCCAGCAAATGGGAGCTGTGGGAAGCAGCAGCCAGCATGTCTCTGCAGCCCACGCTGCTTCCTGCAGCTCCCATTGGCCAAGAACGGTGAACAATGGACACTGAGATCTGCGGGCAGCTGTGCTAGTGTAAACAAACTGCCTCATGGCCCATCAGTGGATTACCCTGAAGGGCCGTAAGTTGCCCGCCACTGAGCTAGACCAATTCAGCCTGCAAGTAAGGTGCATATTTTTAACAATGAGGGTAATCAACTATTGGAACACCATACCAAGGATTCTGATAGATGCTTCCTCACTGGCCATTTTAAAATCAAGATTTGATCGTTTTTTTCCTAAAAGATTCGCTGTAGTTAAAACAAAACTAATTTAAAGAAGTCCTATAGAGTGTGGTATGAAGGAGAAAACAGAGAATCACAATGGTCCCTTCTGGCCTCAGAACATATGAATCTATGAAATTCCTATCTCATTTCTTTGTTTTCTTTCCTCAAAAGAATTGTAAAGAAAGTGGTATTTTCTCACCTTTATGACCACTTTTCTTAGAACCGCCTTCTTCGCTTACAGTCTAGTGTTCTACTCTATCTAATAGATATTGAATCCCTTACTGTTTTCTCATCCCACTTAATCACAGTACATCTTTCAATCCTGTCAATCATCACTCTGCTTCTTGAGCATCTGAAGCAGAATTTAGGTAGTACATAGTCACAAATGTAGCATAAACAATTATGCCCATAATTTTCTGTATGAATTTAACTGCAGGTGCAACAGCAAGAGATCTTTTATCATTGCAGAGGATAGAATTTGTATTTTCCTATTTTCTTTTTAAACAACTGGCTTACTAATACATATAGTGAGAAAAAAATCTTTAAAAACAGGTTTTCTAATTATGGTGAGTCAAATATAGTGCAATGTGTAGTGATACCATTTTGGTCATTTGTCACACATTTTAGTTGCTTCTGTCACACATTGGTAGACTAGAAAGTTGAGAGTGTATAGAGCGTAGTTCCTTTTCGTGTGTCCAGTCTGATCCACATTTTTCCACCTATCATTGTCAGGTAAATTCAGTTTTACCATCATGGATGAGACTTTGATTGCATAAGGAAAAAGTCTAAATCTGTAAACTGCAAACTTATGATATATGGAAGAATTTTTTTTTAAAATCTCTCTAGCAGCATATCACTATGCTGTCAACTGATTAGAAATGCTGGTTTCCTGTTTTCTCTTATATTCTACTTTTGATCCTGCAGGTTGGAAGCACAGTCTTTTTCAGATGTAGGAAGGGTTATCATATTCAAGGCTCTACTACTCGATCTTGTCTTGCAAACTTAACTTGGAGTGGTATACAGTCTGAATGCATTCGTAAGTCCTTTTTTTTCTTTAAAATTTACATGTGATACAGTCTTTGACAGAGAAATAAATCAGTACACTTTTTAATCTCATGTGGTAGATAATATGCAACACACTTCCCACTGTCTCAAAGTCAGAGTTTGCCAACAGAGACTATGTAGTTTACTGCAGTAGTTTACTATTCTAAGTGTAGCAGTACATTTCTGTGTGTCAGGTGCCATGGTGTGATGGCTGTTGACAAATGGTATCTTTATAACTGTGCCCACTGTCAACTCTATTGGGCTAAATTCTGCTTTCAGTGACACCAGAGCAAATCTGTGATAACTCTACTAAAGTTAATGTAGGTTTTTTGTGTTTATATGGGTGTCATTGAGAACAGAATATGGCACACTGTATGTGTAGGAACATTTTGTTGGCTAGTCTTCTGTGAGCTATGAAGTATGACTCATCACTCCACAGCTTTTCTGGACTCCAAGTGGGAAGCTGGAAGATCAATATATTTGGATTTCTGTGATGGTTGGAGTACATCAGTGAACTGCTCCAATAAAATACACTGATCTAATATAAAAATAATACATTAGAGCAGTGACTCTCAACTTTTCCAGACTATTGTACCTTTTCAGGAGTTTGAGTTGTCTTGTGTACCCCACAAGGTTCACCTCACTTGAAAACTAATTGCTTACAAAATCAGACATAAAAATACATAAGTGTCACAGCACACTATTATTGAAAAATTTCTTACTCTCATTTTTGCTATATAATTATAAAAAAATCAATTGGAATATAAATATTATACTTAACTTTCAGTGGGTAATATATAGAACAGTTAAATTACCTCCAGGAAGACCTCTGCTTACCTGCAGGGATACATGTACTCCTGGTCGAGAACCACTGGTTTCGAATGACCTTAGATTCTAATCCCATTTCAGATTAATTTTGAGATGTTATAAATGGACAAGTGGAGCAGAAAGATTGAGACGTCTATTGCAACAATTTCTGTTATACCCAGTGAAGTATGATAAAACCTTTCTATGGAACCTTTATTTCATTTGATGTTTATAATGACTTTATTTAGCACAATAATCACTGTAATTTTCAAGGTTGTTTCAGACACTGAATTTATGTGATGCTTGAAGCTATGACAGTACAATACAATACTGATCACCGAATAATTTGCAATGGCATGTGCCTTGTCTTTTCTTCCTTTTAACTCTTTTTCTCCTTTGTCTTAATAATGGATCTTCAGTGTACTGTGTAGAAATAGATGATATTAGTAGGAATCATTATTTCCAACTTCCCACAACACAACAATAAATCACAAAATCTCAATGTTACTTCTGCTCAAAATATAAAAATTGCTTGCCATTTTTTAAATGGTAGAAAGTTTGCTAAGTGAAAATGAATGGATTGGCATATGTTTGTTCTAAATTCTGTAAATAGATACTGTGTACAACTGTTTGCTGCCACTTTTGCTAACTCTAAAAACCCCTTTCAGCTCATGCTTGCAGACAACCAGAGACACCAGCGCATGTAGATGTGAAAGCGATAGATCTTCCTACTTTAGGTTACACTTTGGTGTATACCTGTCAGCCAGGATTTTTTCTTGCTGGTGGATCAGAGCACCGGACATGTAAACCAGATATGAAATGGACAGGAAAGCCACCTATTTGTAAAAGTAAGTTGTTGATCAAGTGATATATCACACTCTACAGAAATCAGACTAATTTTTTTCCCCAGTATAATTCTATTGATTTTAGAATGTATACCAGAGTTGAATTTGGACCAATTAATATTACAATAAAAGAAACTGTCATAATAGTGTTCAGATTATGACATAAACTGAGCAAACCAATTCATACAAAGTGAATGTACCATCCTGAACTCACTGAGGAAAAAAGTATAGCTACAGATAATAAAAAAAAGTTCAACCAAAAGACCACAGTTTGTTCAAAACAAGCTGTCACTTTTAACTGTGCATTTTCTTTCTTATCTCAGTTTGTGTCAAATCTTATGTTCTTTAAATATTTTTTTCAGTGCTTAATGTACAATATTTGTAGGCTTTTAACTTTTTTTTAAGGTTCTTTCATAGCAGACTGGCTTCTGAAATCATGCAGGTATGTTGGCTATATTAAGTGCATTTTTTTTAATCCATGGAGGATGTGTTTCCTTTGAAATAAAAACAAACAATAAAACTCAATGAAACTGAAAATAAGCCATTGGGCCAAATTCTGCTCTGGATTACATAAGTGTAAATCTGATATAATTCCACTGGCATACTCTGGATACAGAATTCTGAAAGCGAAATTTGGCCCTTATGTTTAATTTGATTGTGGTTTGTAAATCTCTTTCTCTGCACCATTTAAACTTCTACCAGTTTTAATTAACAAAAAACAAGAAAACCCAGACTACATGCTATGGGCTAGCAACCTGTAACATTTTGTTTAATGCAACTTACAACTGTAGAAAAGAACTAAAAATGTGCTTAATGTACATAGACCTTTTTTGGTTTTGCTACGAGACTTGAGTGTGCTGTTCTTTTAAACACTGCTACCAAGAACTGTGACCTAGACATAAAGCTCTTTGTATTCCATTACCAGTTCCCTGCAAAGTAATTTTTAAGGGTGCTATATATCACTAGTTTGATGAAAAGTTGTTTGAGCAATATTTTTAAAGTGCAGCCTTTCAAATGAAGCGTAAGACTTTTTTTTCCCCTTGTTGTTTTTTAAAACCAGTAAACAAAATATTTAAAAAGCTGTCCAGTAGTGTTCATATGTACATGCAAGCTAACAACCAACTAGTTTGAGTTGACATATAGCTGTTATAGGGTACAATTCACCCCTGTGCAAAGAGTTCACACAAAGTATACCACTTATATGTTACTCAAATCTTCAAAATAAGACATAAGTAGTGCATAGGACTTTTGAGAGCTCTTTTGCACAGGGGTGAATTTCACACTGTATGCCGGTGAAGAAAAAGAGTACACAACAGAATAATCTATCTGCCTGACTTTTGTATTTTTCAAGCACCTAACAATATGAGGCCGGAACTGCCATATCCTTAGCATTATTCACTAGTAGTTTAATTTTTATTTAATAAGTTATTAATCTTGCATAGATACATAATTCATCCTCACTATAAGGCTCTCTCTTATAGCACTGGGACTGATATAAAACAATAAACTTTAGACCTGAATACATTAAATACTTACCTCTGTAGTCAACAAATTTACCACAATAAAAGTGCTGGTTTCCAAGGCTTTCTTTCCCCCAATGAATGTGTGGGAGTGTATGGGTTTGAATCTGTAATATGTTCTAGTTATTTTAACTTTAGTTATTTCTGTTGCAAATATAGGAGGGATAATAGCTTTAATCAAGCATTATGTTTTAGCATTCTATAGAAAAATAAATATGTTCATAAAAATGATAATTTGTTTTTTTACTTGTAGGTAAAGGAGTGAGAGAAGTTAATGAAACAATAACTAAAACTCCAGGTTTGTATACCAGAACAGTTTTAGATCTAAATAAACTAAATTGATTTGTACCCTAGTATGTTTTGGGTAGTAAAACTATTTCTAACAGTTAACTTAATTATTCCATTACTCATCACAAAGGAAGACAACTGTCCTGGATATTCATAAGAATAACTGGCATGTAAAGCCTACTCTCTGAAATTCTTTCCATAGTAACATCATTTTTATATAGTCATTTCTCATACAACACCAGCTTTTGGAGCACTGTACAAAGGCGTTGTTAAATCAAAAGGATAATAGAGTATAAGGTAGACAGGAAACAAGGAAAGGTAGTTTTATATTAGTGTGTTCTAATGGAGAGCCTTATAATGAGGATAGAATGTAATTATATAAGGTTAGGTTTGGTCATAAATCCATCAGGCTTTCACATTGTGAAAGCTCTGGCAAGCCTAAAAAAAAATAAAAAATACATTTGAGAACTTAGGTTGGCCTCCATGCCACAGAAGTTGGATGGATTTTGAACTGAATTTTACCTACATTTGATTATATGCTTCTACCAGAAATATAAAATATACATCTTTGGAGAAATTTTGGTACTCTACACTTTTTCATATTCAAGCATTTTCACTGACCTACTGGACATGTTAGACTTAATTTTTTTTGTGGTCTCTTTTTATATAGACAGAAACAACGATGAGTCCTTGTGGCACCTTAGAGACTAACAAATCTATTTGGGCATAAGCTTTCATGGGAGTAAAAATAACTTTTATAACTTTTATAAAATATAAAATATTTTTTCCTCCCTTGATATCCTGCTGTTAATTGAATTGACTCATTAGGCTGACCTCACACTTGGTAAAGCAACTTCCACCCTTTCATGTATTTATACCTGCTCCTATATTTTCCACTCCATGCATCTGATGAAGTGGATTCTAGTCCATGAAAGCTTATGCCCAAGTACATTTGTTAGTCTCTAAGGTGACACAAGGACTTCTCATTGTTTTTGCTGATACAGACTAACACGGTTACCACTCTGAAACCTATATAGACAGAGTTTTTCAACAAACAATTGAGCAAAGGCCTGCCCAGAATAATAGAGCACTTCAGGAGCTGCTCCCAAGTTGAAATCTTTGGCCTTGCTGCTGAGATTGCTAACAGGAGTGTCAATTGAGATCATACATGAGTTCATTTCACCAATTTTTACAGTAATCACAATAGTATACAGTGGACTGTGCATTCATGCTGGAGGCTCTTGGCTGTACCTCACTGCACAGCTAAGGGATGCATTAATCAGCTACTGCATGGTCTATTGTGTTTCATTGTCTAATTAAAATACAGCTAAAGTTCACTCAGAGGCTGTGTCTCGAACTATATTCACCAAGCAGTGCATTAATATCATTAATACAGACCACCTCGTGTTGTTTATAGTCATTTAAGTAACTATTTTAAAAATTCATTTTTATAAAATGAAAGATTATGATTATTGTATGTCACTAATTATAACATTGTTTACTCAAACAATTCACAGTAAACAACAGTAATAAATAGGGGGAAAAGTTTTAAGATATATTTCACTAACTGCAGCAAAAAGTCCTGTGGCACCTTATCGACTAACAGACTTATTGGAGCGTGAGCTTTCATGGGTGAATACCCACTTCATCAGATGCATGTAGTGGAAATTTCCAGAGGCAGGACCAGACTTCAAAGAGAAACTGCTGATCTTCAGTTCATCCCACCCAGGGCTTTATCAAGCCAGGACTTAAAAACCTCTAAGGATGGAGATTCCACCACCTCTTTAGGTGACCCATTCCAGTGCTTCACCACCCTCCTAGTGAAATACTGTTTCCTAATATCCAGCCTCGACCTCCACCCACAGCCAAGCTCCATCCTCTTTGGAACCCCCTTAAGGTAGTTGAAGGCTGCTATCAAATTCCCCCTCACTCTTCTCTTCTCTTCTGCAGACTAAATAACCCCAGTTCCCTCTCCTCGTAAGTCACGTGCTTCAGCCCCCTAATAATTTTTGTTGTCCTCCCCTGGACTCCCTCCAATTTGTCCACATCCCTTCTGCAGTGGGAGGACCAAAACTGGATGCTATACTCCAGGTGTGGCCTCACTAGTGCCGAATAGAGGGGAATAATCACTTCCCTCAATCTGCTGGCAATACTCCTACTAATAACAGCCCAATATGCCATTGGCCTTCTTGGCAACGAGGGCACACTGCTGACTCATATACAGCTTCTTGTCTACTGTAATCCCCAGGTCCTTTTCTTCAGAACTGCTACTTAGCCAGTCGGTCCCCAGGCTGTAACAGTGCATGGGATTCTTCTTTCCTAAGTGCAGGACTCTGCACTTGTCCTTGTTGAACCTCATCAGATTTCTTTTGGACCATTCCTCCAATTTGTCTAGGTCACTTTAGACCCTACCCCTATCCTCCAGTGTATCTACCTCTCCCCCCAGCTTATTGTCATCTGCGAATTTGCTGAGGGTGCAATACATCCCATCATCCAGATCATTAATAAAGATGTTGAACAAAACCGGTCCCAGGACCGACCGCTGGGAAACTCCGCTTGATACTGGCTGCCAACTAGACATCGAGCCGTTGATCACTACCCATTGAGCCCGACAATCTGTCCAGCTTTCTATCTGCCTTATAGTCCATTCATCCAATCCATAGTTCTTTAACTTACTGGCAAGAATACTGTGGGAGACCTTATCAAAAGCTTTCCACTGCTTTCCCCATATCCACAGAGATGGTGACCATCTATATGAAGTGGGTTGATTTCCCCCTAATTCTAGTTTATCCTTGCAATAATAATTAGCATTTATATAGTATTTTAAATCTTCATAGTATCTTATAAGCTTTATCTAATTAATCCTTATAATATCCATGTAAAATAAGTTTGAAAAAACAAACACTGGGCTCAGACTTCAGCCATGTTTCTTGCTGCTTTGCACAGCCTTTTCCCAAATAGCTAAAAAGATACTCTAAAGGAGCAGCCATGGATTTACCCTAAGCAGAGCCAGCATAGGTGTCTCTATCCCACCTGCTTCTCTCCCTCACCGCCCTCACATAGCGGATGGGGAGGGCAGGGAGCAGCATGCCATGGGTTGGAAAAGGGAGGGACAGGCTGGAGCACATAGTGCTCCACCTGATCCTTGCCTAGCTCAGTGATACCTATGAATCATAGAATCATAGGGTTGGAAGGGACCTCAGGAGGTCAGCTAGTCCAACCCCCTGCTGCAGCTGCTTTTTGGCCAACCCAAGATTGGAGGAACAGAAATATATCTTACAGTCACCTTCCCCCCACTTCCTCTGCTCAGCTGCACTAAGTGCAGCTGAAAATTGAGCCCACTATATCATTTTGGATAAAGTGACATACTATAATTGACAGCTTTGCTCAACAGTAATTGCAAGGGTGTTGAAGCCTAGGTGAGGACTGAGGTATATTGTCAGGTCTTTCATGGGAATCTTGCACAGAACCTCTCAGTATTATAGCAAACTCATATCAGTACTACTTGCCTCTGACTTTCCTGAACCATAAATTCACTTGTGCATATTTAATAAAAGGAAAAAGCAAATAAAATACTTTTAATACGTTTTTAAAGTATCAGGGTTTCTAATCTGCTATCACAGAGAGCCACAATTGTGACATACCTACGGAAAGAGAAGTACCCCAGAACAAGAAGTCTAGGAATCCTACTGAAGAATTAGATTTAGGATTTGCAGAATCTAATATTAATACCATTATTTTCATGCATTTTACAGCTTTTTAAAGATAGACTTGATTTATTTTTGTTTGGATGTAATGGTTGCCCAGCAAGCTAAATATTACAGCATTGTTCTAGTATATGTATATATATATAGTAAATAGTAAGAGTTCAACAATAAAATACATTGGGAAAAAGTAAATAAGGTTGTAATATTTTGTTTGGTTTTTGTTATATAAGACCCCAATCTTGAAATAAGATCTGCATGGGAGGATGCCTGTGATTCCACAGAGCCTTATTTAAGACAGGAGTACTCCTTCTATGCATAGGGTCCCACTCATGAAGATGATATTGCTGGACTGGGGCCTAAGATATTAGAGTAATAACTATATTTATATTTTTTCAAAGCATGTTACAGTTAACCTGAGAATTTGTTGCTCATGTTTGTAGAGCTCCCTGAAAGTGAAAAGCATGACGGAAGTGCTAAATATTAATACTCAGTATTATTAGGACCGAGATACGAGCAGCAGAGCCAGTTGGTGACTTTTTTTTAGACGGTTAATTGCCAGTGCCATGCCATAATAAATATGAGGAAAGCATTCATATGATTTTATTGGTCTATATTACATTTTGAAAAGTTAAAATTGTCTAAAGAAATACACTAAACTTAGTTGGTCACTTCAAGAGTTAAACCGGGGAGAATAAAATACTGTACTCTTCCATCAGCAGCATCTGGCTATCTGGTGGGCACCATCTGTAGAGTCCCAGTGAATGTGAGGTTACAATAGTCTCTTGATCTGTCAGTTGGTTTGTGATGCTATGAGACTGGGATTCTAGCTATTACTTTTTTAAATAGCTTTTTTAAAATCAGCAAAGAGTCCTGTGGAACCTTATAAACTAACAGACGTTTTGGAGCGTGAGCTTTTGTGGGTGAATACCCACTTCGTCGGATGCATGAATGAATCATTCATACTTTGTAATATCCCCTTGAAAGCTTTAAAATGAAGATTCTCTAGTATGGAAGCAGCCCAGAATCACATGGAGTATCTGACGTCAGTCCCCATATTCCCTTACCTGTTAGGGGTTTTGCATGCTGCACAGGCAAGAGGAGGATCCCTTCTCTCTCTACTTCATCCTGGCATCTTAAATCAGACCCCCCTCATCTCAAAAGTATTGCCACAGAGTTGTGCCATTGAGGGATGTGTGTAGGAGGAAAATGGGCATGTAGGAAGAGTATAGGAGGAAATGAGAATCCCAGAGAATACCTCTTCCACAAAATTCAAATATTTTTCCCTAATGGATTTGTTCTCTTCTGATTTTATTTTATATGTGTTTTCTTTTTATTTTCAATTAGTGAAGAATACTAAAAGTCACCTCTACCAATTTGTACACATCTTTGCCAAATATTTAAAATTCAGTCTTTAATAACTTAGAAATTCAACAATTTCACTGCTACCAATAGCAGAGAGTGGGGTGGGGTGGACGGAATAAAAACAGCCAAGAAAATGAACAAAAATACCCACTTCCCACATACCTCCACTCATTATTCCCTTCCTAGCCTGCTTGGGAGAACAGATTCAGGCTATTTCAGACTAGGGGAAAAGTAAATTCCAAATGCAAAGGACTCTCACCTTGAACTGAAGGAGTTCCAGCTCTAGCATCTCCACTGAGTACCAATAGAGTAGTGTGGCATGGGGAGGAAGCTGGTCTCGGAAGTCATTTAGGGCTTTCTTACAACACCATTTTAAACTGCACCTGAAATCCACTAGCATCTAGTGCAGCTCACAGAAGACTGGTTGAATGTGCTCATGGGGGAGACAGGACTTCCAGCAGGGCAATCTCTACAATAGGTCCTCTACTCAAGAACTTTCTTCTTTTTTTCTCAGTCCCGAGGAGAAGGTTTGCTGGGCACATAGACTGATGGGTTATTATAATGACTTTTATTGTACCACGCAAGCATGATATTATGTGAAGCTGTGCAGGAAGTTCATGATATACATTGTCTCTGATACTGTATATCTTTATGTAAAAGCACTCAGAACAATGCATGGGTGCTTTAATGTGAAGTTTAATAAATAATGACAGATGAATAGATTATTTTACTTTACTTTTGGTTTGTGGTGATTTATTCCTTTGTTTATTGCTTATTTGTTCAGTTCCTTCAGACGTGTTTTTCATAAATTCATTGTGGAAAGGATTTTATGAGTATCTAGGGAAAAGGCAACCTGCTACTCTAACAGTTGACTGGTTCAATACTACAAGCAGCAAGGTGAATGCCACATTCATTGAATCATCCAATGTACAACTTAAGTTATCAGGTAGGTTTAGAATTAAGTAGTAGAAATATCTGGTTTGTTGCTTTTTCAATTGTTCCAATTTGTCATATTTTCTGCTGTTGTAAACACTAAACATCAAAATTAGAATCACATCATTAATATCTTCTAACTGATGATATGGGTCATTTATGCACTATGTAAAATGAAAATCGTGACCAATATATTGTCATTAAAAATCTGTTCAGTGTGTTTTGCAACAGTAACAATGGTAAACGTAGTGTCCTGCTCAAATTCCAGCTTGGTCAGTTACATTTTGCCTAGTTAAATTCTCCCAGAG
Organism: Mauremys reevesii; assembly: GCF_016161935.1. Classification (NCBI taxonomy): domain Eukaryota; kingdom Metazoa; phylum Chordata; order Testudines; family Geoemydidae; genus Mauremys; species Mauremys reevesii. The sequence goes on from NC_052625.1 coordinate 168,123,925, forward strand.
TTTGAAATAATGTATTTGTTTCATTTCTTGTCCCAAGCTGTTGTGCAGTGACACTTCGTGCTATTGAACCATTGTCATGCTAAACTCTGAAGGTGGTTGTATTTCAGTGGTAGGCAAAGTCATCCATACCATATATAGTTTATTCTGCATTTTAGGATCTGTTAGGATCAAAAGGTCTATAAAGGAAGATATTATTTGTTTATTATTTTTACTTTGTTTTAAAGGAGAGACATCTTGATAACAGCCTTACATAAAATGGGTAGGGTTAATTACAGAGTATAGTAAGTTATGTGTTCCTTTCTGGGATGCTAATTTATGTTCTGATCTAACAGTCTGATCAAATTTATGTTTTAAATGGCCATTATCAGCTAAGATGGTGCATCTTTCCTGGTCGAATGTAAGGGGCAGTGTTGCAGCAGTTATCTGCCACATATAAAGGCATCTTTCATTTAAATTGGTGTTTACTATAGTAATACAGTACTTCATACAGCCCAAGGCAAGGAAGGACCATTGTGATTATGTAATCTGACCTACTGTATAACAGAGGCCATAGATTTTCCCAAAATAATTCCTAGAGAATAGCTTTTAGAAAAAACGTCCTATTGTGATTTAAAATTGTCAGTGATGGTGAATCCAATCAATTGTTCCAGTGGTTAATTGCTCTTTCATTAAAAATGTATGCCTTATTTCCAGTCTGTTGGGGTAAAACACACCTCTCTGAAATTTAAACTGACAGTGTTATTGCAACAAGGCAGGAATTCAGTACACATTTAGAATTTCTGAAATTGTCCATGGAGAAACCAGTATTCTTGCTAATTTATGGTTAAAGTCAAAGTCAGAACAAATACATACTGCTATTAATCATGTTTATTACGTTTGTGCTTAAGGGCCAACCAAAAATGGGGCCACATTGTGAAAGATATTTTACAGACACAGAATAGTAGACAGTCTCTTCCCAGAAGTGTTTACACTCTAAATAGACAAGACATACTCAGTGTACAGGAAACAGTATAATAGATAAACTGAGAAAACATCATGATGTCAGCAAACATCATGTTAGTTCCACATATTTTTTGTGACATTGGAGGTTAAGCTAAATGGAAAAGGAAAGAAAAAGGAGTGAGAGGGACAAGACAGAAAAGAAGAAGGTAATAGTGGCAAAGTGTGGAGTGAAGCTGGGGTGAAAAGACTGTAAAGAAGAGTGGAAAGGGGGAAAGGAGAAAATTGAAGCAAACAGCCACTCGGCATAGGGCAGAGAAAGTCCAGTCAAAACTGTAGAAAATTTTCTAAGTGTCCCTATGTCCCTGCATCGGCTGTTTCTGCTACCATATGTAGTCTCTGGCTGACTTCTTTCTCCAGTTTTTCCCCCAAAGCCACATGGTGGTGGGTGGGGGGAGATGAGGGGAGGCACCACCTGGGTCCAAGTGCCCCCAGAGAGTGGGGGTGTCCAGCAAGGTGCTGGGGTGAGGGATGGCTGGCCCCATTTTATCCCCTCACTGCCAGTGCAGCAGTCCCTGATATAGATACTCCTAGACTTCAAAGAATATTATGGAACTAAAGTCATATGTAGCATAGAATATTTTTCACATTAGGTACTTTGGCTCATGGAGGTCATTAAAATATGTTATTTTAAACGTTAACTACATGGGATACATGTTTAAAAGACATATTTTACACTCTTCTCTTAATAGGTGTTTACAAGAAAGAAGAGGCTCATTTGCTTTTAAAAGTCTTTCAGATTAAAGGACCTGTGGAAACTTTTGTAAGCAAGTTTGAAAATGATAACTGGGCACTAGATGGCTATGTAAGTAAATCAGACTCTATAAATATGCTTGCTTGGCTTAAGGCAGCCTCTAGTTTCCTATATCTTTTTATTATGATTGTTGAACATAGCAATGTATAGAACATACCCATATTTTTTTCTTTTTCTAAGATAAATGTGTGTCCCTAGCCTCTGTTTGCCAGAAGCTGGGAATGAGCGACAGGGGATGTATCACTTGATGATTACCTGTTCTGTTCATTCCCTCTGAGACACGTGGCACTGGCCACTATCGGAAGACAGGATAACTAGGCTAGATGGACCTTTGGTCTGACCCAGTAGGGCCATTCTTATGTACTTAAATGTATATACTGTTTCCATATTCTCTGCAATATTAACATATCTGCTACACTGTAAAAAAAGGTTGATATACATATTTTCCTGTTTGTGGTCTGTTTTAGAACAAATACGTGAGGGTTTTTTTTCTTTTATAAACATCACTTTTTTATTGTTGTTCTATAAATAATTAAGTGTACTTTAATATGTTGAGGAGTATTGTTGTCTTTAAGAATGCAATAATGAAGTTATGAAGTTACAGAAATATAGGCTAATAGACCATGTATGTGATGCAGTAATTGTCTTCCCTTATTCAGGAATAACACAGCTGTGACTCAGATTCAGTAAAACCGATGTGTAGCTTTTATGCTGACATCTAGAGAGATATTTTCATAGAATCATAGAATTCAAGATCAGAAGGGACCATTATGATCATCTAGTCTGACCTCCTGCAAGATGCAGGCCACATAAGCCGATCCACCCACTCCTTAGCAAGCGACCCCTGCCCCATGCTTCGGAGGAAGGCGAAAAACCTCCAGGGCCATTGCCAATCTTCCCTGGAGGAAAATTCCTTCCCGACCCCAAATATGGCGGTCAGCTGAACCCCGAGCATGCGGGCAAGACTCTCCAGCCAAACCCTCTGGAAAAGTTTATATCATACCATTGACCCATTGTACTATTTACCAGTGTGGCACTTAATTGACCTATTGACTAAGCCCGTTATCCTATCATACCATCTCCTCCATAAACGTATCTAGCTTAATCTTAAAGTCATGGAGGTCCTTCGCCCCCACTGTTTCTCTCGGTAGGCTGTTCCAGTATTGCACTCCCCTGATGGTTAGAAACCTTCGTCTAATTTCAAGCCTGAATTTCCTGACTGACAATTTATATCCGTTTGTCCTCGTGTCCACATTAGCACTGAGCTGAAATAATTCCTCTCCTTCCCTGGTATTTATCCCTCTGATATATTTAAAGAGTGTGATCATATCTCCTCTTATCCTTCTTTTGGTTAAGGAAAACAAACCGAGCTCCTCAAGTCTCCTTTCATACGAAAGGCCTTCCATTCCTCGGATCATTCTAGTGGCCCTTCTTTGTACCTGTTCTAGTTTGAATTCATCCTTCTTAAACATGGGAGACCAAAACTGCACACAGTACTCCAAATGAGGTCTCACCAACGCCTTATATAACGGGACTAGCACCTCCTTATCCCTACTAGAAATACCTCGCCTAATGCAACCCAAGACCGCATTAGCTTTTTTAACGGCCACATCACATTGCCTACTCATAGTCATCCTACGATCAACCAGGACTCCTAGGTCCTTCTCCTCCGCTACCTCCAACTGGTGCGTCCCCAGCTCATAACCAAAGTTCTTGTTAGTCATCCCTAAATGCATAACCTTACACTTCTCACTATTGAATTTCATCCTGTTACTAATACTCCAGTTTACAAGGTCATCTAAATCTCCCTGGAGAATATCCCGATCCTCTTCCGAATTGGCAATACCCCCCAACTTGGTGTCATCCGCAAACTTTATCAGCCCACTCCTACTCTTGGTTCCCAGGTCAGCAATAAATAGATTGAATAAAATCGGACCCAAAACCGAGCCTTGAGGAACTCCACTGGTAACCCCCCTCCAACCGGACAGTTCCCCCTTCAATACTACCCTCTGCAGTCTCCCCTTTAACCAGCTCCTTATCCACCTCTGGATTTTCATTTCGATCCCCATCTTTTCCAATTTAACCAGTAATTCTTCATGCGGTACCGTATCAAACGCCTTACTGAAATCCAGATGTATTAGATCCACCGCATTTCCCTTGTCTAAAAAATCTGTTACTTTCTCAAAGAAGGAGATCAGGTTGGTTTGGCACGATCTACCGTTCGTAAATCCATGCTGTAATCTATCCCAGTTGCCATCGGCCTCATGCTCCGGAACCACTCTCTCTTTTAAGATTTTTTCCATGACTTTGCATACTACAGATGTTAGACTAACAGGCCTATAGTTCCCCGGGTCACTTTTTTTCCCCTTCTTGAATATAGGAACTACATTAGCTAATCTCCAGTCAGTCGGTACAATCCCCGAATTTAGGGATTTATTAAAGATTATCGCTAACGGGCTAGCAATATCCCTCGCCAATTCCCTTAATATTCTAGGATGAAGATTATCCGGGCCCCCCGATTTACTTCCGTTAAGCTGTTCAAGTTTGGCTTCTACCTCAGATACCGTAATGTCTACCCCCATATCTTCATTCCCATCGGTCCCTCTATCACTATTCCTTAGCCCTTCATTAGCCTCATTAAAGACCGAGGCAAAGTATTCGTTCAGATATTGTGCCATTCCAAGATTATCCCTAATCTCCACCCCGTTTAAAGTTTTAAGCGGTCCCACTTCTTCTTTCTTGGTTTTCTTCCTATTTATATGGCTAAAAAACCGTTTGCTATTGGTTTTAATCCCCTTCGCTAGGTCCATCTCCACTCGTCGCTTTGCCTTTCTCACAGCTTCCCTGCACCCTCTGACCTCAATAAGGTAGGTTTCCTTGCTGATCCCTCCCATTTTCCACTCCTGGTACGCTTTCTGTTTTTTCTTAATGACCCCTCTAAGACGCTTGCTCATCCAGCTCAGTCTAAAACTGCTACCTACGAGCCGTTTCCCCCTTCTCGGGATACATGCCTCTGACAACTCCTGCAACTTCAACCTGAAGTAACCCCAGGCGTCATCTGCCCTTAGATCCCTAAATATGTTAGCCCAGTCCACTTCCCTAACTAGTCGCCTTAATTTAGTAAAGTTAGCCCTTTTGAAATCGTACACCCTAGTCTCAGATGCACTATTGATTATCCTCCCATTTATTTGGAAACGAATTAGCTCATGATCACTCGAGCCAAGGTTGTCCCCTACAACAATTTCCTCAACAAGGTCCTCGTTACTCACCAAAATCAAATCTAAAATGGCATCCCCCCTCATCGGTTCAGCAACCACTTGATGAAGGAATTCATTAGCTATCACGTCTAGGAAAAGCTGAGCCCTATTATTATTACTAGCATTTGTTTCCCAATCTATATCCGGGAAGTTAAAGTCCCCCATGATCAAGCAGTTCCTATTAGTGTTTACCTCCTTAAAAACATTAAAGAGCTCTCTATCCGTCTCCAAGCTAGATCCTGGCGGTCTATAGCACACCCCAATCACTATCCCGGGTGAGGCTCTGGTAGTTTTCTTCCCCAATGTGACCATTGCCCAAACAGACTCTGTATTTTCTATATCTTATATGTGATTTCACTTATAAATTTCACCCACTTGTTTCAATGCCCTGGCATTTTCTTTTGCTCCATACTCAGCAGTGACTACAGCTGAGCAAATAATTTTTATTTTGCTTCTATGGTCAAACTGGAAAAATAATGTTTCAGGTAGACCTGAAATGGAAATTCTTTGTTTTACTCTCCAAAAGAAAAAAAAATGAAAAATTTAATTTTGGGTCAAACAAAACATTTTGTTTGACTGAAACCTTTTTATTTCCTGATTTTTTTATTGCATTTTATTTGTTTCCCCCACCTTCTGTTCTGTTTTTCTTTTTAAAATAGATTTCAAAAGTAAACATTATTTTGAAATTACTTTGTCCATTAAAAAAATTTTCAGATGAAACTATCTGCTAAATTCAGTTCAAATTCACAAATAATTTCAGTGGCCCCCAAAGCTGCATTTTTCGACAAAAAGTTATTTATCTGAACAATTTCACCCAGTTTAGTGGTAACTCTTAAAGATTTGTCATTTTGTACTTTAGGCAAATAGATAAAGTTTCTTCACTCTCTGCTATATTCCCTTGTGCTTTACAATATTTAGTATAGAAAGTACTCTGCATACTGAAAATGTAGAGATTTTCTAAATGCATATTCTAATTTAGTTATCTAAGTCAAGTGGAATGATAAACATTTAAGATGTTAAGAATTTCCATTGTATGCAAGACTCTTGTTCAAAATGAAAATGTCATTTTCAACTATTATTTTTTTAAAACCTTCATTAAGTTAATAGCTATGATTTTTAACATTTATAGATTGAAGCATAAATGTTACCTTTACTTGTCAAAGGGTAAAAATAACTAAACTATAACTGACTCCAAATAATTATTCTGAATCAGGCCCAATTAGAATGGCTATACTGGCAACTGCAGAAGTGATTATTACTTATTTGTTTCAGACATCTTCCTCCCATTGTCATGTCCTTTAGGTGTCATCAGGGCTTGAAAGAGGTGTGTTTACTTACCAAGGTGATATGCATGGAAAGGACTTTGGAAAATTTATGCTCCAAAGGCAAGGTAAGAATGCATTTATGGAACTACACTGTGTTTTATCTATTTGGCATTTTTAACAGTGAAGGCATCAAATGACTGTGCCAGCATCCTAATTGAAGAAAGCATATTTATTTTAGGGAATTACAGCCATAAAACTTACAAATGGTCTAAACTACTTAATAATTTAGTTGAAATGTATAATTAAAATTCTAATTGAACTATGTCATGTTACCATCTAATTTTTGATGCTATAGCAACCTAATGAGATGAACATAGGATGAACCTATGAAGAACATCAGTGCAAATGTTCATGCAGTAATATATGATGATTATTTTACTTTAAATGACCTTTTCCACGTAGTGAGGCTGTCACATATTGCTAAACCAATTTCTATTCAACCAAATAAATTATATAGTTCTGAGAGCTTAGCCCTTTGAATTTAAGAACAAAGTCAAACAGATTTTTAATATTATTCGCTATGTGTTTGCTTGTTTGTGTGCATGTGAATATGTGTTTAGGGTGGGATTCTATTTGGGTGTCCAAAATTCATAATGAATCTTAGTCTGAAGTATATTGCAGCTGTAAATTCGAATATGCTAGCAGCTGGTGAAAAACTAGGTATTCTCCCTCATAGAAGTGCCTCATCAAATCCCACTGTAGACATGATGACCTTGTGACCCTGGAACCGTTATAAAGCTGTTTAAGTACCATTACTATGTACATATACATCAACCCAGTGCTAAGGAGGCTGGAGCAAACATTCCTGTCAGTGTGCCATGTCCTTAGAAGGTGTACATTGCTATGGCTCCATTAGTTTAAATGGAGCTATGCTGTTTGACACCAACTGAGAATCTAACCCCATCACATTTTTCTAGAACTCCCCTATGTTTCCTTGCTCTATCTGTCTTTTCATCTGTGTGTGTCTGTGTCTGTATGAGTGCGTGCTTGTGTGAGAGAGAGAGACACCATGATAACTTGGCTACCTCTTCCCTGATTCTTACAGACATATTATGAAAGCAGAGCACCGGGACCTGTTCAGACATGCATCTTGTGTAGCAACCTTTGATGTCTCATATACAGTAGAACCTCAGAGTTGCGGACACCTCGGGAGGTTGTTTGTAACTCGTAACAAGCTGTTATGGGATGCTCCTCAGGGCAGACTGCTTGAAGTGGGAGCTTACTGCTCTGCAGTGGCTGCCTGGCAAGTGTGGTTGGGGACAGGCAGCTGGGCTACAAGGGTGATGAGTGAGGCACCCTGGGGCACCACAATGTCAGTGGGTGCACAGTGCAGACTGTGCGCCTTCAAACTGAACTGCTCCTCCAGAGCGCAGCATGCAGGCAGGAGCTCAGGCTCTGGCTCCAGCAGCTTACACTCCAGACCAGGTTTCAGTAGCAGGCTCAGGAAGTTTCTTTCCCAGGTTCTTGCAAGCTTGTCCCCATCTCATCCGGGGGCAGGGAGAGGGGAAAACAGTGTTCCCCACCTCCTATGTGTAAGTGGCTGTCCCACATTGTGGCAAGTAGGGGGTAGAGTGGGGACAGGCAGCCCAGATGTGCCTACCTTTATGATGCAATAGAGGCACAGTACAGTACTTGTTTGTTTGTTTTGTCTCCGCTGCCTGATAACTTACTTTTGGTTCCCCTCGGTGTCGGGTTGACCAGTCAGTCTGTTTAAGTGGTAGCCATGTTAGTCTGTAACTCAGTCAGTCTGTAACTCTGGTGTTTGTATCTTTGAGGTTCTACTGTATAGCAGCTGTTTCTTTTGCCTTAGCCATGATTATAAAGGAAAGCGTATCTCAGTCTGTTTAGCAGTAAGATCAATGATGTCATGAGAAGAATTAAGGCAACCAGCACAACAGCTTGACCTCTTGGGTTTTCTCAGTCTGCCTTTGGGAAGAAAATACCTTGCTTCAAATATCAGAGCCATTCCCAGCATCATATGGGAGCTGACTTCGGGTATAATTCCCAAGACTAACAGCAGCAGCCTCAATCTGCTTGTTACTTACAGCCCAGGTTAAGAACCTTCTTTTCAGCACCCTTGAACCTTGCAACTTGTTGGGAAGCAGCAATTTTGGCATCTCAACTGACAACTTGCAACCAAGGCTGATACTATTCTCCTTTCCTACATTTTTGTGGGGACCGCTTGGTCCATTTTGCTTCCATGTGACAGTCCATCACAATGGACTTTTGAGCTCTGCAGCTCACTTGCTCTCTGCTCAGACAGAGAAATTAAGTTTCCAGGCTACACAGATCTTAACATTTACAGGAGCCACCTTACAATCCTTCAATCAAATTGGTGGTCCGAGTTCTCAAAGAGAAAAGTGGCTATCATCTAAATCAGCAAGAAGAGCACCTTCTAGTCTCCTGTGTTGAGAGACAGCAGAAATAGGAAAAGTCTAAAGAAGGACAACAAGAAGCATTAGACTTGGAAAAAATTCCTTGTATGAAGAGACCAAAAGACTGTTTAATTTAGAGATGCATCTTGTAAGAGCTATTTAATTGTCTCTCACAGAACCCTCTCCCTTAGTGGGCTGTGAGACCAGGATTACAACTCTAGTTACAATTCATATGTAAATTAAAATATGGAAGTGTATAACTCAGTTGTAAGACCATAGTGAGATCTACTACAGAGGGTATCCTAGTTTGTTTTGAATCCTTCCCACAAAATCTCACAGAATGTTTTGGAGGCTAGTCTGCATAAATTTGATGTCAAAAGACCTTGGGTTATCACTTAAAAAGCCATCTTGCTGGTAATCCTGCTGTTTGTGTCTTTGGAGAAAAATCCAGAGGGGAAAGAAATCTCTGTCAATAAATGATCAAAAGAGCTAAAACTGTATCCACACCTGCAACAAGCGGGCTGGAGTATCAACACCAAAAGGCTGTAGCCTATTCTACCAGATAATTAGTCATCTCCATGGCTTGGTTCTGTAACATATCTTTATCTCTATGACTTGTCAGACTGCCACATAGAGTCCAGTTATCACATTTACTTAATGCTGTTATCCATCTCTGGATCCATAGGGGATTTTTGTTCTAAGAAGATTACCCTGAATCACTCCTCATTGGAATTGCTTCTTTAAAACCTTCTACCATGGCAATTTCATGAGAAAAACTTCCCAATTACTAGTTTCCTGAAAATATTGCCTCACACAGCCACAGTGAATCTTCTTTAGCATACAGTAGCATGTTCAGATTAGGAGGAGAGGAACTGAAGACAACTGTTACAAGTGGATCTCATGACTGGTATCCATGAATCCATGGGAATACTGGATACGTTTACACCCCAAGAGTAAAATTGCTTTACAAGGGTTCTAAGATTGAGAGACAAGCCTGCAAATTTTAAAGTATGGTTCTATAGAGGCAATATATTTGGAGAACTCCATTTACTGGTAGGTAACCTCCCTTTTCATATCTGCCAAATAATATTTCCTAATGAATTGAATATTGATTTTAACATCTATATAATGTTTAATAAAACAGTAATAATCTTACAGCTTGCCTAAATTACTGGAGTATATTAATTAGTCTATGAAATAAGGTAGTTTCTGAATGATAAGGTATGCTTCTTTAATAGTGAAAAGAGACTTGAATTATCGTTTAACCTGTCTATAGATGCTTTTTCTTTTTTTGTATTGCCAGGTAGATATTTTCTGTTTTAAGTCTTGCTAGCAATCATTAGTATTTGCAGAAGACTGAGAAGCACAATGGGTATTCTCATTTGTCATGATAATAATTCTGTCGGAAGAAGTACACACTTAACATCAGGGTAGTTTTAATCACAACCAGCTCTAAAGTCATTCATGATAAATAGAATAGACTATGTTGAAATAATGTTGAGTGCCTTACATGAATAAAAATCCATAAAATTGGGAATTATAGAAAAACCTTTTTTCTGGAAAGAAGACAGAATACATTTTTTCCAAAGCCAAGTCTGAACCATAGGCAGCATTTCTCCCCATGATTAAACTGACATGTGGGTGAAAATTAAGCTTTCTTAATTACAAAGGGTATTTCTGAGCCATCTAAAACAAGAAATGTCACTTGTGACATTGATAGTGTGAGAGTCCACTGCAAGAGCACATAAACCGGTTTGTATTACTGATTTGAGAGTAGGTAATAGATCATCCATAGTTAACATTTAAAAATAAAAAAGCCCCAGGCTGCTTTATCTTACTTTCACTGCTCATAGTTCTAAAAGGTCATTCTGGCAGCTGGGAACTGCTGGTGTACACACACCCTTTCCCCCACCCCTCCTTTTTTACGTTAGTGCTGGCAGTAAGGAGATGTAGGAGGCTTCCTTGGCAGCACCAAACCAGGATTCCTCTCGATTCTTCATTAGCAGTTAAACCACTGCTTTTCACTTCTAGAAGATCTGTCTATGACATTTCATTTGTAACCACTAACTTTTTCATGCTAATTTTCAAATTGGAAATAAAAAAGAATTGAAACTGATTTATGGTCTCTTACAATTTGCTCCTGTTTTACTAGTGTCACTCATTACTTTGTCAGATTTTTTAGTAAAATGATGCTGTGAGCATGATCATGAAGCTGAAAAACACCAAGTTGTAAGTTGAAAACTTAGGCTAAAATTTGCAAACTTGCTCTACTGAAAGCAACAGGAGCTTTACAACGTCTACATAGCTTTGATAGGTAATTAAGACTTCCTTGGAACATTTACCCTATGTAGTGGAAATGCCCAACTCCAGGAGAGATTTCTCTGTTTTAGACTAGCAGTAAAAAATGTGCTAATGATCACATAATTTTGATCTAGTTTAAATCAACAAAAGCCCAAAAATTAAGACTTTAGCTTTAACTTAGAATGATGACAATGTATCGAATCATAAGATCAACAAGTTAGCTTACATGTTTTCAGAGATATTGATGATGATGAGCACCATAGACCAAAGTGGATCCAAAGGATCATTTACAGCTCATTATATAGCTGTATAATTGTCATAATTACACACACTTCATTTTAAAGGCTCATCATACATATATATAATGGTAATAAAATATCCATGTAAATACACAAATGTTCCTCCCAGCAATCAAAATAGAGCAAATACTGGTGCATTGAAGACCAATAATTCTGACTTGCACATAGCAGCACTATGTTGTAGTTTGACTTCAATAAAGATACCTCAGATTAACACAAACCATGGTAAATAGTTTATTATCTTGAAAATGGTCTTCTCTTCACCATATCTTTGGAGAAATTTATAAACTGCCAGAACTTGATGGAGGATTCAGATATTGAAAAATTTATAATTCCAGTATTTTCCACCTAAGGGGTGAGCCAAGTCACCAGTCCAGCTTATCCATAGATATCAGGGAGGTTTTCCATTACTTCACTAGGAGTTGAATTGAGCCCTAAATTACACAATATAATGCTGTCCTCAGGAGCCAAAAAATCTTATCATGGTATAGGTGAAACCATGTTATATCGAACTTGCTTTGATCCAACGGAGCACACAGCCCGCCCCCCAGAGTGCTTCTTTACCGCATTATATCCGAATTCGTGTTATATCGGGTCGTGTTATATCGAGGTAGAGGTGTAGTAGCAATAAATAAAATAGATAGTACAAAAAGTGTTAGAACACTAACAAAAGTACATTTCATAAAAATATCATCATACCAAAGCAGCTTATCTGATTCCCCTTTTCCCCTCTACATTCATACTGCAAATACAGAGCTTCTGGAAGAAAGGGTTTGTTTGTTCGTAAAGTTTAGGGGGTGGAGTTGGTGTTCAAAAAATTGCTTGAAGCTGAAAGTGCTTTTTCAGCCTCCGTTATGATCACTTTTCTTTTTCATTGTAAAAATGACTCTAAAATTATCATGATACTGTCATAATTATATAATATTTTCGTAATATGTTATATAATTGGACCTTCCATTTTTTTCCTGTGAACCATTGAGTATTACATATATCTAACTTACCGTTGCCTGTATTCTCCCTTCCTCCTACCATTTTAGGGTTTGCCATATTCACTGATTATGATTGTTTTCAATTAGATTGTAAAGTCTTTGGTGTGTTTCTATGAATATAACCACCAAGATAATCCTGATGGGGGCCTTAGATCACTTCTGCAATATAAATAATAATCTTTTGTATTTTATGAATCATGTAATTTTATTAACAAAGTTAGTAAGTGTATTATTGCAGTATCTTGTAAAATAATATCATATGATGAATATTTTTAAATCTTTCAAAAATTACTTGACTTGATAAAGGTTGCTTTTGTCAGGGACTCGAACCCCGACAGTCACTGTCGGGGTTCGAGTCCCTGACACTTTCAAATCACTATAGATAGTTATTAATGAGAAATGCTTTAATGTAACATATTTTGAAATCTATTTCAAATTTAAATGCAAGTCCCACCTCTACCCCACACACCTCAGCATAATATACTTCATTCTTTCTTGTAGGAGAAAATAAATGAATTTTCACAAATTGTATGAGATTTTACCTCTTGTCTTTCCTTTATTTTCAGGTCCTTTAAGCACAGATGCAGATCATTCAAATCAGTATTATGGCACAAACAGCAGTTCTGTTGCAGCTGCCATCCTGGTACCATTCTTTGCTCTAATATTATCAGGGTTTGCATTTTACCTCTACAAACACAGGTACTGTGAATGTCATATTTTCAATAACCTAACTAGGTTTTTGTATTAATTTGAATGGGCAAATGTTCTGTTAACTGCGGAATTTCATGGCAAAGTTTTTTAATAATCTTCTCTACTCTGAAACGACAAATATGTCTGCAATCTCTCACATAGGGGTTCAATACAGAGCAGTTCTTAATGGTGAACTCTTAGAGAAATGAATCACTGTGTTAAGGAACAAAGAGCTGTAAACCTTCTTGGTTCGTTAGACTAAATCAGATTGAAATCTCATGTTAGATAATTTATTCATTCATTTTAGGACTTTATTAAATAGAATATATGATGCTTCTTTCAAAGTGCTTATGAGTATTAATTATAAAAGCTAGGAAATCCATAAATCCCAAGAGGGAACAGCCCATAATGAGACTACTTATAGTACCTGCTGAGTAAGCTTATGAAAACCACTTCTAGAATTGGCATAGCTTCTGCTAATATGAAAATTATGCATGTTGAGTAGATAATGTGAACATAAATCTATCTATTTTGTCAGAAATTTGGTTAAAAAACCCGCATATTTGCATCTAATGTAATTTTGCTACAAATTAGGTAGTATTGGATTAGACCTTTCTGGAACAGAACATCTTTTTGTGACCAGCAGCAATACCATTCTGGCCTTCACCAGTATTACTTTCTGATAGTAAAGCATTGTAAACAGAGTTGGTTTACAAACCAACAATCTTCACAATGGTATTTACCCTACGTTTATTCTTCATCTTCATTTCATCATGATATTTCATGATTGCAAGAATGCACAGTGAAGTCCATCACTGACCTATGTCATAGTTTCATAACACGGTTGTCCCCCTAACTCAGAATTGGATGGTATGGCAAGAAACTGCTAAGGCGTTTGGAGTTGTGGACTCCAGTGAAAATGTTATAGATCCTGGAGTTTAACAGTGTATTTGACTGAAAAGACTGTTTTTGACTATGTACAAACACTTATATCTCCGGTCAAGAATCTACTTCTGGGAGAGATTGTGCTTTCTGACTTAAACAGCCCTCAGAGTCTTCATTCCCAGTCATGCCTAGTTCCACAACAGGAAAATCTGTTGTACAGTGTCAAGGAACCCACAGGAGATCATCTTGGAAGCTGGAAAGTGAAAGGCAAGAGCTGCCAGACTATGAATCGATTGTTAGGAAGGGGTATCTGAGCATTAAACTAAATTTAACAAAACTGTACTAGACTTACAGCAAAAAGGTTTTATTGGAGACTAGATTAAGGAGGTTTGTTATGTGAACACTGGAGGCTAAAGAATTTGGATTTTGCCCTTCTACTTAGTCAAAAAATGTAATAAGAGAGTTTAAACTTGGTCTTCAGGAGAACATAAGAACGGCCATACCAGGTCAGACCAAAGGTCCATCTAACCCAGTATCTGTCTACAGACAGTGGCCAGTGCCAGGTGCCCCAGAGAGAGTGAACCTAACAGGCAATGATCAAGTGATCTCTCTCCTGCCATCCATCTCCATCCTCTGACAAACAGAAGCTAGGGACACCATTCCTTACCCATCCTGGCTAATAGCCATTTGTGGACTTAACCACCATGAATTTATCCATTCTCTTTTAAATGCTGTTATAGTGCTAGCCTTCACAACCACCAGAACAGCTGTATTTATATTGTTTATGCAGCCCTGTCTGTTTTTATCAAATAAAAATAAATGAGTGAAGATGTTACTTGTTAACTTGATATCTGACTGACCATTTTTCCTTTTCTGTATTTTTTACATATGCTATTCCAATAAACCAAGATTTTTAGACAGATTTTCAGTGTCACTTTCGGAATCTACAGAATTGATTATTGACACACAGGTCCATATGAAAACAAAAGAATATCCATTGACATCTCAGTATTAGAAAGGCTTCTTATAGGCCCAGCACTGAGCTCTCAGCTGGGGGAGAGAATTGAAGGTCACTTTAAACTCACAGCCCAGGGGCAATGTAGCTTTAAGGAAGCTAGGCTGCTCGAGGGGTTGGAAAGATAGCCAGTGTAATTTATTCATAGATTCATAGATTCTAGGACTGGAAGGGACCTCAAGAGGTCATTGAGTCCAGTCTCCTGCCCTCATGGCAGGACCAAATACTGTCTAGACCATCCCTGATAGACAGTTATCTAACCTACTCTTAAATATCTCCAGAGATGGAGATTCCACAACCTCCCTAGGCAATTTATTCCAATGTTTAGCCACCATGACAGTTAGGAACTTTTTCCTAATGTCCAACCTAAACCTCCCTTGCTGCAGTTTAAGCCCATTGCTTCTCGTTCTATCCTTAGAGGCTAAGGTGAACAAGTTTTCTCCCTCCTCCTTATGACACCATTGTCTAAATTATAGCCAACTCCTAGGGCTCCCCAAGAGCCACAGCACAACCTAGAATCTCCACAATGAAAGTGCTGTGGTTCTGTCCACAGCAAATTCTTCCAGTCTCCAGCCCATGCCCTCAACAAGGCTTCTGAGGGGGATTTCAGAGGGCAGATGTATGGCTGTTTTTGAAGTGTCTGTGCCAATAGACATCTCCCCCAGCTAGAATCAGGGCTGTGGGGTTCCTTTACACAGTGGCAGCCCTTTTACCTGGCACAAAGAGGGCAGAGCAGGACTGAGGACCTCACCCCCACATGCACAGCTTACCAACTAACCAACACAAAAATTGAGAGAGAGAAAATATATTTAGGAAAACTCCCAAATTAAGACTAACAAACAAATTTTTCTATCTCTAAATGGAAAGAAAATAGTACTTTACAAATTGCAGAATTATTTTCAGATTATCAATGTGCAAGAGTTGAGAACTTTAAAACAAAAACTAATCTGGATAGGTGATCTCTTAATTACTATCTACAATTAAATCATTTACAAAAAGTTTATGATTCCACTCTGCCTTTGCCAACAGTTTCATTCTTAGATATTTTTCTAAATAAGCTTAGATTTATTTAAAAAACAAACCTCTAAATTGTACAATTCCTGATTGATTTTTCTTCCCCAGTTCAGCCAGCATTGCAAGTCAAGTGAAAGAGGTTTGGGAGCTATCTAATAACCCCCCCCCTTTTTTTTTAGATATTTTTGGATACCTATTTTTAGATACCCCATAAGTGCTGAGGGATGCAAAGTTAAAATTAATTCACTATAGTATGGCATCATGTGTATTGCACATTTATAGGCTGTGCAATTTATTTATTTGGTTTTTGTGTTGGTTTAATAGTTTCTTGAATAAAAGTGTAACATCTTTAAAGATTTATAATTTTTTACATTACGATTTGTAAGTAAAATGGTATACACAAAACAGAACTGGGTCTCAAAGGACAATTCATCTTGCTGATAACTGTTGTCATACCAAATTATGTGAATAGTGGCCAGCTTGGTTGTCCAAAGTTGGGCACATAAATCCATAGTAAAGCAGCTAAAGAAGTGGCCTTGCTGCCAGTGGGACATGTTAGTACCAAGGTTTTATTGAACAGTAGGCCACTTATTTACATGTCTAAATATGGAGTTGGATGCCTAGCTTTAGGAGCCCAGTCTAAAAATGTTTATCTAATAGTTTTAAATCAATTTAACAAAAATCTTCTCCATCCTTCCATAGTCGTCTTCTCCATCCTCTGCTCTACTGGTTAATTTTCCTATGGAATATATGGATTAACCACGTTCTTCCCCGGTTCTGCTGCCCAGACTAAAATGGTGGTAGGGAAAAAACCTGAAACCCTCCTTCTTCACAGAGATCCAGGGAAATTGGCTAATTAAATGTGCTACTGTGATTCTGATACTAAAATCCCATAAAAAATATCACAGTAACTATTAGAATAATTGTACAAAAAGTTTATTTTACTAAAGTTGAACTAAATGCTTAAATTCTGCAGAGGAATAAGAAGTTTTTTTCTCCTCCCCCTTCTGCTTATGGCAGTTGTAGGGCTGTACGAGTCTTAAAATGAAGATGTCAATAGAAAATATTAAGTACTAGTACTGATGATTTTTCATCCCTTCCCTATTCCATCTTTCTCTTCTGTTTTGGCTATCATTATTGGCATTGAAAAGAGACTATAAAGTTATCATGCTACAGACAGATTTTGCTAGAGAAAATGTATACATATGGCCTACATTGTTTCTGTTCTTTTTAGTGTCAGCTCACGCCTAAAAATTTTTCTTCTCATCATGCTTCAATACTTCTTATACACAGTTCCCATACTTGCTAATATTTTGTGAGGTGAGCTCCCTCTATCACCATTAGGAATTGTTGCAAAACTAATATGGATCACCTGCAGTAATTAAAAAAACTTGCAGTAGTTATGAATTTTTATTTTTAATTTTTATTGATTATGTGTAATTTTTCTTTCTCTTTTTTCAGAACAAGACCAAAAGTACAGTACAATGGATATGCTGGTCATGAAAACAGTAATGGACAGGCTTCATTTGAAAATCCCATGTATGACACAAACTTAAAGCCCACAGAGGCAAAGGCTGTGAGGTTTGACACGACTCTAAACACAGTTTGTACAGTGGTATAGCCTTCAGTGCCCAATATGACTGATTCATAGCCATACCTCTGATGGACAAGCAGTAATTCCTTTGGTGCCATATACCAGTTTTCCTTCTTCTCTTGGCTTTGCTGCTGTAATCTTTAACATCTTCTGTTGGCATACATGCAGCTAAATTTTCTGGTAAAACGTGACAGTCTTCTGGGGATCGGAAAAATAATATTTTTTCGTCTTAAAGGTGGATTAAAATGCCTGGCTGCATCGGCTTCAGATTAAGGCACACTCTAAGGAAGACTGTCAAGTCATGCCTATTTGTTATATTTAATGCCTCAGACTTTCATATTTGTATGTGGCTGGATGCCTTTCAATGCAATCTTCTGGGCACTTGGATAAATCCTTTGGGTACTGTGACAAATGATAGCACCACAGATTATCCCCAAGAATAGGAACATTCTGAAGAAAAAAGCTTTCTTGAAGGAAAAGACAACCTTCGTCAAGGTTGCACACACCTACAAATGCTTTACCATTGAAATCTTGTTACAATTAAAGCAACCTACAGTACATCTCAGATGTTCATACATAGGGCAGTTTGCAAATTTCCCAGTCACCTGTTGTATTGCAAAATGTTAATGCACAATTTTTTGCACTAGTGTGTTATGAATGACTGAGTAAGATACTGGTAAAAAAACATACAGGGTTTATATACACAGTCCATTGTATATAACTATTCACTCACTCTTGGTCAAGCAAAACATTCCATGGTAAGTTGACTTTGTGTGGTAGAGTATGACGCCCATACTTTAAAAAAGGTTAAAACACTTGTGCTATGGAAGAGAGTTTAATTTTGTTCTTTTTCATTTTCTAAATTTCTCTGTAGACATCAGTACAAATCACTGGAAACTTCCAGCCAGAAAGACCCAATTTCTAGTAAATCTTCATTTCTAATAATATTTTCTTCCAAAATCAGTCATTATTGTCAGTATCATACAATTTAACAGCAGGGGGGTTAGCAGCTATTGCTGCTTGCCATGTACAAATGTGAATAGTAATTTATTTTAGATAGCTCATAAAGCCCGTGAGCCTGTGCTCACAATACAGTCTTCCCTTTTGCATTTTTTCCATTTTTTTCTTATGATATGACATCATTTTCTGATGTTACACTGAACTAAAACACATTACAGTAGCATATGTAAACCCAATGCAAATTGTCTATAATAAGCTATCATTAATTTTCTACACAGAACAAAAGAGAAATATTCAACTGTCTTTGCTACCTGTTTCTTTATGTTTTGTTTTTTTTAACACATTGATTCTTGCTTTTGTACTCATACAGTTTGACAGAGAAATTTTGAGATTTGTAAGTATGAATTGTTGGGAGTAATGCAGCTAACATTTGTTTAGGACTATTGGTAATTTTTTTTAGGAAACAAATATATTAATGATTAGATTGATTGAAATATCCCTTGAAAATTGTGAAATTGCAGGGAATAATTAAAACCAAAATGATATTTCATCAGAGATATTGAGCTCAAAAACTTTGAGTTGTTTTGTACTTCAGTTCTAAAAAAAAATCTATTTTTAAATTCTGAAATCCAAATTTAGCATTGATGATTATGAAAAATGTTTCTGAATTCAATATGGGGAGAGTCTGGCTATTCAACGCAACACCAAAAAGAAGTGTTAACCCAACTGATGATTTCTCAGCTAATGCTGTAGCCCTGAAGAAGTTTCAAAAGTAATCCTTCCGTTTAAAGAATGCTACATCTTTTAGATGGCAAATACCAGCAATACTATAAAGTATCCTAGGGCCTCCAGCAATTATTTTCTTTACATGAGTAAGAAAATACCAAGATCATTTAATAAATAATCCTTTTCAGACAGTTCCCTCTTCATTTTTGTTGGTGGTAGTTTTGCGTATGAATTTACATGTATGTGTCATATCCCAGAGATCTGCACATTTTCTGAAAAAGACCAAAAATGATCAGATCAAAATCTGTCTCCATTTCCTCCCATTTCTGCCACATTGCACAGGAATTTACTTTGTTGAGAGAGAGCCTCCCGCAGCATAATGGGTCAGGTCATTAGCGGCTAAACTGAACTCCCATATGTGGATTCATAAACCTAAGATTTTTGTCAGCTTTTGAAAATTTTGCACTACTGTTTTGGGAGGTGTTTTGTGGTGGCAATGACAGGAAAAATCCCAAATTTGAGTAATTCAAAAGAGATTAAAATGCTAACTAAATAGCCTGTTTTGACTCTGTCTAGTCCTAACTTTCTGTCTTGCTGGCCAGTGATCAATGTATATTGAGGATCATGAGAAAAGGAGGAGGAATTCATAAAAAAAAACAGAGGTATCAGAATACTTTTTTTTTCCATTTCATTTTATAGAATCCTGTTCCTGCTAATCCTTTCTCAGGTGATTAGCTCTAAAGGGGTATGTAAGGACTGCTTGCCTGAGTAAACAGATTCTGGATCGGGCTATTGATATTGGACATTATGAGCTTCAGCCTGCTGACCGAATGCAGTCAAAACGCCCTTTGACAATAATTGGGACTGTTCTATACAGGAACTTCAGGGGTGGGCCTAGCTAAAAAGCGATCTCATTTTGTTCTCAGTTCAGTGTGTAAACCTCTGTGGAACAGAACTGATTTCCATTATATGTTCATTGCACTGATTGGGTTAGATCTCAACTCCTGCAGTTATGTGATGGAGGATTGTGTGTATGCGCAATTGTACATGGGTGCTTCATCAAACTGAATCTCTTACAGCGTTGTGGAGCTGTCAAATAATGGCAATGAGGAAATCTGCTTTCTGGGGTAACTGCAGAAGACTCTTCCCCAAGGTTGACCAGACCCATACAATGGGCAAAGAATACATGCTATAATTTAAAAACAAAAACAAAACAGGTTATGTGCTTCAAAGCTGTTTAAAACTGCTGCTTGTATCACACATCTTGCCTTTCTCCAGGCTAGCTGCAATAATTTTTTTTCTTGTGTAAAATATTTTGTAAACAACAAAAAAAAGCTGTTATGGGGGGCGGGAATTGGGGAGAGTTTGGGGAAGAATGCCGGCATTATGATTAAGTCAATCTAATTTTCATTCCCAGTATTCCATTCTGCCATTTCACTACATGCTGCTGTGACATGAAGTAGGTGCAAAAGAACTTTTTGTACAGAGATATATTTTTTATGAAGAATTTGTAAAATTATTAAATATGCTGTACTTTTTTGATTAATGTAGGTAAATTGTTAAAATAAATGTTTTTACAATACAAAAGAAAAAAAATGTAATTTTCCCAATAATGTAAAATGTACCATCTCTAGCTAATTTTCAGTTCTGATCCTATTACACATGTATTAATATTAAAGTGGCCTGTTAAAATACACAGTATTCTTTTTTGACAAAATCAAATAAATATTATAAAAGATTGTAATATAGCCTGTGCAATGACACCTATCTTGAAAGCAAAATCAAAGTTCTAATTAAATATTTAATTTTAGATTTCCATCTTGTGTGACCTCGTCTTATAATTTTTGTTTTTTCTTACTTGCACATATATATTTTAAATCTCAGGTTTGGATTTTGCATTAAGATAGATTACTAGGTGGACACTTATTGGCATTTTGAATAAGATCAAGAGTGATAATATGTCATGTCAGATACTGGGTAAAATTTTCAGAAGTGCTTAAGTGACCTAGGTACTAAATCACATTTTCAACTGTGATTTAACTACTGAGTCCCAGAGTTTTAAAGGTATTTAAGCATTGATCCACTCAGCATTATAGCACCTACCTGATTTAAGAGCCTATGTCTCATTTTCAAAAGTGACTTAGACACAGAAGATCCTAAGTCCTAGTGACTTTCACTGAAACTTATGCTCCTAAGGGATATATTCAGAAAGGAACTTAGGTATCTAGCTGCCTCTATGTGCAGCAATTGGCACCATTGACATTCACAAAACCACTGTCCTGCTGCTGGAACGCTGGCAGACCCAGGTCATAGGCGGGCAGGATCAAACCAGGGACCTCTGGAACTTAGTGCATGACCCTCTACAGCATGAGCTAAAAGCCAACTGGCTATTAGCTAACGCTGTAGTGCGGACTCATTAACTCTCTCTCTCTAAGTGGTCTCAGTGCTACTGGATGGGACAGAACACCACACCCAGGAGGTATTTGGGTTACATACTTCCCCTAGCTGAGGAAGCACATCCCGAGCTTCAGAGACTCCCAGTTGAAATGCTTGTAACACCGACAGACCCTGGTCGTCACCGCTTGAGGCTGAACTGGGGATCTCTGAAGCTTAGTGCATGAGCCTGTAGAGCATGAGCTAAAAGCCAACTGACTCTTAGCTTAGGCTGTAGAGCAGATTCGTTTTATCTCTCTAAGTGGTCTCGGTGCCACTAGATGAGACAGAATACCATACCCAGGAGGTGTGTGGGTTACACTGCCACCTAATCCTGTAGGAACCTACATCTCTATATGCACCTAAGTTTTCACTGGTGGACATGTGCAAAGCCAGCCACACCTTGGTGCCACCCCACAGCTAATGAGCCACTGCTTATGCCTAAACCATGAAGGGGTTCTCAAACTAGTCATTCCTTTTCCTGCAAAGCCAAATCCAGTAGTAATCCTCAGAGCATGCTTAATTCATACAAAGGACAGGAGTGAGCAAGTTGAGAATTTGGGGTGAGGGGCAGCTGGTGGCTGCCTGGCATGCATGTGAAGAGTCTCAGAATAACCCATAGGCTGGCAATTAGTGTACTCACTTGTGATGTAAGAGATGCAGTTTGAATCGTCACACTCTCTGCTTTGGAGCAGGTGTGTGCACGATTATTGGCTACGGTTGGGTGGGTTTCTTTCTTTTGTTTTTCATGAGAAAAGGCTAACTTGGCTTAGGCACCTAACTCTAGGGTTAGAATCCAGAGCAAAGATTATTACCTTTGTGAATCTGAGCCGTAAGGCCCTCATTTTCCTCAGCATTTCACTCTTGGCCAGCTTAGACTGCTCCCCATGCATTGTACAGGGAGTCTGGGTGTCCAAGTTGGGGCTGAGTATTCCACTAGGTTGCAGCATGCCTACAAGGTAGGAGCTGCAGTGCTGAGCATTGCACCATCTAAGTTCCTTTGTGTATGTAGCCATAAGTGCCTCAGTCCCATTTGAAAATTATTTAGGCTCCAAAGTCACTTAGGCATATATCCTCCCATTGGGAGTTCGGTGTCTAAATACTTTTGAGGCTTTCAGCCTTAGGAGCTGCTGAAAACTTTAGCTACTTTGCTATCAGAATCCAATATCTTACTTGTGCAGTGATGGACTGAGTGAGACAGAAGGTATTTTCCATCGTTAGCTTCTAAGGCCCTTATCCTACAAATGCTTAACTTTAATCATGTGACCAATCCAATTTACTTCAATATAAGTGCTCATGTGTTGAAAGTTAAGTGCATAAGTAAATGTTTTCAGGATCAGGGCCTAGGAACCTAAATGAAATAGCAAACTTTCTCTTTATGTGTTTGAGTCAGGATACCGTGAAAGAAATTTTGAGTCATGTTTGTAACTGCATATATTACACTAATCTTTGTCCGCTTGGAACTCAATGGCAGAAGATGTCTTGGAGCATTTGGAGAAAAAAATTGGGGTCTATGTGTACTTGCTTATAGTTTTTTCTTGTCTTCACTACCTATCCTCCTAATAAGAAATTATTGTACTGATAGCTGGATGTTAAAGTTGACATGATACTTTTCAAAAGAGGGTCCAACTTTTCTTCAGACACTAAAATAAGCTTTAATTGTTGAGGCTGCTAAGTGAGATACCGAGGTACTACTATCTTACTCATGATTTCAACTTCTCCTCCCAGAGTTATATATATAAGTATAAATTCTATTCTTATTCAATATTTCCAGGCTGAACTATCAGCTTTTGAAATTTTTTCCCCCTGATTCTATTTAAAATTCGAATATAGACTGTGTCTACACTACTCAGCAATGCAGACTAAAGAGGTGTGAATTGTAGAGTGCACCAGAGTGCTGCACACTAAATACCTTATGTGGATGCTGCTGGCATTAACTAAAAGTTACCTAGTTAGCATTAATGTACTCCTCCTTCAAACAGGACTACCGTTACTGCAACAAACTACCTTTTAATTCACAGCAGCAGTGGCCCCTATGGGGCAGTTAGCATGCATCACTTTGGTCTGGATTGCAATTCACACTTCCAGAGTCCACACTGGACTGCAGTGTGGACAAGCCAATATAGTGTATTAAATGTGAGATAATAGCAACCATATATATAAATCTATTCTTCCTTAATTGAAGACATAACAGGAAAGCAGCTCTTAGTAGGACCTGTAAAATACTTTAATCACCAAAAGATACATCATTTTTAAATATCAGAAAGATTTAAAACTGTACAAATGGTTACACTGAAATTACAGTGCAAACTGTAACTGTTTAATGCTAGTTTAGCAGAAAAAGAGTGAGAGTTTCAGACACTCTGAAATGCAAACCAATGTTTCCTTGTGCCATAAAATTTTGTATGAACTTTTTCACACAAATTTGGGGGAGGGGTGTCCATGTCTCGCTCATAAAATTTAGTATTGGATACTAAGCCTAAGGCACTAAGGGCTACATTTTAAAAAAAAAGGCTTAATTGCCTAACTGAGAGACAGGGAGCCTAGTGAGTTAAGAGCCCTCTTCAAATTCATTCTCCCCGTTAGGTAAAGGGGAGACTTGCAGTGGGGTATCCCACATGCGAGAGGAGTACTCTAATCACTGGGCTAAAAGTTATGAAGGAGGTTTGTTGTCCTAATGGCACCTAATACCAAGAGAGAATTTGCAGCTTAGCACCCCAAGCGAAGGGAGTTGCCAAACCTGTTGCCTGGATTTAGGGACTTGTCTTTGAACCATCTGGCAGGGCACTCATCCTTTGACTAAGCATCTCCCTACTTCCTTTTGTTTGTTTTAAATCTGCTGCCTATTAAGTTCATTGGGTGACTCCTTGTGAGAAGGAGTAAATAACACTTCCTTATTTGCTTTCTCCACACAGTCATGATTTTATACACCTCTAACATATCCCCCACTTTAGTCATCTCTTTTTTTGAACAAAGTCATAAGCTCTCTTCATATGGAAGCTGTTCTATACCCCCTAATCATTTTGGTTGCCCTTCTCTGTACGTTTTACATTTCTTATATAGCTTTTCTGAGATGAAGACAATAAAAATTGCATTCAGTATTCAAGGTATTGGCATACTATGGAGGTATATAGTGACATTATGATATTTTTCTGTTTTAATATTTATTCCTTCCCAAATGTTTTCTAACATTTGGTTAGCATTTTTGACTGCTGCTGTACATTGTACAGATGTTTTCAGTGAATTATCCATTACGATACCATTTCTTGAGAGGTAACAGCTAATTTAGACCCATCATTTTGTATGTATAGTTGGGATTATATTTTCCATGTGTATTACTTTGCATTTATCTACATGTAATTTCATCTGTCATTTTGTTGTCCAGTCGCACAGTTTTGTGAGATTCCTTTTGTAACTCTTTACTGTCAGCTTTGGACTTAATGATCTTGAGTAATTTTGTATCTTCTGCAAAGTCTGCACCTTCTTTTCCAGATGATTTATGAGTTTGTTGAACAGAACTGGTCCCATTACAGATCTGTATAGGCCCTTACTATTTACATCATTCCATTGTGAAAACTAACCATTTATTCCTATCCTTTGTTTCCTATCTTTCAACCAGTTACTGAGCCATAAGAGGAAGTTCCCTCTTATCACATACTGCTTACTTTATTTAAAAGCTTTTGGTGAAGGACCTTGTCAAAGGCTTTCTGAATGTCCAAGTATACTGTACCAATTGACTCAGCCTTGTCTACATGCTTGTTGACACCTCAAAGACTTCTAATATGTTGGTAAGGCATGATTTCCCTTTACAAAAGCTGTGTTGACTCTTCCCCACATATTGTGCTCATCTATGTGTCTTACAATTCTGTTCTTTACTAGAATTTCAACCAATTTCCCTAATCCTGAAGTTAGATTTACTGGTCTATAACTGCCAGGATCACCTCTGAAGCCTTTTTAAAAAATGAGTGTTACATTAGCTTGTGACAGAATCCCAGGTACAACCTGGAACTGTGGGACTGCTGCACCCCCTTAGCTCTCAAGATGGGCTGTATCTCACAATGCTTTGCTAATGACAAGCAGCAAATCCCTCCAGGCGTTATCACTCAGCCACCAGCATGCAGAAGCACAGCCAGCTTAGCTGAATGAATGCTCTCCAAGCCACTTGTGAACTATACACAGGGAAACACCAGCAAAGCTTCCAAGCCTCCAGCTTTTCACCCCAGAAATATACCATTCTACACTGATGGAGACCTTCTCTTGAATAGCACCAGCATATTAATTAGTTTGCCACTTCATCAAAGGAAAGTGGGCATGCATCAGCCTTTGCAACCTGAGCAGAGTTCCCAAGCACTTTAGACGAACTCACTGGTAAGGATAAAACATTAAAATAAGTTTATTAACTATAGAAAGATAGATTATAAGTGATTCTAAGTGGTAGGCATAAAGGTCAGACATAGTTACTTAAGAAAATAAATAATAAATATGCTTCTAAATCCTAAACTTTTACACTAAGCCAGAGTTGAATGAAACAGCTTTTCTCACCCCACTGGATGTTGCAGGTAGGTTACAGTTATTAATACACAGGCTGACTTTCCTTCTCAGCCTGGGACCAGTCTCCTCAGTTCAAGCCTTTGTCTTCCCTAAATTCTTGTTGCCATCAGCGTAGGTGGGGGAGGAGAAAGGTAATCACATGATGTCCTCTATTTTATCCCTCAGTCCATGTGCTTGGAAAATACTGGTCCAGGCATGTCCCAGTGGGCCTTGCTGAGTCTCAGAGTTGATCAATCCCCATTGTGTGGTGCTTGTGCAACTCTTGTAAATTCCTTGTTTACAACTCCTCCGCTGACTAATGGTTGTTTAACACCCGCCTTGATGCAGGTCACCTTTAAAAATTGGAAGGCAAATTCTACTGAGGAAAATAGAAAGACACATAAACTCCGGCAAGTGAAGTATAATTAGGCAGGCCAAAAAAAAAAAAAAAGAAATTGAAGAGCAACTAACAAAAGACTCAAGAATTATTAGCAATATCTATTTTACCAATATCAGAAGCAGGAAGCCTGCCTAACAATCACTGCCAATTTTTAAAGGCTGCTTTTTGTCTCTGCCTATTTTACCCTGCTATTTAACCATGGTGGCATTATTGGGGGTCCTCTTTCTGTTTCTTTAATTCAATTTGAGCCTTTATTATGAAGTTTTTAAATAGTTTCCATGCAGTTTACAGACATTTCACTCTTGTGACTGGTCCTTTTGATTTCCATTTAACTAGCTTCCTCAATTTTGCGTAGTTCTTTTTCTTAAATTAAGTGCTACTGTGGTGGGTTTCTTTGATATTTTACCCCTTGAAGGATGTTCAATTTAATTACACTACGGCTGCTATTACATAGAAGTTCAGCTATATTCACCT
This sequence comes from Mauremys reevesii, assembly GCF_016161935.1. Taxonomy (NCBI): domain Eukaryota; kingdom Metazoa; phylum Chordata; order Testudines; family Geoemydidae; genus Mauremys; species Mauremys reevesii. The sequence goes on from NC_052625.1 coordinate 168,150,945, forward strand.
CTTGGACCAGATCTTGTGTTCCATTTAGGAATAAATCAGGAATTGCATCTCCCCATGCGGGTTCCAGGACTTGCTCATCCAAGAAGCAGTTGTTAATGGTGTCTACCAATTTTATCTCTGCAACCCATTCTGAGGTGACATGTATCCAGTCTATACAGGGGTAATGAAATCTGCCATTATTATTGTGTTTTCTGCCTTTTTAGCCTCTAATCTCTCTGAGCATTTGACAGTTGCTGTCACCATCCTGGTCAGGTGGTCGGGAGTATATTCCTATTGCTATACTCTGATTATTCAAGCATAGTATTTCCTATCCATAGAGATTCTGTCGTACAGTTTGATTCATTTATGGTTTTTACTATACTTGTCTCTATGCTTTCTTTCAAGTATGGTGCCACTTCCCACGAGTGCAACCGACTCCATAATTCCTCTATATATTTTGTGTGCAAGTATAACAATGTCACATTGATTATCATTGTTCCATCAAATGTTTGTGATGCCCATTATATCAATAGCCTCATTTAATACCAGGCACTCAGTTTTACTCATCTGAGTATTTAGATGTCTAGCATTTGTATGTCAGCATTCATAGCATTTGTCAATGTTTAGTTGTCTGCCTTTATGTGATGTCATTGAATTGGACTCTCTTTTGGTTTTACTGTTTCTTATCAATTCCTACCTGTGCTCCATCAACTTTATCCTCTTCTCTTTACTAGGATATAGACAATCCCTATTAATAGATCCTCATATAAGCGATGTCCCTGTCGAAACCATGTGCTCCTCTGCACTTGTTGGCTTTCCCCCAGCACTTAGTTTAAAAACTCCTCTACAATCTTTTTTATTTTATATGCCAATAATCTGGTTCCATTTTTGATTAGGTGGGACCTATCTTTCCTGTGTAGGCTCCTCCTTTCCCAAAAGATTTCCCAGTTCCTAATAAACCCAAATCCCTCTTCAATATACCATTGTCTCATCCATGCATTAAGACCTTGTAGTTCTGCCTGTCTAAGTGGCCCTGTGCTTGGAACTAGAAGCATTTCAGAGAATCCTACTTTGGAAGCCTGGGCTTTAATCCTGTACCTAGCAGCCTAAATATTTTGTTTCCTCATATAGATTCACAAGAAGATATTCCAAATCTTGACTTACATAGTACCTCTTCTAATACCTCACAGATCGTGTTGGACCAGTCAGATGCTATTGATCACTAAGCTCTATGAGAAATATGCTAGCCTCATCACATACCCTGAAGTCAAACAACTTCTGTATTGAAATCAATGGCAAAACTCCCTTTGGCTTTAATAGAAGCAAGAGTGGGCACAAATCAACTTTCAGACAAAATTGCCTTTTTCCATTTCTCTACAGATTTAAATATATTCCTTTGAAAATATAGAAAAAGTTATGGCTCAAGAAACAGGAGAGTACACATTAAAGGAAATGCTACATAAGGACAAAGAAACAATATTTGTGCATACAAATTAAGGACTCAGTTCTGCAAACCTCTGAAAAGTAATCTCCACTCCCATCAATAGTCCCTTTGAAATCAAGGGCCAGATTCTCAGCTAGTGTTGAGCAGCACAGATTTACATCAGCTGATGATTTGGCCTCAAGTGGGTAAGGGCTTTGAGGCTCAGGCATTCGTTCTGGATATGAATTCCTGTTATATTTGTAATGCTGTACTTGTCTTGGTTGAGTAAATTTATCCCCATATACAAAATCTTCAGTTATAGTATTCTTGAAAATTCATTAACGGTATAGAAAACCATAGGAATCTCACCTATATTGTCATGAGAATGGGCACCATTTAATTAACTAGCACAAATGCTACATCCAGCATATAAAACAGGATGTACATGTCTAAGTCAGCATAACCCACATTCAGTCTTGAAAAGGGGAAAGACTATGAGAATAAATAAATGTCAGGAAGGACTGAAACTAGACCATCTTTAATATTTTACAATGATTAAGGCTCAGATCCTCAGTGCACTGTGTATGCATGTACCCCTGTATCTGTGTGCAGTACATTTTAGGCTTTGAATGTAAGATTGTATATTTGTCATAGCCATAATATCCATGATCAGAAAACATGGCATTTAGCATTTTATCATAACAAGTCATGGGGCTAACTTTTGAAGACCGCATATGGCCAGCTTTCAAAAGGTATTTAGATGCCTACATTCCAGGCACCTAAATATCTTTACAAATATGGCCCATCAGTGATTAGGGAGCTTAAGACTCATTTTCAAAGGTGACAGGCATGCATTTGTAAAGGTTTTTATTCATTGCTGCACTAAGCATTGATACGCCTACCAGAGTTAGGATCCAAAATGTCATTGTCAGAAGGGATTTAGGTACTTAAAGCTAGATTCACAAAGAAATTTAGGCATAGTGGCACTGATTTTCATGCCTAATTTTCAGTTGCCCAGAAAATCACTGGGATTCACAAAGCCAGAGTTTAGCTCATAGGCTCCCTACACAATGAACAGGGAATGATAGATGCCTCAGAATGGAATGCACAAACCCCAGCATACTAGGTGGCTCCTTGTCTACGACTGCCAATGGAAGAAGCTCAGGTGAAGGATGTGTGCTAAACTCAGTCCCTTTCTTGGAGCTAGATGTCTAAATCCAGGCTGCAGGGAGGTGCCTCCATCCACTTGGACATCTCAGTTGCAAACCTGTGCTGGATTAACCCACCACTGGGCCTTTGGCAAACATACACCTTCTAATATGAATAACAACAAACAGCGTGGCTTGTCCAGGCCAAATATGAGTGGAATTGTGACCACGTATGCCAGGTCCTGATGCCACTCACTCAAATTTGTCCCAGCAGCCTCTCTCTCATGAGCATACTTCTGTAGCCTGGTGGTTAGAGCATGCACGTAGGAGACCCAGGATCTATTCCTCCTTCTCCAATTACTTTTAAATTATTGAGCTGTAGCCCAACACCTTCAGCAGGGGAGACTGAGGGAGTCCTACAGCAGAATAGCCCCAAGGCTAGGGCACTCAACTGAACAATAGCAAATCCCACTGCAAATCCCTTCTCCCCCTGAGTTGTGGGGAGTATTTTAACTTGGGGGCAGGGGGGAGCCTCCCAGGGGATTTACCCTAACCACCTGGCTAAAATTTATGGCAGGGTTCTCCACTCTCCTCCCATCATTTTGTGTAAGATTTTTATAGGGGCCCAGTTCAGTAGGTGATGTCTGAGCATGCTTGCTGGATTAGGAACATCATTCTTCTCCTGGTTTGTGCATCACTCAGAGGCCTAGTCATCCAGATGCCTGGTGTGGGGTTGCAGCATGCATACTCAGAAGCAGAAACATTGGCGCTTAGGGCAGTCTTACTGCAAGACTTTAGATGCCAAGTGCGTTTAGCCAACTACAGGGTTCAAGAACAGCTGAGAGGCTCTTTGTGAATACCAGTGAGGGCTTCTGGGATTTAGTCACCTACAGCCTTTTGTGAGTCTAGCCCTTGGCACCTTGGAAGACTGGGCCTGATTCGTGCCTCATCTCAATCCCACTTTTCCTTACATTATAGGTGCAAACTGATTTTAATTAATATAGAGTGTCTTCTTATTTAACTTTTTCAGATACCCCCCACACTTATTCAATTAAATTACACATCCAATCCTTCTGTAAGAAATACTGTTTTTGTTATAAAGGCTACTTCACTTTTCATAGCCATATATGAACTGACTTCAGCTGCAGCTTTAGAGGAAATTGATTACACAAACGCCACGTGTCAGAGGATTTCTTCATGCATGGAGAGGCAGTGTGGTCTAGTCGTTTGGGCAAGAGACCTAGGTGCCAGTAATCTGGGTGTCATTTCCCTGAACTAGTGACTTTAGACAAATTATTTAGCTACCTATGCCTTGAATGTTCTCATCTGTAAATTAGGTGTAATAATACTCTAATTTCATATGGTGGTTTTTGTGCTCTGAAATGACTCTTTACATGGCATCACAATGTTTCAGCATTTATTGGCTCTCAGGGATTTCTTAATCAAATTTGTTCATATGTTCTGAAAAGGATTTTTTTTCCCATAACTACCAGCTCTGCATAGTCAGACTGGAATCTGGGAATTGTCCCTTTTTACACATCTTTTTCCAGGAGTAAAGCATCCCAAAGGCCAAACCATGGTTTCATTGTGCCTACCCCCAGGTCTTCAATGAGGTTACATAGGTATGATTCAGGGGATAATTTGACCTGCAGGCATTTTAGTAGTAGTTCTTGTGTGTGAGACAGACAGCACCTTGCTCAGCTTTCAGAACCCAGGTTGTTTGCTTGGATGTCATTTAGAACTATTTTTTAATTTATGTTTTGAGCTTTTGTTCAGCAAATCGCTCAGTCACAGTAAGCACAGAAGGCCAAGAGGTCTTTTCAAACAAGAGCCACACTTTAACACTTGTCCTGTCAAGCTAGAGTATAATTGAACATTTTTCTCTTCACATCTCACTCTGTAGAACCATGAGTAGACTTTGGGGGAACTTATTTCCTGATAGCAGTCATTCTGAACTCAAAGCTACATTGCCAATAGCCCTTCTTCTCCAGATATTCTCACACTAGAGCAAAGACATAACATATGTCACCTGATGAAAAGGAGGGAGAAGCTTTTATTGGATTTAGGCTTTTTTGTGATGCAGGTTCCTTTCGTGTCAGAATGGAATACACTATCTTTATAGCAGTTGCCAAATGGTTTTGTTGTCTCTTAACAAAGTCTTTTTAATACCAGTTTTTTTCTGCACGTACTTTTATTTTTATGCATTTAAGTCTAGTGGGCCAATGAGAACGTGACATCTCTTCATTTCCTGCACAGCTTGGCATTGTATTTCCTCCGGCAGGTTTGCCTCAGGTTCACCACTGCTGCTTTATTTTTTCAAACCAGCGACCTGGTTCTGTAAAGTGACATTCGCCTAGTAAATTTCAGCACAATGAAGTATTTGTTAGAGTGCTCTGTATAGTTTTTTTTTTTTAAAGAAACCCAACACATCTCCTTCTTGTCTTTAACTCCCTATTAATTCCTTGGCCCAAGACGATAGGCAGCTTTACCAGGTAGTGCCTGGGAAACCTGAATGCTGGCTTTGAGGGATTATAGAGATTTTCTACAGCCTTAAAATCATCCATCATGAAGTCACATTGGTAGCTATACTTTTGCTTCCCTCTCTAAATCTTTTTATTTAAAGAATAAACAGTCACTTCCTCTGTCGTAAACATGTCCCATTTTAGAAAGTCAGCTATGGGCGCTTCTAACAAGTGTGCCACATTAAATAATTAATTGCTCTTTTTTACTTTTCTTAGAAGAGCTCTTCCCAAAGGTTTAGGAACAACTGCTTTTCAAGTTTATCCCTGACACCGTGGTGAGAAAGTATAAGGAAAAAAAATAGAATAATTTTGATCACTCTGATATTAAGAGTTATTTCAATATCTTATTTACATTGAGGTGGTTTCTATGGCATTGTATTAGCTCACTCCTATTGCTGTTAATATGTCCATGCAGGTCTTAGAGGCAGAACGCCTTCTGCAGATACAGGTCTTTCCATGCACAAAGGAGCAGAGGAGCTTTGTGTTTTTACTGATTTCCCTGGAGTGTCACTTTGGGGTTTATTCGGGCCAGTAAGGGGTTCAGTCAATCCTGCCTTGTAACTCTGGGTGCCTTTAGTCCTATGCTACTGTGGGTCACAGCCTGACACCAAGAGCCAGTATACATGCATGCAGGCCACACCCTGGCTTCTGCCATCCAGTTACTCTTTGCAGGAGGACCTCAATGACCCATCCAGCCCTGAGTTGTTTCCCCCCGCCCCCAACCAAATATCTTTCTCTTCAATGTGCAGTCCCTGTAACTGTAGCACCCACAAAACCTTATCACGTTTGCTGCTCCTTTAAAAAGGCTATACACCGCAGTTTAGTAATATAACTGGTGTTGACAAAACCACCACGTCAATCAAAGCACTGAATTGGTTTATGGTAAAAGTCAAACTAATTTTTTTAACAGAAAGACATAGGTTTAAATGATACCAAGTAGAAGGAATAAGACTATAAATAGTTACAAACAAAAGTAAAAATGTCCCTCTAAGACTAAAACTCAACTTAGCAAACTAGAATGTTTTGCTCAAATATGTTTTTCTCACCACAGTCATTCTACCAGCATGGCTGGCCCATTCTTTAGCCAGGACCCAATATAAACAGAACTCAAAGTGTTTGGTTTCTTAGTCTCTTCAGGTGAAGCATGCCAAAAAATCTTTTTCAGCCTGCTTGTAACCTCAAAGTTTTATCTTTGTTTTCAAAGTCAGGAAGCCCTCACGGGGGCTCAACTTGCTGTGTCTACCAGAAAGCTGACACAATGTTAATTTTTGCATGCTCCTCCCCTCATCAAGATAGTTAAGAGGCCACTCCTACTTGTTAGTTTAATGGCTTAGTTTATCTTCTATGTAAATGTACTTTCATTGTCCCTCCTTGCTTAATTTGCATTTGGGACACATTCAAGCAGATGGGATCGTATTCCTTGGTCAAGAGTGAGGTGATGTCACCTGAACTTGCCAAACACATTTAAAGGAAATATTTCCCAAACATATTCATAATTTGTATATGTCATCCATATATACACCCCCATCAGAAAATTAATTACCAGTGTGTTACCAATTCACCTATGCTACCTTATATGGCACCTTTTAGATACAGATTATGACACCAGTGAGTTGGGGCAATGAGTATGTCAGTTGCTGAAGTGAAGTATTTAACCACCAATGGCTTTTTTTCACTCCTGGGTTCATCTATGTCTACGTCCCTGTAGTAACATCAGCCGCTAAAATACCACAATTAAACAATAGACTCAAAAATGTATAAAAGGCAGCACTCTCAAACTATTTTATTCTGCCCAGTGTAAACATTGAGACCGAGGCACAGATACTCAAGTGTGCCCACTGAAATCAGGCAGGCAGCATTTGAACATAACCTGTTTACAAGCAACACTGACATGACTGAAATTTTGCTCTCCTCTTAACAAAAGTGGTACATTGTTGTATGGTAATGTAATATTATTAAGGAAGGCCTGGTGCACACACAGTTTTTGTACCAATACAGTTATTTAGGTTGGGGGGAGGGAAGGTGATTTTTTTTTACTAGAATAGTTATTGTGGTACAAGCCCTAGGTTTTTTGCAAAAAAAGGTGGGGTGCCTAATGTGTGCAGGTAACAGTTTGGATACAATTATACTAGTGTGAAGGTGTCTTCATTTGATATTCTTTATTCCCTTCCTGTGCAGGAATAAGCTATACCAGTATTAGCACTTTTATACCAGTATAAATACATCCACATGAGGAGGGGTTTATAGTGCTTTAACTATACCAGTATAAACAACAAGGAGTCCGGTGGAACCTTAAAGACTAACAGATTTATTTGGGCATAAGCTTTTGGTTACGCATGAAAGCTTATGCCCAAATAAATCTGTTAGTTTTTAAGGTGCCACCGGACTCCTTGTTGTTTTTGTGGATTTGGACTAACATGGCTACCTGTCCTGATACGTTATACCAGTATAGTTAAGTGATACAACTGCTGCATGTAGCCAAGGCCCTTTTATTTCTAATTTAATATATGTCACTCCATTATAAATAATTACACATTGAGAGACAGAATAGCATGGTCCATTGCCTAAGGACCTGCACTTGAAAGTCAGTGGACCTTAGGCTTCTAAAGCCTAGATTCACAAAGGGACGTTGTTGTTGCAACACTCACCAATGTAAGCCTAATGCCTAGGGGCTCCACCGCCTAGCTGAATTCAATGTCCTGAGTTAGGCATCCTAGCAGAGGAAAGGGATGGGGCTTAGGGCCTAGATTCCTCAAGATACTTAGGCACCTAATTTGCATTGATCTAGGTCTCTACGTGCCTGACTGACAGGCCAGAGGGAGGCATCTCCCTCTATACATGAGTCTCAGCCTTAAACTCTTTCCTGGACTTAGGTCCCTAAGCCATTTCTCATGAAAAGCTAGAGTGAAAGAGAGAGAAAAAGGGGTGATATGAAAAAACACTTTTCATTCACCATAAAAATCACAAAGAAAACATTAGAAAATGTTATAAGACTTAAATATAATATATTAAATATACAAATAGCAAGACATAAATAAAGATAAATACACCTCAGACACCCATTACACATGGCGCTCCCAGGAATCACCATCATCCAGTTCACCCAAAACATTGTTAACACACCAGGTTAACCAAAAGGTATACAAATTACAAGTCCTTTTCCAAGCAATGTAGTCATTCTGCAATCAAGTGACAGTCAATGCACACAAAAACCCCAGTACATCCATGCCTGTGCCCCTGCCACTCTTTCGTCGTTTGACCTGACCCAGTTAAAAAATTGTCCAGGCACAAAACAGGCCCTGTGCAAACATTGTAGCTCACATCCAGAATAAACATGGCCCTGGAGAAACCCAGTCCTAAATGTCTAAAAAGATGTGGCAAAAAAATCAAAATGAGGAATCAAACAGGAATACTGGAGGGGGGAAAAAAGAACATTGTATCTGAGGCCAAACAGGAGCACTGCATCATTACAATGCTGTGCAAGACTGTGAGGCCACCCAAGCATTTAAGAAGATGAAATTTCTACAGCATCCTTCAGACCAGAGATAGAGTCACCCAGGGGCACATGCATCATCCAGGGAGATCAGAAAGGGTGGTATAATGCCACACCTTGACACAGTCATCATACAGCTGCTTATTGCTCATGACTGGAAAAGGAATTTATATCTGGCCCTTCCAGGAGAACAACTTGCCCAAGTGCACACAAATCCTGTTGTGTGTAGAAAACAGGCTCGTGGGGAGACAGCCTTGGGAGGAGGGGAGGAAGAGGATTAAAAACAGTAGCTTTTCCAAGAGCCATGGCCTGAAAAATGCCTTTTTTGGCTGAGCATGTCACAGGCGTTCCCAGGCATTGAAAAGCCATTGCAGAATGGCAGCCAATTCAGGCTCTTTAAGCAACCAGGTGCTAGCAGAAACAAGTGAAAGTCAAAGCCCATTCCTCTAGTGTGATGGAAAGAGTGAGTTAGGGACCTTCAGGCCAGGACAGAGCCAGAGGACAGCAGCAGCTGAACAGACTAAAGGTGAAAAGCCACTCCCCTACTGTCCAGATCAATAACACCCTCCCCCCCTTCATTTAATGGCGAGATCAGCAACGGAAGGTGCAACCAGTGATAACCATTCCAAAAAAGGGGTCAATGTCACTCTGAATCTGTCCCAGGCGCTCCAGGGGAGGGGGGCCAGACACACCAGTCAGTGCCACGATTCTTAGGCCATGAAGTTATTGTTAACCAAAACACGCCTCCTAAAAGAAAGTTCAGGAAGGAGCCCATGTCACTTCTGCAGCCAGCCCCGCTTTGTCTCCTCAGATTCCTTCAAATTATTTAACATATAATTACTCAAATTAAAGAAAAATCCAAAACTTTAATCTGAGACCAAAGTTACTGCAGATCAGGTTGCACATCAACTCCTGGAAAATGGCAGGACACCAAAAAAACAACCCAAGATCCAGTTTAAGTGACAAGAAAACCAAGAGACATATAATTTTGGAGTACATTATACAGTAAATAATTTAACCTCCAATATCAACCCCCTCAAAAAATGACAAAGCTGCCGTCTAGATGATGTGTACTGAACAAATCAACCACTTTAGACCAGCAATAAAGAACTGGTTACTCAGGTTGTTTAAAACATCCTCAACTACATACACAGTACCCAAGATCTAGCAACAATCCTAGAACAGCAGGGTTGGAAGGGACCTCGGGAGGTCATCTAGTCCAATCCCCTGCTCAAAGCAGGCCCAATTGGGACTGAGGCTATGAAGGTAGATATTACCATATCCGAGGTAGAAGCCAAACTCGAACAGCTTAATGGGACTAAATCGGAGGGCCCAGATAATCTTCATCCAAGAATATTAAAGGAACTGGCACATGAAATTGCAAGCCCATTAGCAAGAATTTTTAATGAATCGGTAAACTCAGGGGTTGTACCATACGACTGGAGAATTGCTAACATAGTTCCTATTTTTAAGAAAGGAAAAAAAAGTGATCCGAGTAACTATAGGCCTGTTAGTTTGACATCTGTAGTATGTAAGGTCTTGGAAAAATTTTTGAAGGAGAGGGTAGTTATGGACATTGAGGTCAATGGTAATTGGGACAAAATACAACATGGTTTCACAAAAGGTAGATCGTGCCAAACCAACCTGATCTCCTTCTTTGAGAAAGTAACAGATTTTTTAGACAAAGGAAATGCAGTGGATCTAATTTACCTCGATTTCAGTAAGGCATTTGACACGGTTCCACATGGGGAATTATTAGTTAAATTGGAAAAGATGGGGATCAATATGAAAATTGAAAGGTGGATAAGGAACTGGTTAAAGGGGAGACTACAAGAGGTCATACTGAAAGGTGAACTGTCAGGCTGAAAGGAGGTTACTAGTGGAGTTCCCATCAGTTTTGGGGCCAATTTTATTTAACCTTTTTATTACTGACCTTGGCACAAAAAGCAGGAATGTGCTAATAAAGTTTGTGGATGACACAAAGCTGGGAGGTATTGCTAACACAGAGAAGGACCGGGATATCATACAGGAAGATCTGGATGTCTTTGTAAACTGGAGTAATAGTAATAGAATGAAATTTAATGGTGAAAAGTGCAAGGTCATGCATTTAGGGATTAATAACAAGAATTTTAGTTATAAATTGGGAACGCATCAGTTGGAAGTAACAGAGGAGGAGAAGGACCTCTGAGTATTGGTTGATCACAGGATGACTATGAGCTGCCAATGTGATATGGCTGTAAAAAAAGCGAATGCGTTTTTTAGGATGCATCAGGTGAGGTATTTCCAGCAAAGATAAGGAGGTGTTAGTACCGTTATACAAGGCACTGGTGAGACCTCATTTGGAATACTGTGTGCAGTTCTAGTCTCCCATGTTTAAGAAGGATGAATTCAAACTGGAACAGGTTCAGAGACGGGCTACTAGGATGATCCGAGGAATGGAAAACCTGTCTTATGAAAGGAGACTGAAAGAGCTTGGCTTGTTTAGCCTAACCAAAAGAAGGTTGAGGGGGTATATGATTGCTCTTTATAAATATATCAGAGGGATTAATATTTAGGGAGGGAGAGGAATTATTTAAGCTTAGTAACAATGTGGACACAAGAACAAATGGATATAAACTGGACACTAGGAAGTTTAGACTTCAAATTAGATGAAGGTTTCTAACCATCAGAGGAGTGAAGTTCTGGAACAGCCTTCCAAGGGGAGTAGTGGGGGCAAAAGACATATCTGGCTTTAAGACTAAGCTTGATAAATTTATGGAGGGGAATGGTATGATGGGATAGCCTAATTTTGGCAATTAATCAAAGATCAGTTGCCAAATTATCAGCAGGTAAGTATGCCCAGGGGTCTGGGATGGGATGTTAGATGGGATGGGATCTGAGTTACTACAGAGAATTCTTTCCTGGGTGCTGGCGGGTGAGTCTTGCCCACATGCTCAGGGTTTAACTGATCGCCATATTTGGGGTCGGGAAGGAATTTTCCTGCAGGGCAGATTGGCAGAGGTTTTTCGCCGTCCTCTGCAGCATGGGACACGGGTCACTTTCTGGAGGATTCTCTGCAGCTTGAGGTCTTCAAACTGCAATTTGGGGACTTCGATAACTCAGACATAGGCTAGGGGTTTATTATAGAAGTGGATGGGTGGGATTCTGTGGCCTGCATTGTGCAGGAGGTCAGACTAGGTGATCATAATGGTCCCTTCTGACCTTAAAGTCTATGAGTCTATGAGTCTAAAATCATCCCAGCCAGGGCTTTGTCAAGCCTGACGTTAAAAACCTCTAAGGAAGGAGATTCCAGCACCTCCTTAGGTAACCCATTCCAGTGCTTCACCACCCTCCTGTGTTGTGGCACTCCTGAAACTAGGGAAGGACGCAATGCAGCCAAAGAATTTCCAGTCCATATCACTAGTATGACACTTCTACAAGCTGTATGGGCATCCCATCCTTAATCAAGTATCACCACTCACCGAAAGGCAACTAAACCCAGAGGAAGCTGGATTCCACCCAGGCAAGTCATGCACTAGTCAAGTTCTGAACATCAAAGATGGCTTTGAAAAGTGTATGGTAACAGGTACCACATTTGTCAACCTATCAGAAGCATCAAAGGCTTTGTAAATCAACAAAGGCTCCTCACTAGAATATATGCCAAAACAAAAGATCATAACTTTGTACATGTGATACAATCTCTACTAGAGACTCAATATTTTTACATTGAACTATGTGGGAAGCAGAGTTGATGGTGGCATCAGAAAAACAACCCACCACAAAGAAGCATATTCTTGACAATATGCGTCAGCATCTATATGCATGATCAACTGAGCCATCTCGGTACAGGATATTTTGTCTTTTGCCAATGTCCTATGCATTGCTGGCCAAGATCAGACTCTTGCGCAGATTGACAGTATGCTAACGTTGATGCCATTTGCGTTCTCAGACTATTACACCAAGAACCAATTGCATGCCCACATAGCCCAAACGCAAGTGAGTCTCTTCCATCTTCAGAATTGTAAGGCCAATAGACAGCTCAACATTATCTGGAATGGCATATGGCTTGCCCACTGCTGGAACCTTGTCTTCTTCAAGGCACATGTGGAGAAGACAAAAGGCAAAGTTAGCACCCAGAACAACATACTCAGGAAGCTGTAAATTAAAAATGAGAAACCAACCTATCAATGCCACGAGCCATTGTACTTGCACTTTACTATTCAATGGCCAAATACACATGCCTAAAGTGGGAAAAATCAGCTCACACAAAGAATCTGGATCCTGTGCTGAATGATAGCTGCGGCTACATTACAGGATGTCTAAAACCAACAAAATGTCTAACTAGAATCACTCCACTGGATATGAGAAGTGCAATCACAAATAAAATGGAATGATTATGACAGCTCAAAGATACCAGATAACCACTACATGGCCACATCCTGGTTTGAAATGACAGCTCAGCTTCTGAGCTGCAACAGAACTGGTTAAAAAAAATCACTGATGGCTACACAACTCAAATTGCTTGATGAGGTTATCAAAATGCACATCAACATTCTCAAATGCTGTCCCACGGGCAAGGAGAAGGATAGGTCAACATGGAGATGTTTAAATCGCCATTGAACAAGAGTTGTATGTGCAAGTGGGTTATTCCAACAACCCAGAGATATTACTGCAGTGAAACACCAAACCCAGTTCCTGGAGGAACTGTGCAATACAGAAGGTCTCACTAGGGATACAAAATGGGCCAAATCATGTGCCCAACACTAGAAAAACCTGTGATTGTGGTGGAAGGACACGAGAATAAGATCTCAAAGGTGCTGGGGAAGAAAAGGGAAACTGCTGCACTGCCAAGAGGCCAATAAACCAAATTGTTCTTAGACCAGTTGATTCAGGCAGAGTTCATAAACTTATGAACAGGTGCAAAATGCCTGCACTTCACCCTCAGATGGGATAAAATGGAGATGTCATCAGCATAGGCCAATAGACAATCTGGTAAGCATCCAATACCGCTTGTGCAAAAATGCTAATTGTTCTGATTCTTAGGAGGTGCAAGAATGACTCCTTGTTTAGGGCATACAATGTCCCAGACAGACGGCACCCCCGATGAATACTTCTCTCAAGCAAGGGCAGTGAGTTATTTGGGCCTGTGGTGCCTGGACTCCAGCAATATTCAAGGCCTGGGGGCCCAGCTCCACCAATGTTTGAGGCCAGGTCTCTCCCCTGGCCCTACCTGCCTCCCCTGTGCACCTCCCCCGGGCCCCGGAGCATCCCTGCCTCAAGCCAGTGGTTCCCCCCTGCAACTCCATGCTGCACTACACTCTGTTGGCTCCCGGCATCAGCTGATGCTGCAGGTTCCTAGTACCCCCCAACCACTAGTGCCAGGGAAGGCTGACCCTGCCCTTCCACCTCAGACCCTTCTCTTTTCCAGTAGGACCCTCCACCAGCACAGTGGAGGGCCCCCTGCCTGCAGTCACTGCTCCTGCCCCACACTGGGCAAGGGGCAGTCCTATCCCCCACCCCCAGAGGGGTTACAGTGAGGGGCAGCAGCAGGGGAGGAGGTGCACATGTGATGGCAGCCCTCCCCCCCCAGCACCCACCACAAGCAAGGCAAGGGGGCTCCCTGGACCTGAGAGAGGCGCTAGGAGCACATGCAGTGACAGTAGTGCAAGGTGAGTGTGCTGCTGGCGGGAAGAGGGCTGGGGAGGAGTCCTCCTCTATGGACTCAGCCCTGGGGCAGCATGCCTGCACCCCAAACTCCTCATCCCCAGCCCCACCCCACCCCAGAGCCCGCACCCCCAGCCAGAGCCCAAACCTCTGCCCTAGCTCTGAGCTGCTGCCATACCCCAAAACCCTCATCACCAGCCCTGACCCAGAGCCCTCACATTTTACATTATTTTTAAAAATATATATCAGCTTACAAGGCAGATGTGGGGGGGGGGCGGGACTTGGACCTGTTATGGGCACCACCAAAAATTATACCAACCTGCCGTCCCTGCTTCTGTGTACTGGGAAGCAATAGCCAAGACCCACATCAATCTTTAAAACACTAAAAACTTTATGTTACATTTATTAAATATGAAATAAGTGCTTCTAATGTTTTAAAAAGATACCTATAGTCAGCTCTGTCAAATGCTTTCTGCTGATCCATTGAGATAAACCCCATGTCCAGATTAAAAACTCAAAGAAAAAACATCTTGAATTAAAAATAAATTATCAAAAACACAGCAGGTGCAATACATTTGATTAAGGTGTATCAAAGAGTTCTGATAATTCTTAAGCTGATTTGCTAAGTTCATAGATAGGATTTTATAATCAGAATAGAAAAGGAAAATATGTCTCCAGTTTCAAAAGTCTCAAAGATTCCCTTTCTTGAGCAGCAGAGTGATGACTGCCTTGTGGTGGCTGAGGGGAAGCTCCTTCTCCTGAACACACACCAACACCACCAGCAAAAATCATAAACTGAACCAATAAAATGCCAAAAAAATGTTTATAAAATTCAGATGGTAGCCCATCAATACCAGGGGCCTTGTCCAGAGAGCTGATGGACTGCAACAAAAGATCTTGCAAAGACAGAAGGGCATTTCTTTCCCTTTTTTAGTCTCAGATCTTACCTCATTTTCACTGGTGTTCCCTATGTTAGATGTCCAATCGCTGCTAACCTTTTTGGTGAAAACTGTAACAAAAAAGACCTTTAGCACGTCTTCCATTTCCACATTTTCTGTTATTGTCTTTCCACTCTCATTAAGTAAAGGGCATATCCCAGGGATTGGCAACTTTTGACACGCAGCTCACCAGGGTAAGCACCCTGGCTGGCTGGGCCGGTTTGTTTACCTGCCTCGTCCGCAGGTTCGGCCGATTGCGGCTCCCACTGGCCGCGGTTAACTGCTCCAGGCCGATGGGGGCTGCTCACTGAAATATGCAACATCTTCAGGATAGTCTGCCTGTGGGAAGTCACTCCCTGAACCAGCCAGTCATCATGAAGAAAAGGTGTAAAATGCACTCTCTTAGCCATCAGCTAGGCTTTGTGCATCCGATAATTACAAGCCCAGCGTTTCAGGTTCTTTGAATGAGAGAAACAGTCCTCAGAGGATTAAGCTAAGAGGGCACTAATCAGTATTAAGTATGTCTTTGTCTCTGAGAGGACTGGGTGTGTGTGCTATAATAGGCAAGTGTTTAGGAAGAGAAGGCTTAAGATAGCTGTGTAAAATGGAGCTTTTCATTTTTGGGGGGAAAAGGCCAGCAAGAAAGAACCCAGGAAAAGCTTAAATGGAGAAGGGTGTATTAAAGTTTATACACAACCAACAATGAGTCAGAGAGTAGCAGAGAGGTTAGGCCTTTGCTGGTGAGGCAGACCCCAAAAAAGAAGCTACAGCCCCAAGTTGTATGCAGAAAACAGCCTCTGATGCTTAAAATTGCTCAAAGAGTAAAGCTAAGCACATCTGTGTTTCAATACTTCAAGAAGCAAGTGAAGCTAGATGTCTAACCTTGGAGGGCAGTTCAAGAGAGCAGAAGTCCAAAGCTCCAGTCTATAGAAAATATCTAGAGGCGAGACAGTAGGAGATTCAGCCCAGAGAGCCAGAAGTAGAGTAGCTGTAGGAAGATATGTATGACCAGAACAGATGTGCACTAATGACTTAAGAATTCCTATTTGGAAATTACTTGTATTATTAAGTGTGTTATCCTATCAAAGAAAACATGGGCCTGTGGGTGTTTGATCAGGTTTGGACCACAGAATTATTCACTGGCACCTCTTTGAACATTTTTAGTTATGTTATTTATGTCAAGTTCTCATTTAATGTTCTTTGGTGCAACTTCCTTGAACTGAAGGATATGCTAGACAACATGATTTCATTGTCTTATTCCTCAAAGTTTGTGGAGAAGGCCTATCACCACTTTGTAACCCCTCATCCTTGGCTGAACCACTAGGTTTCATATACCAATGAAGGTCTAATGTGTGGAGCACTTGCTGAATTTGCCATAGTTTGCCGCAGCTTCCAAAAGCAATAAAATGATATTCAGAGAGGTTCAGGCTTTCACAAGACAATAGGGAGGAAGCTACTGTATGTATAAACTTTGTGATACATAGTAATTCCTACATACAGTACAAGGTGTCAGCTAGAAAAAATCCATTCAGCCCCCAAAACTTTTAGAGCACAGCTACCTTTCTGCTCTTTGCTTGTAATTATTTTTACTCACACTTCAGAGGTTTCAATTTCAGGTCTCTTCAGTTCCCTGCTGTTTTATATAGACTCTCTGAACAGGGTGACTAAATGTCTTCACTGAAATATTTCACCTTCAGGTTTACGTTTACTTTATTTTAGTGATGGAGAATAAGCCTTAGCTCTTACTTTACAAAGATGTTACATTAAAACATTCATGTACATTTTCCTTGAATTATATAAAGGACAATGTCCAGCAATTATTTTTGTCCACCATCCTGTAGTACAATCTACTGGCATGGACCCCTGTGTTTGTGTAGAATCCAGCTGATGTAGGCAGCTCTGATTCTCCATGACCTGCTCCTTGCATAATCAGTTACACAAGTCCAAAGGAGGCTATATAAGGTACAGTGCAAAGAAGAAACAAGCCCATTGGTTTTCACATGGGACCGGGAAGTAGGGGGTGGGGTTGCAGGAAGATCATGTTGTGGGATTGGGTCTATATCTGGAATATGTTTTTACACTCCACTTTATGTAACAAACCATCAACTTGTCATATATTTTCCTATCCTGTGTTTTTTTTTAATTTATTTTGCAACCATTTTTCCGTAAAATGCCAAACATCTCTGGGCAGGTGCTGAGTGCCCTCAATTCCCATTGTCCTCAGTGTGAGCTGAGGGTATTCAGTACTTTATAAGATTGGACCCATCAAATTTCATCCTGTGTTCTGGATTTATGTACTCATGGAGAGTCAGGGAAATTATTACTACAGTTTGTATTTCTAATAACCTTCAGTGTTCAGTTGTAATTTGTTATTTACTACCAGAATATAGCACAAGGTTTTTAGGGGAATTATCTTTATCTTAATCCATTCTTACACTGTTTTAACTGATACATAAGGGGGTTCAAGCAACTTGCCCAATATTACACACCGGTTTAACCAAGATTAAAGGCTGGGATTTATCTGGATCTCAGTGGTTTGCTCTACCTTTATTGACCACATATCCGCTTCATGGCCTATACAGCATTGCTTCAAGGCAATGCAACTTTCTTTGTGTATGTGCGTTATCAATCAGTGTTATTAGAGCGAGAACAATAGGTTGTGAATGGAGCATGCTCTAGATCACTAAATCAGGAAAAGGTGGTGAACAAAGCTGATACTTGGGCATATTGCCAGCTGTGTGCAAATCACAGGAGAGAATTGTAATGATGCACTTAACCCAAATATCTCTTTGAAAACTAGAATAGAGAAACATAGAAAACATATTATGTTCTGGGATTGTGTCAATGACAGTGGCGGATTTATGCATGGGCTCACGGGGCCCTGGCCAATTTGGGGACCCCCAGGGGCATCTCATGATGTGAGGGCAGGATGATTTAGCTGCTGCATCCTCTGCTCTGCTGGCCAGGCTGGCAGTGCTTGGGCCAACACTTCTTGGATGAGCCCGTGGCGGGGGATCAGCTGGTGAGTGTGACTGGAGGGAGCAACAGAAGCTGCTGCCTCATCCTCTCCTGCTTGTTGTTTTCTTTGCTGCTGCCCATGGCTTCTCGCCACCACCAGTGACAGGCTCCTCCTGCATCCTCCTGTGCCTGGCCAGGCAGCTGGGGCTTGGCGGTGAAGGAAGATGGGGAACACAATCTCCTGCTGTAACTTCTCCAGCCCCAAGCTGCACAGGAATGCCCATTCCCAGCTGGAGTCCTACTGCCCCAAGTCAGCGATTAGCTGTGAGGACATGGGCTGTGACCGGAAAAACATAGATGGTAAGAAGGCCAGGTGGGTTGCTGGGATGGGGAGCTCCCTGGAGCTGGAGGAGCCAAGGAAATCCTCTCTATCTACAGATGCAGCCCCAAAGGAAATGCAACCCCTACAAGTGAATGGGGAGCCAAGGTGAGGGGAACTTTCTGCTGTCCTGCTCAAGGGGGGGAACATGGAAATCCCCAACCCTCCCCCAACACATATTGAGGAAGCACTCATTGCCTCTTCCTTGTTTCTCAATGTTCATTCACTTCTCTCCCCAGGGCATGACCTATTCTCTCCCCTCCTCTTCCACTTTTTTTCATGTGTCTTTTGGTGATTGTGAAATATATGGTGAGACAGAGGCTTTGTTTCGGTTTTTTATGCCTCCATCCTTGGGATGCCCCATCCCTGCATCTCACAATGCAGCATTATCAACCCCATCCTAATATGTCATGATGTAGCCCTGTTTACCCCCACCACCGCTGAGACCTTTGTGGCCCCTACCTCCCCATGCATGTTGTTCACAGCCTTGGGATCTTAGTGTGGATTCTTGCCATGTACATTGGGATAAGGCATTATGTACCAGTCTGCTCAGCTGATATAAGGCCTTTCATAGTATAATTCTTCCACCTTAGCATTGGATGAAATCCTGTAATGTGATCTACCCCAGACTGTACTTTTCAGATCTATGCATGTATTGCCCCCTTCACCCAGCATAGACAGCTGTGGCACTGTTTACACTGGTCCACAGCTTCCAGATCCAACTCATTCAACTATGAATTTCACAAATAAATTATGGCCCATCCAAATTTACTTAACAAAGGTGGTCAGTGGAATCAACTGTTGTCATAAACTAATTGCCATCTGTTGCTATGTGAATGCCAAAGCCCAGCCTGGTTGGGGGATAAAACATAAAGGAAAAACCCAGATAGTTATAGAAGTGGTAGTAATTAATCTTGTGTGGACCTTCAGTTCCGGTGACTTTTTTCCCTCCATTACACTGATTATGAGGCATTGGTATAATGATGAATATTCTCTCTCTGTAGTATTATTGGAGAAACTATATTCTCAATGGTTTAGTAATGATTAACCATCCTGTTGTGTGCTCTGGCTAATCAGAACCTGACCTATTCTTAAAAGCGAGATTTAATGTGTACGTATAAACTAGTTTCTGATTAGCTGAAAAAGTTAGTCCTAAACTTAATTGGTAAAATGTCAACTTTCTCATGGTTTGACATGAATTGCCTTTGGCAGAAAGCCAAAAGAGTCATTGTGGTATACATCAGATTCTTTCAACAGTTTTTCATAGTTTATGTGATCGATTGCAAATATTGTTTTAAACCCAGTTCTCACTATTGGTTGTAACTTAAAGTTCTTAATAATAGAGCAATTTTACCTCAGATTAGAATTATTTCTTTTAATCAAATTACTTTCTGGAACTGTGACTGTTGTCTTTCCGACATCTTTGTTTCCGCAGTAGAAAAAACTGGACTGTAACAGGATCAATAGGTGGAAAAAATGTGTGACAGTCAGATTTAAGAAAATTGCAGGCAATGAAAGAACTACTTGCTGACCGGTGGACAACTGATTCTTTTAACACCAGTGTTGTCCAGATTAGCAGTGAACACCTTTGTGTAATGGTGTGGATAATATCTATCCATATTCATTTTCCATGTGGAAAAATTCAGTAGTTAATTTAGGCATAATGAACTGGGATATGATTTTCTTTATTAATGCAGTGTTTAAGCATTGAATGAAGTGTTTGTATTAATGCATTTTGATACATTTGTGACTTTAATAGGGTGTGCAGGGCCCAAATGTTCTTTGTGCTCAGGGTCCCAATAAACCTTAATCCACCTCTGGTCAATGGCAACTTTTGTTCCAGAGGGAAGAGCAATGGGTAAAGTTAACATTAAAAATTCCCTGTTCAATGAAGATGGAACTGGGGATTATAAGGTTTTTGTCTGGAGTGTAAAACCTTTGGGACAAAGACAGTTCCTTCTTTTGTAATTGCACAGTGCAGCATTGAACACAGGAAGTAGCGTGGGCTGACGGATGTGCTGGCCACTGCTTCCCACAGCCCCATTGGGAATCACAAACTCTGGCCCAGCCTGCCAGGATGCTTACACTGCGAACTGCGTGCCAGAGTTTGTGATTCCTTATAGACAGTTGAAGTAGATTCCAAAAGGAGGTTCCGGAATCACTTTCCCCTCACCAGAAATATCCCGGGCTAGACTAGGCGCCCATATATTTGGAATGGGCTTGGAATAATTAAATGCAATCCTTCCATGATGTAGAGAGATGAGCTAGATGACCTGGCCTGGTTAGAACTGCCTCCCAACCAAAATGGAGCTATATTCTGACAAAAAATGTTCCAGACAGAGCCCAGAATAGTTGTTTTGTGCACCTAACAAAAAGTTGCTTTACTTTCTAAGATCAGAATATTTGAATCTGGAAATTTTGAATACAATTGTGTCCCCCCTCCCACCTCCCATTTAGAATGGTGTTTTCAAGATAGGTCATGTTTTGTGCCTCTAAAGCTTATCATTATCCTTTTAGCATGCAAAAGACATACGCATCCTTTTACAGCGAGAGGTCTCCATTAAAATGTAAGTGTTTTCCCTCCCCTCAACTAGTTTCATTAGTTTCTCAAAACATTAACACAGCAGAGTGAACTACATTTTACTTTATTTGCAAGTTTTAAGAAGTTGTATGGTGAGAAAGTTTTCACCCTTAAATACCTGGTGCTTGTTTTCTACCTAGATTATAATAGGATCTTTAAAATATGGTGATGGATGTTCTCTTTCACACTGTTATAACCACTTGCTTGACTCCTAAAAAAACTAGAAGTAAAGCTTATGAACACTTATGAAAAATTCATTTGTGTTTCTCTTCATTTTAATATTTTGAATGAGTTTGGGATATATATCCTAGTCTGCACATTAGGAAGCATGACTTTCATTTGCTGTGACATATGGAGGGACATCGATTTATGTAAAACAATGTCAGATGTTATTTTGTGTGTAATTATCTCAGAAAGTTGGGCTAGCAGCAGTTTAGAAATTCATAGTTTCCAAACTATAAATTTCATCCCCATTAAAATGTATGAACACCACCTCCAACTGCACAAAAACCAACTCTACCTTAGTCTCAAAAAGGTTTACTTATATTTATTTTGGAGGCGTATTATTGGCCACCACTGTTAAAATTGTTTTGAAAGAAAGAGAGGTTTGTATTTGGGGGTTGGGGAAGGGAAAGATTTGAGATGCTTTGGAGCAAAAAAGTAGGAAAGTGGTAAAGGTGTATGGCTTTGTGAACATTTAAATGTGTCAACACATTGCTTTCATTACTGAAAGTGTAATTTAAAACCTGATGGAAATATCAAACTTTCTGTTGTTATATCTGTCAACATGTCACCTTCAGAAGCAGTTATCCTAGCTTTCATAGTTTCTCTGTGCTGCTGGAGAACAATTTATGCTTGAGGTTACAGGTGGGTGAACACTATCTCTAAATCCCATCATTCTGACTCATTCATACTTCTCAAGCTCAGAACTTTGAGATACAACATGCTAAGCCATCGGTCTCAAGCACTTTGTAAACTAATATCTTTATATGTAAGGTCTGTCCACCAGAAATGCCATTTCTGCTGTAGAACTGTGTGCATGTATACAAATTCTGATCCTATATTTAAGACTTAAAAAACCCTACAATATCATGTAAATATTGGCAAAATATTGCAGACAGATTCTCTCCTGATTTGTCTTAAAGACAAAAGGTTTAAATAATCTGACCGTGAATTTCAAGCTACTCAATGCAGAGGAATAGGCTGGCCAAATTCAACCTTGATGTAACTCCTGTAACTCCTTTTAAAATGAATTGCAATGCATTTTCCCATGAAAATGAAGTTTAGATAATGCAAAAACTATTTGCACATAATCTTATTTCTTCAGTATATATTGCAAATTCAGAGACTGATACAGAGGCTTGCAAACACTGAGGAAAAAAGAACACGTTATGTAATTTAAGAGCACAACTGAACATTGTGGCTTCAAAATTACTCATATAAATTAATCATTTAGAAAAATTAAATATGTATGGCTCTTTAAATTCTTTTTGGTGGTGACAGTGCTATACCTTGAAAAATTTCATCATATTGTGGGGGAGACGGGCTTGTTTACCAGTTTGCCCTACTAGAGATGGACTGACATGTGACATTTAGTATTTCTGTTATGGTACCACTAGTCTGATGGGGGATCAGGTATAAACGTTATATATACACATTTCCTATTGCACACCAGCTGTGCTGTATTATATTTTTTTGGAAGAACATATAGACATTCCTGTCTTTAATTTTCCTATAACACAGAGTTGGTTGAAGGCATGTGACCCTTTACAACTCTTCAGTTTTTTTAGAACAACATGTGAAATTTTTATAAATACCCATCAGATGTTTATAGCCTTTTTGGATCTTGCTTAATATTGTTTCCTTTCTAACCCAGTTTACCTTGTGTTTATAGTCTGTTTTATACCACATACTAATTGGCGGTCTTATGATTCAGTAGCTCAAGCTTTCCTTTGAACATCATTACAAATGTTACTGATGAGACAGTGAAACTTGCATTCTGATAGGTGATCATTGCTAATTTGTCCCTCAAATCATGAGCACTGCACAGAATATGAATGACTGATATCCTGCTCATTGGGAAATAATTAAAGTAAGAAGCATTAAGTGCTGTGCATCTTATCTGTGCTCTGCTAGCTCATTTTTCCTGGTATTTCTAGACTTGTTAGAAATCTCAAAACAGAGAAAACACAATATATATAATATATAATGAAACGTTCTTCCTAACGAAAGGTAGGACAGCATCTGACAGCTATCAAATAACACAAGTCATTTTGCATGGAGATAAAAATTTTGTCTTCATTTTTTCCCTAGGCATTATACAAATCTCTTTAAGTACGAGAGAATAAGAAAACAGTGGCTGTAAGACTGAAATATTTGTCAAGCAGTAGGATGGTAAAATATAGGAAATAGCTACTCGGACGAGACAAAATTTGATGAAAATATTTGAAATATTTCTAAAGGAAAATATTGATGATAATGTTCTAATTCTTAGCAAATTGCTTACTCCAAAAATGTATATCTTGGCCTTTGTCAAGATATTCTGTAATCCATTAGATAATTTGTTCTATTGTGTAGTCTTGAAGGAATGAACATTTTTCAGTACATAAGTTTAATTTTTTTCAGCTGCCAAAGTTTTTTAAAATAACTCAGGTATGAGAATTCCAGAAGTGCATGCAAAGGTTAGATGGACATGGATTAATTTGATCCAAAGAACTTGCAGCAACATTGGTTTAAGCAAGTGAGAATAATTTATCTCTGTTCCCTTCTCTCCAAGATGTCATTAAGGTTTGTTAGAAAGAAAAACAAAATCAGACATTTTTAGTTACCATTTTATTCACCATTAAGTAAAGATATGGGTTGGAATAGATATGCATCTCACATGCCATCTAGTGGGTGCTCATATCTCATCCAACATAAGGGTCAGATCCTTAGCTGGTGTAAATACACATAGCTACATTGGCTTCAATAGAGTTGGACTGAGTTACAGCAGCTGAGGATCTGGCTCTAATAATATTATGGCAAAATTCACCCTACCCTAGCCAAGGCCTCCCACACCACTGAAATCCTGTTGTCGGCTGGCACAGGAAGAACCACTGGTTGCCATAATCCATGGGCCGCATGCGGCCCATTAGGGTAGGCCGATTGTGGGCCCCGAGACATTTTGCAGACATTGACCGTCTGCAGGCCCAGCTCCCAGTGGCTGCAGTTTGCCATTCCCACCACTGCTATAGAGGGCAGCAACAGACAAAGCCAGTGGCAAGACAGAGGAAGTGCCACCGATCTGCAATTAGGCAAATACAATGGCCATAATACCATGGAGAGGAGAGGGGGCACTACCCCAACCAGTAGGCTGAGTACTGCAGCCTCATGCTTGGTCTCTGGGTAAAGAGGCATAAATTTTGCTTCCCGGTCCCCACATTTTACCTCCATGCTCCCTGATTACTCAAGTTTCATATGAGTGATGTGAATTTTGTTACCAGTAACCTGTATTAGAAGTGAATGAAGCCCCAAAATGTAGAAAAATTGTTAAAACACGTGTTTTATTTCAAAGTGTTCCCAACAGAAAGCATGGTACTCAAAACTAACACAAGCTTTGAGATAGGGATGATCTTTTATGATGTTTGCACTGTGTCCTGCATAAATGGGACTTGCTCCTAATTGGGACCTACACACACTTTCACAGTACAAACAAGATTAATACACAAAGGAAAAAATCACAATCAATTAAAATTTGCAGCATTTGCTTGGTAGTTAATGCTATATTCCAGGTTGCAATTCCCTGTGTTTTCCTACATAATTTACCTTAATCTTCCCTACCTTAATCTTCCACTGCCAAAAAGATGACTTTAAAAGTTTGAGCAAATTCTCTTCATCCTGTTATTCTTCATTCAGTGAAATAATTACACTTTTGCTAGTTATAAGAATGCCTTTCCACACTTGTTGTCATATAGATAAATCAAAGGAGCTGCCCTTTGAAAACGTAGTGTGGAACCATCTCTCACTAAGGAGTACCTGCATGTCTGAAAATGACTTGACTGGACAGTAATGAAGTTCTGAATGATTCCAAGTTAGCTACTGGGCATATGCAACTGAATATTTTAAAACTTACAGAGAGCTGCAGTGTACCTGCATGACTTCTCTCACATAGAGGTCAACACTAAAAATCAATTCAAGTTTTGGCAGAATAACCACCTCCAGAACTCTGCTATGCAGTCTGTACTAACAAGCTGACAATTATAACCGTTTTTCACTATTCTTAGCCTAGGCAATATCTGCATCTCTCCCATATCACTGTAAGGGAACTGTGGATAAATCTGGTGTCCTCTCAAACACCTCTTGTCAGTGTGTGTTTTAAGCATTGTTTCCCTTCAAGGTCCTACACAATCTGATTTCCATTTACAGGTGTTCTCTTCATAGGTGCTCCTCTTCTTTTCTGTGCTACTCTCTCATTACAGCTTTGTTAGCTACCATGGTAATAGTGCTTTAGAAACCTATTACCTATGATAAATAGATCTTCTCCCACTTTCAACTTTGTGCCATCTGTCATGCAGCCAATCCCCTACATGCAGCATAGTTTTCCAATTCCTGGCCCTCCAACATTCTTTCACTCTTTCAAATATCATCTAAAGAAGAATGTCATGCAAAAAATCTCTCTATCTTTTTCTCCTCATTGCCTTTTACCTGAATCTTTGTCTGATGTTTAGACTTGTCTACTTAGACTGCAAGCTCTTCAGAGCAAAAAAATGTGTCTTACTCTTTGTCTGAGGCATGGAGGAAGAAAGAAAAGGGATGCGGTTTATTTTGGCTGCAGCTGCATTAATTAATTTGAGAACTATCTGGCAATAAATCACACAGTTAAGGCCATGATTCCATCCTTAATCATTTCCACCTCTCCTCACCACTGCCAAACCTCTCCCCGTATGAAGGTTAAGAACGTAGCCCTACCTATAACTTGTCATGAGGTGTTTGCTAAACAGGTAGGCTATTTAAAAAGTTGTATTTAGCTTCGCTGAAATTCAAAACTGCTACCAATAAAGGCACAAATCAGAATCTTACTTGCTCATCATTAAAATATCACAGTACACATCTTGACTGCTGATGTGGCTTATTAAAGCAAAGGTTGCCAGAGAACTGGATCAGTTTATCATGCTAATTAGTAAGTACTTTCACAGGAAAGTTGCTCTGTCAAGGGCAATGGGGATCCATGAAGAAGCAACAGATTAAGAGTTACACTTAAAATACATCTGTTCTGGGAAAATATAGCTATCTGCAGGCTTGATGTGTTGGCATTAACTTATCATGTACAGTGCATTGTAGAGGATTTCACAAAGTCCATGTTGCCTCCATATGTCATCATCTCATACAAAACTTTGAGCAACAGTCTGTGGAATGCCATTTTCAAGAGGAAGCAAAGCTGAAACCAATCACAATTCATCTCCCATATTTCCAAATTCATTGCCTCTTTATTTATATTATTTTATTGACTTATATTTGTCTTGTTGTTCAAAACGTTGTTTTGAAACGTTTCTCTTGGCTTCTTCATTGCTGGGTTGCAAATATGTTTTATAGTGTAGATGACAAAGAACAAAAAAATCTATTACACTCTGTTATTTCATTCGTACTACAACCTCTTCAGCTACGGCTGTTTTCCATTTCAGAGCACCCCTGATATTGTTGCCTAATTTCCTCTCCATTTTTCATTTGAATCTCGCAGTGACATACTTTGCAATAACCTTGCCTTCTTTTACTTAAATGACAGTTATTCTTCAATAAGGTCCTCAGGATTCACCTAGTGGTAACAAAAGGAGATGCATTCATAACAAACATAAAAGGGTCTGTGATAAATGAGCTATGAAATTAAAATTAAAATTTTGGGTTTTTTTGTTTTTGTTGTTTGTTTTTTTTCATAAACCAGAACTTTTTCCAAATTTTGGATTCTCCCTCTTTCACCTTCCTTTTCTTTTCTTTTTTTGACATTTGACAATGTGTAATAGAATGAATTCTGTCCAAGTTTATGTTTTGATTGCACTTTTTAAAATTTTATTTTTCCTTTGCTCACTTTGTACCTTTTCAAA
The DNA here is from genome assembly GCF_016161935.1 of Mauremys reevesii. NCBI lineage: Eukaryota > Metazoa > Chordata > Testudines > Geoemydidae > Mauremys > Mauremys reevesii. The sequence continues at coordinate 168,178,086 of NC_052625.1, forward strand.
AGTTCTCCTACTTTGCAAAAAGTCACAGTGTCAAAAGGGCAAACAAAACACTGTAATTTTACAATTTGCTGAGGGAAATTTTGATACGTTACAGAGTAGAAAAAAGAAAAATGATAAAGTGAAAAAAATTAAATCCAATCAAAACTCTAGATATGTCATTTTATTGCCCTCCATTCCCTCCTCCCCCCACACACACGGAGGGGAAAGCTAGGGAGAAAAAAAGATTCAGTAATAACCTTGCCTACAAAACTATCATAGCTTGACACAGATGTGTTTTAGTGGAGGTTTCTGCAAATGGGATTTTCTATGTGCAGTTCTGGTTACCTCTGCTGAATATAAACAGGTTTTGTGTAAATTGTGTAAAAGATGAAGTTATACTAGAAAATGCCCCATGTCTGTGTCACTCATTTCTCTTCTAGTAGTAACCCAGCGCTGTGGTAACCTCTTGCTTCCCTGTCTGATAATGATAATTGCAGCACTATCATTCATACACAATGCCCAAGTAGGTTCACCTATTCTGTACATGGAACACAGTATGTAATTATAGTTGTTTGCATCTGAACTCTAAATTATAGACAAAGTGCTTTTGTCTGTTATAAGTAAACATTCCCCTTTCGTATCCCCTCAGGTAGCTTTTGAGCATTCTATATACTTCAGGAAAATAGCTGTTAATGGCTTTTGCCAGCTGTACACTCTTTCTGCTACTTGATTCCACGCTAATTTATCCATTTCATTACTGTACCATGTGGAGTAGCTATTTCTTCACTTTTGCCTTTACATCACCTATTTAAATGTTATCCCATTATCTATATGTCATTTCTTAATAGTGGTGTTTCTTTCCTCCCCCCACCTCTTCTGTTCTAACTACTGATTTAAAAACTGTTCTAGCTTAAGCTCTTCTTCTGATATAACTTAGCAGTGACCTCTCCCTTGTCAAATAACAAATCTTTGTTCTTCCCATTTTTATGCATTTTCAAGAGCTCCAAAGATAAACTATTTTCTTTTGCACAAGTCAAGAGATTTTATGTATCTATTTTCAACTGGCTAAGCCAGCAGGACTCTGCCAATCATTGGTAACTAATTGTTGTCACTGACTTTCCCTGTGTTGCTATTTACTCTCTTCTGGTAGCCACAGAGGAATAATATACTCGAATTTTCTGAACTCCCTTACGTCAGTGTAAATTTGCAAAAAATACAGATGTCAGTGGAGTTTCTCCAAATTTCTCTCTGTATAACTTAGATCAGAATCTGGCTCAGAACCTCTGCCTTGAGCCTATGTATATATTATTGTAAATCTCACTGGTACATACATACTTACAATAGAGAGGCATATACACACTTTTAATTTAGAATAGAGTTTTTGCTGTAATCACTCCCAAGAAGGGACACAAGGTCCATTGTTCTAGGTGCCTAAGCCCCACTCCTCAGACCTCTTCTCAGTATTTCACTTCTGGCTATCTTAGGCCACTCTTTTCTCAGCATGCTGGCTTCAGAAGAATCCCTTTCTAGCTGGTCAACTATCCCCATTCAGTCTACAGAGATCCTAGGCAGCATGGAGCTGCCTTACATGGGGCTGAACATTCCCTAGGTGGTGGGCTGCCTAGGGATAGATGTTTGTTCAGGCAAAAACCACGCAATTCCCTTCAGAAATCTGTCTCCCAATTACCTAAATCTCTTAAGCACTTTTGAAAATTTTACCTTAGCTCATGTTTTCAGTCTGCCCTGGTATGCTTTGTGCCTCAGATGAGCAATGTCTCTCAAAGTTCCCTGGCTGTACTGGAGGAAATGGTTTGCAGCACCACTCTGTGGGTACAATATACTCCTTATTGTGTAGTTAGCCTTTTTGTCTTCTCCATCTCTCTAACCAGTTGCTCCTAGGAGAAAGTATCAGAGGTGCAGCCCTTGTCCTTCCTGAAGCACCAGTGCTCTGATTCAGGCAACCCTAATGCCAATGGTGGAAGGTATATACATGTGAGGTGGGGAGGAAGAAATAGAGGTAAAGGGGATGGTTAGTCCTTGCTAGTCCCCTGCAGCTATGGTAGACAAGGGTTTGGTCTATCTGACCATGAAAATATGGCATCAGAAGAAAACCACAAGATTACTATTTTAAAATTGTAATGAAAACGTTTACAGCATCAGTAATCTGAGGAAGAGTTTGAGAATGACCAGACAATAACAATCCTGACAGTTTTGAAGTTAATGTCCCTGTTTTACCATAAGTATATTAAAAGCTGATAGTCTTTCCCACGCCACACTAAATATTAAAATTCTCTGATGCTGTTTCTTCATCTGAAAGTTTATAACAAGAATGGGAAATGGTATGAATCGATTTTCAGGATAATGATTTAACAAGAGATAGTGTTATCTCTTTTCAAGGCTTTAAATATTGTGTCTTGTGTGAAAATGAAAGCAACATTTGTCTCTCCTCCATGCCTTTTATTTACTTTTTGGTTGAACATCTTAATTAAAAATGATTGTTTTAGAAGACAATGGGTAAAATTCAGCCTGTGCTGAAGTCAATGGCAGAACTGACTTCAATGGACCAGGATTTCACCCAATGCATACAGCATTTTTGTTGAGTGGAAAATTATTCTTCTTTTCCTCCTCCTCTATCTCCTCTCTCTTTCAAGAACATGAATTGCAAAGGGCTGGATGCTATCAGAGACTTCACAGCTAGCAACAAGATTAATAGAGTACAAGGCTAGAACAGACCACTGTGGTCATCTAGTCTGATTTCTTGTATAACATAGATGTTAGAATTTCCCTGAATTGATTTTAGAAAAAATTGAATGTTGATTTAAAAATTGGCTATGATGGAGGATCCACTGTAACCCTTGGTAAGTTGCTCCAATGGTTAATTATTCTCATTGTTAAACATTTGCACCTTTTTTCCCTTCTAGCTACAACTTCCAGCCATTGGAACTTGCTATACTTTTGTATGCTAGACTGAAAAACCCTCTATTATAAAAATTTCTGTTCCACATTTAGGGGCTTATAATATGTAATCAAGTCACTTTTTAACCTTCTCAATGATAAGTTAAATAGATTGAGCTCCTTCAGCCTATCGCTAAACAACAAGATGCTGCATCCTGTCATGGGTTGGAGGAGAAGAGGAATGAGATAAGTAAGAACCTTCATGTCCTGCACGGGGAACATCCATTTCATTTGGGGCCAGACACTATACCAAGCACACAGCCTGGGTTGGAAAGGTCCATAGGTTCCTAGCTGGCAGGAATCCATGTATGTTTTCAAGAGGAGCCAAAATATATCCAGTATTGCTGATTCCTAAGGAAGAATAGGTTTGTCACTCTGAGTATGTCTACACAGCATTTTGCAGCAGGCATCCCACCCCAGGCTGACAAACTTGGGTAGCAGGGCTTGCACTAGCACTTTAAAAATAGCTGTATTGACAGAGCTTTGAAGTTGCAGCTCAGGCTGGACCTCAGGTTCTGAAGCCTATGGACAGGGGGCAGCTTCAGAGCCTGAACTTCAGCCCAAGCTTCAACGTCAAAACACTGTCTGTAAAGCTATATCAAGACTTTCCTTGTATCCTTTAGTATGGAGTGGCAAATGGCTGCACCAGCCTAGGGAGAACTCCAAAAAGGAACTGTAACTCAGTGACAGCCCCTCTGAGTGATAATTCTCTAAGCGCCCATATTGCCGAGAGTGGGAAGAGGAGAATGAGGGTCTGGGTGGAGTGTCTCCTGCACTAGTCTATTGCCAGATGCATCACACTCCCTCCCTTATGCACAGTCAACTCTGCCAGCTGGCACATGGAGGAGTGAGATGGGTTATGATAGTGTCATGGTCCCACATTCCTCCTTCCTGCTTCATCCATTTGCTTGTTGTAGCAGGAATAACAATCTTCCCTGGAAACAGTTCCCCGCACCACACATACAACTAGACTTCCAAGCTATGTGTGGCCATACGAGTATGGGATGGGGAGGCAGGACTTAGCTGCATATAGGAAAAGAGGTGTGTAGAGTCATACCACGAATGAGCTTTCTGTAGGCAATATTCCATTCTTTTTGTGAAACATGAATAATTTGTGGAAATGAACAGTATTTATATGCCTGGAATTTATGAAAAGTTTAAGGAGCTAAAACAGTACTCACTTGAAACTCAGTGTGACGAAATCCAGGTGACATCCAATTAAACCAGTGAGTGAAGCAGTGATTTTCACTGCGTTGAGTATGGCGTATGCTTGTTAAATACTGATTTCAGGCAACAATTCTTTTCCCTCTGTCTCAGAGAGAGAGAAAGAGAGAGAGACAGAGAGACTGATATAACTCTGGTACATGTACAGAAATTGGAATAAAATAGAGATCACAGGTCTCAAATAAATGCAGTAGGCTTTTTTTTTTCTTTTTTAAATATGGATGCAGGGAAAGAGACTATTTGTGCTCTTGAATTTTTTATTACTGATATATTAGTTGCTACCTTTCGCCATCTTCTAGTCATGAAAGGTATTTTTTCTAAATTGCAGAAGTTCTAGGAATGCCTTGTTTATTTTGAGAATACCGACTATTTGGCCCATTGCTGGGAAGTGCATTTATTGTTATTTATTACTATTATTTAACATTCATATTGCAGTTATGTTGGGGCCCCATTGTGCTAGATGCTGTAGAAAGTCTCTGGGTAAGGATATAAGGGGTGAAAAACAAGGGTGATGTCATGGTAGGGGTCTACTATGGACCACCTAACCAGAAAGAATGGGAGGAGGAGGCTTTTTTAATCAACTAACAAAATCATCCAAAGCACAGGACTTGTCAGCAATGGGGAACTTTAACAACTCAAACAACTGTTGGAAAATAACACAACAGTTCACAGATTATACAAGTTCTTGGAATGCATTGGAGACAATTTTTTATTGCATAAGGTGGAGAGAATGACTAGGGGAGAGGCTGTTCCAAATTTGATTCTGAAAAATGGGAAGGAACTGGTTGAGAATTTGAAGGTGGAAGGCAGAGTGGGGAATGTGATCATGAAAAATTAAGAGTTCATAACTGTAAGGAGTGGTAGGAAGAAAAACAGCAGAATAAAGACAGTGGCAAACATTAACAAACTCCATCAAATTGTAGGTAAGATCCCTTAGGAAACAAATCTAAAGGATAAAAGAGTTCAGGGGAGTCGGCAGTTTTTAAAGAGATTAGGACGCAAGAACTAACCATCCCAATGCATAAGAAAGATAGGAAGTATGGTAGTAGAAAATGCTGTTTTAACCAGGATATCTTCAATGACCTGAAATTCAAAAAGAGTCATACAAAAAGTGGAAATTAAGTCAAATTATGAAGTATGAATATAAATAAATCAGCACAAGCATGTAGGAACAAAATTAGAAAGGTCAAGGCACAAAATGAGATTAAACTAGCTGGGGTCATGAAGGGTAACAAGAAAACATTTTACAAATACATTAGAAGCAAGAGAAAGACCAAGGATAGGGTAGGCCAATTACTCAAAGAGCAGGGAAAGGCAATAACAGAAAATGCAGCAAAGGCTGAAGTGGTAAGTGCCTTTTGTGTTTCAGTTTTCACAAAAAGTTTAGCTGTGATCAGCTGACTAACAAAGAGAACATCAGTGTCAATGGGATAGTATCTGAGGCTAAAATAAGGAAAAAACAAGTTAAGGATTACTTAGACAAGTTATATGTCTTGAAGGTGGCAGGACCTGGTGAAGTATATCCTAAAATATTTAAGAAATATTTAAGATGAGATCTGTGAGTCATTAGTGATTCTCTTTGAGAAGGCGTGGAGGACAGGAAAGATCCCAGAGGACAGGAAAAGGGCAAATACAGTACCTATCTATAAAAAGGGAAATAAGGACAACCCAGGGAATTATAGAACAGTCATCTTAACTTCAGTAGCTGGAAAGATAATGGAGGAAATAAACAATCAATTTGTAAACACGTTGACGATAATAGGTTATAAGAAACAGTCAACATGGATATGTGAAAAACAAAACATGTCAAACCAACATAATATCTTTCTTTCACCAAATTTTGACCAAACTACCAAACAGGCATAATAAGCCTTGTGGATGGGAGGAAACAATAGATATGATATATCTCGACTTTAGTAAGGCTTTTGGTACTGTCTCACATGACCTTCTTATAAACAAACTAAAGAAATAAAAGCTAGATGAACCTACTATAAGATGTGTGCACAATTGATTGGAATACTACTTATCAATGTAATTGATGTAATTATCAATGGTTCACAGTTAAGCTGGAAGGTGATATCGAGTGCAGTCCTTCAGGGATTTGTCCTGCACCTGGTTCTATTCAATATTTTCATGAACTATTTGGATAATGGCAGAGAGAGTACACTTCTAAAGTTTGCGGATGATACCGAGCTGGGAGGGGTTGCAAGCACTTTGGACAGGATGAGAATTCAAAATGATCTTGACAAACTGGAGAAATGGTCTGAAATAAATAAGATGAAATTTAATAAGAATAAATGCACAACACTACACTTAGGAAGGAATAATCAATTGTACAAAGACAAAATGGGTAATGATTGCCTAGGAACGAGTACTGCAGAAAAGGATCTGTGGATTATAGTAGATCACAAGCTAAATATGAGTCAACAATGTAATACTGTTGCAAACATAATTCTGGGATGTATTAGCAGGAGTGTTTTAAGCAAGACAATGAAAGTAATTCTTCAATTCCAGTGACCACTGATAAGGCCTTAGCTGGAGTATTGTATCCAGGTGTGGGCACCAAACTTTGGGAAAACTGGAGAAAGTCAAGAGTAGAGGAGCAAAAATTATTAGAGGTCTAGAAATCATGACTTATGAGGAAAGATTTTTAAAAATGTTTTGTTTAGTCTGGAGCAGAGAAGACTGAGGGGAGACATGATAACAGTCTTCAAGTGCATAAAAGGATGTTGTGAAGAGGAGGGTTATAAATTGTTCTTCTTAGCCACTGAGAGCAGGGCAAGAAGTAATGGACTTAAATTGCAGCAAAAGAGATTTAGAATAGACTTGTGGTAGTTAAGCACTGGAACAAATTACCTAGGCAGGTTGTGTAATGACCGTCATTGGAGGTTTTAAAGAACAGTTGAGAAAAACACCTGTCAGCGATGGTCTAGATAATACTTAATCCTGCCTCAGTGTAGATGTCTGGACTAGATGACCTATTGATGTCCTTTCCATTCCTACATTTTTAAGATGCTATAAAAAGGACAGGTCCTGTCTCAAACAGCTTACAGTGTAAAAGACAAGACATAACAAGTGATGAAACAATCAAGTGGGTCCGAGTGGAGACACAGTAACAAAAATAGGATGCCTATAATACTTATGCAATTCAGAGTCATCTAAACATGACTTTACAACTTCTTTTTCTGTCTCCTCTCATCCCCCCAACCCCCAATTGGCAAACTTCAATAAAAAAATCAAGAAAACTAGAGCTCACCTAAGATTTCCAATACTTCCTAATTTCAGCTGGATTTGAAATTGCACAAAGTTAGACCTATTTCCAGTAATGTATTATTAATCTAAGGATTGGACAGGCAAAGAGTCTGGACAGGAGTAATTGAGAAGCAAAATCCAGGGTCAAGAGACGCTGAGATGCCATGGTAACAAGGGAGAGAAGGTGTGCGAGAGAAAACACATCAGACTCTTCATAATTTTTTCATTCGTGTTTCCACTTGACTTGTTTATTATTTTGCTTTGACCTACTTTGATCGGTTGGGGTGAAATTCACCTCTGTGAAGAGGACCATCACTTAAGCCTACAAAAATAACCCCAGCACCAGTCTCTTATCTGGGGGGAGGGATAGCTCAGTGATTTGAGTATTTACCTGCTAAACCCATTATTGTGAGTTTAATCCTTGAGGAGGCCACTTAGGGATCTGGGGCAAAATCAGTACTTGGTCTTGCTAGTGAAGGCAGGGGGCTGGACTCAATGACCCTTCAGGGTCCCTTCCAGTTCTAGGAAATAGGTATATCTCCATTATTTAAAAAAAAGGCCACTTCTATTAAAATTCCTTACCTTAGACAGCAAAGTTTGACAATTTTAGTCTTTGTGTGTTTGGGGACCTTAATTCTGGAATTCAGTTGGCACAAAGTAACATCCATTCTCATGAGAGCAAGACACCTGACTACCTTCAAAATGGCTTTTATTAGAATTGTATAGGTTACATATACTTAACATAACATTCTAGTGTCATTTTAAATTTTAAGCTCCTTTTAAGAATCACCTTTAGGAAAATACTTTACGTGATTCTGTCGCCACATTGTTCAAGTTTTATATACATATATAGATTATTGTGTGGCAAATGTTTTATTTCATGTATAGTGGTAATGATGCCCTACAAGCATGGAGTCAATTGTTTACCTATTAAGTATAATACCCTCTCCAGTGCTTGACTTTCACTATTGTCTTGAATGTTTATTGGTGCCTAGGGGCAATACACAGTTCTAACTAGAAGCTAAATGATTTCAAATATGTCCTAGGTTTTTTCAAAGTGTCCATCGTTGTTGAATCTAGTAGTCAAAAGAGGTTTAAGATGTACAATTTGAAATTTGAATACATATTTGGATCTGGGAGTGTTGGTTTGGCTAATTGGCCCTCTGTAGGGTTAAACACCATTTACAAAATTCTAGGGCGGTCGATTAATCACAGTTAACTCACATGATTAACTCACAAAAACTTAATTGCGTTTAAAAATTAACCGTGATTAATTGTACTGTTAAACAATAGAATACCAATTGAAATGTATTAAATATTTTGGATGTTTTTTTACATTTTATATATATATAAATTGTATATTTAAATTAATATATATATATATATATATTATTCTGTGTTGTAATTGAAATCAAAGTGTATATTATTCTTGATTACAAATATTTGCACTGTGAAAGAGAAACAAAAGGAATAGTCTTTTTCAATCCACCTCATATAAGTGTTTTAGTGCAAACTCCATGTTGTGAAAATGCAACTTACAAATGTAGACTTTTTTTGTTACATAACTGCATCAAAAAAAAAACAATGTAAAACTTCAGAGCCTACAAGTTCACTCAGTCCTACTTCTTTTTCAGCCAATCGCTATGACAAAGAAGATTGTTTACATTTACAGGAGATGATGCTGCCCTCTTCTTATTTACAGTGTCAACAGAAAGTGAGAACAGGCATTTGCATGACACTTTTGTAGCCGGCATTGCATCGTATTTATGTGCCAGACATGCTAAACATATCTGGCACATATGGGAGGGATAGCTCAGTGGTTTGAGCATTGGCGTGCTAAACCCAGGGTTGTGAATTCAATCCTTGAGGGGGCTGCTTAGGGATCTGGGGCAAAAAAATTGGTCCTGCTAGTGAAGGCAGGGGGCTTGACTCAATGACCTTTCAAGGTCCCTTCCAGTTCTAGGAGATTAGTATATCTCCAATTATTACCTTTATTTATGCCCCTTCATGCTTCGGCTAACATTCCAGAGGACATGCTTCCATGTTGATGATGCTCGTTAAAAGAATAATGCATTAATTAAATTTGTGACTGAACTCCTTGGGAGAGAATTTTATGTCCCCTGCTCTGTTTTACCCACATTCTGCCATATATTTGTTCTATTCATAGACTTTGTTCTATTCAAGGTTTATTTCAGTGGTCGCATTTTGTTTTGAAGAGACTGGAAAAAGCAGATGCAATTAGTAAATCGAAAAATCATGACGCCCCTATGGAAATCAGACATATCTTTTTCAAGGATTTTGTTACAAAATGTGACTCCTTAATCATGGATATATATGTTTATTGATTGCTTGCTGTTTACTACTCTGGCAATCTGCTTGTTTTCAAAGCCATGATAGTTTTGTACACCATTGATATTTCACAGGGGAAGTTTTCTGTTTGAACTTCTGCTGGTTTATACAACACAAGCATATGTAAGGAGGTCCATATGTTTGCTTCTCTATTATTCTGAACTACAGATATATTTATAATTTTGATGCTTTGACTACACACAGGGAATGCAACAAAGCAACTAAATTAGGTCTGGTCTGAGCTTGATATAGGCACAGCACAGACGCACTTCAGGATGAACAGTGCAAAGGCAGTATGCCTCAAAGACACCCTGCTGAGCTCGAATTCTCCACAGCTCCCCTCCACTGCTGTGTGAGAATGTATAGTGCATACTGCATCAGACTTTTGCAAGATGTGGCATAGTCTCTCCTCCTTGAAATCAGACAGGTTTGCTGTCTAACACATGGCATGGTAATGGCTCAGAGCCATGACTCTGCCTTCTCCTCATCCCTCCTACCCATTTGCTGTAAGGCAAAATACTGGGCATGTTTTTTCCCCCGTCCCTAAGGGTGTTTGCAAACATTTGTCATTGCCTTTGGACCTTCCTTTTCTTCATCTAAACCTGAGCAGTGAATGAGTTCCTGTAATGGATTTGATGTTCTGTGAAAAGTAAGAACAGTGACCCTTGATGATCCCCTATTACGCTCCTTACTTCTCTCTCTCTTAATGACATAACGGGAAAAATTAAAAAAAAACAACTTGAAAACAAAGGGGAGGGCAGGGATTTAAAAAAATTGTTTAAAAAGGTAGAGGAAACCATAAACTATGTCAATAGAAATAAGATAATCTATGAACATAGTTATGTTGCAATCTCTCATTTATATACAACTGTCTGTCCACTCGGAGCTGTCATGTGAGAATAATCCTTCCTTCCTAAAATGTTTCTGAGTACATGGCTATAGATACATGGCAAAGGAGGGTTTTCCTTCATTTGACTATATATAACTACATGTACACTTATATGTCAAGTAGGATGATACTCTTCTTGGTGATGCCATTTCCTTAGTCCTATTCCTCAGTCTTCCTATCTTTATTTGTTCAGATGCCCTCCCCTTACTCTCTCCCATTACTCTTCCTCTTTCTCTCTCCTTTCCCCCATTCTCCATGCACACATTGTGTCCTTCCCTCCAGATTTCCACTATGATACTGCACATGATATTGCAGGTCTTCTAAATAGCCCAGGCTCTCCTAGACTACCACATCTCTTCCCTCCACAGCCCAAAAGACAGAATTCTATTCTTCATTTTCCCCCAAATCTCTGCAAGCTACCTCCCAACCTCTAAGAACAGAAATTATTCCCCAGCGTCCCTGCATCCTCTGCAATCTCTGACAATACATTATCCCTAGTCCTTCTTTTCCTCTAAACAGATTCCCTTATAACTAGAGCTGGGTGAAATTTTTGGTTGAATATTTTATTAGGCAAAACGTGGTTTTGAGGCAATGTAAAGTATTTATGAATTTGGGCTGAAATCAGCATTAGCTTTCACCAAATAAAAGATGCTAAAAAAGTTAAAAAAATGTTTTTGATATTTTCTAAATGAAATATTTTGAGTTTTCAATTCAAAATTAAATTTTGTTTAGAAATTTAACTATAATTGTTTTGAAAATAAAAATAAAATATCCTCTAAATCCTAATGAAAGAAAATGAAAAACAAAACAAAAAAGAGAGTCAAATGAAATGTTTTACTAGACCCACATGTCCCCCTCCATTTTTCAGTTTGGTCAATGAAAAAAAAATCATGTATTCACTCAGCTCTACTTATAACTACGATTTCCCTCCAACTATTCACAAGAACATAAGAACGACCATACTGTGTCAGACCAATGGTCCATCTAGCCCACTGTTCTGTCTTCTGACAGTGGTCAGTGCCAGATGCTTCAGAGGAAATGAAGAGAAATGGGCAATTATTGAGTGATCCATCCCCTGACATCCGGTTCCAGCAGCTGGCAGTCAGAGGCTTAGAAAAACCCAGAGCATAGGTTTGCAACCCTGACCATCTTGGCTAGTAGCTGTTGTTGGGCCTATCCTCCATGAACCTATCTAATAATTTTTTTGAACTTAATTATACTTCTGGTTGCCACAACACACCTAGCAATGAGTTCCACAGGTTGACTGTGCATTTTATGAAGAAGTACTTCCTTTTGTTTGTTTTAAACCTGCTGCCTAGTAATTTCATGAGATGAACCCCTTCTGTTATGTGAAGGGGGTAAATAACACTTCCTTATTAACTTTCTCCACACCAGTCATGATTCTATAGACCTCTATCATATCCCCTCCCACCCATATTCATATCTTTTCTAAGATGAACAATCCCAGTCTTTTTGTTTTCTCCTCATATGGAATCTGTTCCATACCCCTAATCATTTTTGTTGCCCTTCTCTGTACCTTTGACAATTCTAATATATATTTTTTTGAAATGTGGTGACAGAACCAGGGCCAGCTCCAGGCACCAGCTTATCAAGCAGGTGCTTGGGGCGGCAACTTGGGAGCGGGGTGGCACTTTTAGGTATTCGGCGGCAATTCGGCGGAGGGTCCCTCACTCCCGCTTGGAGCGATGGACTGCCCGCTGAATTGCCGCAGATCGCGATCGCGGGTTTTTTTGGGTTTTTTTTTTTGTTTTTTTGTGGGTTTTTTTGGCTGCTTGGGGTGGCAAAACCCCTGGAGCCGGCCCTGGACAGAACTGCACTCAGTATTCATGACTGCTGCTGCACATTGAGCAAATGTTTTCAGAGAACTATCCACAATGACTCCAAGATCTCTTTCCTGAGTGGTAACAGCTATATCAGACCACATCATTTTGTGTGTATAGTTGGGATTATGTTTTCCCATGTGCATTACTTTACATTTATCAACAGTCAATTTCATCTGCCATTTTGTTGCTCAGTCACCCAGTTTTGTGAGATCCCTGTGTAAATTTTTGCAGACCGCTTTGGACTTAACTATCTTGAGTAATTTTGTATCATTTGCAAACTTTGCCATCTCACTGTTTACTCCTTTTTCCAGATCATTTATGAATATGTTAAACAGAACTGGTCCCAGTACAGATCCATGGGGGACCTTGCTATTTACCTCTTTCCAATGTGAAAACTGACCATTTATTCCTCCCCCTTGTTTCCTGTCTTTTACCCAGTTACTGTGTTTCCAATCATCAAAGCCCCATTACTATTACTTGCCTCTTCCTAATAATTGGGGTCTCTCCCTCAGAGAGGTCTCCTCAGTGTGAGAGTATACCATTAGTACTTCATCTGGAAGGAGGGTCTAAACTATGGGAACATTTCCCTCTGCTCCTGTTTGATGCTCTCCTTCCCTCAGACTTTCCTCTTCCTCAACAGCACAGAGGGTTTCAGACCCAGAGTGGGACTGCCCTACTGTGTCCCAGAAAGTCTCATTTATGTATCTTTCTATTTCCTTTAGCTCCTCCAGTTCTGCCACTCTGGCCTCAAGAGCCTGAACTCAGTCTCTGAAGGCCCGGAGTTCTTTGCACTGAGTGAACTCATATGTTACCTGCCATAATGCAGGTGATCATATATGCTGCAATAAATTGGACAACCCCCACTCTGCTCTTGGACTTCTGCCTGCATTATTTTTATACTTGTGGCTTCATTCAGGTCTGCTTATAACTTCCATTTCCCTCCAAAGTGAGGGAAATTACCTTTGAGATATTACCTCCTTGCCTTATGTTTGCCAAGCAGATTTACAACCCCTAAACCCATATAACTCAAGAGCTAGGCCTTTATAGGTTGATTATTTTTTAAATGTACTTCACAATAGTAATCTATTAATTAAATAATGCAATTTGTTGTAATGAAAGCCCCAAAGGCTTGAATTATTACTATTTAAGAATTGCCCAGGCATAAAGGCAATGTATAAAAGATAGTACTGAGGACTGAGAGAGAAAAAAAATGGCAAAATTTCTTGGGGCTGTCTGAGTAAACTTACAGTCTCTGCAGTAAAAGAATGTACTGCTGCTGCCGCTGAAGAAACTTCCTTTTTTTCCTGTCTATGAATGAATGAATTAAAAATAATGTCAAACATTCAGCTATTATATGGTGTGCCAGATACAGCAGTGAAAAATCGGGAACTAGAGGAATCTGATATGGCAATTAAACAAAGTTATATATATAAAAGAGAAGTTGACTGTAAATGATACAGCTTTGGTCAAAATACTGTAAACTTTAATGACCAAGTTTACTTCATGGGCAATCCTAAAGTGTTTTTTTTCCAATATTGATTTCTATTAGTTTAGTGACAAAGTGAAGAAATAAGGTTAATACTTGCAATCAAGCATGCCTATGCTATCAAGTTAGTGAAATGCACCGGTGCTAAAAGAGGCAGTAAATAAAAGGAACTGAAACCAAATATGGTTTTATAAGGACACTTGATCACAGAGTGGCATAATGAGAAATGTAATTGTTTGATCAATAATGCACAGACACAGCTCAGCCATACACACCAAGATCCCACCATTGTTATTAAAACAAGAACAGAAATGGAAGATTTATACAGCTGTTCCAGCCTGCTGAAACACAATAGTTCTTGAAGTGACTTTGCATTGTCTAAAGTACTGTCAAGCAAGTTTAAAGAGCATCAAAGAATACAGAGGGACTTTGCATAAATTATAGGAACTTTAAACTGGATGTTTTAGCAGCTAATACCAGAAGAATGAGGAGTCTGGTGGCACCTTAAAGACTAACAAATTTATTTGGGCATAAGCTTTTATGCGTAAAAAAACCCCACTTCTTCAGATGCATGGAATGAAAATTACAGATACAGGCATAAATATACTGGCACATGAAGAGAAGGGAGTTAACTTACAAGTGGAGCACCAGTGTTAACAAGGCCAATTCAATCAGGGTGAATGTGGTCCACTCCCAATAACTGATGAGAGATATCAATACCAACAAAGGGAAAATTGCTTTTTTAGTGAGCCAGCCACTCCCAGTCCCCATTCAAGCCCAAATTAATTGTGTTAAGTTTGCAAATGAATTGTAGCTCTGCAGTTTCTCTTTGAAGTCTATTTTTGAAGTTTTTTGGGTGAAGGTTACTTTTAAATCTGTTATTGAATGTCCAGGGAGAGTGAAGTATTCTCCTCCTGGCTTCGTATGTTACCATTTTTAATGTCTGATTTGTGTCCATTTATTCTTTTACATAGAGACTGTCCGGTTTGGCCAATGTGCATGGCAGATGGACATTGCTGGCACATGATGGCATATATCACATTAGTAGATGTGCAGGTATATGAGTCTCTGATGGTGTGGCTGATGTGGTTGGGTCCTCTGATGGTGTCACTAGAGTAGATAAGGGGACAGAGTAGGCAACGGGGTTTGTTAAAGGGATTGGTTCCTAGGTTCATGTTTCTGTGGTGTGGTATGTAGCTGCTGGTGAGTATTTGCTTCAGGTTAGGGGGCAGAGAGGACTGGCCTGCCTCTCAAGGTCTGTGAGAGTGGGGGATTATTTTCCAGGATAGGTTGTAGATCGTTGATGATGTGATGGAGAGGTTTTAGCTGGGGGCTGTACATGATGGCCATTGGTGTTCTCTTATTTTCCTTGTTGGGCCTGTCCTGTAGTAGGTGATTTCTGGGTACCCGTCTTGCTCTGTCAATCTGTTTCCTTCTTCCCCAGGTGGGTATTATAGGTTTAAGAATGCTTGATAAAGCTCTTTTAGGTGTTTGTCTCTGCCTGAGGGTTTGGTTGTATCTTAGGCCTGGGCTTTAGACAATGGATTATGATAGCATTGTGTCCTTGATGGAAGCTGGAGGCATTTAGGTAAGTATAGTGGACAGTAGGTTTCTGGTATAGGGTGGTGTTTATATGACCATCACTTATTTGAACTGTAGTGTCCAGGAAGTGGATCTCTTGTGTGGACTGGTCCAGGCTGAGGTTGATGATGGGTTTGAAATTGTTGAAATCCATGTGGAATTCTTCAAGGGCCTCCTTCACGTGGGTCCATATGATGAAGATGTCATAAGTGTAGTGCATGTAGAGGAGGGACACTGGGGATGAGAGATGAGGAAGCATTGTTCTAAGTCATCCATAAAAATGTTGGCATACTGTGGGGCCATGTGGGTACCCATAGCAGTGCTGCTTACTTGAAGGTATAAGTTATCCCCAAATTTGAAATGGTTGTGGGTGAGGACAAAGTCACAAAGCTCAGCCACTAGGTGTGCCATGGCCTCATCAGGGATACTGTTCTTGACAGCTTGTAGTCCATCCTCATATGGAATATTGGTGTAAAGAGCTTCTGCATCCATGGTGGCCAAGATGGTGTTTTCAGGAAGATCACCAATGCATTGTATTTTCCTCAGGAAGTGGGTGGTGTCTTGAAGATAGCTAGGGTCTGAGGAGAGAGTCCAAATAGCCAGATAATCCTACTGTAAGAGTGTCAATGCCTGAGATGATGGGGCATCCAAGATTTCTATGTTTATGGATCTTGGGTCGGGGCTCTAGGGGTGTGTCTGTGTAGATTTGTTCCCGTGCTATAGCAGGGAGTTTCTTGAGCAGATGGTGCAGTTTCTTTGGTACTCCTTGGAGGCTAGTGGCTTCCTGAATGGAAGGGAGAAGACTGAGGTCCTGGACCAGCCACCTGGGAGTCCTCCTGGTGACATCAAGTACCTATCTCAGATAGGCACCTTTAACTGTCTCTTTCTACTTTCTAGCCATTTGGATTACTTGCTAGCACTCTGGGAAAAGACTATAGTTGCGATGGTATTTCTCTCCACTTGTGTTTTCAGTATCAACTCCTGCTGTGAACAATAAGTGAGCTGTAAGCTGAAATCTGAACAAAGATCTGGGAATAAGTAAAACACATACTTTCTCTTGGATGATGAGTGAATGAGTGAATTGACCACATCCTGAAACTGGGTACCTAATTAGTGAAGCAATATACAAGCTTGTGTACATGTTTTAAAGATTGTCATAGACTTATAGTTTGTGTCTTTGTTTTGCAAGAGGTTCCAGTCAAGATTATTGGAAAGTAGCTTTAAAACTGAACAAGTTACTGTTGTTAACTAAGACTGTAGAACACTTTATATGTGTCTACTACAGTTAATGGTTTCATACTGCCTTTCAAGTTTTAGCTGCATATAGACATAAAACAGACCACAATTTTCTTGAACTGCACTCACACTATGCTGATTGTCATAATGTAGGAGTTTATGTCAGATAGTCAGGATTTGTTAGAAAAATGTAATGAATTGTGTTAGTCAAATATATATACTAAATAATGTTAGAGAACTGTATATTACATATAATACCAGAAGAAAATATAAAGGAATTTTACTTTTTGAACATGTCTCTGCTGATGCAGAATTTAGTTGAAACAGCTTATGGGTTGTGTAAGCCATGAAACCTGGTTTGTGTGTCTTATTTGTGAAAACTTTGTTCTGTGTAAATAACAGGGTGAAGAATTATTATTTTTTATTATAATTGGAGATACACCAATCTCCTAGAACTGGAAGGGACCTTGAAAGGTCATTGAGTCTAGCCCCTGCCTTCACTAGCAGGGCCAATTACTGATTTTTGCCCCAGATCCCCAAGTGGCCCCTGCAAGGATGGAACTTACAACCCTGGGTTTAGCAGGTCAGTGCTCAAACCATTGAGCTATCCCTCTGCCTCCAAGAAGAATGTCAAGCTCCAGTGCCCACATTTCCCCCCAATGTAGCCCAGTGGGCTAGTTTGCCTTTATTATATCCACCAGGTTAGCCCTCTGGCCGTTCGTCCACAGGGCCTGACTCAACTGCATTCCCCTCAACGGAGCCATCCATCACGAAAACCGGGACAAGCACTGCAGGAAGTGCGGCTACGCGAACGACACCCTGCCGCACGTCTTGTGTGGATGCAAGCAGCACTCCGGAGCCTGGCAGCACTGCCACAACACCATCCAGAACCGGCTGGCGAAAGCCATCCCGCCATTCCTGGGGAAGATCACCCTCGACTCCGCCATACCCAGGACAGACAGCCGACTGCGACCCGACATCGTCATGACGGATGCAGAAAAGAAGAAGGTCCTCCTGGTAGACATCACAGTGCCTTTCAAAAACTGGTCACCGGCCTTCCATGAGGCCCGAGCACGGAAGGAGTCAAAGTATGCCCCGCTGGCCGAGACCCTGAGAGCCCAGGGCTACGAAGTCCAGATACATGCCCTGATTGTGGGAGCTTTGGGCTCATGGGACCCCCACAACGAGCTGGTTCTGAGAGCATGCGGAGTTGGTCGACGCTATGCCCGGCTCATGAGACAGCTCATGGTGTCCGACACCATCAGGTGATCTAGAGACATTTATATGGAACACATCGCCAATACCACACCGAGTAACCGAGACCGCCGACCAGGGAAATAACCCACTTCCTTCCCGGACAGACCAAGGGATGCACCCCACCCACGTACTTATCTGCTACACCAATACTGACTTGGACTCCTTATTCATTTAATGGGTGGCGTACCTGAGCCCACTTATCCACTGACACTTTAAAAACCGCTGCACCCCAATCTGGGTCTATGCCGATTATGCGATATGTATGTATCTTTTCATCCTTGCAAATGATATCTGTAACCCCCCATAACCCAAGCCTGACCCCAGATGTACAGTACCTTCCCTCTTAACTCATGTATATTTAATTTCAAACATTCACTTTAATAAAACATTTATATCCACCACTTTGCATTATATTCTGCTTTGCACTGTAATCAGCAGTAATGCAAGAAACCTACAGGCCGGTATCCTGTAAGATATTAGCTTCATCAAGTTAGCATAAGACTTGAGGCCTATGAACTTTGAACAGATAAATTTTGCACAAATAAATGGACCAACGGAAACCCCCAAGTATTTGGGGAGCTGAAAATAGAGTTTAAGGGGAAGTTCTGGCCACAGGTACATGATTCAACCACAGAAGTGTCCTGGAAATGAACTGACGTACATAACAGGTACATGAGATACATCTAAGGCTATCCTGCTTGCTTGCCTATATCTTTTTCTTATACATTTCTTATGGATTTGATTATTTGTTTTGTTATAATAGGTTTATAGGTTTATATTAGAGTATATTTTGGCTGTAATGCAAGGGACCTACAGGCCTCATCCTGTATGTTGAGCTAAGGCAAAGTTAGCATACATACGTTTGTGATCTTTCACCTAGATAGAGGGTGATGAGCTAAAGCATAAGGTCCACATATGGCTGAGACCTTTAAGATAGAGTATGCATTGAAGTAGGTTGGCATAGGGGGCTTCCTAATTTCATACTCTTTTAAACTTAACAGGTACACCACAACTTGGAACTTGGAAAGAACTGAAAGAACGGGTTGGGACAGAATTAACAAATATGATACCTATCCATAAAAGGGCCATGGTAACAACTTGACATATATGATAATACGTTGAGATCATTGATATACTAGCCTATAGAAAAAAGAAACTCCAACATTAGAAAGATGAGGAAATACAAATAAGAGAAAGGGGAAAAATCCCCTATTGAATATGCATCAAACATAACATATTTAAAAAGTGGCATCCCAGCCTAGGGTGAGTAGGAGAGAGAGATGTAGTCCTTGGGAGGTGCCAGAATGATGGCCACTGGTGATGATGGGGAAGGTGATTGTGATGAGGAAGATGATGGCTAAAATTTCAGGTGGTTCTACAGGAAATGGTATGAGTATATGGATGTGTAGATGTACATTCTGTAGTATCTCTATCTACCTTACTGAGTTGGGGTATTTGTGACTGTGCTAAATGTATTAATAAAGTATATATTTGTAAATATAAAAGAGTTTCTATAGTGTGAGTGTTGCAACGGTGCACATCGGGGTTCCTAACTATATTATAAATTGAATTATAGTGGGCCTGATCTTGGGACAAGAACCTGTCAACCCTCAAAGTGATAACTGGTGATTCTTAAGTAATCAATATAATTAATACATGATCTAAAGATCGGGCAACAAGCTAACAAGTAACAACCTAAGGCTACAAAAAGAGACCAATAAGATAAGAAATGGGTAGAACCTGTGGTGTTAACAGCAAAGAATAGATGACAGAGGTAGACAGTTAAAAGTAAATTTTAGCAGGATAAGCAAAATATACTACTTTAGGTTAGTTGATTGTGTTTTATGCAAGAGCCCAAGTTGAGAATAGATAGGTATTCAGATAGGTAAAGTGAGTCTGCACAAAATTGTGGAACAGGGAATAAAAGAGGTAATTGACAATAGGTTTGTGGAGAAGACATAGGGGAGGAACACAGAAGAGACCCAAGATTTGAAAAGAGTTGCCATGTCCCATGTAGAGGCAACGTGAACAATTATCTTTTTTGCCTTATTTTCTATTGTGGTTGTATGATTTGCTTCTGAAAATTAAATGTTATATTGACCAAGTATCTAGTTCGTCTTAGCCAAATCACAGTCCAGTAGCATTTTTGCCTTCTTATACCCTATACTATTAGGGGCTGTTAAGGATATTTAATAAAACTCTATACAAGTAAATTCAACTCTTGAGTCCTTTTCTTCAGTTAAGCAATCAAAATTCAAAGAACCATAAGAAAGATGGTAGGAGTAAACAGTTGAGTAGTTGCTTAACTACGATTTATTCCTTGTTCACTCTTTCTTAAAAATTGCTACAGTAAGTACTTTTAACTAATAAGAGAGTAAACTGGAATGCAAATGATGAACACTTGCTAGACTGCATAGCATTTCCAAGTCTGTGTAAGCTGTTTTCCCTCTCTGGATTTGATGAACCTTTTTTGCAGAAGGGCTAGATGTCTGCCTCAGTGCACAGAAAGAGGAGTTCAGCATATAGCAAAAGAATGTAATTACTCACAAAAAGAACATCCCCGTTAAATGGTGTGAAAAGCTTTTATGAATCAGATCCTTAATATAATAATTATATCCTTAAATAACCCTTCTGTTAAACAGAAAATAATGAAGGGAAAACACAAAAGCAAACACTTAGAACAACAATCATTGTGTGACCTGGTTACTGCATAATTTGAAAATACCTTCTTGTTTTTCTCCCCTGCTTCAATTAGAGGCATGATCAGAAATCCCATCTTCATTGTTGCTGACTAGTGAAAATTAAGTCAGTTTATATACTATCAATGTTCAGAGAAAACAAAGCTGTACTGGCTGTGATTTAAAGCTCAGCACCTCATAAACCATGCAAATCTTTTTGAAATACACAACAGGCATCAGCAGTGAATTTGGCCTAATAAAAGTGATTGTTATGTGAAAGTAGAATCAAACCCAAAGAATTGTGTTTTCTCACTTACTTGGAAAAATATAAGATGAAAAACATTTCTTTTTTAATGTATTTAATGCCAAAGAAGAGTTTGGTGAAAGAAAATACTAGTAATTCTTCTCTTTTGTTTCAATTATTTCAAGCTAATGTGTGTGAAAGTATGTGATTTTATATTGGGAATCTTTATTAGTCTATGTTTTGGGTAAATATCTGAACTTTAAAATTAGATACTGGACTATGAGACACATTAGAAAACTATGGGGGCAGATTTAAATATAACAGCAATTCAATTTAAGTACTAAGTTAGGACCAGATTCTGATACCTTACTTATGTTGAGTATGCTTTAGATTTTGAAGGGTCAGATTTTGAAAAGTATTTAGATGCATAAAGTTGCAGATAGGCATATAGCGGGATTTTCAAAAGTGCCTACACACTTAACTCCCACCGAAATAAATGGGAACTAGGTGCCGAACCAGTTTGGGATTATGGGGTAGTAATGTACAACTCTATTCTTGTGCTTTTATTGAACTAAATATCTCCAGGGAATGTTCATGGAATGATCATAAATCCTAAACATTGCATCATAACTTGTACTTTTATCAGCAGATATATAATATGGGCCTGATTCTCCTCTCCTGCCTGTGTAAATCAGGAGTGTGAAATAATCAGGCCATAATAACCTCCCAGTTACCTCAGTGTAAATCTAGAATACAGGCATGTCTACACATGGAGTTATTCCTGATTATTATTGCTGATTAACTCCTGTGAGTTAGGATGTGAGAGGCTGTGGCTCAAAGCCCCAAACAGGACCAGGGATTTGAATCCAGGTGCCCCCCATTTCTACATAAGTACCCTAGCCTCTAGGCTACAGGCTATTTGGAGGTAGTGCTCTAAAGCTCTTCTGCTGAAACTGTCCACTTTGTATCAATTATTTGAATAGTCATTGGAGCCGAAAGCGAGAATGACTTTATAGTTGGGCACTTACATTTGAGACCCAAATTCAAACCCATGCTTGAAAACCTAATTATTTATATAAAGGGGAACAACTTGAATAGGAGAGATTTAAAGAGACCTACCAGAGGATAACCCAGTAGTTAGGGAACTCATCTAAGTGGAAAGGGGCGGTAGTTGATTGTGATCAGGATACTCTTTTTGCCAACTGGCAGAGGGGTACATAAAGTTTACAGGGATCCCCTACATCAGGGATCTACATACTTGTTTGCCAAAGAATGTCATGTAAGATCTTCACTGAAAGCCTGTGTCACACTGGTCATCATAGTCATTCTGAGATCCATGTATGGAAAATGCATGAGGAATCCAGGGCCACCCAGAGGATTCAGGGTGCCTGGGGCAAAGCAATTCCAGGGGCCTCTTCCATAAAAAAGTTGCAATACTATAGAATACTATATTCTCGTGGGGGCCCCTGTGGGTCCCGAGGCCTGGGGCAAATTGCCCCACTTGCCCCTCCCCGTCTGGGTGGCCCTGGAGGAATCATGTGTATATATAATAAAAATCATGTTGTCAAGGTCTGTGAATTAAGGCAAATCACCAAAAGGTAATCCACACACTTCTGTTTGCTTATCTCACACTGACTGGTTATGTGCAAACTAAGTATTATATAGTTCACAGTGGAAATCCACTTACAGATTGGGCAAAATAATAATCAATAGATTGTGGGGCCTGTAGGAAAAAAAATCCTGCTTAGGAGTAAAGACAATTAACTTTTGTAACTATATCTGGGGTGCAGATGAACCCCCAGTTAACTTTCATAAGGGGAGAAAATTTCCAGTGGGTTTGGGGTCATAAAAAAAAGGTCTTGACAATCCTGGTGAAAAACACTGTGGAAAGGACATTGGGATAAGCAGTACCTTATTAAACAACAGGGTGTCTTGTTAGCGGCAGTCAAAAAAGTGAACAGAATGTCAGGAATCATTAAATCCATGGTACACTCACATCTTGAACACTACATGCAGATGTGGTCACCCCATCTCAAAAAAAAATATATTGGAATTGAAAAAAAGGCTCAGAAAAGGGCAAAAAAAAACGATTAGGGGTATGGAATGGCTGCTGTATGAGGAGAGCTTAATAAGACTTAGACTTTTCAGCTTGAAAAAGAGACACTTAAGGGGCATATGACAGAGGTTTATAAAATCATGGCTGGTGTGGAGAAAGTAAATAAGGAAGTGTTATTTACTCCTTCTCATAACACAAGAACTAGGGGCCACAAAATGAAATTAATAGGCAGCAGGTTTAAAACAAAAAAAAGGAAGTATTTTTTCACACAACACGTGGTCAACCTATGGAATTCCATGCCAGAGGATGTTGTGAAGGCCAAGACCAAGGGCTTGTCTGTGCTTACTAGAGGATTGATGCTGCGGCGATTGATGCATCGGCAGTTGATTTAGTGGGTCTATTGAAGATCCGCTAAATCGACTGCCGATCGCTCTCCCATCGACTCCTGTACTCCACCAGATCGAGAAGAGTAAGGGGAGTTAACAGGAGAGTTAACAGGAGAGTGTCTCCCATTGACGTTGTGTAGTGTGTAGTGTGTAGTGTGTAGTGTGGCTTAGATCAACTTTTTTCTTTAGTGAAAAGCCTATAACAGGGTTCAAAAAAGAACTAGATAAATTCATGGAGGATAGGTCCATCAATTTTTTCAATTTTTGCCTAGTTTCAGTTTTTGTTACAAACTTAAATCCAGCCCAGTTCCACCAAAAAGTTTGCCAAAGTTTTCAGATCTTTTGAGCAAGCTCAAGCTGAATTTTGAATACAACTAGACCAAGTTCTTAGCAAACCCTATTCTTCTCTTCTGGCTTCTCATTCAAATCACATGAAAATAGGCAACTTTGACTGATTTTTACTTTGATTTTTCAAAAGTGAAACTCAAAATTAAAATCAGGGTGAGCACGTGATCTGAAGCACAATATCATTGCTGAAATGTCTATAAACCAGTATCGGTAGGGATGGTGTCCCTAGACTCTGTTTTCCAGAAGCTGAGAATGGGTGACAAGGGATGGATCACTTGATGATTATGTGTTCTGTTCATTCTCTCTGGGGCACCTGGGTCTGGCCAGTGTTGGAAGACAGGATACTGGGCTAGATGGACCTTTGGTTTGACCCAGTATGGCTATTCTTCTAGTCTTAAGTAGTTGAGTTTAGGTTCTAGGATGCATGTTATGATTTTATTAGATATGTAACCTTTGTTTCCAATATTTCTGTTTGGTTTCATATTTGTTAAATAAATTTATACTTGTTTTCTCTATAAGGAGAGCTAAGTGCACAAGCAGATTAAACAGAGCTCTTTTCTAGGGTGTAATTAATAAGCTGTGGGGCTGGATGCCACAACGGGATGCTCAGAGCACTTGGCAGTTACAGTGTGCCTATCGCTAGCCTGCATGAGGGATAGCAGAGCCCATGTGGGCTGAGGGGACAGTGCTGGTGCTATCTGTGGCTGGAAGAGTGAGGGAGCTGACCCCTGGCAGGCACAGACAATTCTCCCTCACACTGAGGGTAGATGGTAGGGAGGTGTCTCACAACCCTGGTTGCCCCTGGGAAGTGTCACGCTGACCTCAGTTTAAATCCCTGCTGCAAAGCAGCCCTTCAAACCTGGGTTTCTGAAATCAGTGCACTAACCACTGGTTTAGAAGAGGAGACACCATCCCTTCTTCTGGCTGCTTTTTGAATCTAACTAGAGTTTGTTATTTTTCCTGGCCAAAAAAATGCAGATATGACTTTTGTGTCCATTTCACAAAGAGTTTTGGGTTAATTGACACAGCCTTTTTCCAGTGAACAAACTATTTCTTTGAAAATGTTTGTCCAGCTCCAGTTAAGAGAGGGGAATGTACAGCAAATAGGTTTGGAGCGTAAAATACTTCTAGGTAAGCAGATGAAACCTCATGCTTTTAAAGATCCAATGAGGGCAATACAGTGCAACTGTTTGGAACATGGAAGATTTAGAGAAATAAAAGTGGCATGCTTTCTCTGCAATGTGTCGACATTTGTGCTGCTTATCTAAGAATACGTACGCACATACACACACACACAAGGTACATATACTCTCTCCTTTGTCTGCTCTACTTTTGTGTAGATGACTGCAGTCCTGCACTTTGATATGGCATTACATGATCCCTACTTCTCATGCAGTTAGTGGGGACAAAAATTAAGCAGAAGGGAAACTAAAACAGAAAATCTGTTGCAGAGCCTTTATTTTTTACTTTTATCAATATTCCCAGCAGGCCGAAATGAATGAGATTTTAGGCTTCTGTTTGGTTGACCTAATGTTACAGTTGCCATATAAAAATAAAGAATGTGGAGCACAATGCTGTAAAGTCCACTGAAATCAGAGAAGTTCTATGGATGTAAATGAAAACAGAAAAGAGGCTTCATTCCATGTAAGAAAATTCACAACTGAGAGTGCTGGCTAATTATTTTATCCTGTTCTGTAGATACCATGACAGATTAATTTAATTACTATATCGTGTATGAGGAACTTCCAACCTCCTTATTTAGAGTGAATTTTATCATGGGATAGGCAATGGAAAAAACAGAAATGTTTAATTATAATAGAGGATATAGGGGACAAATTATTCAAATGCAAATGAATAGTTTAGGAAATGTCTAATTAGCTGAACATCTAAAATATGAACCAGTTAATAGTCCAGAACATGTTTAATAGTCTCTTTCAGATTAAGATGCCAATTAGCTATGGATAATTTAACAATGGTTGCTACCATATGTAACATTCCAAGTTAGATGTGGATATACTATTGTTGCTGTTCATCAGGACATTCTATTTTCTGAATTAAATTCCAGATTGACATACAGTAAATACCTAAATGTTCCTCAGCAATTTTCTGATTTTGAATAAAACTCTTTTCCAGGAAAACAGGAGCTTTTTAGAGAATGGTTGAAGTTATTTGGAAAAACCCTGCCTACCTGATTTTAAGGAATGGCTTTGAAGGGAAGGACATGTGTGAAAAGTCTACTTTGACAATGTACTGCAGTTATCTAGTCTTATTAATGGGAGAAGAAGCGGGAAATTATTAATGGGAAGGGGGAAAAGAAAAGATCTGAAGCACATAGAAAGAGAAGGAGGAAATATTGAAAGAAACAATAAAGTATTACATTGTAAAACAGTTACCTTTAGGCTTATGCACTTCAAGTTTTTCTGTATGTTTCTGAGCCATGTCTTCAAATTCTTTGCAGATAACACACACAAGAAATAGCACAGCATTGTCTAGATGTTCACCTCCTATATCTTTTTTTTTTCAAATCTTCCTGTTGTGAGTGCACAAAGCTAATATGGATCTGCAAGGCAAACAAAGAAAAATGGTGGTTTGAAAATTTGGCATGATATTTTCACTTTATTGCATACTCGTGTTATGCTCTGATAGAAGCCTCTCTCTGGGATCGGGGAGTAGGCTGATACCAGACACAGTGTTGGTATATGATACTCTAAATGCTTTTATTTATTATAGTATAAATTCCACTCACTCCACATTCACATCCCAAACATACTGCACCAGAGTCTGAAGATTAGAATGGAGTCTCGATGGTCAGTTGAGGTTCGGTCTAATTATAAGGTGAGGGGAGCAGCCGGCACTGCACACCTCTTCAAAATAAGGGCTGTGGATCAGTGTCTGACTCCAAATTTCAGATATGTCAAGCAACCATTTAAAGACCAATCCATCACGTCATCAGCTCTATGTCTCTGTTTGCTAGGCCTTTTACCTACAACTTCAGGAAAATAGTTCTGGGCAAGCCATCACAATCCCAGGCATTCCGTTTCCCCCCAATTTTTGTGCACAGCTGTAACGGACACATTGTCATTACAACACAGCAGATGTTATTCCCTTATCTGCTGATTCTTCATATTTCCCATGGACACAACAAAGTTGTTTTGCAAGAACAGTTCTTGACCACTCATGACCTTAAATCCCTGCTTCGATTGCCAGCACGCAACTCACGTATTCATGTCAAGCACACTTCATCCATACTAGGCATTAATGGCCCATAGCGTATTACAACGTATACTGCCATATATCCCAACACATGTACTGCAATGAAAACAAAATTGGATGGGCCAGAAAAAGGAAAATAGAGAGAGAAAATATATGTGTGGGTTTGTGGCCTTTAAAAAAAACAAAACACACCTTTTTTTTTTGGAAAGGTCTGTTTTTAACTATACTGAATTTCATTTCAACAACACCTCCTCATCTTCAGTCATAAGTTAATGAAGAAAAGAAATTGCTTTAAATAAATTATCAACAATATTACTGTTAACTGGGCAGAGTTACCTGTATGATGATCACTTATCACACTGGGCATATGCAAAATAAAAGACAATCTATTTTCTGATATCTGAAGAACTTAATTGTTGATCATTTGGATTTGAAATATTCCGATTGCTGAGAATAAATTGTGTTTTCCTTCATCATCAATATCTCTGAGATTAGAGTAATCAAAGTTCTTTGTAGACTTCTGTTCTCAAAGACTCCCTGCCTATTTCAAGGGGCTTTGGATCACAATCACATAGGTTTTTGCAATGGAGTCTTCCTGCTATTAATTATTATTACTACTTGGCCCGTGCCACTTCCCACGGCTCCTTTTGGCTGGGAATGGTGAACAGTGGCCACTGGGAGCTGCAGGTGGCTGTGCAAATGTAAACAAACTGTCTGGTGGCCCACCAGCGGATTACCCTGATGGGCCGCATGTTGCCCACCTCGGCATTAAACCAAGAAGATTAGGTTTAAAAAAAGGCTCAGAACTGGTATTCTGCAGTGTCTGTGAGTACAGTTGAGTCAACACAAGTTTAGGTTTGTAACAACAATATTTAAATATTCAGCAGGTATGAAACATGTTGGACCTAATTCTCAGGTATGCTAAAATCACTTTACACCCATTTTAAGGCACTTTTACACTGCCAGAAGGAGCATTAGTGAAAATGAGAATCAGACCTGCTGTGTCTGGCCTCCTACATACTAGCTCTACTTACAATTTGTACTTGTTTTGCTCACAGATTGCCTAAAGGATGGGGAGGGAAAAACAAACAAACAAATAAAAAAAAGATTAAGGGTTTTAATCTTATAATTTTCACTGTGTGTTATTACCAAAATCTGTGCAAATCCTCTCAGTAGTCATAAACTCTTTGAAATTTTGTATCTAGCATAGAAATATTATGGGGTATGCAAGTGTGTGAGAGAGAAATGTATCAAATCTGGTCTATAGAAAAGTATTTTTGACTTTGTCAGCACCAGGAACCCCTGAGGAGACACCATACACTGAAAATTGTTCAGTCCCTTTACCATTATTAATCTGTGCTGTTTTCCTCATTTTAAAATGGAAACATTGGAACCTGCTCAGTCTGGCTTTCATGTTAGTTGTTTATATTTATTAAAAACAAGTCTAAGCATTGAGTAATCATTCCTGCTCAAGATAATGACATCATTTTGTGTTTCTATACCCTTTTCTATTAAATTGTGACTTTTGCCATTTTTACCGTGATTAGCCCATAAAATCTCTCATTTTTCTAAGTCATTTACAACAGTGAGGGCCCAGCTCTTAGCCAGTGGTACACTAATAATGTGATGATGCTGTTCTCGCAGTGCGGTTACATGTGGTGAGCCAAAGCCATCAGTAATGCCATACTTAAATCAGAAATGCAAACAATCCTTTTTTACAGAGTTCTTTGTTCCTTGGGATTTAGTCACCACTACCTTGCATAGCCACTGGCAAAGTGAAAGCAAAAGGGCTGCAAAAGACTACAACTTTCTGATTTGGTAGGGCCAGTTTCTCAGAGTCAGCTATTGTAAATTGGTATTTCTGTTGGAGACAATGGAACTACATCAATTTGCATCAGCTGAGAATCCAGCCTGGAGTCTTTTTCACTCATGTTGAAGCGAGATGCTCCTGCATGTGATTGGTGACTCAAAATCATGTCCAGAAAGAGTTTAGTATAGTGCACCCATTGAACCAGAAGGCTACATCCACCCTTTATGGCAATATTTTTTAGTTTTCTCCCATTAAAAAATACTCTTAATTCCCATTTTTCTCCCCTGTACAAACAAATGCCAATAAAAATATTGATGATAATTTTTGACAATTGTTATCTTTTTGTGGGGGGGAGGTGGAGGGGCTGTTCTTACTACGATCTCTGGGAAATCTGTGTCTAATCCTCAGGCCTCAGTTTCCTCTACAATGTTCAGGCAGCGTAGATAAGAAACTCCTCACTTCCATCTCTATTTTGTGTCAAGGAAGTGGGGAGTTTGTAGCTCACTTCAGCTGCTCATCTCCCTAAACCTGGGTTGTTGCATTGTTCTCCAAATATCTCAGCTCACCAGCATACACTTCTGGCTCTCCCTACTCCTGGCTCTAGATTGGACTCCAGGCCCAAGTCTCTGAACTTATCCTGCTTTCTCCAGGAAGCACTGAAGGGAGTTCATACTGCAACCTAACTAAATTGCCCTTGTGAAGAAAGCTATAGAACAAGAATAAGCTAGCTGAAGGCAAGTCAAATCCAGTTAGGGAGACAGAAAACTATGCAATGGAATTGGTTGCATAACCACAACAAAATGGTGAATTCTGTGACAAAAACACTGAATTTCATGGAATTGTGGAAAAATGCCAGATGTTACTGGATCACAGAGTCAATGGAACCCTGGTTGAGATAAATGGGGTGATTTGGTCCTCTGAGAATTCATAGAATCATAGAAATGTAGTGCTGGAAGGACTATTGACAGGTCATCAAGTCCAGACCTGCACTAAGGCTGGAACAAGTACACCTATTCCATCCCTGGCAGGTGTTTCTCTAACCTGTTCTTAAAAACCTCCAATGACGGAAATTCCACAACTTTCTCTGGAAGCCTATTCCACTGATTAAGTTTTTCCTAATATCTAACCCAAATCTCTCTTGCTGCAGATTAAGCTGATTGCTTCTTGCCCTACCTTCATTTGATATGAGAACAATTAATCGCAGTGGTTCCCTCTCAGTCTTCTTTTCTCAAGATTATACATGTCCTGTATATATAACCCTTTCCTCATAGTTCAAGTTTTCTAAACCTTTTATCATTCTTCTTGCTCTCCTCTAGACTCTCTTCCATTTGTCCACATCCTTCTTAAAGTGTGATGCCCAGAAATGGACACAGTACTCCAGCTGAGGCCTCACTAGTGCTGAGTAGAGTGGGACAATTACCTCCCTAGTTTTACATATGATACTTCTGTTAATTCAATCCAGAATATTAGCCTTTTTCTCAACTGCATCACATTTTGACTCATATTCTATTTGTGATCCAATATATAGCCCCGGATCCTTTTCTGCTGTACTTCTGTCTAGACAGTTATTCCCCATTTTGTAGTTGTGTATTTATTTTTTTCTTTCTTAGTGAAGTACTTTATTTAGTACCTTTACAAACTATTTATCCTTATTGAATTTCATTTTGTTGAACTCAGACCAGTTTTCTGTTTGTCAAGGTTGTTTTGAATTGTAATTTTGTCCAACAAAATGTTAACAATTCTTCTCAGCTTGGTATCATCCTTAGAGTTTATACTGCTCTAGTGCACTCAGATCTCACCCAACCTCAGTGTGTTCTCAAAGATAATCACTAACAGTTCCAAGATTGCTTCAGCTAGTTCCTTAAGTACCCTATGGTGAATTTCATCAGGCTCTCTTGACTTGAATAAAGCTACCATACAAATATTCTTTATCCCTCATCTACGTTTGTGGCATAATGTAGTACTACACAATCATATATGCTGAGATAACTCATGAACTAGTGGCCCTAGAGTGGAATTACAAGTTTCATCATTTAGGTCAGCAACAATCCTGCTTGGCACCACTCTTAACAAGATAAAGAAGGTACGTGTTACTTGTCAATCTAGAAGAATGTCTTGTAGATGCACATATAAAGAGAAAAGCCTTTGATATCATCATCTCACCATGCCCATCAAAGCGGCACTCGTGTCCATTGGGTATCATTGAAAACCTGGCACCACAACACCATCTAGCAAACTCAGCAGTGGACTATGCCACATTTGCCCAAGGACAGCTGACTGGAACAGCTGCAAGCAGTGAGGAGAATGCAGTGAATATGTATGCAACTAACCACTCCAAATTGATGCCAATGTGTGAAAATTGCATATAGGTTCACATTGAATGAGACTCTGGCTAATTCTTTCAATTTGCTAGTTAAATAAAGATTTTTTCACTAAAACATTTAAGAGTTGTTCTTAGTTTCTGAGTGCATTTGGGGTACAAAAGTTTCTCACAACACAGCTAAAGTAACTTTTTTCATGGCACTGAATTTTAAATATCTTATTTGTCCTTAAACAGTAAGGAATTATTCTTGATTTCTGAATGCATTTGGGGTACAAACTTCTCCCACAACAATTAGGGCAATTTTTTTCTTGAAATGGGATGATGGTTAGCCTGATTTTTCCCCTATTTTGGCTTATGTACATTCCTCTTGTTGTTAATATTAATTGTGTTATGTATCTGGTCACAATTTACCTTTTTAGTGAAGACTGAAGCAAAATAGGCATTAAACACTCAGCCTTCTTTATCTCATCTATTATTAGCTCTCCTTCCCCACTAAATAGAGGACATACACTTTCCTTTATCTTTCTCTTGTTCCTGTTGTATGTACAGAACTACTTCATATTGATTTTTTTGTTCCTTGCTGGGTGTAACTCATTTTGTGTCTTAACCTTTCTAATTTTTTCTCTGTGTGCTTGTGTTATTATTTTGTACTCATCCTTTGCAGTTTGTTCATTTGAAGCCATATTCAAACTCAGGAACGCAGTGTTACATCAGCTACACTCGCTTCAGATTTCCAAACTAGTCTTTCCAATCATTAAGGCTAAAAACGTATTTTTTTAAAAAATGACATCTGAGATTCTGTACTACAATCATCCAGCAAGGTTGTATTCTGCATTAAATTCTATTGAATTTAAGGAACCCGGCTTAAGACCCACTTTGCTGAGACAGCTACAGGAAATTAGCCAACTAAAGATATAATGTAATCATTAAAACAAAACAAAGATTGTCTATTACTTCATCCTGTGTCCTAGCTCATTTTGAGTAACTACATAGTATTATTGAAGTTATCACCTTTTCCCCTCCCATAACCTCTACAGATGCCAACATTTTAGTGACCATGTTACCTATATCTTCTCTGAGCAGACTAATGTGTGCCAGTAGCTTTTCTACACTAGTGCTTTTCTACACTAGTGCTCCAATCAGGAATGAGTTGTACCTGGTTTATTGTTGCTAGGCAGATGCACAATTAGCATTCCATGCCCAGAAGTTTCTGGAACTGGGTGTGATAGTTTTAGGCATGCTCAATAGGCTTCCTGTAGCTAAAGTAATAGATTCCATTGGGGGCAAGTAGTCAGACCAGCTGCTTTACAGAAGGATATGTGACTTGCATGGATTGAGACTTCAAAATAGGGAGAATCTCAGCCACAGGAACAAAAAACAGGCTGCTTCCTCCCTATTTCTGAAGCATTTTGCTGCAGATTAGTGACATTGTTAACTTTTCAACAGGGAAGCCCTGGCAGTGTGAATTAAAAAAGAGGAAATTGGGAGGGAAAACCAACTTCTTTTATTTTAATTGTACACCCAAAATATTATTTAATTTTAGCTAAATTGTTTTAGTCAACTTGTTTTAACCAGTATGGTTCACCAACTCTTTTCTTATTTAAATACAGTAATGGAGAAAGAGTCATCTATAGTTTGCAGTTCTCAGGTTAATATTTTTCTTGTAATAAGGTTATTCATGCATATACTGAATACTGATTGGTTGGTTAATCAGTTAGAGGACAAGCTAATGGAGTGATTCCATGGGCCAGCAGAGGGGGAGAAAGAGTCTGTGTAGGTTCCAATAGGATATTTCTGCAAGCAGTAGGAGGAAATATATTACTGCAGTGCTTCTGACTCAATAAACAGTTTAAAGTTGATGAACAAAGACTCTAACTGAAACTCATGTGAACTCAGCCTAAGCTTTTGAGTTATTCTTCACTGTGTTTTTGTGGGGTGTAACTTGTTTAGATTTAATTTCTTAATTTTTCTTTCTCTATATGTATAGCTATAGATAACGTATATGCATTATGAAGTAGTCTTGTTACTTAGTAGAAATAAAGCTATTATCATTATTAGTGCTGTTGATTAATCACAGTTAACTCACGTGATTAATTCACAAAAATAAATTAAATTAAAAAAATTAATTGTGATTAATTGCACTGTTAAACAATAAAATACCAATTGAAATTTATTAAATATTTGGATGTTTTTCTACATTTTTATATATATTGTATTCTGTGTTGTAATTGAAATCAAAGTATATATTATTCTTGATTACAAAAATTTGCACTGTGAAAGATAAACCAAAAAAATAGTATTTTTCAATTCACCTCATACAAGTACTGTAG
Source organism: Mauremys reevesii (assembly GCF_016161935.1). Taxonomy (NCBI): domain Eukaryota; kingdom Metazoa; phylum Chordata; order Testudines; family Geoemydidae; genus Mauremys; species Mauremys reevesii. The sequence goes on from NC_052625.1 coordinate 168,211,526, forward strand.
TGCAATCTCTGTGTCATGAAAGTGCTTTTCTGTAGGAATTGTGTTGAAGCACCAGGAGAAGAGTGGCAAAGTAAACTCTAGCCTACCAAAAGTTTACATAGGTTCCTGTGGAGAGGAACTGTACATTCTGCAGAGGGGCACATGGCTCTGCAACAGTGCAGAAAAGGGATTCTTGCTGAGGTGGGGAAATCATGGGCTGGCAGCCTTCACATATGTCTCGTCTCCAGTAGGACTGTGTGTGTTCGGGATCATGGTGCTCATCATGCAAATGATGCAAGTCTGCAAGTCTCTGTCTGTATGGATGGCCCTTGCTCTTGCAGCCAACAGACATGGAGCAATCTTGTAGGGAGGGGAAGCAGGGGCATCTTCTTCACATATGTGTTGGCTTCTGGATTGCAATTCTTCAGGAGAATGCTTCAGCTATACCCATTAACAGACTCCTTCTGCCCTCTTCACACTCATGCGGAGCTGAGGGCATGTCTCCTCTATGTGGCAGCTATGCATGCAGGTGCAAATGGGATCTACACCAGTGGGGTCAGAGCATTGTGTTCTTGTGGATGCCATCCATGTGGTAGTGCTACCTATTGCATCAATGGCAGGCGCAAGACTTGATCTCCCCACTGACTTTGGATCAGGCCCTAAAATATTTGTTTTTTGGAACATGAAAGCAAACAGGACATGAATAATTGTAAATTAATTCCATTTCTTATTCAAGTGAATATAGAAGAAAAATGTAAGAGCTACGCCTCATCTTAAGTAGAAAACTTGCTCTACTGTTTCAAGTGAAGTAACATCTGCTTTTTCTCACCTGGTCTTAAAGTTTACCCATCACGAGAAATTAAGTTAAGGAATTTTATGCCTTAATTCACTCACACCATGCAGGAAATATCACATTTCCATTACCATATTACTCATTGAAAAAGCAATTCATGATTTTTTTAAGAAAGGAAGAGGTATAGTGAACATCCATGTTTAATAATAAAAGATTTTAAAAAACCTCCACATTTTCTTTTGCTAGTGAGAGAACAGAGAGTGCATATGAATCAGAACAACTTTCCTCTCCACCCTGCCACAGGCAACAGAAAAAATAAACTAAATCTAAACTAACAAAAATCCACAACATAGTAAGGACAGCTAAATATGCCATTTCCCTCTAGGGCCACCAGTTAGGGAGTCTGCTAGATCTGAAATCCAACAGAGAATAGAAGAAGTGTTCATTACAGTGTCTTGTCTTCCTCTGGGCGAGTTCTACCATGCCAGATTTGCAGGACCCTGCAGGAATTCTGTGTACCACTCATTTGTCTTCAGTGCTACTGGCAAGAAGTTTTGCAGGACATTTGCTGATTTGTATGCATTTGATAGCAACACAGTTTATCTCCTCTTGATGTACAAGAAAGCTATGCTTTCTGAATTCCACTCATGCACAGGAACATGAACCACCTCTGACTGTAAAATACAGAAGCAGCACATTTTATATTTAATATTTACAGATGAAGCAATCTATTATTTCTCAATAGAGAAACTGAAGGTTTTTTTTAACTTCATATAGACTATAGTAATAATCACAAAGGTATTTTAAAGTATTCTTTTTAATTCAGCAATATTGTAACTAGAAAGGTGAACTTATATTTTGCAATTTACAGTATACCTCTGTCATAGAAAAAATACCTTTTTTCAAGCAATATTAAAACAAATATTTGAGGTGTGACTTTGGCTTGAAAATGGAGCCAAAGTGTTTTTCAATCAGTTCTTAACTATTGTAGCATTGTTCTAGAAATGGCCATTTCTATCTTTGGTATGGTCCAGGCATTCAGGTACAGTTCCTCTCTACCACCAGATGGAGAAAATTGCATTTTATTTCAAGTCAATGGGTTGCAATCACAGACCTTAATCATTTGAGCCACCAAGGAAAGTTTCAATAAAGAACCTATGTCAGTTTTACATCCTATCCTATTTGTTACAGTCCTATTCCTAGTGGGTTGTTACTTCTTTTGAGCCAAATGATTAGCCAAAATTTGCGGTCCTGTGGGTTGTTTCTATTAGGAGCGGAAAATTATGATGAAATTAGGTATTTTCTGAGGCAATCCTCTTTATTTACAAAGAATGTACAGAAAAGTCTTGAACACAGTATGAATCAAACAGCAGAACTGTATTTGCCAAAGTTCCAGGACTCTTTCCAATCAGCATTCTACCCAAAAGTGCTCTCTTTAAGCTTTTTCTCAGGGTCATACTACAGAGTTTCTCTGGTTGTTTTTGTGGCTTCCTTGATACCTTCTGTCTGCTTATGTGATGTTTCTGCTGCTCCTCTCTCTCTCTCACACACACAACTGCAATTAAATAAATTCTCTGCACCTGTGTTTGTTATCAGACCTCTGGGAAATCCCTTAGACCATATAGACTTCTAGGGGCCTGATTCTGGCCTCGGGGGAGGCTGCCCCTCACTGCTAGGGATTGTAAGCCAAGGGCATCTTGCTGGGCAGCAGGGTCCCTGTCCCAGGGGTCCAGATCCTTTTTCCTTCTTTGGGCTCTGGGGCTGTCCCAGTTGGCTGGGAGGCTGGATCAGAGCCCCCTTCAGCCATTGGAACCTCATTCCCACATCCTCCACAGGGATCCAGAGGCAGAGGCAGTGGGTAGAAACTCAGACTTCTGGGGGCCCAATCCTGGCTGCAGGGGAAGCTGCCCATCATTGCTGCCAGGGATGGTGAGCGATGAGCAGCTTGCTGGGCTGCAGGATCCCTGCAGTAGGCTTGAGCCTTTTTCCAGTTTTGGGTCGTGGAGCTCCTGGCTGGTTTGGATTTTACATCAGCCCATGAGTGTAGTCTAAGTCCCACTGTGCAGCAGGTCAGTCCCAGGCAAAAGGGGGAGAATTTTCTAAGTTCATTATTGTATGTGGTCTAGTCCTTGGAGGTGGTTTTCCATTGTTCCAGTTATCACTAAACAAAGGGCTATTTAATTGTTCCCTCATTTAGCCTAAATAGATGGCAGTTGTCATGCCAACAGCTTCCAGAATGTTGTGTGGTTACCCAACCCCCAGCATATGAGGGTGAGCTTTAGCCAAAAGAAATTGGAAAATGCAGGTTTCTTTCTTGCAGGAAATCTTATAAAAATGTCACCAGGGTAAAATGGCCCTCTTTTGAGACCAGAATGCACATCATCCTTTTTTATAAAATGCGAAGTATTTTTGTCCTATTGAACAAGAACTGCAGATAGGCCAAATCAGTTTCAATGGCCTGGTCTACATTTAAAATGTAGATCAACATAGCTATATTGCTCATGGGGTGTCAAAAATTCATACCCCAAGCCCTGTAACTATGCCAATCTAATCCCCCAGTTTAGACACAGTTAGGTTGATGGAAAGATGCTTCTGATGACCTAGCTACCATCACTCAGTGACGTTCATTACCTACCATGACAGAAAAAAAAACATTCCCATCTCTGAAGGAAGCTTCTAGACCAGTGGTGGGCAACCTGCAGTCCATGGGCCACAAGGGGCCCATCAGGGTAATCTGCTGGCAGGCTGCCAGACAGTTTGTTTACATTTGCACAGCTGCCCACAGCTCCCAGTGGCCATGGTTCGCCATTCCCGGCCAATGGGAGCTGCAGGAAGCGGCGTGGGCCACAGGGATGTGCTGGCCGCCGCTTCCCACAGCTCCCATTGCCTGGGAACAGTGAACCATGGCCACTGAGAGCTGCAGGCGGCCGTGTTTGTGGATGGTCAATGTAAACAAACTGTCGCACGACCCACTGGTGGTTTACCCTGACTGGTCGCCTGTGACCCGCAGGCCGCAGGTTGCCCACCACTGATCTAAACTATGAGGTACCAACGAATCAGTGATGCTGTAGCACATTTAACGTAGACAAGCCCATTGTACAAAGAGCTGTGAAGTTGTATCTTGTAAGAACGGTGATTCAAATAAGCTCTTCATGCTCCATATATGGTGGAAAGGGAGGCGGGAAATGACAAGCTGATCAAATTCAACCTTGACTGGATGGATAAAATAGCTTTTCAGAGAAGCCTATTTTCATACCGGAAAGCAAGTTCTAAATTCAGTTCTAAAATCCTTAAAAACCCATTCAACCAGTATTGTTATCAGGGTCAGAGAGAGCAAAGCCATCCCTAGTGCAGGTCTGCCATTTGATCTTCTGCACAGGATCCTTAAAGTTTCCCTCTGTTGCTACCACTAATACTGCTCTAGCATTACTAGCTCCAAATGCTGCTCAAAGAGCTGGTTGAAAATTTTCCAATGAAAAATACTGAATATTGTCAAAATCAAAACATTCTATGTGAATGCATTGATTTCTGATGAAAAATTATCAAAATATTTCATTTTGATAAAATCAAAGGGTTGAATTTGTGCTGTATCATTTTGTCAAGTATCAGAGGGGTAGCCATTTTAGTCTGGATCTGTAAAAGCAGCAAAGAGTCTTGAGGCACCTTATAGACTAACAGACGTTTTGGAGCATGAGCTTTCGTGGGTGAATACACCCGCCGGATCGCGTCGTGTCGGGGAAGTGGGTATTAGCTCATGCTCCAAAAAAACTGTTGTTAATCTAGGTGCCACAAGACTCTTTGCTGCTTGTATCATTTTGATTATTTTATTCTCATATTAAAATTTGCAATGCAATATAATACAATATAAAAGTCAAACTGTTTACTATAATATATCATGTCATATACTAATATAATATGGCATGACATAATATGTCATTTATATATTAGTTTTGTTATTTTATTTTAGTTACATTATTAATATTTTTCTTTTACAATAGGAAATTACCAATCACTAAACCAATTAGTAAACAAATTAATAAACTAATTACTAGTTAGAATAGCAGTTACAAATGATCAGTTAGAATATCAATGAAGAAAATCAAGTAGCATGTTGATGACAAGCTATTTATATTTGATGATTCTTATAGTATGTTTTCTTTTTTCAGTGTACTGACTGAGGATTCAAGTGTTCTGTCTACATCTCCTATCAAGTAAGAATTAACCCCAAAAGGTAGACTGGTATATAAGAATCTGAGAAAAGACAATTAACAGGAACCAATTTTCTCTTTTCTGCATTATTTGTAGCTATTTTCCCTTTAAAATCCTTCCAGGCTATAATAATAGAGAGAACATGAAAACATTGATAACTTTGCCCCAATAGAGCCAAAAAAGCTCATTTATGCATTTTGGCAATGGATCACATTACTTCAGTAGTCCTAAATTTTTAATCAGATTCTCAGCTGGTATAAAGCTGAATAGCTCTATTTAAATCAATGGGATAATGCCCATTTACACTAAATGAGAATCTGCTTTATGGTTTTGAGAAAGTTTTGTGTGTGATTATTTTGCAAATGCACATTATTTCATGTTAATTTTATTTTTTAAAACATGTGATACTTAAAAAAATAGTTTAATTCCTTTGCCCTAACTAGCTAAACTGGAAGCATAGTTTTTCTTTGTATTATATAATCTCTAGATCTGTTTGTGGTTTGGTTTACACTCCTTCAGATTGTTATTGAGGTCATGTCAGATCACACTGTCAGATTTCCTTAAACTGTTAATAATTCATGCCTGACATAGAGTGAACTAAAGGGGGAGAGGGAGTTACAGGGGGAAAATGAGCCCTATTTATTTAAAAACAAGTCTAGATGGATGCAGGTTGACATCTGAGCCAAGTTCATTAACATGCAAAAGGAAATGAGACTGTCAATGCAAAAATATTTTTTAAAAGAATAATCTGTTAATATCCCTATTGCAAGATTTACCTACTTATATAGCTTATATCTAAATAAGCATATATATGTTCTTCTATGCATTGACTACACCATACTCAATTAAAAAACATTAAAAAAAAGCAACTATTGAGCTACAAACTCTCAACCAAATGAGCAACCCTAATTAATGTGCATAATCCTGTTGGGTTCAAGAATGACATATAGGGAGAGATCAATGATCCCTCTAGCCTGGTATCTTGTCTCTGCCCTTCATTAATACAAATACTGCAGGTGATGGTGTAAAATATCCATAATGCATCTACTTATACAATTCGTGGATTAGGGGGATATATCTTTTAAATTTATTCTAGATAGCGTAAGTGTAGTTGCTATTCTTGTGGCAAGGATAAGTAAAGGCTTGCACACTACTGGCTTCTGCATTTTTTCAGAGAAAGAAGTATTAAAATTTGAAATAATTTTCAGCTTTACATATGATCATGTAGAGACATTTTATTTTTAAAATGAAATCATGAAATAAAGCAACTCTATACTTAGTATCCAATACCTCAGTGCATATGCAGGTAAAATTGTCATTACAAGATAAGAGCTCCTAGAATGAATTTCATTCAGAGGACCAGCAGAAAACTTTTGCAAGACTTAAGTCAGGAACAACTTCTTAAAGAAAGAATAGGCCTTGTGCTGGCCCTCTGCAAAGGAATGAATGTAACCGTAACTATTGAAATGATATTATACTGCACGGTGACACTTGAATCTACTTGTGCTTTCTTGAGTTGTGCATCCAGTTCTAGGAGTCAGAATGCTCATTTTAATGTTTATAGAGAAGAAGTGTGGCATAAAAATACTGTCTGGGATTACAAGGAATTTATTTTATGGCATAGCCCAGAGCAACTAGGTGAAATATGGAGTTTTCCCACCTTCCACTAATATATTTGGAATTTATTATTGTCAGAGACAGGATACCAGAACTGGGTGGATCTCTAATCTCCTCATACATTATCTTATATTTTTCACTATTAGGTTCAGATTCAAAATACAAGATGTAAAGAAAAGAGAATATGGAGACCACCAGGGGGCTGCAGAACATGGCCGAGTGAACTCCTGAGTGCTCTGGAGCAATGAACCAGCATCTGTCTATTGGGCACCACTCTTTCCCCGCCAAAATCCAAAAAAACACACACCTTAAACTGTGCTGATGCCAACTGATCTCTGATCTACAAATCCAGAAGAGAAGAGACACCCCTTAGTCAAGATGCTTGCCACTGAGTACAGTGATAGTGTGCTGACTGTTCAAAAAGATGGATGCAGATGCTCTCACTATTAGAGCTATAATCACCACTCTCCAAACAACAGTATCTCCTGCTGAATTTTCTTTGCAGCTACTATCAGGTAGCAAGGGCAAAGGGTTAAAAATCATATAATCATCAGTCTTAGAATCATAGGCTGTGACCGGGTGCCTGGGATGGACCACACTGACAATGCCACACTCAGGGAAGACTGCAAGAAATAGGGCAGACAATCCCCCCAAACTGGTGGTTTATTCTATAATTAGATTCACCAAGCCAGTAACAAAAGAGTTTCTGAAGTACCACACTGGATAACCAAAGCCAAACACAGTCCCCTTTAGGTATTCCAGCCTCTGGCTCCCATCCAGACAACTTCACTGATCCCCAAGGATCAGACACTTACCCCAGATCAATATGTATCTCAGATCTTACCTAAATATCATAATGTCAGCTAATCCTTAGTAAACTAAATAAAGCAGTAATGGGCCTGCGGGCTGCATGTGGCTCAACAGGGTAATCCACTGGTGGCCGCAAGACAGTTTGTTTATATTTGCATGGCCGCCCACAGCTCCCAGTGGCCGCAGTTCACCGTTCCCGGCCAATGGGAGCTGCAGGAAGCAGGTGACAGCACATCCCTTCAGCCCGCGCCGCTTCCCAGAGCTTCCATTGGCTGAGAACGGCAAACTGCGGCCACTGGGAACTGTGAGTGGCTGTGCAAATGTAAACAAACTGGCAGCCTGCCAACGGATTACCCTAATGGGACGCAGGTTGCCCACCACTGAAACAAAGATTTAATAAAAGAAAATAAGAGAGTGATAATGGTTAATAGATCATACACATACAAATGATTGTGAAGTCCCTATATCAGGTTTGTAGCAATGATGGAATGGATAGCTGGCTTGGTAATAGCTCACCTTAACAGATCACTCTTGTTATAGTGTGTATGGCAGGGGTCAGCAACCTTTCAGAAGCGGTGTGCCGAGTCTTCATTTATTCACTCTGATTTAAGGTTTCGCGTGCCGGTAATACATTTTAATGTTTTTAGAAGGTCTCTCTCTATAAGTCTATAATATATAACTAAACTATTGTTGTATGTAAAGTAAATAAGGTTTTTAAAATGTTTAAGATGCTTCATTTAAAATTAAATTAAAATGCAGAGCCCCCCGGACCGGTGGCCAGGACCCAGGCAGTGTGAGTGCCACTGAAAATCAGCTTGTGTGCTGCCTTCGGCACCCGTGCCATAGGTTGCCTACCCCTGGTGTATGGTAACACCCATTGTTTCATGTTCTCTGTGTATATATATATACACTTCCTACTGTATATATATATATATATCTTCCTACTGTATTTTCCACTGCATGCATCTGATGAAGTGGGTTTTAGCCCATGAAAGCTTATGCTCAAATAAATTTGTTAGTCTCTACAGTGCCACAAGTACTCCTGTTCTTTTTGCTGATTCAGACTAACACCGCTGCTACTCTGAAACTTCTATATAATGATCCCACATCTCATATTTTTTTCACTGGCATAATTTTAGATTCTTTTAACCTTTTCAGAGGCACCAGAAACTGTTGTCCTCTGTTTCCTCTTGTTTAATCTGGCACCACACCCAATGGCATTTACCCAGATTCCTCATGGCAGTTGTCCATATGCACTGGTGCCCCTGGCAATCCCCAATAGGCTTTCTCCCAACTATTCAGAGTATTAAGATGGGCTTTTTGGAGTATCACTTGATGTTATATGCTGATGATACCCTTGTGTTTATAGCTAATCCTAAAACCACAATTCCTGCCCTCCAAGCATTAATCAAAGACTGTGGACTGTGGCTCACTCTCAGGCTATAGAATCAATTGGGAAAAGTCAGAAGTACTTGATATTTCCTGTAGCAGGGCTTTCACCCAATAGAATTTTCAGAGGGAATCAGAGGTAATTAAAAAATTGTAAAAAAAAGAATTGAAAGCCCTGTCTTCTACAGCCAGCAGAGGACATAAATCTTATTGGTCACCAATCCATGACAGGCCCTTTCCCTGAGCCTCTGGGGGAAAATCAAGACAATTAAGATGAATGTCTTACTTAGATTTTTGGACATGTTAAATGGGCTACCTGTTGTCATCTCACCATTTTATTTGAAAAGAGTTAATGAGATCATTAGGACATTCATATGGGGGTGGGGACAATGCCCCAGACTATCTTGAAGGATACTTCAGCTCTCCATTGATAGGTATGTTTTCAGATATCTGGATCTTCAGAACTGTTATATTGTCCATATCATGTCCCAGACCTCTCACTTGTTCCAACCCATGAGCAAGAACACCCCTTTCAGCTTGGGATAAAAAAAGAACTAATGAAACCAATCATGCTATTGGGACTCTTAAGACCCTCATCCTACTCTACACAGAAAAATAGGGCCACCAGAAAAATATGGGCCAATTTGACCAGTAGATGTCACACTTACCCTGGGCACCATACAAAAGCCACTATCTGGGGTAATTTTGAATTACAGACTGACAACCATCCAACCATATGGAGAGGATGGATAGAGAGATGCATTGTATACTGCTCTCACTTGGTTGACACTCGGGGTATAGCTCCATTTCAGGTCCTACAACAATCATTACAGCCATATGGCAACATATACAGCTGAATCATTCATTGACTTATCAATTTGGCCGAGATGCCCTGGGATAGGCTGATACCCCTGAAGTACATTACATGGTAGAGATGCTCCACAAACTCCTCAGACCCCCATGTTATACAAATATTTCTTTTTGAGGACTCCTTTTTGCTTCCATAGATTTTTGCTTCGGTTTAATTCAACAACAAAACATTTAGAATGTTTTGGATACCACAAAAACTTCATAAGAGTGCTCTCATAGGATACATGCTGGTGCTGTAAAAATAAGAGCAGACTTCTGCTTAAGTTGAGAGAATGTCCTTTGGTTAAACATCTATGTAAAGAAGTTGATATTGGAATTAAGATGATTTGGGGACTGATCAATACACCATCATTTGAGAACTACATATTAAGAAATTTATCTGTGAATTTTGGTCTCAAAAGTAGGCTGTGTGAAAGGCTCTGGCAAGGGGGGAGGGAGTGGGGAAAGGCTCTGTCAGCTGCTTGCAGTGGGGAAGGGATCCAGCACTGGGGAGCTACCAGAGCCTTTCTCTGTGAGGGGAAGGGCTCCAGAAGGAGGGAGGCAATGGGACACTATATGTTAAAAAAAGCAGTGTAGATGGGAAGGCACGGGGTCAGGTGTATAGAGAGACATTTAGAGTACATACCCTAAAGTTCTATTGTGTCTTTATTCTACTAGCCTAAGCAGTGCCTCACTGTCTGCACTGATATTTACACCTGTGATAAGTGGGCATTCAATGTATGTACTCTACACGCCATCATAAGTTTAGACATAGCCTCATTAGAATTTATAGTTTAATATTATGTTTTTAAAATGTTTTTGCATATGTATGTTAACACTATGCTGTATGGTATTGATGGTCATAAATTATAGAGTTTATTTTTTTAATTTATCTTTTTGCATTGTGATGTTTGTATTGAAGAGCAAAAATTAATTAAACAAAGAAAAAAAAGCAGCAAGCTTACAGTCAAAGTACATGTATTACAGTGTATTCATAGGGAAAGGATTCGTTTCAAATATACCATTTACAGTTACGTACATGGTTAGCAAAACAGAGGAATAAAAACAATAAGACTTTCTCTTTGAATTTATTTGCTTATAAAAGACCTTGCTTGAAGATGTACAAAAATGGAAGCAATCTTTATATCTGACCTTCACCAATAAGACTTCGCAGTTTGTTTTCTTCAGAGAATGTTTGATGAAGAAAATACAAAGGTGTCATTCTTTTTGTAGTTACTTGTCAAAGATACTCTTAATTCATATTTCTCCAGAGACAAAAAAAATCCATCAGTATGGCTATAACTGATAATTTAGTATTATATAGAAAGAAAGACTCATCATAGTCTAGCCCCTACTTCTGACTATCTCCATTTTAGCTTACAAGTAGAATGATAAATAAGATTTATAAAGACAACTACATGGTTTATACAGCAATGTGAAAAATATGTTAGAGGAAAGGTTATCATAAGAATTCTGAACAACATATATTGATTAAAAAAAATAGAGATGTTCTTTAAAACATTTGTAAATAAAAGGAAGAAGAAACTCCAATTTTCCAATGGTACAAAGTCACTACTTCTTTTCTTTAACATTCAATCAGTATTACAGTACTCAAGTTCACAGTTTGTCATAATATCAATAGAAAATAAGTTTTCAAAGTCACACTATTATTTATCCGTGAGCTTTATTCTTAACACATGGTGGGACACATATCCACATAAAACTATCATTGTTGAACCACTAATTACAAAATACTAGGGTCAATTTTCCCTGTTAATATTAATGGGACTTCAGTACAATCATTGAATACAAGTGTTGTGTAATAATAACATGCCCAGAGAGATTGTAAATCACAACACTGAAAGCCTATTCACACCTACACTAGCTGTGTCATTATTCTATATCACTTGAAGAGCCTTAGTGTGATTATAAAATATGTTTCTACTCTATGAAACATAAAACAATAAAATTTGTATTTAACCCACTGAGAATCCCATGTGCTGTCCAATTCAGAGCCAAGAGATTTTCTATGGCACCTACTCTGCCATTGTACAAAACTTCAGTTGAATGTAGGGACATTTTGATACATGTAAATATTTACCGCTTCAATCCACTTTTTTGGATTACATTGAATTTCCCTAGTGTTTTTAAAATAAGAGGGAAAAAAAACAATGGAATATATTTTTCTTCTGGCCTAGAATTGACTTATAGACCAGAATTGCTGAATAGATTTTGGTTCAAGACCTCTGTCTTGCTATTCAAAGCCCTTTATGGGGTTGGCCTTAATACCTAAGAATTGGTTTTTCCCTCTTTAGCCATGACCACTCACTGCAGATGTGCTCCACTGGAAACAGATACCTGCCAAGTAATAGGGCAAGGCATGTGAGCGCAGGAGACAGAACTATTACAGGAGCTGGACCTACATGCCTTCTGGAGAGAAAAAAAAGACAGCAAGAGAGTGATTGCTACTCTTGTTTCTATTTTTAGGTGCTTGGTATGTGGTCAAATACTGCAGTGATGGAGATCACATAAGTACCCTGATGCATATCTACAGAGAAATGCTAAGAAGCGTAAGAAATCCTAGTGATACGGGGTTTTTTTTCCATGCACTTTGCATTTTATGTGGAGCCTGCCAGTCTAATAAAATCAGTACATTGCAAATATGTTCACTTGAAAGACATAAGGCCAATATTTTCAAACTTGGGTGCCTAAAGTTAGGCACCTGAGTATGTGCTGAGGCACCTAAATAACTGGTATGATTTTCAGAGCCCCCATGAAATTCAGTTGTGAGTCTGATAATAAAGTTATGTATGTAGGTGCCTCAGCACATACTCAGGTGCCTAACTTTAAGTATCCAAGTTTGTAAACTTTCATCTTAAGATTTGAAATTTTTGGTCTTCAGGTTTTACCAGATCAGTTAGAGCTCCATTTTGCATAAAGAGCTGCACAGTGAGTAATGAATGTGATGGATGCCTTAGATAGAGTGTATGTGCCCAATTCTTGAACAGTGAAGTGGTTAAATGAAGGAGTTAAATCTGCCTCAGAGTTTGAGGTATTTATTTAAGAAAATATGCACACTCCTTTATCGCCTTCTGATCACAATCAGTCCTCGTGCTTTCCTTAGTTAAAGGTAACTTTCCATCTCTTCTTTTCCTTCCTTGCTTCAGAGACCCCTCGTCAAGGAACAAGAGAAACAGAGAACATGGGAAATGCTTGAATGTTTCTTCTGTTGGCTCAGCCTGTGCACTGTTTTATGTAATGAGATTCTTTGATCCTGACATTCTCAAATTTCTGGGGAAATGTATTTTAACATGTTGTGTGAGTTACAAAGTTGATTTACTTACAACTCACTTTGGACCTGATCCAAAGCCTATAGGAGTTCTTTTAATGGACTTCAGTGGATTTTGGATCATGCCCTAAGGTATGAAGGTTTAGACTTATTCTAAGCACTTGTCTACATAGTACAGCAATGCTCATTATGGCAGTGTGATTGGTAAAGTACACTAACATCTTACGTGTTAATTGATCCATGTAGACCCTCTTGGTGAACACAAAAGGCTCCCTGGTGTGTTTTAACATAGTACTGTTTGAAACAACACTACTTTAGGGTGCACTAGGGAACTTTTAATGTGCACCAGCAGAGTCTGCATGAACCAAGTAATGAGCAATATGAGTGTGCTTTAAAAATTACACCCTTGTAGAGCACATTGCTACCCTGTGTAAACAAGTTCTAAGTCTACCTGTGATCTGTACCATGCTGCTATACGTTCCTTTCTTCCTGGCTATTAACATTTTGTTTACATTTTACAGACACTGAAATCTTTCATATCTTTATATCTGGTTCAAAATCACTTATATGACATTTACATGTGGAACTGGAGATGAGATTCCTAGCTCACATAGACAGACTCACACTAGCTTTCATGGAGCTAGCATGATAAAAATAATAGTGTTGCCGTGGTAGCACAGGCAGTGATGAGCGGTTGCACAGGTTAGTCACCCCAAGTACAAACCTACCTGAACTCCATGGATATTTTCTTGAGGAGGCTTGACTGCACAGCCTTTCGCTGCTGCTCATGCTACTCTGGCTACACTAATGGTTTGGCATGTTAGCTTGATGAGGGGTAGTGTGAGTGTGTCTATGCGGGCTGGGAATCACACTTCTAGCTCCGAGTGTTGACATTCCCTTACTTACAGAAGGCAAACCCTGTTTATAGTGGGAACACAAATGTCTTGAATAGCACCTGGATTTAAAGTGACTTGGGGTGAAAATAACACATCATTATTCACCTCCAATAAAAATAATTACCTGTTCTTAAATCTTAAAGGTCCCAGTAATCTGTTTTAAAAGTAATTTCTACCTAAAACAGAAATAATAAAATTTGGTTATCATATTTGTGGCTATAAAAATACATATAATGTCATTTTAGTTTAATTTTTTTTTCATTAAATGCATTTCCTGATTCATTGTCAAGGCATCAAGTTTAGAGGATTTTGTTATTATTATTATTAGAAAAGTACCTTGCAATTCCTATTTCTGTGTTTTCGTGATAGGATATGGCACCTCTGATTATCAGGTGTCATTTTCAAAGGACGTATAACAGCCCTTCTAACCAAAGTTTATATCTAAGATCTGCAAAGCTGTCAGAGCTACACAAAAAACCAAGTACAAGGGCACTTATGTCTATAACAAAGAACCAGAGCGAGAGAAAGAGAGTCACGTGGATTCACCAGAGATGAGTGGATGGATATGATAGTTTTCCCTTCATTTTGTTTTGATGGTAATATGGATATGAAGGTTGTGCAACTAGGTGACCAATTACTCAATGTGTATTACAGTTAATGAGCTACATTTGTAACGTTAATATAATGTCTCTGGCTCATAATGTTCTGTAACATGTACTATTTAGCTGAATGATTTATGAAATCTCTATTATGGTGTAATACATTTCCTAGGGTAATAGATGAGATTGATTATTTTGTGCAGAAGTTTTCTAGTACAAAGTATTTTCTGTTCATTACAAACATAATTAGCTTACAATGCATTATATTTTATTAACCAATGACTTTTTGATTTTTTTGATAGGTGTCCCTTCTTTATTTAGCTGTCTTTCCTTCATTACATTGTACTAGGCATTTCCTTAATTTTCCCAATATTCACAAGTTTGCTTGTTATAGTATTTAGCGCAGTATACTAAATATGTTTTAAAATGCACCATTTCAGACTTAATTGTCTCATTTCAAGAAAAAATAATAAAATTATCTCTTTTCATTGTTGATTACAATTTTTAATTTTTTTGCATTATGATTCCTTTGGGAGCTAATTTTCTGTTCACAGTAACTTGAGGGTAATAGTCCATATCATCAAATGATTTCTGTAGTATTGCACAGTCAAAAGTGATATCCTCAGAGGTACTAGGCAAAATCTTTGCCTAAAATGTTTTTTCTTCTTTGAATGATGTCCCTGTGGGTGCTTCGCTTCAGATGATGGTCCCTGTGCCTTTGAGCAGAAAATTTCAGCAGCACGGTCCATACGGGTTAGATTTCCAGAAAGCCTTTGACAAGGTCCCTCACCAAAGGCTCTTACGTAAATTAAGCTGTCATGGGATAAAAGGAAAGGTCCTTTCATGGATTGAGAACTGGTTAAAGGACAGGGAACAAAGGGTAGGAATTAATGGTAAATTCTCAGAATGGAGAGGGGTAACTAGTGGTGTTCCCCAAGGGTCAGTCCTAGGACCAATCCTATTCAATTTATTCATAAATGATCTGGAGAAAGTGAGGTGGCAAAGTTTGCAGATGATACTAAACTGCTCAAGATAGTTAAGACCAAAGCAGATTGTGAAG
This sequence comes from Mauremys reevesii, assembly GCF_016161935.1. Classification (NCBI taxonomy): domain Eukaryota; kingdom Metazoa; phylum Chordata; order Testudines; family Geoemydidae; genus Mauremys; species Mauremys reevesii. The sequence continues at coordinate 168,227,016 of NC_052625.1, forward strand.
AACTTCAAAAAGATCTCACAAAACTAAGTGATTGGGCAACAAAATGGCAAATGAAATTTAATGTGGATAAATGTAAAGTAATGCACATTGGAAAAAATAACCCCAACTATATATACAACATGATGGGGGCTAATTTAGCTACAACGAGTCAGGAAAAAGATCTTGGCTTCATCGTGGATAGTTCTCTGAAGATGTCCACACAGTGTGCAGAGGCGATCAAAAAAGCAAACAGGATGTTAGGAATTATTAAAAAGGGGATAGAGAATAAGACTGAGAATATATTATTGCCCTTATATAAATCCATGGTATGCCCACATCTCGAATACTGTGTACAGATGTGGTCTCCTCACCTCAAAAAAGATATTCTAGCACTAGAAAAGGTTCAGAAAAGGGCAACTAAAATGATTAGGGGTTTGGAGAGGGTCCCATACGAGGAAAGATTAAAGAGGCTGGGACTCTTCAGCTTGGAAAAGAGAAGACTAAGGGGGGACATGATAGAGGTATATAAAATCATGAGTGATGTTGAGAAAGTGGATAAGGAAAAGTTATTTACTTATTCCCATAATACAAGAACTAGGGGTCACCAAATGAAATTAATAGGCAGCAGGTTTAAAACAAATAAAAGGAAGTTCTTCTTCACGCAGCGCACAGTCAACTTGTGGAACTCCTTACCTGAGGAGGATGTGAAGGCTAGGACTATAACAATGTTTAAAAGGGGACTGGATAAATTCATGGTGGCTAAGTCCATAAATGGCTATTAGCCAGGATGGGTAAGGAATGGTGTCCCTAGCCTCTGTTTGTCAGAGGATGGAGATGGATAGCAGGAGAGAGATCACTTGATCATTGCCTGTTAGGTTCACTCCCTCAGGGGCACCTGGCATTGGCCACTGTCGGTAGACAGATACTGGGCTAGATGGACCTTTGGTCTGACCCGGTACGGCCTTTCTTATGTTCTTATGGGTTACGCATGCGCTACCCCCATCTTGCGGCGCTGTTGGTGCCTAATTCAGTGTGTGCAATCTGACCCTCGCTCAATTCCTTCTTAACTGTCCTCAGCCTGACATGCAGCTCCCAGCAGTCTCAAATCCATTAGGCTATTTACTATTTAAAATAGTGTTTGGGTAGTTTTGAGTAGATTAGATTTAGATTTATTTACCTTTTTTCTTCCCCGTTTACCAACCCCCACCCGCACACACACAACTTTCCTTCCCTACCCTTTAGAATAGTTAATGATCTCCCTCAGGGTTAACCACAGTAGCTCACACCATGCCCACTTCATCAGGCTTCAAACACTGCCTTTCATGATGGGAGGCAATCCTGGTTTTGGACGGCCATTGCTTGAGTGAATCACATATCCTTCAAAAGTGGTCTCACTGCAGCAACCTAAAGCCTCTCGCCAGAAGAAACAGATATATGTGTCTCAAACTTATCCTGATGGACAAATCTGTGCGACAGGCATCTGATCCCAGACAGCAAACACCCTCTGGACAACGATCTTCAGAGACCTCACCCTCCTCCCAATAAATGATGCGCTCATGGAACCAGCCAAAAACATCTGGCAGACCCCAGCAACAATACCGCCTGCCTGCAAAAGGGCCAATAAAAAGTATTATGTCCCTTCAAAGGGGATGGAACTTTTATTCTCACATTCTTCACCGAATTCATTGGTTATTGACGTGGTCAACCAATGTGGTAGGCACCAGCACTATTGGTACATACCATATGACAAAGATTGGATGCATCTGAACCTTTTTGTCCACAAGGCCTACTAATCGGCAACACTGCAATTTAGAATTGCCAACTATGCAGCGCTAATGGTGAAATACAACTATGTACATTGCTTCAAATTTGCAGACTTTACTAATGACATCCCAGAAGAGAAAAGAGATCAATACAAATCTCTTCTATCTGCGAGTCAGCTCCTAGCCAGAACTACCCTGCAGGCACCCCTGCCATCATTATGCACTGGGCATCGGTTGAGGGTCTACACAACCTCCCCAACTATCAGTGCTGATACCATCAACCATTCCCCATTTGGGACATCATTTGAAGCCTTTCTATTCAATGTGGGCTTCCAGAACCACAGACAAATGGGGCCTAGAAATAATCCACACAGGCTATTCCACCCCATTTACCTCCATGCCCCCTACACAACCTTCGTCCCTCTTCAGGGACCCTTCTCATGAGTTCTTCTACAGCAAGAAGTAAATCATCTTCGACATCTGGGTGCTGTGGAATAGGTACCACCCCAACACAGAGGGAAGGGCTTTTACTCCCACTACTTCTTAACCTAGGAAAAAAACAGAGGATCGAGGCCTATTCTAGATCTCAGAAAGCTCAACAAATTCATAAGGATCCAATGGTTCAGGATGGTCACACTGGCAACAAGGGGATTGAACAGCACTGGAACAAGGGGATTGATTCTCAGCCCTTGACTTCTGAGATGCCTATTTCCACCGAGAACAATTACCAGTACAAAGTTTTACCTTTCGGTCTCTTGACAGCACTGCGAGTGTTCTTGAAAATCCTTGCAGTGGTGGTGGCACACCTTTGCAAGCAAGCGGTAATAATATTTCCCTATCTCGATGACTGTTTACTAAAAGCCCCCACCAGAGCAGATGCCCTTGACGTTAGTCACAGGTAGGATGACCAGACAGCAAATGTGAAAAATCGGGATGGGAGTGAGGGGTAATAGGAGCCTATATTAAAAAAAGACCCCAAAATTGGGACTGTCCCTATAAAATTGAGACATCTGGTCACCCTAGTCACAGGATACTTGCTTTCTTCCTGAGACTGGGCTTTCAGATAAATGTCAAAATCAACTTGAAACCCCATAGAGAAGTTAGACTTCATCAGGGCTCATCTCAACTCCCTGGAAGCCAAAGCATCATTACCAACAAACAGGTTCATTACTTTCACCAGTCTCATCTCTTCAGTACTGAACAGTCCACATGTATTGGCACAAACCTGCCTTCAGCTGTTAGGCCATATGGCAGCAACCACATTCTTGGTATGATATGCTCATCTTCATATGCACTGCCTTCAGGGCTACCTAAGAACTACCTACATACCACACAAAGACAGATGCCACACTATGCTGATCAAAGTCTCTACACTGGTGAACACAACTCAACAACTTGTGCATGGGAGTTCCTCTCACCCAAACTCCACTTTCAATTATACTCACAACCAATGCCTCCTTCATAGACACCATCAACAGCACAACGCAGTTCAGGGCAAGGGGGTCTCCACCCAAGACGCTATTAAACATTAATCTCTTAGAACTTTGAGCAGTTTGCAATGCATGCTTCCACTTCCTGCCATTGATTAGGGACCAGACTATATGAGTCATGACCGACAACATTGCATGAATATTTTACATAAACCGACAGGGCGGAGCCTGATCACATTGCCTGTGCACCAAAGCCATGAAGCTATGGAACTGGTGTATCCAACACAATGACAGCATCTCAATTTCATACCTCCCAGGCTGTCAAAATACTACAGCGGACATGCTCAGCAGAAAATTTCCTCAGGATCATGAATGGGAGCTAAATAACAAGGTCCTACAGAACATATTCAAACAGTGGGGTCATCTGTCCATCGACCTTTTTGTGATATCCCAGAACTACAAATGTCCACAATTCTTCTTGAGAGCAGGTGTGGAGCCCCAATCCCTGGGGGATGCATACCCTCTTAAATGGGCACCTCTATTATATGCACTCCCCCCGATCCCTCTGTTATCAAGGGTGATACAGACAATAAGTACTAACAAAGCCAAAGTCATACTGAGAGCCCCAACATGGCCCAGACGGACATGGTACTCTTATCTATTGCAGATGACGGTATGTCCACCAGGCACTTTCCCTCCTCTGTCAGATCTATCACAGGATGCTGGACAGGTTCACCACCCAACTCTATAGAGACTTCACCTGAAACCATGGCTCCTACGTGATTCAATCGGGATGAACTAACCTTTTCCGAACAGGTTAAAGATGTACTGCTAAAACAGTAGAAGGTCAATCACGGCCAATATTTACCTTTGGAAATGGAAGGGGTTCCACATATGGTGCCAGAACAAACACATCAGTGCTGCTTCCATCTTGGACTATATCTTGGGACTAAAGACATCTGGACTTTCCATTTGTTAATTTAAATGACATTTAAAGGACTGGTAAATAATGACATCTCGCTGGTATTATCGCCTTTCATCACAAGATTGAAGGGACATCGATATTAGCCCCTCCGATCACCACATTTTTCCTTATGGGAATCTGAAATGTTTATCTGGAAGCACACGCACTCACTCCATCTTGGAACTTGAACCTAATGTTATGCTGCTTCACTGCACCCCAGTCCAAACCCTTGGCATCATGTTCTCTGACACATCTATCTATGAAAGTAGCGTTTTTAGTGGGCAAGTTGGGGCCCTTCATGGCAGACTCACCTTACACCATCTTTTTCAAAAATAAGGTCACTCTAAGACCTCATCCAAAATTTCTTCCTAAAGTATCTTTGTACTTCAATATAAATCAACCAATCCATCTTCCCTCATTCTTCCCCAAACCACACAGAAGTACACAGGATTCAGTATTACATACTCTAGTTGTCAAACATGTGCTAGCATTCTACCTTGATAGAACTACCTTTTCAGAAAATCTCTGAGGCTCTTCATTTCCACTATGGAATGCTCTAAAAGTTCCACTATCTAGGCCAATGGTGGGCAACCTACGGCCTATGGGCCATATGCAGCCCATCAGGGTAATCTGATTGCGGGCCGCGAGACATTTTGCTGATGTTGACCGACTGCGGGCATGGGCCCCTGCAGCTCCCAATGGCTGGGAACAGTGAACCGCCCCACTGCTGCTTAAATTCTCCAATCAAAGGCACAGGGACGCACCATCACAGATAAAACACATCTTAAAGAACATCAGTTATTGCACAGAGTGAGTAACCTTTTTAATGAAATATGCAAATTTGGTGACACTAAAACATTTAGTAAATTCATGTCTATTCCAGCAAATTGTTTTGGTTGAAAAAGCATTCAAAAAATTTGAAAAAAAAAGAAACCTTTTGTTTAGAAAATTTCAAAATAAATCTTTCAATTTGAAAGCTGATTTAAATTTAATTTTTTTAATAAAAAAAGACTATAATCTCCTCAAAATTGTATCAAACCACTTTTTTTTTTTTTTTTACATTTAGATTCACCTGAAATTTCAAACTATATGATTTTCGGTTTGATACAAAACTTTTATTTATTTATTTTCAAATTGCTAGCAAACAAAAAAAATCCATTTTTCAGACAGCTCTAATTCTCAATAATGCAGTGTTAATGAATACCTACAGTAAGCAGATCTTCCAGAAAATGTGAGGACGTACCAGACTGAATTAATACCATAAAGGGGAAAGTAGGCTAAATTTATAAAGCTCATTGACAAAACTCTCTCTGAATAAATTCTATGTGCACTAACTGCATGTCCAAGTCAGCGTTTAGCATGCAAATGGGCAGCTGGGTAATTGTGGACATAATCAGCATTTAAGCATGCTTTTTGCCATTTAATGTACACAAACATCTTTTTCATGAGTGCTGGATGTGAATAATTTTGCAAATGCAATTAGATGACCAATTTAATAGATTTGTTCCTGAATATATTAAATTGCCTGAGGGGGAAAAAAATCAAACAAATCAAATCCACCACAGACTTCTCTTTAAAATCTCTGTGTGGGGCATAGGGCCCCTGTATTTCCATTACTGTATTTTATTCTTATTACACCCACTTGCAAATAGTTTGTTTCAAATTAGAAATCTCCAGAACCATGTATATCCACTGAAAACACACTATTTCCAAAAAACATTTTGAATTTATATTCAGGGTCTATTCAAGACCATTGTTTTGATCCACTCAGGTTGATATGTAGCTCAAGAGGAGATGTATTTTTTCTCTTTATATAATAAGGACCTTAGTGGCTAGACATAACTTTAGACCTGAGCAGCTAGTCAACTTTCAGCCCTGGCAGTAGAAATTGGTGATAGTTAGAAATTATTTTTATGCAGTTTTGTTTATTTGCAAAGAATGCACCAAGTCCTGTGTCTCTGAATGTAGAAGGAATCAAGAACAAAAGGAGCAGTTTCTTGATTTACACCCCCAAGCCTCTTTAATCAACAGAGCCAAAAGCTCTCACTCTAGCTTTTTCCAAGGTCATGTTGTGCTCACAGGTTATTATTAGGCTTTCTTCCTTTTTTGCGCCCCCTTCCCTGCCCCCCCGCTCGGTTCTTGTCTCTCCTCAGTTTTTGTATATTTTCTCATTTCTTTCCCACTGCCCTAGTCCTCTTCTACACTTGGTCACAATACCCAGTAAAAAAACACCACTCACGTGGTTCTCGTTTCTGAGTAGATTCTGTTACCCTTTGTTATAGATCTGGCCCCTTAACTGCCTCTTACAACTATCTTAAATGGAGGACTCATTAACACATCAGATTGCATGAGGTTTTAACTCAATCCATAACAAGGGTTCACTCGGCTTGTAACATTATTTATTTTTTCCAGTATATAAAAATTAGGGCTGTCAAGTGATTCAAAAAAATAATTGTGATTAATTGCGCAATTTAAAAAAATAATCTCGATTAATCGCACTGTTAAACAATAATAGGATACCATTTATTTAAATATTTGTAAATGTTTTCTACATTTTCAAATGTATTGATTTCAATTACAACACAGAATGCAAAGTGTGCAGTGCTCACTTTATATTTATTTTTATTAAAAATATTTGATTGTAAAAAACAAAAGAAATAGTATTTTTCAGTTCACCTCAGACAAGTACTGTAGTGCAATCTCTTTATCATGAAAGTTGAACTTACAAATGTAGAATTATGTACAAAACATTACTGCATTCAAAAATAAAACAATGTAAAACTTTGGAGCCTACAAATCCACTCAGTCCTACTTCAGCCAATCGCTCATACAAACAAGTTTGGTTACAATTTGCAGGAGATAATGCTGCCCACTTTTTGTTTACAATGTCACCCGGAAGTGAGAACAGGCATTCGCATAACACTACTGTAGCCAGCATCGCAAGATATTTACGTGCCAGATGTGCTAAAAATTCATATGTCCCTTCATGCTTCAACCACCTTTCCAGAGGACATGCGTACATGCTGATGACAGGTTCTGCTTGATAACGATCCAAAGCAGAGTGGACTGACGCATGTTCATTTTTATCATTTGACTCAGATGCCACCAGCAGAAGGTTGATTTTCTTTTTGGGTTGTTCGGGTTCTGTAGTTTCCACATATGAGTGTTGCTCTTTTAAGACTTCTGAAAGCATACTCCACACCTCATCCCTCACAGATTTTGGACGGCACTTCAGATTCTTAAATCTTGGGTTGAGTGCAGTAGCTATTTTTAGAAATCTCACATTAGTACCTTCTTTGCATTTTGTCAAATCTACTGTGAAAGTGTTCTTAAAATGAACATATTCTGGGTCATCATCCAAGACTGCTATAACATGAAATATATGGCAGAATGTGGGTAAAACAGAACGGTACACATACAATTGCCCCCCCCCAAGGAGTTTAGTCACTAATTTAATTAATGCATTTTTTTAATGAGCATAGAAGCATGTCCTGTGGAATTGTGGCCGAAGCATGATGGGGCATATCAGAGTTTAACATATCTGGCTACAAAAGTGTCATGCAAATGCCTGTTCTCACTTTCACGTGACATTGTAGATAAGAAGCAGGCAGCAGTATGTCCCATTAATGTAAACAAAATTGTTTGTCTTAGCGATTGGCTGAACAAGAAATAGGACTGAGTGGACCTGTAGGTGCTAAAGTTTTACATTGCTTTGTTTTTGAGTGAAGTTATATAACAAAAAAAACTCTAAATTTGTAAGTTATACTTTCACGATAAAGAGACTGCAGTACAGTACTTGTATGAGGTGAATTGAAAAATACTGTTTCTTTTGTTTATCATTTTTACAGTGCATTTGTAATGAAAATAATAATATAAAGTGAGCAGTGTACACTTTGTATTCTGTGTTGTAATAGAAATCAATATATTTGAAAATGTAGAAAAACATCCACAAATATTTAATACATTTCAATTGGTATTCCATTGTTTTACATTGTGATTAATCCCAATTAATTCTTTTGAGTTAATCGCATGAGTTAACTGTGATTAATCAACAGCCCCAATAAAAATATCTTTAATTACTCATCCTATGTCTTGGGAAACTCACCCCAAAATTAAAATACGCTGTGCAATATACTGCCCTTAAATAAATATCCAGCCAAGCCCTCTAATTTCACCTCATTCCCCTCAAAAGACAGAAAAAGAATATAGGCTTTGGTTATCCAAGATGCAAGGTGAGTGAGTTCCGGAGTCAAAAGCAGCAAAGAATCCTGTGGCACCTTATAGACTAACAGACGTTTTGCAGCATGAGCTTTCGTGGGTGAATACCCACTTCATCGGATGCAAGAGTATTCACCCATGAAAGCTCATGCTGCAAAACGTCTGTTAGTCTATAAGGTGCCACAGGATTCTTTGCTGCTTTTACAGAACCAGACTAACACGGCTACCTCTCTGATACTTCCAGAGACAAAGATCCTCCATAAAGCATGTTACTCTTACTTTGCCCCTCTGCTCAAATTTTGCATCCTTTGGGGTCCAAGTAGGGAGCTGACCATGTTGTAAATGAGGCTTCAAAGGCAGCTTATACACCTGCTGCCTCTCATAGGCCTAAACCATCTTATTCTTAGGGTATTTCTACATTGCAAGTGAAAGTATAATTTTAGCACAGGTAGGCATACACACTAGATTTAACCTAGCTGGCACAGGAACAATAATAGTGTAGACATGGCAGCACAGGCTTCAGCATGGCTAGTAACCTGAGTACATGCCCAGGATATTTGGTGCACTTGTACTTGTGTTGCTAGCCCATGCTGAAGCCCAGCTCATCACATCTATACTATTATTGTTACCGGAACTAGCTAGATCAGTGGTGGGGAACTTGCGGCCTGTGAGCGGCATGCGGACCATTAGGGTAATCCACTGGCGGGCCACCAGACAGTTTGTTTACATTTGAATGGCTGCCCTCAGCTCCCAGTGGCCGTGGTTCACTGTTCCTGGCCAATGGGAGCTGCGGGAAGTGGTGTGGGCCGCAGGTACATTCTGGCCACTGCTTCCCGCAGCTTCCATTGGCCAGGCAGAGCAAAATGTGGTCACCGGGAGCTGCAGGCGGCTGTGCAAATGTAAACAAACTGTCTCATGGCCCATCAGCGGATTACCCTGATGGGCTGCGTGCAGCCTGCGGGCCACAGGTGGCCCACCACTGAGTTAGATTAAAACTAGCCCAGGTGTGCCTACCCAACCTACAATCACACCTTCACTTGAAGCGTAGACATACCCTTAGATTGTAAGCTTTCTATGGCAGGGACTGTTCCTTTGTTATGTGTTTGTATGGTGCCTAACACAAGGACCCCGATCCATCACTGAAACCACATATGATTGACAAATATCGGAGGGTTTTTCCCCATTTTTCACAAAAAAAAAAAAAAAAAATGTGTAGGAGCTTTTATGTTACTATATCCCTACTGCTGACATACCAGGAAAAAGAGTCATGGCTGGAGAAAATGGGGTGTAGTCAGCATGTCCCTGTACTGTGCTTTCCCTCATCTCTGTTTTCAGATTCCTGTGATCCTTGCAGCTTGGTGGAAATTACAGCTGCTCTTATGCACAGAACAGGAAGTGCTAGTTTAAATAAATTATCCGGAGGGCCAGAGAAGAGCAAAAGTGAGCTTTAAGCAACCTTTTCATAGTATTCCCTGTTTTCAGTTCAGTGAAATTTAACTACCTACTCGTTCCTACAATCTCTAAAGTTTTTAAGTCTGGTCCCACAAAGATTTACTCATAAGAATAGTCACAGTAAAAGCAATGGGACTACTTTTGTGAGTAAGCGTTTACAGAAGCTGAGTCTTTAGTGAAGTATTGGATAGATCAGTGTTATTGAGTTCACAGCTTTTTGTTATTTATATAAATTACTTGGCTGATGGTACTGAAAACAACATTTCCAAGTCTGCAGGTGATACTAAATTAAAGGACTGGTAAATAAAGAGGGACATAGATTCTTGAAGGACTTGGGGAAATAAATGACAAATACCCATTCAGGACACATAAATGAATTTTGAAATATAGTAACACATATCAAAGAGTAAATGACTATTAAATGAAAAGGTGCTATGGCCTTCAGAAAATTTGTGAGCAGTGGTTGAGAAATCCCAGAAGCCTTTAATTCAGTGTGCAGTTAAGAAAGCAAACATGATGCTAAATTGCATTATTCCAAAAATACAAAATAAATCAAAGAAGGTGGAAGCAGTGATGCATGAGACACTGACTACACCACATCCATACAACGCAATGTTTCATTTGGTGGCAGCTGGTTTCTTCTATAACCTAGTCAGTGTTGTAAGCCAATGTTCTTTTAGGAGGCTATCACAAGGAAACAAATATATGACTGATGCAAATATATGACCCCTGCAAATCTGCAGATATCTGCGTTATCTCCACAGACCATGTTTGCTGATCGTGGATTAATCGCGGATACAAATTTTGGATCTACGCAGGGCTCTATAAGTATGTTTGTTTAGGATATGAAAAGTGTCTGAAAAAGCGTCAAAACTGCAGTGATCTGACTAATGGTCACAAATGGGATTGAAATTATGCAGAGATTAATAATATTTTGTTTCTTAATATCAAGAAATACTTCGCAATAACTTAGCGTGGTTCAAAAATTGAAGACAAAAATGAAAAATTAAGCAATGCTAAACATGTATGGCTAGATTCTCTTCTGTAGTTGAGCTCTGCTTAGATGCATTCGTGATAGGGTGGGGCTGGAAGGAGCAGCTCTAATTTGCACCAATGGTAAAAGGTCCTACAGTGACCTATGCCAGAAGAGGGATTGGTTGTGGTAGACCTCTGCTCTGCCATGCTCCTCCCTATTCTGGGGGCAAAAGGTACCACTAGCTTTTCATTCCAATGTCTTGTCCAGCTCTGTACCAGTGTGGAACTCACCTGCATGGAGGAAATTGTCTGCTGGCCATTGTTGACCAAATTAAATCCAGTTATGCTGCTGCGACACAAAGCTTTGCTCATTTTCTACCGATAACTAAAAGCAGACATTCTATTGGATAGGTTTAACTGAGGGCAGTACAGCACTGCAACTGGAATTTAGTTAATTCTGTTGACTGTTCACAAACTTGAATAAAATCCAGACCACTCTCCTGTAGCTATTGTTTCTTTATTATTTAGCATTTATATGGCAGTAGCACCTAAAGACTTCAAATACATTGGGGCCCATTGTACTAGGCACTGCACAAACATATAATAAAATCACAGTCCCTACTCCAAAGAACTTAACATCTACATGTGAAGATTAACAGGAGTAGACATTTTTGTCACTAAAATAAGCTTATATGTCTCTGAGTTCTTACTCCGGAGTTCCCCTCCTTTTCTGAAAGAACCATTTCTGCATCGTTGATTTTCAGAGTAAAAACATACCTCAAAGATAAGAGTTGAAATTCAACCCAGTGCAGAGTCCTATTCAAAGGCCCAGGGATTACATAAACCCACACTTGTTGCAAGGTATTAAGTGGGGTTTAAACAGTGCATATGGTTTTATGTAATTTCACCCAGCATTTTCTCATAAACTATATAAACAAACAAACAAAAACAAAATTTGGATCAACATGAAAAAAATCAGTTCTCAATAAACCAAAAAAACAATAAACAAAAAAAAATTTTTTTCAGGTAAAATGAAACATTTGATTTTCAATTTTGAGCTCTTTTAATTGTATTTTTTATTAAAGGCAAAGTAAATTTGCAAATGCTATTCACAAAATCAGAGGAAAACGAGAGATTGGGATCCAGGTGTGTCCTCCTCCCATCTGAGTCTTCAACCACCCAGCTATAGAGTCAGTCTAGGACTTTTTTCTGTCCCAGTGAATGGTTAATTAAATATATAAACTGGAGCAGTATTAACAGGAGAAAATGAGACACTCATTATCTCCCTTTATACCAGGGGTGGACAAACTATGGCCCAGGGGCTGCATCTGGCCCTGCAGACCTTTTAACCTGTCCCTCGAGCTCCCGACAGGGAGTGGGGTGTGGGGCTTGTCCTGATCTGTTTGTGCCATGGCTCCACATGGCTCCCAGAAACAGCGGCATGTCCCCCCTCCAGCTCCTACGTGGAGGCACTCCCATGGCCCATGGGAGCTGCAGGGGTGGCATCTGCGGATGGGGCAACGTGCCGAGCCGCCTGTCTCTGCCTCCGCGTAGGAGCCAGAGGGGGAACATGCCGCTGCTTCCAGGAGCAGCTTGAGGTAAGTGCCACCTGTAGCCTGCACCCTTGACACTTTCCCACACCCCAACCCTCTTCCCTAGCTCTGATCCCCCTCCCACCCTCTGAACCCCTCGATCTCAGCCCAGAGCACCCTCCTGTACCCCCAACCCCTCATCCCCAGCCCCACCCCAGAGTCTGAATCCCCAGCTGGAGCCTGCACCCCAATCCCTTGCCCCAGCCTGGAGCCCCCTCCTGCACCCTGAACTCCTCATTTCTGGCACCATCCCAGAGCCCGCGCCCCCAGCCAGAGCCCTCACCCCTTCCCACACCCAACCCCCAATTTTGTCAGCGTTCATGGCCTGTCATACAATTTCCATACCCAGATGTGGCCCTCGGGCCAAAAAGTTTGCCACCCCTGCTTTATATCATATAGCTTTGTGGTTAGAGCACTCCCAGAGGACATAAGAGACCCATATTCACTCTACCTGACTCAAAGCATATGAATTTGAGTTTTCCACTTTGCAGGTAAGTGCCTTAGCCACTGGCTATAGGCTATTCTGAGGACTCCATCACCTCCTTTGTTGGTTTTATGAAGGGCACCTAAGCCCATCTAGGCTAAAATTATTTTGACTGAAACTATTTGGTAAATTTGTGTCAAATTCACAAATAGTTTCATTAAACCCAAAGCTGCACTTTTTGCAAATAAACCATTCGTCTGAAAAATATTGCCCAACTCAAATTCTTCTGATTTACATTGTTTTAAAGATATCTGAAAGATATATTCTGACTTCAGCTGAGAAAAAGTGATCGTTTAATAAAAACAACTGTTAAATGAATGGACTTTTTTAAGCTACTAACTGAAAAATGTTCAATATGTGCAGTGAAATCGACTCAGTAAATCAGGAAATAAAATGCCTAACAAGGTCTCCATGGACAAGCTTCTTTGATCTGCTTAAGTGCCTCACATTAAGAAAGTAAAATAAAAACGCAGGGAAGATTAAAGAGTGATAATTTTGAAGAATTGTAGGCAGGTTACTCAGAAATAGATATTATAGTCATGGTAATAAAATAACACAAAAGGGCACTAGGAATCTCTTTCAGGGAAAAATGATGAGGAATCTTTCCCCCAAGTTGCAGATCAGGAGCAGTGCCTAAGGTGGGGGGGGGAATGCTTTGTAGCATTTGTAGCAACCAACCTTCCCTACCTGCCCCATGATGGCGAGGCCCTGAAAGACCTGCATATTGGCTGATCTGCCCATGCACCCTGCCTTTCTAACATTATTAGGCATCAGCTGTCTCTAGAACAGATAGCTTTGCTACTTCTACTCATCAAGCATATAGGAATTATCTTTATTGTCAGCTGGGATGCAATTCTTTCAAAGCTAATATCACCAGTGGAGTCTGTTCTACTGAGTTTCTCTCTAGCTAGAAATTACTTTGAGTAGACATGTTGATTACAGGTTATACCCATACAGATAAAATGTTACATGGTGTCATGACATTATAACCATGTGCTCCAGTGCATCACAGGATAGGATTTAAACCTTAAGTTTTTTAAAGGGTATAGCTACACTGGAGCTGGACATGTGATTTCCAGTTTAGGTATGTTTGCTCTGATCAAGCTAGCACACTAAAAATAGAAACTTAGCCACAGCAGCATGAGTGGCAGGATGGGCAAGCCACCTTAATTACCATCCTGTCTGAAACCCTTGGCAGTACTTAGGTAGCTAGCCTGGACTTCTGCCCATGTGGCTTCAATTTTTAGCACACTAGCTCAATCAGAGATTAGTGTGGCTATATCTACCTGAGCTGGAAATTGCACCTTCAGCTCCAGTGTAGACATACTTATTGTGTCCAAGACAATTGAGAAACTATTATGGATCATATTCAGGGATTTTTCTCTTATTAATATCTGTATGGACCTACACATCTTCCTCAGTGTTTAGCTGTTGTTTACATCCTCAGAAACTAGTGTTATCATCAAAGGGCTAACTCCTTTCGGATAACCTGATTAAGTGCAATTTTCTGTTAAAAAAGCATCAACTCTTTTATTGCCCTAACCATATTCAATGCATAAGTTTCGAAGTAGAATGTGTTTGATCACATAGTCATAATGTCCAATGTATACCTACAGGGTCTTTAGAATGTGAGTAGAGCTGTTGGGCCTTCAATGTTCACCTACCAGGGTGCTCAATTAGTTAAGTAACCAAAGAATACAGGTAACACGTTCAAGAGGGAACTCAAAGCAAGAACTCCAAATGAAAAAAATCACAATAAGAAAGTGTAATACTTCGTAATCTTTTAGGCTTCACTGAAGCCTAATCCTGGCTCTGTGTGCACTTGACTGACCACATGTATACTTTTGATTTGCACTGCAGCATGCTTTCTTTTTCAAATCACAGAGACTTTTTTCCTGATCCACAGCACTGTACAGTAACTCCAGTTCTGACTTATTATAACACAATGATTCCTGACTCCTGTCTGCAGATGCAGACAATACTGTTTGTTCTGAGTCCAAGCAATGTAATTTCTGACTCATTTCATATTGTGTCTCACCCAGTTTAACTCTGTGCAGAACTGAGGATAACCAATTGGGCATTATGTGCATTTTTTGTTTTGTATCATTTATATAGATTTTCATATATTTTGCAGCTATATACAAATATTTAATAGTCTTTAAATGTCTCATTGTCTCAAAACCAAATGGAGCATCTAATTTCTATAAGGGCAGGTTAGGGAGAGCAGAGATTATAAAAAAAGAAGACTTTTGTGTAGTGATAGCTAAAGAGGGAGAGAGATGAACAGATGGCAAAATGAGAAAAATAAAAGGAAGGAGAATGAGCCACATGCAATACATGGTTAAATTATGTAAATTACATAATTCTGATCAAACTAAGTTGATTCCTACATGTTTTCTGCCCTCTCTCTTTGAAAAGAAAAATGAATTTTGTATCTAACAACAAAAATACTCATCTCAAATATGGATGTAATGGAAATTAACAATACAAAACCCCAAAGCAAGAAATGCCATTGATCAGGCAATACCCAGCATAAAGACTACAGTCTTCTCTGACTTAAAAAAATAAACAAACAAAAACAAAACAAAAAAACCCACCGGTATAGGACAGTGAATTGCCCGTTCAAGAGCATGGGACACATAATATGGCCAACAGCTATCTGTAATATAATATGACTGGTCCAGCTATATAATTCCACTATTATAAATTAACCTGTAAATGTCAGCCTCTGGGCCAAATCCTCTGCCCTCTCTTTGCCCCCTTTGTACTGATCTGTGCATTTCCTTATACGGATAGAGCAGCCCGAATGAACCCCATATATACAGGAAAGCCATCTAGGACCCTCCTTCTTCCTATATGAATTGTGCAGGCACATCTGAGAATCTGACCTATAATAGCACCGTGATGGATCTCCCCAGGGTGCCACTTGGTACTGGGGTTCCACTGAGTGCTCTGACCTAGAGTCTGAGCTCCTTCTCAGACTGCGCTGCTGTGACAAGCTGCAGACCCAGTCCAGGTCCTATACTTTCACCAACATTCACATAGGTAAGGACACACCCAGCTGCAGTTATATGCAGGCTCTCTGACCAGCCACTGCATAAACCAAAAATAGAGAGGCTACAGCCAAAATAACCACCAGCTGTACCATCCTGCCTTGGTCCAAACCCCAACCAGTATGAATTTATTATCCAGTTTGCCTCCCACTCAACGTAGAGAGGAAATGCAACAAGACTGTGTTAAACCAACCTGAGCTTTCCAAGCACTTCACTCCAAACATACTGGTTTAGATTAAAACATAAAATATGTTTTATTAACAACACAAAGATAAATTTAAGTGATTATAAGTGATAGCAAACAGATCAAAACAGATTACCTAGCAAATAAACAAAAATGCAAACTAAGCTTAACATACTAGAAAGATAGGATTTGAATGAACAATCTCTCATCCTTACTGATGATGCAAGCAGTCTGCAGATTCTCAAGGTACAAGCTGTACTTGCTTTACCACTTGGAATCCCCAGGTTTTTCATATGCAGGCTAGAAATCCCTTTAGCCTGGGTCCAGCACTTCTCCCAGTTCAGTCTTTGTTCCTCAGGTGTTTCTAGGAGTTTTCTTGTGTCCCGATTCATTCTGACTAAAATAAATCCTTTGAATTTATTAGATGCTTCACAAATCTTCATAAAATTTCAAAATAATAATAATCATCAGCATTAAGGGAAACTGACCAACAGGAAGTGCTGATTTCTTGAAGAAAGTTTTACAGGAAAAAATAATTTCAGCAAATGTGTTGAAAAAATAAAGAATTTACAAAACAACAAGAAAGGCTGTAACAACACCACCAAATCCCCTTACATGAAGAACTCAGAATTATGTTAACAGTCAGAATATCTAGTCATCCCTCAACAAAAAGAAAAAGAGACACAAAATGATATGGAAAAAGTTATAACTGAATTAGAAAACCAAAACCAAATCTGCAGGGTCTAACACAGAGGTGGGCAAACTACAGGGCCCGCGGGACCCTCCTGACCGGCCCCATAGCTCCTGCCCTTGGAGGCTCGCCCCGGCCCTTCGCCTGCTGTTCTCCCTCCTCTCCAGCCTCAGCGCACTGCGCTGCCGGCGCAATGCTCTGGGCGGCCGGGCAGACCAGCTGCACAGTCTGGCCTGACCCGGTGGTCTGTGCCAGAGTGTGGGGAATAGGAAGAGGGTTGAATGGGTGCAGAGGTCCTGGGAGGCAGTCAGGAAGAAGGGGGGGGGGGATTGGATGAGGCAGCAGGGGGCAGTCAGGGGTGGGAGTTCTGGGGGCAGTTGGGGACGGGGGGGGTAGATGGTGCAGGGGCCCCGGGGGACGCATCAGGGAGCAAGTACCGGGGGGGGATAAGGAGTGGGGGCTGGGTCACGCCTGGCTATTTTGGGAGGCACAGCCTCCCCTAACCGGCCCTCCATAAAATTTCTGAAACCCGATGTGGACCTCAGGCCAAAAAGTTTGCCCACCCTTCATCTAACATAATATATTAATCTCTTATTAAATACAGCAACAAGTGATTCTGACTTCACTTAAACCCGAGTAAATCAGGAATAACTCCACTAGAATTACACTGGTATAAATCAGATGTACATGAAAACAGAATTAGGGCCTGTGATGAACTGGGAATGTCTGTACAATTTATGAATTCTGTGTGAGAATATGAATCCTATGCATCTGTCTCTGCCTTCTCTGTGGTCTGTTTGCCTCTGTGTTGGGTTAAAAATTGCAAGGGTTTATGGCAAAAGAATAATGATAGAGGATAATTGACTCTTAAGTACCCAATCCTTGGAAATCTATTCATTCCAGAGAAAAGACTGGCCCCTGCACACTACCCTGAAGAACTGGGAGTTTAGAAGGGGGGAAATCACCTTGGCAATTTAACTTTGCTGGGTTGATTGCATCATGCTGATTATCATAATGATTTCAGATTAAAAAACTTAAAATAAAAGGACCAGGACAATATAATATAATAAATAATGATAATTAGCTCCTATAGAGTTCTTTCCTTCAGTAGACCTCAAAGCACTTTACAAAGAACGTACTATTATCTGCATTTTATAGCTGAGGAAACTGAGGCACAGAGAGGTGAAGTGACTTGCCCCAGGTCACCCAGTAGGTCAGTGACCAAGCTGGAATACAATCTAGGTTTTCTTAGTTCTAGTGCATTGCTTTATCCATTAGGGAACACTGCCACACCTAGATGTATAGGCATAGCCTAAATATTGAGCCCTCAGGCTCTGATCTTGCAAGTTATTGTCAGGTTCAGATTAAAGCTACTTACTCACATGAACCTAAGGATCATGACACACTGTGGTAGGGAGAAATTCTTCATAGCGGTTGCCCTTAAGGGAAAATAAGTCCAGAAGATAGGCAAAGAGCCTCTTTGGTTGATCAAGCACTGAAATTTGACAGATAATGATTATTCTTGCAGAACACTGTTACACAGGAGAGCTCAGTGCCCATAAAATGAAGCTGAATCCAAATTTTTCTGGGAATAAATTGTTTTTATAATCCTAATAAACCATATCTATGTATACAACAACCAGACTAGATTTACAGCAATCCTTGCCATATTGAAATACATTTCTGTTTTAATTTTATTAAATATCTGCTCTATAAAATATTTCTTAACTAATAAGATCACTTCAGGTGGATAAGATTCTTTTTTTCATTAATCCTTTCAGCGATGCCCTCCCAGAGACAGACCTAGAATAACAAGAAACACTATATATTTCCCAGGCCAAATCCTAGGCACATATAATAAATATACCAATATGGAATGTATTACATATGTTAAATAGTGGGGCAAACATCTGACTTAGATTAGGTGGAGAGCTTAATAGGGCTGAGTAAAATGGAATGGTTTATTGATATGAACTGAAATGAAAAAGATGAGGATCAGGATGGCAGTTATTTTATATTCACTGGGGCCCAGATCCTCAAAGATGTGCCTAACTCCCATTATCTGGGCCTAGCCGACTAAATCTAATTCATATCTGAGCTGGAGAATCAATTTCAGAATGAGACAACAGATATTATAAGATCTAAAATGCTTTTCAGTTCTTCAGACCTTGAGATGGTTTCCCACTGTAGAAATGACCAAATGGCTTAATCAGAGATGTCTGGTTCTCCAAGCCAGCAATCAACACAATGAGATATACAGCTCTTGATTCATTCCACTCCCAGGAACAGGTGTTTGGTTCACGGAGGGCAGTATAAAAATCATTTTCAGGAATCATTCTATTTTATCTCACAGGGCTGTTGTGAATAAATTCAATAAAATTTTTCTCAAGATCCTTAGATGAAAGGCAAGACCTTATAACTATTATATTTTCTGAATGTCACGCAAAATCAGATCAAGGTGGAAGGACCCATATTCATAGGAATATAGATACCTCAGATAATCTGATATCATAAGTATTTATAGTTATTCAAGTCACATATTTGATGGAAGTACATTCCAGGGGAAAAAAGGATGGGGGAGAAGAGGGGAAATAAAGAGTGAAATAAAAAATAGAATAACAATAGCACAAGAATAAAAATGGTATTCATGGCATTTCATCTTTATCTCTTTCTCTTTTTATTTGCATTTGGTGGATTGCATGGTATAAAATCAGAATTTAGAATTTCACACCTATTTAACACTTGGTTGAACACTACATAACCTCTTAGCAACAGAATGAATGGATCTTTGTTAAACAGAATGTAAGATATTATTGTCCAGATTAAGGCACTAATATTCACATTCAAGCTAAATCAGTCTCTTGGGAGGTGTCCTAATAAAGCAGCCATCCTAATTAAGCTTGTTCCGATTAAATGTTATATATTTCCTAACCACAACATGGCTAACGTTAAGAGAATTATATACACAGCCTTGTCCTTGTTAAAATTTTATGCCTGTTTGAATTCTACTCTGAAGTGGATAAAAAAAACCACTGCGGAGTATATCATACAAAATATATACAATATTTTGTCTCTCGTGTTGACTTTGAAATAAGAAGTATACAAGCAAGCTGTGAAAAACTGGTTGCCATCAAAGGTCTGTTTCTCCAGGGAACAGTCTAAGTGTTCCTTTACTAGAACAAGTTACAGAATTATTGCAATAGCACATTTGATGGAAACTAGTCTTTCAACCCCTGTGGTACCTTTTATCTCTACTGGAAATTGGATTAACTCAAGTCTTTCTTTTTCTGCTACTTATATTTCTAGGATCCTGAGCAAAGTCTTTCATCTGGAAATTCATACATCAATCTGCTTAAAATTCATGGCATAGGATCTGAATATCCATTCTGGCAGACATTCCAAAATTTCCCTGTTTTCAGTTCTATTTGAATTGTTATCAAAGATGTCTCAATATGCAGTATGTTTATATAACTCAATGACACCAAGCCAAAAAGTGAAAACACGATGGGGGAAGCCGAGGAAAATCTGTTTATGGTTTAAGCTCAGTCAATAAGTTTTAAAACATTAAAGACCCATTATTGTTAGGGATGAAGAAAAAGGTTCAGTCAAAATAAGGACCTACCCAAACTAAAACCAGACCTGTGCATTTGCAGGACCCTTTCCACATCTAGCTGAAGCAGAAGTAACAAATACTGTGAAAAAGACTGTTCTCTTTGTATTTCTGCTTAGGCTGGAAATGAAAAGTATCCAAAACACTTGCAAGAGAGTCTGTTGTGAAGAGATTCCCTGTGCAGCTTCCTGGACATAAAATGTTCAGATTGTTTACACAGCACAAAACGGAAACATCCATTCTTTTGACTGCCTATCTGAACTAAACTTCAGAATCTTCTGACATTTTCTCATCACTCATTTATATCAGTATTTACCATGCAAAGTTTAAAAAATCATTTAGAGCCCAATCTTACATTCCTTGCACACTGAGAACTCCCACTGATTTTAGTGGGACATTTGGGTGCATAGGGAACTTAGGACTGGGCCCTTTGTGAGTTTGGATAGTGATTCAGCCAAAGGTTATAGACAAACTAGTGGATATCTTGACTATAAAATAACAATATCAAGCTCTAATATGGCACTTTTCATCCATAGATCTCACAGAGGGCAGCATCCTTATCCTTATTCTCTGAGGCACAGAGAAGTGAAATGACTGCCCAAGGTCACCCAGTACGCCAATGGCAGAGCTAGGAATATACTCTACATCTCCTGCCCTGTCCATTGCACTATCCTCTAGGCCATGCTGCCTCCCTATGTAAATATGTATTGGACAAGGGTTTGAATTGCTACTCTGAATCTGAACATCCTTTTGGTTTTGGATCCTATCTATATTCAAAAGAGCAGGGTGCTGATTTCTGGATCTGAGTGCAGGAGGGAAGACATATTTTTCCTTTAAAGCCTTCCCTAGTTTCTTCCTCTGAAGTTTATCCCAAGCCATTTAATTAATCCCTAGCCCTAGTGATCCCATTGCCTGCCTCATAAGAATATAAAAATGTTCATAATGGGTCAGACCAATGGTCCATCCAATATCCT
Organism: Mauremys reevesii; assembly: GCF_016161935.1. Classification (NCBI taxonomy): domain Eukaryota; kingdom Metazoa; phylum Chordata; order Testudines; family Geoemydidae; genus Mauremys; species Mauremys reevesii. The sequence goes on from NC_052625.1 coordinate 168,248,385, forward strand.
CTCTCCCAACAGTGGCCAGTGCCAGATGCTTCAAAGGTAATGAACAGAACAGGGCAATTATCTAGTGATCCATCCTCTATCATCCAATCCCAGATTCTGGCACTCAGAGGCTTAAGGACATCCAGAGCATGGGGTTGCATCCCTGACCATCTTGACTAATAGCCATTGATGGACCTATCCTCCATGAATTTATCTCATTCTTTTTTGAACCCTATTATACTTTTGGCCTTCACAACATCTCCTGACATTGAGTTTCATAGGTTGATCATGTTTTGTATGAAGAAGTACTTGTGCTTCTTTTAAACTTGTTGCCTATTAATTTCATTGGGTGACCCTGGTTTCTGTGTTATGTGAAAGGGGAAATAATATTTCCATATTCACTTTCTCCACACCATTCATGCTTTCATAGACCTCTATTATATCCCCCATTAGACGTCTCTTTTCTAAGGTGAACAGTCCTAGTCTTTTTAATCTCTCCTCATATGAAAGCCGTTCTATTCCCTTAATAATTTTTGTTGCCTTTCTGTGTACTTTTTCCAATTCCAATGTATATATTTTTGAGACAAGGTGACCAGGAGCACACACAATATTCAAGGTGTAGATGTACTATGGATTTATATAGTGGTATTATGATATTTTCTATGTTATTATCTATCCCTTTTCTAATGGCTACTAACATTTTGCTTGCTTTTTTGGCTGCTGCTGCATACTGAGCGAATGTTTTCAGAGAACTATCTATAATGACTCCAACATCTCTTTCTTTAGTAGGAACAGCTAATTTAGACCCCATCAATTTGAATGTACAGTTGGGATTAAGTTTTCCAATATGAATTACTTTGCATTTATCAACACTGAATTTCATCTGCCATTTTGTTGTCCAGTCACCCATTTTAGTGATCTCCCTTTGTAGCTATACACTATCTGCTTTGGACTTAACTATCTTAAGTAATTTTGTATCATCTGCAAACTTTGCCATGTCACTTTTTGCCCCTTTTCCCTGATCATTTATAAATATGTTGAATCAAACTGGTGCCAGTACAGATACTTAGAGAACACCATTATTTACCTCTCTCCACTGTGAAAAGTGACCATTTATTCGTGCCTTTTGTTTCCTATCTTTTAATCAGTTACTGATCCATGAGAAGATCTTCCCTTATCCCATGATTACTTAGTTTGCTTAAGAGCCTTTGGTGAGGGACCTTGCCCAAGAAGGCCTCCTCCTTTTTGAATGTACTACTATGCTCTATGTTATAGAGATCCATTTGAGAATTCCTATAATGCAAGTGCAGTACCATGATAAATTCAAACAGAATGAAGAAACAATGGTGGATGACGTTGATCCAGAAGACTTCTTCCATCCCAGCCTATAATGTGAATGTACACATGTGGACTTGACTTGGGGATGGGAAGGTGAGCAACCCCATATTCAGGTACAATGGTAGAAGGAAACAAGGCAGTAGTATATGTGGGAAGGCAATGAGGTAGTGGTATATGTACATGAGGCAATGGTTTATGAGCAGCTAAGGTTGTATGAGTATGTGGGTATCTAGATCTGTATGCAGAGCAAAGGAGATTCCATAGATAGGCAGAGTAGTGGCTCTTATTTGATGCTCTAAAAAGTTTCTGGTGGAAGACAGCACACATTAGACTGGGGCGTATAGGCCCTATTACTCACAAATGGTTGTTGGTTACTGTGTGCTGTGTACTGCATGCTTCTATAGAAAGAAATACACTTAAATGCATGCAAGATTAGCCTCAACCTAGCAAAATTTTGCTAGCCTACTTCATTCACTTAAATGTGTACTGTCAGTGATGGGGGCAATATTTAGGTATACATACTCCAAAGTTTATTGTGTTCCTCTGCATATGTTGGCAACCAATTGGGGTGGTTTACCAAATATTTCTTTATATGTTCTGGTTGTGGTGGGAACTGGTTTATGACATGCTCTTATATGTAATTGCTGCATGGGCTTGAAATGATGGAAGCGGACTAAGTGCATGATTCAATGTGTATTTTGATGATGTCATTGCTTGTTTTATGCACGGTCCTGTATTTGTGAAATGCAGGCAGTGGTTTCCTGTCTTCTCCTTTGAGTATTTTAGGTATGTGGGGAACTGGTTCACTATATACTCCTAAGTATATATTGGAAAGGCTAGGCAGATTTAGTGCCTGCACCAGGGCAGCACAGAGGATTCAGGGGGCCTGGGGTCTTTGGCAGCAGGGGGCCCCCGCTTCGGCGGTAGTTCGGCGGCGGGGGGTCCTTCCGCTCCAGAACCCACCGCCAAAGTTCCCCGAAGACCCCCGGTGGGGGCCCCCCACCGCCGAATTATCGCCGAAGCGGGACCTGCCGCCAAAGTGCCAGGTCTTCGGTGGTAATTCAGAGGTGGAGGTCCTTCTGCCCCGGAGCAGAAGGACCCTCCGCCACCGAATTGCCAACAATGACCCGGAGCGGAAGAAGCTCCGGGGGCCCGGGCCCCGCAAGAGTTTTCCAGGGCCCCCGGACCGAGTGAAGGATCCTGCTCCAGGGGCCCTGAAAAACTCTTGTGGGGGCCCCTGTGGGGCCCAAGGCCTGGGGCAAATTGCCCCATTTGATCCCCCCTCTGGGTGGTCCTGACCTGCACACCTATTAAACTCAAAGCTCCCCTGAGTCAATGGCTCATCAGACTGATACAGTTAAGGCATGTCAGTTATATAGCCAATGATACAGGAGTAATGTCACCAGTATCAGAGTCAATTGTTTTGACTGTGGTAACCCAATAGATCAGGTACTTATTTTGCAGTTGGGTGGATGAACGCTGATCTTTCAGTATGACATCAAGCAAGACCTGAGCCCACAACCTTCAGAAGTATAGTGGAGCACCTGAACCACTCATCTATCATAACACTGAGATGATTTGTTCTCTCTCTATATTTTTCATCTTGATGAGCCTAGGGCTTGTTTTTCTTTTGGTTTAGTTCAGTCATAGTCCTAGAAACAGGGCAGGTATTTTTTTAAAGGGAGAAATTAGATTATTTGAGGTTAAGTCCTGACAGAACAGGGGAAATTGAAAAATTGCAAAATACATCTTATTCCTGTAGGGTACTGTCCATAGGTACTGGAACTAGTGGTTCTGGGGGGCATGGCAGTACTCCCTGAACTGAAGTGGTTTCCATCATATACAGGGTTTACATTTTGGTTCAATGGCTCTCAGCACCCCCACTATACAAATTGTTCTAGCATCCCTGCTGCTGTCAGTTACAAGACCGTCTCTGGCCTCTCTGAGTGCATCCCCATAGCTCTCAGACCTGAGCCTTTACCTTAGTTGGGTTTGAATCCTGTGATTCTTTCACTTTTAGACTATGTCCTGGGTATAGCACCCGTATTGACTGTGCATACCTAGCAGGTCTGATTGTTTTGGTACCTGCAGGTCTTCACTTTGGGAGTCTGTGGCCAATGAAGAATACAGTAATCCAATGCAGGCTTCTTAAAAAAAAAAGATATTGTTGAATCTTAACAGTAAGAACATAGCACCATATAAGAGAAAGGAATTTTAAAAACACCACAAGGTTTACATGCATGCCTATCTTACCTCAGATGCTACGCAATCTTATTTCATCTCAGACCAACAACCTTCTCTCTCCCTTCCACTGTCTTTGAGGAACAAACTTTCAAGCCACTAACTATTACCACTGGAACAGCTTAGCAAAGATATTGATGCATTCGCCATCACTATCAATTTTTGAATCAAAACTGTATGTTTTTCTAAAAGGAATTTTCTAGGAATTATTTTTGGGGAAGTTCTATATATTAAAAATATTATTAAATTATGGTCTGTGTTAAACAAGAGGTCAGACTAGGTGATCACAATGGTCCGTTCTGGCCTTGGAATCTCTGAATTTATGAAATTCATACAAAGTTCTTTGTTCTCAATTTCGTTGGCCTTATTTGGCCCTGCTGCCTACCCCAGTCCAATGATCTCAGCGGGGTGTTGGAGGTGGAACTTCAAAGCAACCTGCTCTTGCACTGTCCCTCAAATGCTGGTAGATGGGTGACTATCAAAAGCCATTCATTCTTTCCTGCCTATGGACAGTGAAGAACTTCTTGAATTAAAGCCATGTATTCATATGGCAGACCTCTTAGAAACAATCAGAAACACATATAGAACACATGAAAGACAATAATTATATCCTGGGATCAACACTGCTACTACAACACTGCAAACTTAGAGAACATATACATTCATAAAATTATTATAGGTGAGCTCCAAATATGTCACTGCTACCAATCAAAAATACATTCCAGTGGGGTGTAGTGTTTGCCCTTGGCATGGAGTGTTTTCTTAGGAATTTAGGCTACAACAAAAAACCTCAGAAACTTGTAGATTCTATTAAAATATTAAGGGCTATTGTGACTTTACCTTAAATCCTCAATAGATGGCAGCAAGTAGCTTTGCTGCCTCCAGAAAAAGGCTGGGGAAAAGACTGTGGAAAACAGAAATTTTAGTTTTCCCCTTGGCTCCACAGAATGTACCATTGCCAGCCTCCTACTAAAGCAAAATATATCACTTGCCATGCTGGCATAGCTGTTCTGGCCAACGCATTTGGGGTGACGCCCCATACACCACCAACCACAATAAAAGGGTGAATAGCAAATCTGTGGAGGCTGCCCTTTGCCACTGTGATGCAGGGAGCCAGCCAAGGATGGACCACCACAACCCGGCACTTAACAAGAAGCAGAGAAGTGAAAACACAACAGTCTTACAGGTCAGACATTGTGTGTTCAAAAATAGCAGAAAACTGAAAACATGAGAAAAATATCCCAACACAGACCAATAGTAAAAATCTTGTGCTAACCTGATATACTTAAACTTTCATCACTGTTATTATGAAAATAAATTTAAAAGTTTGGATGGCTCTTTCTAGAAGAGACCTAGTTATAATTTATTTATGAAAAGTATTTGCAAGAAATCTGGAATTCTGCCACCAATACATACTTTATAGGGAAAAAATGAAAGTCACACATGTCAGAAAATGTCTAAATTCCCAGTTCTAAAATAAGATTCTGCTTGGGTATACTTCACTTTTGAAATACATGTTCCAAAGAGTTAGATAAGACTTCAGCCTCTGCGAATGGAGGGGACTGCAGGCGTTTTGACAAATTTCCAGTAATCCTAGAAATGCTTTCATATCGTATACAATGTTTCTTCAAGAGCAGTAAGACTTTCCAGTGGGAACTTGGCCAGTGTTTTATATCATATGTCAGTCATTCATAGCCCTTTGCTAGAGGAGCGCGTGTGAAGAAAATAACTTTCTTGTATTGGTGGTTGGCTGAATATTATGCAAACATTTTCTCTATTGCAATATAAATGCATTTTTATAAGTTATTTATTAGAGCAGGTATTTCTATGTCTGTACCATCATTCCCTCTGCAAAAGTAGCAAACTGCACTCTTTCATCCTTTTGCTCTAGAGTTAAAAATTGATTTTTTTTTACAGACTTCTAGACTGTAGTGTAAATGGGTATTCACTTTTTTGTTCCTCTTTAAGTATCACTTCTGAAAGACGGTTTCTGTAGACCTCTATTTAGCCTTGCATTTTCCGTTGTGACCTTTTTTCATTTTTTAAAAAACTTTGCATTGCCCTGAGTGTCTGCCTCCTCTAGTAACACCACTTCATTGTCATCAGATTCACTTCATGATTCCTTTTTACTGGTAGTTTAGAATGATTGAAGAAACAATCTAGCCTCTTCATGTGGTAGCTGCTTATACACTCAGAGGGGGGAGAGAACCTGCTTAGCATTGCCTCAACATGTTCCTGCTATGTTTTTCTCTTTGGTAATCACTTTCATAGTAGCTCACTCTGTAGTAATGTCACGAAATTTACCATCTGCAGCATTACCATGGCTTGTCTTTTTTCAGCAATCCGCCTGCTCTAGCCAGTATTGCTTTTTCACAGCATAAACTTTCATATGTTTAGTCATTTTAAAAAATTCAAATTTTTTTTATAGAATGTATTGAAAAAAGGGCACGAAGCAAAATAAAGAATAATGAAAAAGTTACAGAGTAGCTGTATATTGTATAAAGATTACCAGGAGTTTTAATGAAATTTTATATTGAAATGAGAAGTTTAGTTGTTGCTGTATACTTTTCAAAGTCACTTGTTGAACTAAGTTCTGTTATTTTCTATATACTATCATATTCAAATATTTTACAATGCGAAGTTTCTAAACATTATCATAAGTAGCTCTCACTGGGACAAACTCAGTTATATCAATGTAAATCCACTTCTGTAAATGGATTTCTCTAGATCTATACTGAAGTAAATGAAACCAGAATCTAGCCTATTTTGCTGAACAGTACTCAAGAATACAGTACAGTATATTACTGCAGCAGTCAATCTAATCTCCTTTAACAGCATATGATTACTAACTTCCATTTATTATTTTATAATGAGAGCCAGAAACCAGTTAAATAGCTTTTGCATATTTTACGTAATCATTTAAAGGATCCCAGCTTTCATTGGCTGTTCTCAGTGCCTAATTTGTAATGAAAGAGGCGCCAGGGCTCAAGCTATTTTTTATTTCCATAACACAGAGGTGCTGGGGCTCAGCCCTCGCTAGCCCTGGCACAAATTAAGCACGGCCTGTTCTGCTGGATCTGGTTTTCTATCCTGTACTATTTATCAGTTAGACATACAGGCCAAATGTAACCCTGATGATTTCAATGTTGTTGCTGTTTCCTGTTTATCCCAGGACTGAACTTGGTCCATTTTGCTGATTCCAACTAAAGGCGACAATAGATTATTGAGCTGCAGTCAACTAAATATATATCAACTTTTCACTGATGATAGCAACACTGATCAAAAGTCCAGGATTTTATTTTTTTTTACATTTAACTAATATCCTTGGCAGGGTAAACAATTGTCTGGTTTTGAGATGCCACAAACAACTTTAATTAATTATGGCAGGGGTTCTTAAACAGGAGGTAGGGACCCCTCAGGGGGTTGTGAGGTTATTACATGGGGGGGTCGCGAGCTGTCAGAATCCACCCCAAACCCCACTTTGCCTCCAGCATTTATAATGGCGATAAATATATAAATGTAAAGGGAGGGGAGGTCACACTCAGAGGCTTACTATATGAAAGGGATCGCCAGTACAAAAGTCTGAGAACCCCTGAACTACGGTCTAAACAGTTCAATGGAGCATATATTATCCGTCCCTATGTTTTATAATGGAGGAGTTGCTGCCTGAATGGTTTCTACATCTTAATCAACAGATCAATCTCCCATACTTTTCCAGGTCCAGAACAATTTTCCTGGCTTCACTTCATTGTTCTCTACAATTTAGTTGCAGTCTTGGCTCTTCTTTGTTATCACTTCTGCAAACTGAGTGGTTCAGGTATATAATTTAGTGCTCAAATCCCTAATTATTTTATCTTCAGTTGAAGGAACTTGAAAAGGGGACACCTTTAAAATTACAATTAAGTAAATAGTTGACAGATTAAACATAGCACTCCCCCTGCACTATATAATCAGCAAAGACTGAAACACATAATTCAGACCAGAAAAGCCAAAAAAAAATCATATTTTGGTTCGGGTTGAACTGAATGGTATCTGACAAAGAACAAATAACTTTAATAAATTATGACTGACCAGTGGTTAAAAAAAAAAAAGTCAGCCTCACACATTAGCTGTCAAGAGCTGCTCAGCTAGGAGGCCATTTTGCAGTGCAACAACAACAACTTTATTGAATCTATAATCTTATGAACAGTAAAACAGCCCCTCGGTGTGATTGGGTATGTCTACAGTACCCGCCGGATCGGCTGGCAGCAATTGATCCAGCAGGGGTCGATTTATCATGTCCACTCTAGATGCGATAAATCGATCCCCAAGTGCTCTCCCGTCAACTCCTGTACTCCACCGCCTCAAGAGGTACAGGTGGAGTCAACGGGGGAGCAACAACAGTCAACTCACCATGGTGAAGACACCATGGTAAGTTGATCTAAGTACGTCAACTCCAGCCACATTATTCATGTAGCTGAAGTTGTGTAACTTAGATCGACACCCCCATCCCCCAGTGTAGACCAGGCCATTGTATGCAATGTCTCTTGCAGGTGCAGCATGCACAGAGACAAGGCAAGGAGTAATAGGCAAAAGTGACTTTAGGGATTCCAGGCTGCCTGGGGGTCAGTGCCTTCCCCAACATAACTGAGTGACCTGCTTTAACTTATGGTAGCTTCCTATGGGGAGCTCCACAACTCAGAGCTCCTCAGAATTCCCATATGTCCTATGCAATGTCCTTGCCCCATCACCTCTCTTACAGTAGCTATTGTTTGATGCCATGGGGGCTGTCTTACATAGTGTCTACACTGAGGGAATTTTAACCTGGCCAGCTAAGGGTCTTTAAAGCCCCTGTATGTTGCCACAGCATTATTATATGTCAGTAGATGGTGTTCCTTATAGGTGATAAAAAGCAGGGTGTATGTATAGTTATCAACAGCTCTTGTATTTGACAATGGAATATTGACACTTTTATGTATTTCTCCTGTAGGTTCTTGTACTGCTTCTCACTCTCGTGTTTTTTGCTGTACCCTCACATAAGATTTAGTAATGTTTTGTGAGCTGAAGTTTTAATTTCTCTCTACAGTATTTAAGACTTTAGTTCTCTGGAGACTTGGACTTTGTCTAGCTTAAACTATTTTTCTTTCTTCTCTAATTATTTATGATGAAGTCCAGATTAACAATATAAAGGAACAACTTTAACATTGTATCCTGTAAATGGAGGCTTACATACTTGCCAATACATTACAGTGATTCTTATTAACTTTAATAGGAGCCATCCAATGGGACAATATGGCTTTTTTATGAAGGCAACAGGACTGGACATAGCAGATACAAATGAAAATGGCAAAATAAATAAATTTATAGATTTAAATATTTTAAGGCTAGAAGTAACCATTATGATCACCTAGTCTGACCTCCTGCATAAAAGACACCAAAGAACCTCACCCAATAATTGCTGCATCAAGCCCATAACTTCTGTTTGACCTATAGCATATCTTCTAAAAATAAATTTGGCCTTGAGTTACTGTCGAAGAAAAACTCAGTTCTCACTTTTTGTTTGGATGCAGCAAAATCAAATACTTTATTATTTCTCCAGTAATTACCATGGAGGGAGAGAGTGCCATAGGACACAGGGTCCTGGACAGGTCTCTCAACTGGTAAAACAATCACAGCAAGCCTTTATACCTTTTACAGACAATTTCTAACAATAATACAGACAGTAAAAAGCAACAACTACATTTTGTTTATACATAGCAAAAAGGCTTATCTTATTAGAAAAACAAGACTGCAAGACTGCACATTGCAAGGTCGTAATAACTTTCACACAATTCACTCTGTCTTACATTATCTTGCTTCCTCACGTCACCAGGGTCACAGTTAACCTAACTCATGCTAACTAACATTCATTAAGATCTCTTCAAAACCTTGTTAATTATTTACTGGCTTCCACACTCCCCCCTTTTGTACTTCTAGTACAACAAACAATTTCAAATCTCAATTCGCATGAAACCATGGACTTCAGATTCCACAGCAAACATGTCAACCATCATGGGACGTAATGACAATGCATAATTAGCATGAACATGAAAGGTATTGCTATTCTTACAATATTTACAACAACAACAACAATAATATAATCCTAAATTAACTAACAACATTACAAACAATAACAATCCCATAGGAATAATATAATGGGGCTGTTGTACAATTGCGAACACAAAGCACAAAACATCATACCTAGTACATAAAATAAACACTCTATAAGCTGTATGATAGGCATTCCTTCCATCTTGATATATATTCTAAAGCATGGGAATTTGCCCTTGCAATTCAGAGATTCTTTGAACCTTTGGTAACAATGAAAGCAAATTTTGAAACTGATCAGGCATTATTCTAGTCCAATCAAAATATACCTAAAATCCAAGAGCTACTTGTAACATTCTATCTGCAGGCCAGGAAATGATAGGATTGCCTGCAGCAGTGGTAAGATCAATATGTATATCTTGTAAAGTGGTGGCATTAACGCACACACAGCTATCATTAACTTGAAAAAAATGGGTGTCCCGTCAGGGCAGTTCCTTGACCTCCACCCTCTCAACAAATATTGTCATAAACAGTGACAACTTCCCCTAGCTTCAGTTTATAGATACACTGAGCTGTGGTGGTTCTAACGGCCAAAATGTCCATTGACTCTCTATTCTTATCCAAAATGTCAGGTGTCATTCCAGGGGTACTGTCTAGAAATCAGTTGGAGATACCAGGTGGTCTAATTTCCCCAGATGTCTCGGTAAACAATTACAGTCCCACAGGCATCCTCCCCATGGACCCAGCAGGATTCGGTATGTGGGAGCCCACACCCACCCTAACCGGTCCATATGCTTGGAAGGAGCACTGTGAATGTCCACACTTCCATCCAGAAAGTGTCCAAGTATGTCTTCATGACCACAGATCAGATGGTTCTCCTGACGTGTCTGGAAGGGCAGTGGGCCAAGTCTGGTCCAGATCCCACTGCAATACCTTCCCAGCCTCAGTGATATGCAATACCATCCCTGTCAGTAACTTCTGGGTCATAGAACTAAGGGTGGAAATTACATGTAACTCAGCAACTCCAGCCTGTACTGAAGATAGCTGAGCTTCAAAAATAAGACTAGTGGCCTTTTCTAGTTGCCCCAATTTCTTATCACGTTCTTGGCCTGAAAGAGTAGTCCAAATGGCTACTACACTATCGGCCAGATGAAATAACCCAGCCCACAGGGATCCGGTCAATTCCCTTTTTGTCCAGAGGAAATAACCCAGGCCTTTTTGTTGTGCTAATCTAATGGTAGCCCCTTGTGAGCAATCTGGGTATGTAGAAAACTGGATAAGGGCAATGTCAGGTAAAATCCAATTAGGGAGGGCAATACATACTGAAGGATTTATCCAGAACACAGGGCGCAGCCTGTAGAATAAACCCCAAAATCCAATTAATACCACAGTCCCAAGCATGGGTCCCACAAAGTTCTTCCTGCCAGTATGTAATTCTTTGTTTCTTCACCAGGGTCAGTTCTCAGTGTCCTTTTCAGTCAGGAATTCCTGGACTTTGGCAATGTCAGTGGAGTGAGTGTGTCTTCTTCTTTCCCAAAACAATCGAGGTTTAGCATCCTACAGGGGAGAGGTTTCCAGCACATATCACCCTGTAATAGCTGTGCTCTTTTCTAGAAAAGTCTAAAGGCACAGTTGGTCTGTCAGTGGTCAAGGGAGCTCTTTCCCCGCTGTCCAGAAGCACAGTAGAACTAGAAGAAAGAATAGGCTAATCATCAATAGGAAAATTCTTCTGATGTGGAGGGGTCTTTTTGCAGTGAGAATCCTGGGTCCAAGCAGTCAGTTTGTGGCACTTCACAGCGGTGTCGGTAGTCAGCAGGACTGGGAAAGGGCCTTTCCAGCATGGAGCCAAGGCAGTCTTTCGCTGATGGATCTTTATGTAGACCCAGGCTCCTGGTTCCAACGAGTGGCAAGGTTGCACAGGATCCTTTGGTAGTGCTTCCATCACCTGTGTATAAAAAGACTTAACACATTTCATTAGTGCCTGACAATATTTAAGCATTATGTTATCCAGCAAATGAATGTCCATCTGAGCTGGGGTCAGTGGGGGTGCAGTTGGTAGTCAGCATTGGGTGTCCTGTCAAATTTCATGAGGGCTGAGTCCAGTCGTTCGATTGGGAATGGTTCTCATACACATTAGTGCCAAAGGAAGGGCATCTGGCCACCTTAAGTTCGTTTCAGCACAATCTGGGCCAGTTTATTCTGTAAAATCCCGTTCTGGCGTTCCACTGTCCCAACTGTGGGTGGTGAGGGCAGTGAGTTGCACATAACTCCTTCACAATCGGTCCAGTAAAAATGAATTCCACGATCACTGTTGATACCCACAGGGATGGCAAAACGTGGCACAAAATCTTTAAGCAAAATGTCACAACAGTCCTGACACCTGCTTTCCTGCAGGGAAAAGCTTTAACCCAATTGGTAAATACATCAACTAAAACAAATACATATCCAGAACCACAACATGTAGACATCGAAATAAAATCAATCTGAATATTCACAAAAATTCCCCAAGGAGGAGAGTGGGCTGGCCGCTGCACACCAATCTCGTGTAACTGCAACAACCAGTTTCCCCCCCCCCCCCCTTCCCTTGGTAGGCAGCCAAGCGGTGTCCTTGACTGGGGCCAGCGCATGTTAGCCATTCTCTACTTGGCTTTTTTTTCTTCATTTAACCTACAAAGGAAACTTTTACTCTTCAATTATACACCTTTTCCATACCATGAACACATAAACAGTACTGTTATACAGTACAGAAGTATTATCATTCAATGTATGCCACATATACCCTTTCACTAAAATAATCTTATTACAGAACTTTGGAAGAACAAGCCAGGACAAGCACACCCACTTTGAGAAGTTCACTTAATATAACTTCTAGTCCAATAGCTATCCACCATCCCCAGCCCTCTGGCTAAAAGTCTGAGGTAGCCAGAAGGATCCCTTGTACAATATGGGGAGTGGGTTAACTTTTCATGTCCTTGCTTCCAAAGACTGTCAGTATGCAAATTTTAACAACAATTCTCAATTAAAAGATTTGGCCAATGTAGTTTCTTTCTCTTACTTAAGAAAATGTATTAGACTGTAGTATATCACATTTTTCTGATATAACTAAACACTTTGTACTCTAAGTTGAACAAAACAAGTATCTGCATTGCAATGCAACATTTTCGCTTGATGTCAAATCAGACCATCTCATGAAAATATTAAACACAACAATTTTTTTTTTTACTGTGCCAGTAAATCAAGGTATGTTGAATGCTGTGCAGCTGGCATTAATGTTCTTTGATTATCTGAAAGACAAAAACAGAGGTCCACTTCAGTTAAATACTTAAAATATACAAATACTCTTGTTGATTCTAGGCAAAACAGAGGAATTACCCCATATTTTCTCGTATGTGCTTCTTAGACAGCCCACAGGGATCCTCCTGGTTCAGCGGCCTCTACCTTATCAGTTAGTTAATTTGCATTAACACAGATGCTCTCCGGCTTGGTTTTTATTTCTTTTAACTCCTGCTTTTAAACACTGAAAGAAAACATCACCACTTATAGTGCCTGTAGGGCCTAATACAATGTCATTACATAGCACTGTATACATTCTTCAACTGATTTAACAAAATTGTTCATAGCCAAATGAGTGCAATCTAATAATTTCTTTGCCTGAATTCATTCACAAACATGTCAAAGACACCAAAAACTGTTCTCTTCAGCTTTTTCACAAAGTTCAAGTGCTGTTCCCCCCAGCAAACACAGAGTCAATTTTTCATTTTCCCTTAAAAATCAATTGCTTTCTCCTTCCAACAGCCACTTTACCAATGCAAATCACCATTCCAAATATCCTTCTGAGTATTTGAAATCCTCATGCTTATATTCACTTACTCCTTCTTTCCACTACACCCTCAAAAGTTTCCAAATCTCTCTGTCTGTTGCCCTAAGGCTTGGGCCCGATCCTTTTTTCCTCGCTGAATCGTCCCGTCCATGGACACTAGCTTGTTCCACAACCAGTTCTTAGCTAGGAGGGTGAGTTCCTCAACTAGCCCCACCCTTCTGGTCTTTTCCCCAAAACATTTCTACTCACAAGACTACCTGAGTCCTTCCTAGTAAGGCTTGCCACCTGGGCAAAAATACATGGCCATTCACTTAACACATAATCCAAACCCCTTTGGGGGCATACCCAGAGACCCACCCATTTGTCTGCTGACACTTAAACAGAAAAGAAAATTTCACAGAGAGCCAAGAAAATTACAGTCTAAGCTAGATTTCTCCTACTTCTATTACATTGTCACTGTAAAATTTCAGGACAACCTCAGAGCTTCATCGCACACATGGCTTCCACCCTGAGAGAAGTTCAGTTCCGCTCACACACCTAACGCCCAAATGAACAGAGCAGAAAAACATCAGTAACCGGTTAAACAAAACAGAGCCAAAGCTAAATAGTGCACCAAAACCAAATAGTGTTTCCTTATTCTATTAGAGCTCACCTATAATCATGCTATTCTTAACACCTAACACCAACAGTACCAAACAAAACAAACAAACTAACAAGGGTAAAACAGATAGATGGTGTAAATTCTACAGTGCTTTCCAATTCTCTATTGCTCACCAAACTGTGACAAATTTCTGTTACCAATTATCCCTTATGTCAGGCGATCAAACTGACATTGCAGGACTGGGGGGGTAGATAGAGAAATCACACCATATATCCAAATGCTAAAGCTTCATTAAAAATAATAAAACAACAATGGAGAGTGTTGGGAATGCTCCCACATCACTCGGGAAAAATATGAATGCCCCAAGCCTTAAGCCACTTTAATACTTACACATATCCAGACTGGCATGTCTGTGTATAATGTTCAGAGAAGGGAAATAGGTGGACGGGAGATTATCCTGTATACAGCTTGTCCAGCATTTCCAACATGCTGCCACTCTTGGGATGGCTGTTCTTGTACACCCTGGAATCTCCTGCGTCTCTTTCAGAGATTCCAGTTCAGGTCAGCTGCCTGTCCGGCTTCAGGGTTGCAAAAACTGTTGGATCTCACTGAACCGTTAAGCTTTGCAAATGCAATCTCAGTTTTGTAACTTATACTGCTTAGCATAGTCCGCACTAATTCATGACCTTGAAGACAAAACAACTTCTCCCTTATCTCAGGGCTAAGCCGAATTTCAAATTAACCCGTTCCTAGACAAATTGCTCACACTGTAACAGAGGTTTTTCTTTGTGATTAAAGCTCCACTGAGATATATGATCTTATCTAGATTGAAGGTACCTTCTAATGGGCATTGTTTAAATGAATTTTCATATACAGATTCCAATCATTTAAATACCTGCAGGTTTTAGGACCATAATGTACGTACATGTAATATGCTGTTAGGGGTAAGGTGGAATATTTAGACAGTCCCTTACCCATTTTCCACTCACACAGGAGAGACTCACAAGGAAAGGGGAGGGAAGATGGGTTCACACTCCTAGACCCAGGCAGCTTCATGCCAGGCTGAGTCAGCCCACCGTGGGTCGGATCTCCTAAAGATCCAGTAGTAACTGGGCTAGCCCGATAACAGCCACTCACACTGGTGTACACACACACACACCAAGGCCTCTTTTTCTTCCTTTTTCTTTTTCTGTCTTTTTTTTTTTTTTTTAACCCTTTTTAAACATTTTTTTATTTTTTTTTTTTTTTTTTTTTTTCAAACCATGATGCATCTTTACCTGGTCCGGACCAATACCATGAGGCGGTATGACACCCCCTCTTGAGGAGGTAAAACCCTCAGCACCGGTGCATTCTAATGCATTTACCTATGCATTACCTTATGCATTACCTTATGCATTTCAACTCAGCAGTTCCCAGTACTGCAATAAACTAACCTTATTGGGGCCTCTCCCAATACCACTTTGCATCTGATCCTGCTGCACAGTCAATAAGTTCAGATGGCGTGAGAGAGAGACAGACGTCCTCACGGAAAGTCCTCCTCCGATACCCCAATAGAGATTTCAAAAGGTCTCATACCTCTCATGTGGCGCCATGGGGTTCAAGGGGAATGATCCGTAGAAATTGTCGAAGAAAAACTCAGTTCTCACTTTTTGTTTGGATGCAGCAAAATCAAATACTTTATTATTTCTCCAGTAATTACCATGGAGGGAGAGAGTGCCATAGGACACAGGGTCCTGGACAGGTCTCTCAACTGGTAAAACAATCACAGCAAGCCTTTATACCTTTTACAGACAATTTCTAACAATAATACAGACAGTAAAAAGCAACAACTACATTTTGTTTATACATAGCAAAAAGGCTTATCTTATTAGAAAAACAAGACTGCAAGACTGCACATTGCAAGGTCGTAATAACTTTCACACAATTCACTCTGTCTTACATTATCTTGCTTCCTCACGTCACCAGGGTCACAGTTAACCTAACTCATGCTAACTAACATTCATTAAGATCTCTTCAAAACCTTGTTAATTATTTACTGGCTTCCACATTACTGTCTTCAAGTGATAGAGAAGCCACCATATCCTTAGGCAAGTTGTTCCAGTGGTTAAATACTGCTTAAAAGGTGCACCTTATTTCTAGTCTGAATTTGTCCAGCTTCAGCTGCCAGTCATTGGATCATGTCAGGCCTCTCTCTGCTAGATTAAAGAGTTGTCAGCAACCAGAAATCTCTTCCTCATCTAGGTACCTATAAATACCTGTTTATACTGCCAAAGAGTATGTTTTTCCTCTTTGCTACAGCATAGCACTGGGAGCCCATGGTTAATTGGTTATCTACCATGATCCCTATCTCTTTTTAGTCTACACAAGAGGAGAAGAAAGGGAAGATATAATACGGAATAAAGGTCTGAACCAAGTTCTAAAAATCTGAATCAAGTCCCACAACTACTTTGAAAACATTGACAATGATATTTTATACTCAGATCAATATCACTGGGAAAAAATAGTGTACTTATCATATGGAATCATCCTCTACAATCATAAAAGCTCTAAATTCAGAAGCTCAAATTTGTGGGGGCATTTGGGTCCCAGATGCCAAGAGAATCCAGCAATGTATTTTCGAATAATTCTGTAGAGACTCATACTCGAGTTCAAAGATTCTGATAGCAAGATTGCTAATCTCATTTAGTTTCACTAAATGTTGTTACTCAGTGAACATTATGTCATTTCAGGGACAAATACGGGTATTTGTCTGGCACAAAGGACTCTCACATGCAAAAGAAAGACATTTTCCTGTTACAGTTTTTAGTATCTTCTCGCCATTTGATTTTCTTCTTCTTTAGCTCAACAGTGATGAGTAATCAAACTGAAATAGAACTGTAGTACCTCATAAACCAAACCATTTTCTCACACTTCCTTCAAAATGGCATTTCTCATGGTAAGCATACAAGAGATTAACAGGATCATACTGAGCAATCAAAAAGATTGTGCCTTGAAACCCCTTGTATGTTCTCAATGAGGAGACCATTACCAATCAAGATAGTTCTTCTCACAAAGAGCTCCCCTCTTCACTAATCTGATGTAGCTGTATCTCAGATTTATTTATTGGCAGTCTATTCATTCATTCTTAATCATGATAATGCTCCAGTAAACCTAAAGCACATAAATTGAATGGAGTTTTCATTTAATTTCCTAAAACATCATATGTTCCTTACAATTAGATACAAATATTTCCCGAGTCACACTGCCTGGCCTCTTGTCCCTAAACGATGAGGCCTTTTGAGAATGCCTGAGGAATCTTAAATTATCCCAAGCCCTAGATTTCAATCAAATTTGATGTTACACTGAGACTAAAGGCTATAGAGTACCGATCTCCATTCTCATTGACCTTAGATGGTTATTATACTAATGACATATTCACTGAGAGAATAGCTAACAAAACTGAAAATTTACTCTGATGTCTAACTCTGTACATACTAAAGTAGCTTGCTACTACAGATTATATTGAACACATCACTCCTCTACACTTCTGTCATGAGGATGCTACAGCTGGAATAGTTGAGAAGATCAGGACAAACCCAAGACTACCACTATATACAGACCCCTTTGACCACTCAAAGGTGCACTTATCATTGTGACCTCTGTTGTGGGCCCCATTTGCCCTGCACAGATTTCTCTGCTATGTTGATGTGGTGTGAAGAATGATGTGTAGCTGATGTCAGAAACCAGTCACTTATAACTGACCTGATCATGCATGTACCTGGCTTTGATTTGCCATGCCACTCATGAGCCCTTCTGAAATGATTTTGAATGGACCAGAGTCAATGTGCAGCCAGCCTTTGCACCTGAGGCCAATGAGAGGAATCCACATGCAGTTGCAACCAAAGACAGATTATGTCACATATCACTGACGACTGCTCTGGTGCCAGATTTCATGGTAGTCTGAAGGCTCTGCACTTCACTGATGAGGCAGCCAAAAATTGGCATGGCAAGCTCCTCATGCGATAAGAAGAAGATGGAATCAAATTATGTGTTCCATTATTTTATTCTCTGGAGGGGGTGATCAGACCCTATCTGTTAAAAGTCGGAGAGTTTTCTGGAGCTACAATATTTCTGAAGTTTAATCAACACAGCCATATCAATGTTGTTGCTGACATGACCGCTATTATTATTTATAAAGGAGTTTTTGGGTTTAAGTGAATCACCGCTGGATAGACACTTTACCCCAAGGCCTTCCATGGAATTATGAACACAGTTTTGTCTAGCTTCAATATAAGCAACTCACTACTTTGATGTTATCAACTACCATGATAGTGGACATACCATTGTGACAGTCAGTCTGTTGGGTTGTTCTGAGATGCAGAAAGAATGTTAGCATGTGTAGCAGTAGAAATGGAAAAAACTGAAATAACAGCGGAATCTACTGTGGCATTCACTTTTTTTTTTTTTTTGGCTTTATATCCCTTTGAAGATCATAGAACTGTACTAAGATTTTGACAATTCATATACTAGTGACACACAAGGTATATGCCTTTTTTATATTGAATACTGTATATAACAAATGGAGGAAAGACCCGTGACTCTACATGAACAAACTGATTTCCCACTATAATATGCCTGCTTCTTTGAATTCCTGTATCCTTCCCCTTATTTCATTGTCGCTAAGATCTGTGTGTGTGTGTGTGTGTGTGTGTGTGTGAGAGAGAGAGAGAGATAGAGAGAGATTGAATTCTTCATGACGACAAATGCAAATGAAGCAATGTTTGAGTGAACTTGATACCTTGTGCAGAAAAGTCAATATCCAATATTTTACTTATTGAACAATACTTACAAACACATCTGCAAAGATTTTTGTTTAGTTTAGATATAGGACACAAATTTAGCATTCACAGTTTACAGAAGGCAATATTCACAGTTCATAGTGACAAGGCAGATATCACCCTAATGAGCACTCATAAGCCCTAAAAGTTTTTGTCTAGCCCTGCCCCAATCTTATTTTATTAACACATTAGTCCTCTCATACCACTAAATGGCTCAGAACTCAAAGGTGAAAGGTTGCTGTACTCACACTATGCTTAAAGTCTTTTTTCATGGACCCAGTTTTCAGCAATCAACTTTGCTACTTACACCTCTACCTTGATATAATGCTGTCTTCGGGAGCCAAAAAATCTTACCGTGTTATAGGTGAAACCGCATTATATAGAACTTGCTTTGAGCCGCCAGAGTGTGTAGCCCCGCCCCCCCCAGAGCGCTGCTTTAACATATTATATCCAAATTTGTGTTATATCAGGTCGCGTTATATTGGAGTAGAGGTGTACCTTCTCTCACCAAGCCTCTTCCTCCACTCCTTCCTAGTCTACTGGTACACAGTCCCCTCCACTCCATGTATGGACACGACTGCAGCTGATAAATGCCTGTTGGCTGGCTGCTTGTCAGGGTGACCTTGAGCACTTGGCTCCTTTTACAGTTGCTTTTCCCCTGTACACCTGTCGCTTTAGTTGGTATTGGTCCTGATTTAGTTGGTGTTGGTCCTGCTTTGAGCAGGGGGTTGGACTAGATGAACTCCTGAGGTCTCTCTCAACCCTAATCTTCTATGATTCTATGCTTTCTCCATATCAGTCAGGAGAGTTGACAATTTGTAAATGAGACAATATAAAAGGCGCAACAGCAAACCATCCTGATATGGAGAAAAGATAGGAAGACTAGTAAGAGACTAATGTGATTACATTGGGTGCTCTTAAATAACCTGAACATCAAAAAAAAAAGTCATCCAAAAAGTGTAAACAGGGACAAATTGCTAAGGATGAATATAAAAGAATAGCACAAGCATGTAGGGAGAAAATGAAAAAGGCCATGCCACAAATGGAATTACAACTATCAGCGGCCATAAAAAAGAAAAGAAAAGAAAGAAGAGGGTCTATAAATTCATACTGTTAGAGAAAGATGAAGGAAAGTGTAGGTTCATTACTTAATGGGGAAGGAGAACTAACAGCAGATGACACAGAGAAGAATGAAGTGGTTAATGCCTATTTTCTTCAGTCTCCAGTAAAAAGGTTAATTGTTACCAGATCTGCATAGACCTGATATTTGACCCAATTAATATTAATAGCAAGGAGAAGGAACTCATGCCAAAATAGGAAAGAGCAGGTTAAAGAATATTAATGTAAGTTAAATGTATTCAAATCAGAAGGGATTGATGAAATTCATGCTGGAGTACTTAAGGAATTTCTGAACCATTAACAGTTATCTTCAAGAACTTGTGTAGAATGGATGAGGTTCCAGAGGACAGAGAAAGGGCAAAAATAATAACTACCTATAAAAAAAAAGGAGAACAAATAGGACCTGGGGAATCACAGACCAATCAGCCTAACTTCAACAACTGGAAAGATAGTGGAACAAATTGTACACAATTTGCAAGAAAAATAAGGCTATAAATAATAGCCAACATGAATTTGTGCAGAGCAAATTATGCCAAACCAACCTAATTTCCTTCTTTGATAGGGTAACCAGCCTAGTGGATAGGGGGAAAACAGTGACATGCTATATCTTGACCTTAATAAGGTTTTAGACCAATCCCATATGACATTCTCATAAGCAAACGAGGAAGATATAGTCTGGATTAAATTAGAATAAAGTGAACACACAACTGGCTGAAAAACTGCATCCACTTTATTGTATATGGTGGTCATTTGGGTAGAGTCAGCATTAGTTGTGTTTTTGAGATAGTCTTGTCAGCGTATTCTACAGATGTTGGTAAAAGGAGACAAGCAGGAAACATCAAACTAGATTAGACCATGCATGAACCTATTTTGAGATATTTATTCTTAGCTTCTTTGGCTTCGTCAGGTAAAGAATTTCAGAAACACTAGTTGCTGAACAATGATCCTATTTTTTGTTCCTTGACATTCAGGAACAAAGGTCAATGATTAAAGTTACTACTGCTCATGACCTGGTTAAGCATGAAGACCCTAACTTTGCATGTATAATTGAGGTATGGCTGGATGATATTACAGCACTAATGCTGATTCAGTTACTATTTCCTTGCTTCATTCCTTTTACAATGACGATTTTAGGGATAATGGTTAGTTCTATTTATTTAAACAATGTGTGTCTGGCCTTGTCAATCTTTTAGATGCAGCATTTTAAAAAAATGTAATGGGAGAAGACAAGACAGCAAAAGGCAAGAGAATCTGTGATGGCCTCCTATAAGTCACAGGGCTAGTACAGAACCCAGGCATGACAGCCATCTTGTAAAGTGATGCTGCAAAGACTGATTATTTTCCATGGAGTCTGCAGGGAAATCATCCCGTGAAGGAGTTCTGGACTGAAGCTAATGTGTTTTCATGAAACGAGGAGACGTTAGTCTAGATAAGGGGCAATATTTTGAAAAGTGACTAAGGAGTGATTAAGTCTCATGGAAAGAGAAAGGGGCTTAACTTTCCGAGTGCCTAAGTCTATTTAAAAAATGGGATACAAATAAAAACATGAAAAAGGCACAAGAATGGTCAGGTCAACGTTTGTTTTCAAATATGTTTATTTGTTATTGATGTATGGGCTTTTCTATTACTCTCATCACTGTAGGAACTGGGCACCTTGTCAAGTGCACAGAGACACAGGCCTCTAGGGTGAAGAGATGAGTAACTAAATAGCCTTTATTACCTGTCACCCTAGTGCTTTTATGCTTTGACTCCAACACCCCCTAGTAGTCTGTCTACACATTGGCTCTAGGCAACCACAATAAACATTAATCTCACATCAGGGCCGGTGCAAGGATGTTTCCACCTCCACCCTGAGGCACACCGCCCCCCCAGCTCACCCCTCCTCCGAGCACAAGCACCTCGAGCACGCCGTCGCTGCTTCACTTCTCCCGCCTCCCAGGCTTGAGGTGCCAATCAGCTTAGGTGCCGCAAACCTGGGCGGCGGGAGAAGTGAAGCAGCCACTGCGTGCTCAGAGAGAAGGCGGGGCAGGGGTGAGCTGGGACGGGGAGTTCCCTTGCATGCTTTCCCCCTCCCCTTACTTGCTGCAGGCGGCCTTCCCTGCGCTCCCCTGCCCCAGCTCCCTCCACCTAAATGCCGGTGACCTAAGCGGCCGAAGATCCAGCCGCCGCGGTCGCTGCTGAAGAAAATGGCGCCCCCCAATTCCCAGTGCCCTAGGCGACCGCCTAGGTCGCCTAAATGGTTGCACCGGCCCTGTCTCACATACATTAACAAATTCATCCTGATAGTACCTCACAATTGAGAAATATTAGCCTCACTTTACAGATGGGGAACTGAGGAATGGACAGTATTTTTGCAAGTATTTCACAATGGTTACTGTGATGATAAGCACTAATGGTTTATTATATGGTCATGAAAATGATTGGGCCTCATCTCAGCAGAAATCACACCAGATCTTATGAAGGTCATAGATTTCAAGTGGGTCATTCTTGTAGCTCCTGCCACTCGTACTACTTCCCTCTCAAATCATTCCCCTTATCAGTTTGTTGATTTTGATTTGCTTGATCCTGATGTATGATTTATGAGTCTGGAGGGTAAAATTCAACAAGCACTAACAATTGTTGTAAGAATCAACCATTGACCTTCAGCTTCCCTTTCTGCTAGGATGCACTGCAAATGTTTAATTTTCTTCTGACAAATATAAGCAAAACTACACTGGTGGTGAATTTGTTTGTTTTTCACTAAATCTGTCAGTGCTTTGCTCACAAAATAATGGTTTTTTGCTTAAAGTGTGAAACACAGCATCTAGTTTACACATCTCTGGTGCCCCCTTTTTCTTGGTTTCCCCCTTCTCTTTTAGTTTGGTTTTGCTGAAGAGCACTGTGAATCACATTGGTTTAAGTCATCCCCTTCCATAGAGATATCTGCAGGAGAGGGGACGACTGATCAAGAAACTCTATGTGAAAGCAGCAGAGGTTGGTGGCACCTTATAGACTAACAGATGTATTGGAGCATGACCTCATGGAAGCTCATGCTCCAATACGTCTGTTAGTCTATAAGGTGCCACAGGACTCTTTGCTGCTTTTACAGATCCAGACTAACATGGCTAACCCCTCTGATACTTGAAACTCTATGTGGTTGACCTTGCAAACTTTCCAAAGAATTGTCCCTTGTGTGGCTGTATGGGCCATGGATGAAGGGGATGGAGGAAATTTCCAACTCTGGGGATCTAGAGAACCTCAGGGAAGGAAAGCTCTAGTCCTGTGTAGGCATTAGGGGTAGGATTTTCAAAACCATTCAGCTATGGCCTAAATCAGTGGTGGGCAACTTGTGGCCATCCGCAGGCACGACCACCCGCAGCTTCCAGTGGCTGCGATTCATCATTCCTGGCCAATGGGAGGTGCGGGAATCGGCAGGCTGCAGGGACATGCTAGACGCCACTTCCCACATTCTCTGGGAATGGTGAACTGCAGCCACTGGGAGCTGTGAAGGACTGTGCCTGTGGACGGTCAACATCAACAAAAGGTCTCGCGGCCGCAGGTTGCCCACCACTGGCCTAAATACTTCATTGATTCCAATTTGCCATTGACTTCAATTTGGAGGAGAAATAAGTCTAGGCTGGACACTTATGAAAATCCCACTCTTGCTGTCTATGTGAAGGACTGACACTACCAGATGTCCCCATTGGTCTATCTCTCTCCGTGGGCCACAGCTTTTTAAGGAATCAGCATGGAGTTAGAGGGAGAAAGATGATGAAACAGAAGCAATGCTCCCCCTTCCACACACATTTAGAGAATTCTATCCTAATGGAATCCATTCTGCTTGCATAAGAAGGCGAGGTAATCAGGGAATTAATTTTAAGTCATAAATAATATTTACTTTTTAATTTTACTTCACACTGGATATATAACATGCACTAAGGCAGTGCACTATAAAAAAGCAGTGATTGATTTTGCTGATAGTAATACAACAAATTAAATGAACTCATCTTTGTATAACTAATAGTATATCTCGCAAAAACTTAATCCTTTCTCTGCGATAGAGAACACATCTTTGTTGCTATTCAGTAAAACTTAAAAGAACAGTTAATCACTGTTAAAGACCTTTGGACATATTTTGAATATATAACTGATGTGCAAGATGCTTTAACAATAAAATCCATCTCCAAGAAGATAAAGGATGAGAGTGCAACTAGCTGAAGAGTAGTGCAGATCCAGCTTGCACAAGTATTAAGCATGGCTAGCACTGAGAGTGACACTAACCACCCAGAAGGGAGCTGGGGGGAGGTGGAGCCCTGGTCCTGTTCCTGCTTTCCCAGTAGCTCTATATTCAAAGGTGATTATCAGCTGTTTTGATTGGTAAAAGCAGCTAACGATAATGAAAAATAAGAAACATTTGCGTTTAGGTACTGGGAATTTGCCACAAGTACATTTCCAACTGCAAATAACTGCTGCAATGTGTATATAACCAGCTGTCTCCCACTGTATGATGGGGGATTAGAATTTGTATTAACCACTGGAAGGACTACAAAAGCATGAACTAGGTCAGTGGGAGTCTTTCTAATGACTTCAACTGGAGATGGATGGGGCCCAATGGTTGCAGTATCTGAAGGGGCAAGAGGCTGCCGAATGCAAATAAAAAATTAAAATCCTGTTAGGCCACAAAAGGAAATGAGTTTAAAGAAGAAACAAGACCATGCTACTATAATGGGTAGGGTTGAGTAAGACTGAACACCAAATCATTTTTGGTTCCCTTTTTATCCCCCCACTCTCACATTTTGTCACAACGGACAGTGGCACTGCAAAATGCCCCTTGTGTAGAAAAAGTGACAGATGCTGGTGGCACACATGAGCTCATTTAAAAGTCATTGACAAATACCGGTGCTAAAACATAGGGGCAACATCTTTATAACATCTAGTGGGCCTATGCACTGAGGCAGAAGCAGGAGGAAGAGATGGAGAATTCAATTGAAGTTTTCAGTAGGTCAGGAAGCCATATTCTTTAGCTGCAGCTACATAATCCCTCTAAAATCCAGGTTACACTACATTTCCTGCATCAAGACACTGTTAAAAATGGCTTTAAAAACTAGTTTCTGCACACATTGTAATGGCTTGAATGGATGGGACAGCTTTGTTAAAGCTGTTTTTAAACACAGTATCACTTAGTGGAGGCAGTGAAGTATTAGCTTCTTTAAAGGAAGAGCGAAAGCTTGACTGATGTTACTGTCACACTTAGGTCACCTCATAAAGCTGATCTGGTACTTTTTTTCAATTGGCTATCTTTCTGCCATCTTGAATTATGAGACTGTCTTCAAACAAAAAACTAGAGTTTAACCTTGGGTTTTACACATTAGGGCACATAGAACACAAAGATTGTGATGTATTAACAAGGGTTTTTTAATAAACTGATATTTTTGTGAGCTAGTTATGTCTCAAACTTCTTAATGTACTTAAAACTGTGATAAGGGCTATGTAGTGGGTTAGCGGTGGTCCCTCCTCCTCTGGGTCAGTGGGAGGTCACTCCACTTTACTACATCACTGTGTTACCTAGGGCCAGAGGGCTGAACAATTTAAGGCTCTGACCTGCAGCCCAGACAAAGCAGCAAACAGGGCAGAGCAGCACAAGTCTATGAGGCGAGGCCCAGCCCTCAGTCAGGGTGGGGCAGCAAACAGTTTAAGGCTCTGGTCTACACTCAGGGTAGAGCAGCAACTAGTTAGGGGCTCTGACCCATGATCCAGGTAGAGCAACAGAGGGGTTGGTCATTCTAGCTTTGGCAGAGAGCCTACAAACACAAGTCTCTTGGCCTAGAGTGGGGATGCTGCCACCCCAGGGGCGACGTGACAGGGGATAGGGGAGCCCAGGCCCACCCAACTCTACCTGGCCCCAACCCAGGACCCTAACAGTGGAGGAGTATTCCACCACTGGGTCAGTGGGAAATCCTGCCACAACACACTGACCGGGTCTCCGGCAGCAGGGCAGCTAGACTGGGGTTGACTGCTCCGGGCCACTTCTTCCCCTCCCTTTGGTGTGTATTTGGATTTGTGGGTGACCGCAGGGTATAAGGACAGTAGCAGTCCCAGTGACTCCTCAGTGTCTTGGTCAGTGGGTGGCTTCAGCAGTTCTGGCCAGTCCTCAGCTAGGCAGAGGTCCGCTAACGTCTCCCAGCTTGTGAATGGGCAGGAGGCTTCTATATCCTTCAGCAGCTGCAGCCCAACTGAGCTTCAGGACCTTCCCTTTATACTTTCTGTCCTGCCTCCTGACTGCTGATGGGGGGAAAAGCATCGCCTGGATTCACCCACAGAGAGTGCTCCCTCTCCCACTGGCTCAATGGGAGGTAATTCACTACCTTACCCTAAGGCCTGTGCTTCTCTCTTTCTTAATATAGACTGAAGGGAGTAAAACCCAGCACCTCTGGTGTGTCAGGACTCTGAATAGCCCAACAAAGCAGATTCAAGGCTCCAGGAATCAGGAGGTTGCACTCTGAGGACAAACCCAGAGAGTAATCATAGTCCATAGAATGATCCTTGGTAGACAAACAAATTTCATAGCAGAAATCTGTTTGAGATTATATGCTACATAAAGCAGCATTAATTCCTTTCCCATTTTTGATCTGCTCTAACGGGCACACAACATATGCATAGGGCCCAGGGGTGAAAGTCTAAGGCCACAGGGCACTGCAAAAAACAAACAAACATGCTATCAGGGGAAAGTTGTGGTAGAGGAGCAGTATGGAGCATCCAAGAATCTAAAATGGAACCTGGTTTCTCCGTGGAGCATAAGGCACTGCTGGATTGCCAGGCATCCACGCCTGCCTCATCTATGAGGTCTGCAGCCAGCCCTTGGTGACCACTACTTATCATGCTGACCAATATTGTCTCATTGTTTCATTTTGCTCCTTCACCTGTATGTCTCCACCTGTTGTCCGCAGGGGCCATTTTTTTCTTTTGTTGGTCTGGTGCCTACATAAAGGGGTCCTGGTCTATGAATAATAAGAATGAGAAAAACAGTGCAAGGATAATTTCATGGTTTTAACCTTTCTGCAGGTTTTTCCACAGAGTGGGTATTCTGGTTCATTGCTCTTATCTGACTGCACATAATAGGAGAAAAATATTTACCTAAGAAAAATATTGTGCAGTTTGTAATATAAAAGAGTTTCCATGTACTCTAAAACATATTTATTAAAACCCCATTTGGAACACTTATCCTTTCTATAAATGTTTTCTCATGTCTTAGCTATTCACTGCTGTTTTCTTTCTTGATTTCAACAAGAGAAAACATGTCTTCCACCTTAAGTGTATCTGGGAACAGCTAGAGTCATCAGGCTATCCTTATGCTCAGGGTCAAGAAGTAGGAAATGTATATGGTTGAATACAGTGTGTACATTTTTATTTGGATTTGCAAAAGTGCCAACAAGAATAGGTGCTGGGCACTTAACTCCCTTAGGTGCTTCTGAAAACTCTCACCTTTAAGTGTCAACATACATTTCCAGTCTTTTGGTGTTAAGTATCAAGGATATAGTTTGATGGTAGTTCCTTCTTTTCTTGGTCAGAATCAGTATTTAGTGAGATAAAATACAAGAACAAAGAAACCTAAAATACAACATAAGAGCAGAAGACGACACTGATGAATGGAATACATTTTTAATACTCTACTGCAGGGCCAGCTGTACAGAGCATCTCTCTAGGGTAACCCAACCTCTCTATTAGTTTTTTTTTCCCCTTGGATCTCTATAATGCATAAAACCTCTGCCACTTAAATGTCATTTTTTTCTGTATCAGAGGGGTAGCCGTGTTAATCTGGATCTGTAAAAAGCAACAAAGAGTCCTGTGGCACCTTATAGACTAACAGATGTATTGGAGCATAAGCTTTCGTGGGTGAATACCCACTTCATCAGATGCATGTCACTGTTTTTCTGGTTTCATTCGCTCTGTGCTGCATTCCCTATGCTTCAAAGATGCAGCAATGTCCATTTTCAGAAAGTACTGAGACACCTCAGTGCTATTTTCCAAGCAGATGCCTTAGTGCTTCCAGGAAGAAAATATTTTTTTTATCCAAACATTACTTTGCAAGGTGCAGGGTTTTTTTCTTCATTTTAAGTCACAAAGATAGGTTCTCTCCTTTTCTGTCTATTCTCTGAACACTATTCCACATCTATTAATGATGTTATTTATTTTGCAGACATCATTTCACTCTTATCTTTTGGAGAGGTCACTGGTGGTGGCAGCTTATCATTTCTTGCAAGAATTTGTTTGCACAATTTCTAATGGAGTGTCCGTCTTCTGAAAATTTCAGTGGAGGGTCTTCCGCACACAGGTCTCAAAAATGGTGCTGACAGTCTTGTTTGTCAAGTGCATGTCTGGTTCAAGGGCATTAGCTTTCTTCAGAGGCTACTCAGGGAAACCAGGGTTTTAAAAGCCCGCTCCTAAGTGACCAAAGGAGTTAGCGAACAGGAGTGGCGAACAGGGGAGTTTTGCGAGGGAGTTCCCCGGGGGAGTGTGAGCAGGGCCTAGAACTCAACATTCTTTAAATTTAAAAGCCAAAAACACCCCCTTGATACAAACAAAACAACAAAGGAACTAGCTGCAGGAGTAAAAAGAGAATGCAGGCAGAAGTCCACAAACAGAGTGGGGGCTACCCTATTTATTACATCCAATGCAGCATGTATGATTACCTGTCCTATGGGCATGTAGCGTATGTGCATTCGGTGCAAGGAGCTGCTGGCCCTCAGAGACCGTGTACAGGCTTTAGAGACCAGAGTGGCTGAACTGGAGGATCAGAGGGAGACAGAGAGGTACATAGATTAGACTTTCTGGGACACAGTAGAACAGTCCCACTCCCGGTCTGACAGCCTCTGTGCTATTGAGGAGGATGAAAGTCCCAGGGAAGGAGAGCATCTAACTGGAGCAGAGGGAAACAATCCCATGTTGGGACCCTCTTTCCAGATGATGTTGTGGTATCCTCTCTCACTCCAGCTATTAAAAAGAGACAGGTATTAGTAATGGGTGATTCGATTATTAGAAACAAAGATAGCTGGGTTTGCGTTGACTGGGAGAACCGTATGGTGACTTGCCTGCTTGGTGCGAAGGTTGCAGATCTCTCAAGATATCTAGATAGACTTATGTGTAGTGCTGGGGAGGAGCCGGTGGTCATGGTACATGTAGGTACCAATGGTATAGGGAAGGATAGGAGAGAGGTCAAATTTAGGGCTGCTAGGTAAGAGGCTGAAGTCCAGGACCTCCATGATAGCATTCTCTGAGATGCTCCCAATTCCACATGCAAGCCAGTTAGACAGGCAGAACTACATAGTCTCAATGTGTGGATGAGACAATGGTGTAGGGAGGAGGAGTTTAGATTTATTAGGAACTGGGAAAACTTTTGGGAAAGGGGGAGCCTATACAGGAAGTATTGGCTCCACCTAAACCAAAATTGAACCAGATTGCTGGCACTTAACATGAAAAAGGTCATAGACCAGTCACCCTATATGTAATTCAAGAGTGGCTAGACATAGCACTCTGCTATATGTTTGGGGGTAACTTGCATGCTAGAGGCTAGGGTGAGTGGCAGTTCACAGCAAAAACAGACATAGTGTACACAAGACTGGAGAATTAAGGGGACACAATGATCCAACAGTCCAGATTGTACCCTGGGGGATGTCACAATGCTGCAGCGAGTAGCGTGAAATGCACAGCCTGTTGTACTGAATGAGATGTGAACTTCATACACTGGTGCGGTGATTTTAAGTATGGTGGCTAGGAGCAGTCCAAGAAAAGGTTGCAGTTTTGTTATGTTCTGTTTGCTAATTTCAGGGAAAGGGAGTAGGAACAGAAAGATATAAAAATGGGTGATAAGGAAACAAAGTTAAAGTGGCCAAATTAAAGGATGAGGAAAGAGAAAAAGACGTCCAACTTCAGAGAAGCAGAATTTAAGATAAAATTGAAAAAAGTTGGAGATGAAAAAGGAAAAGGAAGCACATAAGAGGGCTTTGGAACTGAAACAACAAGAAACAGAAGCCTGGAAACAAGCCAAAGAGACTGCACAGGCAGAGGCTGCCAGGGGCTTGGTGGTGCATAAAAGTGCCATAGAGATAAAAGAAGGGGAAATTTGGACCCAGAAGTAAGTCAAGGAAGTAGCACATATGAGTGCCTTGGAGCTGAAACAAACAGAGATAGCAGCAAAAGCCAAGGAAGCAGAAACCCAAAAAGTAGCCATGGAGGAGAAGGAAAGAGAGAGTGGAAACATCAACTGGATTTTATAGAGAAGCAGAAGCAGAACCCAGGAACACCAGCGACTCCCAGCTCTATGATCATCTAGTCTGGCATCCTGCACATTGCAGGCCACAGATCCTCCCCTATCCACTCCTATAAAAGACCCATAAGCTCTGGCTGAGATACTGAAGTCCTCAAATCATGATTTAAATACTTAACGTTACAGAGAATAGACCATTTATTCTAGTTTAAACCTGCAAGTGACCCATGCCGCAGAGGAAGGCAAAAAGAAACCCCCTCAAAAAAACCCCCAAAAAACCCCCAAAAAACCATGTTTTTTATCAGGTACTGGTGTTGGCACAACCAAAAGTCTCTAAACCAGAGCTGACAAAAGTGCCAAGCCCTGCACCAAAAAAGGTGCTGACAGAATAATTGTCTCCTGACCCACAGAAAAGTCTGGAACAGACAGACAAAGCAAATCCTTTGCCAGTGACTCACGGTACCAAAACAGAGCCTGTTGATATGGTATTCAATGGCCTTCCCATAGGTGGTGCTAGAGTTGACAGTACAGTTCTGAGGTCCTCCTGACATGGTACCAGGCCAATAACAGATCTACTCTGGGTACCAGATGAGTCCCCAAAATATTTTATTGTAAGCTGATGATACCCCCAGAGTCTTTTATTAAGAAGAACTTTTCTTCAACATTGACTGATCTTGATTGTCTGATGGTCTTGACTAGTGTGCCTTGTAGTGGGAAGCATCTGAAGGACAACGACCCCTCTTCCCCCACAGAGAAGAATCAGAGTTCAGGGGTCATTCAGAGGCAAACACAGACATGGTCTCTGCTGGCAGAAGGAAATCTGAATGCTCCCCTGAGGGGCCTGGATCTGAGGTGGGCCTCATCGCCTGCTCCATTAGGTAGTGTTTGAGGCATAGGTCTATGGAAATTTGCACTCTCTTTTTGAAAGAATGGCAGATACTGCACCAGCCCTCAATAAAGGTACAAAAATCAGTATGTGTGAGGATAGCTATTCTGAATAGACACCCCACACAGCAGGTAGTGTTTAAAGCCTGGAGAGTGCTGCATGCCAACAGTGCTTAGCACCAAGAGTAACTTAAACATAATAAAATTTTAAAAAACCCAACAGGTTCTAAATTACTAACTGTTTACAGATAAAAGGAAAGCTAAACTAGCTAATTATGCACATGAAAACAAACCATGTGGTAAATCACATACAGAGCTCTGACTGAGGCCACATATGGAATGATGGAACAGAGCGGGGGTTGGAGTAGAAGCACCTCTATAGCCTCAGTGGGGGCCATGAGGATGTGCAGAGCACATGTGCTGCCCAAGAGGGTACCACTGCAAAAAACTCTCCAGCATGCTGGGCAGGCACACACCTGTGTAGAATACACACGTGAGACCACTTGAAGAATTGGTATTGGAGTGGAGGCATCTTTTCACCTGTCCATGCCTCTGTTTCTGTTAACACTATTTGGGAAAGGAGGCTGAGGAGAGAGTGACTAGTAACTGTCGGGCTTGTTAAACTGACAGCATCTGTTCATGACTGGTGTTGTCTGGAAAAAATGGTGGAGAATCACCCTGTGAGGCATTACCAGGGAAAAAAATCATATTACATCCCTTATTGTTTCATATTGTTCCCAATTGCCTTACCCAAACAAACACAAATATTTACTAGGCTTATCTAGGAGATTTTTAGATTTTCCTGGTCCCAGACTGAGAGATCTCTGCATGAGTCATCCTATTGTCCAATATGATACCACGAGACAAGACTCTGCTCAAATAAATTCACTGAGAGGGATCTTGTCTACTGGTGACATAACCACACTGTTGGAGTTTGTATATAGTGCACGGTTGTTACATGGGGGGTGTGGCAAATTGCTGGCACTACTATGATGGGTCCTACATTTTCTCTTTTTGTGGGGGTGTTCAGGGCACCATTTCTCACCCCTGATATGGGATATTAACTGTCCCACTACTATCCCAGAGAAGGGGAGTGGAGAGGGAGGGACCTAGGCCTACCCTCTACTCCAGGTCCCAGCCCAGGAGCCCTAGGGATAGCAATAAACCACTTGAGCTAGCAATTCCTTCCCCTGGACTACTTCCCTTTCTGACCCTTCAGCTTGGGGGGCTTCCTGAATCATAGATTATTAGGGTTGGACAGGGCCGCCCAGAGGATTCCGGGGGCCTGGGGTCTTCGGCGGCGGGGGGCCCTTCCGCTCCGGGACCCGCCGCCAAAGTGCCCCGAAGACCCGCGGCGGGAGTCCCCCACCGCCGAATTACCGCTGAAGCGGGACCCGCCGCCGAAGTGCAGCCCGGTCTTCGGCGGTAATTCGGCGGCGGGGGCTGTAATTCGGCGCGGCGGAAGACCGGGCTGCGCTTCGGTGGCGGGTCCAGCTTCCCCCCTGCCCAGGCCCCAGCCCCAGCCTCTTACCCCCGGCTCCCTCCTCACCTGGAGTCTCAGCGCCTCGCCCGACAGCCGCAGCGTGTCCCCGGCGGGGCCTGAGACCCGTCCCGCTCAGAGCCGCGTGGGGAGGGGGCGGGGCTGTGAGGTCCGGGCCCAGCGGAGGGAGGGGAGCTCAGCCCGGAGCTCTCAGCCCCGCCCGCTCCCCACACGGCTCTGAGCGGGGCGGGGCTCAGGGGCTCCGCCGGAGACACGGCGCTTGATGCGCTGAGGCTCCAGGAGAGGGGCGGAGGCGGGAGCCTCCGCTGTTCTCTTGGGGGCCCCTGCGGAGCCCGGGGCCCGTGGCAAATTGCCCCCTTTCCCCCCCCCCTCTGGGCGGCCCTGGGGTTGGAAGGGACCTCAGGAGATCATCTAGTCCAACCCCCTGCTCAAAGCAGGACCAATCCCCAAATGGCTCTCTCAAGATTTGAACTCACAACCCTGGGTTTAGCACGCCAATGCTCAAACCACTGAGCTATCCCTCTCCGTATCTCTGCTTGGGCAAGGTTTCTCCCAACTCCTTGTGCCTGTGGAGTCCCTCTGCTCCATACAAGCTGGGTTTTCCTTTACCTAGGGTCCTGGTCTTCCAGCCCACCACAGAACTCTTCCAAACCCTCCTTTGCTTCCCTCCAAGCTGCTCTCCTTCAAACTGCTCTCTGCTCCAACACCAAACCACTCTAGTAGTATAAGGGCCCTACCATCAATCAAACCCTAACCCCGCCCCTAACCCCGCCCCTTGACCCCTGTAGTCCCTCCCACCTGTCACCGGAAGTCCCACCCTCTGGGGGTATTACTTCCGGGGTCAAGATGGCCACATGACCGGAAGTGAGGTGGGTCATGTGACCCCTCTAAGAACTCCTCCCACCCCCCTCTACCAATCAGGAGGGGTTTCGTCCCGGAAGGACCACCCCCAAGAAGAGATTTGCCCAATCAGGGTGACTTCCGGGGCGGGTGACCGGAAGCGAAGTGGGTCATGTGACCCCTCTAAGAACTCCTCCCACCCCCCCCTCTACCAATCAGGAGGGGTTTTGTCCCGGAAGGACCACCCCGAGAAGAGATTTGCCCAATCAGGGTGACTTCCGGGGGTGGCCACATGACCGGAAGCGAGGTGTGTCATGTGACCCCTCTAAGAACTCCTCCCACCCACTCAACCAATCAGGAGGTTTCGTCCCGGAAGGACCACCCCGAGAGGAAATTGTGCCCACTGAGGGTGACTTCTGGGTTGGGGTGAGCGGGCCGGAAGTGGGTCGTGTGACCCCTCTAAGAACTCCTCCCACCACCTCTACCAATCAGGAGGCGTTTTGTCCCGACAGGACCACCCCGAGAGGAGATTTTGACCAATCGGGTGACCTCTAAGAGCTCCTCCCAAGGCCCTCCGCCAATCCGAGTGCAGCACCATTACCCCATAAGTCCCAGCGCCGGACAGAGGAGGCCATT
The DNA here is from genome assembly GCF_016161935.1 of Mauremys reevesii. Taxonomy (NCBI): domain Eukaryota; kingdom Metazoa; phylum Chordata; order Testudines; family Geoemydidae; genus Mauremys; species Mauremys reevesii. The sequence goes on from NC_052625.1 coordinate 168,282,471, forward strand.
TCTTACCAAGCACACGTGTTTTAGAAAAGCGTGGAAAGGCTGCCGAGAGGAAACATGGACTCCTTCACCACCCCCGTCAGAACTTCGGACTTTGTTTTAGACCCAAGCACCATACTTATGTGGCGCAGGCGCTACGTCAGCGACAGTTCTGAGGAGGAGGAGGAGTGACCGAGGAGCCCTTTGGCCCAGCCGTTGATGGATACGTCGGAACCCAAACCCGACACCCTCGTGAGGCACCGAGGAGCCTGATGGCCTCTCTTTGTCCACCCCCTCAGAGCCTGATCGCGCTCGGAGGAGTCACCGTGGACAAGGCAAACGGAAAAGACAGCGCTCAGGTAAATGAATGATTAAGAAACGACAGTAGAAGAGGAGGTAATGAGGCTAGGAATGGGGTTTGTGTAAAAATTAAAGAAACCAACCAAGCAGTTGGTGTACTTATACTGTTTCTTTTTCTGAAAATCTCTCAACAGCTCGACGATGCCTTTCTAGACGCCTTAAAGAACCTGCGTATCAGTAACCCGGTGGGAGTAAATAGATCGAACATCAGCTGTTTTTGCTCATGTCCTTTTCACAGATTTTAAGCCAAAAAAAAAAAAGGACAAAATGGAAGAATGAACCAGCTCAGACTTACCAGGGGGTGATGGCGTCCATTTTACAGCCGTCTGTAAAAACAAAACAAAACAAAAAGATTATGTTAAACCAGGCAATTAATAAAATTTTTATTTAAATGTGTCAATATGAGCATGCGTGTCCATTTTTCATACTTGTGGTAGTAAAAGAATGAACCAGCTCAGACTTACCAGGGGGGTGATGGTGGCCATTTTACAGGCGTCTGTAAAAACAAAATGGAAGAATCAATCAGCTCAGACTTACCAGGGGTGATGGCGTCCATTTTACAGCCGTCTGTAAAAACAAAATGGAAGAATGAACCAGCTCAGACTTACCAGGGGTGATGGCGTCCATTTTACAGCCGTCTGTAAAAACAAAATGGAAGAATGAACCAGCTCAGACTTACCAGGGGGTGATGGCGTCCATGTTACAGCCGTCTGTAAAAACAAAATGGAAGAATGAACCAGCTCAGACTTACCGTGGGGGTTATGGCGTCCATTTTACAGCTGTCTGTAAAAACAAAACAAACAAACAAAAAAAAGATTATGTTAAACCAGGCAATTAATAAAATTTATTTAAATGTGTCAATATGAGCGTGTCCATTTCCATACTTGTGGTAGTAAAAGACGGTACCAGTAGCAGTCATGTCTACGCCGACGGCTCTTTTAAAGAAAATATATTACAATCCCAGGGAAGTTGGGAGCTTTGGCGGAGTGAACCCTCTTTTTCGAGAGGCTAGAAAGCATAGTAAAACTTTAAATAGAAGACAAGTAACAGCTTGGCTTTCAGACCAGGATGCTTACACTTTACACAAACCGGCTCGAATACATTTTAAAAGAAACAAGACCATTGTTTCAGATGTGGATGCGCAGTGGCAGGCAGATTTGGTGGATATGCACATTGCCCAATGAGGGTGACTTCTGGGTTGGGGTGAGCGGGCCGGAAGTGGGTCGTGTGACCCCTCTAAGAACTCCTCCCACCACCCTCTACCAATCAGGAGGCGTTTTGTCCCGACAGGACCACCCCGAGAGGAGATTTTGACCAATCGGGGTGACCCCTCTAAGAGCTCCTCCCAAGGCCCTCCGCCAATCCGAGTGCAGCACCATTACCCCATAAGTCCCAGCGCCGGACAGAGGAGGCCATTTCTTACCAAGCACACATGTTTTAGAAAAGCGTGGAAAGGCTGCCGAGAGGAAACATGGACTCCTTCACCACCCCCGTCAGAACTTCGGACTTTGTTTTAGACCCAAGCACCATACTTATGTGGCGCAGGCGCTACGTCAGCGACAGTTCTGAGGAGGAGGAGGGAGTGACCGAGGGGAGCCCTTTGGCCCAGCCGTTGATGGATACGTCGGAACCCAAACCCGACACCCTCGTGAGGCACCCCGAGGAGCCTGATGGCCTCTCTTTGTCCACCCCCTCAGAGCCTGATCGCCGCTCGGAGGAGTCACCGGTGGACAAGGCAAACGGAAAAGACAGCGCTCAGGTAAATGAATGATTAAGAAACGACAGTAGAAGAGGAGGTAATGAGGCTAGGAATGGGGTTTGTGTAAAAATTAAAGAAAACCAACCAAGCAGTTGGTGTACTTATACTGTTTCTTTTTCTGAAAATCTCTCAACAGCTCGACGATGCCTTTCTAGACGCCTTAAAGAACTTGCGTATCAGTAACCCGGTGGGAGTAAATAGATCGAACATCAGCTGTTTTTGCTCATGTCCTTTTCACAGATTTTAAGCCAAAAAAAAAAAAAAAAGGACAAAATGGAAGAATGAACCAGCTCAGACTTACCAGGGGTGATGGCGTCCATTTTACAGCCGTCTGTAAAAACAAAACAAAACAAAAAGATTATGTTAAACCAGGCAATTAATAAAATTTTTATTTAAATGTGTCAATATGAGCATGCGTGTCCATTTTTCATACTTGTGGTAGTAAAAGAATGAACCAGCTCAGACTTACCAGGGGGGTGATGGTGGCCATTTTACAGGCGTCTGTAAAAACAAAATGGAAGAATCAATCAGCTCAGACTTACCAGGGGTGATGGCGTCCATTTTACAGCCGTCTGTAAAAACAAAATGGAAGAATGAACCAGCTCAGACTTACCAGGGGTGATGGCGTCCATTTTACAGCCGTCTGTAAAAACAAAATGGAAGAATGAACCAGCTCAGACTTACCAGGGGGTGATGGCGTCCATGTTACAGCCGTCTGTAAAAACAAAATGGAAGAATGAACCAGCTCAGACTTACCGTGGGGGTTATGGCGTCCATTTTACAGCTGTCTGTAAAAACAAAACAAACAAACAAAAAAAAGATTATGTTAAACCAGGCAATTAATAAAATTTATTTAAATGTGTCAATATGAGCGTGTCCATTTCCATACTTGTGGTAGTAAAAGACGGTACCAGTAGCAGTCATGTCTACGCCGACGGCTCTTTTAAAGAAAATATATTACAATCCCAGGGAAGTTGGGAGCTTTGGCGGAGTGAACCCTCTTTTTCGAGAGGCTAGAAAGCATAGTAAAACTTTAAATAGAAGACAAGTAACAGCTTGGCTTTCAGACCAGGATGCTTACACTTTACACAAACCGGCTCGAATACATTTTAAAAGAAACAAGACCATTGTTTCAGATGTGGATGCGCAGTGGCAGGCAGATTTGGTGGATATGCACCGGTTCTCCAAACACAACGGCGGTTTTAAGTACATCTTAACAGTGATAGACATTCTATCCAAATATGCCTGGGCCTTAGGCCTAAAAGACAAGACGGGTGGTGAAGTATCCAAGGCCTTTAAAGCTATTTTCAGCGAAGGTCGCGTGCCTCAAAAATTACAAACCGATCGGGGGAAAGAATTTTTAAACAAACCTTTAAGTGGATTGTTAAAGCGGCATGGGGTTCACCATTTTGTTACTAATAATGAAGTCAAAGCAGGGGTTGTGGAGCGATTTAACAGAACTTTAAAAACTAGGATGTGGAGATATTTTACAGCCCATAACACCTTTCGCTACATTGACGTCTTACCTGACTTTATAAAGAGTTACAACCAGAGCTTTCACAGAACTATACGTACCAGACCCCTTGATGTTAACCCTTCAAATTCTCTGAAGGTATGGAAAACGGTTTACGGAGATGGTTTTAAAATAAAACGGGTTGTTGCCCCTTTTAGAAAAGGTGACCACGTGAGACTATCTAAAACCAAAGGCGCTTTTGAAAAAGGTTATGAACAGATGTTTACCGATGAGATATTCATAGTGGATGAAGCCTTAACCAGGAGCCAAAGACCTGTCTACCGATTAAAAGATTATGAGGGTGAGGTAGTGACTGGATCTTTTTACCCTGAAGAATTACAAAAAGTAAACCCCAAACGAGACAGGATTTACAGGATTGAAAAAATTCTAGCGGAGAAAGGAAAAGGGAGAAAAAAACAGCTACTGGTGAAATGGTTGGGTTGGCCTGATAAGTTTAACAGCTGGGTGGAAGCTTCTCAGCTCTGTGACATTTAGACACGAAACAGAAAAAAAATCCTCCTGCAAAAGACAGAGAAGAAAAAAATTAATAATGAGCGATGGCGGGTTTTACATCACTTTGCCCAGCAATGCCAGCTCTGCAGTTTTTCCCCAAAACACCATCTCGAACTTTACAATACGGCTAATTAAGCCCTTGGATCTTCCTGGTGCCTGGGAGGTGGGGTTAGTGGAAATACAATACCCGCACAGCTGGAATACTATCAATGAAGACACCCCTTTTGAAATCACCTTTGGAGATACGACGTGGAATTTTATCCTACGACGAGGTTATTACTCGACCATACCTGAATTACTGGAGCATATGAACAGCGCCGTGGCTCGTCACCCGGACCACCTGAGGTGGTCATGAACTACGACCCTGTGGGCAGAAAAGTGAGACTTAAATCTACCGATGTTATGTACGGGTTTTCTACTGGCGGGAGCTAGCTAACATTCTGGGTTTGGGCCCCAAGCATAGCGTCAAAAATTTTCCTTCTCGGCAGACATCACAGGGGGTTTTAACTCCTTGTATCTGTACACGGATATCGTAGAGTACCAGTTTGTGGGGGACTTTTCTGTTCCCCTGTTACGCTGCGTCCCTGTCCGAGGAAGGAACAATGAGTTTGTTACCATCACCTACGATAAACCTCATTACGTCCCTGTCAGTAAACACCACATCGACACCATTACCATTGAAATAAAGACAGATCAGAACAGAGGCGTTTCATTTCGCTTTGGCAAGGTGATCGTCAAGCTGCATTTGCGACCGCGGAGAGAGCGAGGTTTCTAAAAAGAAAAAAAGCAAAACACTATTATGGCGATCGTAAAAAATTATGGTGACCCCACCATCTACAGGAACTATTACAAAGCCCAGGCTGGATATGCCCTTCCTGGATATCATGGGGCCCCCGTGATGTACGGGGCTGGTGTGGGTGGAATATTTCGTAGCCTCTTTCGAAAAGCTGTACCGCTTTTGAGGAGAGGGCTAGAGATTATTAAACCCCACGTAAAAACTGCCGCTCAAAACATAGCTAAAGACGTGGTAGGTCATGTCTCCCGGGCTGTTCTGGAGAAGGTGGGGAATACAGCTTCACAGGAAGGAGCGGGGCTGATGTACATTAAAAGGAGGAAGAGAAAGAGAAATACGTCATACCCGCGACGCACAGGTCCCCCGAAACCCTTTAAAAGAAGGGCTTTGACACGCAGGGCCAGCCATAAACGAAAGTCCAAGAGGAAGCCTGGTCTAAAGAGGAGACGCGCGCTGCCTGCTAAAAGAGACATATTTTAATCGATATGGCTTTTGTTCACTGCGGGTCTGAAGAGTGCGCCAAATCCGAACTAGACTTGTTTCAAATAGCCCCTACGCAGACCAGCATCGAAAAAAGCATTTACATTGAGGTGCCACCTCTATCGGCCGTTACGGAGTCTGCCCCCATTGACTTTTTTATAGCAGGGAATGGCATAGATTATATGGATTTAAACAACACGCTGCTTTACCTGTGTTGCAAGATTGTAAAAGGAGACGGAACCGAACTTGCCGCGGACGCCGAAGTGGGCCTGGTGAATTACCCTGTGGCCTCTATTTTCAGCCAGTTGGATGTTACGCTGGGAGACCGCCTTGTAAGCCAAAGCAACAATTGTTATCCTTACAGGGCCTTTATAGAATCAGTGCTCAATTACAGCGATGACACCCTCGCCACGCAATTTTCTGCCGGTCTGTTTTACAAAGACACTGCTGGACAACATGAAAAAACAGAGTTGGATGGAAGGAATCTAGGGTTTGTGAGGCGTGCAAAGCTGACGGCCGAAAGCAGAACGGTAGAGCTGCTGGGCCATCTACACAGTGACCTGTTTTTTCAAGAAAAACTTTTGTTAAACGGAGTGGATGTGAAAATTAAACTGACGCGCAGTAAAGACGCTTTCTGTTTAATGGGCAGCGCGGCTGAAGGCTTTAAACTGCGCATTGTATCAGCGTCCCTTTTTGTGAAGAAAGTATGGGTGGCCTCGGGTGTCCGTCTGGGGCACGCGGAGGCCCTGCTTGCCTCTAATGCTAAATACCCCGTGGACCGTGTGGGAATGAAAGTGTTTAGCATCCCTGCGGGCAGCAGGGTCAGTAACCAGGAGAACCTGTTTTTGGGACAGTTACCCAAAATGCTCGTCCTAGGGTTTGTGGATAACGATGCCTTTAGCGGAAGTTACACTAAAAATCCCTTTCATTTTAAACATTACGATATAAATTTTGTGGCCTTGTATGTGGATGGTGAACAGGTACCGACCAAGCCTCTGCAACCGGACTTCGAGGCAGGACGCTGCGTGAGAGAATACATGAATCTGGTACAGACAGCTGGTAAACACATGAAAGATCGTTCTTTGTTTATTGACCGGGAGGAGTTTGCACAGGGTTACACCTTGTTTGCATTTATTTTAAAAAGACATACAACTCCTTCAAAACAAACCAAGATGCTTCATTAAAACTTAAGGGCAAAAGGCCTTCTAACAAAACACAATAATCACACCCCCCTTTTTTTTAAATTTACAGCTACCAAGTTTTATATCGCATGTTTGCCTCCTCACCATTCTCTAACTTAAGCCTTTTAGATTTCTTACAAATAGTCTTTTTCTTAAGCAGGGTTCTGTAACTTTTTGTGCGAACTAGACGATCAATATAACATTGTAAGCAGGCATCTTCCGGCTTGGTCATTTTCTTTAAAACACGGTCAGGGTCTTCACTGAATTGCACAGCATTTATCAAAGTCACCCCTTGTGCTAAATGTTCTTGGGTTAGGTACAGACATTGCATAGCATAACCTATGGCAATAACAGTGTTTAATAAGCTTTCCAAACACAGCTCAGCACACAGGGCCCGGAGCTTGCAGTTTATATCCACTGAAGTCCAAGTCACACAGTCATGGTGTCGTTGGGCTGGCGCATCTATAGCACAGCCCTCACAATCTTCAAAAAGCTTTTCCCTAAGGCAGTGTTTAAGAACAGCATAAACAGCAACGCGTACAATAGTCCGCATAACTTTTTTACGCTCACGACGTGGCACTGGCTCGGATAGTTCTATGCCAAGCCTCCTCCTAAATTCCTCAAACCCATCATCCTCGGAGCCCTCTTCAACAATTTGTATTGGTGTTGAGCAAAAACATGGTGGGCCCGGTTCATCTTCGCTGCTTGATGCAACGCTGTCCAGGGGCTCTGGGTCCTCTAGAAAGGCATCGTCGAGCTGCTAAAAATTTTCAAAAAAAAAAAGAAACAGTGTAAGTACTCCAGCTGCTCTTCCCCCTCCTCAAACCCCACATTATGTACAGTAAAAACCAAATACTTTTAAAAAAACCTATGCCCCAGCTTTATAACACACCAAATCATGCTTGCAGCCACACACACTTTTTTCAAAAAGCCACATGTTACTTTTCAAACAAACAAGAAAAAAAAAAACCATGCATTTAAAAACCCATGTGTGTTTGGGCCTTCCCCATAAACCCCCCCCACATTATGTACAGTAAAAACCAAATACTTTTAAAAAAACCTATGCCCCAGCTTTATAACACACACACACACCAAATCATGCTTGCAGCCACACACACTTTTTTCAAAAAGCCACATGTTACTTTTCAAACAAACAAGAAAAAAGCCCCAAACCATGCATTTAAAAGGCAGTTGCAAAAAAAAAAAGTTACCTTTTACTATGGGATAAAGTGTTGCAGGGACATGATTGTTCTGTTCCCCCCCATGTGTGCCTTCAGGTTATAGAGCAAGCAGAAACATGTTAGTATTACCACCAAATCCCTATACAACCTGGGTAATACTTTTCTTTTTTTTTTTAACAGTATTAAGCACAACTATAGTTAAAATGGTTTTTACCTTGGCCTGGTTCCATGCTAAACAGATCCACCCCTGAAATACATACAGGCACCATTATTTACTAAGACAGCCTGGGCAAAAAGTGGCTTTATAGTTTCAGAGTTAAAGGCACAAGGTCTTACCTCTTTTTGAGTCCAGCAGCTCTCCAAGAAGGTTTTCTGTTAAAAAGGACAAACTCCAGCACAGCTAAGATTTTTATAGCCTCTCATGCCCATTGTTTTTCAAATAGTTGCTAAAAGGTTAATTTAATCACCACAGGTAAACTGCAACACTCCCTTTTGTGAGCTGGGTTGTGGGGGGTGAGGGTTGTGTATGCTTAAATCCATTCATTTCAACAGAGCCTGGATAGCTCAGTGGTTTGAGTAATGGTTTGGTAAACCCAGGGTTGTAAGTTCAATCCTTGATCTGGGGTAAAAATGAATATTTGGTCCTGCTAGTAAAAAGGCAGGTCTCATGAGATAAGTATATCTCCATATTAACTGATTTATACTCAAACATGTCTGAACTAGTCCCGGCTCTATTTTTTTTTATTGTAAGCACATTTTTTTTTTTTAAGGATATTTCCCCCCCCCTCCCACAACATACATTTCACACACAAGCACAAAAACACAAAAGCTAATTCTCACAAACTATTTTATTTTAAAAAGACATACAACTCCTTCAAAACAAACCAAGATGCTTCATTAAAACTTAAGGGCAAAAGGCCTTCTAACAAAACACAATAATCACAACCCCCTTTTTTTTAAATTTACAGCTACCAAGTTTTATATCGCATGTTTGCCTCCTCACCATTCTCTAACTTAAGCCTTTTAGATTTCTTACAAATAGTCTTTTTCTTAAGCAGGGTTCTGTAACTTTTTGTGCGAACTAGACGATCAATATAACATTGTAAGCAGGCATCTTCCGGCTTGGTCATTTTCTTTAAAACACGGTCAGGGTCTTCACTGAATTGCACAGCATTTATCAAAGTCACCCCTTGTGCTAAATGTTCTTGGGTTAGGTACAGACATTGCATAGCATAACCTATGGCAATAACAGTGTTTAATAAGCTTTCCAAACACAGCTCAGCACACAGGGCCCGGAGCTTGCAGTTTATATCCACTGAAGTCCAAGTCACACAGTCATGGTGTCGTTGGGCTGGCGCATCTATAGCACAGCCCTCACAATCTTCAAAAAGCTTTTCCCTAAGGCAATGTTTAAGAACAGCATAAACAGCAACGCGTACAATAGTCCGCATAACTTTTTTACGCTCACGACGTGGCACTGGCTCGGATAGTTCTATGCCAAGCCTCCTCCTAAATTCCTCAAACCCATCATCCTCGGAGCCCTCTTCAACAATTTGTATTGGTGTTGAGCAAAAACATGGTGGGCCCGGTTCATCTTCGCTGCTTGATGCAACGCTGTCCAGGGGCTCTGGGTCCTCTAGAAAGGCATCGTCGAGCTGCTAAAAATTTTCAAAAAAAAAAAGAAACAGTGTAAGTACTCCAGCTGCTTGGTTGGTTTTCTTTAATTTTTACACAAACCCCCGGTTCCTAGCCTCGTTACCTCCTCCACCACCACCACCGCCGCCGCCGTTTCTTAATCATTCATTTACCTGAGCGCCTTCTTTTCCGTTTGCCTTGTCCACCGGTGACTCTCCCAAGTGGCAATCTGAGGGGTTGGACAAAGAGAGACCATCAGGCTCCTCGGGGTGTCTCACGAGGGTTTTGGGGTCGGGGTCCGGCGTATCCAACAACGGCTGGGCCAAAGGGCTCCCCAAAGTCACACCCTCCTCCTCAGAACTGTCGCTGATGTAACGTCTTTTCCGTGGACGGTCAAAGACCCTCGGGGCTAAAACAAAGTCCGAAGTTCTGACGGGGGTGGTGAAGGAGTCCATGTTTCCTCTCGGCAGCCTTTCCACGCTTTTCTAAAACACGTGTGCTTGGTAAGAAATGGCCTCCTCTGTCCGGCGCTGGGACTTATGGGGTAATGGTGCTGCACTCGGATTGGCGGAGGGCCTTGGGAGGAGCTCTTAGAGGGGTCACCCCGATTGGTCAAAATCTCCTCTCGGGGTGGTCCTGTCGGGACAAAACGCCTCCTGATTGGTAGAGGGTGGTGGGAGGAGTTCTTAGAGGGGTCACACGACCCACTTCCGGCCCGCTCACCCCAACCCAGAAGTCACCCTCATTGGGCAAAATTTCCTCTCGGGGTGGTCCTTCCGGGACGAAACCCCTCCTGATTGGTAGAGGGGGGTGGGAGGAGTTCTTAGAGGGGTCACATGACACACCTCGCTTCCGGTCATGTGGCCACCCCCGGAAGTCACCCTGATTGGGCAAATCTCTTCTCGGGGTGGTCCTTCCGGGACAAAACCCCTCCTGATTGGTAGAGGGGGGTGGGAGGAGTTCTTAGAGGGGTCACATGACCCACTTCGCTTCCGGTCACCCGCCCCGGAAGTCACCCTGATTGGGCAAATCTCTTCTTGGGGGTGGTCCTTCCGGGACGAAACCCCTCCTGATTGGTAGAGGGGGGTGGGAGGAGTTCTTAGAGGGGTCACATGACCCACCTCACTTCCGGTCATGTGGCCATCTTGACCCCGGAAGTAATACCCCCAGAGGGTGGGACTTCCGGTGACAGGTGGGAGGGACTACAGGGGTCAAGGGGCGGGGTTAGGGGCGGGGTTAGGGTTTGATTGATGGTAGGGCCCTTATACTACTCACTCTGCTTCAACTCCTCCCGCTGTCTGATTGAAGCAGGGGGAGTTTATCAGGTGACTGTCTTCAGGTGCTCTAATTAATCTGTAGCAGCCTCTCATCATCCTGGGGCTTACATATCTCCCATCTATCATCTCTTGCTGCCCTCTGGCCATGCTATATCACAGGGGTCAGAAGTATTCAGTGGGTCCCTAGTTTGTCATTGACATTTTCCATTTTCTCTGTGACATTGCATCTGTGGGATTGCTTTACCTGGATAGCGAATATTGGGGGGGGGTCTGCCTCCTTGGCATCACCAGGGTTGCCAGATATTATGCTATGATGTTCTACATGTTACTACAGATTGTTCAATTTCTTTTTAATGTCCACTAAAAGCCTGCCACTCCTGACTGTCTTTGCATCTTTGAGAATCAGAACACACAGCTGTTGCTTATGGGTTGAAGAGATGTTAGGGGACTGCGGACCAGTAGCACATCATGGGAGTGACATCGCACTGATGTTGACATCTATTTCAGCTGTTGCAAAATTAGGTTCTCTCTTTTCTGACTCTAATTTGAAAAGAAGCAATGCTGCTGGGCAAACCAAAATGTTGGTGGACTGAAGTGAAGATAGAGACTATTTAGAAGAGGAAGCAAATGATAGTGGTGCAGAGATCAAAGTAAAGAAGAAGGAAGTGATACATTCTTCCTACAATAAAATAATGAATTAAATACAGCAGAGTGGGCAGGACAGATAGTAGTAAGATTAATTCCTAGATTCTTAAATTGACAATGCATATGTTAGAAATAAGATTAAATGAAAAGAATTAGACTGAGATACGTTTATTATTATTTGTAGTAACTGTGGCCCTTAGAAAAGTGTTATTTTCTTTTTGTTCTAGGCATACGTTGGAACTCGTTTTTATGACTAAACTTTTTTGTAATTCAAAATGTTTTTACTCAAGTTGCATAGATTCAAAATCATTTGGTTGGAAACTTTTAAGAATATCTGCTACCCAAACTGAAAGTATTCTTAACTTTAAGGAATTGCTTCAGTGCCTTTGAAGTCATTGACTAGAATTCTGTCCTCATTCACTTCAAATACACAATGGTGTAATTCCATTAACTTTAGTAGAATTACTCTAGACTTACACCAGTTTAACTAAAATCAGAATTTGGCCCAGTGGATCTCACTTGATAGGAGTACAGTTGGGCCCTAATTTATCTGATTGTTGTGATACTTTATAGATATCAAGGCCTGATTCTCCACTACTTTTTGCTATGAAGGCAAAGTTAGTGGAAACACTACTAAATTAGACACCCACTTTGCATAGCTGTAAATATCTACACAAGGGGCAAAGCAGTGGTGAATCACACTCCATGTTTTTAATAAACATAATAGTACATCTCTTAATTTTCTACCTCTCACCATTACTGACTATATTTTGTCTGGGCATTCACAATCCTTTTACACGTGTGCCATGAAAAACACAATCATGCATTAACACTTAATTAAACTATACAAACATGAATAAATTCCTTGTGTACTTTGCTAAATGCTTTTATATTGACTAATATATAGCTGAGCATATTATTTGCTTTTTAAATAACTTTTGTAGTACTTACTAATAGTTTGTTATTGCCTGTGTATCTGTCCACAAACAATAGCTAATTCCCTAATCTTTTAATACATACTCCAGTTCTATGACTGCTTTATCATGTAATTGCTCATTAAAGTCAGTAAATATTAACAAAAGTCTGTTTTACTTTGCTAAATACTTTGTCAATACACTATTTTGAACATCAGAATGTTTCCCCATATTACATTTCACAGACTTTTACTCTGTGATATAAAACTTTTAAAAATGTAACTATTTCTTTCTTTCTGAACAACAGCTTGTTTAGATTTCTCAGGAAAACCTGTATAAACTTGGGGGGAAAGTTATCTTGATTTCACAATGATTAGTATTTCCCATCAGTGGGTATAGCAGTTGTTTATACATCAACTTCACTTTTTACTCCGCGTGTTCTGAAGATCACAAGGCTTTGGCTTTCTCTATTTCTATAGCTTATTCCAAAGTCAAGCCTGTTCCTTGAAAATGCTTTATCTCCAGGTCTCAGGTTCTTAGTTCTAAGCTGTTTTGGAAAAGCATATCTGCTATGAAGGATGGTGATGTAGTTATCGATGTAGCTGGATTATGCTCCACTGTTAGCTTTTTAGATCTTAAATCACTGGAGGGCTCATTTTTTGGAAGATCTTATCTATGGGTGTATCAGAGGCTCATTGTTTGTAACAAAGAGGTGGATCTGGAACTCTTACTTTCTCCTTTTCCCCTTCATTCAGTCTTTCCACATCTTTTAATGCATTAATGTATATAATTTGTCACTGTCAACTCTCATTTCCACCTCTTCCATTGACTCAGTAATTCAATCCCTTCACTTTACTCTTTCCTCCACCTCTCTTTCTCACTGCAACGTCTCTCCTGCCAGCCTTCAGTCCTGGCTCACCAACCTCCCTTCCTCTGATCCTGCTCCCATGACTCTAGTGAAAGTCCATGATGACTTGAAATTCCTTCATTATGAATTGTCCTGTCCTACTCCACTTTGGGAATTTTTGTGGTCAAGCAACATTATTTCTTAACTCTCAGGCCTTGGCTACACTGGCGCTTTACAGCGCTGCAACTTTCTCGCTCAGGGGTGTGAAAAAACACACCCCTGAGCGCAGCAAGTTACAGCGCTGTAAAGTGCCAGTGTAAACAGTGCCCCAGCACTGTAAGCTAATCCCCACGGGGAGGTGGAGTACCTGCAGCACTGGGAGAGCTCTCTCCCAGCGCTGGCACCGCGACCACACTCGCACTTCAAAGCGCTGCCGCGGGAGCGCTCCTGCGGCAGCGCTGTACAGCTACAAGTGTAGCCATACCCTCATTGAGTTACATAAAATACCAGCCACTTATGACTCTTTTTTAAAGCTGTCCTCTACCCCACATAAATGCATGCCCATTTCTTCAAAGAGAAAAACCAACAAGATCCAGTGTGCTGTCTCCCAACACTCCTGTTCCTTTCTCCTCTCTCTTTTATATTATCTCTTCCTCTCATTACCAACACAGAGGTGTCTTAGAGTTAGATCCAATTCCACCCAGAAGCCATTCAATTGGATTCCTGATCTCAAGTGATCTGTAGGGAAACAAAAACTCATCTGAAGCATAAGTAGCAGCTGAGATAGCTAACCCAGAATCCTATTCACACTGTACACCAAATGTTTTCCCTACAGTCAGGAGAAAATTAATTCCTATCTATAATTCTCTTCTGAAGATAAAAGTTGTGATGCATTCACAGTCCAACTGTTCCACCAATACACAGAGTTATCAGATCTCAAGGAGAAGTTCAAGAATTCAAATACAAAGTATTAAATGAATTTTTAAAGTTCATTAATAGTTCAAAGAAGTAAAATCATATACCGAGTTAAGGTAAATTCAGCATATATCAATAAACCCTCAAACTCTAAGAGACACAAAAAAGTCTTTAAATACATAATTAGTAATTAATAAAAAAAGTTACGAACATTTAAAGAAACTAGTTTTTAACTTGAAATTCAGGCTGTAACTACTTTCATTAAACAGAAAATTAAAATGATCAAGGAGAAGCTTTAAGATGTCATTCTATCCTTGAAGGAACATTTCTGGGTCCCTTGGAATGCTTCAAGGATATTGTTCTTTCCAACTTTAATAAAGTTGTAGTCAAGACAACATGCTAGTTTGAAGTTCATTTTTACACAGTTCTGTATTCACAAGACCCACCTGTAATCTACTCATGAAATCAGTCTATCGGTTCTGAATGATATAAAATACAGAATATTGCTTACTCATGTGGGTAAAACATAGTTTGAGAAGTGTCAAAGTTAGACTCAGGACTCACAGTTTGTCAGACCACTCTGTTTTATTAGCTCAGCGCTCTGCTAATAACACCCAGATAATGTGAGCCCCATGCAAGACACAAACTATCTTATTTATACAGATAAAAGGATGAGAACTTAACAAGATAACAAAGGGAGCAGAATCAGATAAGTTTACCTGGGCTAGGCATGCATATTTTATTCCCTTACTAACTACTACCCATCTTCTGTTAATGTTTTGCCATTAGCACCATTGTTTATGCCTAATGTTTCTTTTCCTGGCACCTGTATTTCAACATTTCTTATTTCTGCTTAAAGGTACATACAACATTTCTTTAATCCATTCTTATTTTTACAATATAATTTATTCTACTTTCACAGAAGGTTTGGCCTTTCATACAAGTTTCATGTCTACTAGATTTGTTTGCAATTTCTATAGTTTTAATAAAGACTGTAATAAGCCAAATTCACTGGACAGCTCATCCCCACTCAACCACAGTTCGACTGCTTCTGCTGCTATTATGATATGATTGGCTTTTTTAATCTAAAACTGAAAAGAATTTGAGAGATTAGGTCTGAAATGTAAAGCACTTTCCCAAACAATGTAGATCCATCTCAGGGAATCTGGTTGTTTTTCAGGGGATGACTTTATGTAGAAGCATTTAGTTTTTGCATGTTGTGGCTATCAAGAAAACCCAACTATTTATTTTACAGACAGGATTTAAAACACGTTCATAATCTCAGCATTTTATCAGACACTTCAATAGTATGGCTGGCTTCTCTTTCAAGTACTCTGATTGATATGGTTATCAGGCTTATGTAATTGTGCAAGAAAACATTAAACACTCAGAAACAGAGTAGCAATTGCCATCAGCAAGTCTGTGTTGCTGGTCACAGGTAAATTTCCAGTTCAGATGTTGTATTACTTCTTAGGCTGTGGCTACACTTAGCACTTCAAAGCGCTGCGCGCCAGCGCTGGGGGAAAGCTCTCCCAGCGCTGTCCATACTCCACCAGAAAATTGGACTTACACTTTTTCAGTTCTTCAGAAGTCAGTCAATAGCTGGAGTAACGGCTATTCACTTAGAACATGACAGACCTTTGTGTGCGATCTGGCTTCTAATTGTAGTATTTTGCCTATTTTTGTTCTACAAAATCAAAGCATTCTTTTGGATCTTAAAACCCCATTACTGAGGTGGAAAACCTTTTGCTGGTTAACCTTTCCATATCATAGAAGAGAACCTTGCATATACAAAATACATAACCATTTCATTTAATTTATATACGGTTGGGCTGAGTAGCTTTCAAAATGTTGAATATGGAATTATGTTTTCTCTAGTTAAGTGACACTACCTAGATTGTAATTTTTTGGGGAAGGGAAGAGGTGTCTTACCTCATGCCTCTACCTCATACCTTGCCTCGTGTCAGATTTTTGCACAATGTGGAGCTGATGTCAGGTTTGGTGGCAAGGTGCAACCAAAATCCAAAACAACCAACAGAAGAAGTGTATGCAGGGGTATTATCCAATTTTTAAAAAATTTATGAATGAGGCCTGGTCTACACTACGCGTTTAAACCAATTTTAGGAGCCTTAGACTGATTTAACGCCGCACCCGTCCACACTAATAGGACCTTTATATTGATATAAAGGGCTCTTTAAACCGGTTTCTGTACTCCTCCCCAGCGAGAGGAGTAGCGCTAATATCGGTATTACCATATCAGATTAAGGTTAGTGTGGCTGCAAATCGACGATATTGGCCTCCGGGCGGTATCCCACAGTGCACCACTGTGACCGCTCTGGACAGCAATCTGAACTCGGATGCAGTGGCCAGGTAGACAGGAAAAGCCCCGCGAACTTTTGAATATCATTTCCTGTTTGCCCAGCGTGAAGCTCCAATCAGCACGGATGGCGATGCAGTCCCAAATCCAAAAAGAGCTCCAGCGTGGACCATGCAGATGTGATCACTGTATGGGCAGACAAATCTGTTCTATCAGAGCTCCGTTACAGAAGATGAAATTCCAAAGCATTTTTAAAAAATCTCCAGACAGAGGCCACAGCAGGGACTCAGCACACTGCTGCGTGACGAGCGTAATGGAAAGCCAAAGAATCAAATGGACGCTCATGGAGGGAGGGAGGGGGGACTGAGGAATCAAGCTATCCCACAGTTCCTGCAGTCTCCTAAAAGCATTTGCATTCTTGGCTGAGCTCCCAATGCCTGTAGGGTCAAACACATTGTCCTGGGTGGTTCAGGGCATAGCTCGGCAATTTACCCCCCCACACACACACCACCCCCAGAAGGAAAAGGGAAAAAAATCGTCTCTTGACTCTTTTAAATGTCACCCTATGTGTACTGAATGCTGCTGGTAAACACGATGCTGCGGCAGTGAACTGCAGCATCCTTGCCCCCCCTCCTTGGTGGCTGATGGTACAATATGACCGATATCCATTGTCATCATCAGCCTTGTGGCAGATGGTACAGTGCAGAAGGACTGGTATCCGTCCTCATCATCAGCCCATGAGTGCTTCTGGCTGGCCTCCCAGTCATTCCTAGTAGATGGTACAGAACGGCTGGTAACCGTCTTCATCATAGCAACAGGAGGCTGAGCTCCATCAGCCCCCACCCTTCATGTGTAAAGAAAATATTCTGTTCTGCCTGGACTATCATAGCAGCGGGATGCTGGGCTTCTCTCCCCCACACTGCTTAATGTCCTGTCTGGACTATCATAGCAGCTGGAGGCTGCCTTCCCCTCACTAACTCACTATCTCACTAACAAGTCACTGTTTCTTATTCCTGCATTCTTTATTACTTCATCACACAAATGGGGGGACACTGCAACGGTAGCCCAGGAAGGCTGGGGGAGGAGGGAAGCAACAGGTGGGGTTGTTGCAGGGGCACCCCCTGTGAATGGCATGCAGCTCATCATTCCTGGGGGATCTGACACAGAGAGGCTGTGCTCTCTGGTTCTCCGATACACTGGATCTCTAGTACACTTGCCCCATATTCTAGGCAGGACTGATTCTATTTTTTGATACCATAAAGGAGGAATTGACTCAGGAAGTCATTCCCAATTTTGGCTTTTGCGCCCCCGGCCGATCTCAGCCAGGGGCACCTATGACAGCAGCAGACAGTACAGTACAGAAGGACTGGTAACAGTCATCTCATTGCCAATTTACAATGGCAGCAATCGGTACAGAACAGCTGGTGACCATCTCTGCTATCATGCAAAAGCAAATGAATGCTGCTGTGTAGCGCTGCTGAATCGCCTCTGTCAGCGGCATCTAGTACACATACGGTGACAGTGACAAGAGGCAAAACAGGCTCCATGGTTGCCATGCTATGGCGTCTGCCAGGGCAATCCAGGGAAAAAGGGCGCGAAATGATTGTCTGCCGTTGCTTTCCCAGAGGAAGGAGTGACTGACGACATTTACCCAGGACCACCCGCAACAATGATTTTTGCCCCATCAGGCACTGGGATCTCAACCCAGAATTCCAAGGGGTGGGGGAGGCTGCGGGAACTATGGGATAGCTACGGGATAGCTACCCACAGTGCAATGCTCCAGAAATCGACGCTAGCCTCGGACCGTGGACGCACACCACCGAATTAATGTGCTTAGTGTGGCCGCATGCACTCGACTTTATACAATCTGTTTTACTAAACCGGTTTATGTAAAATCGGAATAATCCCGTAGTGTAGACGTACCCTGAATCTGCAAAAATTGCGCCTCCATTTTTGTCTGTAGTAGTCCTTCATATATTACTTGACCTTTTGAAAAAATATCTTAGCATGAAAGGAAACAATTTCATGGGGTTTTTTTACATGACACATCACTTGTGGTTCAAAATGGCTTGTTCTTTAGCTTTTCTAAGACAAATTCACAGGAATGGGGAGCCAACACATTTTCCAGAAATGTGCTGGAAGGCTGGCAGACCTCCTAGGGCAGATTGAAACTTGTGGCATCTTGTCTGTGATGTATGGTTGTTGTGGTAATGGTGAGGCAAAGGTCTTCTGGTGGAAGTAGAGATGGTGTGACACTTTTCATTTCCTTGCTTTTGAGGTTATGTTACATATGTTGTGTTCAGCAGCCTTAATGGGTACACAAAACACTATTGTGTATAAGATTATTACTAGATTCTTCTTTCCATTCACTGAAAAGCTAGAAGTATCTCCTTTCTAATGGTGTGAAGTGCTCATTTCTAACCTTGTGAGAACAGAGAACAGAGAACAGAGGCCTTGAAGTCATCAGTGGCCTAGAGCTAAATTCTCCCAAGTGTAATTTTGGAGCATAAATCCCACATTTAATAGAAAAAAACATCTGACAGTGGGAATGGATTAGTGAGCAGAACACAACGGAGTTTCATGATTGATTGATTGAGTACTTCACAACAGAACCACCCCACATGTGCAGTGCATGTATGTATCAGAGCAGGGGCGGCTCTAGGTTTTTTGCTGCCCCAAGCACAGCAGTCAGGTAGCCTTCAGCGGCTTGCCTGTGGGAGGTCCGCTGGTCCCGCGGCTTCGGCGTACTCGCCGCTGAGTTGCCGCTGAAACCATGAGACTGGCGGACCTCCCGCAGGTGCCCCACCGAAGGCTGCCTGACTGCCGCCCTCGCAGGGACCCACAGGGCACCCTGCCGCCACTGTATCAGAGAGATCTGGGAAAGTTTCCCCTGTACTGTCTGTTTTATATATATGCAGAGTACTTTCTGTGTAGACAGGCAATCTGGATTGTAAACATTTGAGTAGTCTTACTTTTTCAAATATAAAATGTTATTCAGGTTGTTGTTTTTATCATCTAGACCCTGGTATGAAAATAGCAGTTAGGTTGCCTATATGGCCTCTACTGGTGATATACTGGCCAAAACAAGCAAAAAAAGAAGTTATTTTTAAGTAATTGCAATAATTAAAGTTAAACATAATGCCTCTAATAAGCATCAAGATTTCAACAGATATTTAAAAAATAAGACTGGTTTGACAGCTATATTAGAGCTGGGAATTAGCCTGAGGAGAACAAAGGGTCGCACAATGGGATATATTTGCTGTTGAATACTAACACCAATTAACACCTGTTAACTTCTGTGAATAAGCATGTAGAGGGCAGACATTTAAATGGAGATGGTGTGGCATAATCCATTGTTTGAAATGAAGGGCACTGAATTTGTTCCCTTTTGATCATCCAGATTAAGCCAGTGAACCCACCATTTGTTATCTGTGTGAAGGGCAGTTCTCCCTGCAGTCCTCCTTTTTGGAGCCTGATGCTTTTATTACTGATCTTCACCAAACTAACTCGTAAATGTCACATCATGTATTCCCTCTAGCTGGGTAAACAGAACACACAATCATCAGCACGACTGAAGAAGAGCATTAAAATCAAAGTGCTCCAGACTAGTGTACTATATCTTTGACATTGATTCATCACATCTTTTTTTATTGTGGCCCCTACCGAATGAGGTTACTGTGGATATTGAAGTACACCAGCCCTGCTCAGATACTTGGTAGCATAACAGGGATACAAAAACTCAGACCATACTTTATAATACATATATTCTAAGGGATTGAATCTTTATTAGCATTATTTTATTCCTGCCCCCTCTGTGACCAAACCAAGGATGTTAAATCCTCACATTGTAAAGTAATTTATTGCAATTAACGGCTGTACTATCAGCCCAGTGGCTTACCATTTCTACTTAAGGCCCCAGTCTGGCTTTCTCTGAGTTGGAGTTTTGGAATCCATAAAATTCAGGAATAGGTCCTAAATGAAATGATTACTGATTTGCCCATTGAACAAAAATATAGCTAACCTTTGCCTACATCAGAATTGTAAAAGTTGAAATGCCTTTTAAATGTAAAATCAACAAGTTCAGCAGAATCCCAAACACCATTTGAATTGTTAACGGCAGCTAACAGTATTAGGACACAGACTGGAGAATCTATTCCATTTTACTGCCCTGATTTAGAGATCAAAGGCATTGCGAATTCTGAGATCAAAGGCAATGGCTTCAGTATGCACCTTTCTGGGCACAGGGAGGGGAGGTTGCCACAGAGAGGGAACCAGCACATCACTGAGCCAGCCCCACTTAATTTTTTTAAGTTTATCACTTTAGAAACATAAGCTGCAATTAAAAAATAACTTTAATTGTCAAACATTCAACATTCTCAAACCTTTTCAGTGTTACCAAATCACTTTATTTCTGTAGATTTTCCTGAAGTAAAACTGGGCTGTCTTTCATTAAAAGAGGGACTCTCAAACAGTAAAATATCTTCAAGAAAAGATGGAGGTTATGAATCAGATTAATTGATTCAATATTCATGTTTGAGTGATTTAGTGACATTAAGAACTCCTTTCAATGAAGTAAAATTACCCAACAAAGGTTTAACTAAAGCCCCATTCAGTTCAGTAGAGAATCAGTTTAGGTTATCATCAGCCATTTTCCATCTGAATGAATTGTCTGAAAAAATCCTTTATCTAATATTTAATATATTAACACCTTTTGGATGGGATAGCCAACAGTAAATCTCTGGGCAAAATTTTGTTCCTAAATCTAGTGGAGGTTGTCTATGTATTCAAATATCAGAATATTTAACCATTAAATCACTGGCTAATCCCCAGGCTGTGGAGGAGGGAGGTTATATCCTAAAGATTTTTAGGAATACTCTAGGGAACATTTTGTTGAGAAAGGGGAGGATTTCTTCTTCTTGAAGGTGGAATTTTCACATTCCCACTGTTTGTTGGAGCAGAAGTTAGGATGTCATGTGGTCCACAAACACATTGTTTCCTTCCTTTCTAAAGTTAGCTGCCAGCAAAGAGATTTTTGCCCCATGCCCAGAGAAACTTTGTTGTTTTTTATCCAAATGTCTCCTCTGAATTTTTTGTTGTGACTGAGGCATTAGTTAAGCTGTTTTTGAGCTGTTGAACTGTTTAAATTCCTGGGTCATCTCAGTTCCAGGTCATCATGTTTTATTCAGCAAGCAGGAGGTGTGATTGCAGGATGCCTAGATATTTCCAGACTAGCTAGCTCAAACAACAATAGCAGTCAGGCTGTGGAATGAAGGCATGGGATAGCTGCCTGAGTACCCAGGGTCCTGGGTGGGGTTATACTTAATACCCTGGCCAGTGCCACCGCAGCTTCACTGCTATCGTTATTCAAATTAGCTAGATTAAAACTATCTTAGGTATGTCTCTCTGTGCTGCAGTCACACCTGACTGCAGTGTAGAAATGTGGTCAGAATCAAAGAATGCATTTAAGAATCATGTTTCATGCTTCTCCATCTACCTAGAAGGAAGATCCTGCTGCCTGATGTGCCTTGGGGATGGCCATTCCCATGTAGTAGTCATTTGAAGAATTTACACCTTAGACCTGAAAGTCCTTCCCCATGGCCCAGATCCAATGATCTAGCCTTCTGTCAAGCTCCAACTATGTGTAGAGGCAGAGTAAGCCTTCAATGACTTTGACGCCCTCCAAAGCAAGGAAAGCAAAAGCGTTCATTGTCAGGACAAGGCATTAGTTTACAGTTCCAGTGTTGCTCCATTGCCAAAAAGGCTGTCTTATTCATCTGGAAAAAAAAAAAACGAGGAGTCCTTGTGGCACCTTAGAGACTAACACATTTATTTGGGCATAAGCTTTTGTGGGCTAAATCCCACTTCATTAGATGCATGGAGTGGAAAATACAGTAGGCAGGTATAAATACACAGCACATGAAAAAATGGGAGTTGCCTTACCAAGTGGGGCCAGGGGGTCAGTGCTCATTAGCACATCCTCTCTTCTAACCTTTTTTCCTGTGAATGTACACTCTACAAAGGGCACTGATTGTTTAGAAGATTTTGATCAAGTCTGGATTGCTGAGGATGCACACTACAAGAGGGAATATGCAGAAGAAAAACTCCACAGAACCACAGTTATTGTTAGGCAACATTTAGTATTGACTGCCAGGAGACCCTCAATGCAGTTAGCTCCAGTTGGCTTTCCTCTCCCAAGCTTGGCCTCCCTCTAAGCCCCATTTCTTACCACTTAAAATTCTTGACCCTCTCCCTTAGATTAGGAACTAGTAATGGGAAGGCAGCAGGCAGAGAGGCTAGGAACAGAACTGAATTAGCTTGATTCCCAGAATGGCTTTATGCTAGGAGATGGCTGGTAGCCAAGAGCAGACAGGTAGGCAGAGTGAAAAGTTGGCCTTATTGGGCAGAATCAAGGGATGTCTCTCTATCAACTTCAGTTCCAAAGTGGCTGGTATGCCAAGGTTTGCTGACATATTTGAGATATGATCAGGGGATGGCTACAAAAGTGAGAGCAGGTCTCATCAGAAAGAATAAAGGGAAAGGGAAAAGCAAAGATGGAAGAGAGCCTTGTGCTGAAGAGGTGGAAGAGAAGCAGAAGAACAGGAAGTGAGTTTACTTGATCCTTTTTCCTCGCTTTAACAATCTTCAGGAAAAAAATATTCTGTGGCCTGAAAAATGTTGACGATTGTTATTGCAACTTTTAATACCACAGTATGTTGGGTGATGATAAACAGATACTTCTCTGATTTGAAAACTGAGTTTTAATTTAGGGAAAAAATATATTTTAATGTAAAATATTTGACATTAACATGTCCACAGGACTTGAAAATTTCAGCATAATCCTGGGTTCTCATTTCCATGGACATCAAGATTTAAATATTATATTTTAAAATCGTTTAAAGAAAATAGGATAATATTGGAAAGTAAAGGTTTCTGCCAATTTTAACACTGATCTGAATCCCACCTCTATACTTTTTCACAAGATCTCTCTTGCTCTTCCTCTTGAAAGTTAAGGTCCTTTTGGAACTCATTTAGAGTCTTTGCTTCAATCATTTTTCTCGTGGAATTATTCCATTTATTACCATACAAGTGAAAGTTTTGCTAGTGTCATATTTATGCTTAGTGCTGTAATTTTTAAAGATTACGTTTCCAAAGTGAATATGAAATACTGTATTTATCCTTGTTAACTCTTGCAATCCTTTTCAAATATCCATTAAGATTCTTCTTTATATTGTGCATAATTCCTGCCTGCATTTATAAGATGCACACCCAACCATCTCAAAATATAGACACAGTACTTAAAAGTTAAAGGGATAAATTATAATGTAAACTTAATTTTCTAAGCTTATTCATTACATTGTGAACTAGATGTGCATTAATACTGAGGGATCAAATGAGATACAGCTATATAGAATGCATACAGCTTTCTGAAACAGCTTCCTTCAATCAGCAAATTTGCAAATATGTTCAGAAGCCACCAAGGGACTGGTGGAGCTGAGTATAAATGGCAAGACTATAAAAGACATGAGCATTAACTGATCACACTTGTCCAGGGAGTAATATTTTCCCACGGTTTGAAAATTTACTAGTTGTTCTTGTAAATGCTTTCCAGATTGCCAGGGTGGGTTCTTTTCTTTCCTTGTTAATAGTCAGGACAGTTTTTGCTGGAAACTAGATGTGAAATAAATGTGAACAGGCTCCACTCTGATTTCTTTCAACCTGTCCCCTTTGGGGACTCTAACACTGCTATCCACCTAGAGTCTCTTGGAGTACAAGATGATAAAGTTTCTGCCTGACTCCTGGCCACAGGCAGAGAAGATTCCTTAATTATCACAATGTTTAAAATGTACACCTTATTACCAGTTTGAATTTGTCTAACTTCAATGTCCAGCCATCAGTTTGTCTTAGGTCTTTACTAAATTAAAAAGAGCTCACTACCACATCTGAATAGAAAGACTGTCCTGCAGGGTACCTCTCCTCTCAATCCTAGTTGTATGGACCACCTTCTCTACTCTTTGTAGAGGACATAACATCTCTGTGGCCACTGCAGCAATTTGCATAATAAAAACTTTCTACACAATATAGCAGCAGGAAGCAGAGAGGTGGGCTAGCACTCTATAACCAGTCACCCTCCACTGATCAACAACTAGTGTTCTCTGGACTACATTTGAAAACCACCAACCTAGGGGGGGAAAGCCATGCAGAGAACCCACTCAGGCAACTATTTTCAAACGTACTAGAACATTGTGAGTTTGAAAGTTCAAATCAAAATTTGTGCGTTCAAGTTCACTGAAGAGAAACTGAAAGCAAAAGCAGAGAAGGTAGAGAGAGAAAAAAATCCAGTTAAAACAGAGTAGCATGGGCAGAGTAAAAAATCAAATACAGAGACAGTGATAAAAGCAGGAAAGAGGGAAATGAGAAAAATGCTAATGAAAAAATAAATTTGTTAGGCCTGCTTCTCCACTACATTATTCAAACCATAGGCCAGTGCAAATCCATTGATTCCAATGGAATTCCAATGGTGTCAAAGTGGAGTAACACCCAAAAGTGTATGCAGCATATAGGACACAAATTACCCCTGGGGAAAAAAAATGTATATCAGAGTTGGGAAAAGGATGAGGTGCCAGGGATACAGAAAGAGCCACAAAATGTAATTTATTTAGCAAATCGAAATCTATTGCTCAAGAGAAACATAAAACCTTGTACTCCACTTATCCCTGGAGGTTGGATTGCTGAAGTAACTTAGTCCACCAGCTATGTACCATTAATTCACCCCTTTCTGAGTTAAACAAAAGTCTAACACACAAAACAACCCCCACACTGGACCTTCAGCATAAGGTAGCTCTTCCACCCCTTGTGTCAAGGTTTTTTTGCACCACCTTCCTCAGTGGCCTTGTTGGATGACTGAGTCTCCCTTTTCACTGGGTTCCAACCCACGGACCCTATAAGAAGCAGGGGAGGTCCACCCACTCTGCCCCTTGCTTAACTTCTCTTACCACTTCCGACCTTGGCCTATCTCTTAGACTTTCCCACAGTCCATTGTTGGGGTGTCTCTGCATCTATCTCTAGGCCACTTCCCTGGGTCCACAACCAAAAGCTTCCCAGAACTTCCTTCCATCCACCTGGCTTATTGTAAAAAGAATTTTCCACTTCCCTGCAGGTCTCTCTATCTACTGAGCTGAGAAAACTGCCTTTTGGACAGCCTAGCACCTGGAGAGGCAGCTAGCAAGGCACTCACTGGTGGACGAACGTCCATTAAAAGTGCCACCCCACACCCTGTGACACTCATCTGTTCTTGGTGCCAGTGTGAAGAAGGCTTGAAAGAGGAAAACAATTCACTTTTCTTTTGTAGTATTGGTTTCAAATTTCAATTTGACTTTTTTTGTCAAAAATATGAATTTTGATAATCTCCTGTGGGCTTCCTGCCCAAAAATAGTAAATGAAAAAATGTTTCATGTTTTACCCAGCCACAGAATGGGTCAAAAAAAGTTTAAATTTTGAAAAAAAAAACACCTTAAAAACGTGTACTTTTTACATTTCTACTCTTTTGCTGTAGTCACTTGAGTCATGTGACTGGAGAAGGGGGAACATGTTTGTGCCTAATATTGCAACCATATGCAATATCTTTGGGGATTGTATTCTACTTCATGGGGGAGCATTACCATAATTCCTGCAGGAACTAAAAATATTTGAAGAGGGTGATTAATGCAGAATCCCAAGACTGGTTATGCAGATACCCAGACTTTGAAGCTGTGCCCTTGGGACAGTGACTTGTTTTGCCTGTTCCAGGAAGCCTGGGAAGAAAGTCTTTTGGGAATATAGAAGCTGAGTTATAAATGGACTCAGCACCTTCTTTTTGATTCAACAAATGGACATGATTTTTGACCCAAGGGAGGACCCACCCCTACTGAAGGGTGGAATGACTTTCATATAACAAACTCCCCCATGTGGACAATGGGAGACTCCCATACATTTAGTGCACATTTAAACCTCTCAGTTTTAGATGTTTTCTCTCTCTGCTTTTGTACTTAAATAAGTATACTCTGCTTTGAAAGAGCTGTGTGGTCACTGGTAAATCACTGTCATTGTCCTTAGAGAGTAACTAAAGAGCAGGGGTCTGGATGTTTGTTAGACCAGCTTGGGGAGAATCACAGTTAAATTCAAGGGGACTGCAGCCTAAAATCCCTGGTTAGAAGGCAGTGGGACACAAGTCCTTGCCGAGTCAGGGGTGGCAACTGACAGCCTGAGAACTCAGTGGGTGTTCCTGAAGCTATGGTGGGGTCCATGCTTATACATCAGCATTCTAATCCTTATTATTATTTATTATTTGTATGGCAGTGGCACCTAAGAGCTCCAGTCTTGGACCAGGACCTCATTGTGCTAGGCACTATACAAAACACAGTCCAAAAAATGGTCCCTAACCCAAAGAGCTCAATAATAATAATAATAATAATAATAATAAATGTTACACAGTACTTAGCTGGCTGAGGTCACAATGAGAAGATACTTTCACTAACAATGCAACAGAAGAGTTGGAGTTGGCAGCCACCAGGGCAGTAGCAGTGGTACTTTCATCACCAGTCAGAGGAGGGAAGTGGGGAAAGTGCTGCTGAGTGCCACTATCCCTTAGATGTGGAACTTTGTGTATCCCACATTTTTATCCTAACTTCTATAATTAAAGATATAAATTTAGGAAATGTTATTCAGCCACTATTTTAAACACATTTAAGATTGCAAGGACGAGTTTGAGACACTTACTCATGCCAAATAATACCTTACACTCTGAGTAAACCCACTGAATTCAGTGAACATACTTATGGAGTAAGATAATATTCAGTGTGAAGAAGGGAAACACAATGTGTATTATAGAATAGTTATGACATTGACTATTGTAGCATTTTCATATTCTAGAGTCTGATCCTTCAAAACTCCTGATGTCTTTACTGGTGTAAGATTGTAAACTTATTTCTCCTGTACTGGCAGTATATTCATGTTAAATAGCCTATTACTACCTACTTTCCTCTTTTGTATGATGTATATTGTAGTTGTCAGTATGAGGAATGGCTATCCTGCCCTTTTGAATTCAGTATAAATAATATTTGTGCAGTATAGGTTAATTAAAACTCTACTTATATTAGAGGTCTCTCATAATTATTGTATGAGAAAAATCATTAAAAATTAATACTGTCAATATGTACCATAGACATACATAACATTTTAGTGATGGGGGCACCTGCTGGTCCACTTGCTCCATTCTCTTACACTTGGCTAGTTAACCTGTAAATGGACAAAAGCAAATGCAACTCTTGGTGCCAAACACCGAGTCTCCTTCTGACTTCTGTCTACAGATATGCTGAAATCTTCAAAGGTGGCTAGGGGATTTAAAAGCCTAATACTCATTCATTTTAATATGGATGTACAAATCCATCAGGCATAATACAAATAAAATCATACGTTAAGTTGAGATTTCTGTGTCTATTCCTGTACTTAACTTAGTCAAACTTTTCCTCCAGGGAGGCTGTCTGATTATCCTATTAAAATAAGCATAAAAAGTTATTTTAAAACACCAGGTGAGGAAATATTTTGAAAGCCCTGTGACATTCTACACTCCAAAGCACCTCATATTTACCATAATAATGTAATTATGATATGTTTTGTACAAGTATGCCTTGTGAGGTATCATTCTAAAAGTCTTGATCTGTTAAACATTTCTATCCTGTTAGATTGTATGTGTTAGTGTATGTTAAGTTATGAAGTTTTGCCATGTATAGGTTACTGAAAGATGTTGTAAAGTATAAAACACCAACAACTAGCCTTTCAGATACAACAATGAAGAAGATAGAGGGTGACAACCTGTCACTTGTTTTTGTGTAAAAACAAGCAGAACCTATAAAGAACTTATTATAAATTCATCTCATCTTGGTATGAATTGTTCAAACACTGGTAAGTCTATGCATTTCTAAGGTATGTTCCAGCAAAGGATTAGAAGGCAACAACAATATAAAAGATTATGAAATAGGAATTTACCACATATACAAACAATTTTAATTCTGCAAAACCACAACATTTTGCAGCTCAATCTTCCATGTCTTAGGGAGCCAAAAGTCCCCTTGAAGAAACTGGGGACATTTGCCCAAGTAAAGAAGGGTAGCAATGTCCAGCCATTGATTAATGAGCCTTTGGAAGAAAGATATGAGATAATCAGTCTACTTAGTTTTGCAGCGGTTAGTCTA
This sequence comes from Mauremys reevesii, assembly GCF_016161935.1. NCBI lineage: Eukaryota > Metazoa > Chordata > Testudines > Geoemydidae > Mauremys > Mauremys reevesii. The sequence goes on from NC_052625.1 coordinate 168,311,007, forward strand.
TTTCTTAGATTTGGGAAATAAATTCTGACTCAAAAATGTTCCTATCCTTACCAGAATATTTTCATGACTGCGAGCAGGATATTTAACATAACCTGGCTTTCTGGAAAATGACGCTGCCTTATTTTCATATTGTAATGTCAACAGCTAAAGATCTATGTGGAGGGAGGAGAGAGGAATGAAATTTTTTCTATAGAATATTTATATTTAATATTCAAAAGTAAAGAGGGAGAAAAGGCAGAGGGTGGTGGAAAATGGAGAGACATATGGTGTTGTTCTAATCTATATGACAGTATATTGTAACACAGAGCAAATGGAACAATAATTTATTGTTGGGGCTGTTGGTGGCTACCAGAAACTGTCTTTTATCTACAAGCAATCACAGACATTGCTGAAACTGTTGAGCATGCAAGTCAACTTCCATTTAGGTTAAACAAGATAGCTGAAACAACAGAAGTCACCACCCAAAACACTGGAGTGCATGGGAAGGCATGAGCAAGAACTAACACAGGGAGAATAAAAGGGACTGACTGCAAACACAGGGGCTGGAACATTGGTTTGTGGAGCTGTGTGTGTCTATATGTCAGAAGCAAATAGGTCCTGAAAGCCAGGACAAAGTGATCAGGAAGTCAGAAGAGCACTGGTAAGCATGGTCCTTGGAGGAAACCAAGAGAGAGAGAGAGCTTCCTTTGGGACCAGTACTGGCTTGGATTTGTGATCAAGAAAACTACCTCTTGTTGTTTGTTCCTACTGTGTTCACAGAAACAGGATTTGGAGTACATTCTAGTTAATAAACAGAATTGTTTCAAAAAATACCTAATTCATGTTACCAATTTTCCCTTCTAGCAGAAACAACTTAGCAAGGCCCTGAATATTGGCTAGCTGCTCAGGCTAAGGGCAAATGTTATTATTACATTAAGGCCAGGAACCTACAAACACTTAAGCAAGTGAGTGACTTTATTCATGTGAGTTATCCCACCATGTTCATGAAATTTCTCATGTGCCTATGATTTTGTATGATTGGTGCCTAAGTCTGCCAAACTGTCATGTGACAATATTGAAACCAGATGTGGAATTCCATCTTTTCCCTGTCTTGTGCTCTGCTTGCTGATGTGTTCTCAATAAGAATTAGTATGGCTTAATATTTAAGGATAGGATGCTATCCAAATCTTATAATGCAAAATCTTCATTTAAATACTAAAAAGCTTTCTGATGTGTTATTTATGAGATATTAAAAGATGTGCTGATGGCAGGTTGACATCATTCCACCACTAATGAGGAAGTCAAAGGGATTGAATCAGATAAAGTTTTGGTATAGGGAACATTTAGAAATGCTCAGGATACCTGAAAAAAAATGAGCTTAAGTTATCTGAGGGCAGCTATGTCTCTGTTTTAACACATCCTTTTTTCTATTTAAAAATGTATTAACAGAAATGACAGAGCTCTATCCTCTGCACAGAAGTATTGGTTCATCTCCATAACAGGCTAGTGTGTTTTAATATATGCTGCTTCTATTCTCAAATTAGTTTAGTTAACTAATTAATATTCATTAATCTGGACCCATTAATCATCTTCAAACAAATGCAAGACAGGATTAGAAGCTTGTCTGTTGACAAAAGCTAAAGAGACGTGAATTTTTCTTATGAATTTACTTATTGAAAGTATGCTTTCTTTTAATCCTGAAGCAACAGGTTTTCAGAACTCATTTGTTTTATGTAGCCACAAAGGTTTTAATTGTCAAGGTATATTTTTTTATCTGCCACTTTTGTGAGAAAGGCAGGACCAATAATAATATAGCAGGTTTGAACATCTGTATCTATGTTTGTGTGTTCTTATAGTTTTGTGAGTATACATATTTTTAAAATGTATTGTTTATTTGTTACTTCGTGGAAACAAAAGAGCTTTTATTTATTTTTTATATCATGTTTTGTAAGAGAAAGTCATCCTGTATCACCCAGTTCCTTCTGAAAATAAGAAATCAGAGAATCAATGTTGCTTATCTTCCTTTGACAATGTCTTGCCACATAGTTTACATTTCCTCTTAGTAATGAGAGTTTTGTGTAGAACAGTATACTCTTTCTGCAGCATAGGGAATTTACAAGTGTAACTCTTCTTAGTGTTTCTGGGAATCATAAGTAAATATCTCATAAGTTCATGTGAAAACAGACCCAATAACATTTACATTTTATTCAGTAATGGGTGTGATTTTATGGAGAAGTCCAATGAGCTCCAGAATTGTAAACTGAAGGACTTCCCTTGTGCCAGAGTAATTTTAGAACACAGAAACTCCCAACTATATGTAGTCAAGTATCAGAGGGGTAGCCGTGTTAGTCTGGATCTGTAAAAGCAGCAAAGAGTCCTGTGGCACCTTATAGACTAACAGACATATTGGAGCATGAGCTTTCGTGGGTGAATACCCACAATGTCAGACTCTTTGCTGCTTTTACAACTATATGTAATCAATCATTTGTATACCCCCTTGCAGCCAGGGGCAGCTCCGGGCCCCAGCACGCCAAGCGCGTGCTTGTGGCGGCAAGCCGCAGGGGGCACTCTGCCGGTCGCCGGGAGGGCGGCAGGCAGGCCGCCTTTGGCGGCATGCCTGCGGAAGGTCCGCTGGTCCCGCAGCTTCGGTGGAGGTCCACCGAAGCCACGGGACCAGTGGACCCTCTGCAGGCACGCCTGCGGGAGGTCCACCAAAGCTGCGGGACCAGCGGACCCTCCGCAGACATGCCGCCGTGCTTGGGGCGGCGAAATGTCTAGAGCCGCCCCTGCTTGCAGCAGTTAAAATATAGACTTTTAAAGAACTGGTAAGAGGCCTCTTTATTCTGTAAAGATTGAAAGTGGGGATGTTGGAATAAAAGAATAATCAGCATAATGCAAGGGAAGTGCTACAGAAAGCAACTATGTCAGATATACTATGCATAGTCAGTGGATTAACAATTCTAACCTCCTGGGGTTAAACTGCTCAGGTTCTTAAGAAAGGAAAAGTGGAAACACAAATCCCTATATAATTGAGTCTTTGATATTAAAGAGTCCATTTAACTTTAACTTTATATATTTATATATTTCTGATCTCTCAATGCCTCCTGGAACTCTGAGTGGTCATTGGAAGTCTACAGTAAGGTATAAGCAAGCAGTGAGGTTTAAACCAGGTTAACCCTCTTTCAGCAGTCTCTGTTTTCCTTTCCTATAAGTCTAACAGGACTGAAGAAATCTGCAAATGTGTTACAATTTACCTAAAATCTTAAATTAATAGTTTATTCACATTACCTTTCCCTTAACTATAACAGAAATATGATGCCTCCAAATGGATATAACAAGTACTTTCAGAGAGATCAGTTCATCTGTGCCCTTTCGCAGCATCTCTGATCACACAGAGCATTGTAGTTATCAGATTCCAGTATGAAACAACTGGAAGTTAAGGGCAATTCTTCTTAGTGGAAAGCCGTAGGTTACTGCAACTACCAGAGATTAGGATTAGAAAATGTATTCTGTCAGGGATGGTTCAAAATTTACCTCTTTGTTCATGTACTCATTTGTTTTCCTTTGTATTAGTTTTCTATGTTGCTTTGGGTAGGAACAAACACTAGTCCATCCAAGAATATTGAAATTATAGCAGCCACTTATTTATGTATCTCTGTAAAAAAATAATTCAGTAAAGTGAGAATTTGATGTGAACTGAATCTTGTTTCTTCTTTTATTACAATTAGTCTTTCTCAGCACCTGAAGATGTTCTAAGTCGCCTTTCAGAGCAAAGGGAAAAGAAAAGGTTCCTGCCCTGAAGACCTGACAATCCAATATTACATTCACAACAAAGAAAATTACCGCTCAGGAGGGACAAGAAGGGGGGTGGGGGGTGGCGGTGGAAGGGCATGGGTTTGATTTAAAGAGAGAGAGAGGGAGAGAAAATTGCATGCATTTGATTTTACACCTCTCCTTCCAAATTTTGTACATCACTTGTCTTCTTATATTATGAGCTCTTTGGGGCTGGGACTAAGACCTGTATGTGTTTGTGCAGCACATAACACAATGAGGCTTTAACCCAGATTGGGGCCTCTGGGTTTTTTGCAATATAAATGTTCAGTAAATGTATGTTTAGCACTTTTTCCTGCAGGTTTCAGTGATGGCAGGTTTCAGGATGGAACACACAGTCACTTTTCTCAGTCTTTTGCCAGTACATTTCTCACTTTCTTTAACATTACTCTGCAGAACATTGGGGTACAAAGGTTTGAGTATTTACACAATCTCTTTCAAGGAAGAAGATGCTTTTTTTAAAAAAAAAAAAAAGAATACGGAACTGCCTTTCTGGCTGAAGAGCTTTGGAGCAACATGGGCCTTCAGTGAGCTCTGTAATTTTAGACTACATAATGATAAATGTTATTTGTACTAGAAACATAGAACATAGGAATTGCCATACTAAATCAAATCTGAGGTCCATCTCATCCAGTATCCTGGCTCTGACAGTGGCCAGAACTAGACACTTCAAAGGAGGGTGTAAGAATCTTTGGGATAATCTACCCTCAATGTTTGGTTTGTGTGAGTGTTGTTGCAACTACATGTATAATCTTTTGGGGACCATATTATATTTTATGTTGAAAGCATGAAAACCATAAAATGCCTTTATATTGAGATGTGCCACATAGTACAAGCTGTAGAATATTCATAGATCTTTGTATCAATTCAGGTGATGTGTATTTGTGTGTTCCTGGCTCACTTGGGTGGAGTATTCTGCTGAATCTGGAATCACTACAGGGAATTTCCGAAGGCTGGCTCAGTAAATTCCCCAGCCTTTGAAGCCTGACCTTTTGGGGAACAGAGGCAAGGACTGGTTTTATTTGTTTTCTGGGGCTGGTGAACAAAGTAGGCCTTTTGGAATAAAAGACTTGCTAAGAGACTCAAGCCCTTCTTTCTGAAGGAGCAAAACAGTCAAGTCCTTCTGTTCCAGGTAAGGCCATAACCCTTGCTGAAGGCTTGGAAGGGATGTTGGCCTATCAGACTCACCATGCTGAAGATGAGTGATTTCTGGTATGCTTACTAATAAGCATGCAGGAACTTATTATTTTTATGTTTTCACTTTCCTGTCTAACAAAGTTTAGTTTACTAACTCAGTTGTCTACCTGATTGAATTGCTGACCCAGTTGTTCACCTGATCAGGTGGTTGGCTCAGCCTTTCACCTGGCAGTTCTCCCTCCCTAACAGACAAGCAGGCTGTCCCAACACTAAAATATACATTCTACAAACTACATCTTACATATCCCTTCCAAATATTTTCATTAAGTGGCATCATGATAACTTTAGATATTCTTATTATCTATATCATGCGGCTCTTTTACAGTTAAAGTGTGGCTCACGGACACCTTCCCCCTCCTCCCCAATTCTCTGCCTACCAGATTGGGAGGAGGGAGATCGGGGCTTCCGCCCTGCAGCAGGGTGGTGGGGATAGGTGTTTCTGCCAGAAGCATCTGTTGTCTGCTGAGAGTTGAGGGGCACAATTTAAAGGTTGTCCTCCGCCAACAGTGAGTCACACAATCCCTTACCCTCAATGGGCCCTCCCTGCAGCTCCCAGCTGATAGCTCTGCATGGAGAGGTGGCAGCAAACAGCTGGAAGATGCAGAGAAGGGTCGCTGCTTCAGTTCCATGGGGAGAGGCAACAGCAAAAGCAGTGGCTCTCCCTACAGCTCCCAGCTGTTTGCCTCTGCCTCTCCTGCAACTCCCAGCTTGACAGTTTCAGCAGCTGCTCTGCAGGGATGGGGCCAATAGCCCCATGGGTCCCCCAGACACGTCACCTCTGGCTTCTGCCCAAGGGGAGGGAAGGTTTTGGGGCTTCAGCCACAAGTCCTGGAAGACACTCCCGGCTCTTCAAATTTTGAAGATTGTCATATGTGGCTCCCAGGAGCCAATGCCCAATGCTCGCAGCTCCTCTGGTGCAGCTGTACCACCTGCAGCCCCACCCCCATCCCTTCCACCAGCGTCTGCGTCTCCTGACTGGAGGTGTGTGCTCTGCTTGAACATAAGAGCGTGACCAGGGACAGCTGCCCATGAGCCTGGTGCCCACCACAGTGGGTGAGGCTGGGATGGTACAGCTGTGCCGAAAGAGCTGCAGGCATGGGGTGCTGGCTCCTGGGAGTGGCGGCCCCACATTCTGCTCCTTTCACTGCTGTGTTTCCTGGGGGAACCCTGTGGTTCTGCGGATACTGATTTATATCCACAGATATAAATTTGTACCTGTGCAGGGCTTTATAATTTTTTCCACCCCTGCTCTATATTAATGTCCAATCCCTTTCTGAATTCTACCAAGTTCCTTTCCCCAGTTAATTCTTGTGACAATGAGTTCTACAGTCTAATTATATGTGAATAAATATTTTCTTATCAGTTTTGCAGTTTCCACCTTTTAATTTTATTGAATATCCCCTTGTTCTTGTGTAGCACCTGGCTTTTGCTCTTCTAGTGGCACCTAGAGACAACAAACACTATTAGACATTGTACAGTCACATTCTAAGATATTACCTGTACACCTTACCTTTCCAAATAGACAAGACCAGCTGTGGGTGGCAGAAATGAATAAAACATACAAGTAGTAGTTTGAGAACTGGGGCAAAGAGAGATTAACTGAGTTGCCCAAGGAAGTCTGTGGCTAGGTACAAATCTCAGATCTCCTGGAACCCAGCCTAATGCTTTAATCACAGGAATATTCTTACTTCCAAACACAGAGCTCTGAAATAGAATCTCTCTTTTTCTTTTTGAGTGCACTGTTATTTGTATAATAATTGTGCGTACAGACCTTAATCAAAAATTGGGGCCAATTGTGTTATCCTATGTACAAAAGAAGTAACAAAAGAATGTAATCTGAGGTTGACAATGAGAACACTGTGGGGTTTTTTTTTGCATGAGATGGTGGTTCCCCTTCATCTCAGATTTGGTTAACGAACAAGCAGAACCTGCAGAGTCCCAGAGTCTGGAAATGACACTAGGCAATTTCTCTTTTTTGATTTTCTCTTTTTTTGTTTGTTTTTGTTTTACATTTTTTAAGACCAAGCAATGTTACAGACTAATAGCTTATGGCAGTCAGCTAATGAGTTGAAACTTCTCTGAGATACAGGACACACACAAAGGAAATGTGTGAAAAATTGAAATGACAAGGTTATTAAGGTAGCTCTATCGTGGTTATGTATTGAGGAAGCTTATTATGAGGGGGTGAAATGAAAACTTCATAAGTGTCTCTAGAAAAGAAAGACATCTTATTTATTAACTTCACATTATGTAAATTTGCTGTTGCTGCATTTTGTAATGGAAATGAAACAAGTGGCAAACAGCACCCAAGTTCCCAATATGATTAGCTCTGGCCAGTCAAGAAAACTAAAAAGCATTTTTAAAAACTTGTCTTTTCTTGTTAACTTTGTAACTTTATAAATGATCGTTTAAATAAAAATATTCTGCCCACTGAGTTCCCGGGAAGAGTTTTAACATTCATTCATTCATTCATGCCCGTCACCCCAACCGGGGTATGGGCCGCCAACCACAGATCTCCATAGTCTTCTATCCTGGGCCATTCGCTCTAGCTGGTTCCAGGTATAGCCCATTTTTTTGCTATCAACCTGAAGGTCGCGTCGCCAGGTATTTCTTGGGCGGCCTCTTTTCCGCTTGCCTTGGGGGTTCCACTGCAGTGCCTGTCTGGTGATGTTGGTTGGCTGCTTGCGTAGTGTATGTCCTATCCAGCCCCACCTTCTCCTTCTAATTTCTTCCTCTGCTGGGAGTTGATGGGTCCTCTCCAAGAGGTGGATGTTACTGATGGTGTCTGGCCAGCGGATCTGGAGAATCCTTCTGAGGCAGCTATTAATGAAGGTCTGGATCTTCCTGGTGGTTGTTTTGGTTGTCCTCCAGGTTTCAGCTCCATACAGTAAGACTGATTTCACATTGGAGTTGAACAGTCGAATCTTTATTGCCAAAGACAGCTCTCTGGAGCTCCAGATGTTCTTGAGCTGTAAGAAGGCTGCTCTTGCCTTACCAATCCTTACTTTGATGTCTGCGTCTGTGCCACCCTGCTGGTCGATGATGCTACCTAGGTAGGTGAAGGACTGCACTTCTTCCAGGGGGCTTCCATTCAGTGTGACTGGGTCGTTGCTGATGGAATTGATCCTAAGGATCTTGGTCTTGTCCTTGTGGATGTTGAGGCCAACCTGTGATGACGTGGCTGCCACTACGTTGGTCTTCTCTTGCATCTGCTGTTTACTGTGCGAAAGGAGTGCAAGGTCGTCGGCAAAGTCCAGGTCATCAAGCTGGGTCCACAATGACCATTGGATTCCATTCCTACGCTTGTAAGTGGATGTCTTCATAATCCAATCGATGATGAGAAGAAAGAGAAGTGGTGACAACAAGCATCCTTGTCTGACTCCGGTTCGCACCTGGAAGCTGTTTGTGAGCTGCCCTCCATGGATCACTCTACAGTGTATGCCGTCGTATGAATTCTTGATCAGGTTGACCACCTTTGCTGGGATGCCATAGTGCCGAAGAAGCTTCCAGAGGGTCTCTCGATCCACGCTATCGAATGCTTTCTCATAGTCAACAAAGTTGATGTACAACGAGGAGTTCCACTCCATAGACTGCTCGACTATGATGCGGAGCGTTGCTATCTGGTCCGTGCATGATCTGTTCTGCCGGAAACCTGCCTGTTCATCTCGTAGCTGTGGATCGACGGCATCCTTCATTCTCTCTAAGAGGACTCGGTTGAAGACCTTCCCTGGGACCGACAGGAGTGTGATTCCTCTATAGTTGGCACAGTTGCTGAGGTCTCCTTTCTTGGGGATTTTGATGAGATATCCCTCTTTCCAGTCAGCCGGAATCACTTCTTCTTCCCATATTTTCTCAAAAAGGGGGTACAGCATTTCCACTGAAGCATCCAGGTCTGCTTTCAGGGCCTCTGCTGGGATATCGTCAGGTCCAGCCGCCTTCCTGTTCTTCATCATGGTGATGGCTTTTCTGATCTCGTCTCTGGTTGGTTTATCGCAATTGATTGGGAGGTCCTCGTTGGCTGGGTCGATGTCTGGTGAATTTGGTGGTGCTAGTCTGTTCAGGAGTTCCTCAAAGTGCTCCGCCCATCTGTTCATCTGTAGTTCTATTCCTGTTATAGACTTTCCCTGCTTGTCTTTAACGGGACGTTCTGGCTTGCTGAACTTTCCAGACAGTCGCTAGGTAGTATCGTACAGCTGTTTCATGTTTCCGCTGTATGCTGCCTGCTCTGCTTCTGCTGCCAGTCCATCCACATAATCTCTCTTGTCCTTCCTAATATTCCTCTTCACTGCTCTGTGGGCTTCAGCATACTCTTTTTGAGCTTTGGCCTTTGCTACTCTAGTCCTGCTGTTGTTGACTGCTGCCTTCTTCTTCTTTCTGTCTTCTATCTTTGTCAAGGACTCTGCTGTGATCCACTCTTTCTGCTGGTGTTTCTTAATTCCAAGCACTTCCTGGCATGCTGACCTAAGTGTGTCTCTCACTTTCTGCCATCTGTTGAGTACACTGTCTTCCTCTTCTTCAGACCGATCCTGTAGTACTGAAAACTTATTCTTCAGCGTCAATCCAAAATCTTCCTTGGTCTTATGGTCCTTCAGAAGGTTGACGTTGTACTTCGCTCTTCTGTCTGACGCGTCTATCCAGTTCTTCTTCAGCTTCAGCTTCAATCTGGCCACCACTAAGTGATGGTCGGACGCCACGTCTGCTCCTCTTCTAACTCTAACGTCCTGCAAGGATCTTCTGAACTTCTTGCTAATGCAGACATGGTCGATCTGTTTTTCTGTCATGCCTGCTGGCGATACCCAGGTACTCTTGTGGATCCGCTTGTGAGGAAAGATGCTGCCTCCTATGACCAGGTTGTTAAGTGCACACAGATCCACAAATCTCTCTCCATTCTCACTCATCTCTCCCAGAGCATGGGTCCCCATGACTTGTTCGTATCCTGTGTTATCAGGTCCAATTTTGGCACTAAAGTCTCCCATAAGGATGGTAATGTCTTTGTCTGGGAGAGACTCTAATATTTTCTGGAGTCTGTTGTAAAAGTAGTCTTTGTCCTCCTCTTCACTGTCATTGGTTGGAGCGTAGCACTGAACAACATTCATCTTAATCCTCTTCATTTTAGTTCTGAAGGATGCTGTGATGATCCTGGGACCATGTGCCTCCCAACCAATCAGTGCTCTCTGTGCCTGCTTGGACAACATGAAGCCTACTCCCTGTGTGTGGTGTGCGTCGCTCTCTTCATGTCCTGAATACAGCAACAGCTCTCCTGTCAACAGTTGTCTCTGTCCAGCTTGCGTCCATCTTGTCTCGCTAATGCCTAGTAGGGTCAGGTTGTTGCTCCTCATCTCTGCTGCAACCTGCGCCATCTTTCCTGACTCGTACATGGTCCTCATGTTCCATGTGCCGATGGTAATCCTCCTGGCTGCAAGAAGGGTGATCGGCTTAGTGGCTTCCTTGCGGCTTTCACCACCCAGCGTCATGCATCTTCGAGTTGAAGACCCTTCTTTTTCTAGGCTAAAAGTCTCTGTTAACTCTATTGTTGGCGTTTCTGTAGCAAGCTGATTTTTACAGGGTGGAGTTGCTAGCCCCATGCCCAACCCTCCTCCTTTACCCTGACTTGGGACAGGCAGATGGCCCCAAAGGACCTCTCTGGTGGAGTTGAAGAGTTTTAACAGTGCTTTGCAATCACTGCCAGACTGTGCTTTTTGGTGCAATGTTTTGCTTACTCTGACATATAGGCTCTCTCTCACACATTTCCTTTGCATGCATCCTATATCTCAGAGAAGTTTCAACTCATTAGCTGACTGCCATAAGCTATTGATCTGTAACATTGCTCGATCTTAAAAAATGTAAAATAAAATAAAAAGGGGGGAGGGGGATATCACAAAAGAGAAAACTGCCTAAAGTCACTTCCCGACTTAGACTCTGCAGGTTCTGCTCGTTCATTAACCAAATCTGAGCTGAAGGGGAACCAGCATCTCTTGCAGACATGCACACAGACACATGAAGCCTCAGACACAAAAGAAATAGACAATTGTAAAATATTTTACCTACCAATCATTCTATCAGACAGGAATGGCCTACCGAGGGAAACCGTGGGGGCGAAGGACCTCTCTGGCTTTAAGATTAAGCTTGATAAGTTTATGGAGGGAATGGTTTGATAGGATAATGTGATTTAGTCAATAGGTCAATAACGTGCGACCACTGGTAATTAGTACCAAGGGTCAATGTTGGGATATTGAAAGTCTTTTACCTGAGTGTCTGGCTGGAGAGTCTTGCCCACATGCTCGGGGTTCAGCTGATCGCCATATTTGGGGTCTGGAAGGAATTTTCCTTCAGGGTAGATTGGCAGTGGCCCTGGAGGTTTTTCGCCTTCCTCCGCAGCATGGGGCAGGGGTCGCTTGCTGGAGGATTATCTGCTACTTGAAGTCTTTAAATCAGGATTTGGAGCATTCAACAGCAGAGTCAAGGGAGTGAATTAGTTCAGGAGTGGGTGGATCGGCTTATGTGGCCTGCATCTTGCGGGAGGTCAGACTAGATGATCATAATGGTCCCTTCTGATCTTAAGTTCTATGATTCTATGATTCTATGAATCAAGCTGCTTATCCACACAATGAAGCCCACTCAGTGGAAGTTAGGTGCTTAAATACATTTGAAATCCTCACTCTGTGACTACCTGCACCTTTAGGTATCTACCTTTAAAAATCTAGCTCCAGGTCATTATGCTAGATGCTGTACAAATATGTGACAAAAAGACAGTCCCTCCCCTAGAGAATTTACAAATTTAAGTAAATCAGGTTTTTGCTTTTTCCTGTGCAGTTTTGGGCAGTTGCCCAGACCTGTTAGCTATAATGACTGAAACTTGGAATATGAGGGAATAACAAGCTAATATTCTGCCATTATTTAATAATGGGATGACCTGAGTACTATAGACTTGTTTTCCTGACATCCATCTCAGACAAAAATCATAGGACAGCTGACATGGGATGCAATCAGTAATGTATTAGCATATTAAACTTCTGTATTTGAAATGACTAGTGCCACACAACATTTTTAATTAAAACAATTATCACTTTACAAAATCCGTGTAACATATACTGAAATGGATTAAAAACTGACTAACAAAGATCTCAAAAAGTAATTGTACATGGTTAATCATCACTGAATGGGGATATTCCTCATGTGTTTTAATCCTGATACTGTAACAAGAATTTTGAGAGAGAGAGGAATGGTCTAATGGTGTTTGTGGCTGTGAACCAGGAACTCCTGAGTTGTAATCCTTACTAACGACATTGCCTTGCTCCATGGCCTTAAAAATTTAGATACACTCAGGTGCTTAAAAAGTTATGCATGTCTTTAAGTACTTAACTGAACTGGGGTATAAATTAGCTGAAAGAAGAGAAATAACAAGTAGAAAGTATGTGTGGAGTTAAAATCTCACATATTTTATAATCCACACTTCAATTTTCCCCCTCACAGTTGCACTAGGCATGCATAATCAATCAAACATGCTTTTTGGAGGGTGTCTGTGTCCCAGCTGGAACCAGTGAAATAATCTTTTTTTTAACTAAAATATCTGACAATTTTTTCATTATTCACCCATTTTGTAGAGCAGGTCGAATAATCTGTGCATATATGGCCTATCAATTATTTAATGAATTTTGCAGCATTTTTCAAAGATAACATTCTATGAATAATATTAATTGAAAAATGTATGTGACAATATTTTTTCAATAAAATTGTTGTCATTATTCACCCCTTTTACAGAGCTAGTGAAATAATTTTTGAACATATTTGGCATAAAATTAAATTATTTTTCATTTTTTCCCCCAAAAAATGATCTATGAAAACTTCTTCCATTGTTCACTCAGTGCTGACCCAAAGCTCAATAGAGTCAACAGCTTTTCATTAGATTTCCATGGGCTTTGGATCAGGCCCTTAGTGCACGCAGAACAGGTATCCAGCCAGAGAGACTGCTGTGTGGCTCTGAAGTGCATAACTTATTCCATTATCTGGTGCTAATTCATATGCAGATCTGACATCAGAATGGAGAATATGTCCATAGTAGAGGTAGCTCTAGGAAGCAGTTGTATTCATTTCTCATTTGAGCAACAGCCGCACATAATGCTAATCAGAAAGGTAAATTATTCAACAAGCTTAAATTTTAAATTACTACATTGTTTCAAGGCCCTGATGATTATAACAACTTTTCCAGATAAATGTATAGAATGTGGAACCAAGACAACTAATCATCAGTCTGCCTTGGATACATTTAAAGATTTCAAGATGTGTAAGATTCTTAACTGTTTGCATTGTATAATGGTTCCTACAGAAGCTTGAGAAGCCCGTGAGTCACTCTAATGCCATTATTTTTCTGCAAAGGCTTGCAGAATTTTAACAGCATCATTTTTGCTATTCAACAGTCAATATGCATTCATTCTTATATTCTCTGACTGTGGTTTTGATAGGTTTCACTTGCCAAAGTTACACAGGCTTATGCATTTTTCTTATGTTAATGAATGGAAAAACCTCAGAGTTTTAAAATATTTTACCGAAAAAAATAGAAAAAGACAAAAACAAAGTAGAAATTGTTATACACTACAAGTTTAGGTTTTAAAAGGTTTATTAAAAAACAATGCAGACTCTAAATGATATATATGCAAATTCATTTAACAATTTGAGCCAGTGCTGAAAGGTATTGTATGAACTGCAGCAGTGCTTTTATAGCACAGAAATTGCTACTGGTCATATCGCTATCAGCTGTACATAACCCAGCAACCAGGAAAATTAGACTAATCAGCTCAAACATCACATTGAGAAATAATATTAATAGTTTATTTGATCAGGGCATATGTCTTCTATTGTGTTTAGATAGCATTCCGCACAATGTGGGCACCACTGTAAAGACACAATAAATAATTATAATAGTCTTTAACATGCTTTCCAAACATTAGTTAATTACTCCTCATAACTTACCAAGTTGGTAGGTAAATTATATGATCCCTATTTTAGAGATAAAGAAATTAACAAGATGTTAAATGAGTTAGTCCAAAGCCACAGAAGAAATCAGTTTCAGAGTTAGGATTAGCATAATGGAGTTTCTGGCTCTCCTTCATATGCTCATACTTCTAGATCATACAGTGCCTGAGTTGGTGGGGAGGGAGTATAAGTGGGGATATAATAACTTCACATCTCTCACTGCCAGTTGAAAAAAGATGATGAGAATGGAAGAACTATGAGAAGATGGGCGGAAGGGGGAACATATTGTCACTTTTTACCTCAACTCTAATACTGGAGAATTACTAAGAAAAAAACCCAAACAGGGGAATTCCTGTCTTGTTTTAGGTAAAATGGAAAGTGTCTGCCCTACCAGCCCAAAGAGAAGGGTTTACAGGGCCCGGGCTAAAGATAAAATAGCAGAGTCTCTTCTAGCTATCATTTCCATCCATCTTCTCCTCAGATGGCTGTGTTTTATTTTTGTGTTTGTTAGCATGCTTAATTAACTTTTTTAAATGGCTCTGTAATCAATTTAAATAAATATGAATATAAAAGAACATTTGTTTTTCCAGGTGATCTGAGGTGAAGTGACAGCTTGGGGCCACACTTTGGTGGAGGTAACAGGAAGGACAACAGCCAAGTAAGGTCAGTAGGAAATTCAGGACTTTTTCTCTGTAAAGCACTACACATAATTATGATGCCCTAGAAATAGGTGGCCTGTACAAGCCCTTCAATGATGCATCATTTGCATAACTACCTTTAATTTCAATATGAGATACATTTGTGTTTTCTATTAATATTCATAGAATTAATATGAATAATCATGATATAGTTACTCCCCTGCCTCCCCTCCCATGGCTTATATCAGGCACCGTGGTGGTTTTAGGCCATCCTGTGAAGGGGTGTAGTGTATTAGGTGTCTATATGTTCAGCATGCATATGTAAGGTTGTTCCTGGGTTGTGGTCTCTTGTGGAAGAATGGAGTCATGCACTGAGGCATGGCTCTGTGTGGACCACAAACGGTATGTTATATTTTGGATCAAAACTCTGCTGAGACACTTAGGAAGAGCTGTTTACAGCAGCTAATTGGCAAATCAACAAAAGGTGATTTTACAACTGCTTGAATAGCAATGAAAGTATGTGAAATATATATTTAATAAACAGCTTGACTATATATGAGCAGCAAAGAATCCTGTGGCACCTTATAGACTAACAGAAGTTTTGGAGCAGGAGCATGAGCTTTCGTGGGTGAATACCCATTTCGTCGGATGAAGTGGGTATTCACCCACGAAAGCTCATGCTCCAAAACTCCTGTTAGTCTATAAGGTGCCACAGGACTCTTTGCTGCTTTTACAGATCCAGACTAACACGGCTACCCCTCTGATACTTGACTATATATGTTAGTTGTATATAGTATCTCTCATATTTGCTATTTGTGAACTGTGAATAACAGAGGCAGGTTCAAAGTCCTTCCCTTTGGCATCTCTGATGCATATGAATACATTGGAGGCAGCTGAAAGGAACCCTTTGCCTGCAGGGAGGGATTCAGAGATTCCTTATGATCTTTCAGGGAAGGATCTCACAGCCTTGAAAATAACCCTCCAGGGATCGATCCAGCAAGGGAATTCACACATTCTTCACAATATTATAGAATGGAAGCTCTTCATATATAGGAACATTTTTGAACTTATAGTTTCCAGCCTGCTCCTGATCAACCCTATGATAACAAACTAGTATGCACAATGAAGGGAAAGGTAAGGAACACTGTTATCTTCTAAATTCTAAAGTGTTATTAGACAACATGGTAGAAAAACAAGATTTTAAATAAGAAAAATCTTAACTATGTTCTTTTAAGAAAATTCCTTTAAAATAAGTGTATGAAATTCTGGCACCTTTGAAGGAAACAGCAAGATTTCCACTAATCTCATTCTGATGTCTTTAATATCACCCTGTTTTCTTTGTTTTATAGTCCTACTGTGAAGTTGCACTCCATATGTTTTATGAAAATATGCTTATGAGTGTGAATATGATGTAACTGGAATATGTTTTATGCAAAATATCTCTTGTAAGATATCATAACAAAGGTTATAAGCTACTGAATATATTCCTCCTATTTACATGCATGTATCATTCTTGTATCTGAAGCTAGAAATATGAAGTATAACTCTGAGGTCCTATTGTAATTATGCAAAGTGTGGGTCATTAATGGTGGTTGAGAATCTTGATGTCTCCCATTGACCCAGACAATTGGTTGTAAATGGTTTATTTATCTGCAAACCTTCCTGCCTACCTGTGGGCCAACCCAGGAAGAATGGAGACTAGGGATCTTACAGTGATATGTGTCCATGCCACATGATGCTGGAATCTATCTTAATCCTTATACTTTTCCATTGATGAGATGGGGATAAGCACAGACAAAAGAGTCCCGCCTTGTGCCAAAGTATAAAAGGGGCTGCCAGTCATGAGAAAACCCCTGCTTACCACCTGAGATATCTGTTGGAACTAACAAGGACTGTACCAAGTGAAAGGATTGGGCCCAGACTAGGAAAGAGTCTAGTCTGTGAAAGAAGCTTATTGGAACATCTTGGAGGGTGAGATATTACCTGTAATCAGTTTCTTACTATATTAGGCTTAGACTTGTGTGTTGTATTTCATTTTGCTTTGTGACTTATTTTGTTGTCTGTTATTACTTGAAACCACGTAAATCCTACTTTTTATACTTAATAAAATCATTTTTGTTTATTAATAAACCCAGAGTAAGTGATTAATACCTGGGGGAGCAAGAGCTGTGCACATCTATCAGTGTCATAGAGGGTGGACAATTTATGAGTTTATCCTGTATAAGCTTTATACAGAGTAAAATGGATTTATTTGGGGTTCGGATCCCATTGGGAACTGGGTGTCTCGGTGCTGGAGACAGGTAGCCTGCTGAGATGTTTAAAGTTAAAGTCTGCAGCTTTGGGGGTGTGGCCCAGACCCTGAGTCTCTGTTGCAGCAGGCTAGCACATCTGCCTCAACAAGGCAGGGTTCTGGAAGTCTTAAGCTGGCAGTGGAAAATAGGCTCAGAGGTAATTTCAGCACATCAGGTGACAGTCCCAAGGGGATCTCTGTGACCGAACCCATCACACCTATGCCTTACTGTAGATTTTTTTAAATTATTTGTTAAACTTTCATTTTTCTTATAAAACAAAAATGTACTAGGTGCCAATAAAAAAAAAAAAAATTGTTGTTGTATCTTTTCTCTTCTTTTTTAGATGGCTCTATTATACCAGCCCAGGGTGGGGGGGGGGTTTTTTTTTGTTTCAAAGCAAAATAACATCTCACAACCAGCCAGCCCCTTTGGTACAGCGGTGATAGTCTCTATTTGCTGGGCATATGACCCAGTATGCAGGTACCTGCTTTGAGATTGAGTGAAGTTTCTAGAATCGTGTTGATTCTGGTTTTGTTACCATCCCAGAAGTCTGAAGAAATAGGGCACAATGAAAACATACGTCTAAGCACGCCTCCTTCTTCCCCTCACTGCCAGCATCCATTACTCCGGATAGCTTTAATTTTGTAAAGTCTTTGGAGTGACCAATGCATCCTAAAGATCTTTTTTTTGTTGAATGAGACATAATTGGAAGTTTAAGATTAAAGACGCAATCTCTCATATTGCTGTGTTTCACTGTGATGATGAGACATTTATTACCACTTCTTTGTTCCAATTTTGCCTCATTTCATCTTTGGTGGTTCATTAGGACCTCACATGGTATAGCTGCTAGTCTGGGGAAATAATATAGCTCTCCACAAAATCTGAGGACTTCTGGCACTTCAGATACTGGAAGGGCCTCTGGTCCAAATTCCAAGGTGACTGATATGACTATGTTGCCATATTGCAGTGCTTGGTAGATTGTATAGCAGTTGAAAAGGAGTAAATAGTGTGCCCTGGTCCTCAGTTATTAATGGGGATATATATATATACTATGGTACATTCCATCGGATTTTTCCCTATTATCATCTTCCTCCTCCTTTTAGCATTGGATGACACCAGCTTGGGGCCTCTAAATGAGAAGAAGGGTGGAATTTGTGTTGGCATGCTAAACATACCAATATCTGATGGGCTCAATGGATGGTAGGGATTAGGTCTTCTTCATATGTACACTATACAGAGCCTCATAAGGCTGAGACGGGAGAGCTTGGGCTGCAGCCTGAGCCCAGAATTCTACACTGCAATTAGACAGCCCCACAGACCACACCCCTGGAGCTGAGTCATCTGGCACAGGCCATCACAGGTTTTTGTTTGCAATGTAGACATACCCTCAGTTTCCTTTTTCTTCTGCCCAGAGATGAGGGTCCTAGAGCCCAGATTCCAGCCCAAGCTGAAATGTCTACACTGCAATTTTATAGCTCCGCAGCCCAATAAATTAATAGGCAGCAGGTTTAAAATAAACAAAAGGAAATATTTCTTCACACAATGCACAGTCAACTTGTGGAACTCTTTGCCAGAGGTTATTGTGAAGGCCAAGACTATAATAGGGTTCAAAAAAAAGAACTAGATAAATTCATGGAGGATAGGTCCATCAATGACTATTTGTCGGGATGGTGTCCCTAGCCACCATTTGCCAGAAGTTGGGACTGGATCAAGTGATGGCTACCTGTTCTGTTCTTTTCCTCTGGGGTACCTCGCATTGGCCACCGTCAGAAGACAGAATACTGGGTCTGACCCAGGATACCTTTGGTCTGACTCAGTATGGCTGTTATGTTCTAAGCCCCTTGAGACAAAGTCAGCTGACATGGGCCAGCTGCAGCTGTTTTATTGCAGTCTAGATATAGCCTCAGGGTCTCCTGCTGGAATCTATTCACTCTCAACAGTCCCTGTATTGTTTCTCTCCCTGAGTATCCCACTCCCCTGTCACTTCTCTACTGCATCCTGCTGCTTTTTATAAGAGAATTAGCTCCTCGATACCCAGCTGTTTTTACTAATAAAAACCTACCCCCACCCTAGGGGTGGCCAGCAGAGCTAATTTTGCAGTGCTGGCCAGCTCCAGGCCCCTGGTCCTTACAGGTGAAGGCATTTTATTATTTGTGATAGCATATGCCCATTGCATTGCTTGGCTTATTATAAAGGGCATTACGGTATTGGTTCAGATTTGGGACTCTAAATTCCCCAGTTCAACTGGCTGAAGTCTTTTGAAGGAGATGACAGGTGGCTCCCTGTTCCCCATAAACATTTGTAGGGATCTCACTGATTTTCTGAAAATATTGTTTGGGTATTTGGAGTGGGAGTCTGAGCACATCTGTTTATCTGTGTAGCGTGTTAATTTTTACCAGGTTTGTTTTTTCCCCAGAGGGCAAGGGAGATAGCTTCCTATGTACCAGCTCCATGGTGATTTGTGTGATAATTAGGTCTAAATTGATTTTAACTATTTCTTCTAAATCTCCAGAGATTAGTATTTCTGGATATTTTACTGCCACCAGCTGTCATTGGAAATCCCACTGACTAAGCAAGAGCTAGTATGTGAATTTAGTCAGCCGTAACATCTCAGACTTGTTTCGGTTAATCTTTTTAATTAATAATTTGTGAGTAAACCTTTGTGGATTAGAAAGAAGAATCAATGTATTGGTCATATTGTTCTATATGACCAAGCTTAATAGCGGTTATACCTGCACATGCCAGCAGCTCCAACACTGTGTAAAAGAACAAGGGGGAGGGTAATAGCAAGCAGCCCTGTTCCTCTCTTTAATGAGAATGGGTCTGAAATACAGTTATTAGTGATCATCTGAGAGTAGGGTTAATGTAAAGCAGTTTAATCCAGTTGATAAAGTGATCACTGCATCCCATTCTTTCAAGTACTGTAAAGAGATGCAATTTTATTGTAAAAGTCTTCAGCACTTAGAGATAATTCTATCAAAGGTTCTTTCCAGTGTTGTGAAATTGCAATTGTATCGATGAATTACCCGAGGTTGTCGGTCACTTGCCTAGATTTAATAACTCTGATTATTTTATGTATAATTTGAGTAACAACTCCCCCCGTCCCCCTCGGACTTTAGCAAGAACCTTCACATTACAATTTATCAATGAAATGGGCCTGTAACTTTTACGGTTAGCAGGATCTTTCCCTGGCTTGGATATTATGGATATAATTACCTCTTGCATTGTGGGAGGTAAGTAAGGGGGCACTCATTTTAGTCTCATAGAACAAATATCTCACAGGATCCTTAGTATGTTCACAGACTTTTTTGTGTGTAAAACTCAATTTGAAATCTATCATTGCCTGAGGATTTACCATGCTTTGTTTCTTTCATAGCCAGCTCTATTTCGTGGGGGATGAGAATGGACTCCAAGAATTCCTTCCAGGCTTCTGCTATGTATTACAATGAAGCTCCAACAAGGGGCTGCTTGTTCCTACCACATTCAGAGCAACAGGACAGTTGTACATTCCTTGCACCAAATGTTATACCTAACTCTCATCATCCATTTCTCCTTCCAATGGAAACAATCCTGCAAAGCCCCAAATACTGGCTAACCACTTAGGCCAAAGGGACAACACTGGCTTTATACGCATTATAGAGCATAACCCAGGCAACAGTTCATAGAAGTAAAAGATAGCTATCATAGTTAACTGTGCTGTAATGGAGGAATTTATTAGACATGTTGAGGAGACCTGGTATAGCTAATATCAAAGGTAGCCTCAAGTGTAGAAATCCCTATAGAAAAGTTAGAGGCAATAGGTGAAATTCTGGCCCTACTGTAGTCGTGACTAGAACTGCTATTGAGGTCGAAAGGAGCAAAATGTAATCTATTATTCCAATTGGTATGAAATTTATATTTCTGGAATAATGACTGATGCAGTGAGCATATCCTACCACTTAGCACTAAAATAGCCCCCCACCTCTGCAACTGTAGCAGATTCTCAATCATTGGAACAGGTATGTAAAAGATGTGGTAATGCATTTTAGGGGGATTATATAGGTGGCATGCATACTCCAAGCAGTGCAGAGTTTTGCTATGAAGGGGTTCTCTGTAGGACAACTTGTGGGGAGGTAGTAGAGAACGTCCTGAGTTGACTGGGGTAGGGGTAAGCAGATTGTCAATGCTGAAAGTTCAAAAAAAAATCACAAGTAAAAAGATCATGAGATTAGATGGTGTGTTTTTGGTTTGGCTTTTAAATTCCTCCTATCTACCAGGGCTTGTGTGTCCAATCTGCAGATTTAATCTGCTCTTCACCTTTTCATCTCCAGTGCCCAGTTCAACATAGTGAGGGCTGAGGATTTGGTGTTTAATACAGTCTGGAGGAGTTGAGGACCTGAGGGTAAACTGTGGTGATGGGTTGTAAAAAGGAAATGAATGGCCAGGAGATGAATGTCCTAGTCTGAGACCTGCTGTTGAAAATACAACTTTTGTTAGTTATTGCTGCTTCATGAGACAGCCTGTCTGTAGAATAGAATTCAGTCTGCACTATACAAACTTTTTACTTGTGTAGTGTACATGGGTTTGGGGTTTTTTTCCCCCCAGACTACAAATGTCAAATATTTGTTATTCACATAGTGCAAAGCATCAAAATCACATTACAATGGACAGGAAATACTGGGGATTCATTAGCCAGCAATCTTCCTTCCTCATTCTGCAGTCTTCACACAGCTTTGAGGAGTGTGTCATACTGCATCGTGGCTAGTCAGCCACATTGCTGATCCACACTCCCCTTGGGTGACCCCTGGCACCAATCCCTGCAAAAAAGACTTACTGCAGCAATCTTCCTCTGTTCATCTGACCCATCCATCCTGCAAACACAAGCTTCATCCCATCATCTTTATATCCGGTATCATTGTCATTATGCTATAAATTCAGATGATTACCTCTTCGTTAGTCATGTGCAAGGTCTAGCTAACATTCAGTAGTCACCTGTAACATTTCAATTCATAGACGGAAGCCTCAATGTCCTGTTTCCTCACCATCAATAACTTATGCACTTATAGCAAGATGCTGAAGATAAGAGATTGCATCAATGTCTTTATTACTTCACATTTTCATTGTATACTTTATTTCTCCAAATGTGGTTGAATAGCTCTAGACCAGGAATCTCAAGTCAATTCCATTTCAGATTTTTAGTGTCCCTTGAAGTCATGCTATCCAGGTATTTGACATGCTTAACACACCACAATGCCTCCTCAGATTTGGGCAGGAATCTTTCTCTTTTCAAGAAATGAGATGTCATCATTGTCTGTTTGTCTTTTCATGTGATATCTTTATGTCTGACTTCTCTGCTTCCACCACTACTCCTTCCAGCAATTTTTGCACCTCATCTTGAGATGATTCAAACCAGGTCAATATCATCGAAGCATAGAGGACTAATTTTTTATCCACCGATGGGTACATCATCATGTAGGTTTCCATCAATGGCTCTTAAGATTTCTTCAGGATAACAGTTGAAGTGAGCTGATTATAGGATGCAGCCCTGACATCTATCCTGAAATCAAACCAACTATTCTGCTCATGTTCCACAGACACATAAGATATCAGCCTTTTTCCATTTTCACCAACTCCAACCAATCACAGGATTGCCCAAAGAGGTTTGTGCCATATGCTGTCAAATACCTTAGTAAAATCCATGCAGACATGAACCACCTTCCCATCATTCTCCAGCTCTGTCTCACATAACATATGCATATTGAATATTTGCACCACTGTACATCTTTTGGCTCTAAATCCAGCTTTTCTTTAGTCAGAAAGAACTTTAGTCAAGTTCTCTATCTTGAGTTCAATTCTCTTCAGGAAAATGCACAGCAGAGTTTTGCTAGGATGTATCAATGAGGTTGTGAGGTAATTTCCACACACAGCCACATCCCCCTTTTTTAAAAAACAGGAACCGTCAGGTACTATGTCCAAATCTTGACCATCTTCCACACTCACAAATCACATTGATAAGCTTTGGCATGCCTGAAGAGTGACTCTCTATCGCTTTTAATTAATTCTGTGTGTATATTATACACTCCAGGAGTTTTATTGCTTTTCAGTCTCCATATCGCATCTTCAACTTCAATTGGAGGAAGAGGTTGATTGAGATAAGTTGAGCTTCTTACAGAGATCTTCTCTGTCCCTTTCATTTTCAACTTAGAATTAGTTTTACTCATATTATACAGCTCTTGGCAATATCTACACCAAATGTTGGGTAAAATGATATTCTACCTGTGAGAGAGAATCCTTTCAAAAGAATGTTGATGGCCTAGTACTATGTTTCTCAAACTGGGGTCTGTGGACTCCTGGGGCTCCATGAGGGTACTCCAGGGGGTCCACAGGCCCCGCTGGTCAACTCATCCCCCTCTCTCCCAGCGCCTCCTGCACGCCGGGGAACAGTTGTTCCACAGCGTGCAGGAGGCACTGGGAGGGAGGGGTAGGGGATGGGGGCATGGAAGAGGAGGGGCAGGGATGGGAAGAGTTGGGGTAGGGCCTTAGGGGAAGGGGTGGAATGGGGGGCTTGAGGGTCCATGGCAAAATTTTAAATCAAAATGGAGGTCATTGGGTTACTAAAGTTTGAGCACCGCTGCTCTAGTAGGCCTTCATAGTGACATTTTCAAGGGGGAAAAAAAAAGGGTTCTGTGTATTGATACACAGTTGTTCAAGCCAGTCTTCTTTTGCCCCTTTAATCAGTGCAATCTTCCTTCATTGATAACTCAGTCTTCTCCATGAACAAAGTAGTCTTATTTAGATCTGTTCATCCAGTCTGTAATGCAGCAAGAGATGTGCTCTATTTGATCTATGCTACCTGTGAAGGGGTCAGTAGCTTGCAGCATTTATTCAATCATCATCTTTAAATCCATTTGCATTTCACAGACTCTCAGTTGGTCACTGATAATAGAGTCTGAAAGTACTTGTCAGTCAATTCTTGCTTTGCAGTTTGATTTTTATGTTGTCTATTACTAACTATGATCAGATCCTATGTTGACCTTCTTGAAGGAAGGACTCCTAATTATACCAGAACACCACCTTTTTGAGACCATTATGAAATCAGTTTGGCTCTGAGTCTGCAAATCAGACAATGTCCAATTCCATCACTTGATGGTGTATGCTTGAACAAAGCATTCATTAATCCTAAGTTATTCTCAGACACAAATTGCATAAAAATCACAGCCCTCTGCTGTTTTTCGAGCCATAACCAAACTTCCCATCACAGCTGCCACATTCTGAATAACTTAAGACCAATACATGTGTTCCAGTGACCTTGTAGAAAAGAGGTCTCTGTGGTTAGCAGCTGTTAACTCCTTCTTGATGTATCCATAGTATTTCTCAATCTCTTCATCCTCAGTCACTAGTTGGGATATAGCATTGGAAACGTTACATTTTAGGGGTGAGCTGCCAGTCAGAGGGTCATCATCCTGCTGATGACCAGTTTGTAGGCTATTTGCATAGGGGATGACCTGCTTCCTATGTTGGTTTGCATAGGCAGGTGAAGAGGAGTTTGGTTGTTAGAGGTGGTTGGTTTTGCAGGTCATTTTGTAGGAGTTGGATCTCATCACCAACCCTATCTTGGCTATAACAGCCCTTTTAGGAGGCCAAAATTGTATGTAGGACAAATATTTTTTTCAGGGGTTCTAAGGATTGGACAGACTTTCTCCTGCTAGATTAAAAAAGCACATTAAATAGAAGGGCAAAAATTAGAATAGTCTGTACTTACTTTCATACAACAGTAGGGACAGCCTGGTAAATGGCAACAAGTAGTTGTTCTATGAATACTCAGCATTGACAAAAGGATGCATTAAGAGTTTTTACAATAACATACAGAGGCAAATAATTTCTTAGTAGTAAATCTATTTTATAAGCAAGGACACTGCATCTATTCTGTATTTATTACTCGGTAAAGATTTAGTAGTAATAGATTTCTGAATATTGGATTGAAATCATTAATTTTAATGGTTTAAAAAAGATTATATTTTTATAAGAATTGATTGACTACCAATCATATTAATAGTATAAGTTTACCCACTCTCATTTGATTACTCAGTACCAAGGTCAAAGATTAGATATAGTTTCATTTAGCTGTAACTGTGACTGACTACTTCATCCCCAATCAAGTAAAAAGCTATTTTTATTATTATTACCACAATTGTGGAAGACCTTTTAAACTAGAATCAGTTTCTATTTGAAAACAAACAAACATGTTGCTTAATTACTTCAGAAAGAAGACTAGAGGAACCCGTCAGTACAAAAAGAAAATTACATGAATTAAACAGATGTAAATGAAGGCAGGGAAGAGAAAAGTTACAAAAAAAGAAGCAAATTGCCAAAAACATGAAGCTTGTAAATTTGCAACAGGTAAAAATGAAAAACAAAGCAAATCAAAATAGGGCATTTAAAAGGATAATGGTTTTAACTATCTAGTAGCTAATTTGCCTCTGAAGCACTTTACTCCTTAGATAGGTTGAGAGTAAGGCTCAGTTCACATAAGTTTGCATATTGCATGATGTCAGACAATCAAGAATCAACATTCTTGATGTTCCACATGGAAAATACTGAAGGACATTTATAAAGAATTAGGCTATGTCTACACTTCACTTTTGTCGATCGGGGGTATGAAAAAACCCCCACACCGCAACCAACAAAAGTTTTTACGACAAAAAGCACTGGTGTGCACAGTGCTATGACGACAGCAGACGCTCTCCCACTGACAAAGCAACTGCCCCTCAATGGAAGTGGTTTTCTTTTTCCGAAAGGAGAGCTCTGTTCTGCCGGCAAAGAGTGGCTACATTGCATAGCTTGCAGCTGCACGGCTGTAGCAGCACAGCTGTGCTGCTCTCAGGTATGCAGTGTAGCCAGAGCCTTAGATTTAAAAAAAAAAATGTGACCAACACCTTATCTGAATTCACAACGTCTTCAGATCTTCTAAAGAATAAGAGAAACAAAGATATTCTTACTAAAATAATCCTTCAAATCCCTCCACACAAACACATATAAAGCAAGTTAGGAAAATGAAAATAGGAGGAAAAGCTATGATTTTTAATTTATCTTGCAAGTTTGAATGGCTTGAGTATTATTTTATTCAATGCCTTTGTTACATTAAAATACAATAAGTATTATAAAAGTAATGAACTTCAGCCCTTGCACAGTGCTTTCCATCTTCATATCCCTGTAGAAACATTAATTATTAAAGCTGGGTGAAATTTTTCAGATGAGTACTTTACTCCGAAAAAAATGCAGTTTTGGGTTAAATTTTTGTGAATTTGACACAAATTGGCTGAAGAGTTTTAGTCATTTTTGGAGGGAGAGGTGGGGCTAGATTCACAAGGGGATGAATGCCTGTTCTACACTACAGAGTTAGGTTGATGTAAGACAGTTTACATGGTCTTAATCCTGTTAAGTGTTTACACTACAATGGACTCCCAGTGATAAAAGTCAACCACTACATCAATCTAATAACTCCACCGCTGTGAGAAGCATAAACTTAGGTCAATATAGTTAGAGAGATGAAGGGACTGTATAGACACTGAGTTACTTATATTTCCTGTTAGCTGAGAATTGAGAGTCCAGGCTCATGCTCTCCTCCTTCCTGCCAATCCCTGACCACGAGGCAGCTGGGTTTGGGCTCCCCTTCCCCTCAATCCCTCACCAGGAGGAAGCTTGGGTCTGGCTCTCATTCCTCCCTCAATACCTAAATGGGAGATAACAGTGGGGCTCCAGGCTGTCAGTCCCAGGAGCAGGACAGGGAGGATCCAACTGTTAGTGCCCCACAATGCCCCATTTCATTTGATGGAAGTGCTCCCAGTGAGCATGCACACTGCCGACAGAAGGAACTAGTGTGAACATGAAAAACCACAGTAATTACTGGGGTGGCTGTATTTTAACCTAACGTAGGTCAACTTAATTTTGTAGTGTGTACGAGGCCTTAAACTATTCACAAAAGTGGAGGATGAGGCAATGGTGCCCCGTAGGCAGAGTCTCCATTCTGGCTGATTCAGAACTGAAACTTCAATTTGGATATTCTACATGGCAGGGGAGTGCCCTAATCACTGGACTATGAGGTATTTAGGGGGAGAAGGAAAAAGATTATCTTGTTGAAGCTGATCTACTTCATATAAACACAAGTATTATTTGGACTAGAGAGTGAGAAAGTCAAACAATGACTGTATAACCTGGTGGCTATACAGGGACTCACCAGGGAAGGAAGGGGCACGTCTAATGGTTCCTGTCAAATAAATAATTATTCATTAAAGTTGGAACAGATTTAACAGGAGAAACTGAACAAAAGTGATACAGAAATGCTTTATAGCCCATTGGTTAGGGCACTCGCCTGCAATATAGGAGACAAGTTCAAATCTTTCCTCTCAATTGGGCAAAGCAGGGATTTGAACCTGGGTCTCCCCAGCCCAGCTAAGTGTTCTAACCTCATTCTAGGCTCCCCATCACAGTTTCTGCATCCCACTTTCCTTACCTAGCCTTCACCAGTTCCTGCCTACATCTCCTTGTCCTCGGTTTCCTTGTTCAATCAGTTTCCACTTCTCCTAGCTCATCATCCAATATGCCTCTCTCCCTCACCCTGGCCTGCATGCAATTTCACAGTAACTGCATCTGTATTCCTTCTCTGTGGTCCCCTGAGGGCACTCTTTTAAGGTTTCTGGCTCCCCGCCTTCTCCTATCTTGGGTGAAGACCTGTGACTCTCCTGCCTGACTGGGGTTTTAAGGCTGCACAGCTCTCGGCCTGTACTATCGTATCCCCAGCAAGCCAGACTGATGGAAGTCCAGTGCCTGTGCTTTACTTTCTCGCCAACACATATGAACACTGTATTGCCCACATTTATGAGTTATCACACAACTCCTTTTAAGCCAGCACACTTATTCTTAAAGTAAAGAAGTACAGAACAAAAGCATATAAAGGACAATAAAAAGCTCCTATGCAAATACTAGACATTTACTAGAGGTCACACACCAGTCTTATCGGGCCCTAGCAGCCCAAAGTCTTTCCAAACCTTCCACAAAGATGGGGGCCCTCCAAGGATGGAAAGTCCTGTCTGTTTGATGGATAAAAAGAAGATCCTGAGTCAGTTTAAGACCAGCCTTTTTATACCACAGTTGCTTTCTTTGTCTGTTGGTCTCTGGAAAACCCAGTTTGAACCACTATATGCAAACCATCCCAGTGGGTGGTACCTCTCTGGAGGGGTTTACAACCTGAGAGATTCACCTTAATCACCATCCCTACCCCCATACACACAGGCACACACTGTTTTTTGGTTCCTGGAAGTGCTCCTCCCTGCTGCAGTTGCATATAATTTTTGGCCACAGTGATACATAAACTTAATGCAGATATAGTCCCCAAAGACATTTCATGGGATTGTGGTATCTGTGACACCACAATAACAATCTCCTCGCTTAGCCTTTCCAAATCTACTTCCCCACCCCAACTTCCAGTTTCTCTCTCCCTCCCCTTTCAGGCTCCAGTGTCACACACATCAGCTCCTTATCCCAATCTACTGCATTCCTCCCTAGATCCAGCTCTAGCAGAGAAACTTTCCATCTTCCTCTTCCATGCTGCCCGGGAGCCAGCAGGGGGAGCATTCAGAGCATAGGAAAAAGCCTGCCTGCTCTAGCTCAGCTGTCTGGATTGGGAACTGGCCTGGTACAGAGCATGTCAGAGTTGCAATTGGCAAGAAACTCCTGCTCAGATCTGACTAAACATGGTCAGTTAAGTTAGCTTGTAAAAAATCTAAGAATTGTGATTGTTCAAAGACTTGCAACTAGAGGTGAGTGAAATTGTGTATGAGAAATCTTTTTCACAATTTTTAATTTTATTTATTTATTTATTTATTTTGGGTGCAGATTTAAGCTGAGCAAAACAATTTGCTATTTGAGTTCCGTTTCAGTGACTTTTTTGATATCTTGTACACACTCTCAAAATGTCAAATCTGTTTGTTTTGGCATTTCTGATTCAATTATTTATGTAACATTTTATTTCAGCAATACATTTCTTTTTGGAATATCCCTCAGTTTTATATTAAACATATACATGCACACCGACGAGAATGTTTAAAAGCCCCCAAAAAGAAATATTTAGGTCAACACAAAAGAGGTGGGTGGTTTTTTTTTTTACATTTTGGATCACCTAAATTTCAAAATATTTTAAGTTTAGGTCATCCCAAAACTAATTTTTATTTTTTATTTTTTTCAGACCTACACTTGCAAACTAAATATCCAGTTATTGACAGAGCGCTACTTACAAGATAGTCAGATTAAGGTGGATTTTTTCCAAAAAGCACCTACCTGATAACAAGGGCACATCCTTTGCTATTTCAAGTCCCTGCTTCAAAGCCTGGAAGCACTCAAACTTTTCAAATAGAGGCCATGTAATGAAGCAGGTCTTTTCCCTAGTTTGCCACACCCACAGTCTCCATTAGGTAGTTTTATTGTCCAAACTTCAAAACAAAATAAATAAATCGTTCCTCAGCTCACCCTCACATCTTCCTCCCTGGCTGTTCCTGCTTCCCACAGCTTCTTGGCTCTCTCTCTCTCACTGTTATGCACATGCTCTCTCAGCCAGTCCTCCCTCACTGGTATGCTCTCTAACCCTTTATAGCCCTGCCCTCTTAATTGTCCCAACTGGGAGCACCTGCTTTGGTACAGAGGCACTGGCCCTGCTTTAGTTACAAACCACCAGAATTTTCTAACATGGGAAAAAACATGTATTTTTCCTTACGGTTGTGCATGGAAATGACTGTAATGCTTTGAATGAATTATTTTGGGGAAAAAAGTAGCCTATGGCAGACACTTGGCATGGAACATTTCAGATCAAACAGTTAAAGTGTGACAAAGTTTTAGGCAACTCAAAACATGGCTCTATAATGGGAAGTGTTGAGCAAACTTAATAACAGGAGGTGCTACTAGCCATATTTACAATATATTCTAAATCAAAGCATAATCCCTAGTATACCTTTTCTTGCTCTCTGAAGGCCGATTGTGGCTCTGATACTGTTTGCACTGATACGTGGTGACAAGATGTCTGTTTCCATCCTACTGTGTGTGAGGCAGACATACAGTGTTTCAGGAGTAATAGAGATGTTCCCATACTCTCCTTGCACTGGTCCAGTGAGGCAGGCTGCTGCAGAAGGATCACCCTAGCTTACCTTCCTCTCCCATTCAGGCAGTCTAAAGAGCACCTAACACTGACTTTGCAGTCTCAGGGGTTTAATTTAATTTCAAAGTGATACCGTCAAATGACAGTAAAGCTGTCCACTCAGAAGTTTGTTCCCCTTCCTCCTTGTTACTTTGTGATCTAATGTCAGAATCTCTGAAGTAGCTAAAGCTAATTTTAGCAAAAACTTTTCTTAATCTTTATGAACCCAAACAATTTGTGAAAGACACTTCTCTCCTCCCCCTCAGAATATACAGTTCTCTGACGTTGTAAGAAAAAGTTGGTTTGGTATTAAAAACTGTTAAAGCCTGATTTTCATCTACTCAGAGGTCTCTTTATACCACTCTAACAGTGTTGTAACAGGGCCTTAAACTGGGTATAACTTTAATTAACACCAGCTTTAAGGCTGCGTTACACAGGCAGCAGCCTAAGCCTTAGTGTAAATGAGAATCAGGACTTCAATGTTGAATGGTAGTGAGTGGAGAAGCAGTATGGCAACTGTAGATTGGTTTTTTTAAGTCTAATTAGAAATGTTTTGATGTCTGTCTCATGTTTTTGACCTATTAAGCAGAGCTAGTCATTGCCAATCAGAACTAAGTTCACTCGTAGCTGGATAAGTCCCCTTTTCTTTCTTATTAGGAGGCCAGTGATGTGCAGACCAGCATGTGTAAATTGGAAATCCTTTTCCTTTATAGAAAAAGCAGTGTAGCCAACGAAACAGAGTCTAACACAAGAAAAGGTTTTCAACTTTTTTTTTTCTTGTTACTGGAATGCAAACCTTATCTAGTGTTTAAATTTTACAATTGTTAGAAATGTATCTTGTTAGAGTGATAATGAAGTCTGTACATCACATTTCTTTAGTACCGCATGTGCAAGATAACTACAAGAAGAAAATAATTGTCTGGTCAGAGGCTGTGAGTCTGTGGAGAGGAGGGGCCATTATATGTAGAATACTACATTTTAATTGTAAACATCTTTCCTTTGTTTATTTTCTCATTTGTCTGCTATAGAACTAGAAACAGGCTTGGGCATCGACATTTTGAATTTGCAGCCAATAGGAATATGGTGTATTTAATGTTTTGCCACATTTCCCTTGCTCATTTCTGATGTTTTCAAGATAAAATATTAAAAATAATGATTTCATTTTAAGAACTCTTGCTCTGCATCTAGGACTGTGAGGAGTAATATGAAGGGATTAATAACATACATCAGGAATACAATAAAACCCATACAAATCCCAGATTTATCAATGAAACAGGCACATAGAATCATAGAATATCAGGGTTGGAAGGGACCTCAGGAGGTCATCTAGTCCAACCCCCTGCTCAAAGCAGGACCAATTCCCAACTAAATCATCCCAGCCAGGGCTTTGTCAAGCCTGACCTTAAAAACCTCTAAGGAAGGAGATTCCACCACCACACTAAGTAACCCAATCCAGTGCTTCACCGCCCTCCTAGTGAAAAAGTTTTTCCTAATATCCAACCTAAATCTCCCCCACTGCAACTTGAGACCATTAATCCTTGTTCTGTCATCTGCCACCACTGAGAACAGTCTAGATCCATCCTCTTTGGAACCCCCTTTCAGGTAGTTGAAAGCAGCTATCAAATCCCCCCTCATTCTTCTTTTCTGCAGACTAAACAATCCCAGTTCCCTCAGCCTCTCCTCAGAGGTCATGTGCTCCAGCCCCCTAATCATTTTTGTTGCCCTCCGCTGGACTCTTTCCAATTTGTCCACATCCTTCTTGTAGTGTGGGGCCCAGAACTGGACACAGACACCTCCCTACCATCTGCCCTCAGTGTGAGGGAGACTTGTCTGTGCCTGTCACTGGAAATGTTCAAAATCACAAGAGACTACAATGGAAAAAAGGTAAGATGAGAAATTTTTCAAACAAAGTCTTTTTCACAGCATTGCTTGGATTAACATAAAAAGTAGTATTAAGAATCCTAGCTCAGAAAAGAAATAAAGTATGAAATAAAATATGAAAACCCAAATTTTATCTGTTTGTTATTTCTAGTCAAAATCTGGTCATCAGAATAAATTGAGAGTGGCTTAGTCATCTCAGGTTTACAGAGCATATCGAGTTATTATTGGCTTTTTTCATAAATCTAGCTACTGGGCTTTAAAAGTGAAATAAAATAAAGCAAAGGTTGATCGTCATTTTTAACCATTATGAAGGGATTATCATACATAAATGTTGTCCCAAAACACCATAAAATTCATATCTAAGTTCAATTTTTATGAGCATGTTACTGAATTGTACTTATTATTATTATAACTAATTATTAATATGCTTCAGAGGTAAATCATAAGGGATTGTCAACTTTATTTTTAACAAAAGCATATAACCTTCTTCAATGGGAATTACTCTTAAAAACCAATTATATCAGCCCATTTCCTCTAACTGTCAAATCTATTTAAGTACTTACACGGCCTCCATCACAATAGCAGCCCAACTGCTCAGGATATCTGTGAGAGAGGTAGAAATAGAATCCAGAACAGTTCAGTGCTTTAATGACAAAACTTCCTCCCTTGCAAGTACAGATCAGGCTTAGGCTATGGTTCAAGGTTCTGAATCAAGATATTATCAAGGTTAGAATTTGGGCTAGTCAACAGTACCAATATTTCATGAGCCGTTTCCACATGAGTTTGTCTCAAAATGGCAGAAATCTTAGAAGATGAAATAATCTTGTGAGGTTTCTGAATTCTAGAATAGTGGAAATATCACAAGATCAATGGTCCTTGCAAGATTCCTTGCACATCCAAACTGGAACCAGAAAATAGATCTCTCCCAGTTTTGAAGCTGACCTAGGGTTAACACAATGCTCCCCTCAAAAAATTGCCATGGCTCATATGTGATGTTTTTGCTCACCTCTGATTCTAACACAGCTAGAAAGAAACATATCAATTTCTTCTGCATAGCCAGAAGCCCACTTGTAAGCTTCTTATCCTCAATAGGGGAGTTCTCCAATTTATCTTAATGACATTTTCTGAAAGAGCATTCCAACTGAGAAGTTTATTCATATCCTTTTACCAACTGCCTCTCCTAATATTTAATTTTCAAACTCCTCCTCTGCCACATCTTGAATTGGAAATTTGTTCCAATATGTAGTAATTTTGGGATAAAACAAAATCTGACTTTAAATACATGTATGTACATATTTTTGCAGCAATCACTTTCTTTCATAAATTCACCGCTTTCCTCCTGTACAGGGTCTTGCTGATGAATTTACCCTTCTAAGATGAGGCCCATAAGAAATCAGCCAAAATCTAATGGTTAGACTGAAGGTCAGTTGGGGTAGGTGCTGAGGGGCAGTTGGGGAAAGATAATAGTTCTTTATAGATTAGAAAACTAAAACTTAAAAATAGCCAGTGTATATATGCATATAAAAAGTATAGTGTATGATTCACTGTCTCCTTCCCCAGCACCCTTGTTATGTTGCTTGTCACCTAAGATGGCAAATTATTTTGGTCAGGGACTGTGTCTCCCTGTCACTAAAGCATCTAGCAAAACTGACCCCTCTCTCCCCATCATCTTATTTTAAATATGCCTAAACCTCATTGCCTGGGAGAAGCAGTGCACAGAAAACTGGTAGTGGTTGTAGCTGTGACAGTTTTCCCACAGTTTTCCCATTGCGTATGACAAAGTGGGTATTCACCCACGAAAGTTATGCTCCAATACATCTGTTAGTCTATAAGGTGCCACAGGACTCTTGGTCGCTTTTTACAGATCCAGACTAACACGGCTACCCCTCTGATATTGGTTTTCCCACAAACTCTGAAGGCCAACTATTAGAGACACATGGGCATCCAGTACTCAGTGAGTTCATCCAAGAATGACACCACAATGGTCATAAAATCAAAGGAACTATATAAATCAAAGGGTAGTAAGAGTGTAGGGTAGGTCAATTAAAGGAGTTATACTAAGCAATGTTATACAAAAGTGAATAATGTTACTAGGGTACACCAAGAATTAGCAATTCTGATAATAACTGATGGTCACACTAACCCTTTCTAAATCAATTCTAATAGTTGGTGGCCATGTGCTGTTCCAGAGGAACTATGTTATGTGGTTATATATAGGGTTCTGAAGTATGTAGGGTTTATTTATGCTGAGTATCACTCCAGTTTGGTCCTCTTCAGTGCCACAAAAAGGTTTTGATTTTAGGAATGGACCGAACTCAAGTTTTTTATTGGAAACCCAGTTACCACATTCACGATGGAGAGAGTACCATCACGCAATATTGTGTACTGTTTGTCTCACTGTTTAAATGAGATGATAATTATCATGTAAAAACTCTGTGACAGAATTCTGAAATGTCCATTTAGTTTAAGTGTTTGTTCATCTGTTTGTTTTTTTAATAGAAATCAAACCCTTTATGGAAAGTTGCTTCTTTAAAACCAAAATGTCCCTTATACCATGAAGATATAGAATGCTAATTAGCTTCTGAAGCTGTTTAGAATGATTCAATTAGATCTCTCTTATTTCCCACTGCTGGTTACACTTTTTATTTTCTTTTTTTTACAAAACAGCAACACTGACATCCAGTGTCTAGTTACATTAATTGCAATTGAGTAGTCCATAAGGATATTCCTTGTGTAAATCCTATATCTTTACATATTTTTCATGTCTTCTTAAATGTGACCGTGTCATGACAAGCTGGTAGAGAAGCCATCTAAGAGCAATCTTCACTGACAGAACAAACGAAGAAGATAAACACAATAAATAATGCTATAAACATGAAATTATTTGTCTATTCTGAAATTATCAGGTTTCACCATTACCAAGAGGGATCCACTGAAGTAGTTATAGAAAGAATATATATTTAAATCAAAAGTATGTTTTCCATTAATTGACACTTAATATATATAGTTTGCTAATTTAGGGCTTTTGTTCTGACCATGTTTTTACATGTTTGTTACATGTTTTGTTACATGTTTTTAACCATACTACTGGGAACAGTTGTAAGTGTTTGCAGTGCATAGCATTTGCAAAATTGGGGTCTTATTATTGTGTATCCATGCAGATGCACAAGGAAGGATGTGGTGGAAGAAACCTTATTTTTCTCACATCTCTTGCACAGGAGCTTGTCTCAGTCCCTGTCTACATCAAGAAAATGTGCACTGATATAAAGGCATTGATGTAGTTATCTGGATGCAGATCCCTATTCTAGATATAATGCATTGGCATTAAACAGGGATTGCACAAGTGCAGCTTAATTAGGTAGCTTTAATAGATTCATAGAGTTTAAAGCCAGAGGAGACCATTAGATTATCTTATCTGACCTCCTTTATATTCTAGGCTATTAAATTTCACTCAGTTATCCCTGTATGGAGCCCAATAACTTGTGTTTGGCTAAAGCACATCTTCCAGAAATGCATTCAGTCCAGTCATCAAGAGATGGAGAATCCACTACTTCCCTTGTTAGTTTGTTTCAATTAATCCCTTGGAAGGGAGATGAAGAAGAGGAAAGTCTGACTAATCTTCTTGAAGATCCTTTTGGTCCCACAAGTGAGAGAAAGCAGCAAATAATGGAGGTGAACCACAGGATACATGACTGGAGTTAAGTTGAAGGTTTTGGTTTTGTGGAACACTGGGAAACATTTTAGTGGAAGATAGAGCTGTATGAATGGGGTGGCCTGCATTATACAGGATGAGAGGGCTAATCTTATCGGTGGAGACTAGCGGGGCGGCCAGGAGGTAGTTAAACTAATAATGCAAGGGGAAGTTTAGAACCCAAACTCAGTGCAAACTCAGATTCTACACATTGTAAACAAATTGAACTGACATGACAAACAAAGTGAAGAGAAGGAATTTTTCAGTTGCTTATATAGCTACGCTAGGAATCTGAGAAATATGCAAGAGGAATGGAAATTTACACTGATGTGAAGAAAATTGATATATCTGGCATTACTGAAACCTGGTGGGATGCTTTACATGATTGCATTGTTAAAATCACGGGTTATAACTTGTTCAGTAAGGATAGAGTGGTTAAAAGAGATGTATGGGGGGTGTGGTGGGGGGTGCAGGAGGTAAAGACAGCATTATCATTTTTAGCGTAATTGATAATTCAGAAGTGTGGGATCTTGAATGCATAAGAATCAGTGTGTTAAGTAAAAAAGCCCAAGAGAGCCTTCCGGTGAAGATCTGTTGCAGACCACTAACTCAAACCAGAGAACAGGATAAATTACTCTTTAACCATCTGTTTAAAGTGTGTAGAGAGAAAAATTGTGTTATTCTATGGGACTTCAATTTGGGATGCATATACTGGAAGTTTCATACAACCAGTAGTGAAACATTAGAGTGTCTAAAAATTATAGATGATAATTTTCTAATACAAAATGTATTGCATTAGGTAACTATTTTGGATCTCATTATGATGGGCAAAAATGAATTAATCAGACCTTATAATATTCAAGATGGGCAAACAGAATACAGTTCCAATCAGTAATATATATACTTGGGGCTTCAAAAGGCTAATTGCCCAAAGCTGTGGAAATTAAGTGATAGGTATTGAAGAAAAAAATACATAGAAAAATACAAATGATAATTAGGAGTTCTTTGAATCATAGAATCATAGAATCTCAGGGTTGGAAGGGACCCATTCCAGTTCTTCACCACCCTACTAGTGAAAAAGTTTTTCCTAATGTCCAACCTAAACCTCCCCCTCTGCAACTTGAGACCATTAATCCTTGTTCTGTCATCTTCTACCACTGAGAACAGTGTTCATTACATAGCCAAAAAGCCACGATACTACAATTAAAAAACTAACCAAAAAAACGGACAACTTTGGTCAAAAGCCCATCCTGATTCAATAGTGAAGTGAAGGCAGCAATTAGAAAAAAAATGCTTAACAAATAGAAAAAAGGGGAAGTAGATGGCAAGCAATATAGGGTCATTGCTTGGGGTCAGGTATGAAAAATCCTCAGTATCATACCTACAAACTACTCATTTGAAACCCAAGATATGTAAGTAGATCTGGAAATGTCTAGGAAGACGCAATTAGGTTTATCTCTTTTCATTTCTTCCGGTCAGTCCTTAACTCTGATGTTCATATCTCTGAGGTTCTACTGTATCTTAAACTGGTTACATAGGGTACCATTTAATCTAAAATTCCATCTCAGTAATACCTTAATTTACAGCATTTAGGTTGGCCAGAGGAAACACATGTAGAAGAAAAATATCTGCAGATTTCAAACACTCAGGG
Source organism: Mauremys reevesii (assembly GCF_016161935.1). Taxonomy (NCBI): domain Eukaryota; kingdom Metazoa; phylum Chordata; order Testudines; family Geoemydidae; genus Mauremys; species Mauremys reevesii. The sequence continues at coordinate 168,348,304 of NC_052625.1, forward strand.
CCGGTGCCACCATTTAGGCCAACTAGGCGGTTGCCTAGGGAACCAAGATTTGGAGGCGCCAAAAAGCAGCACCCTCAATTTTGTTTAAAGCATTTCAGCGGCCACTGCCCTGGGAGGGAGAGGGAGTCTGAGCCGCCAGCATCCAGCCCAGGGGTGCCCCTGGGTCAGCGCGCCGCCGCCGGCAGCCAGCCCAGGGGTTCCTCTGGGTCAGCGCGCCGCCGCTGGCAGGCAGCTCAGGGGTTCCCCCGGTAAGTGCGCCGCCGGCAGCCCAGGGGTTCAGGCTGCCGGCGGCACGTTGACCCAGGGGAACCCCTGGGCTTCCTGCCTGCAGCTCAGACTCCCTCTCCCTCCCAGCGCAGCGGCCGCTCCATTCCATGCGATTCTTCTCATTGCCAGCGGTGGCGCCGGTGGCTGGGCAGAGCTCCGCAGCTCTGCTTAGCACATGTGGCACGAGCCTTGCAACGGGCGCGACAGCAGGGCTTGTGGAGCTGAGGTGGGGTGGGGAGGTGCCGCACAGCTCCCGGGGGCGGGGAGCTGCCGCGGACGGTGGGCGCCTCAGGGCAAGGGGGGGGAGCTGTTGCGGGGGGGGGCGCCTCAGGTCGGGGGGAGCTGCCATGGGGGGGTGCCTTAGGGCGGAGCTGCCGCAGGGCTGGGGGTGGGGGCACAAGGTGGAAGTTTCGCCTAGAGCACGAAACTTCCTTGCACCGGCCCTGCATACAGTAAGTATAACTCACTTCTTCCATATATAGGACACTTAACGTTTTGTATATTTAGGCTGGAAATTTATCAGTACACTAGATTTAATACATAGAAACAATGTTTGCTGCTTACAAAATTTGCAGATGATCGCAAGCTGAGAGGGGGTGTCAGAACTTTTGAATATAGGATTAGAATTCAAAATGACCTTAATAAATTAGAGAATTGGTCTGAAATCAAGATCAAATTCAATAAAGACAAATGCAAAGTACTTTTACACTTAGGAAGGAAAAATCAAATGCACAGCTGCAAAATGGGGAATAACTGGCTAGGTGGTGATCTCACTGAATAGGATTTGGAGGGCATAGTAGATCACAAATTGAATATGAGTCAATATGATGCAATTTCAAAAAAGTGTAATATTATTTTTAGGTGGATTACCAGGAGTGTTGCAAGAAAGACACTGAAGGTAATTGTCCCACTTTTCTCAGTACTGTTGAGGCCTCAGCTGGAGTATTGTTTCCAAGTGATGGGTGCCACACTTTAGGAAAGATGTGGTTACATTGGAGAGAGTCCTGAGGAAAACAAAACAAAACAAAAAAACTATAAACATTTTAGAAAACCTGACCTATGAGGAAAGATTACAAAAAATGGCCATGTTTAGTCTTGAGAAAAGAAGACTGTGGGGGGACATGATAACAGCCTTCAAATATGTTAAGGGCTACTATCAAGAGAAGGGTGATCAATTGTTTTCCATGCCCACTGGAAGTAAAACAAGCCATAATGGGCTCAATTTGAAACTGTAGACATTTACGTTAGACCAGGGGCGGCTCCAGGCCTCAGCACGCCAAGTGCGTGCTTGGGGCGGCATGCCATGGGGGGCGCTCTGCCAGTCGCCGGGGTGGGGGCGCGGCAGGCAGGGTGCCTTCAGCGGCATGCCTGCGGAGGGTCCACTGGTCCCGCGGCTCCGGTGGACCTCCCGCAGGCGGTCCGCTGGTCCCGCGGTTTCAGTGGAGCCGCGGGAGCACCGGACCCTCCGCAGGCACGCCTGCGGGAGGTCCACCAGAGCCACGGGACCGGCGACCGGCAGAGTGCCCCTAGCGGCACGACGCCGTGCTTGGGGAGGTGAAATGTGTAGAGCCACTCCTGGGGTAGACATTAGTAAAAAAAAAAATATTATTATTATTAAAAGCAGCAAAGAGTCTCGTGGCACCTTATAGACTAACAGAAGTATTGGAGCATGAGCTTTCGTGGGTGAATACCCACTTGCATCCAACGAAGTGGGTATTCACCCACGAAAGCTCATGCTCCAGTACTTCTGTTAGTGTATAAGGTGCCACAGGACTCTTTGCTGCTTTTACAGATCTAGACTAACACAGCTACCCCTCTGATACTTGACTATTATTATTATTACTTTATTATAAGAGTAGATAAACTCTGGAATAGGCTTCCAAGGGAAGTTATGGAATCCCCGTCATTGGAGCTTTTTAAGAACAGGTTGGACAAACACTGTCAGGGATGGTCTAGGGGCATTGGGCCTGGCTCAATGCAATGGGCTGGACTTGATGACCTCTTGAGGTCCCTTCCAGACCTAGATTTCTATGATTCTTTTCCCTTTCCTCTCTTTCCTTTCTACGTGATTCCCAGTGTCCCTCTCACTTTACCTTGCTTTACTGCAACAATTCCTTTTATCTCTTGGCTTCAGCCTCATGTGCCCCTCCAGAAAAATCCAAAAATGAAGTTTTTGTAATATAAATTAAAGAAGTGAATAAAAGTCCCCAAAACCACCAAGATAAGGAACTAACAAGTTGTATACAAGCTGCCATTACCCTGACTACTTTGCTTGTGTGCCATATCAATTTCCCTCTCATGTTATGCTTTTGTCTTATTAGGTCTTAAGGGCCAGGTTTTTAAAGGGATTTAGGTTCCTGAACTGGAGATAGGATCCTAAGTCCATCATGACAGGCACAATTGGCATTTTCAAACCGCAGTTTAGAAACCACCTAATCCCCACTAGGTGCTAACATCTTGATGGCACCTAAGTTTCTACTAGTCAATATTTTCAAAGCAGCATAAATGCAGCTGCCACCTCACAGAGTCCGAGCTGCTCAGGGCTCTATTTTAAGCCAAAGATCTGGTGGTTCCAAAGTGGAATTTTTAACTAGGCTGGGAAACATCTATTTTTCCAGTGGGGACTGATCCTGTTGGTCTGTTCCTAGCATGTCTACGATATCTTTCAGACCCTGCAGCAGAGAGACTGGATACAAGCCACTAATAGGTATTCGGGAAACATGGAATTTGCACAAAAAAAGACAGGGGCACAAGGATGTGTAGGGCAAATATGAGAAAGCTATTGAGAGTAAGCAAGGGACATAGTGCGAGAGAGATGGTTTGGCTGCCTGGCCATAATCACCTAAGACAGGTCAGCTGCTTAACTCTAGGACAGGGTTTGCAGCTGATGATCCTGGCCAGAGGGTAGCACTATCTCTGGTTCATCAGCCAGGCACACTAGGTCAATTACTTAAGTGCCTAAGCATTTCACTCCTGGCTAGCTTAGCATTTCACTCCTGCTCAGCTAGCTGACTTCTGAAAACAACAGACTGGACTTCTACATAGAGTGCTTCTGCCGACATGCACAGGCTGAAATTGTGAAAAAGTAGCATCACTTGCCCTATAACTTCACCCGTGCAGAACACAATTCCATTTACAGCCTCAGGAACAACTCTGACATCATAATCAAAAACAGGCTGACAAAAGAGGTGCTGTCATCATCATGAATAGGTCTGAATATGAACGAAAGGCTGTTAGGCAGCTCTCTATCACCATATTCTACAGGCCATTACCCTCTGATCCCACTGAGGGTTACCAAAAGCAATTACACCATCTGCTCAAGAAACTCCCTGAAAAAGCACAAGAACAAATCTGCACAGACACATCCCTAGAATCTCGACCAGGGGCATTCTATGTGCTACCCAAGATCCATAAACCTGGAAATCCTTGATGCCCAATCATCTCAGGCATTGGCACCCTGACAGCAGGATTGTCTGGCTATGTAGACTCTCTCCTCAGGCCCTACACTACCAGCACTCCTAGCTGTCTTCGAGACACCACTGACTTCCTGAGGAAACTACAGTTCATTGATGATCTCCAGAAAACACCATCCTGACCACTATGGATGTAGAAGCCCTTTACACCAACACTCCACACAAAGATGAACTTCAAGCCATCAGGAACAGCATCCCCGATAATGTCACGGCAAACCTGGTGGCTGCACTTTGTGACTTTGTCCGAACCCACAACTATTTCACATTTGGGGACAATGTGACCTTCAAGTCAGCAGCACTGCTATGGGTACCGGCATGGCCCCACAGTATGCCAACATTTTTATGGCTGACTTAGAACAATGCTTCCTCAGCTCTCGTCTCCTAATGCCCCTACTCTATTTGCGCTACATTGATGACATCATCATCTGGACCCATGGAAAAGAAGCCCTTAAATAAATAATAATTGGAGATATACCTATCTCCCAGGATTGGAAGGGACCTTGAAAGGTCATGGAGTCCAGCCCCCTGCCTTCACTAGCAGGACCAAGTACTGATTTTTGCCTCAGATCCCTAGGTGGCCCCCTCAAGGATTGAACTCACAACCCTGGGTTAAGCAAGCCAATGCTCAAACCACTGGGCTATCCCTCCCCCCTGGAGGAGTGCCACCATGATTTCAACAATTTCCATCCCACCATCAACCTCAGACTGGACCAGTCCACATAGGAGATCCACTTCCTTGACACTACATTGCTAATAAGCAATGGCCACATAATCACCACCCTATGCCGGAAACCTACTGACCACTATACTTATCTACATGCCTCCAGCTTTCATCCAGACCACACCACACAATCCATTGTCTACAGCCAAGCTCTAAGATACAACCGCATTTGCTCCAACCCCTCAGACAGAGACAAACAACTACAAGATCTCTATGAAGCATTCTTACAACTACAGAACCCACCTGCTGAAGTGAAGAAACAGATTGACAGAGCCAGAAGAGTACCCAGAAGTCAGCTATTACAGGACAGACCCAACAAAGAAAGTAACAGAACGCCACTATCCATCACCTTCAGCCCCCCAACTAAAACCTCTCCAGAGCATCATCAAGGATCTACAACCTATCCTGAAGGACGATCCCTCACTCTCACAGATCTTGGGAGACAGGTCAGTCCTCACTTACAGACAGTCCCCCAACCTGAAGCAAATACTCACCAGCAACCACACAACAAAAACACTAACCCAAGAACCTATCCTTGCAACAAAGCCCTGTCCACATCTCTACTCAGGGAACACCATCATAGGACCTAATCACATCAGCCACACTATCAGAGGCTCATTCACCTGCACATCTACCAATGTGATATATGCCGTCATGTGCCAGCAATGCCCCTCTGCCATGCACATTGGCCAAACCAGACATTCTCTACACAAAAGAATAAATGGACACATATCGCACGTCAAGAATTATAACATTCAAAAAACAGTCAAAGAACACTTCAAGCTCCCCGGTCACTCAATTACAGACCTAAAAGTGGCAATACTACAACAAAAAAACTTCAAAACGAGACTCCAATGAGAAACTGCTGAATTGGAATTAATTTGCAAACTAGACATCATTAAATGAGGCTTGAATAAAGACTAGGAGTGGATGGGTCATTACAAAAATAGAACTATTCCCTCACTGTTACTCACACCTTCTTGTCAATTATTGGAAATAGGCCATCCTGATTATCACTACAAATGTTTTTTTTCTTCCTGCTGACAATAGCCCACCTTAACTGATTACACTCATTATAGTTGGTATGGCAACCCCATTTTTTCATGTTCTTTGTGTGTGTATATATATATATCTTCCTACTGTATTTTCCACTGCATGCATCCAATGAAGTGGGGTTTAGCCCATGAAAGCTTAATAAATAAATAAATTAAATAAATTAAATTAAATTAAATAAATTTGTTAGTCTCTAAGGTGCCACAAGTACTCCTCGTTCTTTAAGCACATAACTATCCCTGGACACTCTAAGCAGCATGGAGCAACCTAACTTGGGGCTGAAAATTCCGTTAGGCAGTGGAGCTGCTAGTGTTTAGGCATTGCTCCACTCAATCAAGTGTAACCCATGCTTCTGATGCTTTCCCTTTAAACAGTAGTAGTCAGGGCGGGAGGTGGGGTAGGGTATTTGTTTGTTTTGCCAGAAGACAGGAGCAGCTGTCCAATGTCTCCAGCTAGACTGGGATTAGCAGGAAAAAAAACAAAGAAAAAGTTCACAAAGTCTTGGCACATACTCAGTAGAGTACATCCAAGGTGATGTGGGGAGAGGGACGGGGCGGGGGGGCACTTCCACTCCCAAGTATATTGCAAAAAGTGCCAAACTTTTCAGTTTGTTCAAGCAGACCCAGAAGGACACAGTCATACCAGAAGAGAGAGTTCTGCCTTGAGGGTAGATGTTCATAGACCTGCTTTTACTAATTGCAGCAAGAAGGTAACCACAAGGAGAAGAATACCAGCTTAGTCAAAGAACTGGGAGCTTGTTGCTTGTTCAGCTCAGGATGGTGTGGTAACATAAATGCCAAATCAATGGTGCACGTTTTAAATGAATGGGATTTGTGTCCTGCCCCTTTTGGTACTGAAAAAATCTGTATGTTTGTTACTATTTTTTTTTGTTTGCATAGTATTTGCTGCATTGTTATGATAAGAGTGTGTTTAGATTCATGAAGAGTCCTACGTGACCCTCATATTGTCATCTTATAAATGTCAATATTTTTTTTTAGTCAGAACAGCTTTATTACATTGTGATGTCTTTATTCCAAACTGGAGTAACTCAGGATATGGGAACCCATGACTGTCCATATTTGCATATTTATCTTATGCATTATTATCCACAGGTGGGAATTCTGTTATCAAAACAGACTGAACCCACTCTCTTTTCCTGCAGTAAAATGAAATTATAATGGGCACTTGTGTAGTCAAAGTTTACACACAGGGAACGCTTAAATCCCTTTACATACCTGGCCCTAAGCTCTTTGGAACAAAGATTTGTCTTCCAATATGTTTGTACAGCATCCTAGGTCCTCATCAGATTGGGGCTTTGGAGGCAACCCCAGGATGAATTGTAAACAATAATACATTCATCAGACATTTGTAGTGGGTATCAACATTTTGCACTGCAAGTAGTGTGTTAGAGGAATAAATCAATATACAGATATAGGCACTTGGTCTATCACAGAAACAAAATCACATATGATTTGTCTGCTGGGAAAATGATTCTAGCAGGAGAAAGGCAAGACAGCCAGAAGAATTATGCTAAAGATGAAAAGGAGACAGTGTGGTTGAATGGGTGCTTGTAGACAAAAAAGGACTGGGGTGATGTGGGCAGCAAGTGAAACTGAAAGAGAAGGCAAAATTAATCTTAGGGAGTGGTAAATGGTGCAGGTCACCAGTAAGCACTGTTTCAGCAGGAGGACAGCTGTGTTATTAACTGCTAGTAAAAGCTTTTTCATCAAATGTTAAGGCCAAGATCATCTTGATGTGAGAGTCAGGAACAGAAGAAGAAGTTAAAATCAAGAAATTAACTTTGGTCATAATAACTTCGTGAGAAGTCTAGAATTTGCTATAAAATATAATTTCTAGTTCAAGCATTTGAAAGTGTTGTTAAGGGTAGACTAAATACAAACGCCACACCATCAGTTCAGATATCTAGGAACACAATAGCTTATCTGATAAACTGTTCAGAATGAGTATGAGCTGTTACAGTTCATCTATCTTATTTTTAATGTACCGAAGAGACAACAAAACAAAAACAAAACACAACCCTATTTCCATGCACAACAGATAAAAAATTTAAAAGTGACTATTGTCCCATTTTCAAAAGTGATTTAGGCATTTAGAGCTAACTTTATGAAGAGATGTAGGTGCTTGACATTGCAGACAGACACCTAATGGGATTTACAAAAGCACCTAAGCAAATTAGGTACCTAACACCTCTTGATTGAAGCAATCAGAGTTTGGTACTTAACCTGCTTAGACACTTTTGAAAGCCACTTGGCACCTATCTACATCTTTATGCACTTAAATACTTTTGTAACCTGGTCCTAAGTGCCTAATTCACTCCCAGGTCACTTGGATACTTTTGAAAAAAAAAATCTAATGTATATGTGTGAGACAGGCCATACAGTAACATGCTAAAAAGTTGGAAAAAATAAAGCAACTAAGCATAGATAAATCTATATATAGACATTTTATTTTGTTGTTTAACTTCAAGTTCAGATTTTTAGAGTGGAAATGATTTCTGTTTTGGTAGATGTGTGAGGAATTCTGTTATTTTCCTTTTAGTTCTATTGAGAAACATTGACTAGAAGGAGAAATAGAGAAAAAACTGAAAATGTTTTCAAAATGCATTTTATAAATGGTGAAAGTACTATACATTGTTGTTGAGCAAGAGGGAGAGAGCCATATATCTAAAGTTCCTGATTGTGCGATGTTGTATCTGCAGAACTCTTCAGCCACAAGGTTGGCTTTATATTTTTACCTATATTGTCCACAGAAATCCCACTGAGAGGAAGTGTTAACAAGTGCATCCCTCAGCCCCCCTGGTTATACCCCTTTCCTGGGAGGCACGAACAACCATTTGGGTAATGCTAGCCTCCTATGCTCTCTCAGCAGAATCCAAGGCAAATTGAAACCAGTTTGTGTTGCCATAACCCCTGCTCAAATTCTCCACAGTCAAGGCCTTTGCTTAATGTCTGTTTTTATCCTGGACATCTTTCCACTAGCTAATGATCTGGCTCCATACAAAAAGATGGCTATTGAGAGACTACAGCTCAGGCCACAAGCTAATGCAAACTTCAAGTAAGGCAGAAGCACTGTTAAAAGCCCTGGTAAAACAGACTTACAATAAACTATTGGCCATGTGTTGCCATTGTGAGAATCTTTATCAGAGTAGATTGTGCCTTACAAACTCAGTGCCTTCACAACTGTCTACGCATATTGCATTGCTGAAAAAACAACATGTATCACATCAGTTAAATGGCTATCCATGGAAAAGGCATGATTGAAAGTGATGCAAAGAGCCTTAGTCATGCTCACTGTCTTTAAATGAATCCCATCACTAAAAAGAGACATGAAGGAAGCAATTTAAACAATGATGTCTAACTACCAGCAACACCTCTGTCTTTCTAGTGTCAAAAGTCTGGTAGTTCTTACTCATCCAGATGGCATCATTATCCATGCACTCCTCCAAGGCCAAGAGTGAATTGAATATTGTTGAAGAGAGACTGAGAGAGAAAGAGTTTGTGTTTAATCAGTGTTCTGCTTCTATCCTGTGTTTAGAATTTTACTTACCAGGAGGCTGCATATATACTTAGAATAAGAAAGAACCAAGTTTTGATCCTTGATGGATTTCACATTTCAAATCCCTTTGAGACATGGAAAGATTCTGTTAGGTTTTTTTTATAAATTACAAAACAGTGGGTATTCACTGAAAAAAATATGAAGATATTTGATGACAGCAGGGAAGAATTTCAAGGCAGTGTGCTCACAGGCCTACCATACCAATAGGCAAAGACACTATGCAGAATAGAATACAAAGATTCATGGCCTGCAAATGCTTGTCCCTCGGTGTTTAAAAAATGTTACTTTTTCCTTTTCATATAATTTGCAGAGTGAAGTATAGTTTTGTACCATTCCTTCCCATAGATGAATCTTCTTTCTTCTTCCCTAATTTCTGCCCCACCTTAGAAATTGGTCATTCTATACAGGATTTTATGCCACGTAAATCACCCTACTATCTGAGTACTTTCCAGCAGGCACTAAGCAACGTGACTACCATTTGTCACACATTGTTTGTTCTCTCACTTGCTCCCCAAGGACAGCTGCATGTGGAGTGCAGTCTCTTATTTCAGTAGGGCTCTTGAGGGGTTTGATTAATAAATATATGGTATGTGTTTGTGTTATAGAAACAAGGTCAAAGGAATGCACCTTGAAATTGGAACAGAAAGCGATGAGATTTGTGATGGTTCCTAGTTCTTGGAGAGAGTTTATTTCACCATCTCAGACCAGAGGTTCCATTTTCTGCACAGATGTGCTTTATGCTGCTTGTGGAGAATTCTGTTGCTGGAAGTTTCACTGCTGGAGTACCCCAGGACTATAGTTTTCCACTATAGTCTCCCTCTGGAAGCTTTAGGCAGTCTTTTAGAGTATGTTTGTAGTTTGAGCTGAAGGTATAACTTCCAGCTCAGAAATATGTATGTGCACTAACTAGACTTTATCACTACAAGTAATGTCAGCTTTTATATTATAATAAAATAGCAACCATCAATATACAATATATTAAATATTAAAATTAATATACTATAAAAGTTGAAATAATCAAAATGAAACATGTTCAACCTTATCAAAATAAAATGAGACAATACAATCATTTAAATGTTTTGTCGTCAAAAACTTGTAATCAAATGCAACATATTTTGATTTTAACACACTGGCATTTTTTGAAGGAAAACTGTTCGACCTGAAAATTTTCCACCAGCTCTGCTAGGGCATGATCTCATTCTCTGGATTTTCTGCTCAAGGAGCTGATGGGAACAAGATTAGCTAAAACCCAGCAGACCAGAGTTATTCCTACTTGATATATGCCATCTGTCCTTAACTTTTGCTTATAGCTGTAGTACATGTTTTATAAAAAATATATGGGTTATTTGGAGGGGACTAAAGCACAATGCTCCAAGGAGTTCCTGCTGAGATGATGCATCAGTCAGGGTTATAGCTTAAAGCTATAAATTAGCCCTTTATTTTGAAGGTAAAAAAGATGAGATGATGAAATTCAGAAGGCTGACTTAGCTGTACACTGGAGCTCTATCCAGCAAAGCATATGCATAATTTTGATCATGTAAGTCACATACAGGTCAATGTGATTAATGCATTGATATGCTATATTATTATGTAAATGATACACTGCTTCTTTTGCTATGACTATGTTAATTAAATTTTCTCCATAGGTGATTGGTAGAACATTATTACATATATAAAAAAGAGGGATGAAGATCATCATCATCATCTCCTACCAATATCCCTTTTTGCCAGTTCCTGTGTTAATCAAGGTCCTAAGAATATCAAAGGCCATTAAATTTCACCCAAATACCCCTATATTGAGCCCAATGACTTTAATTAGACTAAATAATTTCAGTCCTCAAGGGATTAGACTGTGTGACACAGGGAGAAAACAGGTGAGACCCAGCTGCCACCAATGCCTGAGCCCCCTGCAATGGCAAAGACTTGATTAGGTGAGATTCACCCAGAGGATTCTAGCAGGAAATCCATGCTGCCAGGGAAGGCAGAAATCCCCCAAGGTCCCTGCCCAGCTGACCTGGAAGAAATCATTCCTGACCTCAATATGGCAATTTGTTTGACCTTGAGCATGTGAGCTGGAGACACCAGCCAGTCATGTGAGAAAGGATTCTCACCTTTCCAATTCAAACCACTGGAACATTCTGTCCTATGTCTCATCTTCAGCTGTGGCCATTCTCTGATGCTCCAGAGGAAGTCAACATGCAAAAGAAACAAACAAAAAACAGACTACTTTTGGCCAATTATTCATTGAGGAAATAATTTCCTTCCTGTCCAGCTGAAGCATGAGACTTGAGCTTGTATTGAAAATCCAGTGTGCATGTGCAACCAACTATATTAAAACCATTATAACTAACTCCTCTCCCCTCCCCCAAAAAAACACTAATTTTCACTAGGATCACCAAAAGGCCTGCTGACAATTTAAGGGATATATTCTAGACAAATTTCAAATCTCTATGGCTGAGGCATTAGAGACGCACAATATAGTTGCAAACTGTTGTTTGATATTTTGTTCTCTATCCTTGAAAATAGCTTATATTATTTCATGCAGCCACAGTGCTGAAATAAGAACAGTCATATGGATGGATTTTAAGAGGCAGGCTGCAACTTTTATTAAACTTAAACACAAAGGAGGAATGCTACCCGCACATCATCCATATTATCTTATACCAGGCATTTAATTGGTTCCAGGGTAGGGGTTGCAAGGGTCCTTCCATATAATCTGTAATTTGGGGTAGGCTTTCCTCAGGACTAAGATTGTGCTGACTCTTGCCAACCCCACCCACATCCAGTGAGGACATCAGAGCATTCTGTAGGGTGGGGACCTCAGCCCTCGAGGGCCACAAGGTCTGATTTTAACCTCTGATCCCAAAGGCCATAACCAACATCTGGGAACAGTTCATTTGACCCTTTTAACCGCACTAGAAATTGGCCACAGGAGGCACCAGAAATTAGCTTGATTGTTCTCCACCAGCCATGCCACGATACATCAGAACTCCTGCCCAATCCATTCTCTCATGTTCCAGAGCCATATGTCAGCACCTCCAACTGACAAATGTACACCATCATCCCTAAAAAATTGAGGCCAGTGTTAATAGATGTCCCTATGTTGTATCACTGAACCCCCAGTCTCCAGGAATATCTTGGTGACTTCCCTATTCACCCTCTCACTAGACTGGTCCATGGGCTTTGGGTCTGCAGCTGCCAGCCAAATCTGCCTCGAAAGCATTCCTGACCATACTAACCTAATCTCTAGCCACAATTGCCTAATCAAGCTAACATACCTCTGGATTCTGTCCTTAAGTTGATTCCTGTGCAGCCTCCAAGATCATTCTCTACAAGGTGAATAACCAGGATGAGAGGTGGGTCCATACTGGTTTGTCAATGAATGCAGAAGTGGCATGAGCTTATCCTACTGGATGTCTTTTCTGCCAAACTACTAGATGCAAGCAACTTCAGTTCTAAAGCCCAGCTGAGATCTGTCTGCCATCCTGGCTTTCCTCTTGTGAGCCCAACACACTATACAGTGCCTGCAGATCCAAAACTTGCATACACTTTGGGTACCCTCTGAAACAAAAAAGTGCATTGAATTAGTTACATTTTGCCATTCCCTGCCATCTTTTCCTTGATATGACACAAGGCCGGTGACATCTTTATTTTCAGCACTATATTCCATGCAACTTCCATGGGCCAAACCCTCTGCAGCCACTGATGTTGCTGTCCTGTTCTTGAAAGAAAGAGTACCAAATTTACCAGGTCAAGACCTCAATAGCTCAAGGTTTTTCTCAGTAACACAGCACATAGCTTCCTGACAAGGTATCAGTCATCACCATTTGTGAAGAGCAGTCCTGGTTGCTGGCCCTAGATTTTTAGCAAGGCTTTTACTGCCTTGATGGGGCACATGTGTTCATCTGCACATTCCTTCAACGTCACCTAAGTCTCTTTTACCTTCTGGTCAATTTTTGAGTATCTTAAGTGCAGGTACATTGCTCCTGAAGATAGGTGTATGTCCTTTAAGTTCCATTCATGCTGGGACCTATCTGCAGCTGCCAGAGTCACTCTAAAAGCATCAAAGAAGGCAACAACAAATGCTGCCCTAAATAAAATGGCCTCTGTCCTACAGCTGCAGGCCCATGGCCCTTAATAAGTTGGTCAGGGTTTCTCCTGTTATGGGTAACCTGTAATCCCTCCAATGCCCACACCTCCTTGACCACCCTTCTAAGAGCTATCATAGTATAAAATGTCTCTATGGGTCTGGGAAACCTGTTAGCCTACTCCCATAGGAAAAGCCCACCAGCCAGCCAGAGATATCACAGGGAGCCAATCCACAGTTGTCCAAAGACACCTACACACCAGGTAGTATGATATGTGTTATGGGCCATCACCCAAAAGAAGCCCTTCCTGTGCCCTAAAGTCCAAGAACGCTGTAAGGCTGGTCTTACAGGCCTTCAGAGTCCATGCGACAACTGAGTTCTCGACTAGGCCCACACCTGTCATGAGCCAAGGTTCCAGAGTTATTGGGGCATTGCCCATGGATTCCTGCTGACAAGCGGGGTGAGTTCCCGGAGTTGGGCAACATAAAATCAAGATAAAGCATTGGCAACAACATTATCCACTCCTGGGACATACAGTGCATATGAGAAAGGATATTAAACTGCAGGCAGTGTAAAACATAGGCCAGCACCAGACTCATCACCCAAACAGTTTTAGTTGATTGTCCATTTACAATATGGAGCACAGATTGGGTTGTTGCACCAAAACCAGATTTTTTTGTTCTGAAAGTTTTCTCCCCAAATAGTGACTGCCACCAATATAGAAAAAAAAATGTGGAAGATGATTTCCCTTGAAATACCCATCAGCCGTCCTGCTTTCTGGCCACCTCTGTACACACTGCTCTCCTTGAAAATAAACTCCCAAACCTATGTCTCCCATGGTGTCAGATTGTACCTGCCACTCCGTCTTGAGCAACCCATCCAAACGCCATATTGAAAACCTCCATTAAACTCCTCCAGGAATGTTTCCCATACTTCTAAGTTTTTCTTCATTTCCCTTGTCATTCTAAGAAGTGGTGGGAGTTTTGCACTCCAGAGGAGGCCAATATATATGGGCACAGAATGACAGACCAAAAGTCACCACATGTAGTAGTGCCCCCAAACCATCTGTAATTCCTTCTGTGTAATTTTCTTTGCCCCTTTGACAGCCCATAATAGTACCCTGACCAATTTCAATTTCTCTTCAGGTAACTTGGAAACACCCTGAACTGTGTCCAGTCCAGTGTCCAGGTATGTTAAACTTTGGGAAGGGCCTTCTGCCTTCTCCATGGCAAGGGAGACACTGAGGTGCTCAGCTAGGCTCTGGAATGCTTGAAGTAAGTACTCACAGCAGTATGTCTCTACTCTTTCCACAGACAAGAACTCATTGAGAAAGTGCACTGCATGATGCAGGAGCAGGGCCGGATCCAGACCCCAGCGCGCCAAGCGTGCGCTTGGGGCGGCATGCCGCGGGGGGCGCGCTGCCTGTCGCCGGGAGGGCGGCAGGCGGCTCCAGTGGACCTCCCGCAGGCATGCCTGCGGACGGTCCGCTGGTCCCGCGGCTCTGGTGGACCTCCCGCAGACATGCCTGCGGATGCTCCACCGGAGCCGCAGGACCAGCAGACCCTCCGTGGGCACGTCTGCAGGAGGTCCACCGGAGCCGCGGGACCGGCGACCGCCAGAGTGCCCCCCGCGGCGTGCCACCGTGCTTGGGGCAGCGAAATTGCTAGAGCCGCCCCTGTGCAGGAGACTCTTGCTCATAATTGCTCATTCCAACATGAAGCCAAATCTTTCGAAAGTAGCACATGACACTGAGCACCCCATTGGCATGACTTCATTAAAATAGTAGTGGCTTTCAAAGAGAAATCCAAGCAATATAAAGTCCCTGGGATGCACTGGAAGCAACTGGAATGCAGAAAGGATGTTGTAGCTAGCTAACATTGCCCCAGGGCCATGCTCCTTTCCCATGGCTACCATAGCATCAAATAAGGAGTATCTCACCAAACAGAATTGGTGGCAAAGATAGTACTTTACTAATGAAGCCCTGGGGGTAGGAGAAGTGATGAATAAGTCAGTATTCCCCCTTCACCTTCTTTGGTTCCATACCCAGGGGAACTATACACAAATATGAAACTGGAAGGCATAGAAAGGGGCCAGGTACTCTCCTGAATGCCACTTACATAGTGATCTTTGGCTCAAAGCCTTTAACAGATTTCAAGTTCTCTGCCCAGGAGCAGCACCTCACTCTTTCATATGGCTATTTGAAGACTATCTGAAAATCCATTCTATAAATAAGTTGTGGGTTGTTGGTTAGGGTAGCCAACTGCACCAACAGACTCAGCCCTGGCAGGGCCACCCTGGGACACAGGGCCTTCTTCAGCCACCATAGTGGCATAATGTGACCCCCATGGCCTCCTCCAACTACAAGCAGGAGAAGGTGGGGTCCACAGCTGCAGGCCCATCTGGGCTGCATCGCCCTGGGATCTGGCTGCCCAACAACTTCCCCATGAGGCCTCAGGCCTTCCCCCACTCTTGAACAGGGATGGTGGCAGGGGGAAGCTCAAGCGGAATCCCTCCATAAGGGGGATCCTGCTCTGATGCCTGGCACAGTCCCAATGCTGGAGTGCAGGGGTTTGACTCCTGCAGAAACACAGAGACAGCCCTGCAGGGACAGACCCTCCATCTCTGTGGGAAAGGAGTCCTGTGGGATGTGATATGTAGAATGTATATTTTAGGTGTTGGGACATGTGAAAAGATGTCTGTTTGTCTATCAAAGAAAGAGTACAGACTGGTAAAAGCTAAGCCAGCAACATGATTGGGTGAACAACTTGGTCAGCAATCTGATCAAGTAAACAACTGAGTTAGCAAACGAATCATAGTGCTAGGCAGTAAAAGTGTTTATACAATATATATTGAATAACTTTGTAACAGTATATTTAAGGCAAACTCCTGAATGTGGGGGCACACTTGTATTTAACTGTATGAGGTGCTGTGTTTTGATGGACTGATCACTCACTGACGCAGCGAATAAACAACATACTTTCAGCTCAAGAGTCAGTCTGTGAAACTGTGTGTTTTGGGTAGCAGTGAAAAGAACTGGTCAGCATATCCCAGCATCCTTGCTTACCTTCTTCTGCATCCTGAGACCAACTTTTACTGCTGCTGCTGGAACAGTTCATAGCCCTTTCTGTCAGGGCCGGCTCCAGGGGTTTTGCCACCCCAAGGAGCCAAAAAAAAAAAAAAAAGCCGCGATCGCGATCTGCGTCAATTCAGCAGGAGGTCCTTCGCTCCGAGCGGGAGTGAGGGACCTTCCGCTGAATTGCCACTGAATCCCTGAAAGTGCCACCCCACTCCTGAATTGCCGCCCCAAGCACCTTCTTGGTAAGCTGGTGCCTGGAGCCAGCCCTGCTTTCTGTGTTGGAACAGTGCCAAAAGAGTCTCCACATAGCCCCTGGCCCAGCTTAAAGCCCTGGTAGCTGGGAAATGTGGACCAATCACCTCCTCTCCCTGCCCATTGGTCAATGGATGCCAGAGACTCCAAGCGGGGAAGGAGTGGAAGAGCTACCAAGTGTACCTCAATGATTGTCTCCCTCCTTCCCTGCTAAGGCTGTCCCCTCAAGTTCCCCTGCCGGGTGAGTGGCATTTTGCTCAAGCTTTCCAGAAATGTTCTTTCCTGAGCTGAGAATTAATCTGCCAAATTGCAGCCTGCAATCTAAATCACTGACAAAGTTATAAGATGATGAAAAGGAAATGTTTGTGAAACTTAATCCTAAGTGACGCTCTGACTATGTACCTCCCACAAAGTTTGTTTGTTTGTAAGACCAGCAATCCTCAAGCAGATCATGACACATTGAATTCAAACTGTGATTGGTGCCTTCTCTTTAATTTCTTCTATTTTCTTTAGACACATGAATGCAGGGCTTTCTTTCACGCACTGTATATAAGCAGGCATTTTCATGAAGCTGTTAAAATTCTGAATAAGTATTGCTGTTTGTTGTTTTATTTGAAGTAATTTTCCCTTCATATAAAATATCTATTCTCCTCCACTTGCTTAACTGAGACGAATTAATACAACCTCTTTTAAAAGAAAAAGGCATTTAATTCTATTTAAACTTATTAGTGTTTTTTCATCATTTATGTCCATTTACACTTGAATCTGCAGAACCAGTTTTTGCCAATTGATACCATATTAGAGAATAATATATCATCACAGTAATGGCATTTTGATGATGTATTGCATTAATTCATCACTAGAGCAAGAGCGCTTTGTGATATATTGTAGTATCAGGGCAATGGCACAATGATGATGCAGTACTCACTGATAATGCTGACCAGTGTGAACAGATTCCCATTTTCTCAAAGTTTTAATAAAAGTATACATTTCCAAATGGCCTGCTTAAAAAGAGTTCATCAGTTCAGAAAATAGGAAGAAAGTTCTCAGAAAACATCAGTACCCTTCTAAATGTAGAGTTTGAGAAGGTACCTTATGGGTACTTTGCTAGAAATGCAGACCATTCACAATGGCACAGTGTAGCTTTGGGGTTTTAAAGTGTTCCCATTCTGGTTGCTTTGAAGCATAATCTATAAAGGTTAGAAGATACTGACAGCAGTAAAGATTGAGTTTGTCTATTTGTGCACATATCACATACATAAGGAACAGCAGCAGTACAAGCTTTCCATACAACATATCTCCATTATACACCAGCCCGGACCTAGAGGGAGACACCCCTACATAAGAAATTGAACTATACAATCAAACTAATTTAACATAGGTCACCAAGTAGCTCTCAGACTATAGAGACTGAGTATAGATTCAGAATCTACAATTCAGGGTACCATTGCAATGAAAATGAATAGGAGCCTTTGGCATTCAGGAATGAGATATATTAGGATGGAATTCCGTGTCACTGGAGAGACAGATAAATTTAATAGCACCTTATAACAAAATTAAATTTTACATTTCCAAAATACGAATGATGATTCAAAACATAACTGTAAATCCTAACAAATTTGTGAATCATCACACAAGAAATTTAATATGATAGTTCAAATTCACTTCTGCATCAGTGGAAAGTAATTTCTCCAGAGTACATTTTTTGAGTCTTGAATCATCTCCTGAGTGATTTTTTTTCAACAACTTTAGTTTGTAAACAGGGCCAGCTCCAGGCACCAGCCAAGCAAGCTAGTGCTTGGGGCAGCGGATTCCAAGGGGCGGCATTCCCACAGTTTATTTTTCCCCCTTCCCTGCTCCAGCCGCCCCACAGGTTTGTTCCCCCCCCCCCTTCGCACCTCCAGCTGGCCCACAGGTTTGGTTTTTTGTTGTTTTTTTTTTGCTTGGTCGGCAAAAGAGCCAGAGCCAGCCCTGTTTGTAAATATGTGATCAGCCAATAATTTTGGCTTTACAAACAAGCGGCCTGCATCTCCATTCCATTAGACAAGTTATTTGTTGGTGTAACTTCACTGAATAAGTTACACTGGTGGGAAACAATATAACAGACTGGCAATTGAAGGCCAAAGTAATTAAAATGAAGGTCATGTCTGCAGTCCCAGAAAAGCACTGCAGCAAACCAGGTTGTACCATTGACAATACAAAACTAAAGGCAGCAGGATTACTTTTCTGGGGAGAATGTAGTTAGATAGTGCACTCATACATGGAGTGCTGCCCTGTATCAGGAAAACCCACTCTGCTTCACTGCAATATTATAGCTGAAATCACAGCAAGTGTTCTTAGCACTGCTGGGGATAGCTATGAAGGTGAATACAACAAGATTCGTATAAGCAAAAACACCCCTTTGACTCCATTGGTAAAATATGGTAGTTCTAGGACAAATTTTAGAAGGAGTCCTTTAACCTTCCTTAGCTGCAAAAGTGCTCATTAACTCAGGGCAATTCTGGAGAGTCCCCTCAGTCACATTGTGGTTGCTGCGCTATTCAGAGAAGTGCAAACCCAACTTGAAATTTTTGCTGCTTCTTTGAACACTTTTCTTGGACTGTGCCCAACACACTTCAAGGTAGAACCACTAGGCTGTTTAACTGATTCATATATTCCAAGGCCAGAAGGGACCATTGTGATCATCTAGTCTGACCCCCTGCATAACACAGGCCATAAAAGTTCCCCCAAAATGATTCCTAGTGCATACGTTGTAGAAATAATGATTTACAGTCCAATTGGAATGACAAATATGATGTGCAGCTGTGAATAATGCACATAACTGATGTGAAAATACCGGTAAATGTCTTTATTCTATTTTTTTTTCTGAACGAGACAGTGTCCCTGGTCCCATAACAAGACTATCCTTTCTGTTAATAGAAAATAGTTCAGATTACTAAAATGCTCAGAAGATGGAATGTAGATGGCATACTAAGCCAAAGTCCCTCATGCATTATCGGCACACATCTATTAAAATATTCATACTTAGACAAGGATCGCTATAAGCCAGATGAGCTGACTCACGCAATTGAAACACTTAGTCGGGACACTTCTTTAAAGGTATCCTTATATTATATTTCTCAGTGTCTGTATACATAAAGATGCCATCAACCCTCATGTATTACAGAATAAAACATAACCCATCCTGCACTACAGTACTGTGTTTGCTTTCTTTCTCTCAGTACAGTAATATCTGTTTTAGAGTGAAACAAGTTTTGCTATGCTTACTTGCATAGCTTTTGCTTATTTGCTTTTTATTTCCTCATATTTAATTGCAGTAAAGAGAGCAATATTTTTAATTGCAGCAAATAGCTGATTAAAAGTTTTAAATATGGCAAATAATCATTCCAAACTCTTTTCCATTTCTGACCTTGGTAAATTAAACTAAAATTTTGCAAAATTTACAAAAAACAAAGGTCACCTCTCCATAATTATGATGAATCTGCTAATAAATATACCATATAATACATCTTTTTGTATAAACTGAACAAAAGCTTTGCAGAGTTAAAAAGCAGAGTTACATAGAAAGGGAGAAAAATGAAGAAATATAAACTGGGCCTTTCAAAGGGGCATAAAAGAGTTAGAAGCTCAGTTCCTCTTGGCTTTCAGTGGACATTGGGTGCTTATTTTAGGGTTTTACACTCTCAGCCAAGGGTAAAATTGGCAAAGCAAGGGTAAAATTGGAAGGCAGAAACTGGGTACCAGAGCCAAGGGTCAAGATGGAGTCCATAGTTAGGAGCTAGAGCCCAGGGTCAAAATCAGAGGTCAGGAACTGTATACCAGAGCTTGGGGTTGAGACAGAGTCCATAGTCAGCAGCCAGAACCAAAGATCAAGAACTGGAGTGAGCAGGGTATCAGAGAAGGGGAGGATCAAGGCAGGAGATAGAACAGAGGCAAGGCTGGTGCAAGGCAGAAGCAACAGGAACAAGGTAACACAGGCACAATGGCAGGAGCATTGAGAAGCCGCTGTTGCTGGCTTAAGAGTCAGACTGTTAGCCTCTGCAGCCTATCAGGTTGCATGGCTGTACAGATTAGGCTTCCTGAGACTAACTCTGCTGCAGACCCTGATTCCTGACATCTACATACCTTTAAAAATCTGGTCCATTTGTTTCCCTGTTTCCATTTGAACCACACAGTCCAGAGTCAGAAAGTAGTCTCTGGAGTTGTGGAGACATAGGGCTTCAACGTACATGGCCCCATACTCTGCCAGATCTCATAAAATCTGTACGTTCTGGGGGACTTCCCCCACTGCCTATTCCAGTGGGATGCAAATCCAACTCTGACAGAATGGTCTAGGCAAATTTCCACTTTGGGAACCTCAGAAAGCTTCCTCCCTCTGACCCTTCCCAAAGGAGAGGAGATGTGGCATATTGTTAATAAATGTAGATGAAATTCTACTTGGCAAAGGCTTTTACAAAATGTTCCAACTGTTTTGTGAAAAAAGCAACAACTTTTGCCTTGGCATTCTTTGCTAAAATATTAATTTGCCTGAACTGTGGCCTTTGCCAGCACACGTTCATGTCAGCTATCATTGTCTCTCATTGAATCAATTCTAATTTACATCTGTTCCTTGAGGTCCATAATTTATCTTTGACAAAGTCATAGCTTGTTGGCTCATTAATCATACCAAAATTTTAAACTTTCAGAGTGACTATGGGCTGCTCAGTACCTGATAGAATGGATTTTAATGTTGAGGTTAATCACTGGTGCATTTTGAATTCTGCACTACTGTGGCTGCTTATCATGCAGGCACACATTGATTTACCAACCTCCTTGCAATGCGAGTAACACCAGTGTCATGTATATTTACAAAAAAGTAGCTTCTCTAGCAAGCATTCATAATTGGCATTTTCCAACAGAGCAAGAGTTTGCCCAGCAGTTAGAGCTCATGCCTGGGAGACAGGACTTCTGGGTTCTTTTCCTCATTTCACCACTAATTACCATGGACAAATTAGTTTGACCTTTATGTTCTTCAGTCTGCTTACCTGTGAAACAAGGATAATAATGTTTGTGAAACATTCAGATACCACAGCGATGAGTGACACTGAACACCCTATAAAGGAAGAAAAAATTCTCATCCAAGCCAAGAGATGGGGCCATAACAATAAATATTGATCAGATGTCTCATTGAGTGAGCATTCTCCATTCTTTGCACTGGAAGAAGCCAGAGCCATGCAGAAAAATAATATCTGATCTCTGAATATGGAAAGCCTGTATGGATATGGAAAAAGAAGCAGAATAAAGGCTCATAAACTCTATTTTTGATGTTTTCTAACTTTTCAGTGATTTACTTTGCAAAGTAATGTTCTTTTATTGTTGAATTGTGTGTGTGTATGGTGTTGTGTGCACACACGTGTGTTTCCCATGGTTCTTAAAAATAGTAATGAGGAAGAAGAAATTTGATTATGTGCATCATGGAATAGGTTCAGAAGCCAAGAACACTTCCTTCTTTCATATGCACATTTCCATGAAAGGAGGCAGGACTCTGTTAGTGCTGTATCAAAGAAAGTCAGACTGTGCCCTGCCTCTTTCCATACACAACATACTTTCACACATTTTATGGAAGGAGGTATGGCTTATATTATATCCCACAAGCTCTTACATAAGGAAATGGAAATTCTTACTCAAGTTGCTTATGTGAAAGTCCAATGGAATACCGAGAGATCATCCAGTCAGCAGAAATTTCCATGCGATTTATATACATAGGCATACGTGATTCCAATGGAATGTTGGGAGATCACTACCTTGATTATTTAACACAATCCAGTGCGCTTTTGCAAATTACATTTATAAAGCCCTTATAACATGGCCAAATTAAAACTAATCTTCAGCAGACAACTCAAAGGCACATCTAGGATCTAGGGATTATGGATTAAAATTGAAAAGCACCTAAAGAGCATAAGTCCCATTTTTAGGGAAACCTAAATGCCTAACTCATTCCTAAATCAGGGATTTTGTAAAAAAAAATCATTCTGTTCCTGCCAAATTTTGGAATTCCAGAATCCGCTGCTGAGACACTAGAGCTGATCAGAAAAAAAATCACACATTTTTGTCTTAGAGTAAATGTACAATTTCCCACTCTTTCCATGCTGAATACATCTCACCATTTTAACTTTCTAGCTCAGACCAAAGATTCCAGTTTCCATCTGAAAAGGTAAAGCTCCAGAGAAGTTATAAGAAACTGAAAATAACTCTCTAAAATGGAAATGCTCGGGCAACATTAATACAGTCATAACTTCATGTTCCCCCTATGAATAACCAACCTCAGAGACATGAACTGGTATTGCCTGTTTGTGCTTATGAAACAGCTTTGATTAAACATGACCTTCTGAAAATCTGTAATGTAATTATTACTAGGAGTGGGGGAATGACTACTACAACTATGAAAAATGATAGAAACTTATATTCCTCCTCCTGGCTATAAATAGGATTTATATTTTTTTCTGTTGTAAGATATTAAAAGTGATAACACTTCATATGTGAATTGTGAATCATGTCAAGAATATAAAGAAATACTGTGTTCACTTAGGCCCCCTCTTATACATCATAAACAATAGTTTTTAACATTTCTCAAATTAGTTTCCGATATAACTTGTAGTAAATAGATTTATTACTATTTTCTTGCTCTGTAAGTTATTAAAATGATAATACCTTATACTGTATATGACATAAGAAATGTAAGGAAACAGCATGTTTTGTTGATAGGAGTCTCATATTTTTCATATATTAGATTTTCAGACAGCAGCATGTTCCCACATTTGTTATAGCAAACAGTTTATATTGCATTTCCTCACATAATACTTCATATGCAACACATCACAAATGTAAAGAAGCATGGTGTATGAGTTCTTGGATCTGTCTGGAGGTTGAATATTTCATTTGTAGAGAACCTGATGGATAGAAGCAAAGCACCTTTTTGATTGTTTATCTATTAGCAGAGTTGAAAGATAATGCTATCCATCCCATGCTCATCACCTCTATATTTTCATGTCTAATTCCAGATAAAAGCTGCACAATATTGGCATGTCCATTTAAGTTGATTCTAGACTATATTACTGAATGTACCAAGGAACAATGTGTTCACTATCTGTAGCTCTCATATAAGATTTGCAAATTAAATATAATTAACATTCACGGTATGACCAATCATGATATGGCTATTAAAGATGTGGTTGGATTGTGCCCATAGTAAGTGGTGATTACTGTCTGATGAGCACTAGGAGATGGTGCCTTACCGAGAGCTCCCTAGCTGTATTTGGGGAAAGTAATTTGTGATTCCTTTTTTAAAAAGCTGGATCGTCCTGCTTTTGAGCTCAATGGGACTACTTAGGGCAGGGGTGGACAACCTGAGCCTGAGAAGGAGGCAGAATTTACCAATGTATATTGACAAAGAGCCACAGTAATATGTACTGATTATATACATATATATATGCACACACATAATCATATAAGTTGATCCTGTATATTTATTATACATTTATAATGTATAGTTATACACTAATAACAACTTAATCTTTTACATAGTGGGAATTCAGGCAATCTTTGCTTTCAACAATTCCCTTGACATTTGGTTTGCATTCAGCTGTGCTCACATGCAGCAGTTCTCTTAAGTGGCTGTCTGTCAAAATGGATTGGTGCTTGAATTTCACGTATTTGAGTGTCGAGAAAACAGACTCACAAAGATAGGTTGAGCAAACATTGAGATTAATTTTAGGGCTGCACTTCTGACATTGGGGTATTTATCCTTTGGTACAGATTTCCAGAAAGTAAGGGTCCCCTCTGTCTTCTGAACAGATTTCAATCTGTCGTCTTCCGAGAGTTCTGTTATTTCCATCTGGGATGTTGCTTCGTCAGTGACTAAAGGCAGCTTCGACAATTGGCTTCAGCACTAAAAGGGTCAATCAGAAATCTGATTTGAGGTCTTTTCTGCTGCAAATCTTGGAATCTTTCCTCAAAACTGTGCTTAAGATCTTTAATCACGCTCGCATACCTAGCTGTGCTCCATTTTAGGGGTTCTGCTGCATCTTCTTTTGATCTGGCTTGAACTTGTGACATTGAGGGAAAGTATGTCAGCTCTCCCTCAAGCATTTGTCTGGGAAACAAGTGCAGTTTGTTCATGAATGCAAATATGGCTTGCATTAGATCAGACAGCAACCGGAATTTTCCTTGTAAGTCCTCATTTAGTTTATCCAAATGCAGCAGCATGTCTGCAAGAAATGCCAAGTCTGGAACCTATCCTGGATCTGTAAGCTTGGGGTGAATTCTGTGCTTCTCCTCCATAAACAATTTTACTGGTTCCAGGAGCTCAAAAAAACAGGAAATAACTTTACCTCTCGAAAGCCATCAATCTGCACAGTGAAATGGCAAATCGGCAGGGAAGTTATCTTCATCCAGTTCTTCAATTACATTTTGAAATTGTCTGTGATTGAGTGCATTTGAGAGACTGAATTTCATAATGTGCAAGACAGGTTTCATGAGGTGATCAAATTTGAGATTTTTAGATACCAGTTACTCCCAATGAATAATACAGTGAAATGTCCAAAATTTGGGAAAGCACTCGTCAGACTTACAAAGCCCTACTAATCCATTCGCAGATCCCCACATGGACAGAGCCCCGTCTGTTGCAATGGCAGTGAGCTTCTGTAAAGGGAAGTAGCTTTCCACAACTACCAACATCAACATTTCCTTTAGATCTCATCCACATGTTCTGTCCTTTAGTGCAGTGGTTCTCAAACTTTTGTATTGGTGACCTCTTTCACATAATAAGCCTGACTGTGACCCCCCTTATAAATGAAAAACATATTTTTATATATTTAACACCATTATAATTGCTGGAGGAAAAGTGGGGTTTGGGGTGGAGGCTGACAGCTCGCGACCCCCCATGTAATAACCTCATGACCCCCCGAAAGGTCCTGATCCGCAGTTTGAGAACCCCTGCTTTAGTGACAAGCTATTGAGAAGTTCTTCCCTTACAACTCAGTCATCAGACACAGTGCAGACAAATATTGATAATAAGGTTTATCCTGTGCATGGAAAGACTCATCCAAAGCGATGCTCAAATACTCACACTGCTGAAGTTGCAAGTGCAGTTGCGATTTGATGTCACTGTTCAGGTAAGAGATTCTGCGTTCTGTTGTGTGGTATGAAAGCTGCAGGCCAGAAATTTTCTTCTGTAGATTCTCATTCTCTGGTGACAGGATTGAAATCACATCAGTGAGGCATGTTGTTATAACCTCGCCTTCAGAGTAGGGCTTTTTAGCACGGGCTGTGTGCCAAGCCACATAATAGAAGGCTAACATTTCAGTTGGTGACCGGTTGGCAAATCTGGTGGGAAAACTGAGCTTTTACATTTGTTTGTTTTTTCAGTTTTCAGTTTTAAAGTGTGGAGTTCAGAATTTGGAATTCTTGATCCATATGTGCATGGCTCAAAGTGAAATGACGCTGCAAGTTTGAAGATTTGAACTGAGAGATACATGTCTAGCAAAGAAGACACACGGCCTTACCATTACACTGAATGAAAAAGTACTTATTCTCCCACTCTGGTTGGCAGCCTCAATTTTCATCTGTGTATTTTCTTTTCGGTTTGTACTTGCCTTCCATTTAGATTAAAAATTTCCACACCAGCTAGTTACTGTGTGCTTTATTCAAGGAGACACTGGTGCTGGCCAGGAGGTGCTGGACTCCTGGCTCTGTCCCAGGCCCTGCCCCCCACTCCACCCCACACTCACCTCCATCCCACCTCTTCCCACCCCCTCCCCCAAGTGAGCTGTGTCCTGGCTCCTCCCCGCCCCCAGCCTCTTGAGCATCACAAAACAGCTGATCATGGCAGGCAGGAGGCACAGGGAGGGAGGAGGAGGTGCTGGGGGAGGGATGGGGAAGGCTGTGCACTGTGTCATCTCTCCTCCCCTCTCCCCCTCAGAGCCTCCTCAACACTGAGAAACAGCTGATCGTGGCGGGCAGGAGGCACTTGGGAGTGAGGAGGAGGCGCAGATTGGGGGGACCGCCAGCAGGTGGGAGGCACTGGGGGATGGAGAGGGGGCTGTTAGGGCTGCCGGTGGGTGCTGAGCACCCACCATTTTCCCCCAGAGTCAGGTCCTAGTAGGAGCTGCATATTATCTTCTGAAGAGCCGCATGCTGGGGTGACCCTTACATGGATTGTACAATGGGAGGCACTCCTTACATCCTCCTTCCCTATTCCCTGTGTGTCATGGTCATGTTAGATGGGGCCACAATATAACTCTAGGATAATAATCAAAAGTAGACAATGTAAATTACATATTGTATCCAATATCGGTTCAGAAAACACAGACACTATTCTGATGACACAGGGAAATGTTTTAGAACTGAAAATTATTCTGATCCAGGTTTTAAAGACCTTTCTTCCTGCTGGCTCAACCCAACCACTGGATGTTAAATTAGCACCAGTGATATGTAGGAGGGAGTAAGCAACGGATTAATAAAAGTCACTGATATTACTGAACTGAGAAGATTTCAGGTAGTAAACAGGACAAAGAAATAGGGATCAGAATTGATTGGAAGGGTAGTCATAAAATAACAAAATGAGATTCAACTGGATACCACATTACCAGAAATATATGGACAATTTTGAGAAATTCAGTTAAGGGAACAAAACTGATCAAGAAGCTGCAGGATTTGACTTTGGAAAAAAATGAAAAGTTTGTGCAGCAGATTTTTTTAGGCTGCAGAAGAGTCTCCCAAGGAAAGATTCCCAAGAGAATTCACATACCTAAGGCACTTACATTAGGTTGGACTATGTATTTGAAAATATACTGTAGGGAACCCATCCTGTGTTGGCAAGGAGATTGCTAGTTGACCTTATAGATCCCTTCCATCTCTTCCTTGATTTTAATTCGTTTCTATAGCCAAATTTACTTTGTGCCATTCTTGGAGGTTAGTTTATGCAAGTGTAAATCTGGAACAACTCCACTGAAGGCAATGAAATTACTCTGGATTTATACAAGTGTAACTGAAAGTGGCTTTTGACCTAAACAGATGTGTGATGTTTATGTGTGACACACGTACAAATTCACCGTAGAGCAACCACATTCTGTAATGAACTGAATGGTCATTGTCAGTCAGTACCGGAGCACCATCAACTTTCTTGAAGACTAGGTCCCCACTGGTGGGTTCCTGTTGAAAAGGATCATTGCAGGGATTATGTCTGCCAGCTGCTTCCCTGATGTTCTTGGCAAGGGAGGAAGGGAGTCCTCCTTTTATTAATATTTATTTCAATTGTTCATGCTTATCCTTGGCACTAGACACTCTATATTTTATGAAATAATACAGACGTCAATAATGCAATTCTTTACATCCTTTACTAAGAGACCATATCAGCATATAAATTCATACATAATGAAAGTCTGTATCAAACACATACTTCTTCAGTTTTGATTAAAGACTAAAACGGATGTAGTTCTCTGGTATAAATAATAATCTGATTTCATAATCGTGATTCATAAACAGTCCTGATTGTCTCAAATTTATACATTATTCAGAACAAACCATTAAGCTGACAGAATCTCCAAGTAGGAAATGACCAGATACATAAAAAAATAGTATCTTTAAAATTTTATACGTAAGCAAAAGTAGCTTAAAAATCAAAAGCAAATTACACTGATAATCAATTATCAGACTTGATAAGTGGAACAAAATGATGAAATTAAATGAAATAATGTAATAAAAACTCTGGCAACAAGATATCATATCAGCTATAATTTCATAACAGTCCTGGAAGGGAAAATATAGAATATTATAATTAATCCCTGAGATAACAAAAGGATTTATTAACATCTCCATATCCTTTTATTGATCAGGGGACTCAGCTTGGTGATATTAGGCAGACAATATAAAGAAGCCTTGTTAACAGGTACAAAAGCTTATCAAACAATAAATTAAGAGATAATGTACAGTAATACCCAAGGTGTTTACTTTTGAGGATGGTAGTATTGCATTATTTATCAGCATTAATTGCCAGAGAAGAAGCAATACCCATCAAGCTTATAAAACTAGTTAATAAAATGTCAGTCTTACTAGAATTTATCTTCATAAAAATTCTTCACCATTCAGACATTAATATCACCCAAACAATCAGTCAAGACTGAGACAGCTCTAGTATAATTAGATGGAAGTGCTGGAGAAATGTTCCTTTCACGTACCAATGTAATCCTAAATCATATTGAGAGGTAATAGATTTCAGTGGCCTCATATGCCACAGGTAAACAATAATTCCTGAACTGAATCCCACTGAAGTTCAACTATAAATGTTAGGAATTTAAATATAAACATAGAAAAATTATAAATGTGTTAAGATGAAAATATCACAGAATTTGGGGAGAACAAAAATATCCAGCAAAAGATAAGACAATGGAGCATTTATACCATCTGAGAAACTGATCCATAACATGTAATAATAACAATTATATATTATTGGATAGAGACTTAGCTATGTATATTCTTTACAGAGACAAATTGGATGAGATAATATCTTTTATTGGACCATGATGAAAGAGACAAACTTTTAAGCCTACAAAGAGCTCTTCTTCAGGTCTGGGAAAGGTACTCGGACATACACAGCTAAATACAAGGTGGAATAGATAAGGAGTCAGCACATATTGCAAGAAACCACTCCAAGTGAAGTGGGCAGTTAACAACTCTACAATCATAGAGTTTCATTTTAATGCATTACAGATTGCTATAATAGGCCATCAATCTAGTGTCTTTATTACCTCCATGTTTTTTGTTGCCTAGCAGAATTCTGAGTTTCAATTCCCTCAAGCTCATTTTTGGAGGATAAGGACTGAGAGGTCAGATATGGAGTAATCATGTTGTGAACAGTGTTTGCCTACCTGCGATATGGTGTTGTCTTAGCATTTTTCTGTTTGAGTTCATTTGAGAGTTTAGTGATTGTCTAATTCTTTACATACATAAAAAATCCTCATCTTTATCCTAGACTAAGATGAGAACACGGTAACATAAGGGGTGATCAGAAAGCTGGAAAACAAAGGTGAAGACAATACACATGTGCAGTAAGCAAAAGAGTAACCCCATGTGACTAGGCAGTGTGGTATTGGAATGATCTAAGTAGTTCATTCAAAGAAGCTCAGTAATTTAAGATGCAATCAATAGAGGAGGTACTTGCTTCCTCCAACATTAGCTTGGTCAGGGCAGTGGTAATTCAATTGAAAACACTGACATTTCACAGAAGAAAAAATTCAGAGCAGATTTTGGTGGAAAGAATATTTTGATGGCAGGGGATGACCTAAAGGACCCAGGGACCAGCCAATTATATACTATTTTCAAGTGCACACAAATTTTTCCTCTAACGTCTTTACAGATACTGGTCACATCTTCAGAATCAATTTGCTAGAGTAGATTCACCTAACACTTTATCAAACCAGGATCCTAAATACAACCCTGGATTTTCTAGTAGCATGATGGGGACAGATAAAAAGGCTAGAAGTTCAGTTTCTCACTGTTGAAGAATTTTTAAAATGTGACATAAATGACTGGGACAAATTGATGGAATATAACTCTTTAAGTATCTGATCCAAAGCCCACTGAAATCAATGGTATTTCTTCAATGGGCTTTGGATCGGGTCTTAAAAATAAGGACACAGCTATTCTTCACGTAGTGTGAGACACCATGAAGTATACAAAAGATGTACTTCACAGAAGTTCAGGTGTACAGGAAAAAAGGTAAAAAACAAACAATCTAAGCAACAAATGAAGACTGTAGAGACCTTTATTTTCCCAATATAAGGAAGACAGAATAGAATTAAAAATGTATTTAGTGGACACACAGAGATTGAAATTCTCTGGAGTGTAGTAGTATATCTTAGGTTGAAGAAATTAGTCAGCAAAGAACATTTGAGTCTTCAATCAATCCTTCAGCTTCATTCTTAGTTATGACTGAAGAAAAAAGATGGCTGCATAAGATTGTATGTAGTTTATAGAAAATGAAATAAAGTCACTAAAGGATTTTTACCTTGTACAGAGCTGAGAGAATAGGCTAGAAGCTTTAGAAGAGCTAATAGAGTGTTCCTCAATGGTTCTTATAGTAGATATTAGCATGCAAAAATAGATCCAAAAGAGACAAGGAGAAGACTGCTTTTACAGCAGAACAATGGCTATGAAAATCTAAATTAATACCTTTTGTATTACACAATGCACTGGTGATCTTTGAAAGGTTTATGAAGAGGGCACTGCCTGGCATGCCTCTTCCATCCTGTCATTTATATGGGGATGATATTCTGGTATATGCTAAATCTTTTGAATCAGATGAGGTCTTTAACAAATGGGCTGTAATATGCTTTAAAATGTAAATTGGAAACAGCCCAAAGAAACGTGAGCTGTTTCAGAAAGAGGAGACCTACCTCAATGAGACAATCAGTGAATAAGGAATTTCCAATGACAGAAAACTGAGGCAGTACAAAGCCAACTGCTTCCAAATGATCAGAGATGCAGGGAAGGTAGATTTCAGGGTTTGCCAGCATAGCAAAACCATTGCATACGGTCAGTGAGGATGGATGAAGACCTTTTCAGTTGGCACCAGAATGTAATTTAGCATTTGCAGGTATAAAACAGGCACTTGTGTCTGTTCCTAGTTTATTCTATCTGCATTTCAAAATTCATTTAATAGAGACAGACTGGTGGCAGTTTTGGCACAAGAGCAACAGTAAATAAATAAATAAACAAACATTCTTTGAAATTACATAGTACTCTTCATCTATGGACCACAAAGTTCTTTATATATTTGGGTGAGCAGTGTTGTTCCTGTTCTACTGGTGGGGTAACTGAGACGAGGTAAAGTGACTTGCCCAGATCCCATAGCAAGCACAGGCTGGCATGTGGTGCACAGAAGGTGTAAAGTCATCTCTACACAGCCAAGCCTTGTTTAAACTGGGAAATTAAATTGCATTAGAACATGACTGTGTTAGTTACCATGATCCCTCACAGTGTTCTAAACTCGTGGCCACTTCCTCACTGAAGTCAGCTGAACCACAGCTATTTACCCCAGCTGATGATCTGGCTCTCTGTATAGACTGGAGCTATCATGTTTATCATTGTTGTCAAGTATCATGTGTGCCTACAGTTAACTGAGGGTTAAGTTGTGTTTAAAATGTTAGCTGCACAACTTCTTAGTCTTATGTTGTAATTTCCCAGTGTAGACAAGACCTCCATGGGGCTAAAGATGTGAAGAAGGCCGTTAACTATCCTCTAGAGCATAGCTGAATTTCACCCCCAGTGAAGAAGAAAACCACTCCAAAGTCCAAACCATCATTGAATGCTAAATTCTGTGTTAAAGTTCTCCGACATCTTTACCCAGCATATAGAGCTCCACTAGATCAATAGAAATTGAAGTAAAATAGTTTCCTGGAAGCTCCTAGATCTATAGTTCTCATTATCACTAATAAAAATACATTAACATATTGCATTAGGAAATCACAACTCCCAAAGCAAAAATTTAAAATACTATAGATACAAAAAAACAACAACCCTCAAATTCCAGTCAGTAATGAACTACTGTACAACCAGATAGGTCAGATACATAAAAAGCATTCTCAATGCACTACTCTGTACTTCACAACTATACAGTAGAGTATTTTGCATTGTTATATAAATATACTGGACAGATTAAATTGGTATAGTATATTCAGTATTAAGTTATGATGAGCTATGACTTTTTCATACGCAAATAGGCAAGTTATTTTAACACACTGCACTCAAGTGCACCATAAGCTATATTATACATTTCAGATAGTCTAAATAACTCAGAATCCTAGAATGCTGAAATGTCTCTTTAGCTGACTAGTTTGATAAAAATGCTAGTGTACCTCTTAAAGCTTTGACTGCAACCTCATCCACAGTTTTGTGTAAATTATGCAGGTGAAACAACCTGTAACTTTTAGGAAACAAATCATCTTTCAATGAAATTTACAACTTCTAGGATTTCTAGTAGAAATTTTGAATTATTCCAGGGTACAAAAATCAATAGCAGCCTGGTTTTCTTTTATGGCACATTTGAAGAAAGTGCTATTTCAAAGCAAAGTAGGTCACCTAAATTTTGTGTTCAAAAATGAATTTTTAGATATCCAAAAGGTTGTTCTGTGTTTGCATTATGCTCAGCATCTCTAAATAGCTCATCTGAGGCCATCTGATCCAGCTAATGAGTAATAATTATTTTGAGATTTGCTCTAAAAGAGAATTTATATTTTATGCAGTTTGAAAGGCCCATCACTAACAAAGAATGTGTGGTATCTAGTAGCTGATCCACTGTGATTAACTGTATTGTATAGAAAAAATTTCCTTCAAAGTGTGAACCAGATAGAAAATGTTGCAGTGATATCTGCCGGAGTCTGCAGGCATGCTGAACAATAGCAACAAGAATGCTGTGTACTACCTGTATTCGTTTTAAGTTTCACTCTGAAGGTTCATTACAGTTAGTTAATCAATCTAGAATTGGGTTCTGAGCCTCACTGCACAGATTGGGCATAATGGGACAAATCTCAGCAGGTACAAGTTGCTACAGAGATTTCCACCAGCTGATGATCTGACCCTATGTTGTTGTTTTTTATGTCCAATAATAAGGAAATATATTATTGGACTTGTCTCTACAGATTCCGTGATGTCTGTAATGTGATATTTTCTATTAATTTAATATAATGCTGCTAAATATTCACCTGCCCAAAACCCCAGCAATGAGCAAAAATGTTTCTTTGCGAGATTAATGCTGACGCATAACTCTTAGCAAGGAAGTCACAAAATAGAATAGAGCATTTATTTTCCCATTGTTTTTCTTAATCAGTGTACAAAGACATGCTACAGTTCAAAAAGTTCTACAGGAAGGTTGACTTGGGTCAGACTACATTTGGGGAAATGTCATCTTTTTTTTTTCTTATGTAAAAGTAACAGACACCAAGGGGCTTTGTTAAATTATAATAAATCCTAAGCATCTATTTTCTAGAGAAAATATTATAACTTATTTCTAGAGACATTTCTCTGTCATTGAAGTAGCTAGTTGACCTAAAGATTAGATTTCATTTGAGAACTAATGAATTAAAATGAAATAGTTGGCTTTTGATTAAGGTGGCTTAAACAGAGCAATATTCCATACCAACAGATTTGTTGTTAGGCTGCATATTTTATGATGGTGCTGGCATAGCAGCACTGTTGATCCCATTACAGAACATTTGGAGCTGTGAAACCAATATTGTTTTGCTTCATAAAACACAAAAATCCACAGCAAGTAAAGGGGAGAGCAATAGAATTGGAAGCTAGAGGTAAACAAGTAGAAGGTCAGCAATAGAGACTGAAATTCAGCCTCACCATTACATGGTCTGTGTAAGAAGAGTGTAAGGAGGCTTCTCACTCTGTTGGCCTCAATCATTACTATAATTACATGGCAATAGGCACTCCCTTGTTCATGCCATTAAGTGGGGCTCTCCATTTCCCCCTTAACGTCATTCCTGCCCAAAAAAGGAATCAGACAACCATAGTGATGGTTTCATAGTGATGGTTTCTGATTGCTGGTGCTTTAAGACACTAAAGCGTTCACAGTAGAGATGTGGTAATTCAGACTCTTGTCCTGTGTTTTATTTTCTGAAACATAAATTTTAAGATGACAGTAAAATTTATTACTAAAATATATTGGTGATGAGCAATGTGGCATTGAACTCTTATTAGCTGCCATGTTGCAGCCTTTGCTTTTCACATAATGACAAAGTACTGCGTATGTTATAAGCAATAGAAAACAGGTTTGTAATGTTTACATTTATCAACATAAGATAGTTGCTTACAATCCCAGAAACAATTCATATATATATATATTAACTGTTCAATAAATACTATTTCAATTAGTCTTATGACACAAAGTTATCTTGGTGCTAACAATAGCAAGTAGTGCAAAAATATTC
This sequence comes from Mauremys reevesii, assembly GCF_016161935.1. NCBI lineage: Eukaryota > Metazoa > Chordata > Testudines > Geoemydidae > Mauremys > Mauremys reevesii. The sequence continues at coordinate 168,382,782 of NC_052625.1, forward strand.
TATTTTAAACAATTTTTTATTATAACTTTACATATTATATCACATACAGTGAAAATATATTGTTGTCAAAAGTTTGGGTAATTTGTAGCTGTTCTTTTGACTGCTACATTCGCCATTCATTACATACCAATGCCATTTCTTCTTTTTGTTATGTCTGTTTGGAAGGGATTGGCAGTTTAGGCATATCCGGAGAGTCTTTTCTAGTGGCATCCATTATGCATATGCTTTTTTACACTGAGGTGCAGGACACCAGGATTATCCTGATGGGTGGGAGTGTGATGAGTGTTGCCTACAACCACTGCTGATCCAGCTATCTGTATGTGTGGAATAGTAATTTGTGATTAGCAATGCCTGACTGATTGTACCTTATTGGAAATCATGGCTATCAACAGCATGGTTTATTGCATAGTTTAATTTTACCTATGCATCTGCAATTGTGACATCTAAATATCAAACATAATTTTGTTTAAAGTAACACATCTTAATGGACATATTTCTCCTTCACCTCAAGTTTGCAGGCTTTCAGTATTGTTTGCTGATCTTTATATGGAAGTAATACAGTATTTTAAGAAGGCTTATGAAAGAGATGTCTTATACTCTGGAACATAATCTGGCTAGTACTCAACTTGATTCCATCTCATAAGGAGCTCCAAAGTCAAGGTCATGCTGTTAAGGATGCTCTACCTCATGTACTTAGAAACTAAGCCTGGATCTCTCTGGCTTATAGATCATACCTGTTTCAGTGATCTGTGAATGATGTCTCAATCTCTGAGACAGCGAGATCTGTGCCTATTGGTGGCCTTTACAGGTTAGGAACAACAATTGGAGATCTGTCTGGATGTGGAAGAAGAGCCCATGTCTTCTTGTCGGTCTTTGTTGTTAAAGAGGAAAGCTTCAGCATGATGCACCAGCTGCTTCTTCTATGTGGTCATTTTCTTCCCTAATCAGAATGATTTATATAACCTAACCTGATCATAACATACCTCAGAATTGTGCTCTACACTCAGCTACTGTGTGATTGCAGGTTTGTGGGGAGGTTTTAGGCAAAAAGGGAATTCAGCTAACAGCTGTACATATTATATAGTGTGTAATCAGAATATGCCAGAATATAGCCATTAGTGTGACTTTCTGTCTGTTGATCTAGCAACAAGCGCATAACATCTTTATCTGTAATCATATATGCATCTGTGAATCCTCACAGTGCACACAGCCTTCAAATTGCAGGTCACTTACAGCATGCATCATGGCACTTAATATTTATTCATGCCACCCTCTGTTATTTGAAAGTTTGAGTTTACAGATTCATAGATTATAAGGGACCATTATGGTCATCTAGTCTTACTGCATAACATAGGACACAGACTTTCCTGCATTAATTACTGTCTGAACTACTGTCTTTAGAAAAACGTCCCATCTTGATTTAAAGATTTTCATTGATACACAGTCCACTGCAACTAATGGGAATTTGTCCCAATGGTTAATTACCTTCATGGTTAAAATTTTGTATTTTATTTCTAGTTTGAATGTATCTGGCTTCAATTTCTAGCCATTGAAGCTATCTTTGTCAGCTAGCTTGCAGAGCCTGATATTTTTAAATATCTGTTTCCCATATAGGTACTTAATGACTCTGATTAAGTCACCCCTTAACCTTACCTTTGACCAGCTAAATAGACTTAAGGAGCTCAATCTATCATAGTCAGGCATGTTTTTCAGTCCTTTGAACACTCACCAGTTTATCAACATCCTTCTTGAATTATTGACACCACACCTGGACACAGTATTCCAGTAGCAATTTTATCAATACCAAATACAGAGTTAATGTAATTTTCTCTATTCCCACTCCAAATTCCCCTCTTTATACATTCAAGAACAATAGCCTTTTTGGTTACAATGTCACATTGGGAACTCATGTTCATCTGATTATCCACCGTGATCCCAAAGTCTTTCAGAGTCACTGTTTCCCAGGATAGAATCCTCCATCCCATAGATATAGCCTTGTGTGGTACCAAGTCAAATGGTACCAAACTTATCTAATAAGAAAAGGTAAAGTTTGTTTGGCAAGTTCAGTTTTCCATAAACCTATGTTGATTGGTATTAATTGTATTACCATCCTTTAATTTCTTTATTAATCAAATCCTGCATCAGCCATTCTATTATTTTGCCCAGGATTCATGTCAGGGTGACAGACCTATAATTACACTTGTCATTCCATTTACCCTTGCAAAATGTTGACACATTAGCATTCTTCCAGTCCTCTGGAACTTCCCTAATGTTCCAAATGTCCAAATCAGCATTAATGGACCAATGAACTCCTCATTCAGTTCTTTGTATGGAAGTTGCCAATTAAAACAAAAAAGTCTTACTTTCAGAAATGCTGTTTAACATCTTCCTGAGTTACTGTTGCAATGGAAACTGTTTCATCATCATAGGAAATGAATAAATATGCTCCCCCCCAAATACAGAACAGAAATATTGATTAATCATTTCTGCATCATTATTGACAATTCTACTATATCCATTAGGAATGCATTTCTTAGAATTGCTTTTGTTCCAAATATGCTCAGCTGTCCATATGTGTTGTATTATTTTTTTAGAAGGGTCTTGTGTGCCTGAATTTTGCCATTCAACTCCACCTGTGTGTATTTTTCTCCTTCAACAAATAGCATTGTGCTATATCTGGAAAAGAGTGGAATTTATTGTACACTATTTTTTGTACTCAAAACCAAAATCCATCTCCTGTGATAGTCTAACTACTAGTAAATACATCATCATGAATCTAGACTGACAATGCACCCATTCCTTCCCATCTGGAAGAGTGGATTGGTTTATGGGTACTGAACAAATTGCAACAAAATATCTACTATTTACTTGCTTTGTGACAAACAATGTGTTATGACTGGGCTACAGCATCATTTAAGTAGCGACTTGCACTGTCTGTTATCTTGTGATGTAGTCACTGTTAGTCTGTCAGTGGTGGCATAGGATCTTTGTTCTTATGACAATATACCCTTCCTCTGCTGTACCTGTAGGACAGTGTTGTGACCTAAAACCTGTGGTAAACCAACTTGAGCAGTCCAACATATTTCTGGGAAAATGGCTCCTACCATTTGCCAATTTTGTATGAACATCTACAGTACTCAGAAATGTGTGGACCATGTAGTAGGAAGAGGGCCTGAAACATAAGCCCTTGTATTACAGGACTGAGGTCTGGGCTAAAGTAATGGTCAAAACTTTTTGATATAAAGCAAAGTTAAGTTGTGAGCAAGAAGAAGGCCGTGTTCACAGAATCTGGGCTAATACTGCAGAAACACACATTCCTAAGTAGTGCTAGGCACAAGAATATATTTGCAAACACATTCCAGAAAGGTGGTACCGGAACACCTTGATACCAGCATATTCCCCAAAGATAACAGAAACACACTGACCCATCCTAAAGATAAGGTCAGGATGACAGCATGGTGAATAAAACAATGTTTTAATCAAACCAACAGGTACAAGGTAATGGGGTGGTGGTTAGTTATACCAGAGGGTGACACCTAACTGCTTCGGAGGTGTAATACGTAATTTGTTTGCATCTGTGTATTAAAGATGTATCTCAAAGGCAATGTCTTTGTCTGGCCAAGGGGAAAATGAAAAGTCCTGCCATTCACTGAGCTGGTCCATTGTCACAAGCATATATGTGTTAGTGTACCTGTAACCATTGAGCTGGGGCATTAGCACCATGCTTCATTGGCAATAAATCTAACCAAGTTCCTTTGCTAAAAAACAAGTCTGTGGATTTACTAGGCAGTTCAATCACAACCTGCTGTATGGGCTATCTGACCAAAGTCAATACAGCATGCAGAGAGAACACACACATGCAGCCAAACATCTAACCATACTGGTGACCACCAACCACTAATCTGGTAAGTAAGCAAACTGCCCTCTGCAGAAATCACAATCTAACATGGCAAAAAACTATGTGTTAGGGAATCCCCTTAACCCCCTCCAACCGCACCTGCTCTTTGCTCAGAAATGCCTATCCATCCACTTTGCTGCTGTATATCGTTAGTTCTCCAGTCACATGTAAAAAAAAAATAATGATCTCCTATTCATGCTCAGTATGGACAATAGCACACAGACTGTATTTGTATTTCCGCTAATCAGGGGCGGCTCTAGGAATTTTGCCGCTCCAAGCATGGCAGGCAGGCTGCCTTCAGCGGCTTGCCTGCGAAGGGTCCGCTGGTCCCGCGGCTTGCCGCCCCAAGCACGTGCTTGGTGTGCTGGGGCCTGGAGCCACCCCTGCCGCTTATGTCCACTGCTGTGCCAGGTTGAATTGACTTTCTTCACTTGCTTCCACAATAATCAATCAATTACAGGGTCATGTATTAAAGCTGGATGCCAATTATCATTTTCAGCCTAATGGCAGGTGAACTAGTTAATGTACCCAGGAATTTTAAGAGCAGACCCACATATTGCAGTTAGCCAGACTAGTCTTTGTATTGTTCAGGCACAATTGTCAAAAGAGTTTTTCTAGCCCCATACCTTAGCATGAACAGTAACGGTCCTGTCACTGTCTGATTTAATAATTAATGTTCAAATCTTTTAGTCCTTCTTCAGGTGAAAACCCCACTGAAAACAATTGTAACCTCTTGAAACTGCAGGATGATCCACCTGTTTATTGACCGTACATCCATTTCTGTGATACCTTTCGGATCTTTAATAACTATAGTCAGGACCTGGGTTTTTTTTTCGCAGCTCATCCTAAAGATGGATATTTGCCAATTTGAAATCATGGAGATGAAAGAGGAGGATGAAATTATCAGTTATATTACAAAAGTGGGATCCCATGTGACTGAAGTGGATGTATGGCTTTAGAAAGGACGGCAGGATTTTGCCCAAACTGGGGAAGAGAGTGAACTCTGACATTTCATAGAAATCACTGCTGTAAGTACCCTTGTAAAGTGTATGTTGTCAGGTGAAAGCTGATATATCTGTTTGTCTGTATATTAAGGCATCTGAAAATCTTTGAGTCCAGTGTTTTAAAACATAATGAAATAAAACATATATCCCAAGATGGAAATAGCACATAAATAACAAAAATCAGTGTTTGCAAAACCAGGAAAAAACAAACAGACCTCTGAACCACAGAAGACATACAGGGCACCAATTATTAAAGACACTAAATAGATAAATAAGTGAGAATATAACTAAGAGTATCAGGGACTAAAATGTACTAAACTGCACAAGTATGCAATAGTTTCATATGACCTGACAACCTCATATGTTTTCCAAGCATTTCTATTAGATGGAGTTATTTTTTTCCCATTAATGAAATATTAGAGAGCTCCCTAAGCCAGACTGTATATGAGGGAGGAACTGCAGATTTCCATTTTCACAAAATAACTTTTCTAGTCACTAAAATAGTTATTGCAACCTATTTCCTACTGTTAACTGGTAATACCAGCTTATCCACCACCCCCTAAAATACACAAGCTTGGAGACAGAAAGACAGCAACACAAAGTTTTTGAAGGAACACTGAATATGGTGTTCAAGAATACAGGTATAGGGGATGTGTGAAACGTTGGCATGTGGCTTTTTGCTGTGTTGCCAATCTAGTCTTAAACAACCACTCTGAAGTCCAGAAGTAACTGTTTAATATTTGTTTCTGGAAGAATCAGAACTGTTAGTGAGAGAAAAAAATTGGGAAACAAGGAAAGAGTGTCAAACCCAATGTTTTATATACCATTGCAAGCTTTCCTGTTCAATTTTTTTTTTGAACACTGGTGGTGATTAAAATTCCAGTCATGTCATTCCAAATATCCTAATTACAGAGATGCTTTTCATGACAGAGATTTAACAAAAAAATGTAATAATAGGAAATCTAATGAAAGTCTGTTTTGATAAAATAAGGAAAGTCTGTTTCATTAAGCATTCAAATACCTGTCAGAGTTTAAATTACCACATTTGTCAAAATAGCAACAGTTTACTTGCTAATGATGGCCAAGAGCTAGGCTCTGCTGGTCAAAACTGTTATTCAGAGTGGGAATATTAAAGGGTTATGGCAGTTTCGCAACTGAAGTAAATAGACTAACATAACACATGTAAGACCTTATGATATGCATCAACTATATATTGAAATGTAGAAAGAAAATATTGCATTTGATGAAGTAAACAAACAGAACAGTGCATAATTATCTCATACAGGTCTAGTATTAAATTTAATCAGAGTAAGTGTGTAGGCTATAATTTGATCTGTTCAAACCTGTAACTACCAACACATATTCAAGCTTTACAAATACAACTCCTACATGCTTCTTTCCTCTATTTTCGCAAAAGGAAAACAAAACAAAACAAACTCAACAACACAGAAAACTATGTGAGTTGAAAACTACCCAGTAAAATTTTGCCAGATAAAGGAGTCCATGTCTTTCATAGATGGATGAAACTGGCCATCTGGCAAATAGAATAAATGTTCTGTGAAGTTCATTTTGATCAGTGTGTAGGGAAAATATAGTAAAAACCTTTTAACGCTGTGCAATAAAAAGAAATTAAGGATATAATGATTTATTGCACTGTAGTTCAAAGAAGGAAGAGAGTACATGTTATAGTTTTTAAGATGCAACATTGTCAGTGATCTGTATTTCAATATGAAAGAAAAGGTTTAGGAAATTAACTAGGGATATTTTGTATGTATGTAGTTGTCAGTGGAGCCCAGAATATTACATATTGATTATTATAGTTTTAAAAGACTGGAAAAGAACACCTTAATTTACATCTTAGTTGGATTGTTTAGTTAATTATGCTATATTCTTCACTTGAGTTGTGAACTCCATTTTCATACCAATATTAATAACACATAGTTCTTGATTATGTGATTTCCACTGGGATACTGCAAGGTGAATATGCACCTGTAATTTATTGAACGGTCTGTGTATGTCACTGCTTCTCACCAACTCAGCGATTCCTTGGAACAAATACTTCAGTGATAACTAGGGCTGTCTAAATTAATTAGTTCTAAAGTATCAGCTGAAAAAAATATCTACAGGGATTTAACAGATATATATTAGAAAACTCATAATTTTATAACATTAGATTAAATACAGTCAACAAAATGACACTCAAAGACTAAACTAGCAAAGATTTCAAATAAATTCCCTGATTGCAGACCATTACATTTGGCCTCAGAACACTGTACAGCAAAGCTGTGCATCCATCTGTCCTGCTAGATATGCCCACCAACAAAAATCAGAACATGAGTTTCTCAAAATAACTTTCTTAGAATCATACAAAGTTCTTACCAAAAGTGAATAATATTTTAGTGCTCATCCTCAATGTAAAGGCCTTTTGCAACTTAGCTATCATGTACCCCTCTGCTCATCATTTTTTGGTCCCTCTCAGTCTTTTCCTTTCAATTCAAGCCCCATGCCCAACCATTTCCATTATTTTCTTCTTCCCACATGATTTTTGTGCATTCTTCCATGCAGATATTTATGCCTGGCACCATGTTTTCCATGGTCCATTATGCCTTCACTTTTAGTAAAGTATCTCCTCAAATCCTGTTCCTTCAAAAAAGTTTCACAGAATTTGGTCTGTAATCTTTTAGTTTAATTTAAACTTTTTTGAGACTTTGTCTCTTTGTTGCATACTAAACAGTAAAAGAAATTGGACTGTTTCTATTCTGCCTCTCTATACCCTGGACTTCAAAAGCTAGATCTCTTTTGCACTGTGACTTACTGAAAATATCCTGCAAAAGGTCACTGTGTGGCATTACAAAGCATTGGATGTTAATAGTCTGCGTTTTCAAAAGTAATTATAATAGTATGCCAGATTTGTAAATGCAACTACTGCACATGCAGCTCATGCTTTTGCATTTGCAAATGGCCAGTTAGATGCATGAGCAATTGCTTATGGGGATAATTTATATTCTCAGTTAAGCACACATTTGCACTGGGGTAGGTTAGAAAAAGCAGGTCTTTTATAAGAGATGACTGTCATGATTCTATAGGGTGATATAATCTGAAAAAGATGGACGATTTCAAAAAATTAATACTGGACTGATACACTTCTTAAATGTTTCTTCATATGCTGAATGTGTACAGCCAGATTCAACCCATGTTTTAATTCAGTTGAACTTAACAGAGGAAACATCAGGAGTGAATAATTTCCATCTCAAGATAGCAGTTATTTACCTGTGCATAAATACCATAGATGTGATTTAAACAAATCTTAGATACAGTAGATTCATAACATATAATCTAAAAAAAACCAACCCACAACTGTAATTTCCTCTCTCAATCAGTGTACTGCTTTATTCATGAGATATGAGACTATGGAAAGAATATTAGACAATCTTGTAAGAAAACATTGTTGATTGGTAAAATCTCCTTCTGGTTAAAGTATTCATACAATAGTGGTAATTTTAAATGTATGCCAATTTTCTTAGATAACTAGTTACCCTTTATATGTGTGCTATACAAGGTACTTCCTGTAGTAAGAATTAGGATGTATGAGGGAATATTACAGATACCGAGGTGACTATCTGGTTATTTTAGGTATAAATAGCAAGTTTTTAGCACCACCACTTGCCCATATACGGTAGAACTGACTATACATTTCAATTTACAATGCATAAAAATGCTAGACAAAGAAACAAATTCCTGCCCAAAGAACTTGCAATGTGCAGGCATGATCAGGTACAATTCCCCAAACCAATGTATTCTGGCTTGTCAGTGTTCTCAGTGAGAGGCTCCGTGGAATGGTTGTTTGTAGAATTTATTTTGAAGAAGCAGAGGGAGGGAGCTTAAAGAATATTAACTGAAGGTTTTATCTAAGTGCAGAGAGTGGGATAAGAGAAAGCAAAAAGTTGAGAGTGGATGAAAGAGACCCCGTGATCAATCAGGAGAGAAGCAAATGGGCTGAGAGGAGAATTTGGAGATGAGGGCAGAGATATACACAAGAATAGAACTGTGGAAGGTAAACTTGTGCAGCAGACTTTCTGAAGCTGGTGCTGCTTCTTTTGACATCAATGGAAGTTTTGTCACTGACTACAACAAAAGTAGAATAGAGCCCTCTGTGTTCTAACCGCAACCTTGAAAATTTTATGTGTGGTTCATAACATCTGCTTCAATGAACAGCAGCTGGCTAATAACTTGCCAAAATATCAGCTGAATTAGAAAGCTGTGAATCATTGAACTCTACCAATTACATGCTCAAAAGATTACATGAAAATCAGAACTCTATGTATATAAGTAGAATGTAACAATCATCCATAGCCCCACTTTCCTGAGAAAATGAAACACTATTAGTGCATTCTGAAGTCCATGCCATTACCTTCCTTGGTAATAATGGTAAAGGGATAATTCTAGGCCCTATGCTTCTGATTAGTTTGTGGTGGATAAGTTTGGGCCATCTGTTGGAATATATTTATTGCCTGTATTGTATAGTGTGAATGTTAATTTGTTATACAGGTGCCCAGTGTTTTGAACGGATGTCTATTAGTAATTTTATAAAATGAAATAAATAAATAATAATGTCTCACATTAACATGACCCTTTGAGAGATCTTTCAGGACTTAATCCTGCAACATATTGTTCAGCTCTTGTGAGCTGCTAAACAGCCTCTACTGCAACTGAATTCAGTATCCAAATAAATAAGAAGAAAAGAAAGAAAGAAGTGGGACCGCTAAACACTGAGGATGGAGTAGAGGTTAAGGATAATCTAGGCATGGCCCAATATCTAAACAAATATTTTGCCTCAGTCTTTAATGAGGCTAATGAGGAGCTCAGGTATAATGGTAGGATGACAAATGGAAATGAGGATATGGAGGTAGATACTACCACATCTGAGGTAGAAGCCAAACTCGAACAGCTTAATTGGACTAGATAATCTTCATCAAAGAATATTAAAGGAACTGGCACATGAAATTGCAAGCCCATTAGCAAGAATTTTTAATGAATCAGTAAACTAAGGGTTTGTACCGTATGACTGCAGAATTGCTAACATAGTTCCTAACTTTAAGAAAGGGAAAAAACGTGATCCGAATAACTACATGCCTGTTAGTTTGACATCTGTAGTACACAAGGTCTTGGAAAAAAATTTGAAGGAAAAAGTAGTTAAGGACATTGAGGTCAATGGTAATTGGGACAAAATGCAACATGAGTTTACAAAAGGTAGATCGTGCCAAACCAACATGATCTCCTTCTTTGAGAAGGTAACAGAGTTTTTAGACAAAGGAAACGCAGTGGATCTAATTTACCTTGATTTCAGTAAGGCATTTGATATGGTTCCACATGGGGAATTATTAGTTAAATTTGAAAAGATGTGGATCAATATGAAAAGTGAAAGGTAAATAAGGAACAGGTTAAAGGGGAGACTACAATGGGACATACTGAAAGGTGAACTGTCAGGCTCGAAGAAGGTTACTAGTGGAGTTCCTCAGGGATCGGTTTTTGGACCAATCTTATTTAATCTTTTTATTACTAACCCTGGCACAAAAAGTGGGACTGTGCTAATAAAGTTTGCAGATGACACAAAGCTGGGAGGTATTGCTAATACAGAGAAGGACCGGGATATCATACAGGAAGATCTGGATGACCTTGTAAACTGGAGTAATAGTAATAGGATGAAATTTAATAGTGAAAAGTGCAAGGTCATGCATTTAGGGATTAATAACAAGAATTTTGGTTATAAATTGAAGACACATGAGTAGGAAGTAACAGAGGAGGAGAAGGACCTAGGAGTATTGGTTGATCACAGGATGACTATGAGCTGCCAATGTGATATGGCCATTAAAAAAGCTAATGCAGTCTTGGGATGCATCAGGCGAGGTATTTCCAGTAAAGATAAGGAGGTGTTAGTACCATTATACAAGGCACTGGTGAGACCTCATCTGAAATATTGTGTGCAGTTCTGGTTTCCCATGTTTAAGAATGATGAATTAAACTGGAACAGGTACAGAGAAGGGCTACTAGGATGATCCGAGGAATGGAAAACCTGTCTTATGAAAGGAGACTCAAAGAGCTTGTCTTGTTTAGCCTAATCAAAAGAAGGCTGAGAGAAGATATGATTGCTCTTTATAAACATATCAGAGGGATAAATATCAGGGAGGGAGAGGAATTATTTAAGCTTAGTACCAATGTGGACACAAAAACAAATGGATATAAACTGGACACTAGGAAGTTTAGACTGGAAATTAGACGAAGGTTTGTAACCATTAGAGGAGTGAAGTTCTGGAACAGCCTTCCAAGGACAGTAGTGGGGGCAAAAGACATATCTGGCTTCAAGACTGAGCTTGATAAGTTTATGGATGGGATGGTATGATGGGATAGCCTAATTTGGGCAATTAATTGATCTTTGATTATTAGCAGGTAAATATGCCCAATGGTCTGTGATGGGATGTTAGATGGGGTGAGATCTGAATTACTATAGAGAATTCTTTCTTGGGTGCTGACTGGTGAGTCTTGCCCACATGCTCAGGGTTTAACTGATCGCCATATTTAGGGTCGGGAAGAGATTTTCCTCTAGGGCAGATTGGCAGAGGCCCTGGAAGTTTTTCACCTTCCTCTGCAGCATGGAGCACGGGTCATTTGCTGGAGGATTCTCTCTCCTTGAGGTCTTTAAACCACGATTTGAGGACTTCAATAACTCAGACATAGGTTAGGGGTTTGTTACAGGAGTAGGTGGGTGAGATTCTGTGGCCTGCATTGTGCAGGAGGTCAGACTAGATGATCATAATTGTCCCTTCTAACCTTAAAGTCTATGAGTCTATGAGGAGTGAACGATGTTGAACTGCTCCTAGGCTGGGCATGGCACCAAGCAAGATGGGCCCTCAATATGTAGCATATTTTTACGTGTCACAAAATGGCTGGACATTGACTGTCTCATACTACTATATCTCCGTGTATGTACATGATTCTAGTTGGGTCAGATCCTTGTGGTTCAATTAATTGCCTCAGTGAGAAGGCTCTGACCAAAGGAATTCAGGCATCTGCTCTGTAAATCCCCCATTCCATCTACAAGGATACACCATATAGTCTATATCTTCAAAGTGTGCAGTCTGAATTCACTGATCTCATTCACTAACTATTCCCAACAGATATTAATCACATGTACAGCATACACACAGTGCTATTTGTGAAGGATGTTGTCATCTTCTTTTTTGTCTCTTTTTCAGGTTATTACCAGCATTGGCGAACTAGCCTGCATTATTAACTATCCTTATATGTCCTTCCCAAGCCACCACAATACTACTTCATATCTGATTTGATTCACCATTCTTAACTTTTAGCTTTCAGTATCGCCAACTTCAAAAAGATCAAAAATCATGAGTCAGATCCCCCAAAATCTTGTGATTAGACCAAAAATTATGATAAAGAAAATTATATTGTGTTTTTAGGTCAGTTTCTTGATTTTTGAATTTCCTCTGCCCATCCTCAGGATGTGTGCATGTGACAATTAGTTTTGCCCATTCTCCCACATGTACTGAATAAGATGGTTTTTTGTCCCCTGTTGCAGGAGCTCTCACCCCCACATCTGCCCTCAATTCACCCCCCCAGCACTTCACCCTCCCAGCAATTCACCCTTCCACCATCAGTACAGCCTCCGCCCATCAGCCCTCACCCTTCTCACTTCAGCTTCCCGGCAACCCCCAGCCTCACCTCTGCTCCTTAGGGTTCTTCACCCTTCCCAGGCCTAGGAGGGCTGCAGTAGGGTCCCCTCTCCCACTTCCCAGGCTGGCTGGGGCTGACAGCTGGAGCCCTGGCCAGGCCTGGGGTGGCTGACAGGCTTTCTAAGTAAAATTAAGCCTCAAAATGTCAAATGTCAGGATTTTATTTTTTCAGTTGATTAAATTGCTTATTGAAGGATTGGCCTGCTCCCCTTCTTTGTATCTCAGATGAAGTTTTTCTTCCTTGCTGGGGTGTAGCCATTTGGTCTCTTCCCCCTACTTGTTAGCTGGATAGCTTTATTTATCTGATATGTAAATGAATTCTCGTTGTTTTTCAAAGTGCTTTGGAATTAACTGCCTGGTGGAGAAACCCCATTCTTTTGTTTACAGTGGGGTAAGTCCTGTTTGACTGGAAACATACTTGTGCTGTGGCTGAAAAATAATCTTGACATTTGAGAGTTCTATCGCAAGATCACGAGTGAGGTTTAATTTTACTCAGAAATTGCAACTCTCATGATCAATTTGCGAGAGTCGGCATGTCTGAGCTTTGCTACAATCACTGTCACTCACATGCAATTCAGAAATCATGTGTATGTTTTCACAATCAATTGCCAAGGGAGCAGACATGTACCCTTGCCCATCTCATTTACTTAATTGCTTCAGAAGAGGCCTCTTACTGGAATTGTAGGCAACTGCTGCTACACTGCTGTGTTACATGTCCCAACATTCTTTACACAACAATATCTCATGTATTTGCCAAGTGCATGTGTGACAAACAGGGGGATGCTGTCTTTGGCAATTGTTAATGCCATGTCTGTAGCTGCACTGCCATGGTGTGTCTGTCCCATGAATGGAGGTGAATATTTCACCATAGAGATCTGTCTGGTTAGCAGACCCGACATACTAACCTAGAGAAAGAGAGGAGCTCTTTCTAATAGTTGCCTAAGAGCCTACACTTATGGGTCATTAAAAGAGAATGTCAACGGCCTTAATGGCTCTAGGCTACTGTCCTGGGGATGACAGAAATCAGTTTGAACAGGGTGGGTCAGCTTTGGAGGATGAGATGGGGAGGCTCTCAGATACGTAGGAGCTTTTCTAGGAGAATGTAAGTGGTTCTCTTCTGGTCCTGTAATTTATTAGGAAAGGCTACTGATGTAGCTTGTACTGAGATGTAACATTAGATAAGATTACATATGCCAATTTCACATATGTTATTGTAAAATCCTTCCCCCTTGTGCTTAATTTGTGCCAGGGCTTTCCAGGACTGAGCCCCGGCACCTCTAGGTTTGGCAGTTCTTAGCCTTGGAACTTCTGGGCTTGCCATCTCAATTATGAAAGTAAAGAAATTGCCCCAACACCTAATTGCTTGAGCCCCGGCACTTTTTCATTACAAATTAAGCACCCATTCCCACACACACACACCCCGCCACACACACCTCAGTCTTTGTTCCAACTGCTAAATAAAAATGCTTTGTTTTAAGAAGGTTGTTGGTGAAAATCACTGGTCCAGGGTTCCTAAAAGGAGGTAATGCAGTTGACCTAAACCCAGCTGAACATGCAGGGAGCTAAGCAGTTGGCATATAGAGTTGGTATGCAGATGCCAGTCTAAGAGTGGAAAAATTGTGAGAGTCCACCCCAAGACAGGAAGGACAAGAGGTCTAATACCAGTGTGGGGTTGCACACAGAGACCAGAACAAGGACAAAGGTGCAGCTAGCTGCAAAACCAGGACAGTATGGATTAAATTGATTGGTCTCCTTTTTCTGTCACCTTTCAGTAGAGTAATTGAATGTGAATGAGTGATTGATGTGCAAAAAGTGCAGATTCACACATGTATCTTGTTTATTTGCTATTGCCTCTTTTCAAGGCCTCTGTCTAAGAGGGTTTGGAGTGCTCAAATATTAAGTATCTTTTCCCATTTACAACACTGTCTTTGCCAGGTGCGTTTTTTCAATATACTCATTGACATTCTTTGCCAACTGGCAACTTTCATCAGAGTCATTTTTTACAATTTGGCTCTGGCTGCAAAAGATGTTGTCAGAACTTTTTAACGGTCTGTGTATCAGGGACATCATGAAAAAAGACACCTATTGCAATGTTAATCATATCAGTTTCTGCTAAACAATGAACAAATAAGATAGACATAGTAGAGTGAAGATAAAAAGAGGATTGCTTGCTGTGACAGGCTGGATCACAGAAACCCTCTTGGGAACTGCCAACTGGTGTGCTGAGACTACCCCTGAGCCCATTTTCCCTGGCAGCTAGGGACTTCAGAACCCTGCCTGGTTGTGCCCAGGGCTGGCTCCATGCACCAGCTCAGCAAGCAGGTGCTTGGGGCGGCCAAGGGGAAGGGGCGGCACGTTGGCCACTTTGGTGGCAATTCAGCGGTGGGTCCTTCGGTCCCTCTCAGAGGGAAGGACCTGCCACTGAAGAAGAAAGCGGCACGGTGGAGCTGTGGCCGAAGTACCGCTGATCGCGACTTTTTTTTTTTCCTCCGCCACTTGGGGCAGCCAAAAGCCTGGAGCTGGCCCTGGTTATGCCAGACACGCTTGCTGGCCACAAACCACAGACCCAGGTCTGAACTACATCCTCCACAAGCTGTAGGCTAAACTGAAAACAATTTAAGAAGTGTTCCTGTCTCCAACACCCAGATGCCCAGTTCCCAAAGGGGTCCAAACCCCAAATAAATCCATTTTACCCTGTAAATTAATTACCCTGGGTTATTTAATAAGTAAAAAGTGATTTTATTAAATACAAAAAGTAGGATTTAAGTGATTCCAAGTAATAACAGACAGAATAAAGTGAATTAACAAGCAAAATAAAATAAAACACGCAAGTCTAAACCTAATACTGTAAGGAAGTGATTACAGATGAAATCTCATCCTCAGAGATGTTCCAGTAAGCTTCTTTTACAGACTAGCCTCCTTCTAGTCTGGGTCCAGCAATCACTCATACCCCTGTGGTTACTGTCCTGTGGTTATTAGCCTCTCCACCCCAAAGGACATCTCTTGAGTCAGCTGAAGACCAAATGAAGGGGTCTCCCAGGGGCTTAAATAGACTCTCTTGTGGGTGGAGACCCCCCTCCTCTCTCCTATCCAGAATTCAGCTCCAAGATGGAGTTTTGGAGTCACATGGGCAAGTCATATGTCTATGCACGACTGAGTTCCTTACCAGCCAGGCTACATTCCTGGGAAAGCTCAGATGCTGATTGGCATCTCCAAGTTCATTGTTAGCATAAGTGTTTCTTGATTGGGCACTTACTGAGAATAGTCTTTTCTCAGGAAGCTGACCAACTTCTTCACTGAGGCTACTTAAAATTAAACAAGTATTAAATAGCCAGTATTCATAACTTTGAATACAAAAATGATACATGCATACAAATAGGATAAATATATTCAGTAGATCATAACCTTTACAGGGATGTGTTACATGTCATATGTAGCATAAAACATATTCCAGTAATGCTATATATACATTCAGAAGCATATTTCCATAAAGCCTTATGGTGTGCAATGTCACACTTGCATCTTCTACAAAACAAATTAGTCCCCAGGCACGTGCTAATGCAGAGTCCTAACACAACTTAGTCTTAGACCAAAGTCCTGGCACTTCTGGTAGTGGCAGACCATAGTGCACTGCTGCACAGTAACAGCAGCCTTCTTTGCCTAACTGGCTAGGAAACAAGAAGTCAGCACATAATGGCAGCGGTTTTGTTTACTTATAGTTATTTTTTTAAAAAAAAACAACAACCCAGCATTTATTGTTAAAGTTCCAGGTTCTTGGAAATAATTAAAATATAAAATCTGTACCATCACAGCCCCCACCCCCCAAAAAAACTACTAACCCTATCCCCACCTTAATAAATAGTAATAATAATTATCAGCATCCAGCTCAATTACAAGGTAGAACAAAATGGATAAAAGGTACCCTCCCTTTGCCAAGAAATCCAGCCACCCTTTACCCCTCAAACCCCCCAAAATTCAGAGAAAACTGATAAGCCTTGCAGTATACCTTGAAGGTCAATACATTCAGTTATTTCAGACCATGAGGTGGAGTGAATTCCAAATAATTCAATGGTCTCTCTCTAAAAGAACCCTACTACCACCTCATTCCCTTATATATCATGGGACTGAAAGCTCAGCTGACTCAGCTGATCAAAACTGTGGCAGTAGCACAGGAGCAGAATATCTGATCTATAGTCCAAAACATCTCTTTAAACTGCAGCCAGAAAAAAACCAGGAAGCTAGAGCAGGGTATGGAAACTAATACAACGTGCTCTGTCAGAAAAACTGCTTAGCAAGTGGGCTGCTGCACCAGCTTGAGTCTCCGCATTAAAGTCAAAGCTCTGGGCAGAGTGCATTGTTGTAATAAAAGTTTGCATGGACAAAGGCATGCACAAGAGTAGTGAATCCAACTCAGAAAAAAAGATAACAACAACTTTCTGGTGAAGGACAAGTGGAAAATGACAGCCTTGGCCCCACTGTTATCTGATCATCTGAAAACAGCTGAGGATGTAACAAGAATCTTGGGTTATGTCTACACTTCAGTTAGACACCCACGGCTGGCACGGGAAGCAGACTTGGACTCAGATTAAGGGGCTGTTTTACTGCAATGTAGCTGTTCAGGCTCAGACTGCAGTCTGAGCTCTGGGACCCTCCCACCTCGCAGAGTCATAGAGGCCGGGTTCCAGCCTGCGCTCAAACATCTACACTGCAATTAAACAGCCCCTCAGCCCAAGCCCGATGCTGATGTACCCTTTTGGTCAGTTGATTTGGGCTTACAGAGCTAACAATTTCAGTGTAGACAATTGGGCTGGAGCCCGGGTTTGGGGATCCTCCCTCCTTATGAGGTCCCAGAGCTTGGGCTTCAGCCCAAGCCCGAATGTCTACATTGCAATTTTACAGTCCTTCAGCCCAAGCCCTACAGGCCTGAGTCAGCTGACCTAGGCCAGCCACAGGTGTTTATTTGCTGTGTAGAGATACCCTTAAGCAGCTTTTGAGTACAGAGAGTTAGTTGTTGTCCAGATATAGTAGGTTGATGCTTTATAGTTCAGTCTATATGGAGGAGAGAAGGTTCATTTAAAGCTGAATTCTGGCTGAGCTATTCTTCTAAGAGAGAGGAAAAGAAAACAAAAACAAACAAACAAAACCCACTGCTGGTGCCGCTATTGGCTTTCTCCATCAGAAGTTACGTATACACAGGAGTCAAGTCACCTCTCAATTTGGCAAGCTAATAAATTGAGTTAATTAATTCTGTCACTGAAAGACATTTACTCCAGCTGACTTTTCTCTGTGCCCTCTTCAATTTTAAATCATCCTTTTAAAAATATTGGCACCAGAACTGGATGCAGTATTCCAGTATTGGTGTCATCAATGCTGTTTAAAGAGGAAAAATCACCTCCCCTCTCCCATTTATACATCCAAGGATTGCATTAGTTCTTTTCACTACAGCATCACACTGGGATCTCATGATGAATTGCTTCTCCATTTTGACCCCTAAATCCTTTTCAGAGTCACTGCTTTCCAGTATACAGAACCCCAATCTGCAGATATACTCTGCATTCCTTATTCCTAAGTGTATAACTTTCCATCTGGCTGTATTAAAAGGCATTTTCTTTACCTGGGCCCAGTTTACCAAGTGATGCAAATTGCTCTGTATTACTGCCCTTTCCTCATATTTACCACTGTGCTAATCTTTGTGTCATCCACAAATTTAACAGCAGTGATTTTATATTTATTTCCAGGTCACCAATGAAAATGTTGAATAGCCTCAGGGCTAGTCACAATCCCTCCAACCACTCCCCTAGGTACTTCCCCATTTAATACTGATTCCCATGTACAGCTACCCAGAACTTTTTTTTTTTTTGAGATCTGTTAGTTACCCAGTTCTTAAACCATGTAATGTTTGCTTTATTGATATTGCATAATGCTAATTTTTAAATCAGAATGTCATGTGTTATTAAATCAAGTGCCTTACAGCAGTCTAAGTGTATTACATCTATGCAGTTACCTTTCCTCAACCAAACTTCTCATCTCATCACAAAATGAAATTAGGTTGGTTTGACAAGACCTTTTCCCCATAAAACCATGTTGACTGACAATTTTATTTCCACCTTTTAATTCTTTGTTACTGGAATCCTGCATAAGCTTCTTTGTTATTTTGTCGAGGGCTAACTTCAGGCTAACCAATCTAGAGTTACCTGGTTCGTCCTAGCTCTTTTTTAATATTGGCATAACATTAACACTCTTCTGATCTTCTGGAGTTTCCCTGCTGTTTCCAAGATTTATTAAAAATTAATATCAGCAGGCCAGAGATACTCTTTTAGGACTCTTGGGTATACTATACTATACAGGCCATCTCTTTTAGGACTCTTGGGTACAAGTTATCTGGGCCTGCTGACTTAAAAAATGTTTATCCTTAGAAGATGCTGTTTAACATCATCCTTAGTCATTAGTGGACCTGTGGCAGGGTCCCATCCCAAAGCATGCTTGTCTCATTGCTCCACATAGCCTTCCAGGTACCCCACCCTCAGTTCCCTTCTAGTTTTCCCAATAACATGTTCACAGCCCAGAGCACGTAAAATAGCATTCCCCTTTTTAACATTTGGTGTATTAAGTCTTTATAAATACAATCTCCTTTCCTCTTGGGAATTCCAAAACCATCATTGACCCAGGAAATACAGGTTGTCAGTTTCCTCTCCAGCTACCTCTGAGCCAGGGAGCTCTGTCAGTCTTACTGCAGCCCCTGGCCTCAAATTTTTTCTATAGGTCTCTGCCTGCCCTAGTCCCTGGACTCATAACTGTCAATTTAGTTAAGGGATTTCACAGGCCTTCTTCATGGGGATGTGCAACAACTCATGCAGGCTTCCCCAACCTATCATTATCCAGACCAACTCCACAGAAACTCTCTTCTCATTCCAGAGTCAGCTAGCAGCTGGGTTTTATCCAGGTAGTTCCCTGATTAACCCTTGTCCCTCCTCTCCAGCTTGTCTGCTGCTCCCATAAACACCTATTTCCTTAAAGGGACATGACATGGAATCAGTGCCAGTGCTAGTCCATTGGGGGCCCTAAGCAGGAATACCCCCCCAACACATACTAATAATTAATAGGGGGGCCATTGAGCTGCTTGGGGCCCGTAGCAATTGCTTAGTCTGCTAATGCCTAGGACTGGATCTGCATGAAATAGGGTTTACTGTCCCCAAACCACACTACCCCTTAAGCAGGGCAGACCATCCTGTTATAGGACTGGAATGTACGTTATCATCCTTATGTGATATAAGTGCATCATGCTGCTGCTTTCCAAATACACAACAGAAATATGTATTGAACCCTTCTGCATGGTTATTAACAATTTCACCATCTCCATCTAGTAATGGACCTATACCATTCCTAGGATTTCTTTTGTTACTAATATAAACTCCTTATTGTCCTTAGTCCTGCCAGCCATGGATACTTCCCTCATCTCGCTTTCCTCTCAGGGAGCTAAAGCCTTTTCATGCTCAGATCTCTAGCTATACATGGTACCAGGGCCCCATTAACCTCATGGATGGTGGTGATAATGGGATGCTGAAGGCCTAATGCCCCCTTCTGAGCTCTCTCGCTGCTACTGCTCTAGGTCTGGTGAAGGACAGGGGAAAGAGCTGGAATTCACTCACTGACCTCTGCCTCATCAGTTCCTGATCCTGCTGCGACATCTCATTGGAGTGTCATTTGAATCTGATGAATGACAACTTTGAATTTCTAACTTTTATTTAGAACAGGGAAGAAAAATGGTTAATGCCTACAAATAGAATGTTCCATATGCATATGGAATGTGTGTGCAAGTGTATATGTAATATATGTGAGTGTGTGAATGAACACATGATGTGGAAATTGTAATTTATTCTATTCATATTATTCAGTATGCATAATCAATTAATATAAAATTATTCCTATCCTATTCCTATTTTTAAGATCAGTGCTGCAGGCATAGGAACAGTCATAGGAAGTATTTCAAACTTTATTAAAATTAAAATGCAGCCATTTGAAATAGACTACATTTAACAAATTGCAAAATATCTCAAGGCTGATAAAAAGGTTTCATTTAGAGCCACCACCAGTTTAGCCAAACATGTTCCTGGAAGGTGAGAATGGCCTTTTTTGATTGAACAACTTTCTGTGGTTATTTCTCTGCCCATGGGGAAGAGGAACGCTTTATGTGGGCCAGCTGTTGAACTTCACAGAACAGTAAATTATAAGTAAATTACCCTAAACACTATTTGCGTTTTTCTCCTCTTTATTTTCATTTTTTTTAAAAGAAAGCTGCATGAACTGACTCTGCTTCAAAGCTGCCCTTTTAACAGTCTTTGGGTATGTCTACACTACAAGAGTAGTTTGATTTAACTTAGGTCGAATTTGTGGATTCGACCTTATGAAGTCGAATTTGTGTATCCACACTAAGGACACTAATTCGACTTTGTGAGTCCACACTAACGGGGCAAGCGTCGACATTGGAAGCGGTGCATTCTGGGCAGCTATCCCACAGTTCCCGCAATCCCTGCTTCCCATTGGAATGCTGGGTAGAGCCCCCAATGCCTGCTGGGGGAAAAATGTGTCGAGGGTGGTTTTGGGTAACTGTCGTCATTCAACTGTCACTCCCGCCCTCCCTCCCTGAAAGCGCCGGCGGGAAATCTGTTTGCGCACTTTTCTGGTCAGTGACAGTGCGGACGCCACAGCACTGCGAGCACGGAGCCCGCTGCGATCATCGCTGCACTTATGGCCGTTGTCAACTCCTCGCACCTTATCGTCCACCTCTTCCACAGTCAGCTGCTGAGAAATCGGGCAAGGAGGCTCCGGCAGTGCGGTGAGGACATGAAGTGACAGAGTGGCACAGACCTCTCAGAAAGCACGGGATCCCACGCCGCGGAGATCATGGTGGCAATGGGTCACGTTCATGCTATGGGACGGCGATTCTGGGCCCGGGAAACAAGCACGGACTGGTGGGACCGCATAGTGCTGCAGGTCTGGGATGAATCACAGTGGCTGCGAAACTTCAGGATGCGTAAGGGCACTTTCCTTGAACTGTGTGACTTGCTGGCCCCTGCCCTGAAGCGCCAGGACACCCGAATGCGAGCAGCCCTGAGTGTGCAGAAGCGAGTGGCCATAGCCCTCTGGAAACTTGCAACGCCAGACAGCTACCGGTCAGTAGCGAACCACTTTGGCGTAGGCAAATCTACCGTGGGGGTTGCTGTGATGCAAGTAGCCCACGCAATCGTTGACCTACTGCTCTCAAAGTTAGTGACCCTGGGAAACGTCCAGGTCGTCATAGATGGCTTCGCTGCGTTGGGATTCCCCAACTGCGGTGGGGCTATCGATGGGACTCACATCCCTATCCTGGGACAGGCCCACCAGGCCAGCCAGTATATTAACCGAAAGGGCTACTTTTCAATGGTGCTGCAAGCACTGGTGGACCATAGGGGACGTTTTACCAACATCTACGTTGGGTGGCCGGGCAAGGTTCATGACGCGCGTGTTTTCAGAAACTCTTGTCTGTTTAGACGCCTGCAGAAAGGTAGTTTCTTCCTGGACCACAAAATAACTGTTGGGGATGTGGAGATGCCTATAGTGATCCTCGGGGACCCAGCCTACCCGCTAATGCCCTGGCTCATGAAGCCCTATACAGGCGCCCTGGACAGTGACAAGGAGCTCTTCAACTACCGGCTGAGCAAGTGCAGAATGGTGGTGGAGTGTGCTTTCGGACATCTCAAGGGGAGATGGAGGAGCTTACTGACTCGCTCGGATCTCAGCGAAAACAATATCCCCATTGTTATTGCAGCTTGCTGTGTGCTCCACAATCTCTGTGAGAGCAAGGGGGAGACCTTTATGGAGGGATAGGAGGTTGAGGCAAATCGCCTGGCTGCTGATTACGCTCAGCCAGACACCCGTGCGATTAGAAGAGCCCAGTGGGAAGCGCTGTGCATCCGGGAGGCTTTGAAAGCTAGGTTCCTCAGAGAGCAGGGTAACCTATGACTGTCCAGTCTCTTTACAGAGAAGCTGAACCTGCCCCTGTTTCAGTTACTATTGACTTTTTTCAGCGGTTACATACCCTGTTCACAAGGTTTCTCCCCTTCCAACAGACGTTTAAAAATAAAGTTATTGGAACATTTTTAATTAACAAAGTTTTCTTTACTAACGAATTTGCATTAAAGGGTTCAAACAGGGACACAGACTGTGGTGGGTACGGTGTGCAGTGATGTACAGACCACTTCTACACTCGAGGAATGACAGGCTCCTGCTCCTACAGCGGTCTCTGGAGGGAGGACGGTTACAGGAGGGTGTGCAGAAAGGGGTGGGTTTGCAGGAAGGGGTGAGGGGTGTGTGGGAAGGGTGAGTAGGTGTAGGGGGATGATGGCTCTGGCTGGGGCTCAGGGCATCGGAGAGGCTCATGGCTAGGAGGGAAGGGCATGGTAAGGGCAGCCTGCCTTGCCATTTGTGGATGCCAGGCGCTCGGACCCTGGGGCAGCATACACCTCCCAGACTGACCTGGGGCAGCAGACACCTCCCAGACTGGCCCGGGTGCCTAGTGACTGCACTGTGTGTGATCTGCTGTTGATCCTGCCCCCATGTCTGTACCCTGGTAATGGTGGCTGTCCTATGCAATTAACAAACCCCTATCTCCCCTTCACACAAAGTCTTCTGCAAAGAAACATGATGGAAACAGTAATGAACAGCAAACTATTTTTAATACTCAACTACACAGTTGGGGGATGAAACTGGGATTTTGGATTGGGTGAGCCAGGAAGGGAAGCAATTCTCATACTTTAGGGAATGAGCTGTTTGTTACATGAGCGCTCTGCTGGGGTGGAGTGACAGTTTTCACGGCCCCTAGCGCCCCTCCTTCTTGTGATTTTGGGTGGGGGGGAACAGGACTTTGTGGCGGGGGAGGGCGGTTGCAGATACAGTTCAGGGGGGCTCTGTCCTCCTGCCTGCGGTCCTGCAGAACATCCACAAGGCGCCGGAGCGTGTCCGTTTGCTCCCTCATTAGTCCAAGCAGCGTTTGAGTCGCCTGCTGGTCTTCCTGCTGCCACCTGTCCTCCCGTTTGCTGTGTGAGCGCTGCTGCTGAGAGAGGGTCTCCCTCCACTGGCTCTGCTGGGCCGCCTCGGCTCTGGAGCAGGCCATCAGTTCAGTGAACATCTCGTCCCGAGTCTTTTTCTTTCGCCGCCTAATCTGTGCCAGCCTCTGTGAGGGGGATGCCGGGGCAGTTTGGGAAAGAGCCACAGCTGTGTGATGGGAAAAAGGAAGTGAATTCCTTGCAAAAATACATGTTTGTGAACACTGAACACAGTCTAGTCTGTTTCTGTGAACAAGACCATACACGGCACCTATCTCATGCGCTCTCAGGACAAGTTCAAATTTTTGGCATTCGCTTTCATTGCCTGGGGTCTTGCACTGGAGATAACAAGCGGGGCAGGACAGCAGAATCCGTGTAGCAGCCAGGCCTGGTAAGCCGTAAAGTTTAGGCTGCTTAACAGTTAATGGATAGCAGTGCCCTCCTGCTGCAGGCAATCTGGAAAGCATAAAGTCTGACCCTGTTCCACCCCCTCGCGGCTGTCCCCGGGAAAGATCCCTGTATGCTTTCCCTCTGCAGCCTCCACCACGTGGCTGTTAAATGATGGTCATTGTTATGCAAAGGAAAAGTCAAGCATTCCCAATAGTAACATTACACTAATTCCCCTAATTAGATGCAGCAGTCGCCGAGCGAGATCACCCTAAGGCGGGTCACTAAGAGAGACGGAGAGCATGCTGCGTGAAACCCTGCACAGACCAGGGCCCTATGCTGCCATGCTCGTGGAGGCAATGCTCCCACTGTACGTGAGGATAGCCTGGCGCGGAAGAGTGTGCTTCCACGGAGCACCCAATAAGGCACCTCTCCCCAGGAACCTCCTGCGGAGGCTTTTCGAGTACCTCTGAGAGCTTCGTGGAACTCTCCCAAGAGGATTTCTGTTCTATCCCTATATGTATTGACCTTCTTTTCATATAGTTTTTATTCCTGTTTTTTTAAAAATAAATGTTTACATGTTTATAGCACTTACCGACTGATCCTTCCCCTGATTCAGAGTCTGGGTTAACGGCCGGGGAGGGTTGGTAGGGGATCTCTGTGAGGCTGATGAAGAGATGCTGGCTGTCGGGGAAATCAGTAGTGTAAGCGCTGTCGCCTGCCTCGTCCTCCACAAACCCTTCCTCATCTTCCCCATCCGCGAACATCGCCGAGAAACTACCCCTCGACACTATCCCATCCTCAGAGTCCACGGTCACTGGTGGGGCAGTGGTGGCAGACCCACCGAGAATGGCATGCAGTGCCTCATAGAAGCGGCGTGTCTGGGGCTGGGCTCCGGAGCGTCCGTTTGCTGCTTTGATTTTTTGGTAGCCTTGTCTCAGGTCCTTGATTTTCACGCGGCACTGCATTGCATCCCGGCTGTATCCTCTGAGTGCCGCCGCTTTGGAGACCTTCTCGTAGGTCTTTGCATTCCATTTTTTGGAGCGCAGCTCCAAAAGCACAGACTCATCGCCCCACACAGCGATCAGATCCAAGACTTCCCAGTCAGTCCATGCTGGGGCCCTCTTTCTACTCTGAGATTGCATGGACCCCTCTGCTGGAGAGCTCTGCATCGTTGCCTGTGCTGCTGAGCTCGCCCCGATGTCCAACCAGGAATTGAGATTCAAACTGGCCAGACAGGAAAAGGAATTCAAATTTTCCCAGGGCTTTTCCTGTATGGCTGATCAGAACATCTGAGCTCGGACTGCTGTCCAGAGCGTCAACATAGTGGTGCACTGTGGGATAGCTCCCGGAGCTACTAAGGTCGATTTCCGTCCACACATAGGCTAACTCAACATAGCCATGTCGAATTTAGCGCTACTCCCCTCATTGGGGTGGAGTACCGAATTCGAACTAAAGAGCCCTCTAGGTCAAACTAATTAGCTTCCTGGTGTGGACGGTTGCACGGTTAAATCGAATTAACGCTGCTAAATTCGACAAACTCCTAGTGTAGACCAGGCCTTTGAAATTGAAGCCTCTGTCACAGAATAGGTATCAGGAATACAAGCGTCCCCATCTTACATAACAGTGTGCCTCAGGCCTGATCTGAGTGGGTGAAAAGATTGTTTACATTCCATAATTGTTCATTCCTTGGCCTAACAAATTTGCAAATTGTGATCAGTATGGATGGGAAATGAACGAGGACTACTACCAGTGATTTTTACATAGCATACTTTAAACGTTTGGTGACTATTGATTGACTAGCCTGGAATAATTGCCCTACAGGTGAAGAGGTTTTTAACATACAACTTCTTCATTCATCTATTTTCTGAGATGAACAGCACAAAGACCTTATTCAGGCAAAACAACCCAAAACCATATGAGCCTTTATATCGGTTAAAGTTTCTTCGAACATAAGAATATAAGAACAGCCTACTGGGTCAGACCAAAGGTCCATGTAGCCCAGTATCCTGTCTTCTGACAGTGGCCAGTGCCAGGTGTCCCAGAGGGAAAGAACAGAACAGTTAATCATCAAGTGATCTATTCCCTGTCACCCATTCCCATCTTCTTGCAAATATAGGCTAGGGACACCATCCCACCCATCCGAGTTAATAGCCATTGATAAACCTATCCTCCATTAATTTATCTAGTTCTTTTTTGAACCTTGTTACAGTCATGGCCTTCACAACATCTTCTGGCAAAGAGTTCCCTCTGGTTGACTGTCCGTTGTGTGAAGAAATACTTCCTTTTGTTCGTTTTAAACCTGCTACCTATTAATTTCATTTGAAGATCTCTACTTCTTGTGTTATAAGAAGGAGTAAATAACATTTCTTATTTACTTTCTCCACACCAGTCATGATTTTATAGACTTCTATCATATCCCCCTTTAGTCATCTCTTTTGCAAGCTACAAAGTCCCAGTCTTATTAATGTCTCCTCATATGGAAACAGTTCCATGCCCCTAATAATTTTTGTTGTCCTTTTTTGTTGAAGAATGGCCACTTTTAAGTCTGTTATTGAATGTCCAGGGATATTGAAGTGCTCTCCTACGGGTTTTTGAACTATCCACTGGACCCCTCCTTGTCCACATGCTTGTTTACCCCCCTCAAAGAATTCTAGTAGATTGGTGAGACATGATTTCCCTTTACAGAAACCATGTTGACTCTTGCCCAAAAATTTATGTTAATCTCTTTGATAATTCTGTTCTTTACTATAGTTTCAAGCACTTTGCCCAGTACAAGTCAGGCTTACTGGCCTGTAATCGCCAGGATTACTTCTGGAGCCTTCTTTTAAAAATGGTGTCACATTAGCTATCCTCCAGTCATTTGGTACAGAAGCTGATTTAAATGATACGTTACAGACTACAGTTAGTAATTCTGCAATTTCACATTTGAGTTCCTTCACAACTCTGGGGTGAATACCATCTGGTCCTGGTGACTTATTACTGTTTAGTTTATCAATTTGTTCCAAAACCTCCTCTAGTGATACCTCAATCTGGGACAGTTCCTCACATTTGTCACTGAAAAAGAATGGCTCAGGTTTAGGAATCTCCTCACATCCTCAGCTGTGAAGACTGATACAAAGAATTCATTTAGTTTCTCCACAATGGCCTTATTGTCCTTGAGTGCTCCTTTAGCATCTTGATTGTCCAGTGGCCCCTGTAGTTGTTTTGCAGGCTTCCTGCTTCTGATATACATAACGAATGTTTTACTGTTACTTTTTGAGTCTTTGGCTAGCTGTTCTTGAAAAAAAAATTGTCCTTCCTAATTATATTTTTACACTTCATTTGCCAGATTTAATGCTCCTTTCTATTTTCCTCAATATGATTTAACTTGCACCTTTTAAAAGATGCATTTTTGCCTCTCACTATTTCTTTTACATTATTGTTTAGCCATAGTGGCACTATTTTTGGTTCTCTTACTATGCTTTTTAATTTGAAGTATACATTTATGTTGTGTGTCTATTATGGTGTCTTTAAAAAGTTTCCATGCAGCTTGCAGGAATTTCACTTTTGGCACTGTACCCTTTAATTTATGTTTAACTAACCTTCTCATTTTTGTGTAGTTTCCCTTTCTGAAATTAAATGCTACAGTGCTGGGTTTCTCTGGAGGTTTCACTGCCACAGGGATGTTAAATTTAATTATGTTATCATCACTATTACCAAAAGGTTCAAGGTACCTCTTGGACTAGATCCAGTGTTCCACTTAGGACTGAATCAAGAATTGCCTCTCCTCTGGTGAGTTCCAGGAGTAGTCATTTAAGATGTTGAGAAACTTTATCTCTGCATCTCATCTTGAGGTGACATGTACCCAGTCAATATGGGGATAGTTGAAATCCCCTACTGATTATTATTATTATTATTTTTAAAGCCTCTCTAATCTCCCTGAGCATTTCACAGTCACTATTGCCATCCTGGTCATGTGGTCCATAGTATATCCCTATTGCTATATTCTTATTATTCAAACATAGAATTACTATCCATAGAGATACTGTGGTATAGTTTGGCTCATTTAAGATTTTCACTTCATTTGAATCTATGCTTTCTTTCACATATAGGGCCACTCCCCGACCAGCACGACCTGTTCTGTCCTTCTGATATATTTTGTACCCTGGCATTACTGTGTCCCACTGATTATCCTCATTCCACCAAGTTCCCCAAAGATGCCTATTATATCAATTGCCTCATTTAAAATGAGGCAATCTAGTTCACCCATCTTTTTATTTAGACGTCTAGCATTTTTATGTTGGACCATATCAGGGAATTTCTGTATTAGAACCATGAAGTGTATGTAGAACCATAAAGTGATGTGTATAACAAGTCTGAGGCCAAGAGAGACAAGGGGTAAGATTGAATTCAGTTGAATTCCCCACAGCTTAGGCCTCTTGCTTTTTCCATTTCTGTGTCTCTCCCTCTCTGAGAGAAACATGTAAGGCCAAACTGCTAATTGTGTTAACACATCCTAAGACAGAATGTCTGTTCTCAAAAACAACTGTAATTGTCTTCCAAACAGAACACAGTTTAGTAGCTTTTAATTTGTTTGCTATGTATGTTAAAGTTTAAGTAGATTTGCAACATCCTGAGAGTTGCTAAAAGTTAAGAAATAGTAAAGTAATAAGTGATAAATGTATGTTAAAATAGAGGATATATGTGAATGGATGCTTGATTTAGATAAAGGACAAATTGATTTAGATGAAGAATGAATCAGGGAAGTGCCAGCCTAAGAATTACAACTTCAGTCTCGATTGGCCGAAGAATGCGCAGACTAGAGATAACCGGATGACCCTTGGAGGGCAGGTCGGAATCCACCCAAGTGCCCCCCTGGGCAGGTCATTTAATTTCTCTGTGACACATTATGCAATGTTGTGGTAGCCATGTTGGTCTCAGAATATTAGAGAGACAAGGGGGGTGAGGTAATATCCAAAAAAAGATATTACCTCACCCACCTAGTCTCTGCATAGTAAAATAGGGTAATAGTACTTCCCTACCTTACTGAGGTGCTATGAGCTAAATGTATTAGAGACTGTGAAGTGTTCAGGTACTACAGTGATCAGGGCCATGAAAATACCCTAGATGGGTGACTTTAAGACCTTAGTAATAGTATTAACTATAAAAAGTGAATTTGGAAAGAAAGCACAATGGCTGGTCACATGGAGGAGAAAGTATAGGTCAGGAAGCAGCAGTAGGGCAAGGACAGAACAGACTTCTCCATGGTTATCCAAATTCAAGATGCATTTGCTTAATATGTATAACTTTAAAACTACTGCACCAATTTTGTCACATTTAATTTGTTGTGTATTTTGTCACATTTAATTTGTTGTGTAACTCACATTAAAATTAAGCCAATTTTGATACTTATACATATATAATTAATTACATTTGGAAAGTCCTGTTCCAATCTACTAGTTTAACACTAATGAAAAGTTGTAATTAAAAAAAATCTTACTATTAAAGATTGTGTTCTGATTTTATTCAAATATTGTTTAATCTTAAATTCTACAAAACAAACTCAGTTTGTATTTATCT
The DNA here is from genome assembly GCF_016161935.1 of Mauremys reevesii. Taxonomy (NCBI): domain Eukaryota; kingdom Metazoa; phylum Chordata; order Testudines; family Geoemydidae; genus Mauremys; species Mauremys reevesii. The sequence continues at coordinate 168,412,465 of NC_052625.1, forward strand.
ATCTGTCAAGGTATTTATATAGCCCCCCATTATTATACTATGAGTGTTTCCCTATGATCTAGGTGCTTCCATATTACCTGGATACCTAAGGTGAAGAAAATAACTTTAGAATTTTTGAAGTGATAGGGCCAAATTTTTCAAACATAGGTCCCTAAAATCTCATTGACTTTCAATGAAACTTGTGTTTCTCAGCCACTTAGATTTTTTTTTTTCAGGATTACACTCCACGATACTTATTTAAGCACATAAATAAGAGTGGCTAGGTTTTCAAAAGTGCTGAGCATCAAAAGCTTCCACTGATCTCAATGAGAGTTGTGTGTGCTCAGCACCACTGAAAATAAGGCCACTTTTATTCAGGTGCTCACAATTAGGCCTCCAAGTTTGAAAAGTTTGGAATGCTTAAAGTCAGACCATGATATTTGAAAAGCAAGCACTGAAGGGCAAATCTCAAAGACTTTCTCTGTGGCAGTATGGGAAAAGCCCATGTGGAACTGCACTAAGCAGCCAGTGCTTTGTATATGCAGGGGGAACAAAAGGGGAAAAATCCACTTCTCATAGCTGTAGAGCCACTCCATAGATGCTATGCCAGCCCTATGGCTAGAGCCAACTCTGTGACCCCTTACGCCCCCACCCTCCCATACTCTCATGGGAGGGGAGGGAGAGTGGAAGAGACCATGCATCAATGTATCCACCAGCTGTACAGCAAAGCTGTACAAATCACCCTTACTCTCTACTGAGACCAGGGGTGAAAATAACTAAGGACACTTACCAGTATGGGGGGTGGCTCTGGCCCCTGGAAGGGGAGGGGCCTTGGGTGGAAGGGGCGGGACTGGGGGTGAGCACCCCCCACCCAGCCCTTGGACTGCACCGTCTGGGGCTCCCGTGTTGATTTATAGGGCCCGGAGCTCTGGACGCCGCTGCTGCGGTAAGGGCAGCGGCGTCTGCAGCCCTGGGCCCTTTTAAATCGCTGGCCCCAGAGCAGCTGCTCCCTTTGCCCTCCTCCCCATCAGGGCATCAGGGCCCCTGACAGGGGAGGCAAAAGGGGCAGGGACTGGGTTGGGTATGGGTCAGTGCGGGATCTTACTGGTACAGAGTACCAGCCCGTACCGGCTCCTTTTCATCCCGGCCTGCGACTCACATATGAGATTGACACACTGTATTTAACTCAGCTTTGGAAAAAGCTCTCTTATAGTTTATAACAAATGAAAACAGTACAAAAATACAGCCAATACCTGGTTGGAAAAACAGGTCCAACATTATAGTGCAAACAAGTTTTGGTGGGCCTAATCCTTAAATATATCTTAAAAGGCCAGAAACATGTTGATCACTGACTTCTTTTTAACTAGCATGGAATTAAGAATGAGTGTGTTCTCCTGGAGGCCACAGGCATCCAAATCTCCATCATGTGGCAACGTATTTCTATTCTCTCTGCCACTCTAAGGTAACATCAGAGAGCTGCAGCAGTCACACCTGCACACCCATACTTAGGAGCAGCAGTGGTAGAGACAGAACACAACTTCAGAAACTTTGGGGAACCTGGGGGCAGGGAGAATGGAAGAAGGGGCATGTTTCAGGGAAATTAGTAAACAAAACAAACACAGCCACTATATTTTGTACTTTTCTTAATATTAGCTGTCTGTTACTGTTTGTCTTGTCTATTGAGATTTTAAGCTCTTTGTGGCAGGGATTGTCTCTTACTATGTCTTTGTACAGTTAACACAATGGAGCCTTAATCCTGATTGGGGCCTCTAGGTACCACTATCATTAACATAATAATAATAATAAGAAGGAGAATAATAATAATAATTAATAACAACAACAACTTATGGCAGGCTCAAAGCATCATGTTCAACCATAATAACCATCCCATCCTTGCCCAGGAGCAAACCCTAATCTAAGCATATCTCATTCCTAAAGTAATCCACTCAGGAGAACCCCCAACTCAAACCCTTTCCAATACTATGAGCATCTCATGCACTAAAGAATCAACACAGGAGCTCCTGGCAGACTAGATATCCTCCCCATGCCACTCTCACCCTCCTATCTATAAAGCTCCCACCTTCAAATGAGAGACAGCGGGTATAACCGAAAATTCCTAAGTGTTTCACATACCTAGCACATAATACCCTCAACTGCCTGGCTGGACACGTTAATGAATTTTTATCAGACACTACCCCTCCTCTTGATTTAAGACCAATAACATGGGGTTATCTGATTAAGAGAAAAGGCTAAATTCTCTAGCCCTGTCCAACCATGCAAGGCACCTCTGGCCCTTCAGTAAGAGGAAGATACTGGACACTACCATAGGGATATTCCTAAACTGTTTTACCACATCAATGTGAATACCTCCCCTAAGCATAATCCCCATAGCAATACTATACAAACTTCTTCTTACCCATCCCAAGGAGAAAAAAGATAAAGGCTGGAATCCAGAGTAGCGATTCTAAAATGATAACTGTGCTGGAGGCATACAGAATTCTGACTTGCCACATGGTGCTGGTATCTCCTCCTTTTATTACCAACACTACACTAAGTTACACCACAGTAACGAATAGTTAAAATGTATGTAACACTTACCTAATTTCACTTCCCATCTAAGCAGTTGTTACAAGGATGTTATCTTACTGTGAATGGGAGGGAAGGTGATCTGAGCAACTGCACATGCGAGAAGAGATAGTCCATTAGGAAAAATCTCTCAATTAAAAAGTGGCCCATAGTCTGAAGAAATTTGTGCAGACTTGCTTAACATATTGCTAAAATATTTTCTAAGGCACAATTTCCCCAAAAGCAATCGGCTCAGAGAACCAATTATAAATATATTTAAAAAAGATTTTATTACTGCCTATCACATCATAAAATATCCCTACCATAAAAACACATAATTATTTTATATACTTATCTCACTACTAAATAGGTTTTAAAAAAATCCTCTCTTTCCCCTATGCGTAAATAATACACAACAGCATCTAAAGTAGTTTAGAACTAAAACAGGAATTATGAAAAGGTAGCTATGTCTAGCTGGTCCTCTCAACAAGATGTCTCCTCAATAAATGAATGCCAAGGGTCTGTCTCTACTCTGTGAGATTCTAAATCAGTATTTTGTCTTTAACAACAGACAAGATAATACACTGTTTGTTATAATATTCCTTTTTAACAATAAGTGTTTTCATTCTTTGAAGTTTGTCTTTGATGGTTTTCCCTTGACTTTTCTCTGTCGTTGCAATGCTCGACAATTGAGCCACACATTACATAATTGGTTAGCCAGGGTGGGGTGACAACTCCCTCCCACTTGAATGGGCCATCACTGACACATATGATTCCCTGGTGACTCAATTCCAGTCCAAAAACCATAAGGGAGTAAATGTTCAATATAATGTTATTCCTTAAGCATTACCCATGCACATATCTCACAATAATTATGAGTATTGATAAGTAACAAGTTTTCAGTAGAGATCTTCCATTCTACTCTTCATGAATAAATATCATGAAAGTGGTGTATTAGATGTAGTAAGTTTGTCAGGTCTGAGACAGAAGTTGCTTATAAAGCACAGTGAACATTTTGCCTGATATCACCAATGGGCCTCTGTGTCACACCCACCTTATAGTAATTTCATCTAGACCATATTTCCCTAGTTTGCTTATGAAAGTCATGTGGGACTGTGTAAAATCCTTACTAAAAATCAAAATATATCATGTCTACTGCTTGTCCCCACCCCCATCCATTAGGCCAGTAACCCTGTCAAAGAAGGGAATGAGTTTGGTTTGGTATGATTTGTTCTTGATAAAGCCATGCCAGCTATTCCTTATATAATCCTATTATCCTCTACATGCTTACAAATCGATTATTTAATAGCTTGTTTCAGTATCTTTTCAGGTATTGAAGTTAGGCTTAGTGATCTATAATTCCCTGGGTCTTCTTTGTTCCTCTTCTTAAAGATAGATAGTATGTTTGTCCTTCAGTGCTCTGGGACCTCACCCATCCTCCATGAGTTCTCAAAGATAATCACCAACAGTTCCGAGATTACTTCAGCTAGTTCCTTAAGTATCTGAACTAGAATTTCATCTGGCCCTGACAACTTGACTACATCTAAGTAATCTAAATATTCTTCAAATTGTTCTTTCCCTATTTTGGCTTGTGTTTCTTCTCCATTGTTGTTAATATTAATCGACTTGAGTATCTGGTCACCTCTAACCTTTTCAATGAAGACTGAAGTAAAATAAGCATTAAACATCTCAGCCTCTGGAGCTTGCTATCCATTCCTAATTTTCTGCAAAACAAGTTATTCTACTAAAACACATTCTTAATTTTTCCATTATGTATACTCAGTGTCATACATTTTTAAGATGTTTTAATCAATAAAACATAATCACCATCTATATAAATGAGGAATACACAGGAGACAGAATTTCTGGAAAGTAGCAGATAGAGAGATTAGCTATATCTGCTTGCCTTCTTTTAATTTTTGATGCATTCAAATTACAACTCTCTCCAGCTAATGAATAAATTATCCCAAACTCTGACTCAAGAGGAATGCAAAGTAGAGTACATTTCAAATCTCCTGACAAACTAAATAAATACGCCATATAGTGTCTTTCTTTAAGACACTTACTTAGTCTGAAAGTCATATACATTAAATTCACTGATGTACAACTGAAAATCCAAATTACACTGTGACATTGTGACCAGCTCCAGCATCCTTAACTTCAAGTGTCATGGCGCCTTGAATTGGTCAACATTAAATACTTTCAATAGCAAATTCTACTGAAGCACTAGCAGTATTTTCCATTAAAAAAAATAGGAGATGTAACTGCTCACCTGTAGTGATAGGGGTGGTTCCAATTAAAAAAAAAAAAAATCATGACTGTGACTATGTGCCTGGAATGGACCACACTGAGACTGTCACGCTCAGGAAAAGACTGTAAGAAATTGAGCAGACAATCCCTCCAAACTGGTGGTTTATTCTATAATTAGATTCACCAAGCCAGTAACAAAAGAGCTTTTGCAGTACCACAGTGGTTAATCAGAAGCCAAACACAGTCCCTTTTAGGCATTCAAGCCCTTGGCTTCCATCCAGAGAAACAGGTCTAATATAGTGAGGGGTTACTGAAAACCCATTTAATCATTTCACCCATTAGGTTTTACTAATCCTAAAAGATCAGGCACTTAACCCCAGATCTTAGCAGATCACAGATCTTACCCAAATATCATACCGTTAGCCAATCTTTAGTAAACTAAAGATTTAATAGATCATATACATACAAATGGTTGCAAAGTCTCTATATCAGGTTTGTAGCAATGATGGAATAGATTGCTGACTTGCAAAAGTCTCTCTAGATTCACCCAAACAGATTGAGAGTCATAAGTTCCTGTTCAAAGCTTCCTTGTTAGAAATCCAGTCCAGAGAAACGAAACAGGAAATGAAGACAAAGTAATGATGTCACAGTCTCCAGTTATATACCTTCAGCCCAAGTATATGGAAAGTTACCTGTCCAATATGGAATTCACGGTCACATGAACATGGAAAGTTTCTGGTAAAAGATATAGTCTTAGGTCACATGTCCTTATCTTATCTCCTTACATGGTTTGCTGAATTACAGGAGTGGCCACTGGCCCCGCGCTGTCTGAGGCATCCTCAGCAAGGGCCTACTGAGTGGGATGAGTTTTTTCAATGGCCCGTTGTGAGAGCAGAGAGTCCATAATGAGCCATCAACACATAACTGTCTAGCTCTGATGTAAATCTATCTGGGGGGGGTCACCCAGGAACATATGTTTGAAATACAAATTCATAGTCAATATTCATAACTTTAGATACAAAGAGGATACATGGATTTAACCAGGATAATCATACTTGACAGATTGTAACTTTTCCATTGACACCTTACATAATGCATTTTGTTCAAGAATTGCTGAAATTGTATAACAGTGGTAGCAATACTAATACAAATGGTGATTTTCAGTCATACAGCATCACAACGACTTTTTTAAAAAACAAAAATGTTTAACAGACTAATTACACAATTAGGTCCATATTAAAGCAGATCAAGAAGAGCTCCATCATGACCATTCAATCCAGAGTTATGCTTCCACAATACATCACTAAAATGAACATTACATAAAAATATCATTCTTTACTGCATATAATATTGAAGTTGGCTCAAATCCTAGCCCATATTTGCATGGGAGTAAGAGGTGCATTAACTTCTAATTCATGTATAACCTACCTCAGTATTGCCCTGGCCAATACCATGACCACTACTCTCTCGATTTCCTACTATCTTCTCTATCAGATAGGAAATATACAAGCATATTTCAGACTCTGTGGTTTAGATGTACATTTGCTCTTTTTCTGATAAAACTTACCTTACCTTCTAGTAGATAATTCCATACAAAAAGGGTGACTTTTTGGACTTCTCTGAACTAGAAAAATGTTTCTGCAAAAAGGAATTTCTCACACACTCACACTCTCTCACACCCTGCCCCTCCAGTAGAGTGTCCCCAGGCCTGTTTGAGGCACCCAAATGTTTTAAGCCTCTGGACTCTGAACAGTCCACCCACAGCCCCAGCTGAGGTCTCTAGGCACACTATTAAAGTTGTCATGTGACTGAGAATCCATCACATGCCTAGGTAAGTTGTTTCCATTAAAAAAATTCCTCTTCTTTTGGCTGAATTAGTATAGTTTAAGCTACCATCCATGGTTGTTCTTAACAAATATATACTTCTTCTAACTCACTTGCAATGTATAATGCAAAATAATTGTCAATTAAATCTTTGCTGATGAAACAAAAATCCAATAAAGTATTCCCAAACCTCTACTAATAGCAAAAAAAGCAATATCTTTGATAATTCTAGAGGATATTAGGTTAATGTATAATATATTTATAAATTAGTCAGTAAAATATTAGATGCTAAAAAGCAATTGTCTTTTCACCCTGTGAAGAAATTAGTGCATGTTCACTCATTTGCAGATCCTACTGCATAATTATTCAGCCTCACTCATGTGCGAATAGTTCATTCTCTCCTATAATGTTTTCACTTCCATCCACTAATACCTCTTCACCAAATAGTGTTTCTCTTGCTTCTATAAACCACCATGATTTTTCATTATATTATATCTATCTATAGCTATCTTCTTACATACATGGATAAATTACCTATTTCTACATGACATTAAGTCAACAATAAAGACTTAAATGTATAACTAATCCTCAATGCTCTGTTCTGTACTTTTCCTAGTTATTCTCCATCTCTAGCAATAATCACCCAAATACATTTCACCCATGTCAACTGTACCATTAAACAGGGTTTTGTAACATTAAGACTGCTCTGTCAGGTACCCATATCATCCAAGAAGTAATTCCTAACAAACTAATATTATGTTTCTGTATATTAACTGCAGCTCTAAAGAGATTCTTCTATCCCCATGGAATGCCTTTAGGCCTTAGCAATAATCTTTAGATCTAGAAACTGTTGCAACTTACATGGGAAAATAAAGATGGGATACATTTTTCTTTAAAATGTATATAAAACCTTTATTCTCCATTAAAAAGGTTTCAGGAAAGCTTACCAGGTTCAGTTTCTAACAGGAGTGCTAAGATCACATTAAAAGTGTTTTAGCTGCAGGAAAGAGCAAACTATATATACTAATATTGTACATATGTATATAAAGTGTGTGTAATTTAATTTCCCCTTAGTTGTATGATTTTTTTTATCGTTTGATACATTGTCAGATTGTTTAAACATTATTGTGGCATTGCACTCCACATGTTTTATGGATATATGCTTATAAGTGTGAATATAATGTAATTGGAATATGCTTTATGTGAAAGGCCTCGTAAGATATCATTACAAAGATTATAATCTACTAAGTGTGTACATCCTATTTGTATGAACGTATCACTCTTGTATCTGAAGCTAGAAATATAAAGTATTACTCTGAAGTCCTATTGTAACTATGCAAAGTGGGGGCCATTAATTGTGGCTTGAAATCTTGATGGCTCCCATTAACTAGGACAATTGGTTGTAAATGGCTCTGTTTACTTGGAAGCCTTCTGGTATATGTGGATGCCAGCCAGTGAGTAATGAAGTCTCACAGGGCATGTGAACATGTCACATGATACTGGAAACCATCTTAAACCTGGTGCTTTTCCATTTAGAAGGAAGGGTGGAAAACCAGAGAGAGATAAAGGATTCCCACCATGTGCCAAAGATATAAAAGGGGGTAGAACAGAATAAAGGGGGTGGCAGTCATGAGAAAACCCCTAGTTACCACCTGAGCTGGAACAAGGACTGTACCAGGTGAAAGGATTTGGCCCAGATTAGGAAGGAGTCTAGTCTGTGAAAGAAGCTTATTGGAACATCTCTGAGGGTGAAATGTACCTCTATTCAGTTTCTTAAATGTATTAGGCTTAAACTTGTGTGTTTTCTTTGATTTTGCTTGGTAACTTACTTTGTTCTGACTTATTACTTGAAACCATTTAAATCCTTCTTTTTATACTTAATAAAATCACTTTTGTTTATTAGTAAACCAAGAGTAAGTGATTAATACCTGGGGGAGCAACAGCTGTGCATATCTCTCTATCACTGTTATAGAGGGTGGACAATTTATGAGTTTACCCTGTATAAGCTTTATAAAGAGTAAAACAGATTTATTTGGGGTTTAGATCCCATTGGGAACGGCTGTCTGGGTGTTGGAGATAGGTGACTTGCTGAGCAGTTTTTGGTTAAAGGCTGCAGGTTTGGAGGTGTGGACCAGACCTGGGTCTGTGTTGCAGCAGGCTAGTGTGTCTGGATCAACAAGGCAGGGTTCTGGAAGTCTTAAGCTGGCAGTGGAAAATGGGCTCAGAGGTAATTCCAGCACATCAGGTGACAGTCCTAAGGGGGTCTCTGTGACCGAACCCATCATAATTATGTTGCTACTGTCTAAATGTAAGCAGAGGGAGGGTCCTGCTATTGTGAGGAACTTCCCTGGCTTCTGCACTACCCAGATGAGGTGGGCTAGTGAAAGGATCTGCGTCCTTGCTCCCACTTCCTTTACCCAGAGGCCTTCCTGTCCTTGAGGACTCCCCTTGCACTCTCCTGTCTGGCAGAGTCCTCATAACCCCAACAAGGCTGGGCCCAGCATTCCTGGGGGGCTCAGGGCTGCAGCTCTGCTCCCAGCACTGGATCTGCTCTCCCTGAACTGCATCTCTGGCTCTGTGGCTGCAACTCTGCCCCTAGTTCAGTTTGGGCCCCTGCTCCCTCCTTAGCTCGGCCCCACTTTGTCTGACCCAGGCAATTCCAGCTCACACAGAGGACAGGACCCACCCAGGCCTCCTGATTCCTTGATTTGCCTGCCTGCCCTATCAATCAGGCTGATGTGGAGCTTTGGCCTTTCCCCATTGTTCCTGGGGACTGTCAATCTCAGGGTCCTGATTTCTCATTGGCCCTTCACCGTTTAGTACTGGGAGCTAGCCAACCAAAACACCCTCATTGAAAGTTAGGAAGGGGACAACAGTCCTCTTACATAATAATTTAAATATAGTTTAAGTTGCTATTTAATGTTTATGTCTTACAAAATATATAAGGTTTTTATATTTTTACATTTCAGAACAGTTTCTGCTGTTTCTCCAAATTAACAAAAACAATAATGTATTCTTTATAGCAACTTTCACTAGAGGATTTTACAAGGCAGGTAAGTAGTCTTATTTCCCTTTTATAGATAGGAATGTGAGGTACATAATGGACACACTATTATTACTACAAATGTTACTCCCAAAATGCATCGTTATGCCATCACACCAGAGAACTTTGTGTGCAGGAGGAAGCGTTACATGGATAAAAACCAGACATTAAAAAAGAATAGATTTTAAAAATAGGATTTTATAATTTAAATTAAATACAGAGGTATTCTAAAAAAATATTTAAAAATACACTTGAAATTGACAACATAGGTTAAGGGCTAATTTCAATTTAAATTTAATTCAAAAAATCATATTAAGCAGTACATATTCACTGCCAAGTTTTAAAAAGAAAATCAAACCAATGAACTGGTGAAAGTCAGTGACTAAACCCTTGGAAGCACAATTTATTGAAGTGCTAAACCAGCTTTTCACAGAACACCCCCTTCTGCAGCAGCAAAGAGAATATTTCCTTTGTTTCTGTTTATTAAACTAGTTCAATTCAATGACTAGTTCACTGGAAGTTAAGAAACCAAACAGGAATTTAAAAAAAAGCAGGAAAGCTTGTTGTCCTTTTCCAGTCTATGAATAAGAACTAGGTATGAGAGGATGAGATCTACTAGTTTGAAACTCTTTAAGGACATGTACAGATCCAATCTATTCAATTCACTAACTACAGATAAAAATTCCTTTATTCAATAAATCAGTTTTAAATGCAAAAAAAAGTTTTGATGAACTTTTCTTTTTAAGTATCCAGAACCCTGAAGATACTTTCACTTAATTAATAAAATAAAATACAAGTAAAATGCTGGTTTTGTTCATTTTCATTGAATTTGAATTTCCATCTAAATAGAGCTTGACACACATCACAAGTAAAAAAATTAATCAGCATCAAGTAAATAAGAAATGCATCTTTCACCATTTTCTAATATAATAAAAGATGTAAAGATTAAGAATCTGAATGAATTCAAGTGTAACCCCCAAGGAACGTATCTAAATTCCTGGGGCCATGTGTGTTGGTAGCTCAGGAAGAAACACACTATTCCTTGTAGTGAGTGGGAACTGAGGCAGATTTAAAGTCCACTCAGCAACCAATAGGGAATGAGGTGCCTTCTCAGGGAGCTCAAGAAAGGAGAAAAGACATTTTGGAGCAGTCTGGAGCCAGCCAGGGAAAGGGCAGGACTGGCTGCGTGGAGAGCTGATGAGTCTCAGGCTGCATGCAGGGTTCTGCCTGAGAACTGGCCTTTGGGGACCTGAAAGCAGGGTCTACTGCTCTCCTTTCTTCCTTGTGTCAAGATCCTTAACTCGACCATCTCATGGTCACTGACTCCCAGGTTCCCATCCACTATTGCTTCCTCTACTATTTCTTCCCTGTTTGTGAGCAGCAGGTCAAGAAGAGCTTTTCTCCTAGTTGGTTCCTCCAGCACTTGCACCAGGAAATTGTCCCCTACACTTTCCAGAAACTTCCTGGATTGCCTGTGCACTGCTGTATTGCTCTCCCAGCAGATATCGGGGTGATTAAAGTCACCCATGAGAACCAGGGCCTGTGATCTAGCAACTTCTGTTAGTTGCTGGAAGAAAACCTCATCCACCTGGTCCGGTGGTCTGTAGCAGACTCCCACCACGACATTACCCTTGTTGTTCATACTTCTAAATGTAATCCAGAGACTCTCAGGTTTTTCTGCAGTTTCATACTGGAGCTCTGAGCAGTCATACTGCTCTCTTACATACAATGCAACTCCCCCACTTTTTCTGCCCTGCCTATCCTTCCTGAACAGTTTATATCCATCCATGACAGTACTCCAATCATGTGAGTTATCCCACCAAGTCTCTGTTATTCCAATTACATCATAATTCCTTAACTGTGCCAGGACTTCTAGTTCTCCCTGCTTGTTCCCCAGGCTTCTTGCATTTCTGCATAGGCACTTAAGATAACTCGCTGATTGTCCTGCTTCCTCATCTGAGACAGGAGTCTTCCCCTCTTGCTTGTGCTTCCTCCCGGAATCCCACTTCCCCACTTACCTTGGGGCTTTGGTCTCCTTCCACTGGTGAACCTAGTTTAAAGCCCTCCTCACTAGGTTAGCCAGCCTGCTTGCAAAGATGCTCTTCCCTCTCCTCTCCTACCCAGAGTCTACCCTCAGCCTAGAGACTGACCCTCCTCTGGCCATTCCCCTTCTTCTGGCTGCCAGCCAGCCTTTATAGCCCTTGAAGCCTCAGGCCTGCAGGTGCAGCCAGTTCTAAAGGCCAGGCACCAGACTTCTCCCCAGCCCCAATCTATTTCTCCTGATTGGGGCTGGCTGAGCAGGGGGGCTAATTAGGTGCCTTTGCACCAGCACCCTGCTACACACACACACACACACACACACATATATATAAAGGGCTCAGTTTCATCACAATACAGAACAGGATTTAAAAAAATAAACTCTTAAAATTTTAATGGGATGAGAAAACAGTTTTCCATCTAATTCTAATAATAGTATGATGAAACCATATGGGTATGGTGGGGTCCTGTGACAGAGTACAGGGAGTGAGTAGGTGACACTGTAGCAAACACTGTAAATAGGTGGAAGCACAGGGGACTGTGGTGATACTGGTGAAGGAGATTTGAAATAAAGCCTCACTGAGAGCACCCCTGCTGGACTCCATGCAGTTTCTGCAGGAAAGAGGATGGGGGCAGAGGCAGGCCCCCATTACAGGTCCAAATAACCATGTTTACTAAATACATACTAAATATGTCTCCTCCTGGGTGTACACTAGTCCACTGTAACAAACGCAAATCCTGGGACCCATGTGCTTCTAAGCCCCCTGGGCCTGGGTAATGACTGTTCCTAGCCCAGGGCCCAGGCATTCTATGTCTGACAATCTTTTATGGGCAGTAGGACCTCCCAGTTCAGGCATCTTAGACTCTGAAACCAGTGCTTCTGTCCTCCTGAGCCTCTAGTTGTTTAGACACATTTTCCCAGAAAACACTTGTGTGTGGGCGCTCTAGTTTCTGTTTAAATCCTTCAAGGACAGTGTGGCAGTAAACCATGGAACAGAGACTCAGGAAAGGAATTTCTGAACTACAGACACTACTTTTAAACAGCACTAGAAATTGAGATCTACACTGCACTAGAACAACCACGGCTAGCCTGTGTCAGCTGACTTAGGCTCATGTGGCTTGGGCTGCAGGGCTACAAACTGCAGTGTAGACATTCAGTCTTGGGTTGGAGCATAGACTCTGGGAACCTTGGGTGTATATATTTAAAAAAAAATGGAGATATACCAATCTCCTAGAACTGGAAAGGATCTTGAAAAGTCATTGAGTCCAGCCCCCTGCCATCACTAGCAGGACCAATTTTTACCCCAGAACCCTAAGTGGCTGCCTCAAGGATTGAGCTCACAACCCTGGGTTTAGCAGGCCAATGCTCAAACCACTGAGCTATCCCTCCCCTATCTTGACTGCAATTTTATAGCCTTTCAGCCCAAGCCCCTTGAGTCCAAGTCAGCTGTCATGGACCAGCCATGGGTGTTTTATTACAGTGTAGACATATCATGGATGTCTCACTCCAATGGGAAGGTTACAATGTAAAGTGAAGATTGCAATCACAAAATGGAGTTCACAATTTGATACAGACATACTCGCCAATATGTCAACATACAAGACCTTGTTATATATGCATAGTGCAACTCTGAGTGGGTTCTAAAATACAGAACAGTGAATGCCATTACAGGGCTCAAAGTATTTGAAGGATACTGCCTAATTTCTATACATTACATACTACTCCCCCTTTAAGTTAAAAAGACTTTAAAAAGTTACAAATGTACTACTATAATTAAATACACAACATGATGAAAAATAAGTCTGAAAGGTGGATTACAACTTCTATCTGGATAATGTCTCATAGGCATCACAACAGAATGGGAACAGTATCTATATTTTCTGGTATGAGCAACATCTTCCTGCTGTGTAGTGTAAGAATCACAGAGACACGAAATTCAGTGGTACTGTCAGAAGTGACTGCAGCTTGATTGTAGGCTTGGCATTTTCAATAGGCATCAGTAGTATAGAACAACCTGGAGAACTCATTGTTAAAGCTGTTTTGCATGTCTTCTTCATGGTATTGTGATGGAGCAAGGCCGGATAGCTACAGGAAAGTACTCAGGAACAGGTATGTTAGCCCCAGGCTAAGCAAATCCCTAATACCATGGGAACCAAAATGGCAGTTGCTCCAGGGTAATTAAGGCACCTGGGGCCAATTAAGAACTTTCTAGAAGGCACCGGAGAGAGCTACATTGATTGGAGCACCTGCAGCCAATCAGGGCAGGCTAATCAGGGCACCTGGTATAAAAAGGGGGAGCTCACTCCAGTCAAGCAGGAGGAACCAGAGGAGAGAAGTGTGTGTGTGTGTGTGTGTGTGTGTGTGTGTGTGTGTGTGTGTGTGTGTGTGTGTGTGTGTGTGTGTGTGTGTGTGTGTGTGTGTGTGTGTGTGTGTGTGTGTGTGTGTGTGTGTGTGTGTGTGTGTGTGTGTGTGTGTGTGTGTGTGTGAGAGAGAGAGAGAGAGAGAGAGCACGGAGCTGAGACTGAGAGGGTGTGCTGCTGGAGGATTGAGGAATTATCATACAATCAAGCATTATCAGACACCAGGAGGAAGGACCTGTGGTGAGGATAAAGAAGGTGTTTGGAGGAGGCCATGAGGAAGTAGCCCAGGGAATTGTAGCTGTCATGCAGCTGTTATAAGAGGCACTATAGACAGCTGGATTCCACAGGGCCCTGGGCTGGAACCTGGAGTAGAGGGTGGGCCTGGGTTCCCCCCAAACCTCCCAACTCCTGATCAGACACAGGAGGAGTTGATCCAGACTGTGGGTTCCACCAGAGGGGAAGATCACTGAGGTGAGCAAATCTGCCAAGAAGTGCAGGACCCACCAAGGTAGAAGAGGGACTTTGTGACAACTGGTGTCGGGGTGGGATATTTGGTGTGCACAGCGCGGCAGAAGAAGGAGGGTGATTTAAAAAACACACACACACACAAAAAAAGAGGGTTAATTTTTTTTGTGTGTCACCACAATGGATGACGTAGTGCGGGCACTGATACAAGCCACGGCAGCCCAGCAGGAGGCTACCCATGTCCAGGCAGCCACCCAGCAAGAAGCAGTGCGGCTGCAGCAAGAGACTAATCGCCTGCTGATGGACCAAGCTGCTCAAGACCGAGCTATGTTGCAGGAACTGGTAAGCCAGGTAAAGACCCTTACAGAGCTGAACCGTGGCCATGATGGGACACGGCTCATACGGGCTAGCCATTGGCTGCAGAAAATGACGCGGGAGGATGATGTAGAGGCATACCTTCTGGCCTTTGAGAGGACAGCCCTACGGGAGGCCTGGCCTTGAGATCAGTGGTCTAGCATCCTTGCCCCATTCCTGTATGGGGAGGCCCAGAAGGCCTACCATGATCTGCCTGAAGAGGCTGCAGCAGACTACTCCCAGTTGAAGGCAGAGATCCTGGCCAGATCTGGGGTAATGACCGCAGTGCAGGCCCAGCGGTATCATGAGTGGAGGTACCAGGAAGACAAAACCCCGTGGTCCCAATTGTATGACCTCATCCATCTTGCACGAAAGTGGTTGCAAACAGAATCCCAGAGTCCGGAAGAGATACTAGAGGTTCTGGTCATCAACCGGTACATGAGGGCCCTGCCACCAGATCTCCGCAAATGGGTAGACCAGAACAATCCATACACCTATGATGAGATGATCACGCTGGTAGAAAGACGCATGACAGTCAGGGAATTGACCCAACTATGCAAGGAAAGCCCCTTCCGTAGCAAACACCCAACCCCAACCTGGGAAGGAGGGACAGCCAAACCCCTGGGGAGTCCTAGGTGGAGGAAGAGGGGGGGCTGAAAACCCACAGACTCCAGAAGGAAGGGATTGGCCTGAGTGGAGGAAACCCTGGGACTAAACTCCCTAGCCCACATGATGGGAGACTGACTAGAAACAGTTATAGATGTTATGCATGTGGGGAGTGGGGACACATAGCAGCACAGTGTCCCAGCACCGAAGAACCTATGCAATGCAACTTGGGGGATTGGGAGGTCCCATGCTCCCTTATCCACCTTGCGGGCGTTGCATTAGCCCCACATAACTACACCAGGCCAGTGAAGATAAATGGAACAGAGACTACAGCACTGGTGGACTCAGGGAATGCTATCACCCTTGTATCGGGTAAGCTAGTAAAAAGTAGCCAGCTGCTACAAGCCAAACGTGTAGCAGTGACATGTGTGCATGGGGCCATGAGCCAATACCCCACCATCCCAGTGGAGATAGAGGTTCAGGGGAACCCCATTGAGGTGACAGTGGGCGTTGTTCCTAAACTCCCATATCCTGTAGTTATTGGAAGAGACTATCCAGGGTTTGATAATTTACTTCCCCCTGAGAGGCTGCAGGGAAGTGGAGACCTTGTTGGCAGCGACTCATCATTGGGGGAATGTTAACCCCCCATGTTTTCTGAGTTTTCTCAGGATCTTTTCTCAGCCCCCCAAAAGGCCCGGAAGACAAAAAAAGAAAGGAGGGCCGCGAAGGCTTTGGGAACCCAGATCCTGACCCAGGGCCAGAAGACTGTGCTAGTAGGGAGATGGGCACGAGCAGCCAACAGAGAAACTACCAACATGGAAGGTGAGCCAGAGGCTGGCCCCAGCCATGATGGCGACAGGCCATTGGAAGAAGCAGAAGCCGGCCCCTGGGAGCTCAGGCAGGGTAGTCCTGGGAGAGAGACATTCGGATGGGACCAGGCAGAGGACCCCAGATATGATAACATCAGGAAAGAGATGGCTGAGATAGATGGGATAGCAGTGGAGGGGAAGGTCCAAGCTCCAGGACCCTACTTTGTAGTGAAGAAAGATCTCCTGTACCGTGTGGTGCAAATGCAGGAGCAGGAGATACATCAACTTCTGGTGCCACGAAAACATCAAAAAGCCATATTGAGCCTCGCCCACAGTCACCTGTTTGGAGGACACTTAGGGGTAGAGAAAACCCAGGCCAGGATCCTGCGGAGGTTCTTCTGGCCAGGAGTACATGAAGATGTCAGGCGATACTGCACCTCTTGTCCAGAGTGTCAGCTACGTAGCCCTCACCCACACTTATGGGCCCCTTTGATACCTCTTCCAATAATAGAGGTACCATTTGAACGCATAGCCATGGATCTGATTGGGCCCCTAGAGAAGACAGCTCGGGGCCACCAACATGTGCTGGTTGTACTAGACTATGCTACCCGATACCCGGAAGCCGTCCCCTTACGCAACACAGCTTCCAAGACAATAGCTAAGGAGCTAGTACAGATCTTTTCCCGGGTTGGGCTACCCAAAGAGATGCTGACTGATCAAGGGACACCTTTCATGTCTAAGTTGATGAAAGATCTTTGTTCATTGCTCCATGTACAAGCCCTACGGACCTCTGTATACTACCCACAAACAGACGGCCTTGTGGAAAGGTTCAATAGGACCCTCAAGGCCATGATCCGGAAAGTGGTGAGCCGGGATGGGAAATACTGGGACACCCTATTGCCTTACCTCATGTTCGCCATCCGGGAAGTTCCACAAGCCTCCACAGGCTTCTCTCCATTCGAACTACTATATGGGCGCCACCCCCGAGGCATATTGGATATAGCCAGAGAAGCCTGGGAAGAGGAGCCAAATCCTGGAAGGAACATAGTCGAGCATGTAATACAGATGAGGGATCGGATAGCCCGAGTTACACCCATTGTACGAGAACATTTGGAGAAAGCACAGGAGACCCAATGGACCCATTATAACCACCAAGCAAAGCTTCGACGGTTCCAACCAGGGGATCGAGTAATGGTCCTGGTGCCCACAGCAGAAAGCAAGCTGTTGGCCCAGTGGCAGGGACCCTATGAAGTGATTGAAGCCGTGGGAGAGGTAAACTATAAGGTGCGGCAGCCAGGCCGCAGGAAACCGGAGCAAATTTACCACATCAATCTTCTAAAACCTTGGCATGATCGAGAGGCATGCTTAGTCACCCGGGAGACCCTTCCCCAGGAGGATAACTTACATGAGCAAGTGAAGATATCACCCGATTTGACGCCAATCCAAAAGATCGAGGCAGCCGACATGATTAATCGCAATCGAGATGTGTTCTCTACAAAACTGGGGCGGACGACCGAGACCTATCACCATATCCGCACGATCCCTGGAGCCAAGGTAACACTGAGACCCTACCGAATCCCAGCAGCCAAAAGAGAAGAAATCAAGGCCGAAGTAAAGAAAATGTTAGAATTAGGCGTTATTGAAGAATCCTACAGTCAGTGGTGCAGTCCAATCGCTCTAGTGCCCAAACCTGATGGTACCACGAGATTCTGTAATGACTTTCACTGACTGAATGACGTATCTCAATTTGATGCATACCCCATACCACGCATCGACGAACTGGTTGACTGACTGGGTAGTGCCCGATTCTTGTCTACACTGGATCTGACAAAAGGGTATTGGCAGATTCCCCTGTCCAAAGAAGCTAAAGAAAAGACAGCGTTCTCCACCCCAGACGGGCTATTCCAGTACACTATTCTCCCTTTTGGGTTACATGGGGCCCCAGCCACATTCCAGCGCCTCATGGATAAGCTGCTGCGCCCCCTTACTAGTTATGCAGCTGCATACCTAGATGATGTCGTCATCCATACGCCAGACTGGGGAACCCACTTGGAGAAAGTTGAGGCAGTGCTACGCACCTTAAGGTGGGCTGGCCTCACCGCTAATCCTGCTAAGTGTGCCATAGGACTAGCAGAGGCTAGGTACTTGTGATATATTGTAGGAAGAGGTATGGTGAAGCCCCAAACTAATAAACTAGAAGCGATTCAAAACTGGCCCCGGCCGACCCGAAAGAAGCAGGTCCGTGCATTCCTAGGCGTGGTAGGCTACTAACGACGGTTTATTCCCCACTTCGCCAGTAGGGCAAGTCCTCTAATGGATCTGGTGAAGGCTCGAGGTCCAGACATGGTGAAGTGGACCGACACTGCAGCGTTTGTAGACCTTCAGACAGCCCTCTGTAATGACCCCGTACTCATAGCCCTGGACTTTACCAAGGAATTTATTTTACAGACAGATGCCTCTGAGGTGGGGTTGGGGGCAGTTCTGTCCCAAATGATTGGAGATGAAGAACACCCGATTCTCTACCTAAGCAGAAAGCTGCTGCCACAAGAACGGAAGTATGCAGTAGTCGAAAGAGAATGCCTTGCTGTCAAATGGGCCATGGAGACACTGCGTTATTACCTCTTAGGCCGACGGTTTACTCTTGTGATGGACCATGCACCCCTTCAATGGATGCAGAGAAATAGGGAGAAGAATGCAAAGGTCACCAGGTGGTTCTTATCCCTCCAACCATTCCAGTTCAGCATAGGGCTGGATGCCACCACGGCAACGCTGATGGTCTTTCGCGAGCACACTGCCTGGTGTCCCAAGTTGCCCAACCCTACGGTGTTGAGCAGAGGGGGGGGATATGTGATGGAGCAAGGCCGGATGGCTACAGGAAAGTACTCAGGAACAGGTATGTTAGCCCCAGGCTAAGCAAATCCCTAATACCATGGGAACCAAAATGGCAGTTGCTCCAGGGTAATTAAGGCACCTGGGGCCAATTAAGAACTTTCTAGAAGGCACCGGAGAGAGCTACATTGATTGGAGCTCCTGCAGCCAATCAGGGCAGGCTAATCAGGGCACCTGGTATAAAAAGGGGAGCTCACTCCAGTCAAGCAGGAGGAACCAGAGGAGAGAAGTGTGTGCAAGGAGCTGAGACTGAGAGGGTGTGCTGCTGGAGGATTGAGGAATTATCATACAATCAAGCATTATCAGACACCAGGAGGAAGGACCTGTGGTGAGGATAAAGAAGGTGTTTGGAGGAGGCCATGGGGAAGTAGCCCAGGGAATTGTAGCTGTCATGCAGCTGTTATAAGAGGCACTATAGACAGCTGCATTCCACAGGGCCCTGGGCTGGAACCCGGAGTAGAGGGTGGGCCCGGGTTCCCCCAAACCTCCCAACTCCTGATCAGACACAGGAGGAGCTGATCCAAACTGTGGGTTCCACCAGAGGGGAAGATCACTGAGGTGAGCAAATCCGCCAAGAAGCGCAGGACCCACCAAGGTAGAAGAGGGACTTTGTCACAGTATGTTTAGTGCTACTTCCATCTGATAAAATGGGGACTAGTCTGATGTAATCATGTGAGGTTTCCATTAATTATATCATTAGTTTCTGATACATCTGATGAAATTACTGAAATTTCAGCTGGCCTTGTACCAAGATTCATTTTAATTCATAGATGCATAGATTCTAGGACTGGAAGGGGCCTCGAAGTCATTGAGTCCAGTCCCCTGCCCTCATGGCAGGACCAAATACTGTCTAGACCATCCCGGATAGACATTTATCTAACCTACTCTTAAATATCTCCAGAGATGGAGATTCCACAACCTCCCTAGGAAATTTATTCCAGTTAGGAATAACTGGACAGTTAGGAACTTTTTCCTAATGTCCAACCTAAACCTCTCATTCTGTATGTGTGAAACTGATTGTTCCTTCCTAAGTGGAGCACTTTGCATTTATCTTTATTAAACTTCATCCTGTTTACCTCAGGCCATTTCTCCAATTTGTCCAGATCATTTTGAATTATGACCCTATCCTCCAAAGCAGTTGCAATCCCTCCCAGTTTGATATCATCTGCAAACTTAATAAGCCTGCTTTCTATGTCAATATCTAAGTCATTGATGAAGATATTGAACAGAACCAGTCCCAAAACAGACCCCTGCAGAACCCCACTTGTTATACCTTTCCACCAGGATTGGGAACCATTAATAACTACTCTCTGAGTACAGTTATCCAGCCAGTTATGCACCAACCTTATAGTAGCCCCATCTAAGTTGTATTTGCCTAGTTTATTGATAAGAATATCATGAGAGACCGTATCAAATGCCTTACTAAAGTCTAGGTATGCCACATCCACCACTTCTCCCTTATCCATAAGACTCGTTATCCTATCAAAGTAAGCTATCAGATTTGTTAAAGTCTTATTCACTTCTTTTGCAAAGAAATTCAAGAAGAGTATGTTGCATAATGTCTATATTTTAAATTAAACAGTTATATAAATGCTAGTACATTCTTAATGGATTCCATATTATCATCTGCAAGTTGAATATCTTCTGGCATTGCCCTTGTGAGAAGGAGATTTTTGCATTGACCTGCATATTTTCTGTGTGCGCCCTTGTTGCCATCTAAAAGATTTGTCCTTGATCCAGCAATGACTTGCATTATAAGACTGTTTTTCACAATGAAAGTGGACAGTCTGAGTGTAGACCATATTGTACTTTTGTTTAACACTCTGCTTATTTGCTGCACAGATGACATGATGCTGCTGCACTCCCTGGCATCTTTAATAGTTCTCTTCATTGATGTATTAATTTCTAGTGCATGTTGTAGGGTCAAATCAGCTTCAGATAATAGCCATTTTTGAAGTTTCTCCTTTTGCATACCATACAATAACTGGTCCCTAAATTATTTTTCTTTCCATTTGTTTATATAAATGGAAACATTCTGCAATCAGTGACTTTGAGGATAGATGAGTTTGTAGAATTTCCACTCTCTGCAAATGTTTTGTCTGATTGTTTAAAAGAAGCTCTTAGACTATACTGCAGCTTATAAATTTTAGCTCCCATTACACTCAGTAAAGCCACCACCTTTTCCTCATAATTTATGCCAGTGGTCCCCAAACTTTTCACAGTTGTGCCCCCCCCTTACGTCTGTACACACACCCCCAGGAGCCAGGGCTGGGAGTGGAGGTGCAGCTCTGGGGGTGGGGCACAGACTGAGTAAAGAGGGTGGGACTGGGGTCGCAGCTGGGGGCAGAGGCAGGGCCGGGAATGGAGCTGCAGCTGGGGCTGGAAGCGGAGCTGCAGCCAGGGGCCGAGGCTAAGAGCAGGGTGGGATATGGGGCCGAGAGCCGGGGCCACATCTGGGGGTGGCGCTGTAGCAGAGCTGAGGCAGAGCAGGACTGGATGGTGCTCCCTCCGAACCCCATGGGGGCTGGCCTGGGCCCTGCCATGCCCCCCAAAAAGTTCCTCTGCACTCCTCTAGGGGGGTGTGCCCCACAATTTGGGGACCACTCAATTATACCAATCGTACTATATTGTTTCAGTCTTTTGATATAAGTGGGCCAGTCCTCTACTGAGCTATCAAAGAAGTCTATTATCCCTAAACAGCCAGACATTTTTAACCTTTATTTTTTCCTTCTTCTAAATGAAGAGTTTACTCACAGTACTAGTGACTGTTGGCTGCACTTTCCTTTAGATTCACCCTCACTCGGCTTCTGCAGTCAATCTCTGTTTCACAGTAGACAGAGTAGGATCTCATCTTCATCACCAACTGTTATGTCTTCTACCTTTTACTCAACAAATAGCATGTATCATATGTTAGGCCCAGTTACATATATACATTACTACACTGCCAGGGTTCTGGTGGCTTCTAACACACAGAATGCAGTGAGCTCCACTAGAGGACTCAAACTATTAAAAAGAATACTATCAGTTCCTGTACACTATACCAGCACATAAGGAATTTTCCATTTCAAGAGAGTTCCATAATCACAGAGGCCCTCAAGCACCATTCTGCCCAGTTCCAGACTCCTAAACTTTACTGACTTGTAGACTTCAACAGCTTTTTCCTTTCTTGTGCTAACTTTCTAAGATCCACAACTTCACTCTCAACCCTTAAAAGAGGTGCCAGAAGTAGGCCATTTTTCACTTTTGGTTCCCTTCTTAGTACATGGCTAAATTAACCACACATAATTGCCCACCAGAACATTACTTAGCTGGTCACAGTTCAATATGTACTATGTATTTGAGAAGTGAGATATCCAGTGGGTATGTCAGTGAATTCTAAAGTCATTACATCAGAATGTGCCAAGGAACTTCTCCTCAGTGAAAACTATTTCCATACAAAATTCCAGTTTTCTATTCCCAGCTATTTGTGTTGCAGAGCTGTTATACTGCACTTTAATAATGGCAAAAAAGTATTTTTTTCAGCCCAATAAGTGAAAGTTTCAGAAAATGATAAGAAACTGGAAACAGGGTATAGAATGGAAACAATTTTTCAAACTATGAATGAGTAGCAGCTATGGTTGCTACTGCTCTAATATGTTAAAGTGCTAGATCAGTCAAAATATACATAACATGAATAAGTAATACTTGTAAAACAAAAGAAATTATTTTGAAGTTGTATATATACTAAGCAAAGAGTGAGAAGGAAATGGAAAAATATGAAAAGGAAGAAAATCTCTATGAAAGAATCTAATTTTAAAATATGATATTCCATAGGCAAATAGTAAAAGGGATCTGGGATTTACAGTGCTCAGCCCTGGTATCTCAGATCATCCATCTAAAAATGTACCAATCTGCTCACTTTGGACTTTCTTGAACTATTAGTACAGTAATCGAAGCCCAAGAAGCAAAATTTTGTATCTTATATGGCATTTTGCATCAGTGAACACGCACTAATTTAAAACTTCATGCAAGGATAGACATTAGAGTCATAAGTCATATGTCAAGAGACAAGGTATAATAAGTTATTTCCATTATAATTAGACAAATTTGTGATGTAAATCTCAATTTACAAAGTATTTCTGAATATATTTCCTTTCATTTCCCTTATCACTGAAAGAAACCTAGCATAATGAAAGATTATGCTAGGTTTCTTTCAATGATAAGGGAAATGAAAGGAAATGTATTCAGAAATACTTTGTAAAGAATATATATATTACATACAGTCAAATATACATTGATAAAATATCTGTAAAGCTTGGTTGCAGACCAGTTTGCTCAAACTGTGATTGATGTGTGTGACCAATATAAACTATTCTGCTTGTGGCTTATTTCCCATAATCTAGCCTGATGATTAATGGAAACTTTAGCATTAGCAGCAAAGCAGACAGAAACATACTCAAATAGCCAACATATTTTACTCATTTGCTATAGATGCACTGTAATTTATTTTTAAGGAACATAGAATCATAGAATCATAGAATTCAAGATCAGAAGGGATCTCCCCTCTCTGGAAAAAATCATACCACATACCAGGCACATAATTGACATATTGACTAAGCCCTATCCTATCATACCATCTCCTCCATAAACTTATAGCTTAATCTTAAAGTCGTGGAGGCACTGAGCTGAAATATTCTCTTTCTTCCCTATTTATCCTCCCTCTGATTATATTAGTGTAATCAATCTCTCCTTCTCCTCCTTCTTTTGGTTTAAGGAAAACAAAACAGGCTCCTCAAGTCTCCTCATCCGAAAGGCCTTCCATTCCGGATCATCATTCTAGTGGCCTCTTTGTACCTGTTCTAGTTTGAATTCATCCTCTTAAAACATGGAGACCAAAACTGCACACAATACTCCAAATGAGGTCTTAAAAGGTCTTGTTAGACATCCCTAAATGCATAACCTTACACTTCTCACTATTGAATTTCATCCTGTGTTACTACTCCAGTTTACAAGTCATCCAAATCTCCTGGAGAATATCCCGAGATTGAATAAAACCCCCAAAACCGAGCCCTGAGGAACTCCCAACCCCCCCCCCTCACAACGAGTTCCCCCCCAATCAATACTACTCTGCAGTCTCCCTTAACCAGCTCCTTATCCACTCTGGATTTTCACTTCGATCTCCATCTTTCCAATTTAACCAGTAATTCTAAAATGTTACTCTTCTCAAAAAAGAGATCAAGTTGGTTTGGGCACGATCTACCTTCGTAAATCCATGCTGTAATCTATCCCAGTTGCCATATTCTCTTTTTAGATTTTTTCCATGACTTTGCATACTACAGATGTTAGACTAACAGGCCTATAACATCTGCCCTAGATCCCTAAATATGTTAGCCCCAGTCCTCCTAAAACTAGTCGCCTTAATTAGTAAAATTAGCCCTTTTGAAATCATACACCCTAGTCCAACACACAATGTCAACAACAAGGTCTCCTCAACAAAAAAAAAAAAAAAAAAAATCCCCCCCCCCCCCGGTTCAGCAACCACTTGATGAAGGAAATTCATTAGCTATACGCCTAGGAAAAGCTGAGCCCTATTATTATTACTAGCATTTGTTTCCCAATCTATATCCGGAAGTTAAGTCCCCCATGATCAAGCAGTTCCTATTAGTGTTTTACCTCCTTAAAAACATTAAAGAGCTCCTATCCATCTCTAAGCTACCTTTCATCGGTCTTTCTAAACAGCAACATACCTTCCATACCTGTACTCCAGTCATGGCTACCTATTTTCCCTGTTGGCTCTCTCACTCTTTTTACCAACATACTAACAAACAAGTAGATTTACAGGGTTGTGTGATGGAGCAAGGCCGGATGGCTACAGGAAAGTACTCAGGAACAGGTATGTTAGCCCCAGGCTAAGCAAATCCCTAGTACCATGGGAACCAAAATGGCAGTTGCTCCAGGGTAATTAAGGCACCTGAGGCTAATTAAGAACTTTCTAGAAGGCACCGGAGAGAGCTACATTGATTGGAGCTCCTGCAGCCAATCAGGGCAGGCTAATCAGGGCACCTGGTATAAAAAGGGGAGCTCACTCCAGTCAAGGAGGAGGAGCCAGAGGAAGGAAGGGTGTATGAGGAGCTGGGAGCCAGAGACACAAGGAACTAAGAACTGAGAGGGTGTACTACTGGAGGATTGAGGAAACACCATACAATCAAGCAGTATCAGACACCAGGAGGATCCTATGGTGAGGATAAGAAAGGTGTTTGAAGGAGGTTATGGGGAAGTAGCTCAGGGAGCTGTAGCGGTCAAGCAGTGGTTATAAGTAGCACTATAGAGACTGCTGCAATTCACAGGGCCCT
This sequence comes from Mauremys reevesii, assembly GCF_016161935.1. NCBI lineage: Eukaryota > Metazoa > Chordata > Testudines > Geoemydidae > Mauremys > Mauremys reevesii. Next base: position 168,437,979 of record NC_052625.1, read on the forward strand.
GGACTGGAACCCAGAGTAAAGGGTGGGCCAGGGTTCCCCCCAAGCCTTGCTACTCCTAATCATACATAGGAGGAGGTGATCCAGACTGTGGGTTTCATCCAAGGGGAAGACCACTGAAGGGAGGAAATCCGCCAATAAGCGCAGGACCTACTAGAGGAGAGGAGGAACTTTGCCACAGTTGTTGTTTGTTTGTTTTGTTTTCATTTAGAGAGAGAGAGATGCCATAAATGCAAACACAAATGAAATCTGTTCCCTAATTTTCTTTTACAGTATTCAATAAATACACTTATAAAACTAAAATTTCTGAAAAGAAAAGCTTTATTGCTGATTTTCAATATGCAATTGAATGTTCATTGTCACAAGGTTTGGTGTCTGATTAAACAGGTAGCATTATAGTCTCAATTAAAAGTAAGTACTAATTATTAAACTGTCAATTTTACTTTTATATATTAGCGGATTCCAGTTGTAATGGAAGAAGTCACTATTTAGTGCTGTTACACCATCTTACAAATTCTTTTTCTATAACTATTATTTAGTTTTTGTGATATCAGTTCTTTCAGGGAAGCTGTTGTAAAATAGAAAAAAAGTTTGTTCTCTGCCTTGACATCTCTAAGTAGAGTTAATTCTTGGGGCGGAGTTGCTTCTTTAGAAACAGGCATTGATATTGAGGTTGAGATTTATGACTTAATTGGCATTACAGAGACTTGCTGGGACAACTCCCATGATTGGAGTAGCAGCATTGAGAAATATAGCTTGTTCTGGAAGGACAGGTATGGGGAAAAGGGAGGAGGTATTGTGCTGTATGTCAAGAGGACGTAAAAGGTATGCTCTGAGGTACAAGGGGAAGTGAGCAGCAGACCTACTGAGAGTCTCTGGGAGATGATAAAAAGGGAAAAGAACAGTAGTCATGTTATGGTGAAGGTCTATTATAGACCACCAAATCAAGAATAAGAAAAGGATGAGGCATTCTACTTGCAGGTAACTTGATTAGCTAACACACATGCACTATTATAAATGGGTCAGGGGAGGGGGTATTAACTTACCTGATATTTGTTGGAAGACTAATACAAGAAAACACAGTATGTCCTACAAGTTCTTAGCATGTGTAGGGGACAAATTTCTGATTCAGAAAATTGAGGAAACAACTAGGGTGTCATCCATTTTGGATCTGATGTTGACCAACAGGGATAAATTAGATGCAATCATGAATGTGGTCAGGAACTTGGGAGGAAGTGATCATGATCTGATATAATTCAAGATCCTAGGAAAAGGATGACATGAGAACAGCAAAACAAGGACACTGGACTTCAGAAAAGCAGATCTCAACCAACTCAGAGAAATAGTAGGCAAGGTCCCATGGAACGACCAATTAGGAATAAAAGGAGTCATAGGGGGCAGGCAGTTCCTTAAAGATGTAATTATAGAGGCTCAACATCAAGCTATTCTGATGAAGAGGAAAGATAAGAAGTGCTACAGGAGACCAATGTGGCTGCACAAGGAGCTATTTCGCTATCTAAAAACTAAAAGGATACCTACAAGAAATGGAAGGAGGGGCATGTCACCGAGGAAGTCTAAATGGGACTAGCACAAGCGTGTAGGTACAAAATCTGGAAAGCCAAAGCAAAGAATGAGTTATATCTGGCAACAAGAAGGGGAGACAACAGGAAGGGGTTTTACAAATGTGTCAGACAAAAAAGAAAGATCAGGGATGGTGTGGGTACACTGGTCAATAGAGAAGGTAAACTAGTAATGGAAGTTGATAGGAAGGCAGAGCTGCTCAATGCCTACTTTGCTTCAGTCTTCTCACAAAAATAACGTGACCAGAAGACCATAGACAATAAAGGGGAATGGAAGCAAATCAGGATAAGTAAAGAGCACATCGGGGAACCTCTGACAAATTTGAATGAATTCAAGTCAGCGAGGCCTGATACTATTCACCCCAGGGTGCTGAAGGAATTAGCTGAAAATATCTCGGAGGAACTGGCAATAATATTTGCAAACTCCTAGATTACAGGAGAGGTCCCAGAAGAATGGAGAAGGATTAAAGTGCCCATCTTGAAAAGGGGGGAAATGGAGGCGCCAGAGAACTATAAACCAGTCAGCCTGACCTTGATACCTGGGAAACTATTAGATCAATGTATAAAACATTCAATTTGTGAGTACCTGGAGGATGAAGGTAATCACTAGCAGTCAGTGTGGATTTACTAAGACTAAATCATACCAAACCAGCTTGATTTCCTCCTTTGACAGGGTAACTGGTTTTGTGGATAGGGAGAATGCAGTGGACATAATATACCTGGACTTTATTTAACAAGGCTTTTGACATAGTCCCACATGACATTCTGATAAATAAGCTGGAAAAATGTGGTCTTGGCAGGATCACCATTAGGTGGATAAATAATTGGTTAAACAACTGCAAACAAAGAGTAGCTATTAATGGAATGATGTTAGATTGGAAGGAGGCCTCAAGTGGGGTTCCACAGGGATCTGTTTTGTGACTGGTATGATTCAACATATTTATTAATGACCTGGATGTAGGCATATAGAGCATACTGATTAAATTGGCAGATGACACAAAGCTGGGGGTGGGGAGTTGCAAACACTTTGGAGGAGAGAGCTAACATTCAGAGGGATCTTAATAAATTGGAGAACTGGGCTATAAATAACAAAATTAAATTCAACAAAGACAAATTTAAGGTGCTACACTTAGGGAAGTAAAAACAAGCACACGAATACAGAATGGGAGATGACTGACTTGGCAGAAGCACTGCTGAGAAGGATCTAGGAGTTGTGGTGGACCACAATTTCAACATGAGTCAACAGTTAAATGCTGTTGTAAAAATAGCAAATGCAATTTTAGGTTGCATTAACAGAGGCATAGTGTTCAAGTTCAGCTCTACTCAGTGCTGGTTAGGCCTCATTTGGAGTACTGTGTCCAGTTTCAGTCACCAGTGTATAGAAAGGATGTAGCAAAACTGGAAAGGATCCAGAGGTAAGTGACAAAGATGATCACAGAGATGAAATGCAAGCCATCTGAGCAAAGGCAGGAAGAACTGGATATGTTTAGTTTGGAAAAAGAGGAGATTAAGGAGGGATATGATAGCGGTCTTCAGATATTTGAAAGGCTGCCAATAAAAAAAAATGGAGAAAAGTTGTTCTGTCTTGCCACAGAGGGCAGAACAAGCAGCAATGGGTACAAACTACAGCATAGCAGATTTAGATTAAATCTCAGTAAAAACTGCCTAACTGTAAGAACAGTAGGACCATGGAATTCTCTAGATTGCCTAGAGAAGTTGTGGAAGCTTCTTCACTGGACGTTTTCACAAGGATGCTTCATAGCCATCTGTCTTGGATAGTTTAGACACAACAAATCCTGCATCTTGGTGAGGGGCGGGGGGCTGGGGGGTTGGACTAGATAATTCTTGCAGTCCCTTCTAACCCTAAGGTTCTATGATTCTATGATTTCTGAAACGGAATATGCCTGCATGCTGTTTTTGGCCCTCTCTGCCCAAGGACTGATGTATATTGTGTAAATAAAACAAATTACACTAATTCCAATGAAAAACAGACACTATTTTAAACACAGCAAGACTTGTAGATAGTATGCCATATACATTCACTTCACTCAGTTTCTTTAATTTCTTATTTCATTATATGACAAGAGCTGTGCAGCCTAATGTGCAGCTCTGAAATTTCTCTCATTCTGAGGGATGTTGCTTATTTAAATCCCCAAGCTACCTATATTGCACACATCATATTAGAAAAAAGCAAAGCCTTCTCCATCTGCTCAGTTATGTTCCCCATCAGTCTTCCACAACCAATTCTCCGCTGCCCCAGGAAAAGTCTAGGAGAACACATGTGTCTTGTGACATGTCCCAAAGGTCATAGAATCTGAGCTATACTGAACTAAAGGATAAACTAATTTCCAGAGACAAGGATCCCTCACCAAGGACAGAATGCCTTCCCCTTTCCCTTTACAGCACTCAGCTTGAATGGAGAGATGTGGTCTCTCAAATGTACAGATCTCAAACCATTTAAAACTTTAAAGGTCAAAAATCACAACTTAAACTCCACCTGGAAATAATCATCATCCAGTGCATTTCACAAAGAACAGCTGTTAAATACTCTCTGCTTGAAACCCACTTAATAATCAGACTGACATATTCTCAACTAGCTGCAATTTTGGAAGGAGAGCACAGAGCTTATTCCAATAATCTAACCTTGAGGTGCCAAAGACACAGAGAGCTATATCAATGTTGGTATCTGTAAGGAATGGATAATCTCTTGGCCCTGCTGTTTCTAGCTCCAGCTGGAATCTGGAAATGCAGTCACATGCAAAAGTAAAACGTGGGGAGAAAAAAGTTAAAAGTTTCCAAACCATCACAAAGCTTTATTTTAGGAAATATTTATTTATTTTGCATCAAATATTTAAAAGTCAATTCCAGTTCAGGAGTGTCTTATTCACCTTCTCTCCCAAGATACCAAGATATTAATGGGCCTTAATCATTTGCACAACTGAGAAGGGCACAGTGAACCTCACAAGGGTGGCTTTTGCTCTCTCCAAGGTCTTGGCCCAGCTGTATGCCATGCTGGTCCTGTAATATAATTTCAGGCAACCTGAAAGGAATAGAAATTAGGTATGGAATGGGAAATTTAGCTTCAGGCTTAATGATGGAGTAGCAAGTACTGCTCCATAATGACAGACATCACAGTGGCTATTTAGGAAAGCTTCATCTGATCCTTCTCTAAACTGGATGGGGAAAATCTGTACTATCCTTCTATCCTACTATCTCTTTACCTCAATGGCCAACTTAGTTGCACGGCAGATTGGCAAAGCAGGCAACATGTACAGATAATTGAGCACTGAGCACACTCAACCTTCTTCCTGAAAAAATATCTTCAGACAGTCAAAGACAAATCTTTTTGTACTGAAAAATAATTCCTATATTTTATGCTTTTCAAAAGTATCTGGAAGCAGCACCCCGGACACTTCATCCCTACCATACATAAAATCTCTTTTATGCTTTTACAACTTTCCATCTTGCAGCAACGAAGCCTAGTTGTCCCATTCTGGTTAAAAAGGCCATACTTTAGACTTAATGGAACAGGTCACAGAACTTCTGAAATTCTGACCTACAAAAATGTCCTGTATTCATGATCCTTAGAGCCATCTAGATCCCAGAAGTCTCAGTTTAGATTTCTTGATTTGAGTGGAAGCAATTTAAAAGATATACTCAAAGTAATTTTGGAATGTACTCTTCTTAAGCAGACATTCAAAAAACAAACAACTTTCTTTTAAACACTGATGCAGAAATAAATTTATATCTATAAGCACTGGTCAGAGAGGAGTAAGATTCAAATTGATATGCTGCAAATATGATTCAAATATGCTGCAAAATAAGTTTGAATTGGGGCTCAACAATCCCTAAAAGACAGTACTGGTCTCTTTTACTAAGCAATAAAGCCATGGTTTGTGACAAAATATGTGTTTTTTGCTATAAGCAACATTTGTGATCTGTCACTTTTAAAGTTCTTTGATCAAAGCCAGGAAGCAGCCAACTTCAGTGTTTTCTATCAGCAGTGAGGAAATAGTGGATGAGAAATAAAATACACAACCTCCCCAATTGTTTAGAGCTATAGCACTGGCATGATATCTGTTCTCTCCTCTTTAGAAAGACTGGGAAAGATTTCTCTCATTGAAGGTTAAAGTTTCTTTGTGATGTGTGAATAGTTACTGTTATTAAGGACTGAAATTGTGAGGATGCCTTATCTGGCACCATGATAAAGATGCAGTTAAATAACAAGAAATCAAAGGGAGTCCATTTATAAAACCTTAGGCTTCCTCTTGTCTAAAAGAGAGAATATTTCTTATTTATAATACAGTATATCCAAGACTCTGTACTAAAGTTAGAAGTATTATATTGAGTCCATTAGTGCTAAGTTTCATCTTTCAAGGTCTCTCAGGGCAACTAAAATAATGGCAAAAAATGAAGGCATACAGTACTAATGAAGTCTGTTTTATAACCCCAGAGCTATGGTCTTGCACCATTTTGACAAAAAGTAATTACTTTCTTTATTTTACCCAGGGGCTATACTTCTAACAGAAAAAAAAATGAAAGAATACATGTTGAGTTAAATGTGTGGAAGAGGTGAAAAAGCCATTACTACTAAACAGCCATATAAACTCAAACTGAGATTAATTACTCAGTTATGTGCTCCGATAAAGTATTTTAAAAAGTATCCTCTATTGAGATTGCCTATAAAATGCTATTTTTAAATAACATAAAATGTCAAAATTTAAACAAACGACCATTTGTTTTTGAAAAAATAGTGAAATATTCAGCTCAGCTTTTAATGACTAAAGTTTTGAGATGGAAAAGTAGATAAAAGTTGCATTTAGTGATATGTCCATTTTTATCACAGCTGATATAATGTCCTGGAATAAAATTTAATGTATTGACTTTCTATTTATATTACTATGTCAGTTTTTGGTTCTATACCATAAATGTAATTCATTTTTTTTCTTTTTTACTTATCTCCTAACTCTACGCTTCAAAATCCCTTCATAGTAAGGACTTTGCTTTAAGGCAAGGAGGTTTGGAAGATGCAGCATCCCTTACAGTTTGTCAGCATTGCAAAGAGTATCAGCCAGAAGAAGAGGGATTGCTAGAGACTGTCTCAAGGTGATCCTTCAGTCAGGGACTGAGACCTTGTCTTTGTTCAGAGTTGCACCAATTTATCTAAAAGTGTGAGCTTAAACAATATGCTATGCAAAAACAAATTGCTTCTAGAAATTGGAATCCAACTTGGGACCAGCAGGGGCAGCTCCAGGCCCCAGCACGCCGAGCGCATGCTTGGGCGGCAAGCCGCGGGGGGCGCTCTGCTGGCACCACGAGGGCGGCAGGCAGGCTGCCTTCGGCGGCTTGCCTGTGGAGGGTCCACTGGTCCCGCAGCTTCGGTGGACCTCCAGCAGGCGTGCCTGCGGAGGGTCCACTGGTACCGCAGGACCAGCGGACCCTCCGCAGGCAAACCGCCGGAGGCAGCCTGCCTGCTGTGCTTGGGGCGGAAAAATCCCTAGAGCCACCCCTGGGACCAGGATCCAATCCTCTGCACATTAGGGCACCATGGAACGGATTTTAAAGGCATTTAGGTGCTCTGTGTCCATCTTAAATACCTTTAAAAATCTGTCCCCGTGTTTCCACGTGACTGCCAGGCAAGGCAAAGATGAGCTCATCAGTTAAAAACAGGAATTGAAATTATGATACATATTAAGAAGATACATGTGTCTGGACAAATTTTCAGAAGAGGATACTGATTTTGGGTGTCCAATCTGAGAACCATTCAGAAGTGCTGAGAACACATAGCTCCAAGTGAAGCCAATGGGAGGAGTGGATGATCAATACTTCAGTTGGGCCTACAAAAGTAGAGACACCCAAAGCAAGTGGGCTTTTTTGAAACTTCTAGTCTTAAAGCCAGATTCTCTGTACCCAGTTTATATTGGGTGGGAAATGGATGGGGAATCTGTCACAGTGATGGTTACAGCTTCCTGATTCTTTGTTCAGGAGAAGTTTAGAACAGCAGTGCAAAGGAACCAGAGCAAGTCAGAATATCTGGCTCAGGTATTTCTAGAGTGGGCGAGCACACATGTTTTGTGAGACTGAAATGTTCAGACAGTGCCTCCAAAAATTTCAGAGTTGATACTTCTCTCTCTCTTTTTCAGTTTATACTCTCCCACAGATATAATCACACTTCCACTCTACCACCTGCAAAAATTCCTCGCTTATTCTAAAGGCAGCTGCTCTAGCCTCACTGGTTTTATGATGTTGCTAATAGTCTGTTTAAATCCATAACCTTCTTAGCAAAGATTAGTGCTTTAGATCAATATCTTTTATCTCTATCTCTGCCACAAACTAGCAAAACTAGGGTTGGTCACTCTGAGGTCTATGTCTGCACATGGAGCTAGGTGTGTGATGTCCGGATGGCATAGACATACTCACATTTACTCGCATCAGGCTAGAGTGCTAAAAACAGTAGTGTAGCCATGGTAGCATGGGCAGTTATGTTGCCACAGGCTAGCCACCCCATGTACAAATCCAACCAGACCCCTTCAGTATGTACTTGGTGTGGCTAGCTCATGCCACCACTCACCACTGTGGTTACACTACTATTTTTAATACTCTAGCTAGATGAGCACTAGCATGAGTATGCCTACTCTAACTGAGAATCATACCCCTAGCTCCAAGTATAGGCATAGCCTAAGCGTATATATGCACTATATAAAAAGGTGTGTAGCTAGCCTGAGTTAAAAAATAACAGTGAAGATAAGCTTATAACTCAGGTTAACAGATTGAATTGAACCCCAGTTTCCCCTAGAATCTTTAACTCAAGCTACTAAACCAAATTAAAAGACATGTTGCTGTATTTTCAATGCTATTTTAACCTGAGTTAAAAGCTTAAAAGGCTAGCTAACTCATGGTACAAACACACCTTGTTTTCCTGTGTAGGCACGCCCTTTGGACTGGTTAGAAAAAAATTGCATTGAAACTTTTATAATAAAAAACCAGAGCATGAAGAATGAAAATCCTCACAATATCCTCTGCCTCCATTTTTCTACCATCTCTGCTCACTCCAAATAAAAGGTGAGAGGTTCTGTGAGTTGGAACTTGTTAAGATCAAGAGGATGGACTTAAGGATAAAGGGTCATGGCAAGTACTTGTTATTTAAGGAATAAAATTTCATGTCTGGATATAGTGAAAAGCAAAACCATTATGCTGGTACGGGTTTTGTTATGAAGGAAGTCATTCTGTATCTTGGCAGGGGATTAGACTAGATGACCCTTGCAGTCCTTTCTAACCTCATGGTTCTATAATTTTATGATTTTGGGTGGGGGGGAACATGGCTTGATGGTTGAGACTGAAGAAATGGAGTTGAGGAATGTGGAGACACATAGATTGCACTAGTGCTGGGTGGTCATGAATGAAGGGTGGAAATAAATGTCTCTCTTCAGCACACACTCTCTCTCTCTCTCTTTCTCTCTCACACACATACATACACACAATCTACCTCCTTTAACAATCTAATTCATCCATCTATGCTGAAGTTCAGAGCAGCAGTGTAAGGAAGCTGTGAGTACCAATATAATAAAGAAGAGTTTACTTTAACACTACCCGGGAGTGATAGAAGCACCCTAAAAGTGGGGGTGTCACAGGCACCCAAACTGTGGCCCTACCCCCTGTGCCATGCTGTCCCCTGAGACTCTACCCTGGCACCACCCCTTCCTCCTAAGGCCATGCCCTCACACTGCCTCTTCCCCCAAGGCCCTGCTCCTGTGCCACCTCCTCCATCCCCCAAGACTACACCTCCCGCTTCTCTCCACTCCCTCCCCCTGTCACTCACCGTTATAGCCAGTAAAACATGGGTGGGTCAGAGACCGCTGGACTCCCTGTTCCCACACCCCTGACCTTACCTAGCTCCTGAAATAATATTACTAATAAAAAAGGGTGGCAGTGACTTGGCTAAAGGGCAGCTCCCCTTGTATCAATGCACTACCAATGCCAACAAGTTCTGAGCTTGGGAGAGACCAATCCTCCCAGCACAAGCTGTGTCACGGCTTATTGCCGCCTTATTTGAGGCTTATTGCAATCACTGAATAAAGTAATTTACTTAAGTGTCTAAGGCAACAGCAAGTTTTAAGGGTGACCACTGTAATTATCATACCAACAATAACATCATGGTCTCTCTCAGCTAAGACCATGCTAGCTACAAAGGCCATGCTGCAAAAAAACCCCAAACAAAAACAAAGAACAAGTAACTTTCAATTAAAAACTCTTTTTTTCTTAATACAGCAACATGTTGGCAGTCACATCTGTTTTTCTACTTTTAAAAACCAGCTACCTATGAAGAATTTAGATTTGATGTATTACCCAGTTTTTGCTGATGGTAAGCACTAGTACCTCTGAGGGTAGCGGGTATTAAATCTGAAACATCCATAATAATCTAATAGTATCTTAATCCACTGTTTATGGGGGATGGATACATCAGTACAGAAAATAAGTTAGAATGGACCAAATGGCCTTTTTTTTAAACACTTGAATCTGAGTTAAATAGTTTCTAAGTTATCAAATGTATGGATTTTTTTCTTTTTAGTACATTTTCGAAATCTATGGTTTAACTAGGACCAGAGGAAAAAGTGCCAATATACTGTGAGAAAAAGTAATTTTCATGTTATTTGCTGCCCAGTTTACAGACTTAAGAGATTCCAATACCTTAGATGAGTTTAATTTGAGCATCTGAATTTTTAGATATTAATCTGACCTGTCTTTTAACCCTGATCATTACTACTTACTGCTAATCTGAGATGTATGGTAAACATTAGTTTCCTGATTTTAGATGCTTTATTTATTTAAATAAACCTGCTAAAAAGTTCAGGGTGACATTTTCAATAACAGTATACTGACTTAGCTTTCCAAAATCTCAGACATTCTCAAGAAATGCTTCAAGAAATTAAATCTGTCTTTTCAGAGTTGGCAGAACTCTAAATTGTATGAACTGCAATAAAACAAAACATTATTTATTTATGAAAATGGAGGTGTGTTCGTGACAAAACTGTAATGTCATTGTAATGAGGTGATTTTCATTTACATATAGTTATGTAATTTGGCAAAATGTACACAGCCATCTGATGGTTCTCAGTTTAAGGTGACATTATCTTAATTACTTCTGTTTACAGCCTTCATGGTGACATACCGCTATATCTGTGTGCTTTTCAGAAAAAAAAGGTTTAAGTGGTACAAAGCACTTTTATCTGTATATGGAATACATTTTAGGATGCAAAGGTGTCCTTTTATGATTGAGAATAATGTTTTTGATGCTTCTGTACAAAATTAAGATTATTATAGGCCCATAAAATCATTAAGGCCCAGATATTAAAATTAGTAGGAAGGGGCAAGAGGAGGAAAATGCTGTTAGGTTCACCTAGTGGCATGTCCTGGGAATTTTTCCAGTGATCTGGGAATGGTGTATGAGGGTGAGGAGTAAGGAGTTTATATTTCTGTGGAAGAAGCTGGTCTGGCCCTCAAACCTTGCACATCTCCAGATCTGTGAAAGCATAGAGCCATTCATATAGAAACCTACTGCACCTCCTTCACTGGCTCAGGAGACCGGCTCAGTGTGACAGCAGGCAGGGGTATTACGTAGTTCCCAGTAAACAAAGGGTTAACTCCGGTTTCCCTTCCATCTCCTCTGACACAGGTAGGGTAAGAATGACTGAGGATGCCCATGGGGGGGCAGGGCTGCACTTGGGTACCGAGTAAACCTCTCAGACTGGGAGGGGGTTTAAGTGTGTATTGCTTATTGTGACTTTTGATTTTTTATGCTGATAAAGATCTGCTGCTGGTGAAATCCCATGCTGTTTACTGCTGCTTTATTTCAATCAAATCATGTAACCATTTTACAGCCCTTTCAGGTACAGGCTCCCCAGCACAGAGAAGTTTCTGCTGGAAACCTAATAGAGCCTTAGGCAGTGATAACTTTCCCCACAGGTAGTCCAGGAGAATGATGCATGTCTCCCCAGCTCGGCTCCCAGCCCTGGCATGAGACTTTTCCGTGCACAGATTCCCAGCCCTCCCAAGAGCACTTCCCAAGGACCTACAGGCAGAGAAGAGGTGGGAAAACTTTGGCTTTGATTTAATTTTATAAGTGTTTAGTTTTTCAGTGGAGTGCAGCCAGCGTTATTTAGCAGGCTCACTATATAATGAATGGGGAGAGAGAAGCATCTTAGAATGAGATCCACAAATTCCAACATTCTAAAGCCACCTAAACAAGTCATTGGGAGATGCTGACCAGAGGGGTGCCAGACTCTCTCTTGGTGATATGTGCCTTAGTCGGGCCTGCAGACAGGCAGGCAGCTCTGCTAGTGATCCATGAACTTGTGGAAGATAGACACTGAGCTGCATAAGTTCCATGCAGAACCTGAAACAAAACAGCTGGGAGGGGAGCTTCTCCCTTATGATCTTTAGTCCAGTGGATGTGTGAGACCACCTTCCCTGCAGTTCAAGTCCCCCCCCCCCACCTCCTGAAGGTGCCTATGACTTAAACCAGCTGTCGTCTATATGCTGGGTGAGGATCCTGTCCACTTGGGTAAAGATTACACAGGTGATCTTCTTCCCACTCCAAGCTGTTTTATGTGAACTTGCCTGAGGGAACTGTGGGCATTTACAGGTCTAGTCCCCCCACGTGATGTGGGCAGCCAAATGCTTGTCTTTCCTGTTTTGTAAATCACTCTGGGGCTTAGGCAGGTGATGGCATCTGACCACCTATCATGAGGCAGCAGAGCACATGCTCAGACAGGCACTCTGGTGCCTAGAATGAGGCTGCAAAGTACATGATCCAAAGAAAAAAAAATTAGTCACTGAGTGAGTTTAGGCACCTACAGGGTTAGGCAGCAGCTGAGCCAGAATTTTGTGGATTGCAAAGATGGCTAAAAATGGAACTTAGGCACCTACATAACTTTGTGGATTCCACTACTAGTCACCTGAATTAAGTAGGAGGGTGGGTGTGACAAAGTATTTTCAGCAAAAAGAACGAGGAGTACTTTGTTAGTCTCTACAGTGCCACAAGTACTCCTCGTTCTTTTTGTTGATACAGACTAACACGGCTACCACTCTGAAAGTACTTTCAGTGAACTTGTTTCCCTCTTTGACTTACAGAACCTATATTTGTGATTTTAGCACTTATTTCCCCAAACTTTTCTTCGTTGGAGGGTGTGGCGATCGGTGCAGAGCAGCGTTTCCCAAACTTGGGACGCTGCTTGTGTAGGGAAAGCCCTCGGCAGGCCGGGCCAGTTTATTTACCTGCCGCATCTGCAGGTCCGGCTGCTCCAGGCCAAGGGGAGCTGCTGGAAGTGGTGTGGGCTGGTAAACAAACCGGCCCGGCCTGCTGAGGGCTTTCCCTACACATCAGCATCCCAAGTTTGGGAAACACTGGTGTAAAGGGTATCATAAGGGAAGCTGAAATGGACATTGTTCTTTGTGGTCAGATAGATTTATGGAAGATCCATGCTTGAATGTTTGTTTGAAGATCAGTGGACTAAGTCCCTGTTTGAACGCACTGATTTGATAGATGTTTAAAAATGGGGGACTAATGTTAGGCTCCTAAGTCTATGTTTAGGTTCCTAAGTAATTAGTTTTGAGTTTTAAAAGTACAGAGCATCCATCAGCTTCCAGTCACATCACACTTGATCTGGTTTTAAAAGAATTTTGTACAGTACCCAGAGCTTATGCTAAATGCGATTAACAAACGTGACTAAATAATTTAAAAAGATATTCATGGCAAGAAGTGTTGATGTATATAATATATATTTACATGGCATTTATTAGCATATTTTGAGGTTTTAGGGGTCGGCTCTCCTATTTACAGTAGAAACAATAGTTATGTACAAAAGGTAGAATAAAACCTTGAGGTTGTTATATATAACTTACAGAACAATGAGAACATGATTATTTAGTGGTGCAACAGAGGACTGTAAGGTGCATCCTTATTCATTTAAGTGATTTTTTTAAAGTATGGGGTGTAGATACTCTAAAAAGAGGCAAGTCAATTATTGTGTATTAGAGTAATTTCATTAAGGTTTTGAGCCTTCTATAAATGTATCTCAAGAGGTTATTAGTGTACAAAGCACATCTACTCTATAGATATTTGTATTATCAGCGTAGCAATGTACCAGTACATCATTGCTTTGACCATTCTAGGTACCTGGAGTCCTTATCCAGATTATTATTATTTTTAAGATCCAGGGAAGAAGCTATATGAAGTGATATAAAAGTAACAGTGATTAGTCTGAACATAAAAGTAGAATTAGACTTTCAAAATAATTCCTTCTCTCACAAATGTTTTGGGAGAAGAATTTAGCACTTGGAGAAGGGTATGTTGATATCCCTGGGATGAGCAGTAAACTCTGTTAACTAAATTTCTTTAATAAAATTGCAATATGCCTTTGATCCTCCTCCCACAAAATTGGAGTCTGCAAGTATTTTATGGCATATCAAGTATTTCAATTAAATCCACACTTTTAATAAAATTTAAAATTAAATATAAAAAGAAGTAGGGTTGCAAACACATCCATTAAATGTACACTAGCTGGTACTACAGTTATATGCCATTAGTAAATGAAATGAGGTCTGCTTCAGATATAAAGATGCTATTAACAGGCTATCATAAGTGGTTGGAACAGGTTCAGGAATATATAAGGACTTGTCCAGACAAGTTAAGTGTTTTTGTTTTTTTCTTAACCTGAAACATTTCCAAACCATTTTGTCCTGAATATTCACCAAACTTACATTTTTTGAATATCCTTCAGCTATTGACCTCCAATTCAGCCTTTGTTCTAGACATTGTCCTCCAAATGTAACGTTAGATTTTTAAAAAAAAATAAAAGGAACTACTATAATATCTAGTTAACAACAAGCATATTATATGGATGCTTCTTTGTTGCTAATCATTCCAGACCCATTTCCTCACCCTGTGTTGTCATCTCTTGCTGTGTTATGTCCAATTTAGTTTGAAATTACCTTGGGACAAAGACCTGTCATTTTGTGTGTGTGTGTGTGTGTGTGTGTGTGTGTGTGTGTGTGTGTGTGTGTGTGTGTGTGTGAGAGAGAGAGAGATTAATATTTATACAGCACTCTAAGTGTGAATAGTGAGTTAATGACACTTCTAGCTTATACTAGTATCTTAAATGTTATGCAAAAATTGCCTGCATGCTATTTCATTGACATCAATAAAATAATCCAAAATATTAGGAAACATACTCATTCTCATTGGTAAGTCCCAATTCCCAGTGATGTCATAATACTGCACGCCTCAGAGGGTATATGGTAACAGGAGTTGCTTCAGGGCAGCCCTAGCCTTCTGTGGGATAAATTTGCCCCTACGCCTGCAGGTAGCACCTCCAAGACACCAACAAGCTGGGGCTGAGTCTTAAAGATACAAAATACAGCTCATACTCTTTCCCTGTTTGGCCAAAAATACTGTATCTGTGATTCTGAAATACTTTAATTTTCATTCTTATTCCTACAGAGAATACTGTTAGTGTCAAAGGAAAAAAAAGTTTAATATTTTAATGCAAGGTTCAATGGTTTTTGACTTCTTCTATGTATAAAAATGTTGGTCTTGAACTTTCTAGTTACTGGTGATGTTTGCTCAGAATATTAAATCAGCTCTAGGAAGTAGAGTTAAGAGAAAAGGAGAAATTATTGATGCAGTCTTACTACAGTTTTCCTTTGCATTCTGCACTCAGGCCTGCAACTCTTATATGGGTAAGGGTGGCAGGAATTAGGCCTCCTGTGTCCACTGTGAAATCTAAACTATCAACATTCTTTAACAAGTTGTAGATCGAACCTATTGGGTAACTGAATTATAAACTGTCACCAGCAGTCAGAGTTCTATTAATATCATATGGTAGTAGGCCAATAATATTAGTCCATAACTGAAAGTAACTGCTGGAACTTCTATAACCTTTAGCAAGAATTCGTTACTCAGCAACAATTAACACACCTATAAAAAGTAACACATTTCAGTGCAAAATTCGGTTAGATCTTGTAGAAATAGCTTATATTTTCCAGAATTTGTCTTCTTTCCAGGATCATTTTGGCATTTCTGCCTCTTATACGTATGAGACACATTGTTGAAGATTTGCTTTGGGATCCAAAATATTTAAATTCATCATGAAACCTTGCAAAATGGTAATAGAAGAAAGTATGTTTAGGGGTTGTCACACAAGGCTAGAAGCCAGGACCCTTGATTTTTTCCAACCTCTGCCATTTATTCCTGTTGCCTTGGCCTAGTCATAATATCTCCTCTTTTTCTTTTCTCTTTATTCCGCTTTTCCTGGTGAAGGTCGCGGCAGCAGCATGGAGAGTAGGGAGGACCAGATCTTCTGCAAGAGGTTCCAGCTCCTCATGGGGATTCCCCAGCATCCCCAGGCCAGCTGGGAGATATGATCCCTCCAGCGTGTCAAAATATCTGTGCCTTCTTTTATAAAATGGATATGATCCTGACATATTAAAGTGGTATTGTGAGGCATAGTGTTTCTAAATACCGTTTGAGAACATCAGAGGAAAAGAATTTTGTAAATGCAAAGTATAGTTAACAATAGTTATTATAGTGAAGTATCTTTACCATGCATGTGCGTCATACTTAAGGCTGTGTGTCTGTCACTGACGTCACAGAAGTCACGGATTCTGTGACTTTCTGTGACCTCCGTGACTTTTGCAACTGGCTCAGGGGCTACCCGAAAAGTTGATGTTGGGACAATACCAAATTATTATTAAGCAACTATAAATTGCTGTGACTGATATGAATAAATGTGGCAAGCATGAGTTTGGTATGGCTTGGTATGTCTAAATTTGCTAAAGTATTCTGGGAGCAGGATTCTCTTAGCATTAAATAAATGACGCGGAAAACTACTGAAAGCATTGAAACTGCATTTGAATGGTTAATAAAGGCTCAATCTGCATGTATGTTTCAACATCGAACTTTGGATTATATCAGCCGGGGGACCAGCTCACAAGGTAAAGAAAACGTAAAAACATGCTATCTGTGGGCTTGGTACAGGCTGACCTGACTCAAAATGACCACTCTGAATGGCATCACGTTAAGAGCTTAAATGAATGATTGATGAGAGGGTAAACCTTGATTGAGCTTTGGTCTGTGTCTGTTCTGCAGCACCCCTCACCCCCCCCAAAAAAAATTAATTAGGGAAAACCAGTAAAAGACACCCACAGGGCATATTTCTGGACATGTGACTCCTTTGAGAACAAAAGGTATAAATACTAAGCAAAGTTAGTTCCCCAATTAACATTTGAACTGGTCTGTGACACTGAGACAGAGGTCCTCAGGCTGACCTAGACCCTGCTTCGGGGGGGGGGGGGGACATTTGACAGATCAAGTCTGGTTTCCTGAAAAAGGAAAGAAGAAAAAAAAATCTCGATCTAGAATTGGTAGCTGTACCTGCTTTGTTTGCCAATCAGGATACTGCGCAAGTCCAACATAGTAACTGAGGGTTTATGTTTGGGAAATTGAGGCTTATTAAGGAGTATGTGTTATATAACCTTTATTGCTTGTGTGATTCTTTCTAAATTAAATTATTATGCATTAAGCATATTGTTTTCCAAATTTTCACTGGTACCGGTAATTATCCGCCCAGCTGTGGGCCATTTAAGATCCATTTCAAAATGGAGCAGCACTTACCTGGCAGGAGGGGGGTTCCCCGGAAGCAGCTGGTATGACCCTGCAACTCTTGACCAAGGTGGAAGGGCCAGAGGGTTCTGTGTGCTGTGGTTCCTGGCCAATGGGAGCTGCATCTATTTGAGGGTAGTGCACAGAGCGCCCCTGGCCTTCCCTCCCCCTAAGAGCTGCAGGGACACACCAAGCCAGGTAGGGAACCTGTCAGCCCCACCAACCCCCACCCTCCAGCAGTAGCAGGGGTCCCGGACCATGCACTGCCGCCCGCCACCCCCAGGGCCAGCGGAGCTCCTGGGCCACCCACCCAGCACCCACAGCGTCCCCAGACTGCCCCCCTCCACAGCACCATGACTTTTACTAAAAATACCCGTGACTAAAACGTAGCCTTAGTAATACTTTGCTTCATGAAGGTTAATATTTGTCATATTATACTACCACATCAAATAATTTGAGAGGTTCAACATGAATATATTTTCCAATAAACCCATTTGTCTATGCAGAATGTAGACATTGAGATGACCATCAATCCTTCTTTTGGTGGAAAAGAAAAATCACAGAAAAAAAGAAAGTCGGTTCTTTTAAACTTGGGCTCCTAAATGTAGGCATCTAAATCCCTATTTAGATATTGAAAGGTAAGTGAAGTTGCTGGTAGCTAAAATCAGAACACTTATTTGGATACATAAATGTGGATTTAGGTATTTAACTACAAGCAGCCAAGTTTGAAAATTTTAGCCTTTTCTTCCTTTAAGAATATATATTATTCACATATAGTAACTGATAAGCAGTGTAGATTAATTCTACAAGTAGTTGCCTGCTTAGCTATATGTTCATTTAATAGGGGAGTAAAAAGACTCAAGAATTCTACAACTATAGGCAAAATGACATTACGATTATGATATGTCCCCCTTTTTTCTTCTTTCCCCATTTTCATCATGCAGAGATAACCCCATTGAGAAATGAACTTAATAAAAGTGAATACATTTTTATAGACTTCTGTTAATTATGTACATTTGCTTTCAAATGGGTTGTCCTCTCTGCATAAAAGATTATTACTTGTTTTCATCAAGAAAACATTATATCTTCAAAATGCCAGGTTTATTTACTTGTAACTGGGTGCAGACTCACCCGGCAGCGCCTCCTGCTGGTCATCTCAGGGAATTAGCTTCTATCCTCTGGAGTGCCCCCTGTCAGCTGGTGTCGTGCTACTGCTCGCCTCCATGTCCCTCCCGGACCCTGGGTGACCCTTTCAGTGGGTGCTGCCCCCTGGCAGTACCCCCACTGTTTCTCCAGGTCTGCCCACTCAGGGGAACCCCCACCCACTACCCCGACCTCACCTCAGTCATAGGCTACTGCCAGTCACCAACTTGACCCCACGCCTTGGGGCAGACTGCACTCATCATAGGCAAGGTTGGCTCTGGACCTGCTGCCTCTACCTATTGCTGGGCTGCCCCTTTGCAACCCCAGTACTTGTCTTAGGCCCTCAGCTAGGCCCACAGCCTGTAGGTTTTCCAGGCTGGAGCTCCCCAAACCTTTCCCCAGTCCTGCTCCACTCCCAGTACCCTGCTCAGCTCCTTTGGAGCCAGGACCTTCTCTCTCTACAAGCAGAGAGGGACTGTTTAGAATTCTGGCTCACAGTCTCTTATAGGGACCAGCTGGGCCTGATTGGGGTGTGGCCCCAGCTGTTACTGCCTTCCCCAATTAGCCCAGGCTTTCCTTCCCAGCCTCAGCCCTCTCCCAGGGCTGGCTTTAACCTTCCAGGGCTGGAGTGGGTAACCACCCCGCTACAATACTGCTTTCATGTTCCTAAGCTTCTAAAAGTGCATGGATCCAGCCCATCAATCCAGATAGATTCCAAGTCTGGTAGCCATAAAAAATCAATGGTTTAGGCCACAAACATAGGAATGTTACCTGTAGGGCTTTTCAGGTATAAAGGGTACAATTTCAAATCAATTTTCAGTTTGCTTTCAAGAAATCCCCTGTCAGAATTTGCAAAGAGGCTAAACAGAGGTACAATTTCACACCGGGATCTAGAAGGAGCCCTTAAAGGATGAAATAAAGTCTAGTGTTTACTCTGTTATGGCTGCTTCTTTTTGAAGCTTATCTTATTGCAGTTTTCTTTCACCACTTTCACACTTTTTGCCCTGACAACCTTTATTTATAAAGAACTACATCTTCACAATGTCTGGCAATTTTGATGCCTCAATTTTGGGTGTATAAATTGAATCAACTGAAGTAGACTCTCTTTTCAGAAGGCAGGTAGTCAGGACTTATTGAAAATCAGGTGTGATTCTCAAAGGGCTTCTTAGATGTCTTCTCAAAGGGCCTAGATTTTCAGAAAACTAAGCCCATTTCAGGTGTTTCAATGTAGGCCACCAAAATCGCTAGCTAGTTCTTTGAAAATTTAGGCCCTCTATTTTAAGCAATTTAATTTAAATTTAAACCATTGTATGCAAGTGTCAAGACCTTGTAAAAAAAAAGTCTCCAATGTCAAGCATTTTTATAGCAACACGGTTTCCTAAGGGTAGCTATAATATGAGGGGGAACATAAGAACGGCCGTACCGGGTCAGACCAAAGGTCCATGTAGCCCAGTATCCATCTACCGACAGCGGCCAATGCCAGGTGCCCCAGAGGGAGTGAACCTAACAGGCAATGATCAAGTGATCTCTCTCCTGCCATCCATATCCATCCTCTGACAAACAGAGGCTAGGGCCACCATTCCTTATCCATCCTGGCTAATAGCCATTTATGGACTTCACCACCATGAATTTATCCAGTTCTCTTTTAAACGCTGTTATAGTTCTAGACTTCACAACCTCCTCAGGTAAGGAGTTCCAAAAGTTGACTGTGTGCTGCGTGAAGAAGAACTTCGTGTTATTTGTTTTAAACCTGCTGCCTATTAATTTCACTTGGTGACCCCTAGTTCTTGTATTATGGGAATAAGTAAATAACTTTTCCTTATCCACTTTCTCAACATCACTCATGATTTTATATACCTCTATCATATCCCCCCTTAGTCTCCTCTTTTCCAAGCTGAAGAGTCCTAGCCTCTTTAATCTTTCCTCATATGGGACCCTCTCTAAACCCCTAATCATTTTAGTTGTCCTTTTCTGAACCTTTTCTAGTGCTAGAGGGATAGCTCGGTGGTTTGAGCATTAAAAAAAAAAATTAGAGGTGGGATAGTTCAGTGGTTTGAGCATTGGCCTGCTTAAACCCAGGGTTGTGAGTTCAATCCTTGAAAAAACCACCCAGGGATCTGGGGCAAAATCAGTACTTGGTCTGGCTAGTGAAGCAGGGCCAGTTCCAGACACCAGCTGACCAAGCACATGCTTGGGGTGGCGCTCAGGGTTTGTTGTTTTTTTAGTTCAGCCGGGCAGCTCTGGGGGGGATTGGGCAGCACGGTGCTCAGAGGGCGCGGGGGCTTGAGTGTCATGGCGGTGATGGGGCGGGGACTTGGGCGGTGTGATGTGACACTGGGGAGGCAGGGACTTGGGCGTTGTGGCGCTCGGAGGGGCGGGGACTTGGGCGGCGCTCGGGAGCGGCAGGGGGCTTGGGCGGCACGGTGTGGTGCTTGGGAGGGGCGGGGGCTTGGGTGGTGCGGTGCTGGGGGCAGGGACTTGGGCGGCGTGGCGCTCAGGGGTGGGGTTTGGTGGCGTGGCGCTCGGGTGGGCGGGGACTTGGGCAGCATGATGCTTGGGGGGGCTGAGGCTTGGGCGGCGCGGTGCGGTGCTCGGGGGGCGGTGACTTGGGCAGCGCAGCGCTTGGAGGGGCGGGGGCTTGGGCAGAGCAGCACTCGGGGGGGTTCAACGGCGCAGCACTCGGGGGGGTCGGTGACTTGGGCGGCGTGACGTGGCGCTCGGGGGGGTCGGCGGCGCTCGCAGGGGAGGGTGTTACGTTGGGGCGGCGCTCTTTTTTTTTGCTTAGGGTGGCAAAAATGTTAGATCTGGCCCTAAGTGAAGGCAGGGGGCTGGACTCAATGACTTTTAATTTTTAATGGGTTACCTAGGGAGCTGGTAATGGGTTACCTAGGGAGGTGGTGGAATCTCCTTCCTTAGAGGTTTTTAAGGTCAGGCTTGACAAAGCCCTGGCTGGGATGATTTAGTTGGAGATTGGTCCTCTTTGAGCAGGGGGTTGAACTAGATGACCTCCTGAGGTCCCTTCCAACCCTATGATTCTATGACATTATTATTTCCATATGCAGAAGTTTTGCAACTTTAACTAAAATTTATATCCATCCATCCACACACCTACATATACAGAGGTCCTTAGAGGACACCATTTAAAAGTCAATATTTCTCAACAGCCACCACGGCAGTAGGAGGAAAATGTGGTATATAATATACTAAAGTGTGGTTGCTGTTGGCAAATGTTTACTTTTCAGTAGCAACCTGTGATGTTTTGGGTGCCTCTCAGACCAGAATGGTTTTCCATCATGGCCTGCCATGTAGCCTTGGGGGCCTTTGCTAGCCCACAAGCATAAGGTCTCACCTTGGCTCTCACCAGCCCAGTTACTCTTTGCAGGGTGACACCAACAGCCCTTCTAGGCCCAAGTCTGACCAAATACATCCTCTTCAAGGTTTTAATTACCAGATACTCAGACCATTGTCCTCTGGTTCATCACTCCAGAAGGTGTGAAATCAGCAACCCCCAGTTATCAGTGAACTTTGACATCTACTCTCCACACAGTTTGCACACCAGAGACCTGCTTGGGATAAAAAAAAATGAAAAAGTTTATTTAGTACAAAAATCACAGATTCAAAGATGAAATAGTAAGAAAAAGCAAACATTCAAGGTAAACAGAAAATAAATATAAGGACACAATCTCAGCTTTTACACTTTCATATTAAATAAAATCCCTTTTCTAATAAGAGTTACTTGTTGCCTTAAAATAGTGTCCACGTGTAACCCCTATCTATTGTAGACAACCAGAATTCAGTCTCCTGTCTTTACAGTGCCCCCCAAGTTTTGTACAAAAAACCTCAGTTCCAAGCCTGCTTTTGAAAGGCTTTTTCCACCCCTGTCAGCCCCCACCACCCTCAGTCCATGGTGACTCATGATTAATCATAGTGGGAAAGCTCTTTCCTGACTTGAGGTTTGAGAGCTGAGATGTTCTTTTCAATTGCAAATTGTCACAGGGCAGGTATACACTTAAAAAGCAGCAGTTTCAATGAAAACGCTATTACCCGTCGGCATAGTAAATCCACCTGTGAGAGGCAGTAGTTATGTTGATGGTTAAGACTGAGCCGATCACAATGCATCTTCCAATTTTCTCTCGCTCTGGCCATCCTTCGCCATGCTTGTCCATATCTCCTTGTTAGGAAATCATCCCACCTGTTTGGAGGCTGACCGCATGGCCATTTCTGTTCTCGTGGATGCCACTCGGATATAGCTGCGGTCCATCTGTTGTCGCTGAGTCGGGCCACATGTCCCGCCCACCGCATTTTGCTGAGCCTGCTTTCAACAACAACTTCTCGCACTCCAGACTGCTGACTAATTATTTCGTTGAGGATGTGATCACGGAGTGAAATGCCCCAAAATGTTTTTTCCATCACTTTCTGTGTGACAGACAACTGATGTTCTTCAGTCTTTGTCAGCAACCATGTTTCACTGCCATATCACATCGCTGCAAGCATGATCGAGTTGAAAAGATTCGCACGAGTTGTTTTGCTGATCTTTCCATGGAGGATGCCCTTGATGTCATTGAATGCACACCATCCAACTTTTTTTCTGTGTGACAGTTCGCCATTCTGATTGGGGTGCATGTTGACTTTCTGGCCCAAAAAGATGTATTTATCAACCTCTTGGATCTGCTCTCCTCCAAGAATTATTTGGGTTCTTGGCAGAACATATGATCTCATGTATTTAGTTTTCAACTGATTCATTTTTAATATCCGACTTGGCTACTTTTCACATTCAGTTCTTTAAGCATTCTCTCAAGCTGGGCTGTATTTTCGGCTATCAGCACTATATCATCTGCAAACCTGAGATGGTTTAACTGCTCGCCGTTGATATTAATCCCACCTTTCAACTCTGCTCATCGAAAAACCAATTCAAGACAGGCTGTGAATAATTTTGGTGAAACTGTAGCTCCTTGTTTCACACCTTTTCTTGATGGGGAATAAACCTATGACAGACCATTAACACCTTTTCAGTCATAGGACAAAAAGAGGAGGTTAGTGGGTTATCCAGTGTGTTCAGCAGTATGTTCTCTTAAATGTATATCTTAGGTTTGTAACTAACATGTTTGCTTTCCAGATTTACACTTGGTGGTGTTTGTTTGTTTTTTTAAATCAAGAAGAGCAGCAAAAAGTTTATATTTCAGACATGTTATTATTATATGTGAGGTATTCTGAAAAGCCAGAAAACTAAGAATGAGTGAATCACTTTGGGCAGATGGAAAATTATAGTAGCTTAGATAGTGCTGGTGGTAGCTGTGGGTAAATGCTAATGATTTATTGGTGGCTACAGCATAGCTTTTTCTAAACATTACAGGCCAGAACCTCAACTGGTATAAATCATCAGATCTCCACTGAAGCAAATGGAAATGTAGTGACTCTACTAGCTGAAGATCTTGCCCTATACGTCTGATACAGAGCCCACTGAAGTCCAGTCTTTCTATTGACTTCAAACCAGAACTTTTGTTGCATAGCTTTGTTATACGTCTCCCATTGTTGATCATCACTTCTTCTTCATGAAATCCTGCCACCCTTATTCAATGATCTCTTTTTCCACAAGAAGAATTGTGGGTTTTTCTTTGAAGGGGGCATGATAGGGGTGTCTCATCTCAGACAAGTAAAGGAAGAAGGAAAGTGTGAAGACAGCCAGCTAGAGCATCAAAAGGGATATTTTTAGTTTAAAATGGAACAGGCATCCCCCAAAAAACATGATTAAAAAAAAAAAGAAACAAGAGAAATGAGAGACTAAGGGCTTGTCTACTCTGGCAAGTTTCTATGCAGTAAATCAGCTTTTTGTACTCAAACTGCAGGCGTATACACACTGCCAAGTCACCTTGTGTGCAGAAACTCCTCAGTTGCAGCGCTGCAAAAAACCTACCTTGACAAGAGTAGTAGGTCTATTTGCTCAGAGGCTCCAGCGCTCTATTGCCAGTGTAGACACTTGATTGCTTTCTGCACTGTAACTGGCATCCAGAGCTGTCCCATAATGCCTCAAGTGACTGCTCTGCTCATTGTTTTGAACTTGGCTGCCCTGGAGCTATGCACCCCTCCCCTTTCAAAGCTCTGTTTCTGACAGCCCTTGAGTGCTGTGCTGATCTGCTCCAGGACACAAAGCAAACCATTAATGTGGAATGCTTGTGCTGTTGAACACAGAGGCAGGTGTGTGTGTTTGTGTGTGTGTGTGAGAGAGAGAGAGAGAGAGAGAGAGAGAGAGAGAGAGTGTTGTGCAGAGAGCTGGGGAGGGAGGCGGGGGCTGATGCTGGGGTTTCCCCCTCCCCCTGCCCCAGTACTGGTTGCTTCCTGCCGCTGACTGAACTTACAAGACAGCATGCTGACACACTCTCTGTCCCCCAAAACACACTGTATCTGTCCCCCCCATCCATACACAAACACACTCTCTGCCACACACACTCTCCACCCACAAACACACTTCAGTTGAAATGCAGCTGACAATGTAATAGGATGCCCATGGAACAATGGGATTGGGAAAGCTGCATCATGTGATGCTGTGCCTGCCCCATGAGGCATTGCAAACCCTTCCCAAAGCACCCTGTGGCCAGTTGCACAGTGGGATAGCTACCACAATGCACTTCTGTCTTTGCCGTTGCAAGAGCTGCTAATGTGGATGCGCTCCAGCACAGTGTGGACATGCAACAGCAGTTTAGTTCCAGCAGTTTAATAAAAGTGCTATAACTTGCCAGTGTAGACATACTACACTGGCGCATACTACACATAGAATGTAGACATATCCAGGTCCTGTAGGCATTGGAAGCTAATTTGTTCATAGCTTGTGCCACAGAAACTCTATCAATCTCTACGTGCCCTTTGAAAAGATATTTAGGGTTTGTGTTTTCGTTATAATTCTTGTTTTATTTTCTCCTGTTCCCTTGCACTAAAAATGTAAAATAGTGTCTGGAAAAGATGCCCTACTTCTTGTCAAATTCTTAGGATACACATTTTAATAATTGTAAAATTTATTTTTACTTTTCTTTATTAGTACCAATTCAACATTTTCCATCAATGTAATAAAGTATGACATTGAGTTACTCCATATACCAACACAGCACTTGTAATTCAGTGCATCATAGAGAATTTCAAACAAATTAAAACTCCTTCAGATATGTTTCACCAAACTTTATCACACTTTGTGGACTTTTATGTATTGAATGGTTACTATGTGAGAATAAATTAAATTTGCATATAGTTCAATATTTACGCTCCAGTAACGGGCAGGTCAGAATTTTTAAACTTTACAAAAGGGAAATTTGTTGTTAATGCGAGGAGGATCACTTTTCAGTAATCTTTTAAATTATTCATAGTAATTATACACTGAGGTCCTAATATGTAACCTGGATTTACAAATACATTTATCTCAAACTCTTATTTTCCCCAAGACTAATATCTTTAGTAATAAGCAGAAAATCCAAAGTGAATAGATTATATATAAATAACCAAAGTCAACAATGTGTCTGTATAATACACTCTCACGTACAAGCCTATCTTTGATTTTCAAAATAGATCATTATTTTTATTTGAGAGAAATAAAGACACTTTTTCCAACATTTAAGTGTTTATATTGCTATGATGAGAAGAAAAGTTTCACTCGGACCTTAGTAGCATATAGCTTGGTATTATTATACTACAAATAAGGCATACTTTGCCTCATTAAAGCTGATTTCAAACCAGATGAAAGACTAGAATAGCTATAAAACAAAACTTTAATTTCCCCATTGGGTAAAAAATTTTAGTTGTGGGGTATCATAAATAAATATGAACTTATACAACAAGGCAAAAACATACTTTTAGTCTGTACAAAAGCATAAACAAGGCATAGATAAATTCATAATCACATTGCACACTAACATGGGAATTTGAAGTGAGCAGTTTTGAACCTTAGTTTAAAGACTAAATTTTACTCAGTTACCTGGGGTGCAAATTCCATGTAAATCAATGTTTACATAAGCCATATTCTTCTCTCACTTACACAAGTACAAATCTGGAATAACTTTATTAAAATCAGTGAACGTATTCTTGATTTACACCAGTTAAGTGAATGCAGAATTTGGCCCATTACATCCAAATTAAGACTAAAACAAAGATAACATTTCTGAGGCGATATCTGAATAGTTTACAAGAAATATCAGAGACCTTTATTTTATGTTGACCAGAGGATTGTACTTAAATTAGATGTGGATAGTTAGGCAAGCACCTGTTTAAATTGGGCTAAAGTAACTGTGTTTGTTTCTTTAATTGGCAAAAGTGAATAGGAAGTGCTCAATGATCAAAACAACATCACCGGGAACTTTTTGGAAGCTAAGTTTGCATACCCTAACTCAGGTTTTCTGAAACTTGGCCCTTAGAATCCTGAGATGAAAAGCCTTTATAATAATGTGTTTTAACACTTCTGGATGTTAATTACATCATCATTGTCAAGATGTCCTGCAGTGGCTCAAGAGCCTGGGTACCAATCTCAGGGCAGATTGTTAAGAGGCAGTGTACAAACCCCAAAGTGACTGTGAGTTCTATAGACAGATTTCTCTTATCAAGTGTAAACTCTTTAGGCACTGTAACAGCCTAACCATGAAATCACAGACAGTCCTCTTGGGTACTTTGATCTGTCTTGTGATAGATAGTCCCGTACACCAAAAATCACAATATTCAGGTTATTCCCAGTCCCAAAAGGCCAGTCACTTACCCCAGGTCAATTGCACCTTAGATTTCACACTGTAGCCAATGATTGTAACCAGTCCTATAACATATTGTCTAAAGATTTATTAACTAGGAAAAAGAAAGAGTTATTCACAAGGTTAACGGAGTTTAAAAATACACAAACAAAGAAAGTTAGGCTTAAGTTTTAAAAGGAAAGGAAGCTTCTATAATAGCAAGCTCTATTTGTCCCTTTGGACTAACTCAGGCTAAACACAGGTGATCTCTTGCTTATGCCTAGAAAACCTTGCCCTCAAGAGTCCAAGCAGCATAGAGATACAATTTCTCCTTCTCAGGGATTTTTATTCCCTTTCCACCTTCTCTGAGCTGTCTGTTCAGCAGATTGGAGGAATTCACTTGCATGTCTCCTCTCCAGGGGAATCGGAGAGGGGGTGAGGAAGAGCAATTAACAAAGTATTTTGTCCTCTGGTGTTCCACAATAGTTGCTTTGGCATTGATGGGCCTTCTCTTTGAGGCAAGATGTAACACTTTCTGCTGGAAACTAGCGTTTCAAACTAGTGAATGTCTATCTCCTGTTTGCTGATTTACACAATTCCAGAGGATAACAATGCAAACACTTAAATATTACCTTATAACATGGGGTACAGGTATTATAAGTGAGATTCCTGCATGCAGCAATTTATAAGCATTTCATAAAGACTAAACATACTTTAACTCTAATACCTATTTTAACAATGCTAGCACACAGGTGAGCCAGACTAGTTCCAGCTACGTATTTGTCAATATTCAGTTGAGACTTAGTGGACTTGGCATGAGATGGTACCTGGCCTGTCAGAGTCACCATTATCATTATTTATCTACCAAGGTACCATTTATATGCATGGCCAGACAAATAACAAAACAGACTATGTTCTGTGTAGAACTGGTTTAATGCCAAAGATCATGTAGAAAGAAGATGAGATGGGAATTTAGAAGGCTGGAGAGTCTAGTGGGCTCAGAGTATATGAGGGGCTGGGGAGGTAAAAGAGAGCCATGAGCAAACTAAACATAACTAGGGTAGGGTAGTGTTGGTAAGTATATGGACAGAAAGGAAATGGAGAGTTTGTGTTGTTGATATGATCATGATTGAGAGGATGGAAAAAGACACAGGCATTAAAAAGGACTATTAAACTGAAGTTCACAAGGAGCATGAAGTCTGAAAGGGAAAGATTGGTCAAGAAAGGGGAGTCAGAACTGTGAGATAATGGAAGAATTGCCATAAATTGGGAGACTTCAGGAGAAAAGTTAGATGTTCTAAGGAAGAGGAGCGCTCAGAGGAGAGAATTGAGAATTTGAGGGATACAAGTTTAAATGAAAAATGAAATACAAGATATAATGGTGGTATAGACATGCCGTCCCCATTGTCTTGGTTTAAAGGCCAATTGCTAGTTAAATGTTCAGACATATGTCCAAATGGATACCTGTTGATAAATTAAAGACCTATTAATAAGAAGATTAGTGTTTCTGTGTAAATAGTTGAAAATGTAACACAAGCATGCACTCAAAGGTTTTTTCCTTTTCTAAGTTACTGCCAAGACCCCATGTATAAGGCACTTATGCTGGTGTGCAAATGGCTGCATAATTTACGTTTCTTCCAAGAGTTTGATTACATCTCTGATTGTTGTGCATAAATCCTCAGAAATGGTAGCTTATATGCCATCTTTCAGCTACTGAGCTTGTTCTCCAAAAAGGTTACTTTTTTTTTCTTGCATGCCCATGCACTTCTCTGTCTTCCACATAAAGAGGAGGTCAGTGGTTCCTTCTACCTATGCTTTCACACTGATGCACTTACAAGGAGAAGCAGGAGGCAGCAAAGAGATCCTTTTGCAATTTAGGTTAGAAGTGATGACATCAGGAAGCAGTGGATTGATGAGAAGAATATGTCCACCACAAGTTTTTGCTATCGTGAGGGGGATATCAACAAGGTATCTATACTACAGAGCTCATTAGGGTGACCACATGTCCTGATTTTATAGGGACAGTCCCAATTTTTGGGTTTTTTTCTTATATAGGCTCCTATTACCCCCCCACCCCCATCCCAATTTTTCACATTTGCTGTCTGGTCACGCTAGATCTCATGCTTTGTTGCAGCATGGGCTCCAAACTGTTATGTGTGTTGTCAAAAGTTCACATCTCCTGATCACTGCCTTGGGGTGAGAGCAGGTACCTCACTTACCTTCTATATCATTCTCTTAGCAGCCACAATCTTGTGATCAGGTTTTGGAGTGAGTGTGCAGCCCTCCAATTGTGCCTTTTAGTGAGCCCACCTCTGTTTTGGGGATATAAAGAAGTCCAAACAAAGAGAAATACTTCCCTGATCCCCTTCCTTTTACAAGGAAGTGGGAATCGGTCTCTCAGTCTGCTCCGGCAGTCTCAACTCCCAGTCTTCAGTGTGAGTAAAGGTCAGAGCTTAATTGGGGAGGGATTTCAACAGACATCATTTTAAGCCCTAGCCCTCGGTCTGCTTGCTTCTGAGTGCCACTCCTAGTGCACTAAGTTCCTCCCTTTTACAGGTGCGATGGGTTGGGGCTGGTTATGACCACAAGAATTATTTAACCTTTAACCTGGCTGGTGGGGGTTGCTCCCCACCACATACATGGTTATGCCATGTCTCAGAGGTAGGACAGAGGAAGGTCTAAAACACTGTCCTACAGGGTAGGTTTGCAGGATGTGGTGTTGTCAGAGCTTAACTTTTATAGAAGTTTTGAATTGTGTATTCCAGATACCTTCCCCTCTTACAGAGGAACAATACACATCATTAATATATATTTGTTACATTTTCACTTGGTGGTACATTATGAGGATTCTTTCACTCAAATGGAGGGTTAGTAAATTATTTCATAATTAATTATATACTCAAATGATTTCCAGTTTTCGCTCTTGAACATAAATGGAAGGCTGTCGAGCATACATTTAGTCGAAGGTGCCTCATAGTTCATAGACCATTTATTTATTGTACCTGACATTCACTGCAATTCTAATATTATGAAATAATGTAACTTATTGTTTACTTGTACTCATTTACATTGATTAATTAACTACAACTCAAAATCCACACAGCTTCTAGTGTTTTAGAAGGATAGAAACTTTTGAGATAAATCTTCAAAGGCAAGAAATTCAGAGACAAGGATGGCTTCTTCAATACACAGTGGGGAACCATTTAAACATCACAGCATGTGACAGTGCCCTATTTGTGACATTTTAATCCTATAATCTGAATTTTCAACTTTTGTTAGATCCTAGTCCCTGATCCTGAGCCTTATATTTTATTATTAAAGAGTGTGTGTGTGTGAAAGAGAGAGAGAGAGAGCGAGAGAGAGCCACACACTATAAATATTGGAGTTCCCCCTCCAGGATATTGTTGACCTTTGAACTTAGTCTGGATGTAGTAATGTCACTATGGGATATAATATTGATAGGTTCATAATGGGTTTTTTTAGACTGAAACTGCTGGGAACAAGTAGGAGAACATAAATAATAAGGGTATTAGGCTTTTCTATAAGAAAAAGAACGTAAGAACTGCCAAAGTGGGTCAAACCATGGGTCACCTTGCCCACTATCTGTCTCCACCAGTGGCCCATACCAGATCTTTAGGGGAAGTGTACAGAGCAAGACAATTAAGGAGTGAGCCACACTTGTCTTCCACTTCCCTCCACTCCAGGCTCCTGCATCCCTGACCACCCCCATTAATAGCCCTTGATGGACCTATTCCCCATGAATTTATCCAGTTCTTTTTTGAACCCAGTTATATTTTTGGCCATCACAACATCCCATGGCAATAAATGCCATAGGTTAGTTGTGCATTTTGTGAAAAAGTGCTTCCTCTTATTTGTATTAAACCTGCTGCCTATTAATTTCATTGGGTTACCCCTGGATTTTGTATTGTGTGACAGGGTATTCCTGTGTCCCATTGATTATCATCAATCTACCAAGTTTCTGAATTGCCTATTATATTAATATCCTTATTTAATAATGACACTTTAGTTCATCCAACTTAGTATTTGGACCTATAGCATTTGTGTATAGGCACTTTTACATTTTGTCAATGTTTAGTTGCTTGCCTTCATATGTAATGCTTAAATGGGACTCTTTTACATTTGACAGTTCCTCAGTAGCTCCTACCTGTACTTTACCAACTTCTTTCCTGTCCTCTATACTAGAAAATAGCCTAGTTCCTGCTAAGACATCCCTAAGGCATGTCTCTGCCCAAACTGTGTGCCCCTCCGCACCTATTGGCTTTCCCCCAGTCCGTAGTTAATGAAATCCTATACAAACAACATTGATTATTGTTATGTGAGTGTGAGGCTAGTATGGCAGGATTTATTTTGTAGTTAGCCACAGAAGACCTGAAGATGTAACGGTAGGTCACAAATTATGCACTCTCATGCTGTGAGACAACAAGCAACCACAAAAGAACAGATACACCCCATAATGATAGAGGTAATTTTGTAATGGTGGAATTTTAAGGGGGATTTTATAATATGGTAACTATAGAGAAAACCACATGGATGCATATTAGTTATTGAGAAATTAATTGATACAAATAGCTTGTTTCAGTGGTTGGAAGCCTAACTACAGTGACCCGGAATACCACACATTGACAAGGACAGGCCCGAGCTTTAATATGTTCACAGAAAAGATTCAAATATGTTCCTGAATCCAGAGGGGAGATGTCGAATAAGGGTATAAAAGATCTGGATGTCTGCCCTGAAATTCAGGTATGTTGTACCCCCTTAAACAATATCAACTGGGTCATGACCAGCTCTATTATGTGCTCCATTGTCTGATTTCTTCCATCTTTGTTTTCCAAAACTCTTAGGAAATCTTATGCTACTAGCATAAAGAGTTATCTTTCTGTTTGTAGTTTTATGCTGTTTGGTTATACTAGTGAGTGAACTTATTTGGGTGTTATGTAATGCGCCAACCCCTCAGACAGACACCAACACCTACAAGATCTTCACCAAGCATTCTCAAAACGACGATACCCGTAAGAGGAAATAAGGAAACAGATCCACAGAGCCAGACGTGTACCCAGAAGCCTCCTACTGCAAGACAAGCCCAAGAAAGAAACCAACAGAACTCCACCGGCCATTACATACAGTCCCCAGCTAAAACCTCTCCAATGCATCATCAGTGATCTACAACCCATCCTGGACAATGATCCCTCATTTTCACAGGCCTTGGGTGGCAGGCCAGTCCTTGACCACAGACAACCCAAAGCATATTCTCACCAGTAACTACACACCACACCATAGTAACTTGAACTCAGGAACCAACCCATGCAACAAACCTCAATGCCAACTCTGCCCACATATATACACCAGTGACACCATCACAGGACCTAACCAGATCAGCCACACCCTCACCGGTTCATTCACCTGCACGTCCACCAATGTAATATATGCCATCATATGCCAGCAATGCCCCTCTGCTATGTACATCGGCCAAACTGGACAGTCCCTACGTAAAAGGATAAATGGACACAAATCAGATATTAGGAATGGTAATATACAAAAACCTGTAGGAGAACACTTCAATCTCCCTGGACACACAATAGCAGATTTAAAGGTAGCCATCCTGCAGCAAAAAAACTTCAGGACCAGACTTCAAAGAGAAACTGCTGAGCTTTAGTTCATCTGCAAATTTGACACCATCAGCTCAGGATTAAACAAAGACTGTGAATGGCTAGCCAACTACAAAAGCAGTTTCTCCTCCCTTGGTTTTCACCCCTCAACTGCTAGAAAAGGGCCCCATCCTCCCTGATTGAACTAACCTCATTATCTCTAGCCTGCTTCTTGCTTGCATATTTATACCTGCCTCTGGAAATTTCCACTACATGCATCTGACGAAGTGGGTATTCACCCATGAAAGCTTATGCTCCAATACGTCTGTTAGTCTGTAAGGTGCCACAGGACTCTTTGCTGTATTTTTAAAAATAACCTTTTAATTCAGTGCTGTTGGTATTCTTAGAAGGAAGAGTAAGAACTGTTTTTATAGGTCAGTTCAATATCTCAGTTAATGCTCATTGCTCTTGCACTGTCTGTGCAAAGATCCCCCAAAGCAGTCCTGCTCCTCTCTTCAGCTGCAGTTCTTAAGAGAGACCCGGTAGTCCTTGCAGATCAGCAAGCTGTTGCCTGGCTCTCTGAAGGGACATAAGGACAGTCCCCCCTCAGCTCCTCAATGGAAGACATCTTATTGGATGGAGGACGTCCTGTGTCCCCAGCCACAACCAACTGCTGCTGTTGGGGTGGAATACATTTAATTACTCTAGTAGTGGCTGTGATGAGACTTCAACACAGATCAAAGCTCCATTTTCTGGATTTTTCAGTTTCCGCTGGGGTGCAGTTTTCAGACTTTATTAATTTTAACCTTTGTAAAAAAAATTAAAAATCCAACATTCCTGTTATGATCATTCAGATGTGATTCTCTAGGTCCTCCTGTTTGCTAATCCTACATCACCTTGTATGCTGACTCAAAAGCCACCCAAATATTAGAACACGCATATTCACTGAAGTCTCAGCCAGGCTTTTATTGTTGTTACATTTTCTTTTCTTCCTTCTTTTGCCCCTTGCCTATATTCGGTATTTGCCTTTGACCCTGTGGAGCTAATAGATGCTATAGTTGTTATCATTTGTACAACAAAGGTTGTGTACAAAGCTAATTATGTTCACTCTAAATGGATAAACAGAGGTTCAAGTCATCCCTTAACCTTCTCTTTGTTAAACTAAATATATTGAGATCCTTGAATCTATCCCTATAAGGCATGTGTTCTAATCCTTTAATCATTATCATGGCTTTTCTCTAAACCCTCTCAAATTTATCAACATGTTTCTTGAATTGTGGACTCGAGAATTGGACATAGCATTCCAGCAGTGCTTATACCAGTGCCAAATACAGAGGTAAAATAATCTCTCTACCAGTACTTGAGATTCCCCTGTTTACGCATTCAAGGACTGCATTAGCCGCTTAGGCCATAGCATTACACTGGGACCTCATGTTCAGCTGATTATCCACCATGACCCAAAATCTTTTTCAGAGTCATTGCTTCCCAGGATACAGTTCCACATCCTGTAAGTGTGGTCTACATTCTTTGTTCCTAGGTGTATATTTACATTTAGCTGTATTAAAAAACATATTGTTTGCTTGACGGCAGCTTACCAGGAGATCCAGATCTCCCTGTATCATTCATTATACCTATCCTCTTCACCACTCCCCCAAATGTTGTGTTATTTGCACAATTTATCAGTGATGATTTTATGTTTTCTTCCAGATCATTAATAAAAATGTTAAATAGTGTAGGGCCAAGAACCAATCCCTTTAGGACCCCACTCAAAATGCACCTATTCAATATTGATTTCTCATTTACAATTACATTTTAGACTTATCTGTTAGCCAGTTTTTAATCCATTTAACGTGTATCATGTTCATTTTATATTTTTTTTAGTTTTTTAATCAAAACATCATGCTCTGCAAAGGCAAATGCCTTACCTTTATCAACCAAACTGGTAATCTCATCAAACAAATGTATCAAGTTAGTTTGACAGAATCTATTTTCTATAAATCATCTTGATTGGCATTAATTATATGACCTTTCTGTAGTTCTTTGTTAATCAAGTCCCCTATAATTATCTGGGTCATCCCATTTATCCTTTTTAAATACAGGCATAACATAAACTCTTGGATGCAAGTTATCTGGACCTTCTGATTTAAAAATATCTAACTTTAGTAGGTGCATTTTAACATCATTATTAGATAGTAATGGAATGGAAAGAGTGTTATCATATAATATGACTACACTACATGTGTTTACCCAAATACAGAACAGAAATATTTATTGAACACTTCTGCCTTTTATCCATTAGTATTTGTAATTCTATAATTGCCATCTAGCAATGGACCAATACCATAGTTAGGATTCTTTCTGTTACTAGTCTACTTAAAAAAGCCCTCCTTCTTATTGTCCTTAATTCTGCGGGACACAGATTTCTCCTTGTCTCTGATGGTTATGAACTGCCAGGCCTCTTTTTGACTTCCTCTCTCTCCGACTACTTAGTGGCATTTCTTCTTTGAACCCAGGGTACTGATGTTTCCTGAACCTGGCGGTCTAGGAATTCCTCAGCGTCACTATTTGCCCATCCAGTCCTAGAATCTTCTCCTCCAGCAATCACCAACTTACACTTCATGCACAGAAAGTCTCTTCTGACTTTTGCAGGTAAGAAAACATGGCACATCTGTTGCAGGTCACCACAACTATTCCATCCCTGGCCATCTTGAAATCACCTGCAAAGCTGAGCCTGGAAGGAAAGCCTCTCAACTCTCTCTGAAACTGTCTGCTAACTGCCTCTCTTTGTGGCCAGGTAATGCATTCTTTTTATATTCAAATGTATGCATGCACTCAGTCTTGTATTAACTGGAATATTTCATTTTTCTCAGTATATATATTTCTTTTCTTAAATGAAATGAATGTTTTAAAAATTCAGTATGTTGTTTCTTTATCTTGGGGGGAAAAAAGAAATTGAGACAGAGCTCCCAAATTACAAAACACATAATTTTGGAATGAGAGCGCGAGATTGAGCGAGCAAGTGCCAGGACAATTGCTGGGCTGTAGGAGACCAGGTTCAAGTCCTGCTCTCAATCTGCCTGATCAACAGCATTAATCTCTTCTAGAGCTGTTCCACTTTATACAAAAATGAAACATTTCTCCATTGGGGAGGTGTGACAGAGTGCTGTTAGTAGCTATCAATTGAGATATTTGGAGCCCAGCACCCTGGTCACTTATATAATTGTTTCACAATGAGCAGTCTGTGGATCAGTGCTGGTCCCTGAGATCTCCCTGGCACAGTTTAGGAAGGCAGAAAACTAGTTCCTGGTGTCAAAAAGGTTGAGAAATACAGACTTAGCTCACTCAGGACACTGGGTGTGGTTAGATTAGGAAGGAGGTAGATAGCTTGACTGGGTTTGGAAGGGTAGGAGGGAATATTTACTCCTGTAGGGAGTCTGATGCACTAAGCATGTAATTAGATCACCAGTGGGAGAATCCAGGGAAGAAAGCAAATATAAGAGGCTGACCTAAGGAACAAAAACAGTCTATATTGTGGGCAATATTTTATGGAAAGAAAGTTATGTTATGAAAAATTGAGTTGGCTTGGAATCAATTTTTTCCCCTAAAGGGACAAGAGAGGATATCATGGAAAGGAAATACTGCAAAAACCTCCTTGCTATGTTTTCTTAACGATACCTGACTGAGTGAAAGGATATATAAAAATTTGGCTAAAAATGAATGGAAAAAATGGTGGTCATAGCCTCATATGATGAGGCTACTGTGCCAAAAAAAAATCAAACAAATACAAAGGAAGGTACCTCCATTTATGTTATTATACTGTGTAGCATGCGGAGCATCAAGAAAAGCCAATGATAAACACACTTGGTGAAGGTACCCTGATGATCTGCAAGCACTGTACAATTCACCACTGGGGGGGCTTACTAGCCAGGGCTTCCAGGAGCTAAAGGGGGGACCTGTTCACAAGGGGAAGCTTGTCCAAGATCCATCTGTCAGCCAGAGAAAGGAGGGGTGAGAGTCAGTCTGTCTTTGGATAGGCTGTATCAGGGAAAATATACAAGAGCCAATGTCGTTGACAGAAGATCAAAAGAAGATGAAGATGATACAAATAGAGGCCTTTGGAGACTAGCACCCTGGTCATTTAGATCACCCAGGTGTGGTTAGAGTGGGAGGGAGTTAGGTAACTTGACTGGGTTTGAAAGCATAGACAGCATTGCTTGTACTTTTAAGGAGCCTGATGTGCTAAGGAAGTAATTAGTTCACCAGCTGGAGAATCTAGGGAAGAAAACAAGCAGTATAAAAGGAGCAGAATGACGCCTCTAACCACCTGCTGCTATATGATGTTGTATGTGGAGCATAGGAAGAAGCAATAATAAATGCACATAGTGAAGGTACCCTGGGTGGACTGTGTATGCTGTATAATTCATGATGAGAGCTTGCTAGCCAGGTTTCCCTGGAGCTACAGGTGGGAACTGTTCGCATAAGCAGGGGCTTTAAACTTGTCCTTCCACATCCCAGGTGAGTATGTTGGGTATTTTGGGTGTGAGGGTGTCTCTTTTTTGCAAGGATAAATTCTATCATTTGTGTATACAAGGTAGAGTGCGGAAAATTGCAGATAGAAATGATTTGTACCTACAAGATTGCATGTGCACAAATACAAGGTGGATTGACATGAAGGGGTAGGCCCTTCCACTTCTCCTAAAAAAAACTAGTAATTGATTATTACAATTAATGTGACATGGTGACATTTTAAGTTACAATACCAAAAGAAGTAAGGACAGAGCAAGAATCATTCTCTCACAACACATCAAGAAGTTTTCTTTCAATGTTATAGACCTTTAAAATGCTCACATAGAACTGCAAAATCCTCTTCTTTTTTTCTTTAAAAAGAACTTGAAAATATTTTCTTCCTTCAATATACAGAAAGTTTTGTAAATTTTAAAGTACTTAGCATAGGAATTAATCCTGGAGTTTTCCAGATTCAATTAATCAGACAGAACAGTCTTGGGGTTGGTTTTGTTTTGTTGTCTTTTTTTTAAGACCAAGGAATTATATCAACATTAATTACATGCATCTGGGTGCTACTATAGTGGCCAGGTGAGTCAAGTCATTATCACAAGAAGTTTGTCAACACATAGAAGTGATCTGAAATAAGAACAATTTTTTTTTCTCTCCAATTGGCCAAATTGACAACCATGACTGAAATGGCTCACTTGGTGACACTCGTGCCTCTGGTGTTTGAAAACTGCACATTACTGCTGAAGACGAAAAGAAGAGGGAATATTGTCAATAAGAACATTAATGGTGATCCATAAAAACAGATGGAGCACCTGTTATGCTTGGAGTCAAAGATTTGTTGCTCATCATTATCAAGCACTGTATGGAAAAAAAAATCTTAACATATGTTATGGGCATGGTGGTGAAAATTCTTAACTCAATATTATGCCAGAGGCCTACAGTATTGCCAATTTTATCTTGTATTTTTTATCTTGTACAGTATGGCCAGCAATACCCTTCTGCCATGTACATTGGCCAAACTGGACAGTCTCCATGTAAAAGAATAAATGGACACAAATCAGACGTCAAGAATTATAACATTCAAAAACCAGTTGGAGAACACTTCAATCTCCTTGGCCACTCGATTACAGACATAAAAGTCACAATATTACAACAAAAAGCTTCAAAAACAGACTCCAACAAGAGACTGCTGAATTGGAATTAATTTGCAAACTGGACACCATTAAATTAGGCTTGAATAAAGACTGGGAGTGGATGGGTCATTACACAAAGTAAAACTATTTCCCCATGTTTATTTCCCCCTCCCCCCACCACACACACTGTTCCTCACAACTTCTTGTCAACTGCTGCAAATGGACCATTTTGATTACCACTACAAAAAGTTTTTTTCTCTCCTGCTGGTAATAGCTCACCTTAACTGATCACTCTCATTAGAGTGTGTATGGTAACACCCATTGTTTCATGTTCTCTGTATATGTATATATCTTCCTACTGTATTTTCCACTGCATGCATCTGATGAAGTGGGCTGTAGCCGACAAAAGCTTATGCTCAAATAAATTTGTTAGTCTCTAAGGTGCCACAAGTACTCCTGTTCTTTTTGCGGATACAGACTAACATGGCTTTATTTAAAAAAAATAAAAATTATTTGTTAACCAAATTTCACTTTAATTGAATTTTCTGCACTGATGTGTATAATGTCCTGTTTTTTCTCTGCAGCTGCTGACTGAGACTGAGTTCATTCAGCTCTTTAGTAACATCAATCAAGAATAGAAAAGTTAAGCAATCATATTTTATGGGAAAACTCACCATATTTTTCATTTCTTGATTCCAAAATTATTGTGCTCTCCAGAAAGAGATCAAAAAAGGTTTTCAACGATCTGCGGAAAATGGAAAAAGAGCCTTTCAGCACTGCCATGGAAACAAACTTGGAGAAGTCTGGAGATGAGAGTAAAAATGAAATCAGGAAAGTCTTTGACATGTTCCATGGAGCTGCTTATACTGACCACTTAAACCGAAGATCAATTTGACAGAAAAGTTTGAAAATCTTAACATTTAATTATGTTTGTTTCAAACTCTTTTATAACAACTAACAAATTTGGTGGGCTTGTGCCAAAGTGAGCCAAACTGTTACAACTGGATGATAATATAGTACAGATGGAAGTTGTGCCTATATCAACCAACACCAAATTGAAAGAAAAGATGCTAAATTTTGTCCTTTTGTAGACTAAGAGTGGGACTTTCACAGGTAACTAAGGGTACGTCTATACTACGGGATTATTCCGAATTTACATAAACCAGTTTAGCAAAACAGATTGTATAAAATCGAGTGCGCGCGGCCACACTAAAAACATTAAATCGGTGGTGTGCGTCCACGGTCCGAGGCTAGCGTCGATTTCTGGAGCGTTGCACTGTGGGTAGCTATTCCGTAGCTATCCCATAGTTCCCGCAGCCTCCCCCGCCCCTTGGAATTTCCGGGTTGAGATCCCAGTGCCTGATGGGGCAAAAATCATTGTCGCGGGTGGTTCTGGGTAAATGTCGTCAGTCACTCCTTCCTCTGGGAAAGCAACGGCAGACAAGCATTTCGCGCCTTTTTTCCCTGGATTGCCCTGGCAGACGCCATAGCATGGCAATCATGGAGCCTGTTTTGCCTTTTGTGACTGTCACCGTATGTGTACTAGATGCCGCTGACAGAGGCGATTCAGCAGCGCTACACAGCAGCATGCATTTGCTTTTGCATGACAGCAGAGATGGTTATCAGCCATACTGTACCATCTACCATGCCATAAATTGGCAATAAGATGATCATGGTTACCAGTCCTTTTGCACTGCACCATCTGCTGCTGTCATAAGTGCCCCTGGCTGAGATCAGCCGGGGGCGCAAAAGCCAAAATTGGGAATGACTCCCTGAGTCAATCCCTCCTTTTTGGTATCTAAAAATAGAATCAGTCCTGCCTAGAATATGGGGCAAGTGTACTAGAGAACCAGTGTATCATAGAACCAGAGAGCACAGCTGCTCTGTGTCAGATCCCGCAGAAATTATGAGCTGTATGCTATTCACAGGGGGTGCTCCTGCAACAACCCCACCTGTTGATTCCATTCTTCACCCAGCCTTCCTGGGCTACCGTAGCATTGTCCCCCCACTTGTGTGATGAAGTAATAAAGAATGCACGAATAAGACACAGTGACTTGTTAGTGAGAAATGAGTGGAAGGCAGCCTCCAGCTGCTATGATAGTCCAGACAGGACATTAAGCAGTGTGGAGGAGAGGAGCCCAGCAATCCGCTGCAGGTCCAGGGGCAATTGAATCTTTTCTTTACACATGAAGGGTGGGGGCTGATGGAGCTCAGCCCCCTGTTGTTATGATGAAGATGATTACCAGCCATACTGCACCATCTACCAGGAAAAATTAGGAGCAGGTGCCCTTGATCGACCTCACTGATGCTAGTCGGCATGGTTACCAGTCCTTTTGCACTGCCCCATGTGCCAATAGGCTGATGATGACGATGGATATCAGCCATATTGTACCATCAGCCACCCATGGCTGGTGGGGAGCAAGGATGTTGGTGTTGAGTGCTGCAGCACCGCGTCTATCTGCAGCATTCAGTAAAGATAGGGTGACATGTAAAAGAGTCAAGAGAGGATTGTTTTCCCTTTCACTTCTGGGGTTGGGTGGGGGGTGCGTAAATTGCCGAGCTATGCCCTGAACCACCACGGACACTGTGTTTGACCCTAGAAGCATTTGGAGCTCAGCCAAGAATGCAAATGCTTTTCGGAGACTGCAGGCACTGTGGGATTGCTTGAGTCCTCCAGTCCCCGCTCCAGTCCCCCCTCCATGAGCGTCCATTTGATTCTTTGGCTTTCCGTTATGCTTGTCACGCAGCAGTGCGCTGAGTCCCTGCTATGGCGTCTGTCTGGAGATTTTTAAAAAATGATTTTGAATTTCGTCTTCTGTAACGGAGCGCTGATAGAACAGATTTGCCTGCCCTTACAGCAATCACATCCGCATGGTCCATGCTGGAGCTCTTTCTTTATTTTGATTTTTAACTGCATCGCCACACGTGCTGATTGGAGCTCCATGCTGGGCAAACAGGAAATATTCAAAAGTTCGCGGGGCTTTTCGTGTCTACCTGGCCACTGCATCCGAGTTCAGACTGCTGTCCAGAGCGGTCAGTGGTGCACTGTGGGATACCACCTGGAGGCCAATACCGTCGATCTGTGGCCACACTAACCCTAATCCGATATGGTAATTCCGATACTAGCGCTACTCCTCTCGTTAGGGAGGAGTACAGAAATCGATTTAAAGAGCCCTTTATATCGATATAAAGGGTCTCTCAGTGTGGACGGGTGTGGTGTTAAATCGGTTTTACGCTCCTAAAACCAGTTTAAACACTTAGTGTAGACCAGGCCTAAGTGATTAAGTAGCACAAGTCTCTGACTTTGAATCATACTTGTGCTCATAAGTGACTTATGTACTCTTGAAAATGCTCATAAGTGACTTATGTACTCTTGAAAATACTCCCCTAAACAAAAGTACCCAGCATTACTGGTAATATATATGGAAGGAAAAATTTTGCCAGAAGCTAGGAATGGGTGACAGGATGGATCACTTGATTATTACCTGTTCTATTCATTCCCTGTGAAGCACCTGGCATTGGCCACTGTTTGAAGATAGGATATGAGCTAGATGGACCCAGTATGGCTGTTCTTATGTTCTTCAGGTTTACATATTGATACTAGCTTGCATTCTGACACGTCTACAATTTCTTGTAAA
This sequence comes from Mauremys reevesii, assembly GCF_016161935.1. Taxonomy (NCBI): domain Eukaryota; kingdom Metazoa; phylum Chordata; order Testudines; family Geoemydidae; genus Mauremys; species Mauremys reevesii. Next base: position 168,479,948 of record NC_052625.1, read on the forward strand.
ACAGGGCTGGCTCTTGCTACTTGAGATCCATCCTGATAGGCAAACTGCTGAACACATCTTTTGAGGTGCTTAGTAATCTCCATATAGCACTTAAAACAGCTTAGCAAACCTTCATTATTAATATTATGGTGTTGCACTAGATGACAAGGGATCCAGCAGTATCGAGCCTGCCTGAAGGCTACTGTTCGCATGTAATATATGGCATCCCCCTATTTGTTACAATATTCCTTTTCCTATTATAGTGACACTGGGGAAAACCAATGTCTATACAGTATGAATTAATGGTAGCTTTGCCAAGAACATCCTGGTATTTGTACAAATATTTATCATTTGTACTGCATAATACATCTCCTTTGGTATTTACAAGGGACCTGCTGTTTCATGCCTTAGATGCATTACATTTCTCAACAGTGTTAAAATAACAGAGCTAATATAATACTAAAGGACTAAGAGCTGGTTACTGACAAATTTTGCTCTCCTATAATTTTCAATAATATTTATATTAGAGTCAACACTTGTAATTGTTCCCCCCACTCATTCTGTTAAGTATAAGTGTTTTCTTTCACATTTCATTTCCTAGTATGTAATGCCTACATCATTGACATTAGGTCTAATGGTAAGAAAGAAACATATATCTTTAAGCATATAAGATGCATATTTTGTCTGTGATGACTCCTCTAATTAGTTCCCTGCAGCTTTAGTTAGATTGAGGGGTGGAAAGTGTATTGTTTTCCAACAGAGAAAGGAGACATATTATTTTAGATGATCATACATAATCCAGGTGCTAGGACTGTAAGTATGATTTTGTACTAGACAAAAAGTTGAATTGCAAGGCTTCTAAAGTAAACCCAAAAGAACACTGGCACAAGGCACTATATGTCAATGCAAATGTATGTAGCCTTTTGGTCTAGAAGACAAAAGATAATGATAGAGAGTTCACAAACGGATGGAAGGAATAGAGCAAGGCTAAAAGTATGAGCTACCTTCAAAATTTAAAACACCGTATCTAGTATTAATTTTGAATGAAAAATATATATATAGTACTTTATAACGTGTCAATGTAGGAGTCAAAAGTCAGCCAGGCAATGTGATTAATACAAATGTTTAATGCCTTTCATCCTCCCTGCTATCTGATTATTAATGAATACATAAAATAAATATAATGCTTGCAGCCATGGCTACTGTGATAGGAAAATGTTGTCTCTCTCCCCTTCCTGCCCTATGTCTCAGAATAAAAAGTTATTTTCTGTAACACCAGAGGAGAGAAAAAATATTCATACACTGTCATTTGCCAATCACAGTCTAGAGAAATTCTCAGGCTATAGACTGCTCTGATGTCAGCCCTTGTGCAATATCAAGTTAAATTCTATGTGGTGTTCCTCAGAAATACTGATTATTGATTATTTTCCTAAGGTGAAACAGTTCAGTGTTTATTCAATTGATATGGACATCTAAGGACCTTCCTAACCTCTATGTCCTGGATGTGCAAGCATTCTAGGCCAAACTTTGACAAGCTGTGTATGCATGTGCATGGAATTCCAATTGTGGGGCTACGCAAATGCTTGAGTGTCTTCATGTTTTTATGTAATTTAGTTTTAATTTAAAATACTGTAGGATAAACTGTGGGCTTGCTTCTGTCCGGAGCATTGTGGGGTAAATGTCCAGTTTAACAGGAGAGGGAAATGTCTCTGAGATATCTGTCTATGTAGTGCAAATACAGATAAAATACCGCAGAGAGCACAAGGGGAAATTTGCTACATTATGCTCCTCCTGGCTACTTTTGAAGAAGCAGCTTTTGCTTTCCCAGTGCCTGGGTCAGATGCCAGCTGAAGTACAATGTACATGAATGTGGATGAAATCCAGTCTGAATGATCTCTTCCCTGACATCTACTGACAAACTGGGGGAAGAGACCTCAGGAGTAGACTGTATTTGTATAGACATACTACTTTGCCTAGGTGATCAGCAGACAGACCAATTTTGCCAAAGTGATCAGTTTTGGCTGGTTTGGGGCTAAAATTAATGTTAGTCTTAAATGCCAGAGTAATGAAATGTTGTTATCTTTACTGTCTAATTAAAAGGCAGCAGAACTGTACCTAACATGACTTAAGGGTGGGTCATCCTAATTTTAACTTCACTTGCTAAGCAGGGGTAGTGATGCCAAATCCAAGTGAAAGTCAGATGGGGGTAGGGACACATGTTCCTATTTGGTGATATAGACTGTGTTCAAAGAGTCCTAGCCCTGGTCTATACTACTAGTTTAGGTCGAATTTAGCAGTGTTAGATCGATTTAACCCTGCACACACTCATCCACATGACAAAGCCATTTTTGTCAACTTAAAGGGCTCTTAAAATCAATTTCTGTACTCCTCCCTGATGAGGGGATTAGCGCTGAAATCGACCCTGATAGGTTGAATTTGGGGTGGTGTGGATGCAATTTGAGGGTATTGGTCTCCGGGAGCTATCCCAAGAGTGCTCCATTGTGACTGCTCAATTCAGATGCACTGGCCAGGTAGACAGGAAAAGCCCCACAAACTTTTGAATTTCATTTCCTATTTGGCTACTGTGGCGAGCTGACCAGCACAGGTGACCATTCAGAGCTCATCAGCACAGGTGACCATGGAGTCCCAGAATCCCAAAAGAGCTCCAGCATGGACCAAACAGAAGGTAATGGATCTGATCACTGTATGGGGAGATGAATCTGTGCTATCAGAACTCCAATCTAAAAGACAAAATGATTAAGGGCAGCCAGGCACCAGGGCAGTTAGTAGAGCACAGCAGGGTGCGCTGCGCATCAGAGAAGCTTTGAAAACCAGTTTCATGACTGGCCAGGCTATGGTGTGAAAGTTCTGTTTGTTTCTCCTTGATGAAAACCTGCCCCCTTGGTTCACTCTACTTCCGTGTAAGCCAACCGCCCTCCCATCCCCACTTTGATCTCTGCTTGCAGAAGCAATAAAGTCATTGTTTCAAATTCATGCCAAGGTAGCCCAGGAGGGATGGGGGAAGACGGAAGCACAGGGGTGGGGTAGTTGTAGGGCACCCCCTAGAATGGCATGCAGCTCATCGTTTCTGCGGGATGTCTGGGGCTCTGACCTGGAGTGGCCATTTGCCTCTCTGGTTCTTTAGTAGATTTGCCTGATATTCCAGGCAGGACTGAATCTCCATTAGATGAAACTTAAAGAAGGGAATGACCTGGAGTCACTCCCATTTATGTCCAGGTGCCCATGACCGACCTCACCGAGGCTGGCCAGGAGCACCCATGTCTGCCCAGGAGCCCCCGACCAACCTAACTGAGGCTGGCCAGGAGGAGCAAGGAGACAGCAGTAGATGGTACAGTAGGGCTGCTAACCCTCTTTGCTAACTTGCAAAGGCAAGGAGTTGCTGCTGTGTAAGCACTGCAGTGCTGCATCTGCCAGCAGCACCCAGGAGACGTACGGTGACGATGAGCTGAGCGGGCTCCATGTTTGCCATGGTATGTCGTCTGCACGGGTAACCCAGGAAAAAAGGCGAGGAACAATTTTTTGCTGTTGCTTTCACAGAGGGAGGGAGAAAGGGAGGGAGGGGGGCCTGACAACATGTACCCAGAACCACCCATGACAATGTTTTTGCCCCATCAGGCATTGGGAGCACAACCCAGAATGCCAATGGGCAGCAGAGACTGTGGGAACTGTGGGATAGCTACCCACAGTGCAATGCTGTGAAAGTCGACGCTAGCCTCGGTACTGTGGAAGCACTCCACCGACTTAATGATCTTAATGGTCTTAAGTGGGGACACACACAACTGACTGTATCAAATTGATTTATAAAAAAAATGACATATTAAATCAACCTAATTTCATAGTGTAGACATACACTTAGATACCATTTGACCCTCCTTATCCAGAGTTTGTTGCAAAATAGAACTGATCAGACTCAACTGAGTGTCCTTGTTTCTGCTCAGTGATCACTAGCACTGAAATCACTGATGAGCCGGTATAGGGGGCTGAACCTTAAACCTGGTGTGAAAACAGTATTGCCCTGAAAGACAATGCAGAAGTTTCAGTAGCAAGGTCCCTCACTGCCTGGTGAAATCACTAAGAACTGGGCTAAATGGTGGCATAACAGAACACAGCATCTCAGGGCTTGCCTACACTTGCAAGTTAAAGCACTTTAAAGCAGCCCCAGGCGCTCTAACTTACGACCCGTCTACACTGGCAAGGCACTTAGAGTGCCTGAACTCTGCAGCTGGAGTGCTCCTGGTAATCCACCTGCATGAGAAGCATAACACTTGCTGCGCCTTGGGTGAAATGCCCCAGCATCAGTGTGAAAGAGGTATTGCATTACTGTGCTCTGATCGGCCTCTGGAAACGTCCCATAGTCCGCTTAAGTCAAGTGGCCACTCTTGTCTGAACTTACAAGACAGCATGCTGACAAGCTCTCCGCCCACCCAAAACCCACTTTCTTTCCCCCCACATACACACAACACACTCCCTGTCACACTCCACCCCACTCCACCCCCATTTAAAAGCACATTGCAGCCACTTGCATGCTGGGATAGCTACCACAATGCACTGCTCTCTGTGGTGTTGCAAGAGCTTCTAAATGTGGCTATGCCAGTGTGCTTGAATCTGACAGTGTGAACACACTGCAGTGCTTTCCCTACTGCACTCTCCGAGGGCTGGTTTAACTCACGGCACTCTACATTTGCAAATGTAGCCATGCCCTCAGCTAGAGGCAGCAGTGAGCAGCAGCAGACAACAGCAGTACCAGAGGCATTGCTCAGCCCTCACCCCCTTTCAGGGGTGGGAGGTGAACCCACATGCATGTACCCCTGAATTTTGAGACTTTGCTGAATTCAGACAACCAACTATGAGTGGGGTGCAGTGGAGGGAGAGGGGAGAGGCACAGGACACCTGCCCAAGATATTGTGAGGTGGGTGTCTTGCGTACTTTTCAATTATTGTTGTGGTGTTTTCCCTAATTAATGCTGAGTTCCCTCTCACTTTTATTAAAAGGTGTATTTTGTTAGACTCAGTGCTTATGAGTATGGAAGTATTTCTGTCTTAGAGGCATCCAGCAGTGGTGTTTAGTTTTCCCAGATTTCTGGGTGTGGGCTTGATCCAGTTCTGTTTGTTAATGTTAAGAGGAACATCTAGATATTGAGCCCAGCCCTTGTTTTTTCCAACACCACCTGACAGAAGGCTTATAAAATGTCTTCTTATAGTCCCTTGAAGTCATGGAATACTGCCTGGTTGAGTAGCCAAAAGCTCAGGCCTAATGCAAAATTGCTTCCAGTATGCTTGACAGTCCATGTAAGGGCAATCGGCATTTTCAATTATGTATCTTGTTCTGTCATAGCAAACCACCATAACTTCATTGCAAAAAGGTAATGTTTTAGCACTAATAAGGAGGTGTCATAAACAGATAGTTACGGGTTACTGCCTCTTTTACCTGTAAAGGGTTAAGAAGTTCACCTAGCCTAGCTGACACCTGACCAGAGGAACCAATGGGGGAACAAGATGTTTCAAAAGGAAGGAGGGAAGTTTCCTTTGTTTAGAGTCAGTTTCAGTTTCAGCCAGAGTGGAAAAGATCAAGGAACCAGCCTCTTATCAGAGTAGTAAGTTTTAGAAAAGAATAAATAGGTTTATGTTTATTTTCTTTTTGTAATTTGTCTTGGCATTAGGGGAATAATCAAATTCGGTATTCTTGTGTATACTAAGGTTTTTGCCCAGGGGAACATCCTGTGTTTTAAATCTGTTGTCTGTGAGATCAGCTTGTATGCTATCTCCCAGAGGTTTTTTTTTCTTTTACCTTTCTTTTCTTTAATTAAAAGCCTTCTTTTTAAGAACCTGATTGATTTTTCCCTGTTAAGATCCAAGGGGATTGGATCTGGACTCACCAGGAATTGGTGGGGGAAAGAAGGGGGGATGGTTAAATTCTTCTTGTAATAAGACCCAAGGGGTTGGATCAGTGTTCACCAGGAAATTGGTGAAGGAGTCTCTCAAGACTACCCAGGGAATGGAGTTAGTCCTTTGGAGTGGTGGCGACCTATTGATCTAAGCCGGTAATTAAGCTTAGGAGGTTCACATGCAGGTCCCCACATCCATACTCTAAGGTTCAGAATGGGGGTGAAACCTATGACAGGAGGTATTTGTCCAACATCAGATATCCCTTAATAGGTGGCAGTTTACTCTGTCCTACCATCTCCTTTCTGTGGTACAACTAGCATGGGAGTTGACAAGAAAGATTAGAGCCACTTTCCTGAATAGAAGTGTTTCACAGATGATGTTGGATGGTAACTGAAAGTGGAGAGCATGGACATGGAAAGTCACCCTGAAAGAGAAGATAAACAGATGGTGGGTGGGGGAGGGAGAGGAGAAAAGAAAGAGAAGTAAAGCAGGACAACTTGTCTTTGACCACCCATGACTTCACACCCACTTGTCATTTGGAATTCTGTGATGGCACTACTTGATAGAACCCAGGCCATGCTACTATAAAGTAAAGGCACTAACACCTGAGCCAAAGGAGAATCTCCTTTGATTCATAATAACTTAGGCCATAGGGCATGCAGCTGAACTGAGTTTCTGATGGTATCCAGTAGAGGACAGTGGTAAATACATATTAATCATTTTATTACCACATGCACACAAGTGGGAACAACAGTAACAGATTAACAATTTGTCTCCATTTATTATCCTGCATTTTTGTCCTGGGAATTTTTCAAAAATTTGCTTGTACAGAAACAGCTGCATATTAAGTGGTGATTCTTACAGTAATGCATTATTTCTGTGTTCCATAACCTGCACCAGCTTCCAGTACATCTTGGAGTACAATTTAAGGTGTTTGCTATAATTATTAAATACTCAGTTATTCAATGAACCTTTATAAGTTTAATGATTTTCTGGATGCTCCCAAAAGGCTCCATTCTATTGTGTCTGGAAAAAGCCTATAGCTCTCTCATAAAATTATGAAAACTGTTAAATATGACTTTAATGTTAAAAATTGCTTAGTAAAATAGAAGAGATTTATAGCCCTCCCAAAATTCATACTTACCTATTGATAACCATAAAATTTATTTTCCAGCTTTGGTAAAATTCTTCTCAGTTACACATTCTCTACTAAATACACTCAGTTTTGGGGGGTTGAAACTACTCTCCTTATTCAGACAATACTCCATTTTAATAAAGAGAGTGTTTCAGTGACTTAAAGACAAAAAGAAATTAGTTGATTATCGGGTATGATGTTACACTCCATATTATTTATGGAAATATGCTTATGATATGGATATGGCATAACTGAGATATACTCTATGCAAGATGGCTCATGTAAGATATCATTGGAAAGGTTATGATTTATTTAATGTGATTATGCAATTTGTATGCCTGTATCATTTGAGAATCTGAAGTAAGAACGTTTGTATGCCTGTATAATTTCTGAATCTAAAGTTAAGAATATTAAGCATGTATCTTTATTTTAAATGCATCTGTATTTTAGGTTTGGGGTGACACCCACAACTAGCCCTTCAGGTACGACAGTGAAAAGCCAGACAGGGCTGATGGCCTATCAGCAATGACAATGGACTGTGAAAGAGCTTAGTCTTCCTGTGGATGCTCCAGAGAGCCTATGAGTAACGATTGCAATGAACCTGCTGAAACATGTGACTGAGCCACCTGGTACTAGAGACCCCTCCCCCTGTTGGAATGCCAATGTTTTTCCAGTGGAAGACAAAGGGTTCCCACCATACACAAAAGCTATATAAGGTAGGGGAGTGACATCATCGTGGTTCTCCTCTGCCTCCCCGGCCAAAGAGACACTGGGGAAACACCTGGAAGCAAGAACTGAACTGAGGGCAGAAGAGCTGAGCCCAGGCTGGTAGGGCATCTAGCTTGTGCGTAATAATACCTGAAGTTTCAAGCTGCAGGCCAGTGCAGCTGGCCTTTAAGACTCTCTGTAATATGCCTGTGACGATATTTAGGGTGAGAAATGTCTATTTGTAGCCAATTTCCTTAGTAAATCAAGCTTACTCTGTGTGTTTTGTTTTATTTGCTTAGTAATCTGCTTTGTTCTATTTGCTATCCCTTTAACCACTTAAAATCTGCCTTTTACACTTAATAAAAATTGTTTTGTTTATTATTAAACCCAGTTTGTGTGATTTCTAACTGAAGAGGCAAGAAGGTGTGCATATCTCTCTTCACATTGAGGAAGAGGGCAATTTTTTATGAGCTTGTGCTATGCAGATTTCTCTGTACAGCAGAAGACAATATACCTTTGGGTTTATCTCCCAAAAGGGGTGTGCACATGAGTGCAGGATAAGTCCTCTCACACACAGTTGACTTCAGTCTGTGTCTGCAGCTGGGTGTGGCCCTACCACTGTCTATGTGCTGCAAGAAGCCAGAGAGCCTAATTCATCAAAACAAAGGAGAGGGAATCCAGGCTGGTGGAACAGGAGAGGCTCAGTGAAAGCCCATTACATCAGGTGGCATCCTGGATGTGGAGGAGTCCAACCCGTCACATTGGGTATTTGGGAAAAAATAAATAATACCAGAGAAGGTGGAAAAAACTCAATGATCTGAAAGAAGAATTATGTTAATCTGCTACTAAATCATGTTTTATTTACCATGGAATAAAGTTAAGAAATAATTATGGACTCCATGCAGGAATTAGCGGGTAAAATTCTATCTCTGTTATACAGGAGGTCAGACTAGGTGATCATAATCAGCCTTTCTGGTATTATAATCTGCGAATTGCAGGAATGGCAGAGAATGAGCTGGATTAAGGCTGACACCTCCAGGTAGAACAATTAACATACTTAGTCATGGTTATTAGACTAGAACAGGGATCGGTGACCTTTGGCATGTGGCCCAACAGAGAAATCCAGGACAGTTTGTTTACCTGCAATGTTCACAGGTTTGGCCAATCGCAGCTCCCACTGGCTGTGGTTCACCATTCTAGGCCAATGGGGGCTGCGGGAAGTGGCAGCCAGTACATCCCTCGGGCCATGCTGCTTCCCGCAGCTTCCCATTAGCCCAGAACGGCGAACTGTGGAGAGTGTGAGCTGCAATCAGCCAAAGCTGCTGACGCCAGTGGATTTCCCTGACAGGACATGTGCCAAAGGTTGCCGATCGCTGGACTAGAACATAAAGCAGCCCTTCCTTCTTTAGCCTACGGAATACGGGATGCTAAAATGTGAAATGGGGCTTCTCTCAAAGAACTTTTTAAATTGAAAAAAGTGATATGGGAAAAGTAAGAACTAAAACTGTCTAAAGCAGTGAATACAGTTGTCCATCGTATGTTTTACAGATCCATTCACATTCCATAAGCAGCTGTTTTATCCCCTTGGAGGGGACATCTCAGGAAATATGCTGTGGAATATTACAGGGGAGAACAGGGTTAGGAAGAGCAGAGCAAAGAGATAAGGTCTCAGTCCTGCATGGTGCTGAATGCTGGCCATAGTTACATTCTTAACTGTAAGCACATTAATAGTTCCACTGAACTCAAGGGAGCTACTCAAATTCTTAAAGTAAAAGATATGTTTAAGTGCTTTCTTGGATCAGGGCCAGAATGCTCAACTGCTGGCAAGATAATCTCAAACTGCAGGAGACAGTGACAGTAATAGGAGAGGCTGAGTCTCTGCTAAGTATACACTGGTGTACAATTTTTGAGAAGTCGTCTGCTTCAGAGATAAAATGTGCTATTTATTATGTATTTTGATGTGCTGAATTCAAATATGACAATTAAAACAACTGATTGGCTACTGTTTCTAAGATATTTAAGATTTTACATTTTATGTCTATGTATATTGTGTAGATAGTAGAGTTTTAATCATAAATTGTAAACCTAGGTCTTTTCATGTGTTTATGGTTGCTTTACATGCTAATATTTCACCTGTCCTGTTTATGTAACACTTTAAAAATCAGCAAAAGGGTTATATAACTAAAATTTATTATGAAACAAAAGGCAAAAAACTATTATGTACATAGTTTAGTCCTATTCAGTGTCTACTCTGCGCTTCTTGGCTTGTCTCTTGTATTCATTAAATGGAGCATCTCTTGTCACTGTCCAGCAATAGTCTGCAAGCATTGATGGGCTCCATTTGCCCTGATAGCGTTTCTCCATTGTTGCAATGTCCTGGTGAAATCGCTCGCTGTGCTCGTCGCTCACTGCTCTGCAGTTCGGTGGAAAAAAATCTAGATGAGAGTGCAAAACATGTATCTTTAGTGACATGTTGCAACCAAGGCTTTTGTATGCCTTGAGGAGGTTTTCCACCAACAACCTGTAGTTGTCTGCCTTGTTGTTTCCGAGAAAATTTATTGCCACTAACTGGAAGGCTTTCCATGCCATCTTTTCCTTGCCACGCAGTGCATGGTCAAATGCATCATCTCGAAGAAGTTCACAAATCTGAGGACCAACAAAGACACCTTCCTTTATCTTAGCTTCACTTAACCTTGGAAATTTTCCACGGAGGTACTTGAAAGCTGCTTGTGTTTTGTCAATGGCCTTGACAAAGTTCTTCATCAGACCCAGCTTGATGTGTAAGTGTGGTAACAAAATCTTCCTTGATTTAACAAGTGGTGGATGCTGAACACTTTTCCTCCCAGGCTCCAATGACTGTCGGAGTGGCCAATCTGTCTTGATGTAGTGGGAATCTCTTGCACGACTATCCCATTCGAAGAGAAAACAGCAGTACTTTGTGTATCCAGTCTGCAGACCAAGCAAGAGAGCAACAACCTTCAAATCGCCACAAAGCTGCCACTGATGTTGGTCATAGTTTATGCACCTCAAAAGTTGTTTCATGTTGTCATAGGTTTCCTTCATATGGACTGCATGACCAACTGGAATTGATGGCAAAACATTACCATTGTGCAGTAAAACAGCTTTAAGACTCGTCTTCGATGAATCAGTGAACAGTCTCCACTCATCTGGATCGTGAACGATGTTGAGGGCTGCCATCACACCATCGATGTTGTTGCAGGCTACAAGATCACCTTCCATGAAGAAGAATGGGACAAGATCCTTTTGACGGTCACGGAACATGGAAACCCTAACATCACCTGCCAGGAGATTCCACTGCTGTAGTCTGGAGCCCAACAGCTCTGCCCTACTCTTGGGTAGTTCCAAATCCCTGACAAGGTCATTCAGTTCACCTTGTGTTATGAGGTGTGGTTCAGAGGAAGAGGATGGGAGAAAATGTGGGTCCTGTGACGTTGATGGTTCAGGACCAGAAGTTTCATCCTCTTCCTCTTCCTCGTCTGACTCAAGTGAGAATGATTCTGGTGCATCAGGAACCGGCAGTCCTTCTCCATGGGGTACTGGGCGTATAGCTGATGGAATGTTTGGATAATGCACAGTCCACTTTTTCTTCTTTGACACACCTTTCCCAACTGGAGGCACCATGCAGAAGTAACAATTGCTGGTATGATCTGTTGGCTCTCTCCAAATCATTGGCACTGCAAAAGGCATAGATTTCCTTTTCCTGTTCAACCACTGGCGAAGATTTGTTGCACAAGTGTTGCAGCATATGTGTGGGGCCCACCTCTTGTCCTGATCTCCAATTTTGCAGCCAAAATAAAGGTGATAGGCTTTCTTAACCATAGTGGTTATACTGCGCTTTTGTGATGCAAAAGTCACTTCACCACAAACATAGCAGTTATCTGCACTGTTCACACAAGTACGAGGCATCTCTGCTCACTTTGGCTAAACAGAAATGTGTCCCTTTGCAAAATCAAACACTGACAACTAAGAGAGCACAACACTGTATGATTTCTAGAGCTGATATAGGGCAATTTGTTCAGCAGAGTGATGTAAGCTTCATTATGATTGCATCATCCAGGACTTCTAGGAATAACATGATGCAATTCATATCATGTATGACGCAATACCAGCTTCAGATTACATCATTCATTGTTTTGCCTAAAAAGCAAGTACTGTCCAAACCCAGTCATAGATTTATTCATAGATCCAGTCAAAGGTGTATTTTAGTCATTTCTGGTTTAAATTGAGATCCCTTCCCTTTATAACTCACTTATCCTCCACTATTCCCAAGTCAAGGGTCATATATACTGACCCAATAGCATATCTTGAAAACTAGAGCCAATCAACAATTTTAAGCATCATTTTCGTTCTCAGTGACCCAGAATTAGTAAAGTTTGACTACATTTATTTCAGAAGCATTTTGGCTGTAGAGCATCAGAGGGGGTAGCCGTGTTAGTCTGTATACACAAAAACAACGAGGAGTCTGGTGGCATCTTAAAGATTAACAGATTTATTTGGGCATAAGATTTCATGGGTAAAAAAACACTTCTTCAGATGCATGGAGTGAAAATTACAGATACAAACATGAATATACTTGCACATGAAGAGAAGGGAGTTACATTATAAGTGGAGAACCAGTGATGACAAGGCCAATTCAATCAGAGTGGATGTGGTCCACTCCCAATAACTGATGAGGAGATGTCAATACCAAGAGAGGGAAAATTGCTTTTGTAGTGAGACAGCCACTCCCAGTCCCTGTTCAAGCCCAAATGAATGGTGTTAAGTTTGCAAATGAATTGTAGCTCTGCAGTTTCTCTTTGAAGTCTGCTTTTGAAGTTTTTTTTTGTTGAAGGATGGCTACTTTTAAATCTGTTATTGAATGTCCAGGAAGATTGAAGTGTTCTCCTACTGGCTTTTGTATGTTACCATTCCTGATGTCTGATTTGTGTCCATTTATTCTTTTATGTAGAGAATGTCCTGTTTGGCCAATCTACATGGCAGAGGGGCATTGCTGGCACATGATGGCATATATCACATTAGTAGATGTGCAGGTGAATGAGCCCCTAATGCTGTGGTTGGGTCCTATGATGGTGTCGCTGGAGTAGATATGGAGACATAGTAGGCAACAGGGTTTGTTACAGGGATTGGTTCCTTGGTTACTGCTTCTGTAGCATGGTGTGTAGTTGTTGGTCAGTATTTGCTTCAGGTTGGGGGGCTGTCTGTAAGTGAGGACTGGCCTGCCTCCCAAGGTCTGTGAGAGTGAGGGATCATTTTCCAGGATAGGTTGTAGATCATTGATGATATGCTGGAGAGGTTTTAGCTGGGGGCTGTACGTGATTGGCCAGTGGTGTTCTGCTATTTTCCTTGTTGGGCCTGTCCTGTAGTAGGTGACTTCTGGATATGTGTCTCGCTCTGTCATAGAATCATAGAATCACAGAATATTATGGTTGGAAGAGACCTCAAGAGGTCATCTAGTCCAATCCCCTGCTCAAAGCAGGACCAATCCCCAACTAAATAATTCCAGTCAGGGCTTTGTCAAGCCAGGCCTTAAAAATCTCTAAGGTTGGAGATTCCATCACCTCCCTAGATAACACATTCCAGTGCTTCACCACCCTCCTAATGAAATAGTTTTTTTCTGATATCCAACCTAGACCTCCCCCACTGCAACTTGAGACCATTGCTCCTTGCTCTGTTAACTGCCACAGCTGAGTTCTATCTTCTTTGGAACCCCCCTTCAAGTAGTTGAAGGCTGCTATCAAATCGCCCCTCACTCTTCTCTTCTGCTGACTAAATAACCCCAGTTCCCTCAACCTCTCCTCGTAAGTCATGAGTCCCAGCCCCCAAATCATTTTTGTTGCTCTCTGCTGGACTCTCTCCAAATTGTCCACAATGTTTCTGTAATGGGGGGACCCAAACTGGATGCAATACTCCAGGTGTGGCCTCACCAATGCCGAACAAAGGGGAATAATCACTTCCCTCAATTTGCTGGCAATACTCCTACTAATACATCCCAATATGCCATTGGCCTTCTTGGCAACAAGGGCACACTGCTGACTCATATCCAGCTTCTCGTCCACTGTAATGCCCAGGTCCTTTTCTGCAGAGCTGTTCCTTAGCGAGTTGGTCCCCAGCCTGTAGTGGTGCATGGGATTCTTCCTTCCTAAGTGCAGGACTCTTGAAGAGCCTCTCAATCTGTTTCCTCACTTCCCCAGGTGGGTATTGTAGTTTTAAGAATGCTTGATAAAGATCTTGTAGGTGTTTGTCTCTGGCTGATGGATTGGAACAAATATGGGTATATCTTAGGGCTTGGCTGTAGACAATGGATCGTGTGGTGTGTCCTGGATGGAAGCTGCAGGCATGTAGGTAAGAACAGCAGTCAGTAGGTTTCCGGTACAGAGTGGTGTTTATGTGACCATCACTTATTTGCACTGTAGTGTCCAGGAATTGGATCTCTTGTGTGGAGTGGTCCAGGCTGAGGTTGATGGTGGGGTGGAAACTGGTGAAATCATGGTGTAATTCTTCAAGGGCCTCCTTCCTGTGCGTCCATATGATGAAGATGTCATCAATGTAGTGCAAGTAGAGGAGGGGCACTAGGGGACGAGAGATGAGGAAGCGTTGTTCTAAGTCTGCCATAAAAATGTTGGCATACTGTGGGGCCACGTGGGTACCCATAGCAGTGCTGCTGACTTGAAGGTATAAGTTGTCCCCAAATCTGAAATGGTTGTGGGTGAGAACAAAGTAACAAAGCTCAGCCACCAGGTGTGCCATGGCCTCATCAGGGATACTGTTCCTGACAGCTTGTAGTCCATCCTCATGTGGAATATTGGTGTAAAGAGATTCTGCATCCATGGTGGCCAGGATGGTGTTTTCAGGAAGATCACCAATGCATTGTAATTTCCTCAGGAAGTCGGTGGTGTCTCGAAGATACCTAGGAGTGCTGGTAGTGTAGGGTCTGAGGAGAGAGTCCAAATAACCAGATAATCCTGCTGTAAGAGTTCCAATGCCTGAGATGATGGGGCGTCCAGGATTTCCAGGTTTATGGATCTTGGGTAGCAGATAGAATACCCCTGGTCAGGGCTCTAGGTGTGTGTCGTGTAGATTTATTCCTGTGCTGTAGCAGGGAGTTTCTTGAGCAGATGGTGTAGTTTCTTTTGGTACTCCTCAGTGGGATTGGAGGATAGTGGCCTGTAGAATGTGGTTTTGGAGAGTTGCCTGGCAGCCTCCTGTTCATAATCCAACCTGTTCATGATAATTACAGCACCTCCTTTGTCAGCCCCTTTGATTATAATGTCAGAGTTGTTTCTGAGGCTGTGGATGGCGTTGTGTTCTGTACGGCTGAGGTTATGGGGCAAGTGATGCTGTTTGTTCACAATTTCAGCCTGTGCATATCTGCGGAAGCACTCTATGTAGACTCCAGTCTGTCATTTTGATCATCAGGAGAAGGCCATGCAGAATTCTTCTTACTGAAGTATTGGTAGGAGGGTTCCTGTAGGTCAGTGCGCCGTTCACTGGTGTGTTGAAAATATTCCTTGAGTCGGAAACGGTGAAAGTAGATTTCCAGATCACCACAGAACTGAATCATGTGCATGGTGGTGGTGGGGCAGAAAGAGAGTCCCCAAGATGGGACAGACTCTTCTGCTGGTCTAAGTGCGTGGTTGGATAGATTAACAATATTGTTGGGTGAGTTAAGGGTACCACTGTTGTAGCCCCCTGTGCCATGTAGGAGTTTTTATAGTTTACTGTCCTTTTTCCTCTGTAGAGAAGTAAAGTGTGCATTGTAAATGTTTTTTCTTGTTTTTGTAAAGTCTAGCCACATGGACATTTGTGTGGAAGGTTGATTTTGTATGAGATTTTCTAGTTTTGAGAGCTCATTCTTGATCTTCTTCTGTTTGCTGTACAGGGTGCTGATCAGTGGTTCCTCCATTTTTTTGAGAGTGTGTGGCACAATCTCTCACCATAGTCAGTATAGTAGGTCGATTGCAATGGATTTTTGACCTTCAGTCCATTTGGTATAATGTCCATCTGTTTGCTCTTGGAGAGGAGGAGGATGTCTGTCTGTATTTGTACATTTTTTTTTCATGAAGTTGATGGAGTTCTGCTATGCTAGCCTGCCAAAGAGCTGGTGGGAAAGGGACAAGTGGTACAGCTTTCAAGCGGTGAGCAATGTCCAGCAGCTCAGAAGAGATAGTGAAGAAAAGGTGTCTAGAGCATGCCTGGTTTAGGATTCTCAGTAAAAAAGCACAGAAACAAAGGAGTCCCAGGAGATTCATCATTGCCAGAGCTGTGGTCCTTCAAATACCCAGGAAATACCTATTGACAATTGATAAAAACTGTGTCTAAGTGAGGTAAGGTGAGAGGGCCTGGTCTGGCTCAAAGGATTAGCAATGAGCTTTGGTATGTTCAGTTATAAGCCACTGGTCTAAATCCACTCAAAGTTGACAAAGACCCCCCAAATTTAAAATAATCCCCAAAGAGTCCTATAAGCAAATTAGTTCTACTCTAACATTTCTTGCTTCCTGCTGCTCATAATGTTTGTGCACTAAGTTGCATATGAAATCAGAACTGCAACTGCTAGCATGGCTTGCTGTCATCCCATTATAGGGCTTGTTGGAGAGGTAAACTTACCAGCTAATCATGGGCTGCTGGAGAGCTGTGAGGCTGGTGTGTGCTGGTTGAGGTCCTCTTTGTGAGATTGTATTGTTAGTTAATAATACCAAAAACAATTATTATTTGGGTAGAGAGCCTAGCCCCAGCACTGGTAGACAGTAAAGAGTAAGGGTCTCCTGCCTATGACCAGAGACTAGAGGATGTCTCCTAATTTTCTGGAGATAGGTGGGTGGGAGTCAGAGCAAAAGTGCTAAGAATTTGTGGCTGGCAGAGCATGGCTCCTTCCTGACGTAACAGCTGCAGTGCTAGGATTCTGTTTTAGTACCAGAGAGAGCTGCTTGCACAGATTCATGATTAGTTATAGCCAAATCTTTTCCATCTAATGGCTATTTCACAACCTGTAGGAAAACAGCCTGTGGCCTCACCATCATGCTTAGCTTATCTCCATTTCCAAAAGCGCCATCAGCATTTTCATATGAGCTGGAATGTCCATTGTTATCTGAAGCAGAAGGGAGAAGGAGGGTAGGGAAAAGGAGTTGAACTATTTGCTCCCCTCTTGCCCTGTTTGTACCAGGCTGTACCTGTTCCATGGAAGAACAGAGGATTTACCTTTCTAGTGTTGTAACAGGTTGGCACTTTTGAAAGGCACTAAATAAACTTGTCAAAAGAAAAGTCCTGAAAGAAGAAAGAGACAAATGGCCCTGTACTGAAACTATGAATGAAGAAATCTTGGAAGTGGTACAAGATACTGTCAAAATGGCCAGAGTGTATTTTTTTAAGCTCAAGCTTAAGAATGTAAAATAAAATAGATTTTAAAAAAACATCTTGATTTAAACATAAAGAAGCATTTGTAAATCTGCACCAGAAAATCAGAACAAACAAGAACTACAATGAACTCAAAGGGTTTCAAGAAAACAAATGTTTCCTACTTGAAAGCGAAGCAGGAGAAAAAAAAACATTAAACTATTAGACATGGGAATAAAATAAGTGACCAAGCATAGATTACTAGAACTGCAGCAATAATATCCTCTAAGGCAGTCATTAATTCTTTTAACACTAGCCATGCTGGTATACTAGTACGATGAACCTGTGACATTCTTAATAAAAGCACCCTGTTTAAGTAGAATTGGGAGACGGAGAAACAGGGGAAAGTTCACTGTCATATTGGCTCTGAATATGGAAATGGTAGTGACAATAAACTGGAAACCTTAGACGGTGGTAGAAATGTACTCTGCATCAACCAACTCTGCACCAACCCCAGTGGGGTGTGAAGAGATTGACATAGGAAAATATTGGGACTGGGAATGGTTGGGTCATTACACCAATTGAATCTATTTCCCTATGTTAAGTTCTCCTCACACCTTCTATGGGCCATCTTAATTATCACTTCAAAAAGTTTTTTCCTCCTGCTAAAGATAGCTCATCTCAATTGATTAGACTCTGCCTGTTGGTATGCATACTTCCACCTTTTCATGTTCTCTGTATGTATAAATATCCCCTGTCTGTGTGTTCCATTCTATGCATCCGAAGAAGTGAGCTGTAGCTCACGAAAGCTCATGCTTAAATAAATTTGTTAGTCTTTAAGGTGCCACAAGTACTCCTGTTTTTTTTGCATCTCTACTTTTTTCACTTGCAATGTATCATCTATGGCTCTAGATGCATGAATAAAGTGTATTAGTCTAATCCAGGCAAAGTGGAACCAATGACCACATCTAAATCCAACCAAACTAAAACTTCTCCAACACTCATTCCCATCAGCTGTGCAGCCACTCTGGACAAAGCCTGAGAAAATAGATAAGATTTGCAACATGACATCAGTGTCAACAAATTCAGGGTGTAGCAGACCAGTTGGGAAAGTTTTGTTCCAGAGTTGAAGGTCTTTCACTGAAAATACTGCCTTCAGCCCTGTTCCATTTAAATCTGGGATCTCTGCCCCTCAGCTGAACTTAATAGCCCCGGTATTTCATAAGGAAAGGGACACACTAAATACCCAATCTTCAAGGGTTTTATAGCAGGGGGAAAAAGATGGCACATGGATTATATACAAGAATAAAATGCATGAGTATACAAATTCATAGCTATTAAATACTCTGTTGTTCAATGAATCTTGATGAGTTTAATTATTTTCTGGACTCCAGATGCTCTGAAAAGGCCCCCTCCTATGTTTGAAAGAAGTTTGCAATCATAAAATTACAAAAATTACATTAACTTTAATTGTCTTTAATATTTAAATTGGTTAGTGAAAGGAACAGGTTTTTAGCCCTGACAGAATTTTTGCTGATATACTTATGACAGCCATGAAAATTATTGACCATATTGCCTAGTGGAGACACATATTGAGCACTGCAGACACGCCATCTGTTGGAGCTGATCCTGCTCTCCTTACAGAGGACAAAAAATAATGTTTAAGTGGATACACTAAAGGTGGTGAATCAATGATTCCCATCTATCTGGCAAAGGCATCTTCTCCCCCATATGAATGACCCTGGTCAGAGAGCTCCACAAGGTACAGGGATGGCAACCCATTTAAGCACTCTAGACAAACAGAGATAGAGGGAAGGGATTTCCCCCCTAATGAAGATAGAATGAATGAATGAATGAATGAATGAAATAGAATCTAAGGTTAGCCATTCACCTGTCTGGTAGTGCAAAAGTGTTGGAAAGCCAACTTTCTAAAGATTCCCTGAGGATAGCACTTTCTCACAAAAGTGAGGAAGGACACAATTTTCAAGTGTCTATGTTGTTAGGAGACTCTGTCATTTTCAAAAGTCAATTAGGTACTCAAGAGCCTAAGTCTCTTTGGCTTTCAATGAGACAGGTGCCTAGGCCCACATTTTAAAAGGTATTTAGGCATTCCTGGGCTCAGCATTGCTGCAGGTAATTGATTTAGGAGCCTAAATCGCATTTGAAAAGGCTTTCTTAGGAGCCAAAAATCCTCTGTCTATGGGATTTTGGCTCCTAAGGACCTAAATATCTTTTGAAAATGAGATTTAGGCTCCTAAAGCAGTTAGGTGTTCCTATGCTAAGCATAGTTAGGCCTAAATACCTTTAAACATCTGGGCCCTAATGCCTAAAAGTCAGATGTTTAAAGGTATTTAGCCACCTAAAGATGCAGACAGGCACTTAGTGGAATTCCCAAAAGTGCTGAGGTGCCTAACTCCCACAATGGCACTTTTCAAAAATCCCACCAGGCATCTGTCTGTATCTATAAGTGCCTACATTCCTTTAAAAATCTGGCCCTTAAGCACTTTCAAAAATGGGACTTAAGTGCTTTTGAAATTTTTATCCTACATCCCTAGGAAGATCCAAGACTGAGGGGTGTGTGTGTGAGTGTGAGAGAGAGTGTTTAATCCTTCACCCATCTAAAACTATGTTTGAATCATTCAAAACACAGATATTTTTCTATTTACACACAACATATTCTTACCCCTTATTGTCATTCTTCCTGTTTATTTTGATTTGCTTATCACGTTTCTAACCTCTATAATATTTAAATAATTTAATCTCCTCGTGCAATGTTCTGGAGTAACCAACTCTTACTCCATTTTTTCTCTATCCCCACATATTTTTCTAATTTGGAAATCTTGTTACATGCTCTTAGCTTCTTTTAAAAAGCAGATGAATTTCCCTGATTTGAGAGGTGCTGAGTTCCCTCAACTCCTGCTGAAGTTTCACAAAACAATATCACACTGTCTCTATATAAATGAATGGTATGCCCATATCTTGAATACTACATGCAGGTCTGGTTGCCCCATCTCAGGAAAGATATATTGGAATTGGAAAAGGTTCATAAAAGGGCAACAAAAATGATTAGGGGTATAGAATGGCTGCCGTATAAAGAGAGATTAATAAGACTGGTACTTTTCAGCTTCTAAAAGAGACGACTAAGGGGGGATAGGATAGAAGTCTATAAAATCATGACTGGCGTGGAGAAAGTAAATAAGGAAGTGTTATTTACTCCTTCTCATAAGAGAAGAACTATGGATCATCAAATGAAATTAATAGGCAGCAGGTTTAAAACAAATAAAAGGAAGTCTTTTTTCACACAACGCACAGTCAGTCTGTGGAACTTTTTGCCAGAAGATGTTGTGAAGGCCAAGTCTATAATAGGATTCAAAAAAGAACTAGATAACTTCATGGAGGATAGGTGCATCAATGGCTATTAGCCAGGATAGTCAGGGATGGTGTCCCTAGCCTCTGTTTGTCAGAAGCTGGGAATGGGCGACAGGGGATGGATCACTTGATGATTACTTGTTCTGGTCATTCCCTCTGGGGCACCTGTCATTGGCCACTGTTGGAAGACAGGATACTGGGCTACATGGACCCTTGGTCTGACTCAGTATGGTTGCTCTTACGTTCTTAAGTCAGGCTTTGGCTACACTTACACTTCAAAGCGCTGCCGTGGCAGCGCTGCCGCAGCAGCACTTTGAAGCGCTAAGTGTAGTCAAAGCGCCAGCGCTGGGAGAAAGCTCTCCCAGCGCTGTCCGTACTCCACCTCCGTGTGGGGAATAACGTACAGCGCTGGGAGCCGCGCTCCCAGCGCTGGGGCTTTGACCACACTGGCGATTTGCAGCGCCGCAATTTGCAGCGCTGGAGAGGGTGTGTTTTCACACCCTGCTGCAGCACTGCAAATTTGTAAGTGTAGCCAAGCCCTCAGTGTGAGTTCTGGGTGCTCAGGACCTCTGAACATTAGGCCATGTTAGCCTTTTGCACTTTGTTCTCTTTATATTTCTTCCTTTGCTACTATTCCTATTTTACCTAACATATTATATTTGCAGATAAAAATGTTCTGCTGTGGATCTGGGCAAGTCCCTTCTGTATATCCTTTTAACCTATCTCCTTCCCCAATTTGCTGTAAAGTTCAGTTGTCAAATTTTCTGTAAATTGCCTGTTTCCCTGGGTGCATTTAATGCTTACCATATTCAGTTTTCTGCGGGGGAACAGTTTCCTTTATTTAGTCAAGTCATGTCATTACAGTGAAAACGATGCAATTCATTATCATTATGTCATTTGCAGTGCAAGGATATGGTGAGACAACATGAGAAAATACTGCTTCCTGTCAAAAATGAAAATTGTAAACACTTGTTTCTGGGTGGGGAGTTGCTGCTCAATGTATTTTCCAGATGAAAAATAAATGTGTATTGGGAATAAAGAGCACTGTTCTTGGCTGGAACACATACAGCAGGAGATTGTTACCTGTCTAATCCTTCGTTCTTTAATAAGTTCTTCAACTCGCTCATTGGCTGGAGGTGTTGCTCTCTGAGGCCACTTATTTGCATTATTCAATAGTATAGGAGAAAACCAGTAGAGCTGAAGACAGGTATTTCAGCCACACAAAACATTTTCCTTTAATGCAACTCATAAAACTTGATAAATGAGTCCCAGTATGTTTCCCATGCGCTACTGTATATAGGCAATGGAACAGATGGCAGAGCTGCTGTTTTCCCCCATGGAGAAACTTGAGCACTGGTAAAAGTATTATTGGTATTACATGTACAATTATGCAAGTAAATGAGAACAAAACAAAACAAAAGCTTGTGATTAACCACTCTTATATAGAATAACAATTTTTTGCGACAACTCGACTTTCTAGAGTGTATCACTAATGAATAATGATATGTCCAAATTATCTACCATTGAGTAGTTCAAATAGTAAAATCAAGTTCTCTGACATGACCCTGTCTTAACAGAGAAAGAGGAACTGGTCACAGAACTAACATTTAATGGTAGTTTCAGAATAAGTGGCCATGACTTGATCACATTTATAAGTGCAAACAGAGTAAAATCTAGACCAGTATTATAAATACTTGGTGCTTTAATAGGGCTAATTGCACAAAACTGAAAACAATTATGAGCCAAATCAGCTCGGAGGAAGAATTTAAGCAGAAAAATGTGAATGATCATTAGAAATAATTTATGAACACCTTACTAGATGTCCAGAAAGCCATAACAGAGAAAGAAGTCTGTTCTGGTTAAAAGACCAACCTGGATAGATGGGAAGTGAAGACAGCTATACAAAAATGTAAAAAAAGGAAGAAAGAGGAAGTTGATGTAATAAATAAATCAGAAGTTAGGAATTACAGAAAACTGATAAGGGAAGTAAAGGGACACAAGGAAACATCTATGACCAGCAGAGTAAAGGACACCGTGAAAGAGTTTTTTAAATATATATTATGAACAAAATGAATCCTGGTAATGATATTGGTCCATTTCTAGAGGAAATGGTAAAATTATCAAGAATAATACTGAAAAGGCAGAAGAGTTCAATAAATATTTCTGTTATGTACTTTGGGAAAAAAAACAGTCTCATCATAAGGTGATAACACTCTTTCCATTCTATTAGTATCACTGGAGAATGTTGAAGAGAAGCTATGAAAGTTAGACATTTTAACATCATCAGGTCCAGATAACTTGCATCCAAGAATTTTAAAAGAGCTCTCTGAGGAGATTGCAGGATATTAATGTTATTTTCAATACATCTTAGTGCTCTAGGGAAGTTCCAGAAGACTGGAAGAAAGCTAATGGAGTGCCAATTTTAAAAAATGGTAAACAGGATGACTGGGCTAATTATAGCCTGACATCAATCCAAGGCAAGATAAAGCAGTGGCTGAGAGAGGACTCAATTATTGAGAATTAAAGGAAGTTTATGTAATTAATGCAAATCAGCATGGATTTATGGAAAATAGAGCCTGTCAAACTGTCTGTTTTTGAAGAGATTACAAGTTTGCTTAATAAAGCTAAGAATGTTGAAGTAATATACTTAGATTTCTGTAAGGTGTTTGACTTGATACTGCACAACATTTTGATTAAAAAACTGGAACCATATAAAATTATCATGGCACATGACTAAAAACTAGCTAACTTATAGGATCAAAATGGTTGTGTTCCCAATGGGGTCCTGCAGGGATCCATTCTTGGTCTTATGCTATTAAACATTGTTATTAATGACCTAGAAGAAAATATAAAATCATCACTGATAATGTTTACAGTTGGAGAGTGGCAAACAATGAAAATTCAGAGCAATCTGGATCACTTGGAAAACTGGGCACAAGCAAACCATATGAGTTTTAATATGACTAATGTAAATGAATACATCTAGGAACAAGGAATGTAGGCCATACAGATGAGATGGGGGGCTGTATCATGGGAAGCAGTGACTCTAAAGAAGATTTGGGGGTCATGGTGTTTAGTCACCTGTATGTGAGCATCAAGTTGATTCTGTGGCCAAAAGAGCTAATGTGATCCTAGGATGTATAAACAGGGGAATATTGAATAGAAGTAGAGAGGTTATTTTACCTCTATATTTGGAACTGGTGTGACTGCTGCTGGAATATTGCGTCCATTTTAGTGCCCACAATTCAAGAAGGGTGTTGATAAATTGGAGATGGTTCAGAGAAGACCCACAAGACTGACTATTGGATTAGAAAACATGCTATTTAGTGAAAGACTCCAAGAGCTCAATCTATTTAACTTAACAAAGAGGTGAACAGGTAACTTGATGGTATCTACATGGAGAACAAATATTTAATAATGGGATCATTGATATAGAAGAGAAAGTTATAACATGATCTAATGGATAGATGTTGAAGCTAGACAAATCTGGACAGGAAATAAGGTGTAAATTATTAATGGTGAGAGTAATTAACGACTGGAATACTTTACCAAGGTTGTGGTGGATTCTCTGTCACTGACAATTTTGAAATTAAGATTGGACATTTTTCTAAAATATATGCTATAGAAATTATTTTGGGAGTTAGCTAAGTATTTTTGTGAATCTTACCCATAGTTCCTTCCCCATAAAAAACTTCTTCCATCTGCCATTGCTCCTATAGTTTATAAATGTTATGTAAGTGTGTTGGTTCTCCAGAGGAAGAATATGCTGCACTTATTTGCAATGCATTTAGTTGTTATCAGTCTTTCTATAGTAACTCAGGATGTGAGGCACTGATAGGATACATTTCTGAAGTGTATCAGACAAGGTCTATTTCAAGATTAAGAATACAACCAGGGCTAGGGTAATAGAACACAGCTCCTTTGACACATACCTTAGCTGCCCCTTGCAAAGTTAAATCCTGGAAATATCAATATTCAGCTTATCTTCAGACACACAGAAGGTGATTCCAGTTAGGCAAATACTAGTACTTTTTTTAAAAGTAGAGTGGTGTGAACTTTTCACAGAAGACCTCAAAACATGTGAAATCTGCCTAGGTTCAGATTTAGACATGGAAATAAATCCAGCAGATTTAGGTAAGATTGTTTAGGGATCTATTAACCTATTGTAGAAACTCAAAGTGAAACTTTATTGTTTATGAATCCAGACCTGGATGCACTACATAAACACTTGTGATCAGACTGTGTTCTGGGGAATTCTTCCCATCATGAGCACAAATCTTTATATTTTAGAGAGAAAGTTCTGAATACCTTTAATCTTCATGCTCTAGTGAGAAAGTCATTACTTTACAGATATTAAATGGAAAGAATAATTGACAATTCACACTGAACTTGTAACATTATATTTGTTAAGAATGAAAGAAAATGAAGTGAATATGAAGAAATCAAGTGTCTTAACTGTACATAGCAAGTGGAATGCTGTCACAATTATTTCTTTTGTTGCTGATATTTTTAGCATTATAGAGAAACCAACATAATCAAGGCACTGCCTTTCTCATCCTTACAGCTTGGAGAGACCATGCAGTGGCATTTTGCAGGTTTCATGCAAACATTTTTGTCAACTTCAGTCAAGTAGGTTCACATTCTCTAAAATTCACATTATGTCTGGAATTAAAAACAACTCCAAAAAACAACTGAAAATTTAGTCAAAAGCACTAATTTATGGAAAATGTGAAAATGATTAATTTCAACTCGTTTTAAATGTGACCCAAGTCTGCTCTAAAGTAAAGGCCAGGTTCTCTTTAAAGGTGTACAAATGAGACAATCATTACATTCTCGAATGAACTCACACAGAAAAAATGATAAATAACAAAAACATGATATCACCTCTGGGTGAACATTTCACAAAGCACTCACTCTATATCTGACCTCTCAGTCCTCATGGTCAAAGGAAACCTGCACAACACTTTCAAAAGACTAGCCTGGGAGCTTCGATTCATAACTTTGCTAGACACTAAATATCATGGTCTGAATATGGACACTGGATTTATGGCTTATTACAGCTATCTATAAGGCCTTGTCTACACTACAGAGTTTTGTTGACAGAAGTCAGCACAATGGAGGTGTACACACTATAATACTCCTTCCTTCAACAAAACTTACCTACTTCTCTGACAAAATAAAATCACTGCAATCAGAGGCATAGAGTTTTTTGGCAAAGTTATATTGACAAAATGTCAATGTAGACACTGTGCCTGATTATGTCATTTTAAATGGCCTCCTGAAGGTGTCCCACAATGACCATCCTGACCTCTCTGTTCAGCAGTTCAAACTCTGCTAGGGTGACCAGATGTCCTGATTTTATAGGGACAGTCCCAATTTTGGGGTCTTTTCCTTATATAAGCTACTATTATCCCCCCCACCCCCATCTCAATTTTTCACACTTGCGGTCTGGTCACCCTAAACTCTGCTGCCCTGAAACCAGGTACACAAGCTTCTGCCCTTCCCACTTTAAAGGCTTGGGAGATTTTGAAGAGGAAGTTAGACAAACAGTGGCAAGTTAGACAAACACGTGTCAGGAATGGTCTAGATAATACTTAGTCCCAACATGAATGCAGGGGAGTGAACTAGGTGACCTCTGAAGGTCCCTTCCCGTCCTATGATTCTATGGCTAGGCAGTGAAAGATTACCCTAGATACTGACATGCAAATGTGTGCACCAAACATCGTACTTTGTCTCAGAATTGCTATTTCCATTTATCAGAGGGGTAGCTGTGTTAGTCTGGATCTGTAAAAGCAGCAAAGAGTTCTGTGGCACCTTATAGACTAACAGACGTTTTGGAGCATGAGCTTTCGTGGGTGAATACCCACTTCATCGGATGCATGTAGTGGAAATTTCCAGGGGAAGGTATATATATGCAAGCAAGAAGCAGGCTAGAGATAACGAGGTTAGCTCAATCAGGGAGGATGAGGCCCTCTTCTAGCAGCTGAGGTGTGAAAACCAAGGGAGGAGAAACTGCTTTTGTAGTTGGCAAGCCATTCACAATCTTTGTTTAATCCTGAGCTGATGGTGTCAAATTTGCAGATGAACTGAAGCTCAGCAGTTTCTCTTTGAAGACTGGTCCTGAAGTTTTTTTGCTGCAGGATGGCCATCTTAAGATCTGCTATTGTGTGGCCAGGGAGGTTGAAGTGTTCTCCTACAGGTTTTTGTATATTGCCATTCCTAATATCTGATTTGTGTCCATTTATCCTTTTCCATAGATACTGTCCAGTTTGGCCGATGTACATAGCAGAGGGGCATTGCTGGCATATGATGGCGTATATTACATTGGTGGACGTGCAGGTGAATGAACCGGTGATGGTGTGGCTGATCTGGTTAGGTCCTGTGATGGTGTCGCTGGTGTAGATATATGGGCAGAGTTGGCATCGAGGTTTGTTGCATGGATTGGTTCCTGAGCTAGAGTTACTATGGTGCAGTGTGCAGTTACTGGTGAGAATATGCTTCAGGTTGGCAGGTTGTCTGTGGGCGAGGACTGGCCTGCCACCCAAGGCCTGTGAAAGTGTGGGATCATTGTCCAGGATGGGTTGTAGATCCCTGATGATGCGTTGGAGGGGCTTTAGCTGGGGTCTGTATGTGATGGCCAGTGGAGTCCTGTTGGTTTCTTTCTTGGGTTTGTCTTGCAATAGGACTAATCCTCTACATGTGGTGATGGTGATTCTGGGGCTGGTGGTGGGCCTTAGATTTTATGAAGATGCATCTATAAGGGATCTTGATATGGCCTGAGTACTTGAAGTACTTAAAACAAGACTTTCTAAAAGATATACTGTACTTCAACCTCAAGTCATTGAGCTTGGTACAGGAATCACTCAGTGAAATTCTATGTCCTGTGTTATGCAGGAGGTCAGATTGGGTGATCATAATTGTCCCCTCTGGCCTTAAATTCTACTAATTAATTATTACACAGCTATGATTTTCTCTTGGTAGACAAATGAACACAGTGTGATGCAGTAGTCTTCTTGGGTGAGTGTTTCTCACAACTTATGGGAAAACTGAACAGATTTTGATAAGTGAAACTTCCTTTTACCATCTCTTTTGATATTTTGTTTTGCAGGGCCTTGAAAGAACGATCACAAAGTCTACTGGAAAATTGACAGGAGAAATAAGCACTCCATAAATCTAATTTCTGAAGCTTATTAAAAACAATTCCCTATAAAGTTGTAGTCTCCAAATGTTTTAAGAAGACCCTATGCACATAAAAAATATAAAGGCAGCAAACAACAGTACTTATTTTAATTCCCAGGGCTGCTTGCACTGTGGGGAAAAAATAAATTAATATAGTAGTTCTCCTCTTATGACTGAAGACAAAATTGGTTCCCTTACCATTTAATTGATGACTTATATTTAAGAAGAGAAGAAAAAGTTCCTTTCCCTTAAAATCAGCATATTATTAAATATTTTCATGACAGCTCTTCCACCCCTCTAAGTGGATCTCCACTGCCCAAATATTTTTATTGAATTATTGGGAATATATTTTTTTATTTATGAAATAACTTTTTTTAATACTCAGGAAAAAAGAGTTTGAATTTACATTGTAAGCTTTTTGAGACAGGGAATAGCTCAAGGCTGCCTCCTCTTTGCTAATTTTACACCATGCCAGTTCAGTGGGACAGAGAAAGGTAGATCTGGAATACTCTGTATTCTCCTGTGTCTCCTGCTGAGTAGATCAGTCTAGTGATTTTACACACACACACACACACACATTACTATGCATTGCAGAATGCAACTGGGGTTTCATTTTTCTATAACATTTATGTAGCTATACTTTACAATACTTCTATATTTCTATAGTATAAGCTATACTTCTGTATTTCTGTAACATTTATATAGCTATACTTCCACAAGTAGTCCTATGGAGTTCAGAAGAAATACTCACTGGAGTAAAGTTACTAGTCTGGATGTCTTCAGGATCAGGCTCTTTGTATCATCTTTGGGCATGGCTGCTGAATGGGAATGCAATTAGAACATATGGAGCAAATTTCTCTTCTCAAGTGTACAAATGAGAGTCTACAATGAATTAATTAGGAGCCACAGCTTTGCATCTAGGACATAATCTGACCCATCGGGTTCAAGGTTGTTGCAGTATGTATGGTCAGAAATTTAATTAAGGCAGGTAAATGTCTGTCTGCTATTTTAAAAATATATTTCCTCTCACTAAAGGAAAACACAAATATTTCCTAGTAAATTTCTCTGAACTGTGGCCAGAATAATAATGTGTATCAGGGTAGAAATCTGCAGCTAGAGAAAAGAAAGTCATTTATACTTTGCTAATAAGAAATAGGGGAAGGTTTCACCATCTGGAAGAGAGGAGGCAAAGTAAGATCATTATTTTTCTTTCACTTAAATCAATATGCTAATCATGTTCAAATTCTTCTACTGAGGGAAACATTCACAAGAGGAGCAGTGTCTTTCTGTGTGGCTAAAATTCTACTCTCCCCCCCCCCACCCCCAGTTAAAGGGTTATTCAGATTTTTGACTATTTGTCTTATCCAAAAAACTATGGGATGTCCAAAAATACCTTTATACAGTTGGCCAAATTCAATCCTAACACAGTATAAGCAAGTCCATGCAAGCACTTTACATTGAAATCTGATAGTGAGACCTAAAACTGAGATCTTTGTTGATCATTTCTACACTGAATAAATATTCACATAGCATTGATTAAACTTCCAAAGCCCTTTGTTAACATAAGCCAGGCTCAACATAAAACTTGGGATAGCTTCTCTGGATGTAGTCTCATCTATGATTGTCTCAAAATCCTGGTCAAGAGATGGGAGATTGTGTCTCTTGGACACTATGTAGGTGGGCAAAATTTATTTGAAGTCATTGGAGTTGCAGCTCCTTATGTCAATGCTGAATCTGGCCTCACTTTGTAATTTCTGCACTTCTGATTTTTTTGCTGCCGTTTACATTGAACATTTGCAGTAACTTCAAACATTAACAGTCCATAATATCTGTCGCCAGTTCTGATTTGCTACTGCATGATGAAGAGGAAAGAGAGAGCTTTTGCTTTTTAAAAAAAAAACCCAAACTGATGAGGAGGATTTGGAAATTTATCTGTTGGCTATATTTGACACAATCACTGTTCCTCATCTGGTTCGTGGCTTTTTTCTGACCCACTTTCAGAGGGACCTTAATTAAGTACTTCTACAATAACTTTTAAATCTTTAAGCTTGGCATCAGAATAACCTCCTTCCACATCAAAAAAGTCATCTGTAGACTGCACTAGCAATTGCACATTTCGTTCTCCCATGCTGGACACTGACATTCTGTGAAAACCAAACAAAAAGTACATATTGATTTATTTTACTTGTCTATAATTGTTCTTTTCCTCCTATTTTATTTTGAACTCTGGGTCTTAGTCATCATGCAGTAAAGCAAGGCTGATATTTCTTTCCAGTCTGCTCTAAAATATCTTTTAAGTGATTTTTGGCAGTTAACAGCATAAATATAGGAACTTGCTGTTGACATCAAAATCGTTCAAGCCCAGGCCCATAAAAAGCAATAAATCTAGGTTATCAGGTCATCATGTTAGCACCAAAGCCAGCCGTCATCAAAGAGACAAGCGGATTTTCAAAAGGGAACTGCGATAAAACTATCCAGGAACAACTTTCCTCTAATGAGCAACTTTTATTGGCCCTTGAAACGTATTCTCAGTGTGAGTCACCTCTAAATCCAATGAGACATGACATACTTCATTTATTCCAGAAATCTCTGGTGAAAAAATTTGGCTAAGATCAGTACTGATAAAATATAGGACACATATTGGGCTTTCCAGTCAGATGGGAACACTTAAGAACATCAGCATGTGCAGTCAGTGAAAGAGCTTACTTTAGCTAGTTTCCTGCACACACTTATGACCGGAAAGAATTATCATGAAATCTTTTGGAACTCTAACAGTCATGATTAGAATACAATGCCAAGTTTACAGAAGGGGCAGAGGGGCCAGATTTGATTGGCATTGCCACTCAAATTTGATCTGGCCGCTCCTCCATAGACAGAGACAGATGGGTGGCTGGGACAAACCTATGTGGTGCTGTGACCCCATGCCCTTTTGCCCCTCTTCTGGTGGCCCTGAATGCACCTCAATGCTTCAACTAGGACAGGGGGTGTCTCAGGGTTTACCAGTCACCATTGTGGATACCTCAGAAGGCCACATCTGGGGATTAGCTCCTTTAAGGTCAAACGCCTCTCTGTCGACAGTTGCTCACAGTACATTCCCCCTCACTCTCCAGGGCATGCAGAGTTCCCTCTTCATGACTTAGCCCTCCAGCCAGATCAATGTACAGTCCTCCCCTTTCAGGGAGTTAAGATCCCACTGGATCATTCATCCACCAGCTAATCCAAACAGTCTTCTGATCCAAGATCAGGTCCTGTGCCATTTTCCCAGTGGCTGATAGGGGAACCCAGGCTCACTCACTACTCCAGATTGCAGTCCAGGACCTTATGTCTAGCCACTACAATCTGCTTGCTGCCAGACCCTATTGCTATTTCCCTGGATTCCTTGACCTTCCAGGTTCACTGACCCAAACTCCATCCTCCCAGGGAGTAACTATAAACTACTCCTTGCTTTGGGACTCTCTAGCCCCAAACAGGCCACCCTTCTCCCAGGGAACAACTGCAGACTACTTCCCCTGCAGCCCCCTTCTTCCTTCCTTTGTACGTGCCCACCCTGCTCCTTCCCAACTGGGATCCATCTTTACTTGCTTGTCCCTCAAGTCTAAATCTCTTCCCAGATATAGCCTACCAAGTTAATTGATCTAATGTAACTTGCTCTGCTTTGAAAGGGATGCACATCTTGCCACAGGGGACTTGACAGGTCAAAGCGAAACAGTGAAACCCAGGACTGATGGGAGGTAAGCCAAGGGGCCTCTGTAGTTGATTGACTCACTTGGAGCTGTTAATTGTGATGTTGTCTGACTGTTATTTAATTCTGTTTATTACTACTTTATTGAACTCATTCACGTTATCCCACCTTGACTGGGATGAAAGGTCCTTTGCGGGGGCGGCTCCAGGCACCGGCACAGCAAGCGCATGCCTGGGGCGGCAAGCCGCGGGGGGCGACCTGCCGGTTGGTGTGAGTGCAGCAGTCAGGCTGCCTTCGGTGGCGTTTCCGGTCCCGTGGTTTTGTGGTTTCGCAGACCTGCCGCAGAACCGCCGCTGAATCCGCGGGACCGGGGTGGACCTCCTGCCGAAACGCTGCTGAAGGCTGCCTGACTGCTGTGCTTGGGGCGGCAAAAAACATAGAGCCGCCCCTGGTGGTTTGTATCCCCTCCACGTGCATAGTATTCCTGGGTAAATATGCCAAATGTTAGCTGTCCATGTAGCTCTATTAGCTGGAGTGCTTACACCATTTGCCTTCAGGGTGGTCAGGGACACACACTATAACTAGTTTCTGAGCACCACAGCTCACACATTCCAGATCAGGATGAGCCTATGCCCAAGATGACATCACTTACAAAAGGGAGCCATTGAAAAGCTCTTTTGAGCATGTGCAAATGATGATTTTTCAGAGGTTTATTAACTTAGCCAAACTTGGGTGGCTTTTCATTGAGACAGCAAAAGGCACCTCTCTGACCACAGCACTATCCTCTTGCCAAAGTTCTTGTTCCTGGTCTAAGACATGTATCTCCAGAGTGGTTCAATTAAGTGGCTAGGTGAAAAAAAACATAATATTAGCAAAATTATTTATTTTGTCCTTACCCCATTCTTAGAACTGGGTGAACTGCTTTTTACTTTAACATTCACAAAAACTCTGTTGGAGGCAGAGACCAAGCATGGAAGATTTCATCCCATGTGGTTAAAATGTGACAAAGTTATAAACAACTGAAAAGAGTTCATATTAGAAAATGTTAAGCAACCACAACTAGATTATTAGCTATTACTGTAAATCTGAAGATTCACTCTACATCACAGGTTTTCAAACTTGTTCCCAGTCCCATTAATCCATCATTCCACAAGTTATCTCCTCTCCCACTTATGACTGCACAGACCATCTTTCCTCTCATTTACAACCTCACAACATCCCTGTGGTAGTAACGGTTTATATGGGAAAGTCACATTAGGAGAGCAATTATACCTTTGCAATGTGTGATCAACCTGGGCCCTAGAGGTCCATAGTACCTCCTTCCTTACCTAAAGTCATACCACATGGTCTTATATGCTGAATCATCATGCACATTGAAAGAGTTCATAACAGAAGCATATTACATTTTCCAGCTGCAAAGTAGCCTGACAGTGAAGCTAAGCAAACATTCATACCTTAAAAAAGTAAAATACCCAAATGTACTGTATAAGTAAAGGGAGAATGCATATAAATAACCTATGATATTTTAGCATCTTCTTCATAATTTGTCCAAGGTTAGACAGTATACATTTATATTAAAAAAGAAGAACAGGAGTACTTGTGGCACCTTAGAGACTAACAAATTTATTTCAGTATGAGCTTTCATGAGCTACAGCTCACTTCTTCGGATGCATAGACTGGAACACACAGACATGAGATATTTATACATACAGAGAACATGAAAAGGTGGAAGTATGCATACCAACAGGAAGAGTCTAATCAATTGAGATGAGCTATCATCAGGAGGAGAAAAAAAACTTTTGAAGTGATAATTAAGATGACCCATAGAAGGTGTGAGGAGAACTTAACATAGGGAAATAGATTCAATTAGTGTAATGACCCAACCATTCCCAGTCTCTGTTTAGGCCCGAGTTAATTGCATCTAATTTGCATATTAATTTGAGTTCAGCAGTCTCTCTTTGGAGTCTGTTTTTGAAGTTTTTTTGTTGCAAAACTGCCACCTTCAAGTCTGTCACTGAGTGGTTAGAGAGGTTGAAGTGTTCTCCCACTGGTTTTTGAATGTTATGATTCCTGATGTCAGATTTGTGTCCATTTATTCTTTTGCGTAGAGACTGTCTGGTTTGGCCAATGTACATGTCTGTGTATTCCATTCTATGCATCCGAAGAAGTAAGCTGTAGCTCACGAAAGCTCATGCTGAAATAAATTTGTTAGTCTCTAAGGTGCCACAAGTACTCCTGTTCTTTTTGCGGATACAGACTAACATGGCTGCTACTCTGAAACCTGTCATTAAAAAAGAAATAATTCATAAACATCAAGAATTAAACAAGTCAAGATGAGTGAAGGAATCCTGCCAATAAATATATCAAAAATGTCCCTCGTGAATAAGAAACTTGAAAGTAATGTGTGCTGAACAGACTGAAACTGCTGAAATCCTTTCTGTAAAATAAATAAATTAGGGCCAGTCCTGATCTGAGTTACACAAGTAGAACAAGTTGAAACTCCTTGGGTTTATCAGAGTAACTCCAGATTATATTCCAGATAATACTTAGTCCTGTCTCAGTGCAGGGGACTGGAATAGATCACTTATTAAGGTCCCTTCTGGTCCTACATTTCTATGACTTATGTTGATGTGAAATAAAATTTAGTTTCTAAGGGCATGAATTCCTTTTCATGTGAAAATGGTATTGGCACTTAAACAGCTATTGTGTAAAACTAAATATATTGTGAGGCCACATTGTGCAAAGTGCTGAGCATTGCTTTGGTAACTAGCATCCTCAGCAATGGGAGTGGAGGGCTCTCAGTACATCACAGGATTGGGCCTGTAAAATCAAAGGGAGAGATTTTCAAAAGAACTCAGCAGCACCCATTGCTTTGAGGCTTTCTGAAAATTCTGATCAAAATTTGCAGGGTTTGCAAAAGTTAATATTGCTACAGCAACATTTGTCTCAGCCACCTGAATCATATATCACATTTATTTGTCTTGATATAAAGAAAAAACTAAGTGAAAAGAAATTCCCTTGGCTTAAAAATGTTAGAAGTTAGATGGTCTCTACCAGTCTTTGAAATTCACTCCTCAGCTTACATCTATTGGACTATGTAAATAAGGAGTGTATACTTTCATTGCTGCTTATACTTATTGTCTACAGGATTAACAATGCAGCAGCAAGTATTTACATTAAGATGACTCTATCTTGGCAACTGAAAGGGGGGAAAAATAGCATTTGACTGTCCTCAGCTCCACACAAGTGCACAAAGTAGGTGGGGAAGACAATACAAAGAACCTCCCATCCCGCTGTGCAAGGGCCACACTCAGATGTGGTTCTTTCACTCCCCTAAGCACAAACAGGTACATACAGTATGTAAATGAACATCCCCCCAAGCATTCATTCAAAAGTTCTTCTAACTCTCCTACCACCCCAGGCCCAACCAGCCTCCCTCCTGAGCAGGCGGCTCGCCCCGCCGCGCCAAGCAATCATGCCCGGCGAGGCGCGCCCGCAGCGAGCCCAGCAGCGGGCTGCCGGCGGCATGACTGCGGAGGGTCCGCTGGCGCGCTGCACCTCCTCAGCTGGACCGGCGCGCTGCGACGGCTCCGGCGGCCGGCGGAGCGGGGTTGAGTGCCGCCGCCTGCCTCGGGGTCGGGTCCCGGGGCTCGGTGGACGGAGGCATGCAGCACTGCGGAAGGTCCACCGGCGCAGCCTGCCGCCCCCCCTGGGAAAGGGCCGCCCCAGGCGGGTGCTTGCCCCGCTGGGCTCTAGAGCCGCCCCTGCTCCTGAGCCCCCCACCATGCTAAAGTCACTGCTTACAGCCTCTCCTTTGTTCTCTAACTGGGGTGCAATGATGCCTGTATTTTTTGTCTTTTCGTTTTTTTATCTATGATCATCCTGAAATTCTGTGGCTTATAAAGTCAGAGCTATAGCCACTTCCCAAATAGTGGCTAACTTCCTTCTTCTCCCTTTAACAGCTAAAAGCAGCCAGGAGGGAAAAGGGTCCAAGAGGAGGAATAGGCAGCTACTGCTGTATCACAACCTTCTGGCTGGATAGACATTTCCATCAGCAGTAGAATGTACAGGTTTTTCAATCTTCCTATAGAATACTATGGCAAGGATATAATTTTCTATTAAATTCTATGAAATAGTTCAAAAAGCCTACCGAAAGTTTTGATTTTTTTTGTCAACTTCTGTAGGACTATTCCATAAAGGATCACTTCTACACTGGTGCCCTATATCCAATCCTGGTCTTAAATGATGCTCAGATTACCTAGTATAGCTTCAGTAATCAGAGATTTAGAACAGTCTTTGTTAAAGTAAAAATGAAATAAAATAATTTCCCCATCAAATCAAAAAGGGAGCCTCAATTCCAAGGAGTTTTTAAAGATAAATAACAGTAGAATCTTGACCTACAAGGTAAGTGTGTGTGTGTAGCTCTCTCTCTCTCTCTCTCTGTATGTATATATATATATATATATATATATATATATATATATATATATATATATATATATATATATAAAAATCAGGAACAATATTCCACAAAGGGAAAGATGTGTATAATAAGCTCATTAGTAATAAGCTCATTAGTTAAAATTCTCCTCTCCCATCCTGCATAGCCCTGACCTGAATAAATTATGAAAAAGAATTCAAACAGTCTTCCTGCCCTTTCTGCTGAATAGGTCAGCTTGCTGCACAGCAAAGATACGTGACCTTTTATGGCTCCGGTACTGCAGCATTACCCCTACATTCCACCCCTCTTTAGAAAAATCACACTGCCTATTTCCTATCTAAATGGGAACGAAAACCAATTCATCCAGAATTACAGTGAGTCTGATCTTCACAAAATTTCTTCCGAGATTAGAACAGGAGAATCCATAGATTGAGATTTTTATTTATTATACTAAAATCCTAACAAACCCATGAACTCAATATTTCATTTCAGGAGTAAATGCAGTTTCAGCCAAGCACACGGCATATTAAATCACAAACACACAAAAATGATCAAGAAATTGTACAGTAACCCATTTAGAATAAACTGAAATGAAATTGTGTTAATGCTACATTAAGAACTGGAACTCACAAAAGTGAAGCATTTAAAATAAAAAGTTACCATAGGAATATAAGACCTTGATCATGCATTCTGATCCCTGTGGGTAAACTCTTATGCCTGCCACATTAACGGGACTCTATCTTATTAATTTATTATTATTTATTATTTAAATGACCATAGCTCCTGGGAGACCAGTCCTGGATCAGGACTCCATTGTGCTAGGTGCTATACAAACACAGAACAAAACCATGGTTCCTACCCCAACCAGCTTACAATCTAAAAGAATAGGTTGTTCTAGAGGCCTGCCCACATGGCTTGGACTGCGGAATCAAGGCCTAAAATTGGCAACATTGGGAATGCTTATCAAAAGATTTAGATATTAAAAATATGTGCATCATGCATTAGCATTATGCCAAAATTGTAATCACAGATGGAGCATTTCATCAGCAAAGGTATTCATACTGATTTGTAACCCCTCCTTGCCTTCAGATGTACATCTGGATTTGTGTCATACTCCTATTTCTATAGTGGACTGAATAAACTCCTTCAAACAATCATATAAATCTCTCATTGATGCTTCCTTTGGCTGTACTCTCTACAACAAACAAATTCATTAAAAAGTATATATAGATAATGGAACTGAAGAAGTGTAAATGTGTTCCTCCCGCCTTTCTTCTCTTATCATTTGTCACTGCTGTAAGCCTTCCTTGGATGTCTTTGTAGCACTTTTGGGCATTGCAATTGCCACAATTCAGGGAACCTATATTCCCCCTCGTGGTCCAGCAAGGGAGCCCACTCTAGACTCCCAGTTCCTCAGCTGTCACCTCTCTTGGGCAGGGACCAGCATCTCTATCCCTCCTGACGAGGCTATTTCCAGACTGTACAGCTCTGTGCCTATCCTGTGAACTCACCAGCCAAGTCTGGCTGCCTAAGCAGGCCTCTTTTACTTTTCTCTGGTGGTAAATGTTGTAATTGCCCCAGTAAAGCTACCAAACAGGTCTTTCCAAGCAAGCACATTTATTCTTACGGCAAAATACAGAGAAACCATATAAAAACAATAAAAGAACCTACACACATGTTAATAAGTTTACCAGATATCACCCCCCTCACTCTGAGAAGGACTGTGGTTGGTGATAAGTTCCCACATTGGGGGTTTTCCTGTGGTCACAAGTTCCTCACATCTTCAACTCAGAACAAGCATGATCATGAGTAAGTTTTTTAGGGCCTCAGTGGGCCAAATTCCTTCCAACCCTTCCCTAAGGATTGAGGGCCCTCTTCTACCAGAGGACCTGTCTATTTGCTGAATCAGAAATAAGTCCATGAACCAATTTAAACTCAGACTACTCATCCAAAAATGATGCAATTTTTTACCCATAAAAGCTCTTGCCCAAACAAATTTGTTAGCCTTTAAGGTGCCACCTCATTTTTTTTGTGGCTACAAATGAACATGGCTACCCTTCTGATACTTTCTTAACCTTAACTGTCTACTACACAGTTATCAATGGAACAAATTCATCTCCTGTACTGGACTTTCACTAAATATGAATTTGGTATATTGTGTTACTTTTACTTTAATTACTGTATTATTTAAATAAGACTATACTTTTGAAGTCTAGTAGGCCCTCTAATTTTCTGTACAAATAGTGACTTCTCAAAAAATAATGAATAGGCTGGTTGTGCCTGTTTAAATCTAAGATCAGTAGGTGTAAGTGAAGGTAGAATTTACCCGAGTGTGCTTAGTTATGGTAACTAACACAAGCTTAATTTCAGAAGATTGTATTTGTTTTATATCAAGTCCTCTAAAAGTAAGAAATGCTACCATAATATTTTTCATTTTTCGTGAGTTTGTAAACATACTAGTTTGTCAATAATAGTATCAGCTTCAAGGGATAAGAGATACATACACTATATAAGTCAGACAAAAGGAATTCAAAAGTGGAGCTGAAAACTATCTCAGTAACCAGAACACGTGCTTAGTCTTCTTGGTGTTCATCAGCATGATGCAGCAGTTTCAGCTGCAGCACTTTGAATACAGATGTCTTATGGCTACTTCTGAATCCTAAGTTTGGCTAACCCATATTGACGTGATGTTTTGCATTCTTATGCTTAGAAGTTGCTGCAGTTCATCTGCAGGAGTTCTTGTGGTGCAAAAATGCTATTTTTCTCTGATGCAGGGCAACCTAGTAACAGAGGAAGTGGAAAAAGCTAATGTACTCAATGTTTTTTTTGCCTCTGTCTTCACGAACAAGATCATCTCCCAGACTGCTGCACTGGACAACACAGTATGGGGAGGAGGTGACAAGCCCTCTGTGGAGAAAGAAGTGTTTTGGGACTATTTAGAAAAACTGGACGAGCACAAGTCCATGGGAATGGATGTACTGCATCTGAGGGTGCTAAAAGAGTTGGCGGATATGATTGCAGAGCCATTGGCCATTATTTTTGAAAACTCATGGTGATCGGGGGAGGTCCCGGATGACTGGAAAAAGGCTATTGTAGTGCCCATCTTTAAAAAAGGGAAGAAGGAGGATATGGGGAACTACAGGCCACTCAGCCTGACCTCAGTCCCTGGAAAAATCATGGAGCAGGTCCTCAAGGAATCAATTGTGAAGCACTTAGAGGAGAGGAAAGTGATCAGGAACAGTCAGCATGGATTCACCAAGGGCAAGTCATGCCTGACTAACCTAATTGCCTTCTATGAGGAGATAACTGGGTCTGTGGATGAGGGGAAGGTAGTGGATGTGTTATTCCTTGACTTTAGCAAAGCTTTTGATACGGTCTCCCACAGGGGGATTTGACAGCTGCTTTCAACTACCTGAAAGGGGCTTCCAAAGAGGATGGATCTAGACTGTTGTCAGTGGTACCAGATGACAGAACAAAGAGTAATGGTTTCAAGTTGCAGTGGGGGAAGTTTAGGTTGGATATTAGAGAAAACTTTGTCACTAGGAGGGTGGTAAAGCACTGGAATGGGTTACCTAGGGAGGTGGTGGAACCTTCTTCCTTAGAGGTTTTTAAGGTCAGGCTTGACAAAGTCCTGGCTGGGATGATTTAATTGGGAATTGGTCCTGCTTTGAGCAGGGGGTTGGACTAGATGACCTCCTGAGGTCCCTTCCAACCCTGATATTCTATTATTCTATGATTCTATAAAATTTGAATTTGTTCTTATAGTTACTGGATGCTCTTAAGTAGCTCCTAAAAATCCAAGAAATCAAACAAACATGTGCATGTCAGGGTACCTGCAAGATATCCTTTCCTGAATCAAAATTAACAAAATAAAAATGAAGAAAAGGTTAAACATGTCAAGTGCAAGAGGCCAAGAAATAAATAATAGTCCATTACCTGCACTTGTGCGTGTCACATCATTATTATTCTATGTCAGAAGGAAACTTAATCTTTGACACAAATGAAGAAAATGAAATCTAGAAAGGAACCTGACAGAGAACTAGAGAAGATAGTTTCTACATTTTCTTGTAAGCAAGTGATATTGCAGAAAGGCTAAAGGCCAACTCATCCAATGGGATCCATCAACCCTGAGTCTGTGTCCATGCTCCCTATATAATAATTGGGGAGAGATATTTGCCTAAAAATGGGATCCACAAAAGCTGGCATGCTAGATGGGGAGTGTAGAGTCTTATTTTTTCTCTCTCTCAGCCCAATGCATATTTAACTGGAAGACCTTCAACAGAAGAGATTGAGAGATACCCACATCAGAGTATCCAGGAGTCCAGTGGTAAGGGCACTCATCAGGCAGAGAGGGTAACTGAAGTGGGGTTTCCCACATCCTCGGTGAGTTCCCACTGAGCTAAAAGTTATGTGATGGGGTATATAAACCCCATACTGGTAAATCAGAGGTTAAGAGGAGCCTGAGCTCAATTAGCCACTGGCTGGCACCTGGGGGGTGTTAAGCATAACTGATGATCAAATCCAGCTGTGGAGGAGCTGGTTCATCTTAAAGGAAGGAGCAGACAGTAGGCAGAAGGCCAGGAAGGAGACTTAGGTGAGATGTAACTGTAAGTTTCCTCTTTTGGGCTAAAGGCTGAGAGAAGACTCTGAGAGGCCTGAAGTTTGGAGCTATAACTACAGGTGCCTGAATCAGGAGGGAGTCTGTGTTCTGTAAGAAGAGTAAGAAAGAACTTTGCAGCAATTAAGCTGAACCCCAGCAAGAAGCCTTGAAGAAAGAGGATGTGGTACCTCTAAAGGAAGCCTGGGAAGCTGAGGAGATCAGTGAAGGCTGATAGAAGCAAGGAAAACCCTGGGTATGTATAATTAAAAGGCAAAAGTTAGAGGAGATGGTGATTCTCACTGCAGCAGGCCCAAAAGAGCAGTCCAAGATGGAGCTGAGACTGAAGGCATGCCAAGACAGTGGGAGATGAGGGGTTCTCACTATGGTATGTCCTCGGAGTTGAGTGGGCCAGAAGTATGTGTGCTGAGATTTCGTTGAGTAGTCCATTCTGAAGATCCTAGGTGAGGACCCATGAATTGTGGTAACACCCAGAAAGAGGGCCTGAAGAGGCTGGAACACTGGGTATTGTTTTATGTGTACTTGGGAGTGGAGTACCCCAAGGCTGTGAAGATGTGGAAACTAAACTGTGACCTGGCCAGAGGGCTTAGTCACAAGAAAAGCCAGATCACTGCATGGCCAGAGTATCTGTTGACGGGGGTAGTAGGGGATCAGAGACTGCTATGCAAAATGACCCATGAGTGTCCTCTTCTACAGTTAAGAGAAGGTGGCAGCCTCCCTTATAACCCCCAGTCATTTTGTGTGCAGGTAGGCATGCTCTGAGAGTGCCTACCACACTGGGCCCTATAGGCAAGATAGATGGGGGAATGCCTACCTTCACTTGGTTTGAGGATCCTGTTGGGGTTTAGGTAAGTGATAAGTGGCAGGGCATGTACACTGTGGCATTGTGCACACGCCCAGCTGCAGAAACAAAGGTGCCTAGGGGACTTTCACAGTGGAAAATTCAGGCTCTGAGGGATTTTAGACTTAGGTGCCTAAAGAGAGAGAGTTAGGCACCTAAGACCTCTTGTGGAACTAGGCCTAAAATCTCTCATACATGTGGCTGGCCCAGAAGCACAGGACATCTACTGTATATTCCAGTGGGAGAATGAAAAGAACCAGAAACTGCAGCACAAAATAATTAAAACATTTCAATAATAGAAAAAATATTATTACAAGGACACCAGAGAGGTGCCGTCATTCAAAACAGAAGACAAACTTGGATCCCAGATAAAGAGTAGAATACAAGCTGCTAAAGATTACAACTATTCCATTGGCACCAAATCCTATGTCATAAGCACCCATTATGACATCTAAAGAGGATTTGTGCTCTGCTTCTTGAGGACATCCATAATGCTACTGAATGTGCTTCTGTCTTGACAGAAGTAATACCCCCCATCACACACACACACACTCAGTCACTGTCAGAGAAAAACACGAGCAGCAAACACAGGCTCCAATGCAACTGGAGAATGCACAAATATGTTTTTGATGACAAAATGTGACTGTGATCAGAAAGCCATCAAGATTCATAGATTATTATTGAGAGGTACATACAATGCAAAATAATCTTATCTGTCCAGGATTTCAGGTCATCTATACTGACCTCTATCCTTGACACCGCTATTTGCATTTTCTTAACTGGCTTCATGACCTTGTATTTTTTTTTTAACTTTTTAAAATTAAAATAGGAATTTAATTTCCCAAAGCAGGAAAAAAGAGGAAGATATAAGAGTATCCACTAGATTCACATTGGTTATTAATGCCTGCCATGTTACTGGTGTCATAATATTTTGCAACAACACATACATCAAGTGACCAGGACAGGAAGTAAATATGCTTAGCAGCACTCCTGTGTGTTGCAATGTTTTCATATCTGACACCAAGTGTCATGGGAATTTCTGTGCCTAAAATGCTTCCATTGCTTAGGTTATAGTTTGCCAGGCCCATAATTCAAATAATATTCCAGGCTAGCACTGAATTCATGTCTGACATCTTGAACAAAGAGAAAATAAGAAATGGCTTTGGTGGGACAGACATATTGACCAACTTACAAGTTAACCATGTATTCCATTAATCAAAATGTTAAGAGAGCTGGGAATTCCCATAGTTGAGAAGTAGGATGCATTTTGGGGGGAGGGCATAATACAGTTTGTTTCTGTACACTCCCCAGTGTTACTCTCTATATTTCAAATTTGATAACAATGGGGATTCACTTTTAGATAATTAACTTTCAGTGTGTGCTCTTATGTATTTTGAGTGACTACAGCCAAAATTAATTAACTCAGCTCAGATTTCCTTCAGGTTTCTTCAGGTTACTTGACTAAGAATTAGAACAGAGCAATCTGAGCAAATCCCCAACTAGGGCATTATGGAACATAATGTATTTTCATTTCAGTTTTAAAAAATCTTGAGACACCACAGTGCCTTTCTTGCATAAGAGAGAATACATTGATTTAAACTGTGCCAGATGGGACAGAACTTTGAGCCCTACTCTCCTCAGTGGCATGTAAAGATAGAAATCTAGTATGTCTGTTAAAACCTGTCAGTCTCAGAGATACGAATAGACCTGGACGAACTTCATGAAGACTATCACTCAATTTCATCTCTCTCAAATGTGATGAATTTCACAGTTTTTATAAATGTTAAGTGTTTGCAAATAGGCTGATTTTTTTTTAATTAATTTGCTGATTTTAATAAATTATTCAGTCTAGGAATCCTTTGCAATCTGTCTTTAGCATGTGTGATGTCCTGGCCCTTTAAATGTTTGATCACTCTCTCTCCCCAGTACAAAGCTTCACTTTCATGTTGGTTTCAGTTTTGCTGCAGAACAATAAAGTCTCCATAGCAGACAGCACTGTTTCTATCAGCTCCTTCTTTGTCTGTCTCTATCATCTTCTCTGTTGGGTCCAAATATAATATATTGGAAATGAGGAATTTATATGCCAATTGCCTGTAGAAGAAGAAAAAGTAAGCTAATAATAATATAAAAAAGGAAGAAAAGTTCACCTAGAGGCAAAGTGACAGACCAGTGCATTTTGCTGCTGGGACAGTGTAAACCAGCTAGCTAGAAAGGGGGAAGTAGGCATATGAAATTAAGATTAAGGATAAGAATTCCACAATTATTGCCAAAGCTGTTCAAACGGAGGGAGAAGCAAGAAGTCATCTTTCATCAACAGAGAGAACGTTGCATCACGGGTAGCTGTCCCACTGTGCAACTCGCCACCTTCTGCTGCTGGCAGATCTGGGAACAGATCACAGTGCATCCTGGGGGCAGGCCCATCGTCCCATGATGCAGTTCTTTCCTTCTCATCATTCCACTGGCTTCCAACTATATTTTGTGCTGTTTTTGAACAGCCCAGGTAAACTGTGCACTCACCATCTCTGCCTGAAAACGTGGATCCTGAACTTTAGACCGTTCTGGTGATGAGTGTTATGAACACAATGCAGCTGGTCCTGAAATATGTCATGAGCTGGGAAACAGCAAGGGAATCTGTGGTACCTGCCCTGCGGTGTGCAATGGAAAGAAACAATTCAAGATTGCTGCTGGTATTCATGGAGCAGCTGCATGGTGAACCATCGGTACTGGGCTCAGGAAACAAGCACTGAGTGGTTAGATCACATCCTGATGAATGTATGGGATGATGAGCAGTGGATGCACAACTTTCAGATGCGCAAAGTGTTCTTGGAACAGTGTGTGGATTCGCCCTGCCCTGTGGCAGAATGAGAGCTGCCCTCACAGTGGAAAAGTGAGTGGCAATCACTAAGTGGAAGATGGCAAATCCAGACTGCTACCAGTTAGTCATGAATCAGTTTTGAGTTGGAAAGTTCACCGTGGTGCTTGCGGTGATGGAAGAATGCAGGGCCATTAATTGCCACCTGATATGAAGAACTATGACTCTGGGTAACGTGCAGGAAATAATTAATGGCTTTTCAGCAATGGGATTCCCTAATTGCAATGGGGCACTAGATGGAATACATATCCCAGTTTTGGCCCCAGACCATCTTGCAAGAGAGTACATCAATAGAAAGGGTTACTTCTCTATGGTATTGCAGGCACTTGTGGATCCCCATGGCCATTTCACTGACATCAATGCAGGGTGGTCAGGGAAAGTTCATGATGCATGCATCTTTAAGAACACTGATCTGTGTAGAAAGCTGCATGCTTGGACTTTCTTTCCAGACCAGAAGATTCCAATGATGGAATGTGCAAATGCCCACAGTGATCTTGGATGACCTCGCCTACGCCTTACTCCCATAACTTATGAAGCCTTACAATGG
This sequence comes from Mauremys reevesii, assembly GCF_016161935.1. NCBI lineage: Eukaryota > Metazoa > Chordata > Testudines > Geoemydidae > Mauremys > Mauremys reevesii. The sequence goes on from NC_052625.1 coordinate 168,524,576, forward strand.
GAACCTAGACAGCAGCAAGGAGCGCATCAACAAGCTCAGCAGGTGCTGAATTACCATTGAATGTGCCTTTGGCATATTAGAAAGTTGCTGGTACAGCCTTTTTAGTACGTTGGACATCAATGAGGAAAATATTCCGATGGTCATAGCAGCCTGCCAAGCTTTGCATAACATTTGTGAAGCAAAGGGGGAAAAATTTCCCCACTGGTGGAGCTCTGAGGTGGATCAGCTGGCTGCTTTTTTTCAGTAGCTAGATACTAGGGCAATTAGAGGGGCTCTGCCGGGCGTTATTTGAATCAGGAAGGCTTTGAAGGAGAATTTTGACAATGAGTCCTAGCAATGTGTCTTTATGTGATGCATTCAGCCAGGCAATAATTACTTGCCACCTTGAATGACCCCTGTAATGCTTGCTTCCTGAGATTTAAATGTAATGAGGACATGTTCCTGCCTATAGCCACTATATTTGAATTTTAGCAGCAACTACCATGTGCATGAGACAGATAAAGACTCATTTTGTTTCAAAGACTACACTTTAAAGGATAAAACCCCTTTTCTTTTCTTTTTTTTTGGAAACAGGGGATATGGCAATGAAGTGAGGAGGGCTTTAAACTAGGTTTGACAGGGACAGGTGAGCAAAGCCCACAGATAAGTGGAGAACATGGAGGCCTGGGAGATGGGTCGGAAATAGGAGGGAGCATGGGCTATAATGGCAGAGAGAAAGGAGGGTCAGGGCAAAACTGGGAGACAAGATCAAATCAGTATCTTAGATGCCTATATACAAATTTGAGAAGTATGGGTAATAAGCAGGAAGAACTGGAAGTGCTAATAAATAAATACAACTATGACATTGTTGGCATCACCGAAACTTGGTGGGATAATACATATGATTGGAATGTTGGTATGGATGGGTACAGCTTGCTCAGGAAGGATAGACAGGGGGAAAAGGGAGGTGTTGCCTTATATATTAAAAATGAACACACTTGGACTGAGGTGGAGATCGACATAGGAGACGAAAGTGTTGAGAGTCTCTGAGTTAGGCTAAAAGGGGTAAAAAACAAGGGTGATGTCATGCTAGGAGTCTACTACAGGCCACTGGACTTCAGCTATCCAGATATATGTTGGGAAAATAACACAGCAAGGCACAGACTATCCAATAAATTCTTGGACTGCATTGCAGACAACTTTTTATTTCAGAAGGTTGAAAAAGCTACTAGGGAGGAAGCTGTTCTAGATTTGATTTTAACAAATAGAGAGGAAATCGAGAATTTGAAAGGGGAAGGCAGCTTGGGTGAAAGTGATCATGAAATCATAGAGTTCACAATTCTAAGGAAGGGTAGAAGGGAGTACAGCAAAATAGAGACAATGGATTTCAGGAAGGTGGACTTTGGTAAGCTCAAATTGCTGATAGGTAAGGTCCCATGGGAATCAAGACTGAGGGGAAAAACAACCAAGGAGAGTTGGCAGTTTTGCAAAGGGACACTATTAAGGGCCCAAAAGCAAGCTATTCTGCTGGGTAGGAAAGATAGAAAATGTGACAAAAGACCACCTTGGCTTAACCATGAGATCTTGCATGATCTAAAAAATAAAAAGGAGTCATATAAAAAAATGGAAACTAGGACAAATTACAAAGGATGAATACAGACAAACAACACAGGAATGCAGGGGCAAGATTAGAAAGGCAAAGGCACAAAATGAGCTCAAACTAGCTACAGGAATAAAGGGAAACAAGAAGACTTTTTATCAATACATTAGAAGCAAGAGGAAGACCAAGGACAGGGTAGGCCCACTGCTCAGTGAGGAGGGAGAAACAGTAACAGGAAACTTGGAAATGGCAGAGATGCTTAATGACTTCTTTGTTTCGGTCTTCACTGAGAAGTCTGAAGGAATGCCAAACATAGTGAATACTAATGTAGTGCCCATATTTAAAAAAGGGAAGAAGGAAGATCCAGGGAACTACAGGCCAGTCAGTCTCACCTCAGTCCCTGGAAAAATCATGGAACAGGTCCTCAAGGAATCAATCCTGAACCACTTAAAGGAGGGGGAAGTGATCAGGAACAGTCAGCATGGATTCACCAAGGGCAAGTCATGCCTGACTAACCTAATTGCCTTCTATGATGAGATAACCGGCTCTGTGGATGAGGGGAAAGCAGTGGATGTACTATTTCTGGACTTTAGCAAAGCTTTTGATACAGTCTCCCACAGTATTCTTGCCAGCAAGTTAAAGAAGTATGGGCTGGATGAATGGATGGTAAGGTGGATAGAAAACTGGCTAGATGGTCGGGCTCAACGGGTAGTGATCAATGGTTCCATGTCTAGTTGGCAGCCGGTATCAAGTGGAGTGCCCCAAGGGTCGGTGCTGGGGCCGGTTTTATTCAATATCTTCATTAACGATCTGGAGGATGGTGTGGACTGCACCCTTAGCAAGTTTGCAGATGACACTAAACTGGGAGGAGTGGTTGATACGCTGGAGGGTAGGGATAGGATACAGAGGGACCTAGACAAATTAGAGGATTGGGCCAAAAGAAATATGATGAGGTTCAACAAGGACAAGTGCAGAGTCCTGCACTTAGGACGGAAGAATCCCATGCATTGTTACAGACTAGGGACCAAATGGCTGGGCAGCAGTTCTGCAGAAAAGGACCTAGGGGTTACGGTGGACAAAAAGCTGAATATGAGTCAACAGTGTGCCCTTGTTGCCAAGAAGGCTAATGGCATTTTGGGTTGTATAAGTAGGGGCATTTCCAGCAGATCGAGGGATGTGATCATTCCCCTCTACTCAGCACTGGTGAGGCCTCATTTGGAGTACTGTGTCCAGTTTTGGGCCCCACACTACAAGAAGGATGTGGATAAATTGGAGAGAGTCCAGTGGAGGGCAACAAAAATGATTAGGGGGCTGGAGCACATGACTTATGAGGAGAGGCTGAGGGAACTGGGATTGTTTAGTCTGCAGAAGAGAAGAATGAGGGGGGATTTGATAGCTGCTTTCAACTACCTGAAAGGGGGTTCCAAAGAGGATGGATCTAGACTGTTCTCAGTGGTAGAAGATGACAGAACAAGGAGTAATGGTCTCAAGTTGCAGAGGGGGAGGTTTAGGTTGGACATTAGGAAAAACTTTTTCACTAGTAGGGTGGTGAAGAACTGGAATGGGTTACCTAGGGAGGTAGTGGAATCTCCTTCCTTAGAGGTTTTTAAGGTCAGGCTTGAAAAAGCCCTGGCTGGGATGATTTAGTTGGGTTTGGTCCTGCTTTGAGCAGGGGGTTGGACTAGATGACCTCCTGAGGTCCCTTCCAACCCTGAGATTCTATGATTCTATGATTCTATGATGGGAAGGGGGTAGGTTTAGAAGATAAAAAAAAAACAAGTTAAAAATCACTTAGAAAAGTTAGATGCCTGCAAGTCACCAGGGCCTGATGAAATGCATCCTAGAACACTCAAGGAGCTAATAGCTATTATCTTTGGAAAATCATGGGAGACAGGAGAGATTCCAGAAGACTGAAAAAGGACAAATATAGTGCCCATATATAAAAAGGGAAATAAAAATAACCCAGGAAACTACAGACAAGTTAGTTTAACTTCAGTGCCTGGGAAGATAATGGAGCAAATAATTAAGGAAATCATCTGCAAACACTTGTAAGATGGTAAGGTGATAGAGAATAGCCAGCATGGATTTGTAAAGAACAAATCTGAAAGCTTTCTTTGATAGGATAATGAGTTTATTTATATTTATAATTGGAGATATACCAATCTCCTAGCACTGGAAGGGACCTTGAGGTCATAAAGTCCACCCCCCTGCCTTCACTAGCAGGACCAATTTTTTTGCCCCAGATCTAAGTAGCCTCCTCAAGGATTGAACTCACAACCCAGGATTTAACAGGGCAATGCTCAAACCACTGAGCTATTCCTTGTGGATAAGGGAGAAGTGGTGGGTGTGGTAAACCTAGTCTTTAGTAAGGCATTTGATACGGTCTTGCATGATATTCTTATCAATAAACTAGGCAAATACAACTTAGATGTGGCTACTATAAGGTGGGTGCATAACTGGCTGGATAACCGTACTCAGAGAGTAGTTATTAATGGTTCCCAATCCTGATGGAAAGGTAGAAAAGTGGGGTTCTGCAGGGGTCTGTTTTGGGACCGGCTCTGTTCAATATCATCATCAATGACTTAGATATTGGCATAGAAAGCAGGCTTATTAAGTTTGCAGATGATATCAAACTGGGAGGGATTGCAACTGCTTTGGAGGATAGGGTCATAATTCAAAATGATCTGGACAAATTGGAGAAATGGTCTGAGGTAAACAGGATGAAATTTAATAAAGACAAATGCAAAGTGCTCCACTTAGGAAGGAACAATCAGTTTCACACATGCAGAATGGGAAGAGACTATCTAGGAAGAAGTATGGCAGAAAGGGATCTTGGGGTTATAGTGGACCACAAGCTAAATATGAGTCAACAGTGTGATGCTGTTGCAAAAAAAGCAAACGTGATTCTGGGATGCATTAACAGGTGTGTTGAGAACAAGACACGAGAAGTCATTTTTCCACTCCGCTCTGCGCTGGTTAGGCCTCAACTGGAGTATTGTATCCAGTTCTGGGCACCACATTTCAAGAAAGATATGGAGAAATTGGAGAGTGTCCAGAGAAGAGCAACAAGAATGATTAAAGGTCTTGAGAACATGACCTACGAAGGAAGGCTGAAATAGTTGGGTTTGTTTAGTTTGGGAAAGAGAAGACTGAGAGGGGACATGATAGCAGTTTTCAGGTATCTAAAAGGGTATCATAAGGAGGAGGGAGAAAACTTGTTCATCTTAGCCTCTAAGGATAGAACAAGAAGCAATGGGCTTAAATTGCAGCAAGAGAGGTTTAGGTTGGACATTAGGAAAAAGTTCCTAACTGTCAGGGTAGTTAAACACTGGAATAAATTGCCTAAGGAGGTTGTGGAATCTCCATCTCTGGAGATATTTAAGAGTAGGTTAGATAAATGTCTATCAGGGATGGTCTAGACAGTATTTGGTCCTGCAATGAGGACAGGGAACTCGACTCTATGACCTCTCGAGGTCCCTTCCAATCTATGAATCTATGAAGAACAGCCTCTTGTTTAAGGCTCTCAAAGCTGTGTTTAACTCCAGCTTTCATCATGCAACTAGTCTCTAGGGGTGGAGTGCAAGGGGTACTGTAATGGAACAGGCATAGGCACGGAATGTGTTGGGGGAGTTTGAGAAAGGTATGGAACGGTGTTGTGTATTGGCTGCAGGAGAAGTCATGCATGGATGTGCTCAGATTGCAGTGCTCTGAGGGACTTGAGGATCTCTGTCTGGCCCTTCAGCAGCTTTATCATCTGCTTCTGTCCATCTATCATCTGCTCCTGCCCCTGTCTCCTTTCCAGGCTATCCAGCCTGAGTTTTTTATGCTCTTGTTTTGCTATATGCTGTATCTGTTGACTGCAGCACTTCTCAAAACCATATCCTCCTTACTCCTCCTGGTTTGCCCACTTATCTGATGGAGGTGCTACGCTGATTTGTAAGAGTTTGTTCTCAAGAGCACATCTGAAGAAGCCAAAGAAACAATGAACACAGACAGTATTGTGAGTGCACTCAAAGCTGTTAATCACAAAAGTCACATTTCTCACTGTCCTTTAGCTAGTGCACAGCTCATTGAGAGTCCCAAATATGGTCAGTTTGGCGGGGGGAGGGGATTTGGAAGGAGGAATGGACAAGAAGGGACAAAGGGTCTGGGTGGTTTGCAACGAGAGTCAGTCAGTACATGCGCCTAGGGAGAGTAATCTGAATACTGACACCCTTTTCCATGGGCTGGGGTTATCAAACCCGATATCTCACTCGTGAGGGTAACCCAGGATGCAAGGATGTATCTCCTGCATGCATGGAGTTTCAGACTTGGTCCGTATGCTGCTTGCCTGTATGTCGCTTTGGTCCCTATAGAAATAATTGCCAGTAGGCATAGCAAAGTTTCCTACAACAGGGTGAGAAACAAAACAGCTCTGCAAAGGAAGCTTCGGCAGAGGATTGCAAAGTACCTACATGAAAGTTTCCTAGAGATCTCTATGGAGAATTCCTGGGATATCCCACTGTACATTAACAAACTTTTCTGCTGGGGATCCACTGCATAGCTGCATATTTCTATCCCTTATCCCTTCTCTACCATATAACAAAGTAAATGAGACCTCAATCTCCTATCACTGTACAGTACCAAAGCAAAATGTATGCTTACCAGATCTTGCCTCTCCTGATTCATGTGTGCCAGAGCCAGTGTGCTGGGACTGACTCACTAGACCCCTCCAGAGTCAAAAGAGGTGCTTGCTTGCCACCGGATAACCCTCCAACATCCTCCTCCAACCCCAATTCCTCATCCACCACTTTGTTCTCGAGGTTGACTCCTCTGGCTGCTGCTTCCAGTCCCCCTGAAATATCTGCAGGGATTTTGGCGGTGACAGTGGGTCACCATCACAGATGACATGCAGCTCCTTGTACAAGTGGCATGTCTTTGGTGATGCACCAGACCAACAATTGGCCTTCCTTGCCTTTTGGTATGCCTGCCTCAGCTCCTTGATCTTAGCACGGCACTGCTGTGAGTCCCTTTTGTGTCCCTTCTCCTGCATGCCACATGCAATCTGCTCATAGATATCAACGTTCCTACAGCTTGAGCGATGTTGTGACTGCACTGCTCTTCTCTCCACAGACCCAGCAGATCCAACAGCTCCGGTGTACTCCATACAGGAGCACGTCTGTTGCGGAAAGCCAGCATGGTCAGCTGGGAAGATGCTGTGTGAACTGTCCACACTGAGAAAACAGGAAGAGGATTTCAAAAATTTCTGGGCCTTTAAACCATGGAAGGCTACGTGGCTGCGTACCTGCAGGGCAGCAGAGTTCAAACTGCTGACCAGACCAATCATGATGGGCATTGTGGGACACCTCCTGGAGGCCAATTAGAGCGAAACAAGCAAGTGCAGTGTCTGCAATGATGCTGCGTTGCTCAAATTATGTCGCAAAAAGCTCTATGCCTCTTGTCAAGGTGGTTTTATTTTGTTGGCGTAGCAGGGGAGTTACATTGGTGGAAGGAGCATTTCAGTGTGTACACCTCCACTCTTTTGTCAACAAAACTCTGTAGTGCAGACAAGGCCATGGTGCCCCTGTCTAAAATCTGGTCCTATGGTATGGAGAAGGGGTGCTGCACAACCATTTGCAGCATAGAAGGCTCAGAGCAGTGTGAAATGGTCCATTCATCTCAATGAGATGTTTTCAACTCAATGAGAACACTCCATTGAGATGAATAAAGCCTAAAATAATAGCTCTGAGATATGTGAACTGCCCCAGTCATTTCAGCGGTCTTCTCACCTCCCTCTCCAGTGAGCCTGGGTCATGCACTGTGTTTTTAGTGCATGCTCCAAGCACACTTGTTCTCAGCTCCCCAGCCAGAGAGACAGGGCCCCCCAAATCCCAGCTCACATGCAGGAGAGGGGCAAAGAGAGGGGGTCAGATTCCCCCCACAGAGAAGTGCTCCCAGTTCCTAGATCATACTTGGGGGGCAAAATCCCTAGTGAGAGAGGAATTGCTATATGTCGTCTCATGTGAGGAGAGGCAAGAAGAGGAGCCCCAGATCCAGGCTCAAATGGAAGAAGAGGCATAAAGGAAGCTCAGACATCCTTGGCCCCCAGGTCCCTACTCACATGGGGGTCAGGAAGAGGGCCCCCTAGAAAACAAGAAGAGATCCTTCTAAAACAGCTGTATTACTTGGCATATTTCCCAGAAATATACCCCCTCCTCCTTTGCTAGAGGCAGATAGTAGCAACATGCTCTATAATCATTCTCAGATCTTTTCCGGAAGACTGGGTTTGAACTCCTAGTGCATGGTTGCAGATCAAGTCCAATGGTCACTGTATGGCCCTTTAAGCCATTCAGTTAGTGTGGCATCTGCTTCCCTGGAAACCCTCTTGTTTCAACAGAGCCTTGGTCGTGCTGTATATGCACATTTAATTATCTTTGGATCCAACTATGTTCTTAACTTAATCTTGAATAACTTCTTCAATATAACCAATCGCTCCCCACCTGTCCTATAAGGGGGCAATGAGTGCCACGCACTAACTGAAATAAATCCCATGTAATGGAGACCAGTTTGGGGATGATCAGAGCTATAGTTTGAGCTTTGGGTGAGGGCAAAAAAAATAAATAAAAGAATTTTAGATTTTGTAAAATTCTGTCATAGATCCAAGTGCTCCCTGCCGGCCACCCACTAGGACTGTCATAAGGGAATTCAAGCCTCTGGCTTTCCTGGAGTATGTTAAGATTCTAGAGTCTCAGCAGGCTGCAGAACTGATTCTTCCTTTTGTCTTCCTGCCACATTTCCTGGACACTAACTCTGAGTCATGCAGTAGTTGTGAAGCAGTCAACATGCACACATACACTTTATGCATTATGTTCTTTTATACTTAATCACATAAAGCACTGGAAAGTACACATCATACAAAACAATAAATATCTGAAATCATAATACCACTCACTTTCTATCTTACCCTTCCCTTATGAATCCTTGTAGAACCATCTGGGCCCAGGTAGGCAGGGTATCCTGTCCCCAGGCAGGCTGTTGAATCCTATCTCGTCTCTGTTCCCCTACTGAGACCCTTATCCAGTTTCCGTGATCTTGCTGTCTCCTGCCCTATGCTTCCTCTTTCTGTCTCCCCCATGTTCCTGAGTGTTTCTTTATTTAAATCCCTCCCAGTCACCAGGCCTCATTTGTTCTACTCCTGGTAAGTTTTCATGGCTTTTATCTTCTCCCCTTACTTCAGAGGAGTCAGCTAAACTGGTTTTCTAAGGAAGCAGCTCACCCATCATTCCCAAATGTTTGTGCCTGAATAGGGTTATTAAATCCTAAACACTTTCTGTTTTAACTCTCTGGTGCATATCTGCGACAGGGCATGTCAGCAATTGTGGATCCATATACAAATAGGCACAGATGATATAGCAATCTTTCAACTGAACAATATAAATCAAAATTCGTTAATTGCACAGATATAGTCCCAAATTGTCACATTTCTCCCTTATCAAAAAACAAACAAATAAAAAAGAGAGCAGGAGTACTTGACCATTATTCCAGGGATGTTCTGCCTCTCCATGAAGCATCTGCTGTTGATACTTCTTGATTCAAATTTAATACATTAAGTCATTAAACAATTCCAGTGATGATATCAAAATCGCGTTTCTTGAAAACTTTATAGGTCAGCTCCTATACACATCCTTCCCCTTTATCCTGTGGAAGAGGTAAGTAGGTAAACATGTAGTGGCAAATAAAATATGCAGCAGGGGCTATATCTATATTTAAATTACCTCAGATTTCGACCACTAGCACTATCCAAAACCTACAGGAGGCATAGGAAATTTCAAGATAATCCGAGTGAGTATGCACATTTACAAGAGATAACCTTTAAACAGCAAGTTCTTGTCAACCTTAATATAGCCAGGGCCGGCTCCAGGGGTTTTGCAGCCCCAAGGAGCCAAAACAAAACAAACAAACAACAAAAAAAGCCGCGATCGCGATCTGCGGCAATTCAGCGGGAGGTCCTTCGCTCCCAGCGGGAGTGAGGGACCCTCCGCCGAATTGCCGCCGGATACCTGAAAGTGCCGCCCCGCTCCAGAGTTGCCGCCTCAAGCACCTGCTTGATAAGCTGGTGCCTGGAGCCAGCCCTGAATATAGCAGAACTAGCACTCCTCAATAAATTCATCTATGGCTTTTCTATAGCACTCATCACTATAGTGTCTCAGTGCCTCACAAAAGTAATGTATCTTCACAACATTCCTATGGGATGAAGGGGTCGTATTTCCCCTGTTTTACTAATGAGGAACAGAGGCACAGAGAGATTAAAGTCAAAATGTGTCCACTAATTTGGGGTGCCCAATTTGAGATGCCTAGGACATGATTTTTCCTTCTTTCTAGAAGAACCAGTCCTGAGCTGATTAGAACACCATGGGCTAAACTAGCTCTCATTTCAAAAGAGTTTGCTCTAAATATATTAGAGAGACCAAACTATACTGCAGCTGGTCTAGAATTCAGGTAAATGCTAAATCTGAACTAAGGATAGAAGGAATGGATCATTTTGTATAAGGCTCATCCTTTCTGAAAAGAAGAAGGGAAAGAGAATTATTTTCTGCCAACCCTCACAACTAGCTGTTTCTAGGGAGGGAGGAAGGGAGGGAGGAGGAATCACTGGGAAGGAATGCAGCCACTGTAAATACGGGACAATTATTAATACAAAATGGAATCAATTGTGCAGATTTGTTACTGAACTAGATAAAGTGGAGTTTCAGCAAGTCAGTTTTCAGCAAAACTTGATAGCATGCAATTCACTTTCAGTTCATCTTAAATTGGCCACCAAAATAAAATTAAAATATTTGACATAGGACTACATTTAGTGGGCTTTCAGCATGTCATAACAAAACATCACCAAAATTTTAGACTTTTGACACAAATGAATGATTCATTTGCTCTTTATTATCTTATATATTATTTTAAAATATTCTGTCTTCTAGAGACAAATTTTCAGCACACTCAGTACAACTGATGTACCAGGCATATTTAGCTTGAGTTATTATTCATGATGTTACAGGCAGTTTCACCTGTTTTCACTGGAAAACAGAGATGGCCATTTGTTGGAACCAGGGATTGACAACAATGAAGTGGAAGAGACAGAGTACCATTGACAATAGAAAAGCAGCATTACAGCACGTAGCATTAACTAGAAACAGAACAGTACTTTATTGAAACAGTATTTATTACTTCTGCTGGTAAAATGAGGATAATAAGCCTTACACTCCCATCACAGACTGGTGGGTGGATTAATTATTTTATGAAAAATGTTTTGAAGATGTAAAGTTGTAAACACACAACAAGTTTTATTATTACTATTTGGAAGGTTGGAAAATAACACTCATCTGAGGTGCTAGAATTGCTGGACTGGTGCCAAAAAAAGAAATGCTAGTTCAAAGGGCCAGTGATTTATCTGAAACCCAATATCTCAAACTATTGCAAATTTAAATGAATTATATGTATTAATATACACCATGCAATGGTGTAAGCATTACCTTCAATGAGAGTGTTGCAATGCCTGGAGTAACTGTGCTTCTGACCCTTCATCACTTCCTTGAGGACAACCCCATTCAGGTCTCCGGACTCTAGCCGTCACCTTTCTTGTAGTGGGAACCTGCATTCCTCTCCCTCCTGATTGGGAATTTAGGCTTCAATTCTTCTTGCAACTCATTGTGATCAACTTAGTCTGAGTTCAGTTCAGCGCTTGATGTCCTAATCTCTCCTAGGGACTGTGGCAGGGCTAACCAGCAGCCAGCCAGCCTTCATAAAGCACGTTATTTATCTAGAATAAAAGTATTACAGAAAAAAATATCTCTTGAAAACAATAAACTGCTTACCAGGTGTCACACACCTTCCACATAGATCCTGGAAGTTCTCAAGATCCTTCAGACTCCTTTAACACAGTTTGTCCCAATTGGTCATAGTGTCATGGCATTTCTTAGACCAATGCGGGGGTACCTGTCATTTATATCATGCTGCCCCCTTTATATGATTCTCAGTTTTTTGTTTACTGCCATCTTGAATCTGGTCATCTTGAATCTCCCTAGGGGTGGTGCTACAGACTTTTTCTTACCTGTCTAGTGATTTGTATTCATTACCCCCTACCAATGTTAGTTCCTGATAGTTTATTCATGCTTAGTGACTGCCCTTCAGTCAGGGGAAACTGCGTCACACAGACTTTCATAAAAATAAGTCCAAAGCTTCCAAGTTTTCTACAGACTGGTATTAGATATTATCATAAAAAGACAACATTTTTATTATTGTATAGTTTATGGTTTTAGATTAGTTTATGGGTTTAGATATGGTTTAGATATGGTTTTAGGTTAATATGCCCTATTAACATGTCTCATGTAAAACTAAATCTAACATAACGAAACACACAATTGAAGTTCCTCTTTTTACAGACCAAAAGAAAAGGGTCTTCCTCTAAAGCATCCACAAACCACCTATCCAATCACACTGTTCCCCAGCTAATGCCTGGGGGGGGAAAAAAGATGTGAACCATGCCCTAAAGTTCAACAAACCTGGGATCTGACAGCAAAGCAGGGGAATTAAATTCCAGAATTGCAGCCCCTCAGATGAGAGTGCTTTGTCACCAGATCCATAGTGATTCATAGCTCGAGCACCTTAGCTAAACTCAGATGCTGCAGCAGCACCTGGGTGCAGTGGAGGGGGGAGTGGGAGAGGTGAATTTATGTACAAGTTATTTGCATTTTGAGAATCATTCCATCTCTAAAACAGTTTTACTGGACAGGGAGCCTATAAAAAAACTTCCTGTCAGTGCTCAGGGTCTCTATACAGTAGTTATCTTACCTACCAAGTGGTATATGCTTTGAAGGATTTCATAAAATGAAGACGGCATTAGAAGGAGGACAGGTAGCGGATTCTCTATTCCTGTCTTGGGATGATAAGAAACCATGTGCCTGAAGGCACAGGATGAAGATTATTTGAGTATTCCTTTTTGCTGCACCTTGCTTGGTACAATCTCCCACCATTTATGCAACAGATGCCATCATTTCTTCAATCAAGTCTCTTGTTACCACACACTTCCTGCAACAACCTATCAGAGATAATCTGCCATAGACAACCTTTCAAAAATTATTTGCCATAGAAATCAATCTGTAAAATATAGTGCACTACAAAAATGAATTGTTTTGCCATGGGATCTTCATATAGTCAACTGTTAACTTAAATAGTTAGCTGTTTATTTCAAGAAGAAGAAGAACTGCAAGTGATCTACAAAGTAGATTATATTCATTCCTTAGTATTCTATAGCCAAAATGCCCAACCTCACCTTCTATCTCTGCAAGATAGAAGGTGAGGTTGGGCATTTTGGGCTATAGAATACTAAGGAATGAATATAATGCAAGGCTGCAGCACATGACTAGATAGGGCCAGTGAAGAGGCTTTATGTGTATGTAATGCATTTGGAGCCCTTGAAGCTGTAAGAGAGATATCATGGAGGCACAATTGTTGCAATGATAACAGGAGAAATGGGGATAAACTGGCAAATACTGATGGTCGTCCCAAATGTGGCAATTTTCCATGTCCACGTGATAGGAGTGCTGAAATAGGGCTTTATAATGGAAGCTATTTGAAACCTTAGCTATGGAAAGGCTACCGCCTCTCCATAACTTTACAAATAAAATATACATAAAAACAAGTCAAATAAAATAGTTTTGAAGCAAAAAGAAAAAACTAATCATGTTTAAAAGTCACAACTGACATCTGGTTTAAAATGTTCAAAAAGGGAGGAAATTCAATTCAGATATTGCTTGAGTTAATATGACATATATATATTCAGAAATTATTGTCATGGTCAGGGAAATGTGAAGGTCTTCAAAGAATAGCCTGGTGTCAAGTATCAGAGGGGTAGCCGTGTTAGTCTGGATCTGTAAAAGCAACAAAGAATCCTGTGGCACCTTATAGACTAACAGACGTTTTGCAGCATGAGCTTTCGTGGGTGAATACCCACTTCTTCGGATGCAAGTCACTTGCATCCGAAGAAGTGGGTATTCACCCACGAAAGCTCATGCTGCAAAACGTCTGTTAGTCTATAAGGTGCCACAGGATTCTTTGTTGCTTTTAAAGAATAGCCTGTTCTCATAACTGCATGCAATTATCACGGTTGTTTCTCTGGTTCTTCACAGTGGGTGGTTTTCTCCATTTTTGCTATGAGTATAACATTGGATAGCTGTTCATCATAAGATTTTCAGCTTTTCAATGTCTGAAAGTCATGTTCTACCACCTTCTTCATCTCATGGGATGATAAAACACATAACGGAGCTGGTAGCAATACACATAACTCAATGGATATTCTCAGTATAGTGCCAAAATCAAGCTAGATTTTCTCAAATGTCCTACCTACTGGTTAAAATTCTGATGCAAACCCCAAATGTAAGGGCAAGCAGGGAAAACTACTGAATGTTGACCTCTTCAACATTTGTTAGATTCCATTAAGCCAAATGAAATCTGAATGTTGTCCAACAATTCTATTTACAATACTGGTAAGATAGATAGACATATCATATGGGCAAGATAGATGTAACTTTGGTATTATTTTTATTGATTCCCAGTCTTCTTGAGTGATGATACCTTTTAAATTGGTAGTCCATTTTCTTCTGACCGGAACAAGAACATCCTCTTTCCCTGAAATCTGTTTTTAATGAGTATCACTGATTCTTGCCTGCATATTTATACCTACCTCTGGAAATTTCCACCACATGTGTCTGATGAAGTGGGTATTCACCCACAAAAGCTCGTGCTCCAATACTTCTGTTAGTCTATAAGGTGCCACAGGATTCTTTGTCGCTTTTCACCTAAGGTTGTCACATAGCAATTCTCTCACCTGCTGTCTCTGATTGGCCCCTATGAGATTGGGGTTTGGGAGGGGTGTAGAAGCAGAGAGGCAAAGAGGAACTATAGGACAGAATAAGTGGATCTCATGCACACTGCAGTTCCAAGCTGAAACTGAAGCAAGGAAGCAGAGAGCTTTTCACCTGCAAACCTGATTTTCCTTTTTCCTCTCCCTATGCTGGTATTCAGTGTGCTTCTTCTCTGCTCTCACAACAGAAATAGCATCTTTTCTCCCTTCTCCTGGTGTAACTCCTTCTGATAAGTGTGAGGGGAAGAGGCAGAGAAGGGAAGCCATCAGGGAAGTAGGGGAAGTGGGAAGAAGAAAGTAAAACCAGGGGAGGGATCCAGAGAGAGAGAAAAGAGTGAAATTAATGACAGAATAGTTAAGGAGTGGGGAAGGAGAAAAAAAGGAAGGGGGCATTAGGGAGAGAGTGAAGGACAGAAAGAAAAAAGTGAGAAGACAAGAGGGATAGGTGAAAGGGAAGGAGCTTAGGGAAAGGGAAAAATAAGAGTGATGTGGAGGAAAGAAAACTAAGAACAGAAGGAAATGAAGGAGAGAAATAAAAAATGTGGGGAGGGATCAAGAAGAGTGAGACCTGAGGGAGAGGAAGATAAAGGTAGGGAATACATCGGAGAAGAGTTCTGCCACTACAGCTCCTACTTTGTTTCGAGCCAGTGGGAAATCATCCAAAAGAAGAACACACTCCTAAAATACATCTATTTTTCACTGCTGGCTGGCTGCAAAATTTCCCTGAAAACTCCAGTCTCAGTTATTTTCACTTTCATGCACTGTCATTCTCATTACTTACTCCTTTGGAGCCACAAAGTGAAACTTCAAAAAAGTCATCAGCCTCACAGCATTTTACATTGATCCACAAATATATGCCAGGCCTTGAGAAATGTGACAAAAAATATCAGCAGAAATTGGGCAGGTGGGTACCTGGGGACAGTATTGCTGAAACATCACTTTGAGAGCAGAAAAACCAACTCCTGTGGTCAAATACACCACTGCCAAGTTTAGGTAATTAACAAGAGTTTTAGAGTCTTGTATCATCTAAGTTTTATGTATTCCTATTCTTCTCAGTTTACTATCACTCCGCTGTAACAGAAGCACACTGGAAATCAAATAATTTCCCTGATAAATGAAAGCATATAATGAAGGGTCCCTGAAAAATTGCTTTTGCAGTCAACAATCAAAAAGGGAAAAAGTAACAGAAAATGTAACTTTAGTGTCACCTAGAATTTTAAGACATCACATTCTGTTATGTCATATTATTTTGGTCAAGCTTTCAGTTAGCCCTTAAACTGTGCAAGCAGACTTTGCCTCTGTTCTGAGTGCATTCAGATGAATAATTATATGCACAATTCCCATTTACAAGCACAACTGTTGCTTTCTATTTGCAAATTATCAATTTTGCATGCATAAAATGGGGGTAGTCACAGATTTAATGGGAGAAACTGAAGTTCAGCTAAAAACTTAGATTATGATATCTTCTTTGAATCAAGATAGGTCAAATTCATCCCTGGTGTACTGAACTATTTACAGAATAAAGTTTCTATCCCCCTCAAACACGCCCCCCTCCAAAAAAATCCCATTTTCCACAGAAACACTCATTAGAGATTTGATATTCAGCATGCAAATCCTTCAGTGCACAATAAGGTGTGTGAATACTGCATACAAAATGGTCAGAAGGCAAGATCCTAGAAACACCCCCTGTAAGAATTCAGAATATTCCTAGTTGCATTTGATTTTCAGAAGAATTAAGGAGAATTTAAGAAAGCACTCTCAAGAAAATTAAACCTTCAGGTATTGAGTTCATTGCTTGATGTAAAACACACAACTTAGCCTCCATTGCTCTAATCCTCTTGATTTCATTGCGGGTATGCTTCATTGTGGTGCTAACATTTCAGAAATGAAGGCAGGATACAACAGCTTGTTTTTTTCTCTATTGACTCTCTCCTCATTCTGGTTTATATCACACACAGATGTTGAAGGGCTCATCCTTGCTCTCTTAGAAAACTTGGTGCACCCAGAAAAACAGCTGCCATGGCTGGTTTTAAAGGGAAGCCTGTGAATTATTAGCAGTTATGCACATTGGTAAGACATATGTTCATCTTAAAAGACAGAGTCCAATCATCCTGGGCTCTATCTTCTCCCCCCCCCCCGAACCCGCACCCCCTGCTGCCCCAGCCCTGGGCTCCACCCCACCAATGCTGACTCCGCCCACTCCCCTCTCACCTCCAGCCGGTCTGACACAGGCAGAGTCGGGGTAAGCAGCGGCGCTCCTGGGCTGCACCTCAGCCCAGGGTCCTTCCAGCCAGGGCTTCTGCTTCCAGGACCAGCTGGGACCTGGGAGGGCAGAGCTGGGGACTGCCCCAGCAGGGGGCTGAGGAGCTGGGGCAGGGTAGCCCCAGAGGGAGCGGAGCACCGGAGAGCAGGACGCAGGCCCTGCACAGCAGTGCTCCGCCTTCTATGCCCCGCTGCTGCTGCTGCTTCTGGCGACCCTGCTGCAGTCCCTGGGCAGCTCGGGCCACTTCACCCAGTCCTGGCTGCGGCGCTGGGGAGCAGCCGTCCTGCGGCAACCTGCACACAGCTCTGTGTGCCCCACGGGGCGGCCTCCAGCCTGAGTGTTCCCCACTCAGAGCCTGCCCGGCCCAGCCACAAGGTGCAGGTGCTGCTCCCCCGTGGTGCGAACCGCAGCGGCCACAGTGTACCCACACACAGGACGCACTGCTGCTGACAGGGCCAGCTCTAGGCTTTTTCTGCCTGAAGCACACACACACACACACACACACAAAAAAAGGTGGCCTGAATGCTGCCCCTGAAAATGTGCTGCCCCAAGCATGTGATTGGTTTGCTGGTGCCTAGACCTGGCCCTGCATATTGCCATGTTATAGATAAAAATAGCTAGCACATATTGAATCTATTTCCCCATGTTAAGTATCCTCACACCTTCTTTTTTTTGTCTCCTGCTGATAATAGCTCATCTTAATTAATTAGCCTCTTACAGTTGGTATGGCTACTTTTTCATGTTCTCTGTATGTATATATATCTTCTTACTATATGTTCCGTTCTATGCATCTGAAGAAGTGGGCTGTAGCCCATGAAAGCTTATGCTCAAATAAATTTGTTAGTCTCTAAGGTGCCACAAGCACTCCTGTTCTTTTTGCAGATACAGACTAACACGGCTGCTACTCTGAAACCTAACAAATAATGGTTTCAGATTAACATGAACTCATATATATCTATATCTATATATATCTATATATCTATATATATATATTATTAATTTGTATTAATGTCATTACTAGAGACTTCAATCAAAGATCAGGGTCCCATTGGACAAACACAGAATGAGGCAGTCTATGCTCCAGAGATCTCAGAGTCTAGGATTATGATGGAGGTTATAAGTGGGAGGAAACAAAAGTGGTGATGAGAACAATTTAAAAGAGAAAGGAACACATTATGAATAAAAAGCAGTGGTCTCAGCTGAGTACATGCCACACTGTCCGAAAAATTTAAATTTATTCCCTTAGGGTTAGATCATCAGTATGCAAACTACTCTATAGTAAGGGGCGGTGAATAGCTACACTGTCCCTGGAACAGTTCATCAGGTTGATTATGACTCAGGGAGTCACAATCTCCTTCTCTTTTCATTTATTCTTTGGTGGTGAGGGAGGGTGAAAGAAAAGTGCAGCTTGTACTTAATAATGTTAGTGTTTAAATAGGCAGTATTAGCTCTGTAGTTCACCCAGCAGTGATTGTAAAAAAAATAAATAAAGTTCATACCTTGTTGGTGCTAGCAAGGGTTCAATCCTGCCACCTTTCCTAGGCAAATTTTCCATTCAAATCAACTCTCATTCAGCTCTATTTGAGAGAGACTAGCTGTTTCAAATCTGTTGTTTAGCCCACTAAGCTATCTCCTCTCATTACCCCCTGCAAAAACACCTGCATATGTATAATTTCCCCTTCCCTCCCCACTCAGAGCATTAGGATGAAAATGTTCTAAAAGATTATCCATCACACTGCAGCCTGGTAAGCCAAAGACTGAAGAATAAATTGGTCAGCTCTGAATGGATTCAATTTTCACACACATAGTGGACTTTGATGGGAATTTTGTGTATATAAAGAGATGGTTGGCTTAGTTTGGTTGTTTGGCTAGAACCAGTCTTTGGTATGTTTGATTTAAAACAGCAGCAGTTTGTACCTTTTCCAATGTAAGTTAATACCTTCACAATGTTAAAATAGAGATACTTTTTAAAAAAAATGGTAACTTAAAAACAGACTATGCATAAAAACAATAGAATCCAGCAAAAATTACAGAGGCTTGAACATGGTGAGATCTCACTTTTTTAACATTTTCACTGGACTGAGAATAATTTGAGCCTGTAGCTACTCGAATTAGATATCAGGGCTAGAAAAAAGGTGAGAGGTCCTGTATCCTGTACATATACATTGAAAATGTGTTATGTTCTCAGCGATTTTAAAAAAGAAATGAGATTTCATGGCAACTTTAGAAACCTTAGAGGTTTGTCCCATCGTATTTGACCAATATTTTGTTCCTCACAACTTTGTGCATAGGGGTTGGCTGTTTTTTAGCTATATCTCAAGTTTACTGGGCCTTATTCTGTTTTTCATTGTATAGTATGTTTTGGATTCTTTGGGAGAAAAGGTCTTTTTATAATGGCAAAAAGAATATTATTAATAATGTGTCTCCATTATTTAAAATTGAGATTTTTTTTATAACAAGGTTATATGTTTTTGAAGTAAATTGTAAACTGTTAAAATAGTGAATAGTACATTTTAACCCAACTGTTGAGCTATCAACATTAATTTTTAATACATTAAAATGAACTTTTAATGCATTGAAAGTCCTGGATTTGGAAGAGTGTCAAATCCCCAATATGAGCGTATATGAGGATTTTTAGGTTCAGCCCCAGACATTGGGCTCTGCTTTTGAAAGTACCTGAAGCCAAACTCAACCCACAAAACCTGGCAGTTTTTAAAAAGAAAAATATACAGTTTCAAGTAAATTTTTTTTAAACACTTAAGGTTTATCTCCACTAAGAACAGCTCCTGCAGATATTTCAAAGGCTTCAGAGGGCAAGGCCTTCTCCGCTACATTCCTGGAATTTGCATTATATGTGGGAGCTCCTCTCAGTAGAGAAAAAGCATGGGTTTATAAAAAAGACTACAGCTGCAGGTAACTGTACATGGGTGTTACCAAGATAAAAAGCATGGGCCTGATTCTCCTTTCATGCTGGTATGGATCAAAAATAACTTCACTGAAGTCAATGGAGTAACATCGCTGTAAAAAACGTATAAGACGATAACGAGATCTATATATGGGAAATATCCTCACCTATATTTCCAGTAGCAGGTATGATTATTAAAACTTGGAGAAAAAATTAAAAAATGGTTTTCTTTGTACTCTTTGCTATTTATATTTGCATCTATCCATTTATCACCTTGTTATCTAGGCTTTGGAAGCCAAAAAAAGCAAAACAGTTCTGCACAGTAGTGCGTTTTCTGGCTACCATTCATACTTCACACCATCATGTAGTGGTTATGTAGCCATCTTGAATTACCTGTAATTTAATAGTGGGAGCCATGAGGCCATGAGGGTCTGGGGAGCCATGAGGTTTGTATTGTGACAGATTCTGCACTATATTTACAAGCATATTATTCATAGTAGCATTTAAGTTTCTGCAATAAAATGATCCTGAATCCATCTTAACTTGCAATATGCCACTGCATCAGAAACCTATTTAAGAGCTGTCACTCTGTATTTAGGAGTTTGGGGTGGTTTTTTTTAATTGGAATACTGTAATTACTGTTGAGGTTTTTTGCACAACAAAAAAAGGCATTAAAGTGAGTTAAAATAAGAAAAAAAATCATATACCATATAAGCAATTTTTATCTGCCAATGGCCCAACATAATTATCTGAAAGAACTTTTTGAGCTGCAATTAATTATATGATAACCGGAGGGTTTTTCCTGTCTATAGGGTAATAAACATATTCTGAGTTAAGCAGACTCAGTAGCTGAATACCGAGATGTATTTAACTGAGCATATGGTCAATACTGCAAGAGATCAGCTAGCATGGTGATGAGTTCAGTATAAAAATGTAGCTCGCTACTGAGTTAATGGGAAGTAGTAACATGTTGTTGATATAAGGCAAAAATGTCTAATGATTATATATTTAATTCATATTTGAGTTTAAACAATGTTATTTTTTGACCCAAAGAGAAACTGATGCAGTTTGAAATACCATAAATAAGAATTTCGGAAACCCTGTCTGTGGTTAGCATATGGATGGCGAAATCAGAGGAAAGCACAATATCGGAAGGCCAAGTAGTTGCATACTTTGAAATCCCAGAAAGTTCCTATGCATTTAGTAAATGTAAAGTATGCTCCAATGGACTGACAATTCTATAGGAGAGTAGCATGTATGTGTCAAGACTTTTTTGTGTGTGGGTGGTGGTGGTGGTGGAGGGAGGTCCTACTGTACTGTCATTCTAATGTGTGGTTTTTTTAAAAAAATATGAGATTGAAAACTTTCAGAGAAAGTGGGGAAAGAAAGATTAAGCTGGGGAAGGGGGACAGGTAGACTCTTTTTTTGTTTTGGTTGCCTAGACCAAATCATTGAGAGAAATGGGAAAAGGAAATAAAAGAATGAGATAACTTATTGTAGCAGTTAGGGGAATTGAAACACCTACTCCATATGAGGAAACAGTAGTAATTTAAAATTCTCCTTCAAGAGTTTTGTTCAAAGTACAATGTTTCTGCTATTCTCCACTTTTCACCTGCAGCATGAGACTAAAAATAACTTTTTATAATAGCTATAATGCTACCAAAGTCAAGGGAAAAAAAGGAAACCACGTTCACTAAAAAGAAACTAATAATCAACATTTTTTCCTAAAAAAAGTAAGCCACTTTTTAAACTCGGTGCTCAGAAAACTAAGTTACTTATTTAGGTGCCTGTCTTTAGGCACAATGTTTGACAATTTTGGCTTAAGTTGCAGGAATCCTGCCAAATGGGAGCCTGCTCCAAGTGTGAATGTCAGGGGATGAAATTCACACAAATGTGAGTGATGGTGGAAGTCTCTTTGAAAATATTAAACCCTGCAATAGCCTTGCTCAGGGGAGGGTTTTGCAGAGACTAACCAAACAGATCACTGGCTTCCCTAGCAGCCAGCATGGATAAAAGTCCAAAGGGCCAGCACCCAGAAATAATAGACATGGGATTTTGCTGATAGATCTCAGGCCTATGAGAAAAGGGAAAACTTTAAATCTTAATAGACTGAGATCCTTCTTTGATACCTTCTGTTCCTTTTGCATGGGGAAGAGTGATAGGATTCAGCAGAGGAGCTGAATCCTAGGGGTAAGTAGTGAAGTTCCTACCCTGAGTCATGGGCTAGATGATAGGAGCCCTCCTCCTTTCCACTGTCTTCCTGTGCCTATTTGTGGGCTCTGGCTAATGGCTTAATTAGGGCTTGTCTACACTGGCAACTAACAGCGCTGCAACTTTCTCGCTCAGGAGTGTGAAAAAACACCCCCCTGAGCACAGCAAGTCACAGCGCTGTAAAGTGCCAGTGTAAACAGTGCCCCAGCACTGGGAGATACCCCCTTATTGCGCCATGACCATGCAGCAGCGCTTTAACGTTGCCAGTGTAGACTAGCCCTTAGCCTTTCTCCCTTGTCCCACCCACAACTTAGGCACAGCTCTGCTCAGTCAGCTCCATTCTACCTTGCCTGATTGAAGCTGCTGTGAACAAAGTGCTGACTCAGCCTTTCATACCTAGCGCTCTGTCACAGAGCCCTTAACCTCACACTGGACCCACTTCAATGCTGGTACGGGGAGATGGAGGAGATAGCACCCCTCTCTGATATTAAGTTTAAAAAAGTTGTGGCCTGCTACCTAAAGACTATCCCTGTGTCTATCCTCATTCTCTTGCATGTCCTAACCAATAGGCCTAAACTGGAATAGTGACTGAGAAGGCCATACATGAGGACTAGTGGGAAGGAGGAAGTTCTGGCCTCTCAGTACAGCAGATACCTCTGAATAAATCTCCATTATTCAAGCCTTGTGGAAGGAGGGGGGAAGTTCAAAGTGATTCAGCAAAATTTCAGCCAAAATATACCAAACATTTCTTGATTCCTGGAAGGAGATTTTAATCTTTTCTCTGGACATATATATTGCATTGCGCTTGCAGACTGTAGATTTCACTTGATTATATGTATTACAAGATTCAATCAAATCTTAGTATGTTCCAAAAGATTCCTCAGTAGCTCAAAGGTTTCTGGAATAGGATGTTCCTGCAGTGGCCCAGGGGAGGATTTTGTAATACTCACAGTCCTAATTACCCGCAAAACACTGTATGTAGCAAAAACATCTTGAAAGCTTCCTTCGAAGTAAAGGTTTATTTATTTCCCTTCATTCTACAGTGTGGCAACTTTCATTTGATTTTGATGAAAATGCATTATTTTGTATACGTTTTCAACTGAGAGATTGCAGAGGGATATGCCATGTCAATCTGAAACAGTCATACTGCACTGCATAATTTAATGTGAAAACTGAGGCTTTTGTTATGAGACATTAGTTACAATCCTGGAAACAATCTGGGGGTGGGTTGAAATCACAGGTAGAGTATCCTTTTTTTCTGGTGCAGAAGTCAATGCTAGCCAAACATTTGCTCTCCACATGAATATGTAGCATAGATGATCTTGTACTACAGTATATGCCACAATGAAGAAATGTGTTTGTTACATTGCAGCTACTACAATAAGAGTCCCCTATCAGCATGTTATGCCAAATTCTGTGCTGATTTATGCAAAGTGCTGTCCATTTGGCACCTATTGTGTAAAGGGACATTTCAAGAGATTGAGACTGATCTTAAAATTTGTGACAGGAAGATCTTAATAGGTTCAGATTTAGTTCAACATCCACAAGCTCAGGTGCTGTTTAGTGGTGTCTGGCATTGGGCACCAGCTTCTAGCCTTTCTCATACCCGCATAACCCCGGGGAGATGTGTTGGTTTGAAGCCAGGATTTCCTGATTGTTTATTAAACTGTAACGGTAATTGAACTAAGATGCTTGGCTCTGACTTCAACTGGTCACTGCAGAACGCAGATTCTGCTTTCAAACTTTCACACAAATGTGAAGTTAAGCCAGTGTAATTCTAGGTTTACTGAGCGCACAGTCTAACCCATCATTTATAGTCAGCAAGTATGTGACTAGGACATTGAACAGATTTGGGACATAGATTAATATGTGACTGGGACATAGTTTAGAATTGGGGCCATACCTTTTGAATTTTGGGATTATTTCTGCACAAACACATTCTCCTTCAATTAGTAAAACCTCTTCAGAAGGTCTTTTGGTTACTTCAGTCTTTGTTACTGCTTTTGGCATGCATACCTTTCAGTCACACCCTATTTTGTATGCTTTACATGAAAGAGGCACCACAAGGACAGAATGTGAAATAAGTATACACAGAACATAATTTAGTGACTGATAAGCCCTAAGGGTTGCATCTGTCAAGGTGCATTAGATACTGTAATGTGATGGGACAAACTATGATGTGACTGGCTGGACGTGATATGATATGTCACAGGAAATTAAACAGACAAACAATTAAACTGTAGAAAACAGCTCTAACAGGAAAAACAGCAACTTTCATTTTTCTCAGTTTTATAAAGAAGTGGGGGGGACAGTCACTAGAGAACGCATTTGAGGTCAAGTGAGCTGCTTAAAACTCTGTGGGTAATTGATAAACTGGGTATGTGTGGTGGTGAATTAAGATCATTCAGTTCCTTGAACTATTTGGTCCTAAAATAGCAATTACTCATGGCAAAGGCCCAGTCGCAGTTTTAAAAAATAAAATGTATACACAAGTGAACAATATCTGTTTCACAAGTAAGTTAAGTAAATATTGTATGCACAGCCATGTTTTGCCCCAAGAATCAGAGTATTTAACACGTCTGCAGAATAATATACATTTCAGGAAACCAAGGAATGTGGGCCAGTGCTCTGAAGCATAGGTGCCGACTCCATGGGTGCTCCAGGACTGGTGCACCCACAGAAAAAAATTAGTGGGTGCTTAGCAACATTGGCCCTGAATGAACTATGACTTTAAATTGAGTCTGGATGCTAGCATGAGTGATTTCAAGTGGTCACAAATGTTTTCTTAACTGCTTCTTGACTATTTATTGCCTTTAGTTAGCTATGGTGTCTTATTAAAGGATTTAAGTCTATCTACAATCTTTTAATATAGGATGAGTTTCTTATAAGATGAGGGTCATGCATTTAGATTTCATCACAGAACCTGGACATTCTTCATTTTTGGGCGATCTTTCCTGCTGTGTGATCTGTTTATTTAATGTGGGGATTTTTTCCCCTTTAAAATTGTGGACTATTGATTGTTCCTTTAGCTTTTTGAACATGACACCAATGAAGAAAATAGTCAGCTAAGAGGCCACACAGAATAATTTGGACACTTATTTAAGGGTAGAGAGTAAGCAAAGTAGAGGAGCAGACCACACTAGAACGTTCAGCTGAGATTTTAGCTAGTCCTTCCTTTCTAACCCAGTTTAGCAGTACATCTAAAGATACTTGGTACTGATTGATTACCGCATCTTAAGGTTGGCAGGATATCATCCTTAAAATGGAAGATAAGGGAGTGGCCGTGGTGGGAAACTCAGACATTGTATTCAAATGTTGTTGAAATATAAAAAGTGAAACATCAGCTCCTTCATCTTCCTCCCTGAAACATAGCAAACCCTGGGTTGGAGACTCTGCATTTTTTTCTCTAAGGCACTTTACCTTCACTGTAAAATTACACTATGTTATGCCAGGCTACATGTAAGTGTACAATTCTGAAGATCAGTTTTGGTTTGATAAACCTTAACTTGATCATTTTTAATACTTCCTATGATTTCTTCAAGTTTACAAATCTTCTCCAAAAGTACCTTAAGGTTTTAGTCCCTAGAATTAATAAGATTTGATGATGTAATTATAGTCAACCCTGCTCAATTGGTACAAGTATCTTTAGATGTACTTATAAGAAACTCATCCTATATTAAAAGACTGTAGATATATTTAAAACTCAATTTAAAGCCATAGTTCATTCAGCCCAATGTTGGCCTATATTCTTACATCAATATTTAATATGAACTTGTTTTGATCTTGTTCATGTGCTGCAAAATATTGTGTGATTTAATTTTACTAGCATGAATGCTTATGGAAAGTGATTTTAATCATTTAGAAATGCTTTTGAAAAGTGATTTTTTTTAGATTTGCTTTCTGCAAACGTTCTCACATGAAATCCATATAAAAGAGTTGCACTCCTCCAACTACAGTACAGAAAGCCCCCTGGCTAAACTTGAGTGGCCAGTTATACCTAAGCAACACAACTTATACAAAGAATAACAAAATCCATGAAAATTTAGTGGCGCATTGGAGTTCCAAATAATGAAAAAAATTGAGAAATCAGATTGTGCAAGGAGAAAATGAAGCAGATTTTGTTGAATAAACCATTCATTAGAAAATATTCACTATTTCTAAAACCAATATGTCTGTGCTGCACATCTCCCTCATAATCTACATTTACACAATTCTATTATTTATACATTCAATTTTTACATAAATGTATTTAATTTTAAGCCTTAAGATGAGCAAACATTTTTGCTAACTTAATTGTAAGCATTTGATCACCCTGTACACAGAAGAGAAGGATGACCATTGGGACTGGGGTGGATCACTCATTAAATTCTCCTGTTCTGTGCACTCCCTCTGAAGCATCTGGCACTGGCTGTTGGTGGAAGGCAAGATACTGGGGTACATGGACCATTGGTCTGACCTGATATGGCCGTTCTTGTTCTTTACCCTTTAGTAGACCTTGAGCAAAACAAACTTTTTATGCAAGCATAACCCTCCATCCTGTTCACTGGCCCAGTATGAGGTTGTTCAAGATAGTTGTGCAAAGTCACAAGGTAGGCTTCCCCTTTGGGAAACTGGGCCTGAGGCTCCTTTGTGTGCTCTGTGTTGTGTGTCAGTGTGTGTTCACCTCAGACCAGACCCACTCAGACAAACCACCAGGAACAAGGCTTTATTCTGTAAAGGACATAGAGCAGGATTACAGTCCAGCAGCCTCCTCTCTGCTTGCCTGCTACGTGCTCCCAGCTCAGTCCGGGGGGCAGAAGGTACATCCTGGCAGTAACCAGGATGTTCTCCCAACATGTTGCAGTTTGTAGTCCACAACTTGTAGTTCCCAGGGCTGCTGTTGAAGCACACTGGACCTTGGGCTACACAAGTAAAACTTTTCAAAATATTGAATATGGGAAATATCCATATTAAACTCATACATTTAACCCCAATATAGATTACTTAAAACCAATCCATGGTACGCCCACATCTCGAATACTGTGTACAGATGTGGTCTCCTCACCTCAAAAAAGATATTCTAGCACTAGAAAAGGTTCAGAAAAGGGCAACTAAAATGATTAGGGGTTTAGAGAGGGTCCCATACGAGGAAAGATTAAAGAGGCTAGGACTCTTCAGCTTGGAAAAGAGAAGACTAAGAGGGGATATGATAGAGGTATATAAAATCATGAGTGATGTGGAGAAAGTGGATAAGGAAAAGTTATTTACTTATTCCCATAATACAAAAACTAGGGGTCACCAAATGAAATTAATAGGCAGCAGGTTTAAAACAAATAAAAGGAAGTTCTTCTTCACGCAGCGCAAAGTCAACTTGTGGAACTCCTTACCTGAGGAGCTTGTGAAGGCTAGGACTATAACAGCGTTTAAAAGAGAATTGGATAAATTCATGGTGGCTAAGTCCATAAATGGCTATTAGCTAGGATGGGTAAGAATGGTGGCCCTAGCCTCTGTTCATCAGAGGATGGATATGGATGGCAGGAGAGAGATCACTTGATCATTGCCTGTTAGGTTCACTCCCTCTGGGGCACCTGGCATTGGCCACTGTCGGTAGACAGATACTGGGCTAGATGGACCTTTGGTTTGACCCGGTATGGCCATTCTTATGTTCTTATGTTCTTAATAACTATGGTGTCTATGCTAGAATGTTAAATATAACTTGTTCTCTAAAGCCAAATAAGGAAAATATAAATGGAGAAATAAATGAATCAAATAAAAGCGACTGAAGATTTATTTAGAGTTTGCTTGCTGGATGAAAAAGGGACCATGACATTTAAAGTCACATTTTAGAATTTGTAAAGTAAAATTAATAATAATTATATAAAAGCTGCAATCCATTCTTCAGAGGTTTCAAAAACAATTGTTCCAGATAAAAATTAACAGGGAACCATTGAAAGCCAAACAATTTCCATTTGTTTCTCTAGGTTCTTCCATTTCTTTCTATTGTTCTTTAAAATATATCTGAGCTGTGGAATGCAGAATTGCCATTGTCACATAATCACAGCAACAAATGCCTTGCTTCTCCTGTACCCATCAAATGAATGACTGCAGTATGATACATAGCATTTTCTGAAAGGAAAAATAAGATCTGCCATTACTGCTGACAAATAGGTAGTCTGATCTTCTAACATTTGTTAAAAACAACATTTTATGGCAGCAGTACAACAACTGAGCAAATCCAAACAAACAACTTAAGACAACTGAGATTTGTAAAGCAAACATGGAGACTTCTCACTCAGAAGCTATTGCTGTAACTAATATATCTTCCGACAATGACAATGAGAAGTGGTGTAATTCAAGTTCAAAATGATAATCAGAACATAATGAAAATACATCCTATGAAGACAAGGCCCAAAGCAGCATGAGAATATTTAACAAACCTGACTTTGTAGCCTGATCTATGGATTGTGCATTAATTATATTGATTATTTAAGAATTCCCAGTTATCACTCTGAGGTTTGAAAGGTTCTTGTCCCAAGATCTGGTCCAGTATTATTAAAATTACTGTTTAATTGGGAACCTAAATGTGCAAAGTTGCAACAATCACACTTTAGGAATCCTTCTGTATGTATAATAGTTTGTTAATACATTTAGCAAATTCACTAACGCTTTAAGCCAGCAAGGTAGATAGAGACAATATGGAATGTAAATCTGAACATTCATATACTCATACCATCCCCTGCAGAACAACCTGTTAGCCATCATCTTACCCATCACCATCCTTATCACCACCAGCGGCCATCATCCTGGCCCCTCCAAAGGGCTACATCTCTCTCTCCTCCTGCATACAGGCTGGGACACAACTTTTATAATATGTTACGCTGATGCCACTATGTCTAATGCATATTCAGGAGGGAGTTTGTCCCCTCTTCCTTATTTGTATTTCCTCTCCCTACTAAAGTTGGGGAGCCCTGCTCCTATAGGTTAGTATATTAATGATCCCAACTTATCATATACATCAGTTCATCGCCTTGGCAGACATCTGTAGAAGTTCCTATCCTAAAGGATCCAAGTCCTGGTGTTAACTCATGTTCCTGTGGTTGGCTAGTGTCATTATAGACAGACTTCTCCTAAAACACTCTGTTTCCGGTTCCCCAAAACTTGGGGTGACCATTGGGCCATTTATGCTAACTGTTGAAGCCAATGTCTTACAGGATACAGGCTGTAGGATCCTTTCATTACTGCTGAATAAAATGTGCTAAAGCTAGCTCTATAGGCTATGATTGTCTGAATGAAAGATCACTGACTACAGGACCAACCATGAAATCAGTTATCTGTTGTATGGAGAAAGATTTAGTAAATTAAAATAAAACAAAAAAAAATGAACAAGAGATATTTCAACATCTGCTTAGGCAACCTTTCTGAATCAGGGTCCTAAATACTTCTTTTTTTTTTTTTTTTTTTTTGGTGGAGAGCATGATTTTACTTATTTCTTGACTAAATTCGAAACTGAATGTATTGCATACAATTGTAAACTAGCTCACACTGTATGCTATGTAGGGTAGATGTATGAGAAAATTGTGTTAGTGCTTATTAAACGGTGAATGGAAATTCATATAATATTTCAGACCACATTTGGACAAAGGGCCCCACATTCTTTCCCCCACTCTGGCTGGATTTGCTCAGAAGAGAATCTCCCTGGTGATGAGGGGCTCTCAACTGGCAGACAGGCATGCTGAGCTTAAGAGGGGTGTAATACATATAATTACTATCCAGTAATTCTTAGCTGCAGGATGGTCCCTTGGAGACCATTGCCAGCTTGCATAAGTTAAAGAAAGCAGTCAACAAAGCAGCAGCGATTCAGAGAGCCATAACTGATCCCTGACAACCTGTTTCTCACTCCCCTGTACCAAGCAGATCTCAATACAAGAAAGAATATGGCCCCAATAAATCAATATAAATAATAAATAAGTTAATATAAAATTCTATATTCATATTGAAGTATGATGTAGGTATAGGAAGCTATATGGGAAATTTATCAGCACTGCAGACTTTTAATAGACACTACAGCAGGTGTGCTACTTTTTGAGGGAACATGGAAGAGAATAATTGCCTAGTGGGTCTGTAAGTGAAATATAAAAGGAGATTATTACAGCAGAGATTGTCCCGTGGTGTGTCTGAAAAATCAGTCAGAAAGCTGATATTTTATATGGATTAATACAAGAATTGATATGGAACTGAAATTGGCTAGTGCTGAGTTAATTTTGGTGTAATGTGACAGAGTCAGAATGGAGCTTTAGCCATGCCGTCAGATTGGACGTGATATTTTTGTTGTGGAAAGCTATAAAGCTTTGCAATAGCTGGCATTAGAGCAGATATGAAATTAGTACATAAAAAGAATTGAAAATTGAAAAGATTGAGCTGGCTAGCATGCTGTTATAACAGGAACCAAGAAACAGTCATTTGTGTTTGTTGTAGAAGAAAAGTAAGTTATTTATGATGAAAATAGCTATGAGAGAGAATTTCACTTATATTTGCATAGTTCAGTATAGATTCTTCTTCAGAATGTTGGAGCCATTTAGACGTGTCCCAGATGAGCAATACTACTCACACCAGTATTCCTGGTTCACTGACACACATTAACTAATTAGGGGAGACAGAAGTACGGTCCTGAGCAAGGATTGCATGTTCAGGACCTAAGAGTGATTAATGTTTATCTAGACAAGGTGGGTGAGGTAATATCTTTTATTGGACCAAACTTCTGTTGGTGAGAGAGACAAGCTTCATTCAGGACCTGAAGAAGAGCTCCCTGTAAGCTTGAAAGCTTGTCTCTCTCACCAAAAGAAGTTGGTTCAATTAGAGATATTACCTCACTCAACTTGTCTCTCTAATATCCTAGAACCAACATGGCTACAACACCACTGCATAAAATAATGTTTATCTAGTCAGTTACTGTGCTCAAACAATGAGGTACTAGCTGACAGTGAGCGGAAGAAAATGCTATCCCTGGGAGACTCCAGTTTTTTAATGGATAGTATTAATATCAGTCATTGCAGGGATGGCACTTGGGAATCACAAGTGCTGCTGCTAATGTTCTGTTTGAATGGGAGGGATAATACTAATAGAGCAGTTTGAGGTTTTAAGAGCGGTTACAGAAGCAATCTTTTGTTGTTGTTTTTTTTCTTCATTTCATGTCATCTCCTCCTTTTAAAGGAAAAAGAATTTATAGGGGAAATTTGATTGGATCCAGTTTAGAGAAAAGGGATTACTTAGAAAAAGGAATGAGAGAGAAAAATAGTACTGAAGAAAAGTAAGATGGAGTTCAAGTTTTAGGTATCCGAAAGAAACATGTAACTGGAACATTAGCCAAAGCCTCAATAACAAGGATTGTTTCAAAATAATTTTCAGTTATGAAGGAGGAAAAACTCACTGAGAAAGCTACTGAAATTCATCAGAGCTAGACATCTGCAACAACCAGACAAATTAACCTTTCTTCAATTTTCTGCTGTTGACAAGTATTTTATAGTAATCTCAGGCTAGAAAACTATTTAAAATTGCATGCCTGTCTAGTCTGGTCTTCTACAGAAATAAATACCTTGCCAGCTAAGCAGCAACCAAATCTTCAAAACCTTTTGGTTTTAATGACATCACAGCTAGAACATAAGAACTTTGGGAGTTGAATAATTTGAGGAAGGCACCCTCATATTAGGCTGCATGTTAAAGTATTACTATGATTTAACATAGTATGAAAGTTGTTGAGACAGGTAATTTAATTGAAGTAAGTTAAAAAAGAATGCAATGGAATGAAGCAGCTAAGTCAGGAAGGTAACTGAAATGAAAAGACTGCAATAGAGTGATAAGCATAAGTTACAGAGAGTAAGGATATTGAAGTGTGATTTGTAAAAAACAATGGATGAAAGGATATCAGGGGAAATAAGGACCATCTGTGTAGAGGCTCTTTGCCTCCGTACTATCTCCTGCAGTGTCCTCCCATTCTGATTTAGGCAGCAAGATTCAAATGGAGCAACATTGCCAGAAATTCCATAGCTAGTGGCTGCCCTTGGGACCACCTCTGAAAGAGTGGGTCCTTCATCATGGAGGATCTGGAAGGGTGTTCTGTGGAGAAATGATGGGACAGAGGGAGGAGCAAAATCCACACTTATTTCAGGAGGCAAGATGGCAGAAGATTACCTGATCCTATGGCGAGGTGCTGCTTTAACAATCATGATCCACCCAATCCAGCACCAAAATTATGACAGGAAGGACAGCAGTCCATCCAGTGCCCTGTGCTGACAAAAATAAATCATCATAGTCATGTATTCTAATTTATCCTCCTTTAAAAAAAGAGACCTCACTCCAAGATTTCTTAACAGACAGGCTTTCCTGAGCTAGAATCATTCTATTGCAATGTCAATTTAAAGTAGTAGTGCTTCTTAATTTTTGCCTATATTGGTTTTTAATATTTTTTTACATGTTGGATAGAAGTGAGATCTGTCACATTTCAGAACTGAAGGCTAACCTCACAGAAACCAGCTTTTAAGATTTTTCACTTAGACTGCAATATAAATTATGAACTGAGATCTTAAAAACAGCCATCATCACATTTTAATTAGTTTAAATGCTCACTAGATGATTTATTGAGTGCCCCATTTGCACTTCTTATTGCCTGTAGAGTAGGCAAGGAAACAGATTGCCCAGAAGTTCATTTTTCACTATGTAAGGCTTTAACTGAGCTTAAGGACAATCACTCTTAGGGATTGATGCATAATAAACCATAGGCATTAGGTGATTTTGCCAGAGATCTTTTATGCTGGAATTGGAATAATTTTCACCCAATTCAAGAAAGAAAAACTGGAGGTTTATAGGGATATGCACTGGCATGTGGCTAGGATTTAGATGAGTCTGTATTTTCATGAAGAAATAAAATATGCATATGAAGGGAAAACATCTATTTGCACATAGACAAGCTGATCAAATGTTTACAGATAGAATGTAGATAGGTCCTTATTTAATAAATTGTCAGTCTAATAAGAAATATTTCTAGCAGCAGCAGAAAAACTAATAGGCAGCATTTGTAGATTATGGACTTCCCTTGTATTGACAATTCATTCTTAATCTAAAATATAGCTTCATACTGCTGAAGTAAACAGAGACAGTAGACACCCCGAAAACTCCACAGGCACAAGCAGTGACTTTTTTGAAATCATCCTGGCATGAAAATACTGTATCAAAAGAAGCAAGTTTCTAGCAAATAAAAGTGGTGATCTCTCTCACCGGGAAGAGCAGATGAGAGCGATAAAGCAGAAATGTATCAAGTACTGCACTGCACAGAGAAAGTTTGGGCAATAGAAATTTCATGACAGAGAAAGAAAAATGCACCTCCCCCCCCACACCCAATCATTACCACAGTATGACAGTTTGGACAACACATATAACTTCTTTGAAAATATATTGAGAAGTCTCACAAGATGTCACAACTTTATTTCCCCCCGAAAGTGTCCAGTTGTAAAGTTTTATCTCTAATATCATAAGAGAAAAAATGAAGATAATTTTGCCATTGAAACAAGTACAGCAACATGACATGATAAAATGCTTTCAGTGAAAACATTTGACTGGTTATATTACCATGCAGAATTGTATACATTTTAATACCACATTGGAAGATGCTTTTAGCACAGAAAAAATATTTTCTTAGTTTAATCTGTTCATTGTTAATGAAATCCGGTTTCAGTGAAAACATTTTATTTTCTCTGACAATTACTTGAAAAAAAGACAAAAGTTTATTTTATAATACTAGATTTCCTTTTTATGCATATAACAGAATGACTTGCCAGTGGGCTGGAAAGCCTGGGGCTAAGCTAGTCCTAATTACAAGATGAGCACCACCTGGGAGAAATATGGGATTCCAATATAAAAACAGCAGGGGGTGGGCTGATTGACAGAGAAAGATATGACATGAAAAAAGCACCTATATTCACAAAGTCACATTAAAAACTACTTAATATGTTATAAATTTACAATATACACACAATTTATGAATAAAATAAAATAAAACATCTTAAGCAAACAAACATGGATCACTAAAGCATCATCACCATTAAGTTCACTCATAATATTGTTAGCACACCAAGTCAACCAAAAAGTGTCCAGGTTACAAATCAATTTATAAAAGGTGTAATCAAATCTTCAGCTGGGCCACAATCAGTGTGAAGAACACTGGAGAATATCTCACCCCACTACCCTGCTTCCTTGTTCTAGTGAAGTTTCAAAATGGTGAATTTAGCCTGACCCAGCAAGAAGTCAGCTTGGCAGAAAACTGCCTGAATGTGAGGACTGTATCTTGCTCCAAGAACAAATAGGGGCTTGGAGAAAAAGTCCCAAACCACTGAAAAGCTGTTGCAAAAAACAAAAAAGGAGGATTAATAGTGACAATGTAGAAAAAAAGTCTGAAGTTGAACAAAAGGAGCACTGTGCAGACACATCAAGAGTAATTATGGCTCACAAACCATTTGTTGCTATCATCCTATGCAGGACCTTCCACTCAAGTTATCAGTGCACCTAAGAAGATGAAGTTAGTACCACATCCTCCAGGCTGTGGACAGAGCATCCTCCAGACTATATCAGGGAGATCAGACATAATGCTGCAACTTGACACATATGCCAGAGAGCTGCTTTTTGGTCAACACAAAAGGAACATTTACCAAACCCTTCCAGGACAATAATCTGTCTGGTTCCACAAGGACCTCATCCACAGAATGGGAGACTACTAGTGAGGGGGAACACAGGATTCCCCCAGAAGAACAGTCCATGAAAACCTTTTTGTAAATACTAAGCAGCCTGCTGAAGGAGCACTGCCTGGAACTGAGCAAGGACTATATCCAAAAAACGCACAGACCAAATTCTAGTCTAAGCAGCAAGAGCTGTCACCAACTTCCAGCTTGACTAACTAGGAACAGTCAGGTGAGACAGTTTAGTCAACATGGCCTGGGAAAAGACAGAAAACAGGCTTCCAGAGGAAAGAGCTTCAGCAGGAAAAATTGGGTTAGAATACAACAGCTCTTCCAAGAATCATCAACTGGAAAATGCCTGGTCCAGTTGTGCACTTTGCAGAAATCTCAAGGCATTAGAAAGACCATTTGCCTCCATTGTATAATCTAGACTCTAATTGACCAGATGCCAACAAAAATAGGTGAGAATGAAAGCCCAGCCACACAGCATGATGGAGGAGACAGAAGGGAAGGGACTTCTAGGCCAGTGGGGAGTCAGAGTTACAGCAATCACTGAACAGACTCTAGGCAACAGGCTGCCACGTTGCTGACTAAGGGTACGTCTACACTACGGGACTATTCCGAATTTACATAAACCGGTTTTGTAAAACAGATTGTATAAAATCGAGTGCGCGCGGCCACACTAAGCACATTAATTCGGTGGTGTGCGTCCGTGGTCCGAGGCTAGCATCGATTTCTGGAGCGTTGCACTGTGGGTAGCTATTCTGCAGCTATCCCATAGTTCCCGGAGTCTCCCCCGCCCCTTGGAATTCCGGGTTGAGATCCCAGTGCCTGATGGGGCAAAAAACATTGCCGCGGGTGGTTCTGGGTAAATGTCGTCAGTCACTCCTTCCTCCGGG
This sequence comes from Mauremys reevesii, assembly GCF_016161935.1. Taxonomy (NCBI): domain Eukaryota; kingdom Metazoa; phylum Chordata; order Testudines; family Geoemydidae; genus Mauremys; species Mauremys reevesii. The sequence goes on from NC_052625.1 coordinate 168,560,032, forward strand.
AAAGCAACGTCAGACAATCATTTTGCGCCCTTTTCCCCTGGATTTCCCTGGCAGACGCCATAGCATGGCAACCGTGCAGCCTGTTTTGCCGTTTGTCACTGTCACCGTATGTGTTCTAGATGCCGCTGACAGAGGCGATTCAGCGGCGCTACACAGCAGCATTCACTTGCTTTTGCATGATAGCAGAGATAGTTACCAGCCATTCTGTACCGTCTACCTTGCCATTGTAAGCTGGCAATGATGACAGTTACCAGTCCTTCTGTGCTGTACTCTCTGCTGCTGTCATAGGTGCCCCTGGCTGAGATCGGCCGGGGGCGCAAGAGCCAAAATTGGGAATGACTTCCTGAGTCAATTCCTCCTTTATGGGATCAAAAAATAGAATCAGTCCTGCCTAGAATATGGGGCAAGTGTACTAGAGATCCAGTGTATCGGAGAACCAGAGAGCACAGCCTCTCTGTGTCAGATCCCCCAGGAATGATGAGCTGCATGCCATTCACAGGAGGTGCCCCTGCAACAACTCCACCTGTTGATTCCCTCCTCCCCCAGCCTTCCTGGGCTACCGTTGCAGTGTCCCCCCACTTGTGTGATGAAGTAATAAAGAATGCAGGAATAAGAAACGGTGACTTGTTAGTGAGATAAAATAAGGGGAAGAAGGCAGCCTCCAGCTGCTATGATAGTCCAGATAGGACATTAAGCAGTGTGGGGGACAGGAGCCCAGCATCCTGCTATGATAGTCCAGGCAGTACAGAATCTTTTCTTTACACATGAAGGGCGGGGGCTGATGGAGCTCAGCCCCCTGTTGCTATGATGAAGACGGTTACCAGACCGTCTACTTATGGGCTGATGATGAGGACAGATACCAGTCCTTCTGTATTACACAATCTGCCACAAGGCTGATGATGAGGATGGGAGCGCAGTCCTACTGCACTGCACCCTCTGCCACAAGGCTGATGATGACAATGGATATCAGCCATATTGCACCATCAGCCACCAAGGAGTGGGGGAGAGGATACAGCAGCTCGCTACTGCAGAATCGTGTCTATCAGTAGACATAGGGTGACATTTAAAAGAGTCAAGAGAGGATTTTTTTCCCTTTTACTTTTGGGTGTGGGGGGTGGGGTAAATTGATGAGCTATGCCCTGAACCACCGCGGACAATGTGTTTGACACTACAGGCATTTGGAGCTCAGCCAAGAATGCAAATGCTTTTCGGGGACTGCAGGAACTATGGGATAGCTTGAGTCCATCCCCGCTCCCTCCCAACATGAGCGTCCATTTGATTCTTTGGCTTTCCGTTACGCTTATCACGCAGCAGTGTGCTAAGTCCCTGCTAGGGCGTCTGTCTGGAGATTTTTTAAAAATGCTTTGGCATTTCGTCTTCTGTATCGGAGCTCGGATAGAACAGATTTGCCTGCCCTTACAGCGATCACATCCATACGGTCCATGCTGGAGTTCTTTTTGAATTTTGATTTCGGACTGCATCACCACCCGTGCTGATCGGAGCTCCACGCTGGGCAAACAGGAAATATTCAAAAGTTCGCGGGGCTCTTCCTGTCTACCTGGCCACTGCATCCGAGTTCAGATTGCTGTCCAGAGCGGTCAGTGGTGTACTGTGGGATACCACCCGGAGGCCAATACCGTCGATTTGCGGCCATATTAACCCTAATCCGATATGGCAATTCCGATATTAGCGCTACTCCTCTCGTTAGGGAGGAGTACAGAAATTGATTTAAAGAGCCCTTTATATCGATATAAAGGGCCTCTAAGTGTGGACGGGTGTGGCGTTAAATCGGTTTAATGCTCCTAAAACCGGTTTAAACGCGTAGTGTAGACCAGGCCAAAGTCAGTGAGTTCATGGCCCATCTCATCCAAGGGTAAGAAAAACAAAGTAGGGTGCAACCCATGGTAACTATTAAAAAAATTAATATGCCTCTGAATCCATCCAAAAGGCCCAGGGAAGGATCCAGACACTAGCACTGAGAACACAGGTTGTTTGAAATCAAAACTTATCCCTGAAAGGATAGTCCAGGAAGCATCCAGTATCATTTCTGCAGACAGTCCTGCACCTGCATCTCAGCCTCCTCCCAGTTCCTTAATATATGTTGTTCAGATCCGAAAAAGATCCCTCTCCCCACTATATCTTAATCTCAGAGATGCTCCATTGCCATTGTTGGGGCAACAAAAGGCGGGGTGTTACATTCCCAAGAGCCCAGTAAGATCAAATTGCTCCAAGCCCAGTTAATGCAGGCAGAAGATGCCTGTTCCTACACTTGTAAACAAACAAAGTGCCTGCATGTCACTGTCAGACATGATAAAAACTGAGATCATAAGCATAGGCTGATGAGAAAGCATCTGGCACCCCGGAATAGAAAGGCCAGTCAGGCGGCTTCTGAGGAAGTGCAGAAGAGACTCCAAAATCAGAGCACACAACATTCCAGACAGAGGATATCCCTGATGAATGCCTCTGTGGATTGGAAAGCAGCAGCTGAGATCCCCATTAATCTTTAAGACACTAAAAACTTTATAGTACAATAAAGAAATGTATGAGGAGAACACTGGCTCAACACCAAAAGCTTCTAATATTTTTAAAAGATAACTATAGTTAACGCTATGAAAGGCCTTCTAGTCCATTGGAATAAGCCTCACATCCAGATTACAAATTTGCTAAACAGTAGAAACATCACAAATTAAAAACAAGTTATCAATAATACAGAATTTCGGAATACATTATGTTTGATCAAGGTGTATCAATGAGTCCAGACAGTCTTTTAGTCTGTTAGCTATGGCCTTGGATAAAAATCTTAATCAGAACAGAGAAGAGAAATAGGTGTCCAGTGCTATAAGTCACAGAAGGTCCCCTACTTTGTGCAGCAGAGTGATCACTGCCCTGAAGCACCAGAGGGGAAGCTCTTTCTCCTGGATACACTCCAACACCATTTGGGGGAAAAAAAATCAGGACCAATAAGAGGCCAGAAAACATCTGTAAAATTCAGATGGCAGGCTATTGATACCTGAGGCCTTGCCTGCAGGGAGCTGCTGGACTGCAACCGAGAGCTCCTGCAATGACAGCAGGGCATCCAGGAACTGCTGTTCCTCAGTGGTCAGATGGGATAGCTCCTGATGCAGCTTCTCCGTTTCCAGCATCACAGGATTCAGGTGAATAAAAAATACTGTAAGAGGAAACAGCTGCTTTCCCTCGCTCTGCGGTGGGAGCTGTCAGATGACCATCCAGCAGCCAGGGGCAAAAAACCTGCCGATTGACTGAGGTCTTCTTCTCCAACCTGAAAAAGGATCTTCTGGGAGTGTCAGTTTCATGCAGCTGAGTAAAATGGGCTCAAAGAGGGCCCCTTGCACCTTCTCTTCCAAAAAGCATCTCAGCAGTCAGTACTTCTCAGTTAAGGTATGGTGAATCTGCACCAGATTTCCCACATCAAGGGCTGACATTCCAGTGCATCAAGGGCTGATGGAAGGACTGTGTGGTTGCCTGGACAGTTGGATGTGGACCTTCCTGCCATCCCACCACTGTCTCAGGGGCTCATACAGGAGTGTGTGCTGCAGCCAGCGCCTCCAAAACACAGCAAACAACTGGGTGACATTCAAGTCCTGTAATAATTTGGTATTAAAGCACCACTGGGAAGCACAGGCAAGAACATGGAGACACACACTGAGAGACATGATGATGATCAGATAAGTGAATGGGAGACATAGAAGACCAAACAAATGTATTCACACTGACCTTCATAGTAAAAAAGCAATCCAATCTAGCCGCTGAGATGTGGCTGGAAGAAAGCAGTACTCCTGACTGAAGGGTACCGGGGGCGAGGAGGGGGGAGTGCAAGAGCCTTTAAATATTTATTAATCCAAAGGTCTTCAGGACACAATAGTTTCTTCACTGACTGAGAGTGTGATTCCTCATAGTTCCATCTAAAATAATGTACCATGCAATTGAAATCCCCTCCCAGAACAATAATGGTATTGGGGTCACAGAGCATAGCATGGGCAAATTTGTGCAGAAAGGAGACACAATGTCACCTCAGAGTAGTATCATACAAAGTAAAAAGATTAAAAACAATAGTGCCAATGTGTGTTTTCACCTGTAGAAGCCAGCCCTGGATGATCTTCACAGAGAGGAACTGTGCCCCTGCATCCTGGGAAAAGAGAACAGCCACCCAGAAGTGACATTGGAGCTATGGCTCAAGAAAACCTCCCCTTCCCATTTTGTCAGCCACTTCCCCTGATTATCAGGATCTCTTGCAGAAGCATATCAGCTCATTTTTGTTTGAGAAATTCAAAGTCATACTCTTTTATGACCATCCTGGCATCCATTAATATTTACAGAGCCAAAGTTGAGCAACACCAGAGAGACTAGATGGAGAGAGCCAAGCAGCACAGAAAGACAATGGAAAGTGCGTCTGACAAAGTGGGTATTCACCCACGAAAGCTTATGCTCCAATACATCTGTTAGTCTATAAGGTGCCACAGGACTTTTTGTTGCTTTTTACAGATCCAGACTAACACAGCTACCCCTCTGATAATGGAAAGTGGAAGTCTCATCGGGAGGCCTGTATATCTTGAACAATCCCCGCATGCTCCCTCACCTCATCATCTCAGATTCTACCAGCTCAAAAAGAACATTGAGCAGCCATTGTGATACTGTCATCATTCACCAAGATAGACATTCAGTGGGGGCAGCTGGTACATCTATTTTCCCCAAAACTGATAGGAAGCGTAGCTCCAGCCTTGGACCCAACACCACCATCACTACAGCATGCAGGACTGGCATCTTCAGGGCTTACCATGCCAGGGGAAGACAGTAACCCACTGAGAGCTTCATGCGTGAAGCTGCCACTCAGTGTAATGTTATCTTCCTTCTCAGGGCACATAGCTCCATCTTCAGCCACTGACAGCAGCTTAGGGGCCTCCAAAGTCTTAGCCCTTTTAGAAATAGTCCTGCATAAATTCATCACTGGTCTGCTCTTCACCTCCATTTCTAGAACCTGTCTGTGTTTCCTCCTCAAAGAAGTGCTCCTCAAGCTCCAGGACACACTTCTGTCCAGTCACAAGTGACAGACACAGGGGGGTTCCTCAGGGGGGACGCTGCTCTCTGGACAGTGGCAGACCACATAGAAGGAGGAGCAGATGGAATTTGGTGGTGGAGATGCAGTTGTTTTCCTGCTAGTCCCTTGATGTTCCAGACTCCTCCCCACCATCCTGGGGTTCCACATTGTTAACAGGGACCCCCTGCCCTCAAATGACCAGGGTCACCACAGAGGTAACATTTCATATTTCCAGAGTTAGCAAACCCTGTATAATTCACCCCATCTAGGTGGGGCTTTAAAACCAGGTTCAAGGGCTGTTCAGAGTTATTTATAATCACATAAATCTGGTGCCAGAATGACATCATATGCCTCACATTTGAGTTCTTGCAGTCTAATGGAATCATCCTAATAGCACAAACTACCTTTCCATAATGGGAGAGATCAGACATAAGTATCTCATTGTGGAGGGAGTGGGGGATGGCACTGGAAAAAGATACTTAGTAGCACGAAAACAAGGGAAAAACTTGAACAAAAGTCTCTTTGACCCAGAGTCCCTCCTGTACCAAATGATTCACACATTGATCATGGGACAGGAACATCACAACAGATCATTTGAGAGGCAGATTTTATATTAGCCAACAGCAGTCTTACCGACACCCAGCAACATGTTCTCCACAAAGCAGAAGGCAGCAGGCACACACTGAACTACATGCTTGTGGGTCAAACCGTTAAACCCATCTGAAGTGGACCTCAGAGAAAACCCACCTACCCCTAAAAAAGGAGAGACCAACAACACCCCTAAAACAAAACAAAAACAAACAGACTAAAAAAATCCTGTTGGTTTACACAGAACAGAAAAAAACAGCCTTTCTCTCAGGAGCTCTCACAATCCCTAAAGAGAAAGTGAGTGAATGTGTACACACACACATGCCCCCCTGAGCTCCAGCCAGAGAGATGTGGGAACTAGAAGCTTCAGGTGGAGGGTCTGATTTTGGAATTTGTATTGGGACTCCCTGAGAACTGTTGGATTATTTTGTGATTTAGGACTCTGAGGTTTATCTGAACTATGTTTAATATGAAACCAGCCTAAAAAGGAGTACTGTGAGTCAGAGACTATCTGGAGTATTCAAGGGGCCTGCAAGAATGGGCTAAAAAAACCCACCAAAACACACTTGCCCCTACTCTTCTCTGAAGCCCTGCCCTATTCATTCCATTCCCACTCCCTGTATCACTTGCTCTCCCCAACCCTCACTCACTCGCTCATTTTCACCAGGCTGGGGAGGGTCCCTTTTCGACTGGGCATTCCAGTTAAAAAACAGATGCCTGGCAACCCTAGCTAATAGGAGTAGCGCACCTGTTAAACGACCCCTGGCCCTGAGGTGGTACTCCTCAAGCCGCTACACTGCATAATATCTAAACATTCAGATTCTTTGTGACAGCACTGCTTGAACATTTTGACTGCACCTTGACATGAGAAGATGAAACAACAGGGGAAGATTCTGGATGAGAATAATCGGTGCGCATCAGAGGAATCAATATCACATTTGATCCAAAAATTACTCCTGTCTGTAAGTGACTTGCTTTTACCCACTTAAACGATGACTAATCCAAGTGTGAGCACCCTTCTGGGAATAATACTTCAGTGACATCCAATCAGTTTTGCTAGGGATTCAGCAGTGAATGTAATGGCTTTTAATGGTTTGACTCAAAACATTGGTCTATGTTGTACTTTTACTGTAGTCAACAGAAAGATTTCCTTCAGGATTAGCCTTATTTAGATGTGTTTCTTTGTTCAATTCTTTCCCATTTTAGTGGCAAAATGTGGAAATGCATGGTGTTTGAAAAACCTGGTACAATAATAAAAGTCATTAGAAATCCAGATAAATCCAGAGTTTACGGAATTGATCAGGGAACACACAGAATAAAAGTAAATATTCCCTTGTCAAGAAAAGTTATTTTTCAGAAAGCAAATATTTTTTTAGTGGAAAAACCTTACAAAAATATCCGGCAATTATCACTGTATCCTTTGTGTGTGTGTGTGTGTGCGCTGCCACTTAGATATGCAACACTGTTCTTCCAGAAGCTTCAGGTCACCAGTTTAAAATGAAGAGGATTACAGTGAGTGAAAATTCCATAGTTACATTGTCAGAAGTGTATGCGCAATACTTGAGTATGGAAATTAAGTACCTATTGTATTTAATCTATTCTTTCTTGCTTTATGATAATAGCAATGAATGCTACTGTGTGCAACGTTACCTGCTTTTCTAATGTATTTAGTCTCATATAAGACCAAACAAATTAAAACTACAATATCAGAACTGTCTGACTCTTTGAGAAACTCTGTTCTTGGCAGTTTGTCTGCTTTGAGGTGAATACACACAAGGTGTAATACACAATGCAGAGCACACCGAGGAACCTCAGGCCCAGTTTCCAAAAGCTGTGTAAAAAAGCCATAAGTCAGACTTACCCTATCCTGAACAAACTTATACTGGGCTAGTGAATGGGAGGGGGAAGCTACATTTGGTTGTAACCTTCAACGTAGATGAAAATCTCCATTTTGTAGCAGAAACAAACTGTCTGTGATGCTAAGACAAGGCCATCAAGAAGCTCAACATTGATTAGTTCTACCTTGGTGGGACAAGGGGATTGCTACCAGCAGAGTTATTGTTTTTTAATAACTCTCTGCCCAACAGCCCATCAGGAGGTGGGAGCATAGAACATCCCCAGCAGGAGAAAAGAAGGAAAAAATAAAGGAATCAAAGACTGCTTTTAAAAATGACATCCCCTCTCTAAACAAGGGAGCCAGTCCATTATGAGAAACAGTTGAAAGATTGGGGGGGACAAGAGGAGCTTTCCCTTCCCCTGATGATTCTCACCAACTCCAAGGACTCTCAGGAGTGGTGATAGTCCAAGGGAGAATTTTGTTTAGACTTTTGTTTTTCATGTAACTGTAAATCACCTGTACTGTGTAAGTGTGTGCTTAAGAATTTCATTTGCAAAGTTTGTGTTCCTTGCTTTAAGTGCCACCTGTCCCCAAAAAGCTGAACTATAAACCAGAGCTACCACAGCTAAGTGAGGCTCTGGGGTAGCATGCATAAGCTACTGGAGAGGTTTGAGCACTGGTCTTATGGCCTAAGGCAAGTGGAGTCCCATGTCCCAAGAAAGTATTTCAGAGAGAAAATCTGCACCTCGGAGTTGGCACTAGAGCCCCAGAGCTTGATTGAACTCAGTTGAGACCCTAGCTTGCATGCATGTGGAATCTGAAGGCTGAGTCTGATTTAGGTCTGGTGACCATCCACTAGGGTAATGTAGCCAGGATTTTGTTAGAGTAAAACATGGGTGATTCACTGGGTGATGCATTTTCCATCAGTAGCAATTTTTAAATCAAGATTGGATTTTTTTATTGTTATTTTAAGAGATGTTATAGAATCATAGGAATGTAGGACTAGAAGGGACCTTGATAGATCTAGTTCAGCCTCTTGCGCTGAGGCCTGATTAAATATTATCTAGACCATCCCTGAAAGGTGTTTGTCTAACTTGTTCTTAAGAGACATCCAAAGAAGGAGAATACACAACAAAGATTCCTCTAGTTCAAAGGAATTGTTTCAGGGAAATAAAATAATGCACTTGGAATCTATTAAATATATTCATGACAGTTGCTCTGTGAGTGCCTGAAAGTCACCATCCCTTATAAGCAGCTGCTAGCAAAGAAGTAGATGTGGTGTATCTGAATGGTATCAAACAAGAACCTGCTTCAACCTGATGTTTTCTGAATAACTGGTCTGGTAATCCAACATATCAGAACATTCTGAGGATTTGCGTGGGAGAAGTGCTTGGGTATCTGTGGAGTTGTAAGGATTTGATTATTTTTTTTAAACTAGATTAGTACCAGGGCTGAAAGGCATCCGCAGGCAGATTTTAGTCTCTACTTCCTAAGTAAGTGGCTGGCAAGTTAATCTACAGGATTTGCCATAACATCAATTCATGCTAACGGTTGTCTCACTAGCAAAAGTGATTTGCACCCTAAGACTGGGTCAAAGCCACTAGATGTACTTATTTTAGACTACTGTCCAGCAAACCTATATCTTCAAGACAGTCTTCTTAGCATATGCGCAATGTGCCTCAGGGGGACATATGACCAGGATTCATTGTCAAATTGGTCCACTGGTTGGATCATTAGCCTCCCCAGGTTGAGCCAAGTACTGACAGGGAGTGTGACACGAACACATCTATGCCCCCCCTTCAAGTTAGGTCACTCCACTTTTGATACATGGAATAGCAACTGATATTGCCATAGACAAGGCAGCTGATGCAAATATGTTTAATGATTGGCAATCTCAGCTTTGGTATTGTAAGCTTTAGCAAACCAGAGTAAACAGTCTTTGATGGTTACTAAGAAGTGTCTAACCAAGATATGCATGAGGCAGAAGTGCACTAGAAACACAGAAGCACTTAGGGTGACCAGGTGCCCCAATTTTATAGGGCCAGTCCCGATTTTTGGGTCTTTTTCTTATATAGGCTCTTATTACCCCCCATCCCCTGCCCCGATTTTTCACTTTTGCTGTCTGGTCACCCTAGAAGCACTATAGGAGCACATATTCCCCAGTTCCACAAACGCTCAAACTTCCTAGTCTTGCATGACCATAAAGAACACTTCGCTAGATTCTTACCTGAAAAGCCATCTCTGTCTTTCCTTACAAAAAAAAAGGTAGTTATTGCTTCAGAAAGATGTTCTAATAGGGGAGCTGCAGGTGCTAAGTGTCACTGTTACAGGACTAGCTGCACTGCTGATTCTACTTGGGTGTCCTGTGCTGGTCTATCGCAGTGCCTCAGACATTTCCTACTTCAGTTTCCTCCTCCCCCAGGGTTTTCTGTTTCTCTGGAATTTCACATTGCTCAGTCCTCTGTCTGGGTCACTTTGAGTTCAATTCCCTTCTGGGGTAACAGTTCAAAAAAACTCAAGAATCCTTCCTCCCAACCCACTTAGGCTCTTAAGCCCACACTCTGGACTCAGTTCCCAGCCTGTCCAGGGATACCTTTAATTTTTTTTTCTGCTTTGGATACAACACTAACTCATAGGATGCTTCCCTGGAATCCTCTCAGGGTCTCAACCCTGCTGAGCTATCTTTTTCTCTTCTATGCTATTTGGGAGTCCCCGCTCCATGTGGCTGCTTCCCTGGAGTCCTTCCAGACCCTATTTCAAGACCTTCCTGCAGAAAGCCAACTTGCTCCCCAGGGTTCCTCTCTCAAAATGAGTTTCTCAGCCCATGAAAAGAAATTACCAGCTGATCAGGACCAATTGGGCTGGAGGGATAGCTAACCTGGCACAGGTGTGGCTGAGCCCAGTGAACCTTAAACATGCAGCCAACCTATGACAGGTTCTCATCTACTGCACCCCTCACAGGGGTCTGGCCTCAGACCTTTGCCTTTCATGGAGTGCTGAATTATGGAATTCCACTGCCAGATAAGGGCCTGGGTTACAGTCTCCTGAGTACTAACTGTGAGTAATTCAGTAGGTCACACTAGGGTTGAAACCTGACAGGGCCTCTCTTTGGGAGTGTAGCGAAGTGATGACTCATAGGTGTGGCATCTCCTGCTTGTCATCCTAGGAATTAGCTATTTTCCAGCTCTGGAGCACCCTTTGCCAGCTGATGTCTCCCCTGCCTCAGGCCCTCTGTCCCTCCCAGACCCCAGTGCCCTTTCCTCAGGGTTCTGCCCCAGCAGTACCCCCACACTCTGGGTCTCCCTTCCCAGAGGAATCCCCAACCCTCTAAACCCACCTGGCCTCAGTGACTACTGCCAGTCATCATCTAGCCCCTGCTCACTGGGGCAGACTTCAGTCTGTAAAGGCCACTCATCATTGGCAAGGGAGTCAGACCAGCTGCCTCTGCCTAAGCCGGGGCTGCACCTCTGCAACCCCAGTACCACCTTTGGCCTTTAGCAAGGCCTGCAGCCTGGGAATTTGCCAGGCTGGAGCTCCCCAGCTCCTCTTGCCTCTCCCCAGCCCTGCTCTACTCACAGTACCCAGGCAGCCAGGTCTTTCCCTCTCCAGAGCAAGAGAAAGACTGACTCAGCTCCTGGCCTTTTAAAGGGCCAGCTGTGGCTGCTTCCCCAATCGGGCTAGCCTGGCTGCTTTTCCTATTGGCTCCCCAGGGCTGTTTTAACCCCTTCAGGGCCAAAGCAGGGTGACCACAGGGAGCCTGTGACAGAAACTAATTAAAGTAACTAAAAAGGTTTTCAAAACAAAGATAGTTCTTCAATTCATAGAATCATAGAAGATTAGGGTTGGAAGAGACCTCAGGAGGTTATCTAGTCCAACCCCCAGCTCAAAGCAGGATCAACCCCAACTAAACCATCCCAGCCAGGGCTTTGTCAAGCCGGGCCTTAAAAACCTCTAAGGAAGGAGATTCCACCACCTCCCTAGGTAACCCATTCCAGTGCTTCATCATTCTCCTAGTAAAATAGTTTTTCCTAACATCCAACCTAGACCTCACCCACTGCAACTTGAGACCATTGCTCCTTGTTCTGTCATCTAGTCCATTCCCTTGCAGCCAAAGCTTCCAGATCCTCCCCATATGGGCCCTGGCTCCCTGCCCTAGGAGAGGGGCCCACAGGGAGGCGCTGACTAATGGCTGGTGTTGTGTCCTGGGCTTGTGCCAGCCATCCTGCCACCATGACAGGGAGCGACACTGCCTCCACCTGGAGAATGAGGCTGCAGGTACTCTCTCCAGTCCTTCCCCAAATATCCTCCATCTCCCCCTTCCCCAGCAGTATCCTCTTTTGGGGAACCTGAAGTATGGTAACCCTATACTATATTTATAAAATAATTAACCTATGTCCTCAATTCATCAAAGCCTCTGAAAATTAGACTTTAGGCAGTGAAATCCATATTTATATACCTATATAACTTAAGTGACCTGACATTAGAAGCCACTTTTGCAAATGTAGCCCTGAATACTTAAAACCTGGGAACAGGAAAGGTTTTACTTGCTTCTCCTACTACAAATAAATCACCACACGGTAGTGATTTTTGATGACTACAATAGTTTTTTCTTAATTCACAGCTGTGCTTCCCTAAAAATACTGCTCATGAATCATCCTGTGAAGCTAACTAGTCTTCTCTACTAAAGTTTCCTTTTGACAAGATTATGTTCCAAAGCTTTAATTTTATGCTATCATATCTGGAAGGCAGCATTTTAATATATTTCTACACAATGAACCCTCTTTCTTTATTTATAAGGGATCGGGAAGTGTTACCAATTCCCCTAAGCCATTTTTATTAGTTCTTTAACTGATCAATAGGTTTGAGATGCATACTGTAGATCCATAATTTATATTTTTGGTGCATGTTTCTTATGCTGTACTAGTTTGCTTTGAAAAAAGGCTCTGTCAGGATGCAGTGTCAAACTTTCCCTCAAATTCACTCACTGGATAAGAGATATTAGTAAGTAATATTCAGTTTTCAAATGCTTTTTCACCTCTAATACCAACAGCTATTCCTGGAAACCAACATTAATCTTTTACCGAAACCCAGTCAAGGTCAGCATGGAAATTAAGAGGCATTTTCTTTTCTCATTCCATGCACTTGTCAACACATACAAAGGCAGTGTCTGTCTCTCAGCATATCCCTCCTCTCAATGCTTCTTCAGACTTTCTATGATAACAAGTCTATTTGATACTTTCTTTGAAATCTGGATTGTATATTTATAGTATATACCATGGTTAGGTAATGATTGAGGGATTGCTGCAAGCAAGGAAGATTAAGGATGGATGGACTGGTACCCAGAAAGAAAGCTTCCCCCCAGCCTCAGCCCAAACCTTGAGCTGAAGAGAAGCTCCCAATTTGACTGCTAGTAATGGGTAAGAGAAATTTGTTTGGTATGCCCAATGCCTCATGCACAGGACTTCTGTCAGATTTCCAGTTTGACTTGTGCCTTTTTAATGGCTCTTTTTCTCATTCATCTTACATCATATTTACAATAAAAACTGATATGTCATATGTGATATGGAACCCACTGACACTATAATTGGTCTCCCGTGTAAACAACTTGTTGGCCTTCCTCTTACAAGTTAATACACAATTAGTATCCGCTTTCCAAGGATAGTAAATGTTCTATAGCTTTCAACACTTCAGGCCTTAACTGTCAGTGGCAAGAAGTAGTGTTTTGATACTCATATCACTACAGATGAGAGGGCTCACACGTCTTGTAGAAGTTAAAATAAGTGAAGAGGGTCAATTACTGAAGTCATGGGCTGTTTTTTTTAAGCCAAACTCAAAATTAGTCCATTGGTTGTACCTGAATCATGTAAAGCAACAAGACTAAATGCCTTGATTGTCTTAGAGACAAACCAGAAAACAAGATGAACAATTTGTAGGCCAGGGTTCCAGGATTAAAATAAGGTCTGACGTTACATGGGATCTTGCACAGTCCCCTCAGCATCTTTCCCTGCTTGCATTGAGGATTTTTAAATTCCTTGTGAGCTAGATGAGGGTGACATGGCAGCCTTGCAACCACTGCTCTGCCTGGCAGGAAAATGTAGGCCAGATTTAAGTCTGTGGGCCTGAGTTCCCAAACTCCAATTGAAATCAATAGGAGTTAGGATTTGAGTGGGATGTTCAGAAGCACTTTGGCACCTATCAACATCTTAAGGTGCTTAGATGCCTTTAACTATCTGGCCTTATGATTTCATTACAGTGCAATATTCCATTAGGAGCAGGAAGGTAGTCTCACAATGGACTGGGGATGAGGAGAGTGTCAGAAAAAAATTCTAGCATGTACCAGTTTCATATAATTATATCGTGTGCAGAAAACATGAAATTATACATACTTGAAGTCCTACATACATATTTGCACTCTCCTGTGCAGAAGGGACCATTACTTTCAGGTAGAATTAGTAACTTCTTCATATTTAAGTCACTAAGACTTACCAATTGTTGCTCCTATTGTAATATCATTATAGCTGACATGTTTCACTTCTTATATCTTCTAGTGTCTAGTGAGTAACATTTTTGGTAACGATTCTGAAGTTAGACATACACTTTTAGGAGTAGAGTACAAGTCTTTCATTTGTCATTCCTCATACCAAGTTTTGAATATTTTATAGCTACTTTCAGGAAGCAGATGACTGCCTTGGAATGAATAATTAAACCTCATTTTAAAATAGCTGTCTCTGGGGAATGGGTGTCTCACTGAACAGAACAATATCTAATTCTGCTCTGAAGATTATTTCCTTGCAATTTCCTGACCTGGATTCCAGCACTTTCAACACATTGATCTTCAAGGGAGAAATAACAGGTCAGATACTGTAAGGCTGGCACAAAGGACTTTAAATGACTAAGCAGACAGAAGGGTGTGAGACTAATCAACTCTCTGACACCACCTACTATAAAGACCTCAAAAAAGACCCCATACCATAATTTTCACATGAATTTAAGGATATCATCAAATCCTTTGCCAAAACCTCCAAGGGAAACTCTACAAACTCATCCCCCATAAACATGCTTCCAAAATACACAAACAAAGGAACCCATACAGGCCCATCATATCTGGCCATGGCACTCTCACTGAAGGACTATCAGGACTCAAAGAAACCATCCCCAAATGACTCAAGACACAAATTCCAGGACAGCAGCAGGCATCATGTGATTTCTAGGACTGCCAGATCTGCTGAGATCCTTTCCTGGAGTAAAACTGTTACTGACCAGAGAAATAGGCCTGGGGGCAGAGGAGAGTGTGGATTGGGAAAAGAGGCATTGCTGAGTGCATGGTGATGGTATAAGAAAGGGAGAGCTAGAAGCTGTATTTAGAGAAGATAATCTGTCTTCTCTATTTTCTCTTGGTCTGTTTCTAGGATGCTTCACAAAGTGAAACCAAGTTTTACACAATTTCATCGTCTAGTTACTGCCTTTTCAGTTAGTGATCATGTACATGATCCACACTTAGCTGTAGTGTATTAAGAAACCAGTTTATTTTCTTTTCATGGTGTCAGCAGATCTCTTAATGCCTGTATAGAAAAAAGAATAGAAGATAAATATACTAAATGTGTTTATTTGTATTTCCTAATCAAATCGTAGTGATTGGAGAGATCAATGGATCAAATCCTTCCTTCTATTTCCCCCATATAACACCACTGATGTCAACAACAAATTTTGGCCCTGTGGGTTTAAATGACACTAACTGTGTGACTCCAGAAACAAGGACCAAATCCTCTAGGAACCTGGCAGGGCACTCATTCCATTATACTAGCCAGCTATGTTGTATTCAGATGCTGACTCCAATTTATTTAGTAAATGCTGTAGTAATATTTGCTGTGCAACTTTATATGGCATTTTCTACAAAAGTGATTCCTCTGTTCATTTAACGACAAACTGTCATCCAGATCTAAGAATAAAAAATTCCTCAGGTACCTTCATGTGTCACTATTTAATATCATATTGAAGTTAGAACTAACTTCTTGCCAACATATGTGAACGAAGAACTAATAGACATTGCCATAAACAATGTTTAAGTGCCCTTTCTCTTCTCCACAGCATCAGTACACATACTGATGGATACTCAGTAAGTATTTAGCACCTTTTACTCAAGTAACTGAAGGTTAACTGTGCCCCAGGTACATTTCTTTCATCTTTGAAAATATTGGGAATGACATTAAATGATGCTGTAATATTCCCAAAGATACAGTATAGCCTTCCAGATGTAGCATGTCCAGGAACTGATATTACAGCAGATTGGCTTGGTATGCCAATATGTATACCAGTTTCAACAAGTAGTTGGAATTTTATTTTCAGGGTACACAGTTACAATCTTCTTTTACACTGCTTCTTTTTCACATTAACAACTATTTTTGGCATCATCTCTTCCTTTGATATAGGTAAGGACTATTTGCACAGTACTGTACCATGGATTTATTTTAAATTTTAACTGTCACCCCACAAGACTTAATAAATGTTGACAAAGACTGTAAACTATTATCTCCAAGTGGATGGTGGAAGGGCTAATACATGCATGACAGACTTCACTCACCATTGGGTGTCTTTTTGTGGCTGGGCCTGGGGATTAGCACCATTGAGGTCTGATGCCTTTGCCAAGTACATAGCTCCTCTCTCTCTTTCTGGAATGCAGCACTCCAGCCAACTCACCTAGTTCTCCCCTTCCAGGTTATCTAAGTCCCACTAGATATCTGCCTGCTGTTCCAGGCAGTCTTCCCATAGCTGGTTGGAGAATCCAGGCCCACCCACTACTCCAGGTTCTATTCCAGTGACCTTCTGTCCAGGAGCTATGGTCTGCTTACTCCCAGACCTTGTCTCTATTTCCCTAGAATCCTTCCTACTTCCCTGCTGTAGCCTCTGGTGCCCAGATTTCCCCACCCAAACTGCCTCCTCTCAGGGAATAACTAAGGGCTATTTCTCTTCTTTGACTTCTTGCCATGTTGGAGACTACTTCCCCTACAGCCCTCTCCAGTTCTCAGCTTGCTGTCTTTCTACAAACTCAGCCTTCACCTGCTCAGCTGAGCTTCATTTGGCTCTCCCACAGGAGCAGCATATCAGGTTAATTGTTCTAACAACCAGCTCTGCCTTGTGTGCGGTAACAATGTCAACAAAATTGGCATCCAGGATAGATTGAAATGGCAGCATTATAAAAAGGAAGTAGAAGGGCTTCCAAGAAGCAGGAAAAACAATTAAAAAAAAAAGTATGTAACATTTCCTTATGCAAAGGAAAAACATCATGCGTTAAAATAGAGGTAATTAACTAGATTTCATCAGAGACTAATCATAACAGTTCTCTCTTCTTTTTAATATGTGGGACTTAGTTTATTTCTTCAAATACTTGGTGCAGACTGCAGGATATGCTTTGTCAGCTTCCATTAGCTGATCACATATCTGGGGGAGTCCCTAACTGAAATCATCCACAATACTTTTACCATTTAAAAGTGCATTATGTATGACTCTTGTTTATCAGAGACAAAAAAAGACACTTGCAGTACATGATTGTTGAGAGTGTGCACTATATATAACTACTGAGGGTCATTGGCAAACAGAGATAATTGCCAGTTAATTTGATGCAGAATTGTTGTATTACTATATCATGTTTTCTAAAATAAATATGTAGTGCTAAAGCTCTAGATAAATAGGTCTAGAAATTTAAATTCTGCAGTTATACTTAGAACAGGCATGTTACAGCAGTATAGAGCAAGCTTCTCCTGTCACTCTCCATACTTCATTCCTATTCCTAGAGGACCACCTTGGTGATAACAGGATAGTTCAGTCTCTGTGCCTGATCTCTCTTCTGATTCTCTGATGTTTGCTACGAAGTTTGGTGGGTGACAAGCATAGCTATGGATTTTGTGATGAGAATATCTCTCCACTAGGAACTGAACTGAAATCACCTAATTTCCCAGAGTCCTTCAAATAGTCATTGGTAATGGTAATGGTGTTGAGTAATTAATACACTGGAGCTGATTCAGATCAGTGACCCTGAAATGAAAGGTTCAATATCCCATGCTTAATTGTCGGAGCCAACCATTAATTCCAGCCAACCCACTATTAACACTTCTCCCCACTCAAAAAATAGCATATTGTTCATCTACAGGGAACGGCCTTTATTTAGATCACTTGAGTGTTTTTTTCTTTACTCTGTAATATCATATGCTTTGCTAAATACACTCTGATGATAAGGGATGGACAACATGACCTAACCAGGTCTTTTCCATCTCTAATTTTTAAGTTTGGAACAATATAGTTCAGTTTTTCATATTTCACTGGAAAGATCATTTTTAATGGAAAAAACAATAACCACGGCAACAAACCTTACTTACTGATCAGCTCTAAATACATTTTCTGATCTGGCCTAAGACAGAAAAGTTTGTATACAAGGATGGATTATCTTTAATGCAGGAAGAATAGAAGGCCTTGAGTAAGGATGAAAGAAGAATTATTTGTGTCATATTTTGGTGTAACTGATTTATTTTACAAAAATATATTTATAACTCTTGTTTCTATGTGAATGTCTTTCTTATCATTACAATTTCATTTTATAACAAATCTCTCATGACAAGCAACAATTAAACATTAAAATATTATAATAATGAGGTGTGAGAATAGGAAGAAAACAGAGAGGTATAAAAACTTGATAGTACTAAGCTAGTCATCTGCTTATTGGTGATCACATGTCTTTGTAGAGTCATAGCAGCCATTACTCAGTCGCTGTCTGTAGTGTCCTCAGGAAGGCTCCCCAAGTGGGAGATAAGCTTCTTCTAAGGCCTATTGTTTTCCTAATGGCCCATTCCCCTCCGACTGCCTAGAATGAAAATATCTTGTCTAGTGGGCATTACCCAGGTATAACTACACGTGAAATACAGATACATAATCAATATTCATAACTTCAGATACAAAAATGATACATGCACACAAATATTATAATCATATTCAGCAAATCATGTGAGATGTCATTGGAAAGGTTATGACTTATCTTGCATAAAATACATCATAACTATGTCATAAGCATATCAATATGAAGAATATGGGGTGCAATGTCACAGTAGGATCACCCCCTATGCCTTTGCAGCAGCTTCTGCTTGTGGTAGCTAACCTTTCACAGTAGGGCTTCCTAAGGCCATGATTGTTCCAAGGAGAATACTCTGACTTTGAGGTGTGCCATGTTCACAGAAAACATATCACTGTCTCGGGCTGTTTTATCTTTTCATAGTAAACTCTATAAGGTTGATAGAGGGTGATGTGCTACTTCTCAGCAACATCACACCTAACACAGAGCCTCTCACTCCATGATCCAATCCATCCAGTCTCTAATCCTTCCCTTCTATTAGGCACCAAGACTGCTGTCAAGGCTGAATCCCAACTCTGTCACTCTGAGTGCAGAAGTGGGGCCCTCACGGATTTTAAAAATTAATACTGGCCACTCCAGGCTTATATTAAACTCCCAAGGTTACAGCTTTTCTCTGACCTTGGCTTGGTAAACGCTGCCACCACCCAAATGAAAACAAACAAACCAACCAAGGAAGGGAAGGTGCACTTGAGAATTCCTCCCTGTGGGGTATCCTCAAGCCCTTTCACCCGCCCCCCTCCTGGGAAGAGCTGAGAAAGAAAACAAAGGAAATTAGCTGTGGCTGCCAGCTAATTAAACAACATGCATAAACTTCTTATGGCACCAAAAATCCAATCCTGTTCTTAAAAAAGGTAAATGTTATTAAAAACAAAAAGAAAGAAAAACATCTGGAATTTAGGCTTTTGCTAGATTTTAAAAGAGCAATTCCAAAAAATCAAGCACACAAAATAGCTTTCTTGGGGGTTCAGCTTAAAGGTTACAAGCAAACAAAATCATCTGGGGCTAGCACAGAGGAGTCCACAAGCCAATAAAAAATAAAAGAAATAACCCTAATCACATCTAGCTAAACATTCTGATCTACTTACACACTTGAAGTTCAGATAAGTAGTTCTAGGCATGATCTGATGACTTATAATCATACCTGGCTTAGCTGCTTATAGCATGTCTGCTCTGTCCCACCAGCCCAGAGAACAATAGACAAAGGCAAACTTTCTTTCCCAATTTTCAAAAAAGTTCTAGCCTTCCCATTGACATTTTTGGTCAGGTGCCCACTTTTTCTTCTTTACCTGGGGGACTTTTTAACCCTTTACAGGTAAAGCAAGTAAAGAACAGCTACCAAGAGGGATTTTACAGCTAACTAGCTGGGTGTCCATCAAAGGGAGCTTTCCCCCCACTTTATTAATCACAACTGCTGAACAGCAGATGCTGCCACAGAAGTCTTTACTGTGCATAGATTTTGGGGAGAATTGATATCCCAAATTATCAATAACCTTTAATACAGAAAATATGGATTTTATCAAATAAGAACCAAGTAGAAAACAATGATACTCAGGTTTTTTGACTGTGGTACTTGCTAGTGGGTCACTACTATCAATCAATATTCTCTTAAAATTCTGGAATAAGTTTATTGGCCAATCTATGCTCTGAGAGAAGTAAGGGAACTGTAGATGTCTTGGCAATATTTTAGTGCCATGAATATGTCTTAATACACACAAACAAACCAAAACCTTATGGGAAGAGCACTTAATATGGCACAGCTATAGAGGCTCCCAATTTAAAAAAACAAAAAAAAAACCCTATGAAAACATTAAGGTGATTGTGGTTCGGGGAGGGTGTTAATTAACCCCCTCCAAACGCTCTCATACCAAGCAGAATTGCTCAAGCTGGAACAAAAGAGAAGATTTGGTCCATAATGAACATGTTCTTTATGACATTTTCAAGTATTTGTAATTTTGCTTGGAGGGCTAAAAAAACAGTATTGGGTACAGACACAGTTCTATATATACTCACCCACATGTTTTACCCCATTCACATCAATAAGCTCATACGTATGAGCAAAATTAGGTAAGTACAGTAGAACCTCAGAGTTACGGACATCTCTGGAATGGAGGTTGTTCGTAACTCTGAACAAGACATTATGGGATGCTCCTCAGGGCAGAATGCTTGGAGCAAGGGCTAATAGCTGTGCCTGTAAATTTCAGCATCTTCACCTCTTACATGTAAGTGGCTGCCCGGAGAGTGGGGGTGTGCACAGGCAGCTAGTTCTAGCCCCCTGGCTGGCTGCAAGGTTGGTGAGTCAGGCACCCTGGGGCACTGTGGTGTCAATCGGCATGCCTGTGGCCCTTTAAAACGGAGTTGCTCCTCCAAAACATAGCATGCAGGTAGGAGCTTGGTTTCTGGCTCCAGCAGCAAGCACTCCAGGCCAGATTCCAGCAGAAGCTCAGTAAGTTTCTTTCCAGGAGAGAGATGGGGGTGGGAGGGAACTGTGCTCTTGGCTTACAGGAAAGCTGCAGACCCCAGCACTGCTCCTGCTCTGCCTGCTTGGAGGGGCTCACAGCTGTGCCTGTGAAACTCAGCGTCTTCACCTCCTGCATGTAAGTGGCTGCTCCCCAGGCCCATGTGGCAAGTAGAGGGTGGGGGTGGGAACAGGCAGCTGAGATGTACTTATCTTTAAAATATAATACAGGCACAATACAGTATTTGCTTGGGTTTTTTGTTTGTTTGTTTGCTTGTTTGTCTCTGCTGTTGCCTGATTGCTTACTTCCAGTTCCACATGGTGTCCAGTTGACGGGTCAGTCCGTAACTGTGGTGTTCATATCTTTGAGCTTCTTCTGTATATGAAGAACTGGACTTCTCAAATTTCATAACTAGGACTTTGGATTTTCCTCTGCTCCAAGGCGAGCTCTAGGATGAATTCTAGCTGAGAGGACAGCCTTGATCCTTGAGTCCTACAATACAATGGAGGTATTTGTGTGAAATAACATTTATATAATTATATTTCTTCAGGTTATGTAAATAAACTTTTATACAGCTTCAAAGGCTGCTCCTGTCTCCTATTTTTGAAAATTAGCTCTGTTGTTTTGTTTGTTTTACATTCCACTTGTAAAAAAATTCTTGCCCTGCTGACAATGGCACAACAAACAATGGAGATCCTTAATTACACAAATCTAAATGCCCATGCAATCTGATAACTGAACATATATAAGGGTGATTTCACATATTATTCATTCATAGCTAGATCTTTTAGAATAATCCACCGTGTCTGAGGGAAATTGCCCATACAAACTGAGAAATGCACAAGCAATTTAAAATGTCCACCAGGGATAATATTGTCCTAACCTCCAGTTGCTATGTACTCTTACTAATTGAGGGCCATTAGTAGCTAGTAAGAATCCTGGGATTTGCCTCATCATCATTATTTCTTAGTTATCATGCTGTGAATATGCAGATTCATGTATTCTGATTGGCTACTGTAGTCACTGAATAATCTCTGTACCCAGAATATTTGGAATCAACAAAGGTGTTGTCTCAGCATCTCAATGTACTTCAGCTGAAATGGAAAACTACAATATTTACCTGAAAAAGAAGGTTAAACAGTACTAAACATCAAAGACAATGTGGGTAGGACTCTGCTGAATAGGAAACTGATTGATAAAAAGCTAAAGCCCTTGACATATTTCCATCCTGATACTTATCCGTTTCAATTCCAGTTCCTCTTCACTTCCTATAAGTCAGAGGGCTTTTATCCCTGAATAATTATCATATACTTTCTTTTGTGCTGATTATTTATCTGGCAGGATTAGAGCTTTTCCTCACAACCATGTTTTGAATCACCATGTATATAAACTGCAGTAACTGTGAGGAGAAGAAAATTAAGACCTATATGGAGGGAATGGGCAAAGGAGACAGGGAAGGAAACAGGCTGATGGGAGGGCCCAGAAGTTGGAGGGGTTGTATGCCATTTGTTTGTTAAAACAGTTTGCTATTCAACAATTTTTTCTTGGTAAAGTCAACAAAATCAATAGGTGAAATTGGCCCTTCTGGTCTTAGCTTTCTGGATAAAACTGTATCCTCATTCTTCTTGGCCAAGATTTTCAAAAGTGACTGTTGATTTGGGGTTCCTCAGTATCTGGGTTTTCAACTTGAGACCCGGAAAGGGCCTGATTTCTGAAAGTTCAGAGCACCAACCGACTGAAAACCCCATAAAACCTGTCTCATGTTGGGCACCCAACATCGTTGTCTTGGAAAATCTTGTGCCTTGGCTTTTAGGAAGCAGGAATATACTGGTAGGAACTGCTTCACAGGTCTATGCAAGAAAACCCAACATAGATTAACTCTCTCTCAGAAAAAGTTTCTTCCTAACTCCTTCAGTGAGGTGTTGGCTTATGCCCGGAAGCCTGAGGGTTTATGTCCCTTATACACTGTTATCCTATCTGCAGATATCCGCATCATCCATGTAAATGTCTTCTCTTTCTAATTGTAAGTTCTTTGCCATAGTGATATCTTGTGGTTCTGTAGATAAATTGTTTCTAAGTTTTAAATGTGCTGTCTTTCAGTTTCATTGACTATCCCCTGTTCTCTTATTATGAAAGAGTAAAATTGTCATAATTTGTTTCCAATCTAGCCATTCTCAGTCATTCTGATCCCTCTTCATGTCGAAGTCTTTTCATGCTTCCTACATTTATTTATTCTATGTTGATATTGTGTCAGTCCTTGTAACTCTATCTATCTACAGTTACTAGGACTGAACACAATATTCCAAGTGACAGCATACTATCAATTCATAGACTGACATTATAATATTTTCAGTATTATGTTCAGTTCTATTCTCTCCACAAGCTCACTTTTTTCTTCTTATTTGGCTATTACTTCTAGGCATGGAGCAGACATGTTCAATAGGCTGTTTGCAGTGATATCCGGATTCTTTTACTCAGGCACTACAGTTTATTTAGAACCAAGCATTTTTGGAAGAATATCATATTTAGTGAAGCCTGTACAAAGAACATCCTTCACTAGATGCCTATACACCACCCAGAAGTATCCGTTCAAATGTACTGAATGCAATTCTTTTCCATCCTTACTGGAAAACCATTACTGCTAAGTGACCAATATTTTTGGTCCAACCAGCTTGAAGGTGAGAAATTATTTTCTCTCTTACAAAATTACTGAAACAGCGGTTATGTTTAGAAAAGTTGTTGAAGCCATTATGGCGTTAAAATATAACTTGCTATTTGTTTTCAAACTTGAAAATACTGTACACTGCATCATCTTTTACTGCTATGAAAGCAATATGATTAATGGTTTTTTATGTTTTATGAAAAGGGTAATTGAATTAAAAAGCAAGATTTTCTTATGCTCAGCTAAAACCAATTAGCTGTTTTTATTGGCTTTTTTCATGCTTTAATGGTATGTACATGGAGAAATGGGAATCAAACAGATGTTACTAGCAGAGAATGAAACATTAATAATTAATACTTTATTTTTCATCTGTTTTTCAACAGTGAACATAAATGAATTTTATAATTTCTTTGTATTCTCCAAACACTGTGGAATGTGATGATGCTCTGCTTACTCAGGCAAAACTTGTGTTGAAGATAATGAGGTTTTATCTGGATAAAGATTAGGATTTTAGGCAATATAAGTCTCTATCTATAGTTTAGACCCCAGTCTTGTATTGCAATGCATTTTGCTAGACTCCTGTGCCTGGGAAGAACTCAAGTAAAACCAGTGAACAGGCTATTCTGGACTCTGGAACAGTCTGATAATTGCTGTAGGGTGCCTGCTGTAAATGAAGCACGTCCAGACTGTTCTGATTACTTTTGCCCCTCTTGGTCCTGGGTTGTGCTTATTTTGCTTTGCCGTGGAAGATTCAACCTTGGAGCACTTTTGAAAAACCAACCTGTAAGGCATTGACCCATAATGTGGAGTCACATAATCTCAGAGAGAACTCTAGAGGCCATTGTGCCTTCTGGAGTTCTCCAGCCTGCAGGCCACCGCTATGTACCAGTATGGTTTGCAGTGTATATTTTACTGCACGGCCAGCTAGCTCAGTGTAGGGCTGAAAAATGGCCTGGCCTCCACCTTCTTCCTGTGCCTTTTCACCCTAGTTGGATGGGTTGTGTTACTGCCACTGTTAGTCTTGCAAAACTTCTGTGCTCAAGTGAGGCAGTCCTTCTTTTCTTCTTCTTCTCCTCTATTTAGATTCTTATACTAACTCTGTTGCCATGATATCTGAGCACCTGTGTTCAGACAAGGACTCAAATTATGTCCACTCCCTATAAGAAGCAGATTGCATTTGGAGGAAGGCTTCGTCTTGCATACCTGTGAAGTGGTCACAATCTTTCCCTTTAATAATTTAAATGCATTCTGAAAGAAGCATAAAAGAGAGGCAACAACAGTTATGGGATCCTCAATATGTTCTATAATATCTAATAATGGCTTCTCTGGTTCCAGAGTTCTTCCAAATTGAACGTTTATTCTTTATCAGCATGCAAGGACAAAAGAAGCCTGCATCCTTCTGTGTATATTATAATGTGGTGGTTATTAAAATGATTTCAGTGTTCCAAGACCAGGCTGCATTGTGTGACCCACAGCTATTAAATTTTCCCTCCATTTATAATTATCAAACCAAGTAGTTTTATATAAAAGGCAGCAAATAATCCATTCTAGATATTTACAACAAGCTGTAACACTTAGAAGATACTTCACCACCAAAGACCTGGTGATATTCTATACTTTTCATTATTTGTACCATACTGTACACAAGAGTTTACTGTTCTAAATTATGGTGTGCTTTAAATCTTGCAATCCTGAGGGTCAGATTGGAAAAGATTTGACAGATTGACAGGATTAGCACTTTTCTATTCATCACCTGGATGGCTTACACCAGCAGAATACTAATACACAGTCTTCTAAGCCAAGACTAATAGATAGCTATAGACACTGTGACAAATATGAAAAGAGGAATCAAAGCTGACAACCACTGTCATCATAGCAAACAGTCATATATAACAAATTAAAGTACAAAAGACCACAACATAGTTTCAAGATTTCAGAGTTTAGTATCAGCCCACTGAAATCAGTTACTAAGAAAGTAAACTTTAAGGATGAAATATCTTAATTGCTCCCAGAGGGAGTACACAGAAGAAGCATAGTATTGACAATACATGTCTGTTATGGACAAGGTCCCTTAGGAAGGCAAGCGATACAATCAATGGTTCTTTACTACATTTGTTGAATGTGGATTCTGGTAGGTTCAAATTCAGGAGCAAGTCTGCTGTCAAATTAATACACAGACAAATGAGTAACAACCACGGAAAGGGCAGTAAAGAGAATATAAACAAGTGTAATCTGACTCAGACAACTAGGACATTCATAATTCCTGGAAGACTGGTTGACTGAACTGCAGCATATATGAAGACTACATTGGAAACATGTTTAATATTGCAGAGTGCCCCATTGCTCAAGGGCCCGTTTGAGAATAAAAAATTGAATGTGCCTTATTTTGAAACCTATGAGGACTGTTTGTGATTCTCAAGAAACGGACAGCACCAAATATATCTCATTAAATTAATCCTTGCCAGTGAACATCAAGAGAACTAAAATTTGTGTCCCTTACTTCTTTTGATAGCTACCAGATAGAGGCCTATGAACTACAACCTTTAAATGAAAAAAGTGGAAAAAGTCCTTCAGAATACAATGATTTTCACACATTTCAGTGCTTGTTTGTAATTTCATAAATTACCATAAATAGCCATAAATGAGATGTTTCTAAATACCATGTTATAAACAACAATATCCTATCCCCTTGCTTTGCATTCTAATTTTGATTTAATGTTTATGAAAGATGCCTGTTGACAGTAAGTAAATCCATTTATTTTGGAATATCAGTGACATCATAGCAGAATTTCTAAAGTCTTCATGACCTATTGCTCATTTTGAGCACTCAGCAACTGATTTTCATAGAATAACAGGGTTAGAAAGGACCTCAGAAGGTCATCTAGTCCAACCCCCTGACAGATTTTTGCCCCAGATCCCTAAGTAGCCCCCTTATGGATTGAACTCTCCACCCTGGGTTTAGTAGACCACTGCTCAAACCCCTGAGCTATCCCTTATAGTGTTCTACCACCTATCGTCTATCTTTCTCTTTGCTGGTCATCCCCTACTACAATGACCTTCCACTTCTCATTCCATAACACCCAGGAGTTTTCACCAATAGCACATTTCAAAATCTTCAATTCTTTTATTGTCGGTAGCATTAACTTCCCATGACTCATACATTGCTATGGAAAATAATTAGGCTTTACACCAGTCTCACCTTCATACATTTTGAGATGCCATCTTTTTCCCACACTTTCTTAAGGGAGCCATAGGTTAGCAAGTCATCTCTACACTTCTTCCAATTTCTTTGGTTGAATATATATATATATCGTGTCAAAGTTCCTCCTCTCCTCTAGTAGGTCCTGTGCTTATTGGCGGATTTCTTCCCCTCAGTGGTTTTTCCCCTTGGATGAAACCCATAGTCTGGATCAACTACTCCTATGTCTGATTAGGAGTAGCGGGGCTAGGGGGGAACCCGGGCCCACCCTCTACTCCGGGTTCCAGCCCAGGGCCCTGTGAATTTCAGCAGTCTCTATAGTGCTACTTGTAACCGCTGCTTGACCGCTACAGCTCCCTGGGCTACTTCCCCATAGCCTCCTTCAAGCCCCTTCTTTATCCTCACCACAGGATCCTCCTGGTGTCTGATGCTGCTAGATTGTATGGTGTTTTCCTCAATCCTCCAGTAGTACCCCCTCTCAGTTCTTAGTGTCTCTTGCTCCCAGCTCCTCATGCACACTTCTTTCCTCTGGCTCCTCCTCCCTAGACTAGAGTGAGCTCCCCTTTTTATACCAGGTGCCTTGATTAGCCTGTCCTGATTGGCTGCAGGTGCTCCAATCAATGTAGCTCTCTCCGGTATCTTCTAGAAAGTTCTTAATTGGTCCCAGGTGCCTTGATTAGCCTGTTCTGATTGGCTGCAGGTGCTTCAATCAATGTAGCTCTCTCCGGTGCCTTCTAGAAAGTTCTTAATTGGCCCCAGGTGCCTTGATTAGCCTGGATCAACTGCCATTTTGGTTCCCATGGTCCTAGGGATTTGCTTAGCCTGGAGCTAACATACCTGCTCCTCAATACTTTCCCGTAGCCATCCGGCCTTGCTCCATCACAATATATAAAATCCCAGATAATAAATGTATCTACTGCTTCTACTCCTTGTCCATTAATTGTGATATCTGTTTGCATCCTGTTTTTGTTAGCCATTTCAGTGTATATTAATTTTGTTTTCATTGCATTCAGGAATAGTTCATATTCCTCACTAACTGTTTTTACAGATTCCAGTATCTGTTGATTGGTATTAGTGGTTGTGTAATTGGCAAAAAGTGTTGTGTCATTAGCATATCTGAGGTCGGTTAAGAGGTATCCACTAATGGAGGTCCCAGCTCCTTCCACTTTGTCAAAACCTTCCAAGGCTTGTCTCATAATAAATGCTGCATATATGTTAAAGAGGCCTGAGGACAAAATACACACTTGTCTCATACTCTGCCCAGGGGAAACCACTGACCATTGCTTATTAGGTTTGCACTGTGGTCTGTTGTTCATGGTAGAAACTTGCAATGAATTCAATTAGATGATTTGGAATCCCTATGTCTGCCAGTATCTCCCAAAGATGGTCATGTTGAATGGTTTCAAAGGCTTTTGAGTAGTTAATGAAGCAAATGATCAATGAATGATTGTACTCTTTGCATTTTTAAATGATGTGATGAATATTCATGATTTGATCACATGTGCCTTAATCCTTTTTGTCCACAGCTTGCTGTGGTGGTAGTTCTGCTTCTATCCTTGGTGTTTTATAACCCCAAACTACAGTAGAGTGCCAGGGGGACTCAGTGAAAACTGACAACTAACACTTTATCGTATTTCCAACCTCCTATGGTCACTCTCCTTTTCAGAGGCTACAAATCTCCAAGGTCTCTCTTGAACCCACATTTGCACCAGAGACATCTGACAAATCCTCCTAAAGCATATTTGTGTACAGTTTGTAGGACTGCTGTACTTCAGGAGTTCAGTACTAAAATGGCTACAAGAGTAACAAGTTTTTTTTTTTTAAAGCAACTTTAATAATAAAGTAAAATCCAGATGTTTCCACTTTTCTGGCCATCATAACTTTATTTAATCAGTTTATTAGTGTCTGTACTAAGCAGCAGTTATTATGGCTGGACTGCAATTACATGTGCTGCTTAATAGTGTGATTCTGTAGGTCTGATTTACCACTTCACCCTACTGAAAGTGACCAAGCTGATGGCTTGTGATCAGGAGGGCCATTTAAATAAAAGAAAAAAAATGAACTGTGGAAAAGGCAGGAAGCACAACAAACTATCACTGAAGGAAAGAAAAGTACTAACAATACTCACTGGAGCATTTGGAGATTTGGAGCCTCTGAAAAGGAGAGTGTAAAAAATGGATACAGAGACAGGACAAGAGTAACAACTACAGGACCAGATGAAGGATGAACTACATTAAAGTGTTTACATGGTCACTAGGAGAGACATTAAAATGGTTTGGCTATAAGTGCCAGCTGTTTGTTAATGATACTTAACTCTCTGTGTGTATTTCATTTTGCCTGGATGATGTGGCTGTTTGATTTACTCAGTATTTAGCCAAGATTGGGGTTGGGATGAGAGCTATCTGGGTGAAATTCAATCCAGATGAGAGAAGTAGTGATGGTGCATTGGAGAGAAGCAAATAGAAGATGTGACAGAGGTGATATTTGTTCATTTGTCTGAGGGAGCATGCCTGCCTTTTGTCACTTGGATTTGTAATCTAAAATTCCTACTGCATCTTTTACTACTTCTGGATGTTTGGACAGCAGCAACTGGCTAAGAGTGCTTTCCACCTTCCACTCCCTCTCCCCATTCCCAGTCACCACATAAGTAGGAGGTTGTGACCTTTCCTATCATATGGAGACCTCAACACACATATCATGACTGTTTCCTCCATATTAGATTGCTACAAACCACTCTATTGAGTGGGCCTATATTTGAAAACCATTCAAAACTTTGTCAAGTATCAGAGGGGTAGCCGTGATTAGATCAATCAGGGCCCCATCCTCCCTGATTGATCTAACCTCATTATCTCTAGCTTGCTTCTTGCTTGCTTATATATACACACCTGCCCCTGGAAATTTCCACTGCTTGCATCCGAAGAAGTGGGTATTCACCCACGAAAGCTCATGCTGCAAAACGTCTGTTAGTCTATAAGGTGCCACAGGATTCTTTGCTGCTTATTCAAAACTTTATACTTCAGAATATCGTGGCTGGCTTCTTAGAAGAGTTTTGCTCATGGAGCATGTTACACATGTGAATGAGACACTGCACTGGCTTCCAATTCCTGGGTTCACTTAAATATTTATAGTGTTTTAATCTATAAAGCTCCTTATAATGTGTGTCTTGGGTACCTAATAAGACATCTGTCTTTACAACATATCACAACACTCTAGCTAATTGTTGTGGGGACTCCCCTTTACTGGTAGTTACTTCTAACCTTGTGCCCATTCCCTTGAAGTAGAGACCTCTCCTACAGCCTTTGGGAAGCTGGAATTTACCCAGAAACCACTCCAACACCTGAAGCAGTAATAAACACATTAGCTTTATTGGCAAACAGTCACAGCACCTCAAAGTATTCAAGAGGGAACTCCTTCTCTTTGGACTCTGGTTGATCCAAACATGCGGTGTGGTGGGGTACATGCTCACAGGGAAACTTAGGCTGCCCCTTGGGTCAGTCCTCCAGCCCAAACTCCTGGTTTGCTGCGTCCCATCAGCATCATCTACTGCATGTCCACTCTCACAATCCCTACTCCAGCTGCAATATAGATGGCGACAGGAAGTAGGAGTGGGATTTTCTGCCATCTCTTGAGCCAACCAGAGCTCTGTGAGGGTGAAGAGGCCAGCTTCTCCTGTTTACTCATGCCTTTGCCATTCAGGACTCAGAGGGCAGGGCCAGCTTTCATAGCACTGCTGCTGATCTGTGGAGTGGGGCTCCAGGTTAATTATCCCCATATCCTTGCGGTCCAGGGAGGGAATTCTTAGGCCCTTTGGAATTAACTTCACCCTAGTCTGATAACACCTCCATTTGTTGACCTCCAGGGGGAAATACAAGGCTTTTTCCAAGATTGTGGGTTCAATAGGGTTTTTTTTATACAGGAAGTTTTTCTTTTCTTTTTTAACCATTTGTACCTTAAAATGGAATTTTGAAGGTGCCTATGAAGAGTGTGTTAGGAACACTAAATAAATATAAAAAAAATGAAAATGCAGAATGTACAAACTACAGGAAGCTCTGCAGAGTGGTAATGCGGGCTTTCCTTCTTGGGAGGGTAGGGTGAAGTGTGACCTTTTGCATTCCTATTCTGTCCACCCATACAAAGGTCATGGGAATCTAGCCCTAATTAATTTAAGAAAGTTAATATTGCATTTGGAAAAAGGGGGCTCTGTCTCAGTCCTTCTAAAATGGTATCCCTTATATGTTTAGGAAGAAGTTAAGATATTCATAACAATGTGGTCTGACTGAGAACCCCAAATTAGAGCTCAAATGAAAGAGTTCTCAAAGTGGTGCTATGGCTCGCTAAGCCTTACTCGTCCTTTTGCTCTTTCCAATCCCCATTCAAAGCAATGAGAGTAAATATGGACCAAATATTGCAGTTCTTAATTAAAGCTTCTGTTGATGCTGTTGTGTGGCCTTGCACTCTCCTTATAGGTTAGCAATAGCCAGGGCCACCCAGGATGGGATTGAGGAGGGGGACACCATATCGTGTTGAGACTTGGTGCATAGGGTGGCTTACTTCTCCAGCACCCTCCCCATCTCCAGCCTGCCCAAAATTTTTAAGGGTGTGTAGAAGTGCTGGCCAGGGCTAGACCCTCTCTGGGTTGGCGAGGAGCCACACTGGCTCACTACACACAACTGAGGTTTGGAGAAATAGTCCAGCTCTGGGAGTCTTCCCCGGTGGCCCTTGTGGAGGCAGAAATAAGTACAGTTATGCTGGGGCAACAATGACTCAGACCCTCAAGCAGGGGCTGAGCAATAACTCTATCTCAGTAGCAATATATACAGTAGTAAACCCCAGCCCTAGGTCAGGGTGGGGCAATAATAAGTCAGGAGCTCAGGCCCTCAGGCAGGGGCTGAGCGGTAACAGTATAAACAGTAGTGAGCCCAGGCCCTAGGTCAGGGCAGGGCAATACGAAGTCAGGAGCTCAGGCCCTCTGGCAGTGCTGAGCAACCACAGTAGGCCCAAACCTCTAAAAGGCCTGGGAGAGGGGGAGACTGCCACAGACGATTTGGATGGCAGGGAGGGCACAGGCCCATCCCCTCCACTGCATCCCAGCTCGGGGCCCTAGCAGCGGCAGAAGACCCGCTGCTGTGTCAGTGGGCATCCTGGCCACAACACACTGACATGGGCTCTAGCAGTGCTGCAGTCAGACTAGGGTCGGCTGCCCCCGGTCTACTTCCGAACTCCCCCTCTTGTGGTACCTGGGTCACGGTGGTGTCCTCTGGGGGGTCCAGCACCATGGGTTCCTCAGGGTAGTGGGCGAGCGGCAGACCCAGCAACTCCTCTGGGTAGTGACCACAGGGCAGGTCCAGCAACTCCTCCAGGTAGCAGGTGCAGGGCAGGTCCAGCAACTCCTCCAGGTAGCAGGCGCAGGGCAGGTCAGGCCAGTCCTGGTGGGCACCTTGGGCCGCGGGGGTTTCCCAGTCATGGGCTAGGCTGAAGGCATCTGGCATCCCCAGCAGCTGGCCCTTTACTGAGCTCTGAGGGCGAGCCTTTATATTTCTGGGTCGCCGCCTGACCCTCTGAGGGGTGAGCTCAGAGACCCTATCTCCGCCCACCCCAGCCTCCAGATGGGCTCATCACTCTCCGGGGCGGCGGGGAGCCACACCACCTCACTACAGGGTGGTGGCTCAGTTTCAGATTTTGCCCCAAAAATCTCTGTGCAGTGCCCCTGCAACGATGATATCAGCATGAGCTCAGTAATAAGAGAACATGAATTTATTACTAGAAGAGGTGACAGAAACTGCTCAGCCACTGCTGCTGGTGATGCTGACTCCATCAACACTTTCACGTTCCTTGGGCAGGAAGTACCCCTCCACAGACCATTCTCTCCAGATTACTTCCTAGGTCAGGGGTCCTTTTCCTCAGGGAGGATCTAGCCACACTGTTTAGGAGCTATATGTTAATGTGCCACACACAGAGACCCAGCCAGCACAGTAACATGATTACAATATCATACCCACTGAAAAGTCTACTGCTGCCACAACTTCTCCTGTTCCATAAAGGCAATGCATTGATGGTAGCAATAGTTTTGCCTGAGAAAATATGATTGCCAGTATCTTTAGTACTAGCTAGAAGTAACTAGACAGCCAATCACAACTGACTCTATTCATAAAACCAATTATCCAATCCAGTCTTACAATGAAAAATAGGTATGTGTTTTACTAAAGTTGCTACTAAGCAGCAAAATGTTTTATGCCAAGGAGCAGCATACATAATGCCTGTTTTTACAATCTGCTCTTCAATTTAAAAGTGACATGATTCTTATGTGAAATGTTCATAATATGTTATTTCATTGATGCAGAGTATTGCGGGACAAGTGTGCCCCATCCCCTCTTGGGGTGGGGGCAGAGTAATTACTTCCCCACGGTCATGACCTTATGACAACCTTCTGTCTTGGATTGATAAGGACTAATAATAAAAATAAATATGGCTGCTCCCTCTCTCAAGGTTGTGTGGCCCAGTGGTCAGAATCAGGTGAAGGCCCCTTCCCACAGGGCTATGGGGCCCAATGGCCTGAATCAAAATGGCTTTCCGGTTCAGCTGGGGTGTATTGCCGAGTGTTCAGAGTCAGAGCTCAGCCAGGCAGTATGGCCTAGCAGCAAGAGTCACTACAGCCACCCTCCCTTAGGGCTGCTCTCAGGGCTGCATGGTTCAATGGAAAGAGTCAGTATACTAGCTCCCTCTGTGGGGGCTGTGTGTCCTAGTGGCCAGAGTCAGTATGATTTCCCAGTTCGGGAGGGCTGTATGGCCTAGCAGTCAGAGTCAATGACAGCAGCCTTTGTATTCAGGGCAGTGCTGCCTATTGGCCAATGTCAGTATAACAGCTTCCAGACACAGGCCAGTAGCAATATCACAGCCTCCAGACATAGGGCAGTGTGGCCTAGTGGCCAATACCCAGGGGACTGCCACCAGGTGTGGGGTGGCAGCCTGGTTAGGAAGGGACCAGGCCCACCTGACTCCACCAGGCCCCAACCCAGGGCCCTAACAGTGGCGGAACAGTCTGCCTCTGGGTCAGCGGGGAGTCACACTGAAAAACACTAACCCCACTCAGGTGGGAGATACCACTCACTCACCCTCCCTGGGTCACTTGCTACCATGTTTCCCAAAGCCGCAGTCCATGGGGTATCGGGGTCTCTGGGCTCCTCAGCGCAGATGATTCCCTGGGACTCTGCTGGCCACAGACCTCCAATATGACTCTCAGGATCTCCACCTCCCACAGGCAAGGGCTGGGAGGGTTCTTCAGCTGGAACTCAAGGTACTTCCCAAGGTCCTTCCCCTCCATCAGCCAGCCTTGAATGAGCTGAGCTGCTCCCTTTTATACCTAATTTCCAGCTGGAGCATATTTTTAATTTTTTCTGGCTTTTCTTTAAAAAAAAACCCAAACATTTTCTCCATTTGATGCTGTGTGGGAATAAGTCATGTAGAAGTGAAGAAATTTCAGAATTTGAAACATATTGACCTACATTTTTTTTCTTCTGTTTGAAATGGGAGTGGCATGGTTTAACCCTCAATCGCTGAGCAAAAACCTTTTAGATTCCACTTATTTAAGCCAAAAATACCAGAGGGTCCACTGAGAAATAAGAGCATTATCAAGAGTGCATGATGAGTTTTCAGAAACAGAGCCAGGTTTGATCATTATTTGTGTGATGGGGAAAGAGGAAAGATTTTTATAGTATCCCAAGTTGGCTGCCTCAAATCTGTTCCAGTCCAAAAATCAAACTGAGTAAGGCTATGGTACTCTCCAGACCTCTTTTTCCCCCTAGAATTCTTTTTTTCTGTTAATATTCTTGCAACTATAGCTATCCCTTCTGCTACAGACTAATGGATTACTGCTTGGGGCATTAGTTTAATTATTTAGAGCCTAAACATTAAGGCATAATTGTTTTCTTCTGATCCTTCATCAACAATTCTCTCCCTATTTTTTTTTGGCTTCTTCTTTTATTATGCTAACTCATTCTGGTTGGGAATTCAAATTGTTTCCTAACTTTAACCAAATATCATCCAGTTGAGCAAGCAGGAAGAGAAACATTTAGGAGAGCTTATTCTTTGCATGTGATATTGTCAGCTTGCACAAATACCACTGAAAAGGAATATTTTTCTCTCTAGGTAGAAAGATAAGGAGAATTATAAATAAGAGTCCCGACTTGTGATCTTAACAGGGCTTTTTTTATTTTAAGTGACACTTTAAAGGGTGTCCTATTTGATGGATTAGAGGTTCAGTCAGAAAAAGTTTACCACTTGTTGT
Organism: Mauremys reevesii; assembly: GCF_016161935.1. Lineage (NCBI taxonomy): Eukaryota > Metazoa > Chordata > Testudines > Geoemydidae > Mauremys > Mauremys reevesii. The sequence continues at coordinate 168,595,014 of NC_052625.1, forward strand.
GCAACTTGCATTCAAATTAATCTGCATAGGGCGGTAAATAATTTCCAGTATTCATTATATTCCATCATTATTTATTTAGGCTTGTTCAATCCACTGCATGACAATAGGTCCCACCATATAGCTAAAAATCAGTCATCACTGATTGGACAAAACCTGCCGCTCCACTTCTACATTGTTTTATTGGAACTGTAAGGTAGAGCCAAACCATTGGTAGGTTTCCATTCTATTTTAAGTATAAATCATCCTTATCACTCTATTTTTTTAAATGGCCATTCCATTACTATTTCATCTGGTACAGGTCCTCAGCTGCTATAAATTGGCATAATTCAATGGAAGGAACTGATTTGCACCTGCAGAGGATCTCACCTAATATCTTTAACTTATTTAATATTCTGATTTTCAGTGGGATATAGAGCTACATTTTACCATATTTTGTTATCCTGTTTCAGTTCTACATCTTCTTGGAACTTCAAAAGTTTCTTCTCTTTGGGTTATGCTTATTGCCAATGTAAAAAAACAACAACGTAAGTTTGAAGTAAAAGTAGAATTAGTCTTAATTAAACTGATCTTTCAAAGGCTCTCCAACCATCAATCTAAACTTTTCACCTCAGATACCTAGTTTGCAATGGCATGTATCAAATAACTGAAAAAGATAAGCTACACAGTATTTACGCACTTCTGATTCTTTTCATCTTTTTCTTCCATATTTTAGTGCAACATGATTTTTTCACCTCTGTGTATCCCATTCTGACTCAATATTCATTACATCTTACAATCAGTTTTCTGATCATTATTTCAGGCTCTTTGGAGAATGTTTAACAAATATTATTTATAAATCTGAATGGCCACAAAACAGATTTTTTCTCTTGTTGAAATACTTCCATTCTAAAATATTTGAAATAAAGGTGATTTAACATCTCACTAATGTGTCATCTAAGACAAGTAATCGTCAAAGCTCATCATGTCATCTAGACTCTGAACTATTTCTTAAACTTCATTTTTAAGTGATCCATCTTATTTGTAACTGCCTTGATGTTCCTCAGTATTCTGCTGATATATTCTTCTGCAGTCACAAGAGTGATCACTCATCACTTTCATTTCTAACTCTAATGTGGGATTTTTCATATTTCTTATCCAGCAAAAATTCTGAGATTTGCAAGCTGCTGGCCTCTGATTAATCAAAGTATTATCCTGAGAAATCAATTAAAACATTGGTTGAAAGTTCTCTAAAAGTAATGAGCATAAGACTGGTACTGTCTGCATTGTCCACTCATTATTTTGAACAAAGCCTTAAAAGCATGTAACCTGAACCAGTACGTGCAATATAAATCTACAGCAATTCTTTAGAAATGGCAGATTTCTCTCATGCTATTCTTTACAAGATGGCAAATATCTTATGTTTCTTTTCATAAAAAATCCACATTTTGGAGACTGAGTATAAGAAAACATATGGTGACTGACCAAGTGATGTCTGTAACCTTAATAGGGAGTTCTGCTTAAAAACTGGTGGAGTGATTTGACTTCAAAAATTTTATTTAGATATGGTAAAACAGGGTATGTATTTTGCAATGGAAGATTCTAGCCTGGGATCCTAGTAAACCATGCAGGAAATATGAAGTAGATTGGAATTGACATTACAGAAGGGAAGAATGAGATTGATAGGTTCATAGATTTTAAGACCAGAAAAGATCATAAGATCATGAAGCCTACCCTCAAATGGAGGGGAAAATATGAGAGTGGAAAGAAAAAGTTAGTGAATTTTGAGGGGGAAAAGGAAGAAGGAGAAGGGTGTTTGAGTTTAGAAAACAAAAGGGAAGGGAAGAGAATTGAGGGTCAGATCCTGATTTCAGTGCAGTGGTGTAAATCTGGAGCAACTCCCTTGAAGTCAAATAGAAAATACACCTGAAGATAGAAAACACAATAGGAGACGCAATTTTACCTCCTATTTCAAGATCACAGAACCAGAGAGAGAATGTCAGCAGCAGCCAGGATAAAAGATAGCTATAACATCTGAACGAAAGAACTTCTGCCTAGCCATTTGATCCCTAGTCTATAGCAGTGCATGGGATTCTTCCATCCTAAATGCAGGACTCTGGACTTGTCCTTGTTGAACCTCATCAGATTTCTTTTGGCCCAATCCTCTAATTTGTCTAGGTCCCTTTGTATTCTATCCCTACCCCCCAGCATATCTACCACTCCTCCCAGTTTAGTGTCAGAAACTGATAGAGGTGAGAAAAATCTTTTCAAGAAGAAAAAAAATGGCTGCTGCCAACTGGTACCCTTCAAAGTTATAAAATGTACTATAGCAATAAAAATAAAACCTACATTTTCTGAGGAGCATAGGGAACAACTTCAATATCAAGCCATAAAATGTAAAATCAGGGTGGAAAATAAATCAGAAGCTTCTAAGAAAGAAAACATGCAGGAATAAAAATTGGAGTTTGATTAAGAATTTGGGGTATTAGAAATGTTTACTGTGTTTTTTTAGTGCTTTGGAATGATAGGTCTATGTCTGAGTAGGAAATTGCTATGAGAATCCCCTCATGGAGATTTTCCCTGATGATACTATTATGGCACAAGATTTGGCAGAATCCCTTAGGAAAGGCCTCAAGTCCCAACTTCAAACCTGTCAGCTTCCCAGGGATCTGCGGGGCCAGGTTTCCCTCAGACCAGACCTCTCTTTGAGGTGTAGCTCCATGGAATAGATGATACAACTCTACCTTAACTTTTAAATCTTTAAAGGTACACATTTTGGTACCAAATCATATCGGTTCATCTTGATTCTTAACTTCACCTGAAATCACATATTTAATAAAACCTTAAAATATTATAAGAATGCAAAAATATTTCCCAATCCTCAAAGATTTACCCTTCTTTTGTCACTGAAGAAACCCACAGCTGTCAGCTCTTTGGTATTTTGAGAATTTGTATTCCTGTTCATTCTGTCACCAGTTTCAGCAATGTTTACCCAGAACTGGCTTTATCATTTAATATTTTATTCCAAATGCTAAATTAGGAGTTGTAACAGTTGCCAATTAAGCTTCTAAAATACTAATTAAAGTGGAAAGGTGCTGCAGATAAGCTGTATGACTATTCTTCATTACAATTACTTTTAATTTTAATTTAATGTTTTCTTTTTAATTACTCATGGTAGTTATGTTACAGCTATGAAATATGATCTCCCAGTAAAAAGATCAAGAAATGCTAAAGGCTTTTTTAATATTAATTTATAGACATTATTACTGTTCAAATCAAGAATCAACGTCCCTCTCCCAAGGCTCCAAGAGTCAGAAGAACATGTCCCACCAATAATTGTCAGTGAAGTCCGAAGTGCACTACACCAGATGAAGAAGGGAAAAGCTCCAGACAAAGATGGAATAATGTCAAAAATGATTTCCGCAGGAGGCAAAAAAATTTGGAAGGCCCTTGCTTTAAGATTCAGTCGATATCTCGAAGAAGGAAAAATACCATCTAGCTGGAAGGAATCTAATATCATTTCGATCCCCCTTCTTGTACAGCAAGAAAATCTTAAGAAATATCCCCCTATATGCCTGCTCTCTCATATTTATAAACTCTTTACAAAGGTGATAACGAACTGACTCTCGCAGAGTCTAGATGAACAACAGCCTAGAGAACAGGCAGGATTTCAGCACAATCAACCATATATTTATCCTTAGCCAGATTCTAGAAAGAGCGAGGGAATACAAACTCCCGCTGTTCACTGCTTTAGTTGACTATGAAAAGGCCTTCGATACCACTGAGTTCAATGCAATATTAGATGCGCTTGCAGAGCAGGGCATTAATATGCAGTACATCAGTTTGTTGAAGGAAGTGAATACTGGATGTACAACAGACATTACTCCCCTCAAAACTCTCCTCAGCATTCCAATCGAGAAAGGCGTAAAGCAAGGAGATACGATTTCACCAAAACTATTTACCACCTGCCTTGAAATGGTTATGAACAAGATCAATTGGAGGAATGGTGTTAATATAAATGGAGAATAATTATCTCATCTCAGATTCGCGGATGACATCGTACTAATTGCTGAAAGCACCAACCAACTGCAGAGCATGCTACGAAGACTCAACAAGAAAAGCAGTCAGGCCGGTCTGAAAATGAACCATTGCAAAATGAAATACATGCAATCAGACGTCTTAAGAAAAGCCTGAATAATGGTAACAGGAGAAAAAATTGAAGAAGTGGAACAGTACGTATATTTGGGCCAAGAAGTTAATATGCACCAAGAGATTTGAGCAGGATGGTGTGCATTTAATTCCATCAAGGACATCCTCAAAGGAAAAATTGACAAGACCACGCGTACAAATATCTTAAATTCAACAGTGCTGCCAGCCATGCTGTATGGCCATGAAACCTGGGCACTGACGAAGAGAGTACAGTAGCTGTTGGTAGCTGAAAGGGCAATGGAATGAGCTATGTTGGGAATATCCCTCTGGATCATATCCCAAATGAAATGATTAGAGAATCCAGTGGTGTGAAAGATATTGTCATGGAAAGCAGATATAATAAGATACGATGGGTGGGCCACATAGCACGGTTCATGGACAATAGGTGGACCGCAATCATTCCCGAGTGGTACCAGCAAGAACAGAAAAGAGCACCTGGTTGGCCTCCAAGAAGATAGGAAGATGACATTGTTAAACGTTTCAGACAAATGTGGAGAAGAAAGGCAACAATGCGAGAAGAATGGCGGATGTGTTGTGATCGACACAGTCTTAATGACAGCTGAAGACCGATCGATCCAGGTGATTAACACATCTAGGAATATATTGAAGATATTCAGCTAGAGCTCTGATTCTACAATCACATGCATACAGGCAATCCATTACATCCACATGGAGTCCTACTGAAGTCAATGGGCTCCACATGAGTGCCCAGAAACACAACCTGTTGTAGTGTTGTGGCCTGAATATTTACTCCCTGGTTCACATTCCCTATGTGTTCACTCCCTAAATAAGTTAATCAAATATTCCTTATGAAAGAATATTTATATATTAATTCCAACAAAATTTATGAATGGGTGAATGATTGAGGAAGGAATATGAACTAACCTGATCTAGTTGTTTTTGAAATAGCTGAACTGGCCCATCATTTGATTTATTTATTCACGTATAAAAAGGTCTTGAGATGCTTCCATGCATTTTTTCTGACACCTGTCATATAAATTAAAATGCAAAACACAATATAAATATATGATGGCCCATATATAAATGAATATATACCCAATTCCTCCAACCTTCATATCACCTCCTCCCCAAAATTCTAGGGAGAAAAATGGGCTCTGAAATTTCATTTTGAATAGATGACTGACCAGGAAATGGCAAACAGACATCTGCAGATTATTCGAGCACTTCACAAGCCCTCCTGTCAAGTTGCAATACTCAACTTTGTGCAGTTTGAAAAAACTGGGCCTATGTGTGAGGCTAAGACAGCAGGAAAGCATTGGTCACATGGGGAAGGATTCAGTAGGTATATAAAACAAATGTAACTGACATGCCAAAGTGCAAGAAGGGAGGTACAGAAAAACAAAACAAAACACTTGCTGGTTGGTAGCAAATATTGGGAGTTCTGCTTTATTTATCCTCCTGTTAGCTGTTTATTCTGTCCGATATACTGCCATCCTCCCTCTCAGCATATGAAATACACTTGTTCTATACACCCACTAAATGCCAAATTAGTCCAAGTTTTAATAAGTTATCACTTATTTTATGACCAGTTTACATAAATGCAACTTCTATCACTATTCATATTGCTCCTGAATTTGATTCTGAAACTCATGTACACCTATTAAAAACAGGCCTTTCCTTAGTTAAACCTGAATAGATTACATTAATTTAACCAAAGCAATATTTGGTTCATACAATGGTTAGTTTAATAGCAAGGATGTGTAGAGGAAAAAAAAATTGAGACCTGCACACAGATGCATGTGCACACTGACTTAGTGATCTTCAGAATGATTAGATGAACAATTATGAGTTCCACAACACGCGTCAATTAAATAAATGATTAAAAGCACTTTCCTTTCCATCTTATTTATTTTTCATTATATTTTTCTTCATCTTAGCTCAAAGAAGTTCCTATCCATCATCCACTTAAAAGATAGGATGTTGAAGATCATTGAACATATCATGTAGAAACATAAGTGTGATATGGTTTATGTCTACACTATTTTCTAAAGGATTTAAACCAAACATTTGTCACCTTTTGCTTTGGCAACTACTGTTTACATAGTGTAATGTACCAGTAATTGCATTTCTAATGCTGTAATAACTGATAATGACAGTGAAATTTCGTAAGGGGAACATTGCTGTAGTTGATACGAAGGCTTTATTACAACGGTAAACATATTTGATTTCTAATGCTAATTGGTTATAGGCTAAACATATTCCATTTTTTACATTTTATTTTAATCTTATTAACTGGACTCAGCATCAGTCATTAAATTTATTCTCCCTAGAAATCAAAAGAATCATTAAAAAAGCCTAGTTAACTTCCCATTTAAAGTACAGCTTTTCTTTGTGTGTATGACTGCAATTCTTTTCAAGCAATTCAAATCCTTCTGAAGTCATTTTGGGTAATTATATATACCCACTATAAAATCTCAAAAGAAAACAAGACAGAACTACAGTGAGAATTAAAACAAAAACTGCCATTACTGAATCTTGGACAGATCTCAGGTTAACTGATTATTAAGGTGAGTAAGTATAATTATTTCTATTCTGAAGATGGGGAGGCAGTGGTGTGCAAAAGTTTAGGCCAACTAAAGTCAGGCTAAATCCATATTTAGGTACCCAATAAGTGGCTTGCTTTTCACAGGTGCCATCAAAGGTCACACAGTGAGGCACTTAAAGATCTAGGAATAAAACTCAGGGCTCCTAAATACCACCCTTTTCTTCTACCTTATGGCCCTCATTGGCTGTCTGATTTTATCTCTGCTATACATTAATGAATACATATATATAATGTGTTAAAATAAGTGCAGATATAGCAGATGTGTGTGTGTGTGTATATATATATATATATGAACATTTTAACATGCATATACATATGAACATTTATATTTCACCACATTATATATATTTATACATTTATCAACTCACTGGTTCCAATGATCCTAGAAGAGAAAGTTAAAAACATTCCATTACTCTATTTGAAGACTACATGTGTAACTCTCATCTCATGACAGCATAAATCAGGAGTAAGGTCACTGAAGTTAATGGAGTAACACTGGTATAAAACTAGTGTGAGATGAGAATCGGGCATACAGATGATGTCTTTTACACATAAATGTGTCCACTACCACTAGCAGTATTAATCATCCAGCTGGAACTGCAGGACTGGTGGTGACAACAAGCTAATTTAATCTACATCATGAAATCTCACAACCAACATTACACGCTTCACTGCAAGTTACTGTGCCATTTGAAATAAAACCCCAAGTGAGTATACTATTAGCCAATGCCCCTGCTATAGTGATATGTTAACATTTATGTGGCTAGCAAGCGTAATAGAATAGAGAGAGATAAATAGTATGGTAAGGTAAAATTAGGACCTCCAATTTTCAAATGACAAAAAGAAAAGGACAATAAAGACGAAATGTGCTTAAAAGATAGCATAGAAGAATTTCCTTAAACTCAGAATGATTTATCCACAAAGGCATGACAAGGTAGTGGAGATACTAACATCACTAAATTAAGGATTCACTGTAAGTACAACTAGATGAAACTTCCATATTTCACTTTACTCTGAGTACAGGGTGCAAGAAAGAGAACATTGTAGACAGTACTTTATGATTTGTACTGCCATCACACCTAAGAGCCTTTTGTCATGAACCTGGATCCCATTGTGCTAGGCGCTGAACAAGTGTGGAACAAAAAGACGGTCCCTGCCCCAGAGTTTTTACAATCTAAGTATAAGACAAGAGGCAACAAATGGATATAACTAGACTGATGGGAGTACAAGAAAACAATAAGATTGTCAGCATGATAAGCAATGTTATCAAGGCACTAGCATTCTAGCCATTGTCAAGTTATTTGTAGGCATCACGGAAAAGAGGACTTTGAAGGAGGAGGATTCGTTAGTTTTGTGGCTGATTACAGGCTGTGCCTCCCAAGATGAAGAGCCTCACGGAAGAAAACATAAAGGTACTTGGAAAGTTTATCAGGTGGGTGATAGAGGTGATAGTGGCTGACATCATGGACTGGTTGGAGGTGGAATTTGATTTTCCTATAGTGAATGATAGATGACAGGTAGAGAGGGGATGGCCATAAAAGGGCCTTGAAAGTGAGGACATGTAACTCATATTTGATGTGATAGTGAAGTCAAAGCCAGTGGTGGGTTGAAAACAGAGGTCAAATGTTCTTTGAGAGAATGATCTTTGAAGAAGTGTTCTGAATGGATAGGAGGGGAGGAAAGATTGGGTTAAGGCCAACTGCCCCCCCTCAGTCACAAACTGAGACACAAGATGTTGGGAGTCTGGATAAGACTTATTTAGCTGTGTTTATGGTAAAAAAGGCTATATCATAGAGATGTTATGCAGAAAGAATCTACAAGGTTTCAACATAGCCTAAATGTGAGGACCTAGAGAGAGGCATACGTCAAAGATAACACTAGATGGAAAATCAATAGTGGTGGTGCCCATTAGCACTAGTGATATACAGGTATGTAGGAGAGGGATCCTGGAAGTTAAAATTAGGCTTTTTATACAAAAAGAGTAAGTTATTCACAGCACGGTAGATTTAAAAAAGCATAAATGGCATTTAGGCACCAAATTCCCATTAATTTTCAATTATCAGTTGGGTGTTTAAGTGCCACCTGTGCCTTTGAAACTCTTCCAGCACAAATTAGGCAGGAGGAACTAAGATATCTGAAGTTGAGAAGATCAGATTCATTAGGCAAGAGAACTTTGCAAAACTTGATAGATGAAGTTTAGTTTATTTTGCCATCATCTAAAACATCAGATATCAGTGACTGCTGCCAGACTAGATGAACCAGCAATTCAGACCATGTATGTAATTTTATGTTTTTATGCATTTTTAAGTACACCAGTAAAATAGAAGAGGACAGACATCAACATCTTTAGGGAAACTAAACATAAGAGAATTAAAAAAATGCACCAAGGCTATATAATAGAGTAAAAGAGGTGGTTAGAGACAAAAAGACATCTTTTAAAAATTAGAAGTCAAATCCTGCTGAAGAAAATAGAGAGGAACATAAATTCTGGCAATTCAAGTATAAAAGTATAATCAGGGAGGCCAAAAAAGAATTTGAAGACCAACTAGAAAAGACACAAAAACTAACAGTAATTTTTAAAGTACATCAAAGGCAAGGAGCTTGCCAAACAATCAGTGGGGCCACTGGATAATTGAGGTGATAAAGGAGGACTCCAGGAAGACAAGGCCATTGCAGAGAGGCTAAATGAATTCTTTGCATTGTCTTCACTGCAGAGGATGTGAGGGAAATTTGTACACCAGAGACATTCTTTTCAGGTAACAGATTTGAAGAACTGTCCCCGATTGAGGATTCAATACAGGAGGTTTGGGAACAAATTGATAAATTAAACAGTTATAAGTTACCAGGACAAAATGGTATTCACCCAAGAGATCTAAGGAACTCAAATATGAAATTGCAGAATTACTAGCTGTCATATGTAACCTATCGTTTAAATCAGCTTCTGGAAAGATTTTAAAAAAGGCTCCAGAGGCAATCCTGGCAATTACAGGCCACTAAGTCTAAATTCAGTACTAGGCAAATCACTTGAAACTGTTGTAAACAACAGAATGATCAGAGATGAACACAATATGTTGGAGAAGAGTCAACAAACTTTTGTAAAGAGAAATTATGCTTCACCAGTTCTTTGAGTCAACAAACATGTGGGCAAGAGTAATCCAATGGATATAGTGTACTTGGCCTTTCAGAAAGCCTTTGACAAGTCCCTCACCAAAGTCTCTTAAGCAAAACAGGCAGTCATGGTATAAGAGGGAAGGTCCTCTCATGGAGCAGTAACTAGCTAAAATATAGAAAACAAGGGATAGGAATAAATGGTCAATTTTCAGAATGGAGAGAGGTAAATACCAGGATCTCCCAATATCTGTACTGGGACCATTATTGTTCAACATATTCATAAATACTCTTGGAAAAGGGGTAAAAAGTGAGGTGGTAAAATTTGCATATCAAACAAAATTACTCAAGATCATTAAGTCCAAAGATGACTGCAAAAAGTTATAAAGGGATCTCACAAAACTAAGTGACTGGACTACAAAATGTAAGATGTGTTTTTGCAGTCATATAGGTCCCAAGATATTAGACAGACAAGGTGGGTGAGGTAATATATTTTATTGGACAAGCTTTCGAAATACAGAGAGCTCTTCTTCACAGGGCCGGCTCCAGGCACCAGCATTCCAAGCAAGTGCTTGGGGTGGCAATCTGCAAGGGGCGGCAATCCCTGTGTTTTTACCCCCAAGCAGTGCACCGAATTGCCACTGCAGATGGCGGGGGCAGTCTGTGTGCCGTTAGGGCAGCACGCGTGTTTCTGCGTCAGCGGCAATTCGGTGGCAGCTTCTTTGTTTAGCTGTTCGCGGCGGCGCAGCTTCTGACTGAAGACAGAAGCTGCTGCCGAATTGCCACTGCCACGGAAACGCGCGTGCCGTCCTAATGGCACACTGACTGCCCCCACCATCCGCGGCGGCAATTCGGTGTGCTGCTTGGGGTGGCGGAAACAGTAGAGCCAGCCCTGCTTCTTCAGGTCTGGGAAAGGTACTAAAAGTGTCAGCTAAATATGAGATTGAACAGATAGTTTAGAATAAGTAGTTAGCACATTAGGCAGTATTCTAAGGTAGTATTCAAGGTGAAGTGGCCCATTAACACCCTGTACAAAAAGAAGGATTAATAGGTTACAGATTTTTGCAATAAACCATAAATCCAGTGTCTTTATTAAGATCATGATATGTTATGAATTTACATGTGCAGGTTCGCCTTTTGAAAGGCTTCTTTGGACAACAAAATGTCAGATGAAATTCAGTGTTGATAAATGCCAAGTAATGAACATTGGAAAACAAAACTTCAATTATAAATACAAAATGATGGGTTCTAAATTAGCTGTCACCACTCAAGAAAGAGATCTTGGAGTCATTGTGGATAGTTCTCTGAAAACATCTGCTCAATGTGCAGCAGCAGTTAAAACGCTAACAGAATGTTAGGAATCATTAGGAAAGTGATAGATAATAAGTCAGAAAATATCATAATGCCACTATATATATATTAATGGTGCACCACACTTTTAATTCTGCATGCAGTTCTGGCTGCCTCATCTCAAAAGAAGAGATATTAGAATTGGAAAAAGTAAAGAGAAGGGCAACAAAAATGATTAGTGGTATGGAAAAGCTTCCATGGGAGGAGCGATTAAAAGATCTGGGACTGTTCAGCTTAGAAAAGAGATGACAATGGGGCGATATGATAGTGGTCTCTAAAAATAAAAAATGAAGTGTAGAAAGTGAATAAGGAAATATTTTTACCCCTTCACAAAACACAAGAACCAGGAGTCACTCAATTAAATTAATAAGCAGCAGGTTTAAATCAAACATAAAGAAGTATTTCCTGAAACAATGCTCAGTCAACCTATGGAACTTGTTGCCAGGTAATGTTGTGAAGTATTAGTGGCTTCAAAAAAGAATTAGATAAATTCATGGAGGATAGCTCTGTCAATGGCTATTAGGCAAGGGATGGTAAGGGATGCAATCCCAGGCTCTGGGGGTCCCTAAACCTCTGACTTCCAGAAGCTGACATTAGATGACAGGAAATAGATCACATGATAAAATACCCTGTTCTTTTAATTCCCTCTGAAGCATTTGACACTGGCTGCTGTTGGAAGACAGGATACTGGGCTAGATGGAACATTCTAACCCACTATGGCTATTCTTATGTAATTTTATGTGGTGAACCGTCACATCCAAGGGGACATATATTGGTATACTCATTCCACTTTTATCTTTTCAGTACACAAAGAAAAGGAAAGCCCTATTGGAAAGGAAATAATTGATAATTTTGCATGGTTATTGGGACCCAAGAAGTATGAAGTCTATATTCTTAATGGTTTTCCATGTAAATTATCCATAGGGTAGAAATGGTCTTGGGCAGTGTAGAAGTAAGAACCCCCATAATCATAGAATCATAGAACTTAAGATCAGAAGGGACCATTATGATCATCTAGTCTGACCTCCCGCAAGATGCAGGCCACAAAAGCTGACCCACCCACTCCTGAAATAATTCTCTCCCTTGACTCAGCTGTTGAAGTCCCCAAATCCTGATTTAAAGACTTCAAGTAGCAGATAATCCTCCAGCAAGCGACCCCTGCCCCATGCTGCGGAGTAAGGCGAAAAACCTCCAGGGCCACTGCCAATCTACCCTGGAGGAAAATTCCTTCCCGACCCCAAATATGGCGATCAGCTGAACCCCGAGCATGCGGGCAAGACTCTCCAGCCAGACACTCAGGATAATCATGACATCTGTTAGAATTTTAAAAAAACTAAACTTTAAAAGAATAAGAAACTTAAAAAAATAAGAAAAACAATAGTGAAAATTATAGTGGGTGAAACTGGAGGAAAAGGCAGGGTGTGTTGGGCTACAAAATTTCCCAAGGGCAATGATCTCAATTATTTTGTCTTGCCTTTTCCAATAACCAGGCCTATATTCACATTTGTAAATGACATTTCAGAAATTTAAAAAATGTGTCAGTAAACACAAGGAATGAAAGGGTCTTACTGAAGCGCTGCAAACATGAAATAATCCACCAGGAGAAAAAAAAATTGCAGACCACATCAGTAGAGTATTGTTATTTGTCCACATTAATATTGAAGGCAACATCTGAGCTGTTTAGAGTTTATTTAAAATGAGTGTCAGTTTGGAGAAGGAGTGAAAATGCTTAGGGCCAAATCATGCTCCCTTGACTGAACTATTCCCATGAATGAATGCATGAATAAAGCAAGAGGCAGAATCCCAAATTTCCCTTGCCTGTATGGTCTCTTACATGACTTAAATCTTCTACCTAGCCATCTACATTTTACATTTGCTATCTTTCTTCTGTATTTCCTGACCTCACTCTTGGCAATGTGAACCACTTCCATGAGTTCTTTCCCAGCACTCTAAAGAAAGCTTCTTTGAGAGTTCTAGTAACGCTTGGAATGAAGTTAATGCATCTGGACATGTGAGTAAGTTGAATGGGAGTTAGTGCTTTTGGCCCAGGACCGCAAAGGACTTAGACTTTATAATGCTCAGCATTGCAGCCCTGGAAAAAAAATATCACATGAACAGCACTTCAGTCCACAAAGCCTGAGTTAGATGCCTAGGCTCCCAATACAATGAATGGGGAGAGATAGGCACCTTAGAATGAGATCCACAACACACAGCTCACTAGGCGGGGAGGCACCTAAACTAGCCAAAGGGAGACACTAATCAGAGGGGTATGTGTGACAAGCCCCACCCCTATTATGGAGATAGGCATCATAGGCCCTGTCTACACTGCCACTTTACAGCGCTGAATCTTTCTCGCTCAGGGTGTGAAAAAACACCCTCCTGAGTGCTGCAAGTTTGTAAAGTGGCAGCATTGTAAAGTGGCACCACACTGGTAGCTACTCCTCTCGTGGGGGTGGTTTTTTAGTCACTGGTGCCGCAACTACACAGCCACGTTAAAGCGCTGCACAGCGCTTTAATGTTTGTAGTGAAGACATACCCTTAAGTCTGGGACACACGGAAACACCTATCTCAGCTAGTGATCATGAACTGGGCCAAGATAGGAACTTAGCTGTCTAAGTAGTATCAGGGACCTGAAACAAAACAGCCTGGGGCAGATGAAAGAGGAGCAGGAATAGCTGCTCCTTTATAATCTTCAACTAAGAGGTTAGGATACTCACCGAGAATATGGGCAACTACCAGTTCAACTCTCCCCCTGTGGAAGAAGGCATTAATTTAAACAGAGAGCTACCAGCTCTCAAAGGAGTCCCCTAACCACTAGGCTATAGAGTCAGTGTAATTCTTTCTCTGGCCCAAATAGTATTTAAAAATTCCATTGTTTAATTAAAGTGGAAAAATTTCAGAAGAGATTTTGTATGTGGAGCTCCCTCAATCTCTCCTATAGAAGTTATTCCACTTTAATTAAACAATGGAATAGTTTAATTTTACCTGGACCAGAGAAAGAGTTAGATGGGCTTTATAAGTAACTAGGGTGCTCTTATGAGAGGTGGCAGACTCATGTTCCAGTCTCTTTGTTTCTCCTCAGGAAGAGGAGACATTTGAATTGGGGTCTCCACTATATTGGGAAAGTACCCTATCCACTAGGGTAAAGACTATAAGGGAGCGCCTTCTTCCCTCTCCCTATCTGTTTTGTGTGAACTTGCCTGAGGGGCCTGATCTGGTAGGTGTGCTCAGAGGGCCTCTGTCAGATTGGGCCTCTACATGTGACTTGTGTCTTTTTTGGTTTGTAAATCACTATAAAACAGTGATTCTCAAACTTTTTTTTTCCACAGACCACTTGAAGAGTTACTGAGGGTCTCAGCAGACCACTTAATGATCTTTCCAAAAGTTGTTTGTACCGTTAGCTAACTATTGTAAAGCACTTTGGATAAAAGTGCTATATAAAAAACCTTAATAATAATTCATGCTTTTTTGTTCTACAAATAAAAGCACAAAACTCATATTTTAATATCAGTAGTCTTACCTTTCTAATGTGATGGATGTGCCCTCTCTCCTCTGCTGAGGAAGCCCCTGAGCTGGGGCTGGGAGGCTCTCCCTCTCTCCCCCACCACAGCAGCCCTGGAGCTGGTACTGGGAAGGAGTGGGGTCTCTCATCTGCCAAAGCAGCCACAGAGCTGGTACTGGGAAGGAGGGTTGTGTCTCCCCAGCAGCCACTAATTAGGTGGGTAGCCCTTCATTCTTTTGTTTGCAGCTGCCCAGGTGTGCACCTGAGAGGGAACTATCCATGGACTACCTGAATGGCACTTGTGGACCACCAGTGGTCTGCGGACCACAGTTTGAGAACCTCTGCTGTAGAGCTTAGATAGGTGATAGGTACCTAGAGTGAGATAATAAATCATAGAATATCAGGGTTGGAAGGGACCTCAGGAAGTCATCTAATCCAACCCCCTGCTCAAAACTGGACCAATCCCCAGATAGATTTTTGCCCCAGATTCCTAAATGGCCCCCTCAAGGACTGAGCTCACAATGCTGGGTGTAGCAGGTTAATGCTCAAACAACTGAGCTATCCCTCCCCCCTTTAGGCTTTAGTGCACATGCCCAAAGGCAAAAACTGAAGCACCAAATAAGTTTAGGCACCTCCAAGGTAGATAACAGCCAAATGGGATTTTTGAGGATCACAGTGGTGCCTAAAAACAGGACTTTGGCACATAAGTACCTTTGCAGATCATACCCTTACGGACTATTAAATAATTTTGGGAATGGAAGAAGGTAAATCCTTTTAAAGATGAAGAAAAAGAAGACCAAAAGAGAAATTTTCACACTGTATATTCAAATCTTCATCTTCTGATTAGTAATTTCAATGTATGTCAGATTTCTAAAGCAGCACAATAACCTGTGTTAAAGTGAATTGTTCTGGCAAAGTCAGTAAAAACCTGCATAAGGTGCCACCATTTAAACACATTTTACTCTGATCTTCCATTTCACCTATTACCTGGTGGTACCTGGAACATTCTGCTGGCATATATCTGGGACATTAATCATCAGCCAAAATCTTCTCCTGCCCTCTGTAATAGAAAATAACCTGATATTTCAGTATGTTCAAGACTCTTATTTATTACTCTCACATATGCACACTATAAACACAGACATACATACATCTTTCTAATGATCAACAATAACGTATCAAATATGTATTCGTACATTTATAAATCTCCACTTTTTTATTTCCTCTGGGTGCAGTTTATGCACATGAATTTGATTTTAACAGCCATCTTTTCGGATTTTCATAGTTTAACAAAGAAGTTGAATAATATAATGCATCGGTACACACTTTAAACATCATATTTTTATCTTATATAAGAACTCATCACTAAAGCAGAATTCATCTCAGTGCCTTTGAATGTTAGTTATATAATACTAATTAGAAAGAAAAAAAGACTTCCCAAAAAAATGATCACCGTTTATGAGGAATTCAGGGCAGAAGATATAGCTAAGCACCATGGGTGCCAGGTATAATAGGCCAGGAGAGGTGTAGCCTCCCCAGCACAGATGCCACCAACCTGCCGCTGGACACCTGGGCCTTAGTGGCCCCACCTGCGCGCTGCCTCTTCCCATCCCTTCTCCGACCCTTCCCTGAGGACCCCCACTGCCGCCTGGTGAGTCCCTCCTCTCCTCCACTCCATCCCCCCGTTTCTGGAAGTCCCCTCTGCTCACCCCATCCTCCTCTCCTCCATCCCTCTCCTCCACAAGCATTTCCCCCACACCACTCATCATATCCCTCCTCTCCTCCAACCCCCGCAAATGCCCCTCCACCTGCCATTCACCACATCCCAGCAGGCAGTGGAGATCTCATGGGGATAGAGGTGAGGAGGGATGCAGAGAGCACGAGCAGTGGTGGCCTTAGAGGAAGGGGGAGTGGAGGAGAAGAGAGGAGGATGTGGCAAGTCACGACTGGGAGTGGCGGTGGCATCTGGGGCAGAGCAGGGGCAGGTCTTGGGGTAGAGTGGAAGTGGAGTGGGGGTGAGGCTGAGGGTGGAAGAGGAAGGACAGGGAGCTAGCCTCCCCCAGGGGAAGCTTCACCCACAGCCCATGCAAAAATATCACTAACAGTCTACTCATTGATCCACAAAAGATGCTGTAAACCAAGTTTGATATTGCTGTTGGTCTTTGCATATTTATTCCTTTCACTTTGACTTAATAGCAGCACATAATGCCACCATCAATCACTTTCTATGCAGCAGGCATATTTCAAGAATTATTATCTGTTACAAGCAGTCAGTCAGATTGTGGGAACTGTTCCATTCAATCTATAATTATCATAATGACAGGAGACCAAGGACTCCATTAGGAAATGGTAAGATAGAAATACCTAAAATAGAATTGGTTCAGAGTTTGGGTTCTTGTCACACTGTTGCGTGCATACTGTGGGTAATAAGCTCATAAGTGCACTGAAGGAAGGGAGAACAGAAAAGTCAGGATTTTATTAAAAATTTAGAAAAAATAATATTTTTATTTTAAAAGCCCCTGGGAAACATGTTTCCTTGAATTACCTTGAATTATCCAAATTACAATAGCTCTTCATAAGGTCTAGAATTCCTTTTTTTTGTAATAAATCCCCTTACCAAGGGGAGAAAAAGGATATTACTACAGTCCTTCAGAATCTTCCAGCAATCATGACTGGAGTAAGCTCTTTAAACTAGACCAAACCTCAGAGCTAAACTAAACTCCTACACTGGAGCAAGCTCCTGGGGTAAACCAGACATCTAGCTATTGTATACCCCCCAGATCTATGTACACCCCCAAGACAATTTAAACTGTGAAATTAGACTAAATGTCTTAGAACTATTGCAAACTTTTAGCTGAGCTGTGGAACTGGAGAGCATCTCTAAGCATTAGAACAAGCTTTTATAATACCTTAGCACACCACCACTACTAGATTCTGGCCAGTCAGCCCCTTCCATCTGATTTAAAATAGAGTCTCACCAAATGCAGAAAACACTACAATCTCTCCCAGCTATAAGAGAGTACCACCAATGCCCTCTTCCTTTTAAAATACCAAAGTCTCTATTATTTTAAGATAAGGAGAGTTGACAAGGGGAAGGAGAAACTAGGAGTCCCTGCAGAGCACATGTTGCAGTTGGTTTCTACTTTCCTATTTCTTCTTAGGACATAGAGGATTTTATATAGATAAAAACAGATTACCCATTCAACCCTTTCACAAGCCAACCCCCTTGGTGTTCATACTCTTTTACAGAATGTTCTGTCCCACATCCAATGGAAAAAACATATCAGATTTATGGAACTCATGGAAATCAAATTGTATGAGAATTTTCCAGTAAAAAAAAAGAAGATATAAATGTCAACATAGTTTATATCAGTAAAATCAGTCCCTTGTGACCCAATATACTCTTCAGTTATTCAGTAGATCCTCAGATTTAGATCAGATTAGTGGGTCTTGCTCTGTAACTGAAACTGTAAGGGACAATATATCATACTTAAGAACCTGCCTTCTAAGGATCTCAGAGTGGTTTTATAACTGATGGATGACAGTGTCACTGCTTATGTGGGTTGGCATTTGGGAGGAAAAGGGTAATTTGTGGAGGGATTTCTTTGTAAGGAGAGAAGCCAATTACCAGGATGCTGAGCTAACAGGGGATTTCCAAGTATGGATAGCAGCAAGGAGGATGTCATTAAGGTTAGAGTGAAAGAAGAAGACAAAGCAGTATGTTCATAAGTTATTGGAGCAGAGTGAACAATGCAGGAGTGGTAGAAATGAGTTCAGAAATGTGGGTAGGAACAGAATTATCTAGTCTTGAAGGTGCAGACAAACTAGATATGGAAGGTGAGAGGAAGCTAGTAGAAGGATCTAAAGAGGAAAATTACATGAATGAGTAGTAGTCAAGAAAAAATATTTTAGTGGGTCTGAAATGGAATCAGGAATGCTAGAGAGAAAGCAGTTATAGTAGCTGAGAGGTTTTAGCTACAGGGACCTGGAAGAGGGGTTTCTTGTAATGAATGAACTGGCAGATTATGTCTTTTTCTGCTCACATAACTAAAGTGAGATGGATTTTACATAAATTGTTATTACTTTTTGGACGAAAAACTGAAGCACGAAAATAGAGGATGAATTATACTTCTGGTGCAGAAGGACAGCACAAGGACCTGCACACCAATTACATCCTGCCAATTGAATCTATGGAAAATTGTAACATGGCTGCCTGGTCACTCCTTATGCATCACAGGAAGGGTCACCACACTGATTCCTCTTAGGCTGGGGAAGAAGGCTAAAATGGGGTGTGGTGATTCAGTGGCAGGATAGTTATGTGATTCAACTGACCCTAAAACACTGCAACAAAAGGTCCGTGGTCACTGTTCCAGCCCAGAAGCTGAAGTTGCAATCAAGGAGAGGTTTATGGATGCCCAAAACCTTCCATTCACATATAATCTAAATACTCAGGCTTTGTGCAGGCGGAGTGAATTTCACCCAGAGTGATTTGCCCAAATCCAGAGAGGTGAGTCAGTGTCATAGGCCAGGCTATAATACAGAAGGAGTTCCTGCTTCTTAGTTCTGTGCCCAGATCAATAGCTCATGCATGTTATGTATATTTGGTAGTGCATTTACTTTAATTTCTGTAAGTACTAAATTAAGCATTTTAAAAGTTATTTAAAAGTTGATTACTTTCCATCTCTTCCCTCCCCCAACTCTGCTCCATTTCTTTTCATTTTCTTTGTTATATTTTCTTTGCAGTTCACCTATTCCCATACTTCTCCAGTTCTCCTGCTGTAAAAAGACAATGGAAAAACCTTCCTTTTTTTTCTTCCAACACAAATAAAAATAAATGTGCTGGTACAAATAGGAATTTTAACAAAATGTAGGGATTTGAGAATGTCTTTCCAGTTTCTCTTCCTTGCCTTTTTAACAGTCCATATGCTGCTGATAACATAGATCTTGCTTATGAAATTCACTTAGATATGGCTTGTATAATTAACTGAGGGCTTGAGTCTGCTATTGAGACTACGTGCACAGTAAAGGTCTTCTTGGCATGTGTAAGAGTGGCAGAACCCAGGCCTCAGAATTTACTCTGACTTTGGCTAATGCAACTTAAAGTGTCAAAATTTGCTGTTGGCACACTTAATCTAATTCTGCCCTTGGTTAACACACTGGTATCCTAATAAACGAAAATGTGGTTGTAGATGTGCAACTGAGGATAGAATTCACCATTATGGGCTGAGTTCTGCTGGCTTACAGCAGAGCAGCCCATTGATTCAGTGAAGTGTTGTAAGGTGGGCCCTACTCTTGCAATGTAGTGGCAAAGCCTCATTGAACTATATAATTTGATATATGAATAATGACAGCAGGATCACAGAGAGGAGGTGGCTGGAAGTCAGAGAGGACAGAGGTCTCTAATCATTAAAAGTTACAGAAAGTTGTAAGCATAGGAGCTCAGAGAGAAACTATAGCTAAATGTAGGATTAAATTTAAGAGCAATTACAGAAAAGATACTTGTGTAGTGCTCTGCATCTTCAAAGCACTGTACAAACATTAAAATAACTAATTAAAAGCAATGTAAAAAATCTGACCGTGCCTCTTTTTTTTCCCCCCAAAGGAGAAAATTTATGTTAATTCCAGTGATGGGATTCTTAGTGTGAAAATTACCCTTTCCAGCACAATTTAAGCTACTGGCGTTTATTTGGGGAACTCAGCAGAGGTCCCTGAGGTCAATGGAATTCATTCCACCCAAGCAGTGGGCAAACTCTGGGGCTCAGTGTATGTTATACCAGCTATGGAGAGGAATAGTGACCACTGCAATTCCATACCCCTCTTTGTGAGGGCTTGTCATTATCAGATCAACAGAGGCCTCCGCCTTCCCATTATTAGCCCCATTCAAGATAACCTTTTCAGAGCTTTGGCATATGGGTATAAGAACATAAAAACTGCCCTACTGGGTTAGACCAAAGGTCCATCTAGTCTAGTATCCTGTCTTCTGACAGTGGCCAATGCCAGGGAGGACCCAGAGGGAATAAACAGGTAATCATCAAGTGATCCATTCCCTGTCGCTCATTCTCAGGTATGCAGAAGCCTGGGTAGGAGGTTGTTCACACCGCACCCCCATCCACACACACAGTGAGCATACTGAGCCCTTCATCATGGGGTGAATTTCACTCTTAGTTTTATTAAACAATTAATGTGTTTATCATTAAACAAAGATGTGTTGTCTAAAATGTATTATTTTCCTTTCAGCTAAAAAACAAAGACAGAAAATACCCATGCACAACTGCTTTAGTACTAGACTGCTAAAGAAACTGTACCAGGCATTTCAATAAATGCTTTCAAGAAATAGAAATAAATGTAGATTGTTTCTGTACACTTCAGGCAAAATAAATTAATTCCAACAGTAACTTGAGTTTATAAATTATAAAAAGAATAATTTTTCTAAGCTTTATCATTCCTTTAAAATTGCTTTTAATCTTCTCCTCTGTTTACAAGAAAATCAGAAGCTATGTATTGAATAAAAATTAAGTGATCTGAAAGTCATCTGCAAATGTGTCTGTTTTCTTAACATCTAAATATTTTCCCAATTTAAAGAAATGTTCCAGCTGGAAATGTATTTCATTTATATAAGAAAGTAACATGTACATCACTCTGTACCTGTGAGCATACTGTCAAATATAATTACTGAAAGAGTGATAGCACAGCAATCCTCATGGGAATAAGCACAGAGGTTCAGATAAAACTACAACTAACTTAGACCTTCCTCCTAATCAAATACTCTAACCAAACTCAAATCAAACATATGCCTCAACACACTTGAAAAGTTTGTGTGACACGATTGGACCCTCCACAGGGAAGCAGGGCTCTTCTGTTGGGTCATCTTGTCAGAAGCCTGAATCCTGCTAGATATTGCAGAGTAATTATTGTTGAGATGTATTGGCAGATACATCCTGTTAATTCTGAACCAGCATATAAGAGGAGTTGAAGGTCTTGCTTCAGGGACAGAAAGAAGTAGAAACTAAGACAGCAGAAGTTCTGCAGGGAAAACCTAGGTACAACCAAAGTGATAAGGCTTAGATTTATGTTCCATTATTGTTATTTTTGTTACCAATAAAGCGAAATCCAAGGAAAGCAGTAAGTTTGGATTATAGACACTGTCTGTGTATTTCTTGTCAGAAATGCTTACAGCGTGGTTAATGTTATCTTTTTTGCATTGCTTCCACACCTGTATATCCTGGTTTCCATTGGACATGGAAACAGAAGCAGTTAAATAACATGACAATTGTGTGTGTGGGTGTGGGTGGGTGTGATATTGCTCCTAGGATTTTTGGATGTTCATCTGAACTCTTTTAAACCAGATTTTCTATTTGGCATAACATGAAACTAATACTTGAAATAAGTATATTTTAGTTTAATCCTAGAGGGACTAGTACAAATTCCTGCAAAGTTTTGCAGTGTGCCTGCCCAGACTATACATTTTGGAATGCAACAAACTGACAGTTTCAATTTCAGCTCAATGAAAATTAAAATGCTGTTTGTCTTGCTGGTACATTCTCTCTTGTTCTGTCAGTGACATACAGTACTATTGAATTCTTATTTTTGAGACTGAAAAGTCTCATAGGATTCCTACAGAAAGAAAATGACACTGAAATGAGAAGGGTCATGCATTTATGTCATAAATCACATGCAATTTTGAAATGTGTCACTAGACTTCCTGATGGAAAACTTCAGAACCTCTATTTCAATGAAATGAAATTTGTAAGATTATATCTCATATTTTACAGGTGGACAGAAACAAAAATCCCAGATCTGGATACTGTACACATTGATTACAGTTACAGATTCTGCTGTTCTTTTCTTTTTCTGCTACAGTGCTTCCTAAGACTGGATTCTAAACTGAGTTGCACAGTGTAACTATTCAAAATAATGGAAATTACTCAGGATTAGCACTAGTGTAAATAAGATGAGAACCAGGTACTTCATGTCTAATTGGTACCCACTTACACTGCCATAGTGAGGTGTAATTTTCATCACTATTTATATCACCTCTACATAGAATGTGGCCCAGATGGTCTCAAAACCATTGACATATGGTTTTGCTTAGAAGTATAATGTTGGGAACTTCTTTATTAATTAAAACATAAGGAAATGAACAGAGCATTGTTTATTTAATTCATAATACTTATCACACCTGTCACTGTACCATCAGAGAACATGGCATAGATTATATTTTCAGATAAAAAATAATAATTAAACTACACCTTCTCCAAAGACAGATCAGAACCTTCCCTTCACATCAGGGTAATAAACAACCAAAGCTGGTCTGCCCCCTAAGATTCTTGAACTCTTTAGGTTTTCAGCTTGTCCTAGGACAAAAAAAAATCACTAAAGTACAATGCAAAGGTAGCAGTGAGTTACCACAACACCTGATGTCCATGCCTTGAACGCAAGTTGTTCAGTACAGCCCACTTTCTGAGAAAATTATCATTATTCACAGGGGATCTACCACAGATGAAACTCCCAGGCTAGATTGCAGACCCAAGACACCAGACCCAAGCATCAACAGCTATGAAGAGCTGTAAGCATATTTTTCTGATAAGTTGAATTGAATATATAGAGAGCTAATAGGGAAAGAAAGTTTCACTTCTCTAAATCATATTATTCACCATCCCTGGCTGAGTTTGGCCCCATCACATAGGCTGAAGCGCAAGAAGCTCTGAAAAATAGTAGAACCGCAGCCTGTGGAATAGAACCATGTCCCTCCTATCTGAGAAAATCCAGCAAGGAACAACTGTGCCCACTACTAATGGATGTGTCCCTGAAGACTCACATTTAGAAAGCTTCTTGAAAAATGTAATAGTTTGCCAAATCCTCAAGCAGCAAACACTGAACCCTGAAGATCTCTCCGATTACCAACACAGCTCCAACCTCTGGCAAAATAATTTTAAAAGTAGCAACCATGAAACTCCAACAATATGTGACATCCACAACTATCCTGGATGCCTCACAATCAGTGTCCAGACTAGGGCACAGCACATAGATGGCACTAAAAGATTACCTCCTCATGGCCATTGACACAGGCAAAAGTCTCCATGCTCACACTACTGGAGCTCTCTGCAGCCTTTGACACAGTGGACTACAAGGTACTGCTAACCTATCTACATGACATAACAAGAGTAAATAACTCAGCACTAGACTGTCTCCAAACATTCCTCTCCAGCAGAACCCAGAGTAGTAATGAGTAACTGCTTCTCCTCTCTGAAGGCTACACCCGCAGGGTCCCAGAAGGATCCATGCTATCCCCACTTCTCTTCAGAATCTACATGAGACCACTGGGAGAAATATTAGACATTATGGGCTTAGCTGTGAACAGGATGCCGATGACACTCAGCTATATATCTCATTCTCAACTGATGCAGACTACACAACTTCCAAAGAGTCTGAATGCCTACAGAAAATTGATTTTTTGATTAGTCAACCTGTGGAATTCATTGCCATGGATGTTGTGCAAGCCAAAAGTATAACTGGGTTCAAAAAAGAATTAGATAAGTTCATGGGGGATAGGCCCCTCAATGGCTGTTAGCCAAGATGGCCAGGGACATAACCCCATGCTCTGGGTGTCCCTGTACCTCTCACAGTCAGAAGATGGAGCTGGACAACTGGGGATGGATCACGTCATAGTTGTCCTGTTCTTATCATTCCCTCTGAAGCATCTGGCACTGGCTACTCTTGAAAGATTGAATATTGGGCTACATGGGCCATTGGTCTGACCCAGTATGGGCATTCTTATGTTCTTCTGAAGAACCGCTGGGTTAGGCTAAACACAAGCAAGACTGAACTTAAGTCAGAAAGGGGAAACACATTGAAAAACTAGTTGAGATGTTGTCTCCACCTTCCACTGAGGACATTTAGCCCCCATTTGTCATAGTGGCATGAAGCCTGGGAGTTTTGTTTGACTACTCAATAAGTTTGAATGGCCATGAGCATCAGCATCTAAAAATGTCTTCCCTCATTTCCAGCTTTTTAGGAATCATCATCCTTCCTCCCAGATGAGTACCTGGCCACAATGATCCATGCATTTTAAAACTCTACAATGGATTGCTATCATTCACTGCATCTAAAAAGAAACGTGAAGATGATGCACAGTTCCATAAGACATGGCCACCTTCTGTATGTCTCAGGCTACCATGAATACATCAGACCTCTGCTGAAGTCCCACTGCTGGCTTCTGATGCCAGTTTAGGCATTGGTCCTAATTTTCAAAGCAATTAATGTATCAAGCCCCAGCTACATTAAAGACCGAATTTCAATCAATGAACTACCATGATAACTGCATTCCTCTGGGATGATGTAGATCATAAAGCCCAAGAGGAAGCATGTGAGAGCTGGAGATGAAGAATTCTCAGTCAAGGGGCTCTGGCTATGGAACAAACATCCAGAGGAGATCAAGTGAAACCAGATCATCTTTAGAAAATGCTACAAATTTCTCCTTTTTGAAAACATCTTTTCACCATAATGATGAAACAACTCTGAAGCACCCTTGTGCTCAATAAAACCCTACCAAAATCAACACCCAACCCCAAGTGGAGTCTTTACTCCCAAAAGGTAGATGTTCCATAAACTCTTTGAAGTCCACTAGGGATTTTGATGTTGGAGTTGATTTTCTGTGGAAGACCCACAGATGCTGTAGTGATGGGTCACTATAAAAAGCCATGAGTTAGGTGAATAGGTTACAAGGGATGCCATACTCTCGTGTATGATTGCGTGCAGGAAAGAGGCAGGAAACTAACACCAGGAAGAGACAGAGTAGAGAGAAGGAGACCAGCAGAGGACACAGAAAGCAACTACCCACACACATGGCCTCTGCTTCTGAGAAGTGAAGAAAGGTATTAAGCAATTTACTCACCTGTCTTCCTGTTCTTCCCACTCTTTGGTAACAATGGTAACTGGCTGTGGTAACAACATGCGGGAAAGCAACCACTTTGTTATGCAGGAGTGTAGCTCATGGCGACAGCCTCTTTTATAGTAAGACTAAAGTGGAAGTGAGGGGTGAAAGAGTCAAGCACTGGAGGGAGACATAGAATGCTCACAAATCTCAGCCCACACTGCAGGTAGGTCATGCTGCTGCCAGGAGTGGGGAACATTTCACAGTTCAGGGCAGCTGCACCTGTATTTCCATCCAGCTGCACCTGTGGTCCAGTAAGGGCACCCATTCTTAGACTTTCAGCTCCCCAACTATCACCTGTCTTGGGTTGAGACAAACATTTCTCTCCCTGCTGATTGGGGTATTTCCAGACTTCACAGTTCCCTGCTATGGTGGGACTGCGACTCACCAGTGCGGCACCTCCTGCTGGTCGTCCTGGAAATTAGCTCTTCCAGCCCAAAGCACCCTCTGCAGGCCAGTGTCTCACCTGCCACTGGCCCTGAGTCCTTCCCAGACCCCAGTGCCCTTTGCCCAGGGGTTCTGCCCAATGCAGTACCCCCTCACTCTGGGTCTCCCCTCCCCGGGGAATCCACAACCCTATCCCCATCTTGCCTCAGTGGCTACTGCCAGTCTCCATGTAGCACCCGCTCACTGGGGCAGACTGCAGTCTGTAAACCACTCATCAATGGCAAGGGGGGTTGGACCAGCTGCCTCTGCCTATTCCTGGTCTGCCCCTCTGCAGCCCTAGTACCCTTGTGGGCCCTTAACTCAGCCTGCAGCCTGGGTCTTTGCTAGGCTGGAGCTCCCCAGTGCCCTCTGTTCTTCCCCAGCACTGCTCCACCCTAGATACCCTCCTCAATTTCCCAGGCAGCCAGGTCCTTCCCTCTCTAGGAAGCTAGAGAGAGTGTGTTTTTCAGTCTCTGGCCCTCAGCCCTCTTATAGGGCCAGCTGTGGCCTGACTGGGGAGTGGCCCCACCTGTGGCTGCTTCCCCCAAACAGGCTAGCATTTCCCCACCACAGCCCTCTCCAGGGCTGCTTTAACCCCCTCAAGGCAGGAGAGGGGAGACCACCCCGCTACACTTGCCTACACAAACTGCCTCAGCAGGCCTTCTTTGCCTTCTTTTCTCAAAGGCTATAAACAGCATAATTACACACAGTTACATTACCACACTGCTCTTTCTAAGCAAGCACATTCAATTCTTAAGATAAAAGCATCACAGAGAAAATATATTAAACCAATAAAAGAACCTATGTGCATGCTAATAAGCTTACCAAAGATCACCCCAATGCCAACAAGAGCCCTGGTAGGTGCACAGTTCTTCAAACCCCACTGAAGGTTTTTTATGTGATAACAAGTTCATAACAGCTGTTCAAGAACACCCACAAATCTATGAATCATTCTTTTATCCAGTTTAGGTCTGTTGTGATAATTGGCCCTACAGATTTGCCCTAATTGTGAGATCAACCATAAAAAGTGAGTATAGGTTCATAAGATGTCACAATAAGATGTCACAACAACAAATGTTGATGGGAAAAGATATGAAATGGCCAGAGACTGAATTAATCCAAACAACCCAAGGACTGTGTTAAGATCACACTCAGTGAACAAGAATAGTGTAGAACCAAAAATCAGTGAACCAAAACTGTTGTGTCAGAAACTAGGCTTAATTAGTGTACAAAATAATGAGGGCATGGGCTATTCCACCCACCATTCCCTTTGTGACTCCTTAATGAAAGAGGGTTGTGGAGAAAAATTGGCTATTGAAATGAGCTTCACCATCATGGCTGCCACCCCCACCATCTCCTGGAACCTCAAACACCAACTGAATCCCAAACACCACCTGAGATGAAACAGGATCAGACTTCAACAATAACAGCAGCTCCAGCCCATCTCAACTAGCTTTTTCTCTCTTCCCCAGAAAGACAGTTATTACCATGTAAGAGACTGTCAAATATGTTTTTTTCCCTTCTAAAAACGCTCCCCAACTAAAGGGAAAAGGAACAGGGGATGTTGTTAAAATGAAAGCCTTACTTAATACTCTACATTTCAAGTGCTTTAACTGCTTTTCCTTTTTTTCTTTCTCTGTAATAAAAGGTTAAAAAGATGTTTAATGGTATTTTTGCCATGACGCTAAGCAGGCAGCAGTCTTTGTATACCAAATCCTGGGCCTTGTTTAACACTGTTTAACACTGGACAGTAATTGGGTTATGTTAATACCTTCATCCCATACATTCCATCTAAAGAAATACATCAGGCCTCTGATCTTGTCCTCATGTAACAGGACAGTGGGTTTCTCCTCAGGCTACAGCTTCAAAAGGATAGGTCTAGAGGTGAGAAGTTTCTGTTTCCTTTTCCCAAGTATTTCCTATGTATCCTACTTAACTTTGTTTGTCTAGCACATTGTTTCAGAATCCTTTGAAGCTCATAACACTTCCCAGTGCCTACATTAGCCATATCCTCTCCCTTGAGATGTTACATTCAATCTCATAATAACACATACACATTTGCATTTTAATACAATGAACTCTAAAAATACAGAAACTTAATTCAATAAGATTTAACTTAATTCAATAAGATTTGGCTAGGATATTGCAGGAAATTGCCATATGTGTCTCAGGAAGCATCTGGTGACATATTTGAAGACACCACTCCCATGTGTCTGCCTGCTGTCTGCCTTATTCAAGAGCAAGCAGACGCTTTTCCCAATCGTTAGCATATGTGGCCAGGGTTCCAATTAAGCAAGTATTCTTTAATAGCACCTTTGCTCTGAAAGGATTTTAATAGTTATTCTTACAGTGCCACCAAACCACAGCAAACACAAGGAGGGAGAGGAGCAACCAATCAGCGGACAGCGTGGGAGAAAGGGGGAATTTTATATAATGAAACCTGGGCAATTCCCTACTCTTCCTGAAATTGCAAAAGACTCTAATATTTACCTGGTTTCATGCACTGGTGCTCCTTTGCTTAGGTGTCATAACCCCATTGCATTGTACCATTATTGTAATGGCAAAAAGAGAGGCGATGAGGTGCACTGAGAACTGCAACTGCAGCCCTGTGGGGGGAGAAGAGGTAGATGAGCACCCGGGTCTAAGCCTACCACCAACTTAATTCTGCAGTGATCCAACTTTTCTCCCACTCAGTAAGAACTATAGGACTTGGTCCAAAGGTTGCACACAGTATGCAATTTAAGCAGGAAGTTTTTTATTCTAATTTCATTACTTAAATCTATATCTTAGGACATAAGGAGCCTGGAAATATGTCTTATGAGAAGGTAGGAGTTCTAAGTTGTAAATTAGGAAGGATCAGATCACAACATCAAACTGTAAACTCATCTGTGTTGGCACTGAATACATACTGGTCTGAAATCTTCATGCAATCTGGCTGCATTTCATCTAGTTGTCATGTTTCTGCTTCAAGAGTTACTACTTCATCCTGGGATATAAATTTTCTTGATAGCTTCAGAACAGCTGTCAAGTAAAATTTTATTACTAAATATCTGCTTTGTATCCCAAATCAACTGTTGATTCCCACCTCATGAGACACAATCTCTGAAATAACTCAAACTCTTAGCTACATAGAAGCAACAAGGTCATCCAGCTGGCTGCTGCCAGGAGTCACTGCGGAGTAACTAAGTCTCAGAGTTGGGCTTGTGTTAATATACCCTTGGTACAAGACGTCAAACCACTGGGCAGAATCAAATTGGGTAATAAAAGAAAAAAACACACTAAATGTAATGGTGTACAGCAAAATTCAGCATCAAGCTCTGGGGGCCAATGTAACTGATGTGTAGGAGTGTGTGAAGCAGAAGGAATTTCTGTTCAGAGAAGAAATAAAAGACCAGATAAGCAAAGGGGGAGACTGTGCAGTAAATTTCTGTTTCATACAGGAATCAAAATATTATCTGCATCCAGGTCAAAGTGCAAGGCAGGAGCAAGTACCTGAAGCAAACGATAGCAGCTGTAAGACCACATACAGTGGAGGACTTAAATGAATTGTTTTGAGGAACTGCAATGTCATATGATGGTCAGCTCAAAAGACATCCTAAAGAGTAACTCCAACACTCACACCTATAATCAGAGTCTCTCCTGGCAGCAGAATTAGGAAAGCTCTGCTGCACAGGGAGGGGTTTAGCTGAATGCAAGAGTCATGAGGGGCGGTGAGATGGTCAGATATGTGGTAACAGGGATAGCTGGTCAAAACTTGAAATTTCCAATAGTTGGGAAATTTTAATATTTTGAAATTTGTTTTCATTGGAATTGGAATGAAATCAGATGGTTTTGGAATTTCCCATGGAATGGAAATTCCAAAAAATACTCATTTCACAAAATTCCATTTAGGGAAAAAATAAAATAAGCACTTAGTGCAATAATTAGAAGAGCCACTGTCTTCAATATCCTAGAAAACTGGTTCCAGAGGTATTGAAAGTAGTTTCTCTTCTAATTAATACACTGAGTGCATATCTTCTTGTTCAAAGTGACAAACTGTTTCATTAAAACACAAACAGCAAATACATTGAACAAGAAATAAGATAAAATGTTTCAATTAGAACTAAGTAGCAACTGCCCTCAGTGATTTTAAAAATAAGATAAAATGAAAATAGGCTATTTTAACTATTACATTGTCATATATGTCATTACTAATAGTACATAATGTGACATATCATGTCATAATATGATCTGACTTGATATATGTCATAATGCATTACCACTACTGACATGTCATGTGCTTTGAATCAAAATTGCAAATTATTTTCTTAAATGAAATTTTCCAACATGACAAATATTTTGCTTTGAATTTTTTTGTGTAAATTGATATTATAATTTCACACACACACAAACCAGAGTTTCGTCAAACCAGCATTTTCCAACGTGACACTGTTTCTACAATTTGTTTCTGACCAGATTTAATGAATATGTATGGACAGACCTGGGCAAAAGAAGCTGATGCTATGCAGAGCACTCCATTCTCTGCAATGGGGACCCTGCCAGTGCCATAATGGCTACTGTGGAGAAAGTACAGCACTAAGGGGTAGACAGGAGAAGGGAGGGGAGGATTCTTCCCCATTGGGCATCCTTAGAGTTACCCAGTGTGATATTCAGTATTGGAGCTGTGTACTATACTGGACTATAGAATTATGACCTGACAGCAGACCCTTGAGACAAATACCAAGAAGAACAATGGACTCAAGAAGGAAAAAACTAGGTGGAGTTTCCAAGCACTGACAGATACATTGTGTACTGTAAAATGAGAGTTTAGCCCAAGGGTTTAAAACTTTTTCATATTTCTGTTGCTGAAGGTTTGAGATATTTTAAGGTTAATTTCCAATTATCTGATTTACTGATTTCAGATAAAGGTGAATATCAAGTAGTACAATTTGTACCTTCTGTTCATTGCGAAACAATTTGGTAAGGACTTATGCCAGAATTAAGCAGTCAAGTGCAATAATTGAAGGATAATTAGGTTACACGGATTGTACACATTTGTGTCTTTCTCCCACATAAGGACGTGAGCCATATTGGTTTATGTATCATTTTATTAGGAAAGAATGAGAAAACATCAAGAAAATATATGAAACAATTGAAAACATTTTAATCTCCAAATAGTAAACATTGTTACAGCCATGTAAGAATACCCATGTGCAAAATAAATGAGGGCATAACTTTGTCTAAGCACTGATATTATGTAAAACCATGTTCATTTGAAAAAAATAAATTGGGATATTACTCTTGTAGGTACATACTTACCATGAAAGGATCCTATAAATATAGCTCACCCAAGTGTTAATCTTACCATACATACTCCTGTTGTCTTCAACCCTTAATATTATCAAGTCCCCCCGCAGTCTTCTTATTTCAAGATTAAACATGCCCAATTTTTTTAACCTTTCCTCATAGCTCCTTTTTTTCTAAACCTTTTATAATTTTTGTAGCTCTCCTCTGGACTCTCTCCAATTTGTCCACATCCTTTTTAAAGTATGGCATCCAAAACTAAGCATAAAGCAAAGCCTCACCAGTGCCAAGTGGAGGAGAACTATTTACCTCCCTTGTCTTACATAAAACACTCCTGTGAATACACCCCAAAATATTACCCTTTGCAACTGCATCACAGTGCTGACTCATATTCAATTTGTGACCCATTATAACTCCTGGATTCTTTTAAAAAATATTACCGTGTAGCCAGTTGTTCCCCTTTTGTAGTTGTACATTTGATTTTTCCTCCCTAAATGAAGTACTTTGCACTTATCTTTACTGAATTTCATCTTTCTGAATTTAAACCAGTTTTTCAATTTGTCAAAGTAGTTTTGAATTCTAATCCTGTCCTCCAAAGTACATGCAGCCTCTCCGAGCTTGATGTCATCTGCAAATTTTATAAACATGATCTCCACTCTATTACCAAGTCATTAATGAAAGTAGTGAATAGTACCAGATTTAGGACTGACCTCTGAGAGAACTCACTAGATACACCTTCCCAGTTTGACAGTAAACCATTGATAACTATTCTCTGAGTACAGGTTGCAGAATAGTAGCCATACTAGTCTGTATCAGCAAAAACAACGAAGAGTCCTTGTGGCATCTTAGAGACTAACAAATTTATTTGGTCATAAGCTTTTGTGGGCTAAAACCCACTTCATCAGATGCCTGGAGTGGAAAGTGGGTTTTAGCCCATGAAAGCTTATGCCCAAATAAATTTGTTAGTCTCAACAAATCTACTGTTTCCCCTCTACCTAGTAGGCCACAACCCTCTCCAAGAAATGAATTCGGCTGGTTTGGCATGATTTGTTCTTGACATATCCATGCTGGCTATTCTTTTTAATCATCTTATCATTTAGGTGCTCACAACATGATTGTTTAATAATTTGTTCCAGTATCTTTCCAGCTATTGTAGTTTGGTGGACCAGTCTTTAATTCCATCGGTCCGCTTTGTTCTCATTTTTTAAAAAAAAGACCGGTATTATGTTTGTCCTTTTCCAGTCCTCTGGGACCTCACCCATCCTCAATGAGTTCTCAAAGTGCTAATGATTCTGAGATTGCTTCAGCTAGCTCTTTAAGTACCCTCAGATGAATTTCATCAAGTCTTCCTGACTTGAATATATCTCATTTATTTAAATATTCTTTTACTGTTCTTTCTGAGTTTTGGTTTGCATTCCTTTTCCCTTATTGTTAGTTTTTAGTGAAGACTGAAGCAAAATAGGCATTAAACACCTCAGCGTTCTTGATGTCATCAGTTATGAGCTCTATTTCCCTGTTAGGTAGAGAACCTACACTTCCTCTTGCTTCTAATGTATTTATAGAATGTCTTATTTCCTTGTATTTCTCTTGCTAATTGTAAGTCATTTTGTGACTTAGCCTTTGTGATTTTGTCCATATATGCTTGTGATATTCTTATGTACATAATTCTCAGAAGCCCAATCTTTCAGATAATTACGGAGCAACTCTGGATTCTGAAGGGAGCTCTTTTCTATTTAGTCTTAACTGTGACACTGGGGCCTTACAGGCACGGGGCAGGGAGTGTGGAAACTTCCTAGCATGAAAAACATTAAAAATAATATGAAGCCTCAGTAAGACAATACATTTCTGTATTGGGTAAAGCAGGCTTGTTTTGACCTCATAGGTTTTCCCCTTAGGGAATGACTGGATTTAAATTCCCTCGAAGCTAGTATGAATTGGACAGAACATAGAGCTCTTCCAGTTGCATATTTCCTTTCCTAGGTGTGGCTTTCTCTCACCTCTTTATGTACACCAAGCCATTTAGCAGTTAAGTGGATATAAGATTCTTCCCTCACTGGGCAGCACTGAGCTCTAAAGCAGTGATACTCAATTACATCTACTCACAGGCCAGTTTGAGAATTTTATGACAGGAGGTGGGCCATTTGCACAGAAGACTGACCAAAAAAAAATATTCAGTTGCCAATAAATAAAGACCTTGATTGCAACATAAGTATTAGTGTTTCTATCTTTTAACAAAGTTTATAAATCAACATTATCACCTGCACTTGTGGCAATATCTAAGGGGAGAGGTGACATTGACGATCTCTGGCAAGTTTTGTGAAGCGTGGTTTGTAGGTCAGGGCAAGGTGCATGCACTGGTGAAGATGCTCATCTCTCAAGAGATTGCGGTGTTGGTTTTTATAATGTTCATGGTAGAAAACCTAGATTTGCAGAGGTACATTGATCTGAACATCATTAAAAGATAGATGGCTAGATTCTGGCTATTCTGAAACTGGTCAGCATATTGAATCCAGAAATAACAAAGTCCCATTTCTCTGAATTTTGCCTTCAAGCCATCTGAACTGTGTTTCTAATTGAAAGGCATCTTCATCAACTGAATCACAAATGTTCTTTGCTTCAGAAAGGCAAGATCGATTTGCAGAGACAACAAGCACCTCATGAACAAATAAAAACAAATCCTTTGAAATTTTATAATTCTCAGATCACATTTTAAATTTTTTGATCAGATTGTTTAGGAATTCTTGCATCATTTTCACTGAAGTTTCATCTATAGCAACAACATGTAATGTGGTAAAGTGCTACATCTGTCTGTTAAATCTGTCTGAAAGATTTCAAGATTCTTCTGAAAGGCACACACTTTTTGAAACAGATTCCCAGCGCTGTTTGCACAGCCTTGGAGCTGCAAGTTGGGGGAATTCAACTGACCAGTAATATCACACAGAAAAGCTACCTGTGACATAGCAGGGACATCATTCATAAATTCCAGGAACTCACAAGCCTTGCTGGTCTTGTGGTTTGAAAGAAATTCTATTAATTCTTTTTGAAGAGCACAAGTCCTCTTTAACACACACCCCTTACTTAACCAGCAGATGTCATTGTGTTGCAACAGGTCACTGTATTTGGCTGAAATGTCTTGTAAAAGAGCTTTAAAACGATGACGTGGAAAGCAAGAAGTTGACGACATATAGTTCACTAATCTCATCGTAATACCCATTTCTTTTCAAGTCCCCAGACAATTTACCACATGGGACATTATGTTGAATGATGCAGTAAGGTGTATTTAATGAAGGGTGTATCACTGCCAAAAGTGAATCAAAGCCCTTCTCTTTCTGTGTCATGGAGGGACCTCCATCTGTAACAAGCAAGTTTACTTTCTGCAAATCTAAACCATTTTTTTTTCCAAAAAACCTTTTGCCTTTTTTAAAAAGATCTCTCCTGTGGTGCAAGTTTCTAATGGAATTAAGTACAAAAATTCTTCCTTGAAAATTTCACCCTTATAAAATCTAACATACAGCAATAGCTGGGCAGTGTCATTTAAATTGCTTGATTCATCCACTGCAAGAGAAATGTATCTGGCACTTTTTAATCGGAAAGTAGTACTGACAAACAATTCGCATAAATTACCTCTAATCTTTTCACTGCTGTGGAATCAGACAGGGGAACTTGTTTCACACAGTTCACAATGTCATCTTTGGTTTTTCCTCTGGCAAAAAGATCCTCCGAGATTTCCAATGTGCACTCCTTCACAAGTTCGGCATCCAGGATAGGCCTTTTCTTTTTAGCTAGTACCCACATTATCCAAAGAGAAACAGCTGTTGCTTTTTCCTGTACAGTCGCTGATGTTGTGAGCATGAAATTTTAAGTATGATATGAAGACTTCAGATTTTCAATTTTGTCATGTCTTGCAAATGCTGCCAGGAAGATAGGTCATGTTGAAGTTACTGTGCTTTGATGCAAAATGGCACCTCACATTGATGACCATGCAGATGTATACAGTGGTTTAGTATATTAAACACAAAGGTTTTGAATTTAAATGATGTGTCATAATAAAAAGAATATCCACTGTCCAATTTGGGTTAAAATCTCAGTGTTTGCTGTTGACTTTGCAATGTTTACTCCTATTTGCATTCATTTTTTGCTCCATTTCTGTCCAGGGTTGGCCATAGGGAAAATGGCACCCTGGGTGAACTTGTATTTTGGTGCTCTTTCTTTGAGTCAAGTCCTAGGATGTGGGGTTCAGGCTGCCAGCCCTCGAGGCAACTTGTGCAGGCATAGGTGTAGTGTGACTTCTATATTTGGGGGGCCAGCACCTTGCAGCAGAGCCTGGGGAAGGAGTGCCACCTCCACCCTCTGACTCACCTCAGAAAGCCACCCAGTCTGTCTGGGTTGGGGGAGCACAACCAATACTTAGAACTGAAAGTGAGGGCTCAGCTGAAAAAGTTTGAAAACCACTCAGGGTGCTGGGGGGAGGGGAGTAGCAAGGTCTGTGGGCAGACAGGGGTGTACCTCAGGGCACAGGGAGGTGTATAGCTCAGGGTGCAGGCAGGGGTAAGTAGGGGCTGTGTGCAGGCAGCCATGTACCTCAGGATGCCAGCAGAGGTGTTCCTCATGGTGCAGGCAGGAGGTACCTAGGAGGTGTATGTAGAGAGGGGTGTAGGGAGGGGTGTAGAGGGGGCAGTGTCTGAGGGGGTGCTACTGCTGCAGGGCCTGGCCATGTACTCAGCCCCTAGTTGACACAGTGTGGGCAGCTCTGCTCCTTGTGGCTGTGTGCGCAACTGGCCCGGCCATTTGTTATCCAGTCCATGCGGGGAAACCGACCTGGATGCACAAAGCAGCTCACCCCTAAACGTTCTTCCGCACCCATGCAGTGGGACTGGGGCTGGCCCCGCGACCTCTTAGGGGGTGTGGAGGAACATTTAGGGGGAGAGTGAGCAGCGACGCAAGGTGCTCTTTGCATCCAGGTAATTTTCCCCACACGGGCTTTGCTGTGAGGGGTCAGGAGCTGCCTCATTTTTTTAAGGTGAACTGGTGGGCCACACAGGTAGCCTTTGCGGCCACATTTGGCCCACGGGCTGCCTATTGAGTATCACTACTCTAAAGCTTTAGAACACAACACAAAGATAGATGCAGTATGAGACATAGTGAAGCAGGAGGTGAAGAAACACAGGGAACTCACAACAGACTCCTTTTGCACAACAGGAATCACCTGCTACTCCAGACTCATACAGCAAATGCCACTGCCTGGCTGAGAAGCATCAAAGTCAGATGAAGCTGTTCCTATTGCAATCTACAATCATCATAACAGGGAGAGAGACTGTTCTCATTTTCATTACTAACTGTAGCTGAGGCACTCAGAGAGGGATTCCTTCCCTCATTGCAAACAAGCAATTCAGCAAAGCGAGTGGAAGGTTAGTATCTGGTAAAGGACATTTTAACAAATAGCTACATGTGCTAGGGAAGTTACTATAATTTATTCAAAGGAGACATGCTGTCACTTTAATAAACATAGGCCAAATTTGGATCTGGTGCAAGTGGGTGTGACCCTCAAAGAAGTCACGGGCCAAATTCAGCAGTGACACAAGTTGGTCAGAAAATGGTATATTAGTTACATTCAGTCTGCACATCTACTGAATGCCAAATCAGTGCAAGCTACTGGGATACCACTTTACCAATTACACATTTGGATTAATTCAGACCCAACATGTATCTTGCATGACCTGTTTATTTCACTATAGTCAGTTTTTATCTCCTATTTCTCAAACAAAATGTCACTACACTGTGTTACTAGCACCACATTAGAACAACTGAAAGGATTTTTAAAATCAGGTTTAATTTCTACTGTTTTTACTGTTGATTTATTGTTTGCAGCCATCTTGGAAAATGAGGATATATAGGCAGTTTCCTTGTTTATAGTGAGGCTCAGTTCCCAATTCTCATATGCCCTAGCAAAATACTACAATGCCAGATTACAAACACTACAGTGGATTGTTTAAATATTTTCCCTTGGATTTCAAACAAAGAAAAGTTAATGGAAACATTTCCACTGATCCTAGAAAATCATGGTTATACAAGACCTATATTTTAAGCGTAATCTATCTGACAGAATCACTTCAAATTAGAAATCAATAATGAACTCATGGTACCATCTCCTTGTTCTCTCCTGCACACAACACTTATAGTCAGAAAACCGAGAAAGCACCAAATAATATTTCTGGATCAATTTTAGTCTGTATTTAACAAGAGCTTTCCTCCTCCACTGAAAAGCCCCATCCCCCCTCATGTAATGAATCCAACATACCTTGAGGACTCTTTTGTACTGTCACATTTTGCTACTTTCCCCTGCCTCCCTTACATTAGAGACTGCTGCCTTATAGTTAGCAATTCTGTCCTCTATCCTCCGCTGCAGCTCACAGGAAACAGCAGGAGATGATGAACACTAACCCACTTTGGTTGAATGCTTTTTTCTCCCCAACACTATACATTATTATTATTTGGATTATGGTTTCAGGGATCAGGAATCCATTCTACTACACACTGTACGAAGGTTTATTAGAAAGACAGTTCCTACCAGAAAAGGCATCCACTCTAGGTTAAGGAAGCAGAGGGAAAATGAACATGGGGAAGGGAATGTACCATCTATTTTTTGTCATTGTTGGTACTAAGCACTTAATCAGCACAAATCAATAGAAAACAACTTCTACGCCAGGCTACCTGTACCATATTTAATCATACCGGTGTTTTTGCTGTATCAAATCACTGCTATACCTTTATCCCAGATCACCAGTAGTTTACCAGTTGCCTAATGTTATAGAATCATGCAATGAAAGATGCTACCACAAATTTGTCCTGGAAGAGAAAGAGAAGAGAACAAAGACTAAGGAAAACATTGATGGGAGCAGCAAAGAAGAGAAATGAAGGGGTACATCATGGCAGCCTTATCTCTGATTTTTTAAAATAAATACTTACAATTCTTTTAATTGAACAATGTCATATGGGAATAGAAGGTATTATTTTAATATCTGAGGGAAGCTATTTGTGCTTCAGGTAAGATGTGATCATTCCTCTTTTGTTATGTCCTTTAGTGCTCACAGATTGACTAACAGAAACATTGCTTGATGCAAGTAATGTCGTTCAATTAGAAACATGCGCCTACAGGCCCAAAAGATCATTTTGGGTGCTTTCCTATAATGAGAAGTTCTGCACTGACATGCTGGAAGTTTTTCTAAGAAAGTTTCCACTTCATTTTGTCTCTCTTTGGAAGGCCTCGGTTAACGAGCTTCCAAGGCCCAACTTTTTAACAGAAATACAGAAGGTTGACCAAATGCAAAAATCATTCCTGTGACCCTCTTCAAGTAGGCTGACAAGAAGAAAATCAGGTTATACTACTGCATATTATTTTAATAATTGTTTTCCTTACAGAGGTTAAATAACTGCAACAACTTGGTGGTATCATGAAGAAAATGGCAACATTTGAATCTAGTCCATAATTGCAAATAGTAGGAGAAAGCATTGCAGTGAATACTGAACTGTACAGATGATGAGCAGAAGAGCTGAACCAGTAAGACTGAAGACAACACAATTAAACTGTAGGCCCTCTGTCAAACTGTGTGTTAACATAGCATGAGGGATGCTGTGCAGACATAGCAAAGAGCTGTCACTAGAAGCTAAAAGAACTTTAGGCTTCAGTGCTTGCTTCACACAAGAATATATGTAAAAGGTTGCTGTCAGCTCCTACTTCAAGTTAAATAAGGAATAAGAATCAAGCTTGTCTCCCACTGTTCTGCTTCGAGCACTGAATACCTGTAAGCACGAGTGCATCTTATAAGTATAGTCAGAAGCCATGGGAATTTAAAGAGATCTCTGAAGTACTGCTTTCATATAAATATGGAAACAATGGCTGACTGTCTGCCAATGTTTTTGCTTAAACTACATTCCACTTAGAGTAAGTTGGTCCTTTTTTTTTGCTTAAATGCATAATAACATTCCAAATAAATGGTTTGTTTAAAAAGCAGATCATATAATATTTACAAACAATGTATTTAATTCTCCCCACCCCCTGCTTCCACAGTCAAATACATTATTTGAAATTAATTTATTCTAGCAGTTATTGTATCAATTATTTATATTTTTTCATAATTTAACCAGTGCTAGTTTTTTCATATTAATATAGACTTATCTAGTGTATCTGCTCATATGCTATAGTGTACAGACACAGGATACAGTATAGAGATATATTGTTTAAGGGCTTGATCTGCAAAGAGGTAACTTGATGCACTGTGAGTAGTCTCAAAGTTAAGCATGTGTGGAAATCTTTGCTGGATTGGGGCATAAATTTGTATTTACAATGCACAAATGTAGCTCAACCCCTCTTTGGGTAAATATAATCTTTGCAATAATACTTAATGTACAATGTATTTGAACATTGCCTGTCCTAGCACAGTAGGGTCTCAACCTCGTTGAAGTGCTACTAAATTATAATAGATTAATACGTAATATTATTATTATCAATAATAATAAATAATATTTTCTACTTTATGAACACTACAATAAACATTCTCTAAGTTACCAAGTTGATGCAAGTTGAACTATCTACAGGTTATCTTTCCTCTCCAAGAGTCCCCTCAATCCAGTGAGAGGGGAGCTGCCTTGTACTTCCTATATCATTGGTACCCACACGTGAAGAGCTGGAAAGCCTCCATATCTTCAAGCACTCCTATTTCTGTTTACATAAATCAGATGAGTCCTGCAGAGGTCCTGTCCCTTTTCCCTTTGGGTGAGAGGCTGCTTTTTTCATTCATGGCTTATCTCTCTCAAATTATAACAAAATAAAAGGGAGGAAATGGATTTTGGAGTGGGGGAGATATTTGGGGGAAGTGGGGAGTGGTTTTTGGAGGGAGAGTTTTCTCACTTTCCCCATTTTAAATCCCTGTCTCTTTTCCCCACTTTCTCATCTTTTTCTCTCCCCAAATCAAACACTTCTGACCCTGAAAACACTGCAAAATACTACTGTGCTCTTAGGAGGTTTTCTCGCTACTAAATACTAGTCTTGAAATTTCCCCCTTCATCTCCACTTTCAGATTCTGCTGTTCTTCTTTCCCTTAACGCTGGGCCTCAGATTTACCTCCAGCAGCTCCTGTACCTCACTCCCCTGACCCGCCCCCCCCACTCTGGTGCTAAGTGAGCATAAGGAAAGTTAGGGTAATCTGGAGTTTCTACAGTCACACTGAACTGGGAGGTATCGGTGAGTCTCTGTTCCCTAGGCAGGGGGGAGGGATAGTTCAGTGGTTTGAGCATTGGCTTGCTAAACCCAAGGTTGTGTAGTTCAATCTTTGAGGGAGCCACTTAGGGATCTTTGCAAAAAGAAAAAAAATCAGTATTTGGTCCTGCTAGTGAAGGGAGGGGGCTGGACTCAATGACCCTTCAGGGTCCCTTCCAGTTCTAGGAGATAAGTATATCTCCATTATTTTATTTTTATTTAGGAACCTAATTGTAGCTAGAAGTTGGAAAGGAGGGAAGGTGCTGCAAACCTGACTTGGGAACATATTTCATGTTTCAGGAGCTATCCCAGGCCTAGGGAGTTCTACCTATCCATGTGCTGAGGGGAAGAGGAAGGAGCAGCTCTTCTTGGTACCCCTTTCCCAGGAAGAAGGCAATCAGAGTAACGTCCCTGTAGACTAACAAGATTTAGATATAGCCTAGTTTAAGTGTAGACTGAGTGCAGTTACTGAAGCTATCTCAGTATGATCCTCCCAACCAATATCTTATCTGTAAGACAAGACAGCAGGATTCTATGGTCAACAATATCAGATGCTGCAGAAGTTTAACCATATGAGTGGTCTTTGTCCATAGCCAATAGAAGATCACCCATCAGTGTTATCAACAACATATCTGTTCCATATCCTGGCCTGATGGATTGGATCCAGGCCATAAGCATCTATTCACTTTTCACCCAACTATAACTCAAATATGGCTAAAGGGATTTTGCTCAAACTTTCCAATTCATTTTGCCCTCAAGCAGGAACCAAGTGTAGAAAATAAATCTCTCCTGAAAAATGTCAGATAGATTAGAGTTTGAAAATACACTATTGTATTGGAAACTGCTTTACAATATTAACTAAAGCATGTGCTGCCAAGCAAGCTCTATAACAAATAAATAAATAAGATAATAGTAATAAAGAGTCCTGTGGCACCTTATAGACTAATGGTGCCACAGGACTCTTTGTTGCTTTTTACAGATCCAGACTAACATGGCTACCCCTCTGATAATAGTAATAAAAGATGCATATTTGTTACTGTATTGTAGAATCCAGTAGTGTATCTACATAGTTTATGGGAATAATGTCCTCTTTGGGAGATAACTCTGATGAGGAGGCATTGAACTGGTACAGTATTGTGAAAATTAGTAAGTGGAGGTGGTCTAGTCAATTAACATTGTTGATAACTTTCTGGAAAACTGGACCTTAAAGGTCATGTGGGGAGGTGGTAAATTTCTCTCATTAGCTGGAA
The DNA here is from genome assembly GCF_016161935.1 of Mauremys reevesii. Classification (NCBI taxonomy): domain Eukaryota; kingdom Metazoa; phylum Chordata; order Testudines; family Geoemydidae; genus Mauremys; species Mauremys reevesii. The sequence goes on from NC_052625.1 coordinate 168,636,873, forward strand.
AGAAGCACAACTTATTCTTTGGTGAGTTCTGATGTGTTTAGTTGTGTGGGTTTTTTTTAAGTTTTAATAAAATCACAGATAACCTACAAAAGATGGGATGTCACTCAGTGGAGGAGGAGAGATGGTCTGACCTGCCACAGTTAAGGACCTGTTTTTAGGAACCACAGCAGGTTTTTAGGAACCTTACTTTGGACAGCAAATTGTGAAAATAACATGAACAACAAACACAGATATTTGAGGTTTAAAAACAAGTACTATCTGATAATGTAGTTATTCATTAATGTTCCTGTGAATTCTAAAAACACTTCATGCAATGACTCTTTCCTCTTTAAGTTTTTCCTGAGATGACATGGACTAATCACAGATAACATGACACGATATATATTATTTTTGTAATATAACTTCGGACACCACTTGTGAGAACATACACATAGCAAAAAACCCTCACTGGTTTTGCAGTACTATAATGTTTGTCAAGGTTAATATTTACTGTTACTTGTTGCATTCTGCTCTATTAAAGCCCTCTGAACATCATTGGAAATCAGATATTCTGATATGTAAATAATGCTTTCTTTCTGTTCATTTAAACTCTGCTCATTTGAATTGTTATTCAGATCACAGCTTGTTTGTTGCCAGTGAAATGAAGGATTTTTTTTTCCAGTTTGGGCAGCTGTCCTGTGAGAATCTGAGGTCTGTCAATAGGATAGAGAAAATTACATTAGGATTATAATTTGGACAGTTTTATTTTCCTCCAGAAATCTTTCTAAAGCAAAGAAAAAATCTTTGTATCCCTTAGTAAAGAAAGGTGCATAGCATCTGCTTTTTGGCACAATGATATTAACTCTTTTGTTGTTGAGCAAAATTCCAAGGAAGGTATTTTCCAAGATGGAAATACCACCAGTGGAAATATTCAAGTATAGACACCCGCCTGTAACATAGAGTTTTGGGACTTTAAAGTCATTCCAATTGCAATGCAGGGAAATGACCTGTAGAATTATACATTAATTCCAGAATCAGTCATTTATCTAATCAAGTCAACTCCACACTCAACATCATCATATCTGCTCACTCAGAATTTTAAAAAATAGTGGTTTAGTAGGAGTAAAAAATAAATATACTATCAGAAGAACTACAAAACTCTTAGTCCATATGAAACCCTATATGTAAATAAAAAGGAGAAAGACATCAAAAACATAGGGATGGGCAAACATAGGGGCCAATTTGATTTGGAAAAATATTCAAAAACTTACCTGAACTCTCCAGACCTCAGTGGTCTGCAAAATCACCTAGAAGTTGTAATGTTTCATAAGAACTTGGGACTCTGATATAGTATGTCAAGAGGGAGGACACAGCATTTTTTTATTAACTGCATGAGCACTCACTTCAGTCTGTATCTGCTCAAGCTTCATGAAATAGGCAAATACCAAGTGTGGTCAGAGATGCTTAACAAACATATGCAACAAAAGCATGCAGTGTCTCTCAGATTCCACTCATACATTTAGGATCCTTCCCCCTTCCCACCAAATCCATTCACACAAGCCTCATTACAAAGTTCAGAGTAGACACACCAAACCTCCTCTATCTCAAACATCTAAGGATTTGTTTCTGCTTATAGGTAACAAAAGACACAGTCCCAGCAATATTAGAAGGCAAGAGGTATGCACAATCAGATAATAAGTAAGATAATTGGGATTCTGGCCCAGATCATCAAAGGCATTTAGGCATCTAACTCCCAATGGGAGCTAGGTGCCTAAACACCTTTGACAATCTGGACCTTAGTCCATTAAATGTAAATCAATAGATCAAATTCTGTTCTCTCTAACACTGGAGAAAATGTGGAGTAATTCCATTGAAGTCAATAGAGATGGAAGTAATAGGTAGGCAGAATTTCCCTGGCCGACCCTACTAGAACTCATGCTTCCACATCTGCACTAGAGAACATGAAGGGTTTTTTTCTTCTATCTTTCTATTTTTTCATGTTGTGGCAGTGCTACCAGTTGCTGCATAGTGTCACCTCAGGAAGACATTTTAAACGAGTGTTGCTACCCATACAGGCCATATTATTTCTGATGGATCAAATTCCCAGATCACTTTTATCTGAGGTGTGTCAGCTGTAATTTAGTAAAAAATTCAATTCCAGTTTACAGTGGCAGCCACTGAAAGGTATGACAAGTAGGGGACATTCTCACTGCAGACTGAAGAATAGTACAGACCAAACTCTGAACTGATTTATACCCCATATAATCCCATTGACATCAGCCAGGCTGCATGAGGTGTAAATCAATCCAAAATTGGGTCTTAAAAGTTCTATAGAAACTGTGTAACATGTTTCCGAATCTTGCAATGCCTGCTGGGATCCCATAAGCTCTCACTGACTTAGGTGATTTTACATATTTGTTAGCTGAAGGCCCCCTCCCCCCTCCTTTTAATCTACTTTAGGCAGGAATTTTTAAAAAGTTCAATTTGAAGAGACTACAAAGTGTCATCCTCTTAAATGCACCTTGCATAGTTCAAGAATGAGTTTCCCTCCCGGGGACCTGCACAGTGCTCATTAAAAAGCAATGCATATTCATTGCATTGTGCTTGCATAATAAGAATTGGGCAAAACAGAGGCTGCATCTGGAAAGGCAGCCCGCAGGCTAGAAAACTCTCTGAGGCATCTGAAAGAGAGAGAGTGTTACTTTTTGGCTTCATTTTGGCCATTATTGATACACAAGGAAATTTTCATTCAGTTTTAAGGTTCAATGTGAAACAGGAGACAAAGGCTTGTGCAAAGTTGTGTTTATGATAAATCAGATGAAACAGAGTAAAATGATGGAGATTTTAGATGATTATTTTGGAAGTTTTTATGAAACAGCAGCTGTCAGTGCTAAGACTTTCAAAAAATGTACATCAGTAAATATCACAGTCTGCTGTCACACTTGTCTCAACAGGCAACACTCATTGTCATCACTTGGTGAAACAAGTACCCGTTTCTTTATTTCTGATTCAAGCTGGTGTGACACTTCATTCCTATTTCCCCTACTGTATCATGCCGCTTTATGCGTTACCCTAGTCAGAAATGATATTGCCAGTTGTACCCATTGTAGGTAGTATCCTACATTTACATAGTGCCTCCCATCACAAATGAAGCTAAGGCATTTATAACACAGAAAGGTATCAGTTCACCTGCTTCTGGTCACCCTTCTGGACACCTGGAAGGTGACATAATGAATAGTAATATAGCGGAGTAACAATTTTGGAAAAGGACATCAGGGTTGATATGTACTTTTTTTTTTTAAGTGCCACGTGGTCTTTAATGCTCAGAAAAAAGTATCTTAGCCAAAACAACTCTATGCATTAAAATGTATAGAACTTGTCAGCTCTTCTACGATTTAGGGCTGTAGTTCCAGGGAACTATCCCTGGACGCTTGACAACCACTAAGCCATCCCCTATAGCTAATTATCAGTATTTTGGAATGTTGGCAAAGCACTCCTGGAATCATTAGCCCAGATAATCCCCTACCAGGATGTTAGAAGTTGCAGGAGAAAGCTTATCAGGATGTAATTTCAGTGATTATAACCCATGTCATCCTACTGGGGGCAAGATTTGCCAAACTCAAATTTTGCATGTTCACAGGGCAACCACAAAAATCCAAGACCATCTGAGTGGAGGCCCTGTGCCCCCACAACAGTTGTGGCCCCAGCTCTAGCTCTAGATAATTGTGTTGCACAATGTGTTGCACAGCCCAGAGGAGTAGTACTCACAATTTATCAACTTCTTGCTGGCTTATGCTAAACAAATCAGTCATGTCTTGTTCAATTCCTATTGGAGAGGTGTCAATATTATAGAAAATACTGTCAGAACTGACAGCCTCGGTGTCGGTTTTTGTAGAAAGATCAAGAATTGAATGGGTTGGAGACTCAAACACACTCACAGACATAGGCGTGGTCTCTAACAGCAGAGCAGAGACACAATGGTTGGGTAGGGACACTGCCTGGGTTGTATTTCCTGTGTTCAGTAGATAAACAGAGTCTAATTTCCAAGTTCTGTCAATCCAGCATCTTTCATAAGCACACAAGTCATTTAAAAGAAAAGACAGATGGTAAGGAAGACCTAGCACAGTTCACTCATAGCTATTTTGCTACTGGATTGTACATTTAGCTCTAGTAATTCACCCTAATATTTAACTTAAAAGCAGTTCATTCTAAAGAGTGGCTACAGATAAATGTTTTTTTTTTTTTTTTTTACCTCTGACAATTTCATAATGGCTGAAATAACAGTTCCTGATTTGCTTTAAACTTGAAATGATAACAGGGAAGGAAATTAATAAATAGATAAAATGACAAGTCTTCAATCAAGGTCACCGGTTGCTTAAACTGTATTATGCTTCTCATATTTTAAACACTGTCTGTACTTGTCACTAGATCTTATGACACACTTGAACATAAACTGATCTTGACAGGAGAAGAGAGCTCTAGCTACAATCAACAAGGACAATAGTGTTTGGAATAACAATCAACTTAACACTATCAATATTTCATTTATTAAAGTTGAAAAAAATGAGTCAAAACTGCATTTTCAGCTGTGGACAGAAAAATGTAAATGTACTTGGTACTTTTAGCTCTCTAATGTTTTCACTTTATTATCATCTACCATGAGAAATCTATTTATTTTACTTATCTTCATTTATATGAAATGCCCATATGCTCCATATGAATTTATACCTTTAAAAGATACCATGCAACACTAACACAACCTTGCCCAATTGAAATCAGTGGCGGAAGCGGCTATTGCCTTCGTTGGGGTCAGGATTATACTCAATATATGTTTAATATAAAGAACTCTATTTAATATTTATGGTCCTGTAGTTATGGCACTGAATTGTGAATTAGATCTGGTTTCCATTCCTAGCACTGCCATTACAGATGTCCTTGGGCAATTTACCTAACCTCTTTCTGCATTAGCTTTCTCATCAGTAAAATTGGAATAATAATACTGCCCTGCCTGATGAGGGTATGGTGAGGTGAATTTAATTAATGTATGCAAAATGCACATAATATAAAATGATGAGTGACACAGAAAAATCCTGTTTGGATTAATGGAGGTTCCATCTATTTCTCTGGAATTTTGTTGAGGGCTATTTCTCTGAAATGCTGTTGGCATTGGAATGGGGGATCTTAGGGAGATGATCAAAGTACTCTAAGAATGTCCCCAGAGAGTAGTTATCAGTGGTTCACAGTCAAGCTAGAAGGGCATATCAAGTGGTATCCCACAGGGATCAGTTCTGGGTCTGGTTCTGTTCAACATCTTCATCAATGATTTAGATAATGGCATAGAGAGTACACTTATGAAGTTTGCGGATGATACCAAGCTGGGAGGGCTTGCAAGTGGTTTGGAGGATAGGATTAAAATTCAAAATGATCTGGACAAACTGGAGAAATAGTCTGAAGTAAATAGGATGAAATTCAATAAGAACAAATGCAAAGTACTCCATTTAGGAAGGAGCAATGACTTTCACATGTACAAAATGAGAAATGACTGTCTAGGAAAGAGTACTGCAGAAAGGGATCTGGGGGTCATAGTGGATCAAAAGTTAAATACGATGCAGCAGTGCAAAAAAAGCAAACATCATTCTGGGATGTATTAACGGGAGTGTTGTAAGCAAGACATGGGAAGTAATTCTTCCACTCTACTCTGCACTGATTAGGCCTCGACTGGATTACTGTGTCCAGTTCTGGGTGCCACATTTCAGGAAAGATGTGGACAAATTGGAGAAAGTCCAGAGAAGAGCAATAAAAATGATTAAAGTTCTTGAAAACATGACCTATGAGGAAAGATTGAAAAATGGGGTTTGTTTAATCTGGAAAAGAGAAGACCGAGAGGGGACATGATAACAGTTTTCAAGTACAGATGCCCCCCAGGTTACGCAAACCCAACTTATGCAAATCCGCACTTACGGAAAAAGTTCCGTAAGCTTGAAATGGGGGGGTGTTGTTTTGTTTTTTGCATAATTATTGGGTATGCGTTTCCAACTTATGCAAAAGTTACGCAAGGCGTTCCGGAATGGAACACTTGTGTAAGTCGGGAGCATCTGTACATAAAAGTTTGTTACAAGAAGGAGGGAGAAAAATTGTTCTTCTTAACCTCTAAGGATAGGACAAGAAGCAGGGGGCTTAAACTGCCAAAAGGGTAGTTTAGATTGGACATTAGGAAAAACTTCCTAACTGTCAGGGTGGTTAAACACTGAAATAAATTGCCCAGGGAGGTTGTGGAATCTCCATCATTGGAGATTTTTAAGAGCAGTTTAGACAAACGCCTGTCGGGGATGGTCTAATACCTAGTCCTGCCATGAGTACAGGGGACTAGACTAGATGACCTCTCAAGGTCCCTTCCAGTCCTAAGATTCTGATTGTCTGTATTAGATATGTTGTATTCTTATGGAGGCTAGGATACCTGCTGGATGTTTTTTTTTTTTCATATTAATACATTGTGTTCCTAAGGGATCCTTCTGCCTGAGAGAAGCACTTTATACATTTAAAATATAATACTGCTGAAATAATGAAACTGGTCAACAGACAGTTACAAACTGTATATCAGAGAAGACACAAATGGGGCAAATAGCTACATAAATGATAAGTGTAGGAGAAGAGTTAAACACACATGGAGAATAAAGGTTCTGAGGGAAGAAAATCAAAATAAAAGAACTGTAATGATTAGTGTAGACAACACCTCCACCAATAACTGGTGCTGTATATTTATCTTAGTGCTAAATTCTTTTGTTTTTATATTATGTTGCTGTATCTGATGGGAGGGTAAGTTTGAGTCCTGCCTGCATGCACTGGAGTTATTAATTGAATTGTCCCAATAAATCTCTTCATTTCTTTAAGCAAGAATTACAATTCACCTCCAAACAAGTCAAATATAACAGATTCTTCCAGGCAAGTGGAAGTGGAATTTTGCAATTCTTCCTAGATTCAGTTCTCAAACATCTGGGCACTGAAACTGGATATGGTTGCAAATGCTGCACATTTGGTCAAATGAAAAATTACTGATGTAGAATGTCATGCAATGTTGCTATTATTTGTTGGATTTTCATTGCCATTTATTTTTTCTATCCTTCAGATATGTTTCACAAACCTGCAGGGAACATTTTCATTTACTTTCTGATGTGGGCAGTAGGTGAACTGTGGTCTTGGGGAGGCTAGCCCCCAGCTGCCCCGCCCCTTCTGCCCAGGGACCCGCCCCTACCACTCCCTTTCCCCTGCCAGAGTGCTGGGTGGGTAGGCAGCATGGCCTCCAGCCCTGGGTGGGCAGGCAGTGCGAGCAACAGCTCCAGTTGCTTGAAGTCCCTGGCTACAGGCCAGCCCCCAATAGTCCCAGACCAGGGCAAGGGTGCCAGGGCCCTCCGAAAAGTGCGGGGGGAAACCCTGCCTGAGGTGGAGGCAAAGGCAGGCAGCCTCCTACCCGTGTCCTAGGCCAAAGTGGGTGGGCCAGGTAAAAGGCCCATCCACGGAGGGAAGGGCTATGGCCCCTGACCCCCCCCACCCACCCCTGGTTCCAGCGCCACTGGTCCGGGCCCTTGCCAACAGTCACAGCAGAGTGAGGTGGGAAGCAGGAGGGGGCCTGGTGGTGGAGTGTGGGTGGGGCCATGCAGGCAGTTTGGGTAGGCTGAGCCTTCCCCTGCCTTTAATAACTACCACCAATGCTTTCTGAAGCAGGATTTCATAAACTCTTTGACAAAAGCTTAATGTATCTGTATTGAACTCTCCTCAATGCAGAACTAAAAAAAGGGAGTAAAATAAGGGGCAGATTCAGATGTCACACACAGAATTATGGGAGTGGATGAGAGGGACATATCCCCAAAGTAAGTGCTGGGGACTTTCTGTGATCTACCATTCCTGGGCACACACCTTGTTCAATACCAGTGTCTGGGTTGCTAGTGCAGCCCTTTCACTTCTGTAAGCTTCCTCTCAAGACACTTGCCTGTAAATTTTAGATGATACTAGCTGTTTTCCTTAACTCTGTTTTGCGGGGTCTGTAGGACTCTTCAAACCCCACTGACTGACTATGACTCCAGCCTCTGGGCTTGACAAACCATTAAATTTTGTTTAAACATAACAGACATAAAATCACTTACTGTAACCCCGTCTACATTTTGCTGCACTAGATAGAGCCTAAACATGTAAAATCCCAGCAGTGCTTCCTCTCATGCTCATAGCTTAGTTCCGTGATCTTTAAATCGCCGCCCTTTAAATGACCCCGGGCGGTGCAGGCCAGGCAGCATGGAAGGGCTGGCTGGGGGAGGCTGACCGCCAGCCTCGCCCCTTCCACCTGAGGCCCTGTCCCTTCTGGGGGCCCAGAGACAGGCCCCCGTACTGGTAAGTAATTTATCTTACTTTCACCCCTGCATCCAGGGGCACATACCAAAAATTTTCCCCTTCATACAATTTCTCTTGACAATTTACCCTACAACATCATCTCATATCATTCATTTTCAGGTTCTCCATGGGAGGCTTATGCTGACTTATGGATGTGGAAACTCTTGACACTCTGGATGAGGATCTTTATCCCACCCAGCCCCAACACTTTGATCAAAATTAGTTCACTGAATAGAGCACAACTGAAATCAGATGGGGGTCCAAATGCTCCATGTTGTTGTTTTTTTTGCAGTAAAATGAAAAGTACATTTGGGCCGGCCCTTCAATAGTTACCATAGTGATACAGTGTTTTGAAATTACAATGGACAGTAGTGTAGCCTGTCCCTCATTTATTATTTAAATGGTGTTTTATTTTCAGGCAATACCAATGAGTTTATTCTAGTACTCACTTTTCTGTTGGAAGATAGTACAGAACAGTTTATGTAACTCAAGAACACTTTGATGTGGTGTCCACCCCACATAAGGCCTGAAGGGGTTAAGTTGGCTAGATGGGCCAATTAACTGCACATGCTGCACAGAGGAGGAGCCAGGGGGTAAATAGGATTAATTAGAGGAAGAACATCTGGATAGAAGTACATGGGGCCTGTATAAAGCCCAGTAACTGAGAGAAGAAGGGGGCTGCAGAGAGAGAAACTGCAGTCACTCTCAGGGTGAGAGAAGATAAGGTAGGAAGTAGCCCAGGGATACAGAAGTAAGGTTTGGGACTGTGCAGACCCTGACTGCTTGTTGTAGGGGTTCTGGAATGGCACTCACTGTGTGAGGTCAGACCTGCGTTCCCCTACCAGCCACTGGACAGTGACTCCATTAAGGACCAGTGAGAGGAAGGACTGCCTGGAACAGTGGGTCCTGAAAGGCTTTTGACACCCTGGAAGGGGAGGACTACTGTGACCTGGCCAGAGGGCCAAGCCACGAGGCAACAGCACTTGAGTCCCAAGAAACCAAGACACAGAGAGAGATGGAGTACAACCACAGGAAGGGGGTGTTGGCCTGGCAGAGCTAATCCCCAGACATGCCCAGAAGGAGGCAATCCAGTGGTAAGTAGACCCAGACTTTCAAAAAAAATCAATCGCCACAACTTAAAAATAGAAATTGGGAGATACATGGCACTCTGAGATCCCAGAGAAGAATGAGTCTGTATTCAATGTGAGAGAAGGAAGATTGAAACCAAGATATTTTCTATTCCACCATCCAAAATGTTGAGACAAAAGAAACTTCCTCCAACTGAGTGAAATAATAATAATGCTTCACTGAAAAAAGTGAGAAAAACAATAGTATCATGTCACAGCTCTGACCCTAAAGGGTTAATGCAGTGGCCAATTAATCTTGGTCTCTTAGATGAAGTAATCAAAATATAAAAGGCTGCATGGGTGGCAGCAGCGGGGAAACAGCTAGGTGTGAACCAAAGCCTTTTCTATAGATCTGTGTATGGAGAATGGTTGTAGTTGCTGTCTTTGTTTTGCTACTACTGGTTTTGTTTTGTTTGGACTCCGTATACATTTTCATAAAGGCAGCCCTGGAGAGAAGGGACCACAACTGACTGAAGGCTGCCTGACTGTTTTATATTATGGGCTGGGAAATCAGTGCACAAGCCCACAAAACAGAAGTAAAATTGTTGAAAAAATAGCCTCACAATATGTAGCAACCTGCCATTAAATTAGAATGGAACAAACATAGTGCTACTATGAAACATATCCTAAATACTTTATTGTACTATATTTACAGTTGGCAGGATTGTTTACTTTATGGTAATAAAGTTGACTGAAGCTGAATTGTAATTTCCATGAAACTGTATCAGTGAAATATATTAGTACCATAGGAGATGGGCAGAAAACTCACTGTAATAAAAGAACAGCTCAAGTACACTAGCTATTCATGTGATGTTTTGTCCAGTCAATAACTACAGAAGCCAAAACAGGATTTTCATTGGCTAGGATGTCTATGAACCCTGCCCCAACATATTCATATTTGATTCTAGAGATGTGTAGATCTATATTGTAGGGTCCACGGGCAAGATGGCCATCTATAAGGAAACCACATCCAAGGAAGTGGAACCCTCCCAGTCATACATCATTCCATCGTAGTCCTGGGAGGACTGTTGCTATGCCCTGCTGGGTGTACTTTACTTCTTGTTTAATCAGAAGCAATGTTGTCCTCAGTAAGGATATGTAACTTACACATTGTACACAGGACAACTCACTAGTTAACCCTATTGTTAGTGCTCTTTTCAGCACTTGTTTGAAATCCTACCAGCTGCCTACATCCTTATCCTTATCCTGTTGCAAGATATATTCTATAATGTATGGACACGTAAAAACAGTCCAATCTGAGTTATTCATACTGAATTGAATTATTTCACAATCCAGAGAAAACAGTTTTATTAATAATAATGTCTTTGGTACAAGTATAAATGTTACTTAAAATACTTGAACTGACAAGGGAGTGTCGCAAAATATATGTTCAATTAGTTCATTAATCCAGTAAATTGTCTAGGTACAATTCATATTTCAGCAAACACTACATAGCCTTCTCATTACCCTCTAGTTCAGCACTGCAGACTTTACTGAGATACTCGGTGACATCTTTTAATAAGTGTGAGCACACAATTATGCATATCATTTACACCTGGAAGACCTAGGCATCCAACAGCATTTATCTCAGCTCTTAAAATAAACTCCTAAGCAAATGTAATAATGGTCATACATTCCCATTTTTACAACACTTGAACCAGAGAATGATCATTTATTGACATCTCCATCTCGGTTTCATCTAACCTTTCAGTGGCAAATTGAACTCTGTTAGTGCTGGCATTTTCCAAACAGCCAAATGCATGAATATTTAGAATTATATGTGGGAGTGCAAGTCTCAGCTCAGCAGAGCCTTAAATATGAAGGCAATATTGATGCCTCCATTATACATATGCACATACAAAGTGTACTTAAATATCCTATAAATGTGAGTCTGATCTTTCTCATGCTGTTATATGTCAGGGATAACTCCTCCAAAGTCAATGTGTTTCACTGAGAGACAATAGTGTCCCCCTCTTTAGTTGAAAATGTTGGGGGTAGTACTGGGGACGGGGGCAAATATGTCTTCCTTTCCTCCATAAGTAAACGTATGCACATAGTAAAGTACATCAATATGATTTTCCATACAAATGTGTCAATTACTGTTCTGTTTTATAAAAGACCTGTTCATATACCAGGTTCCTATTATATCTTTGGCCTGATTATAATCCAATAGTGGTTTTACAGTAGTAGAGTATTTCTTGCCATTTAAGACATAGCACACATCTAAAACTCAGAAATGGATTCTTATTCAGTTACTCTACTATAAACCAACTTCATGCCACCTGACTCAGACTACAGACCTTCAGGGATACACATGCAACAGTTTAGAACTGCTGCACTAGCGTAACTAACTCCATGGATTTTAGTACAGTTACTCCTGATTCACACCAGTATAAGATAAAAAACCATACTATATTATCTGCCTCTCTCCTTAAGATAAACATGCCTCTCTAGTTTTATGTTAATGTGTTTAATCTTTAACCTTAATAAAAAATGTCTTCATAGAAATTCTCTGAGTACAGGTCTGGTTGGATAATATTTGGTGAATTTGTTTCCTAAGTGATGGCACACCAGTCTTTCATCAACTAATTCATTTGCTAAGTACTTTCCTTTGGTGGAATTCTATCAATGCTATAACTGTTTCAAGACTATTTGGCAAATGTACTATTTGAAGAATACTGCTGAAATTCATTAAATAAAATATTCAATTAAGGCCATTTTTATACTCTTTGACTAGCTCTAGTTGTGTGTGTTTAAATAAGCAGGAGGATGGACTAACTTTCATCCCAGATAGGTTTGGATATCACAATTAAGTGCCAAATTCTGAACAGTGTTTTGGGTGTAAGTTGGTCAGAATTGATGCAAATGGTATTCAGTGAGTGAGCAACATGAGTGTGATTTACATGCCGATTGGTCAGACGTATGCATGTGTGTATAACAGAAGAAACAACTAATGTCTAAAAGCTACTATGGAGAAGATTCTTCTCTTTCTTATACCCTTCACATAGTTGCTTTTCCTGCTACACCCTCTTCTCTTTTCTACTCACTTTGTGTGTAAGTTCAGACGATATTCTAGGACAGAGGTCGGCAACCTTTCAGAAGTGGTGTGCCGAGTCTTCATTTATTCACTCTAATTTAAGGTTTCGTGTGCCAGTAATACATTTTAATGTTTTTAGAAGGTCTCTTTCTATAAGTCTATAATATATAACTAAACTATTGTTGTATGTAAAGTAAATACGATTTTTTAAATGTTTAAGAACAAGAAGCAATGGGCTTAAACTGCAGCAAGGGAGATTTAGGTTGGACATTAGGAAAAAGTTCCTAACTGTCAGGGTAGTTAAACACTGGAATAAATTGCCTAGGGAGGTTGTGAAATCTCCATCTTTGGAGATATTTAAGAGTAGGTTAGATAAATATCTATCAGGGATGGTCTAGACAGTATTTGGTCCTGCCATGAGGGCAGAGGACTGGCCTCGATGATCTCTTGAGATCCCTTCCAGTCCTAGAGTCTATGAGTCTATAAGAAGCTTCATTTAAAATTAAATTAAAATGCAGAGCCCCCCAGACTGGTGGCCAGGACCTGGGCAATGTGAGTGCCATTGAAAATCAGCTTGCGTGCTGCCTTCGTCACGCATGCTGTCAAGGTTCCTTCCCCACTCTGAACTTTAGGGTACAGATGTGGGAACCTGCATAGACACTTCTAAGCTTAATTACCAGCTTAGATCTGGTATCGCTGCCACCACTCCCAAGCACTAATTCCCTTCCCTGGATAGCCTTGAGAGACTCTTCACCAATTCCCTGGTGAACACAGATCCAAACCCCTTGGATCTTAAAACAAGGAGAAATTAACCATCCCCACTCCTTTCTCCCACCAACTCCTGGTGGATCCAGATCCAACCCCCTTAGATCTAAAAAACAAGGAAAAAATCAATCAGGTATTAAGAAAAAGGCTTTTAATTAAAGAAAAGAAAGGTAAAAGAAAACCCTCTATGAGAGATTAGCATACCAGCTACTCTCACAGACAACAGATTCCAAACACAGAGGATGTTCCCCTGGGCAAAAATCTAATACACACAAGAATACCCAAATTTGATAATTCCCTTAATGGTACCAAGGCAAGTTACAAAGAAATTAAACATAAACCTATTTATTCCTTTGTAAAACTTACTACTCTGATAAGAGGCTGGTTCCTTGATCTTTTTCACTCCGACTGAAACTGAGACTCTAAACAAAGGAAAACTTCCCTCCTTCCTTTTGAAACATCTTGTTCCCCCATTGGTTCCTCTGGTCAGGTGTCAGCTAGGCTAGGCTAGGTGAACTTTTTAACCCTTTACAGGTAAAAGAGGCATTAACCCTTAACTATCTGTTTATGACACATGCCATAGGTTGCCTACCCCTGTTCTAGAACTATAGAAGTGAATTGGTGCTTTGTCAATGTGAATTGACTTTACCAGGTCCTCTCTTTGACTTGTTTTTCACACCCATTTAATGCATATGGTTTGTTTCTCATCTCACACCTGTTTTACACTGAGTGACAATGTTCACTTCAGTGAAGTTACACTGGTGTAACAGAGCAGATTGGATTTTGTGCTCAGTCTATGGCATCAGAACACAGAAGGAAACATCCCCACCATATAATATCTCTTTCCCACCTATTCTTCTCTGAACTGCATCTTCCATAGTCATTGTCACTAGAATGGGCCTTGTGTTTTCTGCAGTATTTGTTGTTTAACTTGGATTAATTCAATGAAAACTCAGGGAAATCATATTGAGTAAGCAATGAAAGTATTTCACTAATGGCCCAGTGTTGTCTTCCCTGTCCTGAATGTCTACTGCATATTCTTCCGGAAAGGAAGCAGGTAATAGGGAGGGGGAATGAGAGAGAAAGAGGGAGGTTGAGAAGAAATAAGGAGAAGGAATAGACAAAGAATAGATGTAACTCAAAAGAGGGATGGAGAGGAGAGTGCTAGCAGTAGCTAGTAGATAAAAGTTCCTTGTACAGTTGTACCACTGTGCTCAGTGGGAAGTAGAACCAATGGGGAAACATCAGGGGGGAAATGTACTCACTGAAGATGAGGTGAGGACAGAAAAGAGACACTGCAAGAGGATAAAAGTATTCACTTTGCTCCTGCCACAGCAGAGTTGTGAGACCCTGCAGCAGGTTTCAATATTTTGGTAATAATAAAAACATCTTAGAATATCACCAAAATAAATGAATAAATTAAGGCACTTCCATTTCACTGTATCAGATATTTCATGCTCTGAAATATTTGCCAATTATTGTGTTCACAGTGCTTTTCTTTTCTAAGGAAAGGCTAATATTTCCTGCCTATATTTTTTCCTGGGTTGGGGGTGAGTGGGTTTGGTGAGTAAACAATAACTCCTTTGCTCATTTGAACAGACCTTTTTTCTTTCTCCTTTATCTAGTAAAACTTCTCTGCCCTATCAAAACAAACAAAAAAAATGAAGCTTTTTCCATCAAATAGCTATAAATCAAATTGTCACAGTTTCAGAGTAACTGTACCTCTGATCCAGTCTATGGTCTGCTCAAGGTACGTGCCACCTATAGGCCTCAGGCCTCTAGCGATCACATTTCTCTGAGCAAGGACCCACCTCCCTCTTCCTCCACATCCCCCTCGTGAGGTTTAGGCTGCAGATCCCTGTAATTCACTCTAATTATCCCAGCAGGTCTGAGCTAGCTCAGCACCTGTAATTTTACTCTCTTTCTCCAGCGACAATGACAGTGGTTTACCATAGACCAGACAGCCTTACCCACAGCAAAGTACATTTATTTTAGGATAAAAGCATTACAAAGAAAACCTATAATAAAACAATAAAAGATATAAATGCTACCATAGGTCTCCCATCATCCATACCGGGGGGGACTGTTCGAAGACCTTCAAACCCTTTGATTTGCCCCTTTGGTAAAAGGTTCATGTCAGTTCTCCAAATGAGAAACCCTCGTCTATTTTTTTTTTGCCTAACATTTAGAGCTCAATAACCCTTCTCGACCAGACAATGTACAATCCCTGCCTCACCGAGATGCAGAAATAAATTTGTAAAGTTGATACAATAGTATCAGCGATATGCCTGTATTAGTCATATCTTCCACACAAATTGCCAGCTTATATTATCATTCATGAAATGTCACTTTCATTTTAACTTGCTGAGGCTTGGATGTCACTATTCTACCCAAGAGAAAATATTTTATTGTGAAAGGATGAAATTTGCTGGAGTGACTGCCCAGTGGAACTGCAACCCCTGCATACTCACAGAAGGCCATGGGATACATAAGTTTGTGCAAGTGAACCTAAAATCAACACATGTTACACTGTGATCATCTGGTCTGATGTCCTGTGTAGCACAGGCCAAAGAATTTCCCTGAATTTTTATAAGTTCCTGTTGAGCTAGAGCATATCTTTTCAGAAAAAAACCCCAACCCATCCAATCTTGATTTAAAAATTCCCAGCAATAAATTGTTCTAATGGTAAATTATCCTCACTCTTAAAAATGTTTGGCTTATTTCCAGTGTGAATGTGTCCTAATTCCATTCAAACCATTCAATCTGGTTATACTTTCAGTCTGAACAGTCCTCTGTTCTCAAATTCCTGTTCCCTATGTAGGCATGATAGACTGATCAACGCACCTCATAAACCTTGTATTTGTTAAGATAAATAAACTGAGCTCCTTGAGTCTATCAATATAAGCCATGTTTTCTAACCCTCTGATCATTCCTGTGGCTGTATTCTGAACCCTCTCAATTTATCAACATTTTCTTGAACTGTGTGCACCAGAACTAGACACAGTAAAAGTCCAGAACTAGACACAGTAAAAGTCCCACCAATGCCAAACACAGAGATTAAATAATCTCTCTACTCCTTCTTGAGAGTCTTCTGTTAATGCATCCATCATTAATGGTATCACATTAGCTCTTTTGACCACAGTATTGCTTTAGGAGTATCATGTTCACCTGATTATCCACTGTGACCCTCCACTCTCCTCCCCAACCTGGATCCTTTTCAGAGTCACTGCTTCCCAGGATAGCGTTCCCGATCCTATAAGTATAATCTGTTTTCTTTGTTCCTAGATGTATGGCTTTACATTTGGCCATATAGAAACACATATTTTTGGGTTGCAGCTGCTGTTCCAGCCCATAACAACTTTGGGGCGGAGTAGGGGACATGGTGCTGAATTACAACCCCATATATTGGCTCCAGATTGAGAGAATGGATTTAGCCTCACACATCCCCATCCAATTCATTTCCACACTTCTCCTGCATAAACCTTGGCAATTCTGTGCAACTCTTACTCACATTGACTCAGTGGGACTAGTCCATGTTCCACAATGTGAGTAAGGGTGGCAATCTAAGCCACTGGTTTTTAGGCAGGTAAAGTGAATTTGACCCAGTGGCCTGATTCAGATAGGTGATGAGTTCCCACAACCCCAGTTAAATGAATGGGAGTTTGGGAGCTCAGCATCTCACAGGACTGGGCACTAATCTAGAAATTAAAATCAGAATAAAATTGAAGTTAAAACTAAATACAGTATACAGACGGCACAGGCAGCATCACATCTATGAATCAATGTGTCAGCTATGTCTGTTATATGACATTACAAATTCCTTGGAATCCTTATCTCCAGTTCTGCAGATGCTTAGTCTCTACACATGTGGAAATTCCAGTTCTAAATCTTATTGTACTTCTTTCTAATACACTGTTACATTATTCATGTAATCCATTCTTAATCTAGTGTTACCATCTATTATTAATACATTCTATTACAAATTTAGGAGTAAATATACGCCTAGTTCTGTCATTTATTTTGTTGTAAATCAATGGTCTCCTGCTTCCATTATTTATGAATGCTTTTTGCATTTTCTATCCAGGATCTGTTTAAAGAATTCTCAGTGTCAGTGCAACAGCCTAGTTAACTAAACTTTGAAAAGGAAATAAAACATATTAAGCAGCACTAACTATGGAGCATGTTAATGGGTATTAATACAAGAGATAAGTCAACAGACTGACTGACAGAAAGAGAAATTCAAGTATTATCCATATGCATGTTATATAAATTCTATAATCTACCACTCAAACAAAATAAATAGCAAATCTACTGATACTGTAATTGCAAATATTTCCACGGCTAATCTCTACCTTGAGTCATGCATCAGTTATTTATTCTTGGTCTGATCCTGCTCATGTTCATACTAAATGAATGTGGCATAAGTAAGATCAGAATCAGGCCCTCTATTTTTGTGCCTAAATATTTAGGCTCAGTCTGTACTCAAACACATGGGCAGGCTTTAACATTTGATATTTTTTATGTTTATTTCCCAATTAATTCAAAAGTAGCTGTTTTGGAAAAATTGTACTTAGCTTTCCTAACCTGAAATAGTTTCGCAATTGCTGGTTTATTGCTGCATTTATCATACTTTCCAACAGGGAAGTATACCATATTCTGTTGACCCAAATTTGGCTTTTTTAATTATTATTCCCACAAACTAATATTGGGATTAATTGATATTTCATTCAGAACACTATTACCACTTTATAGCCCAAGCAGTTGGCCAATTTGGGAACTTGCAGCTTGTTTTCATTAGGAGGAGAAACTGATGATAGAGTCAGGAATGTCTTTGATGCGGTCCCTGTTTGTTTACAGAGAATGTACATAAAATCATGTTTCCCTGAATGCAGCAGGAATCAAACAATAAGTGGCAGTTTTCTTACTCGCAGTTAGAAGCCTCTTTCCAGCCAGTACTCAAACAAGAAAGGTCTCTCTCTCTCTCTCTCTCTCTCAGCATTTCTCTCATGATCATGTGTGATGAGGTAATCTGCCCCTTAATGGTAGGGCTCAGCACCTTTAAAATTTTGGGAGGTCTGGTATACAAACACCAGGGAAATATTGGGAGAGAGGAAATGGTCCCAGGAATAAGTAATGTTTGGAAGGAATTGCATTATTGTCTTTTTAAGGGACCAGGGCCAGGAGCCTTGCAGATCGAGTGGGGCAAGGCTCCCCTCTAACCCAATCAATTGGGGATGAGCTGAAAAAGGGACTAGCATATATGTTGCCTCTTCCCTCATAGCAAGGAAATACCAGCAGGAGAAGGTCTGCCTGTTCTACTCTCCTAGCCAGAAAAGTAATTGAGGAAAAAAGACCCAGCTGAAGGCAAAGCTTGCTAAAGCTCTGCTGCAGCTGGCCTAAACAACAACCTCTAGCTCCATGGAGGTGAGCTAGGGGGAACTCCTGTCCAGGGTATCAAGTTAGCCACTTAAACCACAGCCCAAGCTGCATGGAGGAGAGCTGGGAGAACTCCTGTCTTAAGGAGGCAAACTGTAAGAACAGTTTGGAATATAGCTCTGTGTGTGCCAGAGAGGCTGAGTAACCACTCAGAGCAGGGGCTATCAGGAACAAATCAGTGAGAAGCTGCTCAGGAAACCAGACCCTCTGGAGGAGAGAACCACAGGTGAGAGCCAGAGGAATAGTCTTCAGAGGAGCACAGCAGGAAGCAGGCCAAGGAAACTGCTTACTTTCAATAAGGAAATCATCTGCAAAACTTGGATGGTGGTAAGGTGATAGGGAATAGCCAGCAAGGATTTGTAAAGAACAAATTGTGTCAAACCAATCTGATAGCTTTCTTTGCTTTCTTTAATAGGATAACGAGTCTTGTGGATAAGGGAGAAGCGGTGGATGTGGTATACCTAGACTTTAGTAAGGCATTTGATACGGTCTCACATGATATTCTTATTGATAAACTAGGCAAATACAATTTAGATGGGGCTACTATAAGGTGGGTGCATAACTGGCCGGATAACCGTACTCAGAGAGTAGTTATTAATGGTTCCCAATCCTGCTGGAAAGGTATAACAAGTGGGGTTCCGCAGGGGTCTGTTTTGGGACTGGCTCTGTTCAATATCTTCATCAACGACTTAGATTGGGGATTGGTCCTGTTTTGAGCAGGGGGTTGGACTAAATGACCTTCTGAGGTCCCTTCCAACCCTAATCTTCTATGATTCTATGAGATGTTAGCATAGAAAGTACGCGTATTAAGTTTGCAGATGATACCAAACTGGGAGGGATTGCAACTGCTTTGGAGGACAGGGTCATAATTCAAAATGATCTGGACAAATTGGAGGAATGGTCTGAGGTAAACCAGATGAAGTTTAATAAAGACAAATGCAAAGTGCTCCACTTAGGAAGGAACAATCAGTTTCACACATACAGAATGGGAAGAGACTGTCTAGGAAGGAGTACGGCAGAAAGGGATCTAGGGGTTATAGTGGACCACAAGCTAAATATGAGTCAACAGTGTGATGCTGTTGCAAAAAAAGCAAACATGATTCTGGGATGCATTAACAGGTGTGTTGTGAGCAAGACACAAGAAGTCATTCTTCTGCTCTACTCTGCGCTGGTTAGGCCTCAACTGGAGTATTGTGTCCAGTTCTGGGCACCGCATTTCAAGAAAGATGTGGAGAAATTTGAGAGGGTCCAGAGAAGAGCAACAAGAATGATTAAAGGTCTTGAGAACATAACCTACGAAGGAAGGCTTAAAGAATTGGATTTGCTTAGTTTGGAAAAGAGAAGACTGAGAAGGGACATGATAGCAGTTTTCAGGTATCAAAAAGGGTGACATCAGGAGGAAGGAGAAAACTTGTTCACCTTAGCCTCTAAGGATAGAACAAGAAGCAACGGGTTTAAACTGCAGCAAGGGAGGTTTAGGTTGGACGTTAGGAAAAAGTTCCTAACTGTCAGGGTAGTTAAACCCTGGAATAAATTGCCTAGGGAGGTTGTGGAATCTCCATCTCTGGAGTTATTTAAGAGTAGGTTAGATAAATGTCTATCAGGGATGGTCTAGACAGTATTTGGTTCTGCCATGAGGGCAGGGGACTGGACTCGATGACCTCTCGAGGTCCCTTCCAGTCCTAGAGTCTATGAATCTATGAATAAATCTTGGAACACTGAGGAAGAAAGCTAATGTGCTAATATTTTAAAAAAGGCAAATAGGATGATGTGAAAAATAATAAATTTGTCAATCTGACATCGATCCCCAGCAGGATTTTGCAGCAGCTAATATGGGATTCAATTACTAAAGAATTAATGAAGGGTAATGTAACTAATGCCAATCAACAGGGGTTTATGGAAAATAGGTTCCTATTGAGCTGACTTGGTATCTGTATTTGATGAGATTACAAGTTTGGCTGATAAAGGTAATAGTACTGATGTAATGCTTTAAGGCATTTGATTTGGTACAACACAACAATTCGACTAAAAAACTAAACTATATGCAATTAGTTATTAGAACTATATAAAATTAACATGGCACACATTAAATGGATTGAAACCTGGCTAACTGATAGGTCTCAAAATGTAATTGTAAACAGAGAATCATCATCAAAAAGATGTTTCTAGTGGGGTCTGTTCTTGGCCCTGTGCTATTTAACATATTTATCAATGACCTCAAAGAAAACACAACATCATCACTGATAAAGTTTGTGCATGACACACAAATTGTGGGAGTGGTAAATAATAAAGAGGATAGATAATTAATATAGATTTCAGGGATCACTTGGTAAACTGGGTATAAGTATACAATGTGTTTTAATAGAGCTAAATATAAATGTATATGTCTTGGAACAAAGACTATAGTCCATATTTACAGGAAGGGGGACTCTATCCTGGGAAGTAGTGACTCTGAAAAAGATTTGAGGGTTGTGATGGATAATCAGCTGAACATGGGCTCTCAGTGCAATGCTGCGACCAAAAGAGCTAATATGATCCTCAGATGCATAAACAGGGGAATCTCAAGTATGAGCAGAGAGGTTATTTTACTTCTACTTCTATATTTGGCACTGGTGCAATTGCTGATAGAATACTGTGTCCAGTTCTGGTGTCCACAATTCAACAAGGCTGTTAATAAATTTTGAGAGGTTTCAGAGAAGAGCCATGAGAACAATTAAAGAATTAGAAAACCTGTTTTATAGTGATAGTCTCAAGGAGCTCAATTTATTTAGCTTAACAAAGAGAAGGTTAAAGGATGACCTGATTACAGTCTATAAGTACCTACACAGAGAACAAATATTTAATAACTTTTAGATTTAATTAATTCATGATCCTTTGGCTGGAAGTTGAAGCTAGACAAATTCAGATGGGAAATAAGCCATACATTTTTAATAGTGAGAGTAAATAACCATTGGAACAATCTATCAAGGGTTGTGGAAGATTCTCCATCACATTTTTAAATCAAGATTGGATGGTTTTCTTTCTAAAAGATACGATCTAGGAATTATTTTGAGTGAATTTTATGGCCTGTTTTATTCAAGATGTCAGACTAGATGATCACAATGGTCCCTTCTGTCCTTTTAATCTATGAAACAGTAATGAGTTGGGAGAAATTGGTGCCAACCATTTTATACATGGCTCTTAACCTGGACCCCAGAAAGTGAATGGGTCTGAGTTCCCCTACCAAACTCAACAAGGCGGTTATTAAGACCTTGAGCAACAGCGAAACACAATTCAGAAATGTTGTAATGCTACTCAAATATATCTATGGTGTTCAACAGTATGTGAATCAATAAGAGTGAGGATTGAAATGAAATATCATATGGAAATATCTACTTTGATGGTAGTACAAACATTCTAAATGCCATGGAAATGTCAGTATCATAGTGTGACCGTAACAGCATCACAGTGCAAGAGGGCAAGGATTCACTGTTGTGTGGTGGTGAGCTTCAGATGGCCTAACCAGTTGAGCATACCTCAACTCATTAATGTCATAACCTGTATCTAAAAGGTGTCATGTATAGAAGCTAGGGTGACCAGATGTCCTGATTTTATAGGGACAGTCCCAATTTTGGGGTCTTTTTCTTATATAGGCTCCTATTCCCCCCCCGCTCCACCCCTGTCCTGATTTTTCACACTTGCTATCTGGTCACCCTAATAGAAGCTAATATCATACTGATCATTAATATTATTGTGTTGTATGTATGGAGGACAAATTAAAAATTACAAACATATTGGCAATTATTTTCTTAAAGCGTGTCTACCAGACAGAAGTGTTGCCTGCTAGAGCTGATGGAAGAGAAAATCCAAGGCTTGGACATGCAGGTGGAAACTACAGTTGAGTTTCAAAGGAGGTTTGAGTAGGTGATGGAGGAAAGGCAAGAGAGGACTGAAGGGAAAAGTCAAGACTTGCAGATGCAAGCTGGACTGAAGAATTCAGAGAGGAGACTGCTGGATGAGGAAAATGGTCAGTGAAAGCATGTGATTATGAGAACCAGAGAGAGGAAAATATCAGCTAGTGAAGGAGAAATAGCGCTCAGGAGCAGGTTTGCTGAGTTGGAAATGAAGAAAGGGCCCAGCAGGCTGTAATTGAATAAGGGAGGGCAAGGAAGAAGAGAAGAGTGGCTAGTCCTGTAAGAAAAAGGGAAGAACCAATGGAAATACCCCAAGTGCAGAGCCCCAGCAGGATATAGATGACTTGCAGAAGATTGCAAGGGCGAATAAAAGACAAGAGGACCTGCAGCCAAAAAGAACAAGAGGAAGGCTGGAGAATCACACCATGACCAGGAAAAGGCAGGTCTACATGCTTGGGGACTCCCTACTAAAAAGAACAGACAGGCCTGATCTGAAGAACAGGAGGGTATGCTGTCTCCTGGGAACTAAGATATGGGATGTGGACCTGAGGCTGAAGAAGGTCCTAGTGGGAGGCATTAAGAATCCACTGATTGTCCTTTGTGTGGGAACAAATGACACCTCTAGATTCTCACTGGAACATATCAAGGCAGACTATGCCAGGCTAGGGAAGACATTGAAGGAAATGGAGGCTCAGATGATCTTCAGTAGGATTCTGAAAGCAAGGAGAATGAAGGTGAGATAAGATTATTATGATCAACAGACGGCTCAAGCAGTGGTGCTCTAAGGAGGGCTTTGGGATGTTTGACCACTGGGAAGCATTCATGGACAGAGGACAGTTCCATGGGATGGACTCCACCTGAGTAGGGAGGGAAATAGACTTCTGGGATGGAGGTTGGCACAACTCATTAAATGAGTTTTAAACTAGGAACTCAGGGGAGATGGTTGGGAGATGCTCATTTAATCTCCAGCCTAATTTTCACATTGAAAGGAAGGAAAATCAAGTAAGGAAGGATACAGGAATGGAGAAAGGAACAACAGTGCATAGGAGAATGGACATTAAGAGGAAGGATAGTGCTGATACAGTCAGATAGGCGACAGTAGCAGTAGAATGACTATACCCAATCGGGTGAGGAATGTGGGCAAAGCCAAGACGCAACAATTAAGATGTTTGTACACCAATGCGAGGAGCCTGGGTAACAAAATGGAGGAACTAGAACTACTGGTGCAGGAAGTGAAACCAGATATTATAGGAATAACAGAAAGATGGTGGTATAGTAGTCATGACTGGAGTACAGGTACTGAATGGTATATGCTGTTCAGGAAAGACAGAAATAAAGACAAGGGGGATGGAGAAGCATTGTATATCAATGATGAGGTAGATTATAAAGAAATTAGAAGTGATGGAATGTATAAGACAAAATCTGGGCCAAAATCGCTTTGGGGAAGAAAGCTACTAGAAGTTCCCCTAATATAGTGTTTGGGGGTGTGCTACAGACCACCATGATCCAATTTGAATACAGGTAGAAACCTCTTTAATTTTCTAATGAAATAAATGCTACTGGGAATTGTGTGATTATGGGAGACTTTAACTTCCCAGATATAAATTGGAAGACAAGTGCTACTAATAATTGTAAGGCCTAGATTTTCCTGGACATGATACATGACAGATTTCTTCACCAAATAATTGCTGAACCAACAAGAAGTGATGCCATTTTAGATATGATATTGCTGAGTAGTGGGGACCTCATAGAACAACTGGTTTTAGAGGACAACCTTGGTTCGAGTGATCATGAGCTAGTTCAGTTCAAACTAATGGAAGGATAAATAAAATAAATCTGCAACAAAACAGATCTGATTTCAAAAGAGATAACTATAAAATTTAAGGGAATTAGTTAGGAGGGTGGACTGGACTGAAGAACTCAAGGATCTGAATGTGGAGGAGGCTTGAAATTACTTTAAGTCAAACTTGCAGAAGCTATCTGAAGCCTGCATTCCAAACAAGGGTTAAAATTTGTAGGGAAGAGTTGCAGACCAATCTGCAGATTGTCGCAACCTGATACGCGTTATGGCTCTGTATGGCCAATTGTCGGTCCACGGCCATCTTGTCCTGTTAAAAGGACAAGGCAGCCTCCATCTTGGACCAGGTTCTTGTTGCATAGGAAAGGGCAGAGACCTAATTCTGCCCAGCAACACTAAAGTGCTGTGTGTACTTTCCTGTTTTTTTTTTCTGTTGGGCCGTCTAAAGGTCAGGCTAGTGCAGTGTGCAAAGACCTGATTCTGCCCAGCAACTCCGTAGTATGCATTTTCCCGCTCTTTTTGGGCCCGGTCGTCTGGAGGTCAGGCTAGTTCTGCCCAGCAACTCCAGAGTACTGTATACAGAGACCTAATTCTGCCCAGATACCTAGGGTGACCAGACGTCCCGATTTTATCGGGACTGTCCCGATATTTGCTTGTTTGTCCCGCGTCCCGACCAACGTTAGGTCGGGATACTCGCGCCCTCCCCTGCCCTGACTCCGCCCCCTCCTTCCCCCATTGGATCCTTCCCCAAATCCTCGCCCCCATCCCCGCCCCCTCACTGCCCCATTGTCTCCCTCCCCAAATCCCCGCCTCTTTCCAAGCATGCCATGCCCAGGAGACTCAGGGGAGTGCGGGGCCGGGGTGAGTGTGAGTCTGGCCTGGCCCCGAGCAGACGGGACTCGGGCGCGGTACCTGGAGGGAGAGTAGAGGGGCGGCCCGTGGGGCTAGGTGGCGGCTGTTCTCCCCACCTGGGCAGGGGACTCGGGAGCAGCTGCTGCTGCAGCTCCCACTGCTGCGGGGGGAGGAAGTGGCCAAGCACGTGGCGCTCGGCGGCTGCGGCTTTGGTGCCCGGGCCCGAACCCCCCGAGCCCGGGCCTGCTGCGGGGCAGCGCGCACACTACGCTCAGCCCCTGGCCAGTCGCGTCTGGGCTGGCTGCCCAGCTGGTGCAATCCCGTGGCGGAGGCATCGGAAGCCCAGTCCCGTTCGTTCCCCTGCAGGACCCGAGTGGGATGCGAGGGGCTGGGGCCTGCTGCCCCCACTCCGAGGCCGCCCGCAGGATTGCACCAGCTGGGCAGCCAGCCCAGACGCGAGTGGCCAGGGGCTGGGTATGCGCAGCGTGCGCGCTGGGTCCCCGCAGCAGGCCCGGGCTCGGGGGGTTCATGGGCGCCAGAGCCGCAGCTGCCGAGCTTGGCCAGCGGCCGCTTCCTCCCCCCACGGCAGTGGGAGCTGCAGCAGCGGCTGCTCCCGAGTCCTGCTGCCCAGGTGGGAAGAACAGCCGCTGCCTGGCCCCGCAGGCCACCCCGTACTCTCCCTCCAGATACCGTGCCTGAGTCCTGCCTGCTCAGGGCCAGGCTGGACTCACACTCACCCCGGCCCCATGCTCCCCTGAGTCTCCCGGGCCTCCCTCCAGCGCTTGCGGAGGGAGGAGGAATCGGGGGTGGGGGATTTTTTTTTTTTTTGCTCTGCTGCCATTTTTTCCCCCTTTACCCTCGCCCCGCCCCCCCGCATCCCGATATTTGACCTGGGTGATCTGGTCACCCTACAGATACCCCAGTGTGCCGTGTGCAAATCCTGCCAACGTGGGGGGCAACAGCTCGAAGCCTGGAGGGAGGGGGAACCAGGGACCAATCAGACGTTGACAGGAGTGAGTGAGACCCTTTCTATAAAACTAGGTTTCCCCCCAAAATCTGGGTGGAGTGTCCGCGTGTCAGCTGAAGGGCCTGATCAACCTTTTGGCCAGGGTCTCCTCCCGGTATAGCTAGCTCGTGTCGTGTCGTTTTGGATTCGTTATCGCTTTGGATTTATCATTTTGGATCTATTTCCATCAGCTCGTCATGCTTCTGGTGTCTGCTCTGCTGATCAGCTGCGCCTGGAGTGCGGTATTTGCTTTCTAATTTCTGACAGCTTGCTTACCTAGCTTCCTCTTTTTCCCCCTCCCTAACTCGGTACCAAGTGTGTATACAGTGTATAAGGATTGAATTATTGAGCTCATAATTGCACAGTTGTTTAGTTTGTATAGTTGTTCTGGGTTTTTAGTAGATAGTTAATTGTAGACTGTTTTAAGTTGTGTGAGTTACTGCTCTGTCTTTGTCTGGAGTGCTTGGTGCTAGGTGCTGTCTCCACCTGAGGATTAGCTGACCAAGGGGTTTCTGTCCCCGTGGTCTGTGTGAGTGGAACCTGCACAATCGCACTCTGGGTAAATCCCTTAGTGTGAAAGCAAGGGCGGTTGAGGCAGTGGCCTGTGGGTCTCTTTTCTGTGTTGCACCGGGCACCGCTCTGACGAACCCGATTTCCTCCTTGTGTAATTGGTGTGTCTGCCTACTCAGTGTGGTGCAGTGAGCAGTATAGAGTTGTACTGTTAATGATTTTTGGGTTGTTTATATTGCCTAACAACATCCCAGCTAAAAATTGCCTCTCTCCCTTGGCCCAAGTTGTAACTTTCCCCCAAATAAACGCAGCCACTTGGCTTTGCACCTTATTCTGGTCCTGCCTGATTTTCCTCTCCCAATATAAAGCTGATCGAACCGCAATCTATTTTGGACACAGATCAGCAAGCATCTCAACAGGTGATTAAGAGAAAGCAGAATGTCTACAAGGAATGGAAGGTGTCAGGGATCAGCAAGGAAAGGTATCTCTTGAAGGTCAGAAAGTGTAAGGATATAGTCAGAACTGCCAAAAGCCAAGCAGAGCTGAACATAGCAAAGGGAATTAAAACCAATAGTAAAAAGGTTCTGTGGAAGCAAGGAAAGAATTAATAAGGATTTGAAGGGGATTTTAATGCATGTTAGTCAGTTAGCAAGAGTCAGGCCATACTGTGACCCTAATGACGTGAGATTTGTAGAAGCAAGATAATGTAAGACAGAGTGAACTATGTGAAAGCTATTACGACCTTGCAATGTGCAGTCTTGTTTTTTTTCTTAGTAGTGAGATAAATAAGATAGCAAAGAGGCTTATGTATAAACAAATGCAAATGTTTTCTTTTTACTGTCTCCAGGATTGCTAGCTATTGTCTGTAACAAAGGTATAAAGGCTTGATGTAATTGTTTACCAGTTGAGAGACCTGTCCAGGACTGGGGCAACCCTGTGTCCTATGGCACGCTCTCCCTCCATTGTAATTACTGGAGAAATAATAAAGTATTTGATTTTGCTGCACCCAAACAAAAAGCGAGAACTGAGTTTTTCTTCGACAGTTCTATAGTGATTTTGGCCCAGACTTTGTCTTATACATTCCATCACTTCTAATTTCTTTATAATCTACCTCATCATTGATATACAATGCTTCTCCATCTCCCTTGTCCATGTAAATAAGAAGAAAACAAGGAATGAAGAAGTAGGACTGCTAAACACTGAGGATGGTGAAGATTAAAGATTACCTACCCATGGCCCAATACCTAAATAAATACTTTACCTTAGTTTTTAATTAGGCTAATGAAAAGCTTAGGGAAAATGGCAGGGGGGCTAATGTCAATGAGGATATGAAGGTAGAGATTACCACATCCAAGCTGGAAGTCAAACTCAAACATCTAAATGGGACTAAATCAGGGTGCGAGGGCAGCGGGGCAGATAATCTCCATCCAAGAATATCAAAGAAACTGGCAAGTGGATTTGCAAGTCCAATAGCAAGGATTTTTAATGAATCACTAAACTTTGGGGTCATATCCTATGACTGGAGAATTGCTAATATAGTTCCTATTTTTAAGAAACGGGGGGAAAGTGATCCAGGAAACAACAGGCCTGTTAGTTTGACCTCAATTGTATGCAAAGTCTTGAAACAAGTTTTGAACGAGATAGTAGTTAAAGACAAAGAGGTGAACAGTTACTGGGATAAAATACAAGATGGTTTTACAAAAGGTAGATCATGCCAGACCAACCTGATCTCTTCCTTTGAGAAGATAGCTGGGGTTTTTTTTAGACAAAGGAAATGCAGTAGCTCTAATCTACCTAAATTTCAGTAAGGCATTTGATACAGTTCCAACAGGGAAATTATTAGTTAAATTGGAGAAAATTGCTATTAATATGATAATAGGAAGGTGGATGAGGAACCACTTAAAGGAGAGACTGCAGCAGGTCATATTGGAAGGTGAACTGTCAGGCTGGAAGGAGGTTTCTAGTGGTCTTGCTCAGAGAATAGTCTTGGGACCTATCTTATTTAACATTTTTTACTGACATTGGCCAAAAAGTGAGAGTGTGCTAATAAAATCTGTGGATAACAGAAAGTTGGGAGGTATAGCCAATACGGAGGAGGACCAGAATATCATACAAGACGATCTGGATGACCTTGTAAACTGGACTAATAGAAATGGGATGAAATTTAATAGCTCAAAGTGCACGGTCATGCACTTTGAGCTAAGTAGAATTTTTGCTATAAGCTGTGGATGTATCAGCTTATAGCAAAAGAGGAGGAGAAAGAGCTGGCTGTATCGGTTGATCACAGGATGACTACGAGCTGTCAATGTGATATGGCCCTGAAGAAGGCTAATGTAGTCCTCTGATGCATCAGGCAAGGTATTTCCATTAGAGGGAGAGGGCTCTGAGTTACTACAGAGAATTCTTTCCCATGTATCTACCTGGAGGGTCTGGCCACATGCTTAGGGCCTAACTGATCACCATGTATGGGATCAGAAAGGATTTTTCCCCCAGATCAGATTGTCAGAGATCCTGAGTGAGTTCGCCTTCCTCTGAAGCATAGGTCCTGCATCACTTGCAGGTTTAAATTAGTGTAAATGGTGCATTCTCTGTAACTTGAAGTCTTTAAACCATGATTTGAGTACTTCAGTAACTCAGCCAGAGGTTAGGGGTCTATTACAGGAGTAGTGGGTGAGGTTCTGTGGCCTGCAATATGCAGGAGGTCAGACTAGATGATCTCAATAGTCTCTTCTGACTTTAAAGCCTATGAGTCTATGAGACAGAGTTAAAGTTACTCCGCCTTAAATAAAGGAATGTTATTCAATTTCTGCCACCTTGAAGGTATTTCCAAGGTACATTAAGAAACACTGGTGATGCAATTTACATAAAAGGTAAACAGGACCATTAAGGCAAAAAGAGGAGGCGATAACCACTGAGTATCAGGACAGGGAGAGGAGACTACAAGAGAGAGATCGATTTGCATTTTAGCAAACACCAGCTAAGAAAAAAAAACAGCATGAAAATCCCTTCAACAGGAGCCTCCATGTCACCTTCCACACAGCTTGAATGAATTTTATTTTGGGGGGTAACCTTCCGAAGAATCCATTTCAAAGGTTCAGTGGACTGTAACGGAGAGGAGCAAAGAATTCCAAGTTATCTTTCACTGAAGAAGACCAAGAAACTGAGTGCTTTAGACTTTGTATGAGATCCTGAGGAACGGGGTGGCCAGCCACTTTGCTAGAAGGTATATTGGTAAGGAAATTACTTTGAATATAGGCGGTTGCTTGTTTTATTGAGTCATAGCCTCTAGAAAGTGTTTTTCACTTTTATTTGTTGTAACCATTTCTAACTCTATCCTTTATACCTGGTCACTTAACATCCATTCTCCTTTTGTCAGTAAACTTAACTTTTAATCTAAATCAACCCAGTTATGTATTTGATTTAAATTGAATGTTAACTTCAGTTAATGTGGCAAGCAGCAGTGTATTGTGTCTCTAAAGGAATGAATAAACCTGAATATCTCCCTGAATGGTCCAGGAGAAAGCTGGATATTGTAGAGGACATGATTTGGGGGAAATTCAGGACTGGGAGATGTTAGATTCATCTTGTTAGTTGTAACCAGAGTGTAGCTGGTCTGTAACAAGCAGGTTGTTGGGACATAATGGCTGAGTCAGAGTTGCATAACACAGAGACACTCAGTGCTGGCTTGTATGCTGGCTGAGAGCATCAAGACAAAGGAGCTATGGCCACAGAGCATTTTGTGGTACTCAGGGTTACAAGGCAGGCAGTGACACAATACTTCTCTGGTCTGGACCCCAGAATGTGACATATAGTATTTCAGGTATGGAATAGTACTGAAATGATCAGTCCTTCACTATCATTTTATAGAGAGAGATGCAGAGGAGGGCTGTGTTCTGTCTGTGTCATACATGAGAAGGGTTAATATGCATAAAATAGCTCCTTTCCAGAGCAGCTACTATCATAGATAAGAGCAACCATATTGAACCCTGAAGGTATAATAAGCCATCTGGAGTTTGTTATGATAATGGATGTAACTTGATATCCTGCTTTAGGGACTGGTGAAGTGGAGTTTGTGTGGAGTCAGTCAAAACTGAGTAATACTCAGCAGGTATACAAAGCTTTTTCATTGGTAGAACTCAAAGCACTTTTCAATGAAGTCATGATCTTCCTTCCCATCTTATGTACAGGGTATTGAAATAGAGAGAGAAAAAAGGTGATTTGCTCAAGATCACCTAGCATCAGGGCTAGAACCCAGCTCTCCTGAGTCCTAATCAGTGTATTAGCTGCTGCATCACACTGAATTATTGCTGTCTAGTTTCTTCATGTCCTTTCAGTTGAATTAATCTCTTAATTAAAGTAATCTGTGGTTTTCTAATTCACCACCAGACTGTCATTAACTGTTATTCTTCCAAACATAACTGTTTTCATGGCTGAGACAGAGGAGAAAATGAAAATTAGTGAGCTAGAAAAAAGCCCCTTTCCAACTGCCACACAGCCAGAAGGTGACATTTCTATATCACTGTCTTTTCCATAACAGATTTCATAGATTTTAAGCCAAAAGGGAACATTATGATCATCTAGGCTGACCTCCTGCATAAAACAGGTGATAGAATTTCAACAAGTGATTTCTGTATCTAGTCCATAACTTCTATCTGAGCTATAGTATATCTTTTAGAAAGACATGCAGTCTTGACTTAAAGACTTCAAGTGATGGAAAATCCATTATATCACTAGGTATATTGCTCCAATGGTTAATTATCCTCACTGTTAAAAAAATTAGCGCTTTATTTCTCGTCTGAATTTGTCTAACTTTATCTTCCAGCCATTAGATCTTGTGATGCTTTTGTCTGATGAATTAAATATCCCTCTAGTATCAAAAATCTTCCTGTGGAGGTAAATAGAGACCATGATCAAGTCACTTCTTAAACTTCTCTTTGCAAAGTTAAATAGATTTAGCTTCTTTAGGCTCTAAGTGGCAGGTTTTCCAGACTTAAAATAGTTATTGTACATCTTTTCTGCAGCCTTTCCAATTTGTCAACATATTTTTTAAAGTGTGGACACCAAAACTGGGTGTAGCATTTCAGTAATGGTGTCATTAATGCCATGTACAGTGGAAATAGCACCTCCCTATTTCCATTTGAGATTCCTTTGCCTATCAATCAAAGACTTGTATCAGAAGGGTAGCCGTAACGCTTCGACATGGCCACTAGACGCCACTAGGCTAGGATGCGCTAAAATCGACGAATTAGTATGAGGGCGGCACCACAGTGGATGCCTTTGTTGACAGTCTGGACCTCAGTGGCTCGACCTTGCTAGCTCTGAGCTTCGATCTGGACACGGCAAAATTTTGAACAGCTTTCCAGCCACTCACACAGAGCACTGAAGAGGAAGCAGCTTTGGAGCTGCTCTGAGCAAGGCAAGCTGCAGCAGCACCGAGCTTCCAGCAGACATGGTCAGAAGAAGAGAGGACAGGAAAGAAAGAGCCACCGGATCTAGGGTGAGAATGGACTCTGAGAAGAGGATCGGGAGGGGCTGCATTGGCCACGCTGGATAGCGCCGGAACGGTGAGAAGCTTTCCACTAAGAGAAGCCATCCAGAGGACATGCATAGAGAGAGTCGTGCTTCGCATGACGCCCAAAAGCATGAGACCTGACACCAACCACAACCGAAAAAGCAACGCGCAACGCAAAACCAGAATGCCAGAGCTGCCACCCACCGACAGAGGACGACTCTGACGATGAGCTAGAGGCGCTGCAAACGACCGGTGATTCGCGCGGGCTAGAGGAGACGGGGAAGATGAGGCGGGTGTGACAAGGCGCGCTGGGCGCGCCGTTCCCCCCGACTGGTTTGGGATCTATTCAGCCACGGCGGAGAAGATCCCCCAACGTCCCCCCCCCAAACCGGACCCTGAATCAGGACGAGAGGGAATCAGCGAAGGCCGAGGCAGGCCCTGTGTTTAATTTAACATAAAAGATAACGGGAAGAAGGAATCGAGGCCTCACCGAAGGAGGGCCCCAAAGGGCATATAAAGATTCAATCGGAACTGTGAGAATGGGCTTACGAAGCTCTCCTAAATTGAGATAATCCTGAACAGTCTGAAGGAACTCCAGGGGTCTTATTGGGCTCCCAGCAGAGCACACTTTAGCTGCCTTTTCAGAGATCTTTCACTCGCCTGCTTCCCAGCACACTGCCTGCATGGGCCCTGTGACACGCTGCTACACCAGGTTCGCATCCTAGCGCACCAAGGAACTCTCAGGGTGGCCTCTCCTGATCACTGTGATCTAAGCCTAATTGGTAATGTATGTTTACGTGCTCCATCTTATTGGTCCAAAGTATTTTTAAGACATACATGGACAGCAGCACAATCTCACGCCCTCTCGTGACGCGAAAGCAAAAGAAAGGATAAATTAATAAAATGGTGGAGGGGGTGGAGGAGAGGGGGTAAGGACGCCATTCTCATCCCACAGTTCCTGCTTTCTGCAAAAGCTACAGCGGTCTGGATGAGCTCCAAATGCTTCACACTGATGGAACACAGGTCAGGCTTCTAAGGTCAAACACAGCACACACCACCACACACCACCACCCAAAGTATAAACTCTCTGTGGCCTTGAGTGAGTACAACTGAATGCTGCAGATACTCGCGATGGTGCAGCAGTCTCAACACCAACATCCTTGCTCCCCCATGCTATGGATGGCTGATGGCAAAATGATGATGATGATTCTCTCATCATCAGCCTCTTGGCACATGGGCAGTGCAAAAGGAAGTGCGGCCATCCCTACAACTATCAGTAAGGTCCATGCAGCAGGCTGGTGTCCATTGTTTCAGATTTTGATGGCGGGAAATTGGCTCCATCTGGTAAAATATGGGGCTGAGCAAACACAGCCCCATCAGCCATTGTACCCCATTGTCACAAAAGCCCCTGGATTCTCCTTATACTGATGGGACATATGGACCATCCTAGCCCCCTTAATGTTGGGTAATGTCCTGCTCCTTCTATGTGGCACTTAATGTCATCTGGACACTCATTTCTCACTCTCACTTCCTTCTGGTCTTATTATATTACTCTTATACTTTTAGGGACAATGGTATAGTCATGGCCCAGCTGCCCTAGTAGGCTGAGTGAAATGGAAGGAACAGGTGTTGCAGCAGGAGCACCCATAGGTAGAGCAGGCAGCTCATAATCAGACACAGACAGTGTGGCAGAGCTGCAGGATCTTCTATGTGCGGTGATACAGTGGTTCTCTAGTAAGGTGGACTCTCTAGATTCTTATTTTAGATCTAGGCAGGACTGATAACTTAGGGGGTTCATGAGGGAGTCATTTTTCAGATTGCAAGATTGGCTTAGGACTCGGGGGCCTGGTGGCTGGCACCCCAAAAGGGGCAGTACAAGCCCCCATCTTATTACCATCTTATACCAGGTACCATATTATTTATGGTATGTGTAATGGGTACCATATGGTAATGGCACATGTCTAATATGGGCAAAATTAAAAAGCATGCTTGCAAGCTCTGTCAGCATTATCAGCAGCTGGCATACATACTGTATACACAAAAGGGCAGCAACACAAAGTGCACTGCCAATGCCACTATGCGTATGCAGGGCATCTTGGAAAACGAGCTGAAAGGCAAAACAACGTCCTTCCCTCAGGAGGCCGGAAAATGGAATGACTGGGAACATTTACCCCAGAAACAATCGATTTCTGCCACAGCACAGCAGAAGCAGTCTCACCCAGCAGACCCAGAGAAGACAGAGATTGCCTAGACAAAAATTTCTCAAATCTCATGCAATCCACTGTTCAATAGACTTTTCCTCCCTGTATCTCACAGCTTCTCATGTCTCTCCAGAGGCTCCCAGCTGCAAGGAAAGGAAAGTGGCTGGTGAAGACAAGCTGCAAAAAAAAGACATTGAGGAAGAGAAGAAGGTGTGAAAGAAGAAAGAACCACCAGAGGAGAAGGAAGCAGGGCCTCTGTGCCAGCCAGCGGGGAGCAGCGAAGATGCAGAGAGCGTGGAGGGAGAGCAAAAAGAAGACAGCAGGAGACAATGCTTGAGAGAGGACTGAGCAGGGGCAAGAAGGCGCGCTCAGGCGCGTGGATGACCCTGCAGGACGCAGGGCGGACTGCAGCCCTGCAGTGTATCTGCAACCCGCCCCCC
Organism: Mauremys reevesii; assembly: GCF_016161935.1. Taxonomy (NCBI): domain Eukaryota; kingdom Metazoa; phylum Chordata; order Testudines; family Geoemydidae; genus Mauremys; species Mauremys reevesii. The sequence continues at coordinate 168,671,811 of NC_052625.1, forward strand.
CCACCCCCCCCCCATACCCCCCCCCTGCCCAAATAATCAGGAGGAGGGGCGCGACACGCACATACTGTCACTGCAAAGCAGCTCACAGGACAAGTGGCTCATACCCAAAGCTACCATAGTGCTCAAGTACCTCACAAGACTCACAGTCCCCAGTCCCCCAGTCCATCCCTACTTCACTTAATAAATAATTAAAATGATTTTATTAATAATATACTGTTTTGTAGTGTTTTTTCAAAGTTTTCGAAGACTGGGAAGGGGTGGGGGGTGGGAAGGGTGTTATTAATTGCATTCCCAGGGTACAGAGGCAGAGGCAGGATCATCAGCGGGTCACACAGGACACACCAGTAGGCCAGGCAATCTGATCTGGTTTCCAGGGAGGTGGTGTGTTCAGGATCTGTGTGGGGCAGGATGGAGTGGGCAGGGGAGATGTACAGTGAGATTTTATACTGTGGTCTTGGTCCTGGTCCGCTGAGTGCTGAATCTGCTGAGGAATCTGAATCCGTCCCACCCACAATCCGCCACACAGAATCCGCCAGAGGATGGCACAAAGAATCCAAGGGAGGGCTCCGTTGAAAAAAGCGCGAGGGGGACTGGCTGGGGAGGCTCTTGCCTGTAGATCCTTCTTTACAGGGCGGTCTTTACATCACCGCACACCACACACCCACTTCCACCCCCAGTTCCCCCTTTCACGAAAAGTCATGATGAAAAAGTCATAAATAAATAATAATAATATAATAATAAATTGTATTTTATTTTTGGAAGTGGGAAGGTGAAGTGGTATGGGGGGTATGTAAGTAGGTATGTAAAGGAAGGAGTAAAGGGTAAAGAACAGTAAGGAAGCTTCTCAGTAAAGAAACTGAAACTGAACAGTCACAGGGCGCTGCTCTCGCTGCGCTGGTATTTGAAGAGTTCCTTGTTCGCGCCAGGCGCTGTTTGTATAGGGCCGCGGCAGCAAGGCCATTAGGAGCCCCGTAGGGGGGATGACTACTGGCAGCTGCACATCCACAACAGTTATTCGTTGTCCGGGGAGAGTCCGGGAAGAAACTACCTTCCTTCAGGCCTGAGCAGCCCACAGCAAACACTGAAAATCCACACACATGAAACCTTGCCGCCCCACCCGGCGTTGATGTTTGTAAACGTCCCCTATGGTCCCCAGTGCTGCAGCCATTTTTAGCAGCCCAATCAGCTCTCAGCTCTGGAAGGAGGAAACGGGAAAAGAGGAGGGAGGAGAAAATGATGATGATCGCAAGGGCCATGGCTGCATGCTTGTGGTGGCGCGCGCGCGCTCACTGACAAGAAAGTGCAAACAGATTGATTGCCCAGGCGCGCACGGAGAGAGGGAGGGAGGAGGGAGGAGAGGGAGGTGATTGGTGGTTCAATGATGACACTTACCCAAAACCACCCTCGACCACTCTCCCCAGGAGGGAGGGGGGGGGCACCCAGCTAGCCCAATGGGCAGGGGGGGGACTGGGAACTGTGGGATAGCTTCACCACAGTGTACCTTCAAAAGTCCGCGCTGGCCCCCCGTGAATGTGGAATGAGAATTTGAATTAGTTGTATTTATATGATACACAAAAATTCTTCATAAGGTCGAATCCACAAATTCGAACTAAGTTGATTCGAAATAGTCTTGTAGTGTAGACAAGGCCTTAGTCTGGATCTGTAAAAGCAGCAAAGAGTCGTATGGCACCTTAGAGACTAACAGATGTTTGGGAGCATGAGCTTTCGTGGGTGAATACCCACTTCGTCGGATGCCACGAAAGCTCATGCTCCCAAACGTTTGTTAGTCTATAAGGTGCCACAAGAATCAAAGACTTGCATTTAGTCTTTTAGACATTACATTGCACTAGGAGCTCATATTCAGTTGTCTATCCACCATTACCCAAAGTCCTTTCCTGAGTCACTGCTCTCAAAATTCAGCCATTCAGTCTAGAAGCGTGAATTGAATTCTTGTATAGGAATCTTGTAATATGTATATGTCTGTAAAAACAAAGAGGAGTCCTTCTGGCACCTTAGAGACTAACACATGTATTTGGGCATAAGCTTGTGTGGGCTATAACCCACTTCATCAAATGGGTTATAGCCCATGAAAGCTTATGCCCATATACATGTGTTAGTCTCTAAGGTGCCAGAAGGATTCCTCGTTGTTTTTGCTGATATGGACTTACACAGCTACCCCTCTGAAACCTTTCTCTGTCTGTATTATTTCTATTTCTATTGTATAAGATACAGAAATACAGTTACTATAGAATGAGGAAGGCATATACTATCACCAGTGGCTCGTCATTCACTTAAGCAGGTGACTTTCTTAACAAGGAAATCCTTGGGTAGGAGAATAGTAAACATAGTATATTAAGGAGAAAATGGAATGACAACAGGCATATTCTTTTCTTGGCCAGATAAGAAATGCAGCAGTGGTGCTGTTTACAATAGATTGTATCTGATCACATACAGTAGATATAGATATAGATAGATATCTTTCAGAAAGCTGTCACTGCAGGCTTACGGGTGAGCATGAAGCTCTGGAACAAGGTCAGATAATTTTAGAAAGACAGTAAAATTTCAAATATACTGTAGAGAAAACAAAGATGTAGAGTTATGTGCAATTAAATTCAAATGCGGTGTCTTTGACAGATATGTACTGTCTCAGCTGCTGGCATGCTGAAAAAGGCAGGTTCATAGAACTTGGACTTCATTATCCACAGAAACATTTTATCCACCATCATATATCACAACTTGGTAGTACATGTCCTTTTTCATTTGTTCTTTTGCTCCAGAAAGCAGTTCCAGAAACTAATGCATAAATCCAAACTAGGAATTACAACAGTGAAAAGTAAAAATGTGTGAATAAGATGGAAAGTACAACTTTCAAAACCTGCCTCCAAAGTGTGTATAGAAATTACCCTTTTGGGTGACTTGGTGTCTGTTTGTCCACATGTGGGATTTGCATATACAGTTTAATTATCTGCTTTTGAGACTGGGCCACTGCATGTCTTCCTGCTGCATTACTTTGGCAGTGTAAGGAAACTAAATCTCCATATTGGTTCAGTTAGATCTATGATATCATAGACCTGCCTGTGGTCCCTGATGGGATAGAAAGGGTTAATGAGCTGTTCCTTTCTAATGTGAGAGTGCTATGTAACAACTGTCTACCTGGCCTGAGGATATTAGTTGATCTTTTCATTTGCAAAGTGCTGTATAATCATTAGGAAATTAATCCCCAGTCCTCCAATGAGCTCAGCATGGGTGGATCCCTGAAACCAGGTGAACGCCACTGAAATCAACATGGCTGTTGTACAGGCACAGGCTCCAGCTGCATGGCACCTACTGCAGGATTGGGGCCTAATTTATTGATATTTGTACAGCACCTTGAAGGTGAAAAGGGCAACATAACTGGTAAGTATTATATTACCAGAAAATGTATGAGAAATAAATAAGCAGTTCAACCCTAGCCTTATCCCTTTGAGGTAAGTAAAGAATTGTGCTATCCATGTCAGTGTATATGCTGAGAAAATCATTAGATCCAGTTAAAATTATTTTGTCAAAATGTTTAACAAAAATGGCTTTTCAATTAAAACAAACATTTTCACAGAAAATATTCATTTTGAATGCAATTTGCCTGTTTTTCAACAAAAACTCAAATTGAATATTTTTTCCCAATAAATTTGATTTTCCCCTTGTTGTTTGTTTGTTTTAAATAACATTGGCAAAACTAAAAATAGTTTTAGACGGGTGAAAATTGTCAGTTTGGGCTTTCACTTATTTTACCTAAAAAGTAACTGGCATTTTTTAACCAGCAATAATAGCTATTATTTTAAAATTGTACCATGGCTGTATGTTTACCCCCCTGTATGGTTAACCCAATGCTTTAAGTATCTGAACTGTTGTCTATGGGTTATTTTTTTGAGATTCTAAGCACTTTGCGGTAGGGATGTATTCTTTCCTAAGTTCTATACAACACTGAGCACATTCTGTTTCTTTCCAAATAACTAACAGAAATAATAGCTTTATCCTCTTCTCTGAAAGAGGGGGAAACATTTCTCTTCAGGTTCCAAGTAACAAAAATAGACTAGAATAATTTATATCTAGCCATCTAAAGAAGACTGGGGAATCACAAACAAATAAAACATGGACCAGATTTACTATACTTCATGATGAAAATGATTAAAGCTTTGCAATTCATCACAGAGATTTTAAGATATGAATCAGACACTTAGTCCTGTTTTTCCTCCTATTTTTATTTGATTTTCTATTGCTTTTGAGCAGAAGCATCATAAATACAAGCTCAGCCTTTGAACAAATTATATTCAATTCAATGCTCTCTAATAAAACTTCAGAATTAATAATAAACTCCCAACCTTAATAAGTCAGGGCTGTTTGTCAAACTTAGTTCTGATGTTGGCATTTCGTAGCAGCCCTAGTTATTAGCAGAAATCATTTGTATTTTAAAGATGAAAGCTTTCAGGCCTCAGCGGGAATTTTCCACTACCTCCTGGTAAATACAACCTTCATGTTTATGTTTTGTTTGTTTACTACATTTAAAGAAAACATTCTCTCAACACTATGAGAGCTGTGAAAGAGTGGTTGAACCCAGCTAGGTTGCTCCTGAGAAATACCTAGTGTTTGCAGCTCTGTTTGTAAACTCTGGGAGTTGTACTCAGCATCTCTCAGAATTCAGGCCTAAGTGAGCCTGCTATTTAAGAAATAAAACTCACCAGTTGTTAAGTCTAGGGAGAGCTTAACTCAAGCCAGTGGAGACTATGAAGGTGGAGAGAGAACTGGAGATGTCAAAATGCTATGCAGTGCTGGGGCTTGTCAGCTCTATGCAGGTAATTGATTTCCACCCCAGGTTCATAGTGACCAACTGGAGAATGTTAAAAGTGGAAATCTTCATCCTGTGAGTAATTCCAATATTTCAAAATTTGTTTTTCTCACAAATCAGGACAAATTTTGTTGAATAAAAAAACAAAATATTATTGATTAAGAAACTTCAAAATGTTTTGTTTCAATATTGAATAATGAAACAGTTCACTTTGGTTCAGCACACTGAAGTATTTCTGTTTGGACAACCAGACTCAAACCAAAATATTTCACTTTGATTTTTTCATATCAACAATAGGGGGGGAAAAAAAGAAGAAGAAAGGAAAAAAGTGTGGGGGAGGCAAAAATGAAAATTTCCTGCAGAAATTACTCAATTTGCAGAAGTTGCATTTTCCAAAGGAAAAAAATTTTAATAGAAAATTCCTGACCAGTTCAAATTCTTATCATCTGTAAAAATTATAAGCAGCCATTTAGTAACCTAAGAAACAAGGCTAAATCTGTGTCCTAGAAAACAGTTCTCAACATCATAATCACCATCATCACAAATGACATATGTGATCCTTTGATAGTTACAGTGCAGTTGCAATGACTGAATTGATAGAGACCACATTACTTTTTATTATTATTATTCCTTATTGAGGGTTCTTCCATAACAGATTTGAATGCTCAGTTCTTTGAAAATCAGGCCACTTATTCAGGTGCTTAAATATGCATTTAGGATTTTAATTATACGTTCCTATTTTTTAAAATCTTGGCTTATACTCTCCAGACCAATATCAACACTTTCAATTACACCCAGAAGCAAAAAGGAGGTCCAGGGCAGTTGTTGTAGAGCTGGCGTAATATATAACCATAAGCTAACTTCACTTTGCAGGCAGGAAGCTGCATTCTCACCACTGTATATTGTGAATTGTCTTCATTGTAGATCGTGTTGACTCAAATTGCATTACAGCAATAAGAGCCTACATATCTCTGGTGATGTCCATATCCTAAAGAAAAAGGTCAAAGCATCTAACGAAGCATCTGTGAAAAAAGGCAGTCCTAATTATATGGGACTCCAGAAGAAATAGAGTAGCCAGAGAATTCCAGAGTAGCCCCAATTGCGCTTTTTAGTGCAGAAGGTGCATCTTAATAACATGAATCATCCATGTCATACTCCCAAGACTCTTCCTCTACCATCACCTTTTTCTTATCTAGCTCAAGATTTAGCTAGCTCATTTTTTTTCTAATCACAAGTAGGGTTAGTTGGTGAGAAAATACAGATATCCCACCACCTGATCTGATAAAATAAAGACATTGCTGAGTCTCTGCCTGCGGCTCAAGTTGCCTTTCCGTTTTTTCACATGTATGTTGAGCAGGAAAGGTGACAGAAAACAGCCTTGCTGAACTCATGTGTGGGAGCAGTTGCCTCTCAGCTACCTTTATGGAATCACACTGCACCTATGCCCCCGAGATGAATCAACAAAAGATGGTAACCTATCACAGACTCCTGATCACTGTCCATTATTAGAAGTCTATTGACCAGCAAAATTACTTTAATCTCTGTGCCATCCTTAGGCCAGAAACCAAACTGAAAGTGACTATAAACAAAGGATAATAAGAAAAAGCAGTATATATTATTGTGGAGAGATGACTATGGGGTACTGCACAAATTAATGTTAGGTCTGGTTTATGTAACAGCTAAATTAAGCATATTAATGAAATTTACCTATGATACTAAATTGGAAGGACCTGCAACTACCATGAAGAGGAATTATTCGGCATAATGCACAGTGAGGGAAGGTATAACTAGAGCTAAGTAATGGGATGTAATTAAGAAAGATGATATAAGGAAAACCAGCTTGAAAATGAGGAATAAAGTCTTCAAAATCATCTAAGTCCCTTAGAATCCTAAGTTTTTAGGCTCCTAATTTCAAAAGTCACATTTTAAAATGGCTTCATTAAGGCTCTTGAAAACTTTACCAAACACCTATAAAACTGGGAGAATCGTCCAAGATACTGATAGAAGCCCCATTTTCTTTAGCCATTTAAAATTAAACTGGGGAAAAAAAACATAAAATAGGGATCATGTCTGCACTAGCATGGAGAAGGCCATAAAACCCCCTGAGGTGTTTCCCTCTTTGACTTCCATGATTCCATAAATCTACAAATTGTGGTGTGTGCTTCAAACATGCACATTCATTTTTAATAGCTTCAGGTATACCTGTGCTGTTTAGACTGAGCTTCCCTTTGTGTAGTTTGTAACTTTACAATCTGATCTGAGTGAGGGGAAGCAGCTGTACTGCCCCAGGAGCAAACCAGAGAATGAATTTTGAGCCACTTGATCTGTGGGAGTAGTAAGATACTTCACTCCTATTCTTGGACCAACTTACTTCCTCCATGTACTTGGCTAGCCACCCTGACCAAAGAGAGGGATATGGAACCAGGACTCCTATTGCTCCCCATCAGGGGCGGCTCTACGTTTTTGGCTGCCCCAAGCAGTCATGCGCGGGAGGCGCCCCCGAGCCGCGGGAGCAGCGGACCTCCCGCGGGCATGACTGCGAAGGGTTTAAATCTTTGGAGACTACTTTTCACTAGCTTCAGTTCTCACATATTAAGAAGTATATGAAAGCTATAAAGAACTATTGTTTCCAGGTCTAGTGTACATTAGATTTCATGTGGAACATGATAAATACTGAGTCCCTGCCCCACCCCTGTGTAAAAAGAACCAACTAAGATAGGGTCAATAATATAGACTAAGAGGCAGACATTGAATTCAAGAGTCCTGTCATCTATCACACTAGTTCTAATAGGATTTTCAAGTATATTTAGAGGTTATCAGTTTATAACATTCTGTCTACCAATTACTCTCACAGACATTTTCTAAATGGCACAAGAGTAGTAAAGCTATACAGAGGAACAGCAAGCACAAGTATTTGGTAAATGACAGTGGGGTTATGCCGTCATTACTCTCTACTGACAGTTTACATTTTACTAGATGATACTCTAAATGCCCAGAGGTGGATTAGGGGTTTGTGAGGCCATGGGCCATAGCAAATGGGGGCCCCTCCCCATCCCTTGCCCCTGCAGTCCCCCCTCCATGCTCCTGCTGGGGAAATGGGGTGGGGCTTGCTGAGGAGCAAGGTTGGGGCGCTGGGACTTGACCAGCCCCCTCTGCCTGGCACTCCTTCCGGGGAGTGGTGTTGGGGCATGGGGGCTTGCCCTGCTCCCTGGGAGGAGCACTGGTCGGGTCAAAGCACAGGGGGTGTCCATTTTTTAGGGGGCGGCCCAATTGGCTGGGGCACCTGGGCACAGGCTCCATTGGCCCAATGGCTAATCCACCACTGTAAATGCCTTTCTAAGTGGGTAGCTTTGTATTTGAAGGCCATTCCTCAGGATTTTTTTCTCCTAATAAATTATTTAGGGAGAAATACAGTGTAGAAGGAACTAAAGCATGTTAGATTGATAATTGTGCTGTAAAGGGTGTCAGTAAAGAGGGTCAAAATGGTTCAGGAGGATGCACTGTAAGGGTCAGATCACACCCTAGATACACAGTAGTATTTTCCATTTGTGCTTTATGCATAATTAACTATCTGTCAACAATTGGCTTCACTCATGTTCTTATTTTTATATAAGGCTAGAATTTTAGTCTATAGAACGATAGGGATACATTTGAGCCCTTGACAACTAGATTAGCTCAAGGTGGAGAAGAGTGTGCTCAACAACTCTGGAAAATGCTACTATGGCTGCATTTCTAGAGGATCCTGCTGGTCGGCAGCGCTTGCCACCCCTTTATAAAATGTAGCTGTCATCGGCATCACACACCCTACAGCAGCCCTGCTATTGCATGCCAGTGTGTCAGAAATGCTAGGACTTGCCTAGATGTGTCCCCTCTGGAATGATAGGAGCTGGCTGACATTCCAGCTGGAGGACTGACAGCAAAAATGACTAATTTATAGCCACTTCTGGCATGGCAGTGCTAGTGCATAGGCTCTCTGAGCTCTCTCCATCCCCAGTGTGCCTGTACAGGGGCATCCCTATGGTAACATAGGCCATAGAATCTAAAGGTATAACTAAATGAAAAGGATAGAGTTACTGTAGGAAGAAAGGCAAGACATCAGGAATATGGCCTAACTAAGCTACAGCTTTAATATGTAGCACATCTGGGAAGTATCAGTCAATAACTCATCCAGTGCAGGTCATCCTTCCTAGTGTAATCCCTTCCATTTGGTAGATGGACGTCAACAGTCACTCACCTCATAGTCCCAGCACTATTGCTGACACCCCATCTCCCTCTCTCATGGTGATGAACAGAAGGCTGTCTCCTGGCTGTACCACATATTAGGAGCCCGAGCCCAATTCCCCACCATCTTTAGGAGATGCCTTCTCTGAATCTGCTTCCACTTCTGGTTTATCAGGGAGCAAACCCTGAGCAAAACCAAAGTGGGAGGGATAGCTCAGTGGTTTGAGCATTGGCCTGCTAAACCCAGGGTTGTGAGATCAATCCTTGAGGAGACCACTTAGGGATCTGGGGCAAAAATTGGTCCTGCTAGTGAAGGTAGGGGGCTGGACTTGATGACCTTTCGAGGTCCCTTCCAGTTCTAGGAGATTGGTATATCTCCAATTATTACCTTTAAACCTCCCTATAGAATTTGCACTGTGCACCTGCCAGTAGGAAGTGCCAGCAATATGTCTGCCTGCATTCCTGAACCCATAACAAATTCCCAGATTGTGAACCGTTCCTTACCTAACAGCATCCAGAATCAAATCTACTTCCTAGTCAGGGTAGTCCCTGGCCAATTAATGTAAGAAGACCATCCATTGACACCAGAGTATGCCCCTGAATCCATGTCAGTTCAGAGCCTTCTTACCACTGGGGCCCAACAGTGAACTTCCAGGGGAACTTGCCATTATTAATTCACAATATTAAGCCCATATATCCAGTCACCAACTTCTATGACCTGTTCATATGATCCTGAAGAAAGGGATGAACAGGAAGAGTTTAGCACATATTAATCACTGAATTATTCCCCTCAGCAGATGCCTCATACCTTGTATGCATTCTGATATCAGCATTGATAGGCATAATCCATTGAACTTCTGTTCCAAGCTGAGCTTTGGATGTAGCCAGTCCAAGCTTGAACAAATGGGATCCCAATTCACCAATGTAATCTTATCAATACGTGCCCTTTGACATTGCCATGAACATTGCCCTTCCCTGAGAAGAAGAAATGGCTTGGCACCACCAGCCTCCACACTAGGCCAGTCTGTATTGCTTTGACTAGGCAAATCCCATCCTTCCTACACTTGCATAGTACCATAACTCACCTTGCTACCTGTTTATTGCTTTTTGGGTGTCCACCACTCTTACAGATCCTTAAACTCCAAAGCCCTATCTAAATCCTCCCTTGCTGACTCCTTATTAGCCCTTATAGGGTTCACCCTCCTATGAGCATAACTAAAACCTGCTGCCAGGGTTCTGGTAACCCCATATCCACATGCAAAATGTGTGGCTCAATAAACAACTGAAATTATACCATAACTGCCAGTCCATGATGTACCCATGACAACATGGATTATAGTGTCAAATTCAAAGAATGCTCACCCCTGCCCTCAAGAGATAAGCAAATTCCTCCACACCCCCACCTGTATGGTCAAGTTGCTTTGATGTAAGGCAAAATTGGTCAAGAACAGGGTTTCTCAAACAGGGGTCACCGCTTGTGTAGGGAAAGCCCCTAGCGGGCCGGGATGGTGTGTTTACCTGCCCCGTCCGCAGGTCCAGCCGATTGCAGCTCCCATTGGCTGAGGATCGCTGCTGGAAGAGGTGGCCAGTAAGTCCCTCAGCCTGCGCCGCTTCCAGCAGCTCCCATTGGCCCAGAGCAGCGATCCGCGGCCAGTGGGAGCCGCGATCAGCCAGACCTGCGGACGGGGCAGGTAAACACACCGGCTCACCGGGGCTTTCCCTACACAAGTGGCGACCCCTGTTTGAGAAACCCTGAGCAAGAACCAAGATTCCAGATGTCTAGCAGCCCCCAAATGAGCTCTATTCTAGCTCCCAGCATCAACTCCCAAATTCCACCCACCTTGTACTCTGAGTGACTTAAAAAACTAACAGTTACCAACATGAATCACTGCCTGTTTTTTTACTTCACAATTGCCTTTCTTACTCTTCCCAGATTCAATGAGCACAATATATCGGAATCAGCTTCCAGGTCAGACTTTGCCATCCAGTCCTCCCATAAAGGAGAACCTGTTGCACTGATTCAGGTATTGTCCAACAGTCAATAAAGCCTCCATCTCTTAACTTGCCCTTAATGACAAATGGGGTTTGGCATTGACTGAGGAGGCAGGTGACTACCACGTGCAAAATACCATCCTAGAATCAAAGGACTGGAAGGGACCTAGAGAGGTCATCTAGTCCAGTCCCCTGCACTCATGGCAGGACTAAGTATTATCTAGACCATTCATGACAGGTGTTTATCTAACCTGCTCTTAAAAATCTCCAATGATGTAGATTCCACAACCTGTCTAGCTAATTTATTCCAGTGCTTAACCACCCTGACAGTTAGGAAGTTTTTCCTAATGTCCAACCTAAACCTTGTTTGCTGCAATTTAAGCCCATTGCTTATTGTCCTATCCTCACGGGAAACAATTTTTCTCCCTCCTCCTTGTAACAAACTTTTATGTATTTGAAAATTGTTATTATTTCCCCTCTCAGTCTTCTCTTCTCCAAATGAAAGAAATCATTTTTTTTCAATCTTCCCCCATAGGTCATATATTCAGGAGCTTTAATCATTTTTGTTGCTATTCTCTGGACATTCTCCAATTTGTCCCACATCTTTCCTGAAATGTGGCACCCAGAACAGGACACAATACTCCATTTGAGGTGTAGTCAGCATGGAGTAGAGCAGAAGAATTACTTCTCATGTCTTCCTTACAATATTCCTGCTAATACAACCCAGAATGATGTTCGCTTTTTTTGGCAACAGTGTTACACTGTTGACTCATATTTAGCCTCTGATTCATTATGACTCCTAGATCCCTTTCCACAGTACTCCTTCCTAAGAAGTCATTTCCCATTTTGTTTGTGTGCATTTCGCATTGTGTCTGATTGTTCCTTCCTAAGTGGAGTACTTTGTATTTGTCTGTATTGAATCCTATTTACTTCTGACCATTTCTCCAGTTATCCAGATCATTTTGCGGGACAGTAACAAAAACCTTACTAAAGTCAAGATATGTCACTATGTTTCTCTGGTTGTCCTTATTTCCCTTTTTATAAGATTGGCACTATATGTCCATTTCTAGTCCTCTGGAATCTCTCCTGTCTTCCATGAGTTGTCATTAATTGTTCACAAAGAGATCATAAATGTGTATGTTTTGAGATTGTCCAAAGATATTTTAGTGATATATTTCAACCTATGGATTGCTCAAAAACTGATCATAGCAAGAATTTAATGAAGAATTTATCACCTCTGTGATTAGTCATTTAACTCACATGTAATTTCTTCTTTACCTAACCTTCAAAAAAGAGCTATATCTGGGGAAAAAATGGTCATGATTGTCTCAAGAAGTAGGTGGATGAGATTTTTAGTGAAGAAAGAAAGATAACAGGAGAGAAACAGGTGAAAAGAACTTAAGAATATTTTAAAAACGTTCTTGTTTGTTCAACAAATAAGAGCATTATATTCTGTCTACATCTGTTTTTAAAATATTGAAATTCCTTCCTGACAGAATAAGTGAGAGTGACAAAATATTGTGTCACAAAATACTAATATGACATGACTGTGCAGATCCTCCAAAGATTTTGCTAACAACAAAAAAAGGGAAGTGAGTGCCAATATTTAAAATGTTAAAAAAATATTAGAGACTTTTTAAAAATGATAAGAAAGCAATGAGAGGTACAATCTGCTCTGTGTTGTTTTAAAGTTCAACTTTAATTAAAAATAAAATGCTAAACCTCTTAGTACCAAACTTTAAAATGAACCACCCACAACGTAGCCTGGGAGGTGGGTGGAGAGACTTTGCCTGGGTCAGCAGGGGAAAGAAAACCCTTAGCCACTTTTAAGGAGTACACCCACCATTCACCTGTTTATAGATTGGAGGAGGAGAAATGGAAGGACTCTGAGCTGATTGGTGGGACACAAGCCCCTTACCTAGTAGGCTGACTTGTCTGGAGACTGAGTTAGATACAGAGGTGGGTGTCTCTAAAATTTAACAAATGGTGAGGCTTGTGGGAGGAGGGCTGGGGAATACAAGACAATTACTCTGTATGAAGTACAAGTGTGGCATCTTCAGTTTCACCCCTGTAACGATCTTGATGTTCATTAAATAACAAACCAGTGAATGAGAAAGGAATAAAACTTTAATAAAACAAACTGGAGAGCCTCTCTGGTGAACTGCTGCACACCCTCGCCTCCAGGACATCTCTAATTCTTATATTCATAATACTGTCTCTTGTGAGGGAGCATCTCTAAATTATAATCATCTACAAACATATCTCTACATCTTCTCTCTTAAATAAAAACAAATTACTTGTTATATATAACAGCTAACAACAATCTAATAACACATGCATTACATTATATATCCATGTAGTACATTTCCATAAACCCAATGTATCAACTACCTAGAGAGAAGAGATTACCAGCACATCACTCTCGAGTGAATCTTTACCACTCACTTTCCTTAAATACCCCTTCTCCAGGCAGGTTAGCAAGTTTCTATGATTCTTTCAGGATGTTTAATCTCCCGCTCTGATCATCTCAGTATCAGCCTTTCATTAGAGTTGGAGTTGTTCTCTTGTTCCTTGACATAAGAACATAAGAATGGCCATACTGGATACAGCCCAGTATCCTGTCTACCGACAGTGGCCAATGCCAGGTGCTTCAGAGGGAGTGAACCTAACAGGTAAAGATCAAGTGATCTCTCTCCTGCCATCCATCTCCACCCTCTGACAAACAGAGGCTAGGGACACCATTCCTTACCTATCCTGTCTAATAGCTATTCATGGACTTAACCTCCATGAATTTATCTAGTCCTCTTTTAAACCCTGTTATAGTCCTAGCCTTCACAACCTCCTCAGGCAAGGAGTTCCACAAGTTGACTGTGCGCTGTGTGAAGAAGACCTTCCTTTTATTTGTTTTAAACCTGCTGCCTATTAATTTCATTTGGTTGCCCCTAGTTCTTATATTATGGGAACAAGTAAATAACTTTTCCTTATTCACTTTCTCCACACCACTCATGATTTTATATACCTCTATCATATCCCCCCTTAGTCTCCTCTTATCCAAGATGAAAAGTCCTAATCTCTTTAATCTCTCCTCATCTGGGACCCATTCCTAACCCCTAATCATTTTAGTTGCCCTTCTCTGAAACTTTTCTAATGCCAGTACCTTTTTTGAGGTTAGGAGACCACATCTGCCTGCAGTATTCAAGATGTGGGTGTACCATAGATTTATATAAGGGCCATAAAATATTCTCTATCTTATTCTCTATCCCTTTTTTAATTATTCCTAACATCAACAATTTATCCTTTGTGTGTTGATGATAAAGGATCAAACAGATGGGAAATGCCAGAGTCCACATGTACTGTCAATGTGTTGGAACTTTCTGGGACTACACATAAATCCCTTTGATTATGTGGAAATGTGTCCCCCTGGTCTGTCTGGACTACATCAGACCATGGATGCAGGTGTTCTTTAATAGTACCTCTTTGGCCCCCATAGTAGAGGTGTCATTTCTTAGTCCCATTATCACCTGGGTTAAGAGATGGGAGATCACAGGACCTGTTGTCAAAATAATATTTCTGCTTCCACTTATGGTTTTCTTTCAGATTTCATACAGTTGCATTGTTATGAGATTTCAGCAAATGATCAGTAACTGATAAATTAGATCTGATCATTCTTCCCATTAGCAGCTGAGCTGGAGAAAAGCCATTCTCCAAAGGTGTACTTCGGTAAACCAGTAACACTTTATACAAATCACCCCACTGTCAAAAGTCTTTTTCATAAGGTTCTTTACTGTCCATTAGACCTTTCCACAAGTCCATTTGATTGAGGGTTATTAGAACTTGATGTTTTGTGATGAAAATCCCAATCTATGGCAAATTGCCTGAAATCTGCACTGGAAAATTGTGGCCCATTATCACTAAAGACTTAATCTGGAATTCCATGTCTGGAGAAGATTCCCTTCATGCTGGCCGTCACTGACTTACTACTAGTACTGGGCAATGTGCAAATTTCTGGATACAGAGAATAATAATAATCTGAGACTATTAAATAATCCTTTGATTGCCAGGTATATAAATTGGTACCTACCTTCTCATAAGGCCTTTGTGGAACTGGATGAGGTCTCAGCGGCTCTGCCTGTTGACGTGGCTTGTATTTCAAGCAGTTTCCTACCACTTTAGTAGTGTCATGACTGATCTTTTGCCAATACAGCACCTCTCATGTTCGTTGCTTGCATTTCGCAATTCTCAATGACCCTTGTGGATCTTCTGTAGCATTTATTTTTGGAGTCTGATTGGAATTACAACCTTACTCCCCTTGAAAATCACCCCATCTATCACAGTGAGTTCATGTCTGCAGTTCCAGTAGTTTCTTATACTTGGACAGCAACTGTTTACTTCTTCAGGCCACCCATTAATTATCATTTCTTTAAGGATTCCCAACTCTTCATCTTTCTCCATTTCCTCTCTTATTTGTTGAAGTTTCAGGTTAGCTATGGGAATTGACTTTACAATCAGATCTACATAGGCTTAAATCTGTCTCTAAAGTATTCTCTGATTTCGTGGCAGCACTGCTCTGGAAAGTACATCAGCAGTGAACATGAATTTACTGTGTGTGTAGGTGACAATCAAATCACACTGTTGCAGCTTTATCATCATTCTTTGAATCCTTACAGTACAGTCATTTAGCAGTTTGCTAAATAATGCTATCAGGGGCTTGTGGTGTGTTTCAGCTTCCACTGTCTGTCCATAAATATACTGATTGAATCTGTCTCAGGCAAACACTATTCCTAAAAGCTCCTTCTTGATCTGTGTGTATCTGATTTCTGCCTCAGTCAGTGATTTTGATGCATATGCAGTTGCCAACCCTTGAAACAGGCCATGATATTCCTGAAAGACTGTCTCATAGCCAGGTTCAGTATCATCTGGTAGTGAGAGCACCCTTTTTTACCAGACTGAGTTTTTCACATGCAGCCAAGCCTAAAATTTCTGTCACCTCCTTTGGCACAACAATGAATGGGGATCTATATATGATGTTTTTATGGTTGATGCTAGCAACATACCTCCCCTTCACTGGCATATTTGTTCCAGAATAACCAGTTTCTTTTATTTTTGTTGGGTCCAGTTTGGGATCAATTTTCAGTCTCTTATAATCTTGTTCAAAGAGAACAGTAACTTGAGCTTCTGTGTCCAGTTTCAGTAGAATAGTTGTTCCATTCACTGTCACAGTCAGTATCCAGTTCCTCTCATCAGGCTTGCTAGATCCCAGTACGCCTATGAAAAACTCCTCAACCAGATTGTCTTTAACTGAATGCACTTGACTTTTCTGCATTTGAAAAATGATTATTTCCCCCATATTTATGACAGAATTTCCCGAAGGCAACACACTGGGGCCATGCTTTGATCCACTCTCTCCACATGACCATCTGTACCCAGTCTTCACCCTAGCAGTGGTTTTCATAGCAAGTGGTTCTACTCTTTATTTAACTTATTCTGGTTATATTCTTTTGTACTTAGTAAATGGATAACCCCTTCTGGTGAATTCAGCTCTTTGGCTTGTGCTTTCACAGTTTCTGCTGCCCTGCCTAATTGGAGAGCTTTTTCCGAAGTTAAGTCTTCTTCAGGGAGAAGTCTCTCTCTTAACACAGAATCATTTATGGCATTAAAGACAATATCTCTTACCAGAGACTCTGTCAGCTCACTAAAGTCACAGGTTTTACTGAGTTTCCTTAATTCTGGAACATATTGATCTATGGTCTCATTATTTTGCCTGCATGTAAAAAATGTGTGCCTCTCAAAGGGGAAAGACTGGGTACAGATGGCCATTCCTTTTTGGCATGCAATGTTCCTCAAATTTAGTCAGTATTTTACCTAACTTCATGCTTCCACCTTCTTCAAGATTGAAGTTGTTATAAATATCCAATACTTCCTCCCAAAAAACATGCAAAAAGATTGATTATTTCACTTTATCATTTTTCTCCTCTGCAACTATGGCGCTAAATACAAATCAAATCTCTGTCTGAATGTTTTCCAGTTCTCTGGAATGTTGCCTGACAATTTCAAAATGGATGGAGATTGAAACACATCAATTTTTAGCTTTTTTCCCTTTTCTTAAGCTAATCAAACTACTGTTGTGCTCACCAAATACATACACAAGCCTCTGTGCCTAGTGCTCCACGAACTTCTTTGGTGCCTCCCTTTGTCTCTGCTTTCAGTTGCAAACACAGGAGTTATCTTCAAAATGACTGAAGTTTCCTTCTCATTCAGCACTTCCGTTACCATGTACAATGTTATTATAATTCATTAAATAACAAACCAGTGAATGAGAAAGAAATAAAACTTTAATAAAACAAACTGGAGAGCTGCTTGGGTGCGCTACTGCACACAGCAACACAGTGTTCCCAACCCCCGCCTCCATGGCACATCTCCAAATTCCTATGTTCATAATAATGTTCCTTATGAGGGATCATTTTTAAATTATACTCTTCTACAAACATATCTGTACAACACCCTAGGAGAAGCCCTCATGAAAAGAACAAGTTAATAATTACTTAGACAAGTTAGATGTCTGAAAATCCCCAGGGCTTGATGAAATCCATCCTAGAATACTCAAGGAGCTGACTGAGGAGATATGTGAGCCATTAGCAATTATCTTTGAAAAGTCATGGAAGATGGGAGAGATTCCAAATGACTGGAAAAGGGCAAATATAATGCCCATCTATAAAAAAGGAAATAAGGATAACCCGGGGAATTACAGACCACTCAGCTTAACTTCTGTACTTGGAAAGATAATTAAGCAAACAATTTGCAAACACGTAGAAGATAATAAGATAAGTAACAGTCAACATGGGTTTGTCAAGAACAAGTTGTATCAAATTAATCTAAAAGCTTTATTTGAGAGTGTAACAAGCCTTGTGGATGGGGGGAAGTGGTATGTGGCATATCTTGACTTTAGTAAGGTTTTTGTTACTGTCCCGCATGAGCTTCTCATAAAGAAATTAGAGAAACACAACCTAGATGGAGATACGATAAGGTGGGTGCAGAACTGGTTGGAAAACCATTCCCAGAGAGTAGTTATCAGTGTTTCACAGTCAAGCTGGAAGGGCATATCGAGTGGTGTCCACAGGGATCAGTTTTGGGTCCAGTTCTGTTAAATATCTTCATCAATGATTTTGATAATGGCATAGAGAGTAGACTTATAAAGTTTGTGGCTAACACCAAGCTGGGAGAGGTTGTAAGTGCTTTGGAGGACAGGATTAAAATTGAAAATGATCTGAACAAACTGGTGAAATTGTCTGAAGTAAATAGGATGAAATTCAATACGGACAAATGCAAAGTACTCCACTTAGAAAGGAACAATCAGTTGCACACATACAAAATGGGAAATGACTGCCTAGGAAGGAGTACTGCAGAAAGGGATCTGGGTGTAATAGTGAATCAGAAGCTAAATATGAGTCAACAGTGTAACACTGCTGCAAAAAAAGCAAACATCATTGGGGGACGTATTAGCAAGAGCGATGTAAGCAAGACATGAGAAGTAATTCTTCTGCTCTACTCCACCATGATTAGGCCTCATCTGGAATATTTTGTCCAGTTCTTGTCATCTTGAGAGGTAAGACAGGTAACTGGCTCCTCTCTTTTTTTAGAAGAGGACTGAGTAACTCCTTCACTAGTTCTCCTTAGCTTAAAATCCGCACTACAATGAGTAGACTATCTGAGGTGATTTGCTGAAGGGGAAGGAGGCATGAGCTGTAAAGAATGTGTTGCCCAGCCGCCTCCTGAAAACTAACACTGGAAGGGTAGCAGAGAGAGAGAGAGAGTGCAAAGATTCATTGCCTCTCTCCATCATCATGTAACCCTAAGGTACTGCCCTGGAATACCTGACCATCTTTACTTCTCATCTCTTGGATTTTAATTTTGACAGTTAAATTTACTCTGTGACTAAGTCCAGCTTCTCCTTTGTGACACTTAGTATAATCATCTAATGTATGATGATGCACAAATCAGATTAAAGATCAAAATAGCATCATTTGTATAATTTTGTACTGTTGGATCCACTAAGCACTCATATTAAGCCATGTTCATTTTGGGATTTTGCCAAGGAATTTGCGGTGTTTTGGGCAAAAGAAAAAACAGATGGTCCCAGCAAAACTATAAATTTTAAGCACTGAATAGATAGAGAGAATGAAATTCCCACCTGTGTGTAGAGAAGATCCAAATGATTGCAGGCTCAGTGCCTCACATACCATAACAGTGAGGAATGTGTTTTAAAGCAGGCACAAGCATGGATTGGCCACTTGAGCTGTGCTACTGAAATCGTGTGATTACGGTGGGTTCTCTCACTTTGGCTGTGTGTGTACTGTACAACAACAACAACAACAACAAAGAGGTTTTATTTCAGAGAACTAATGAGTAAATTAAAAGAATACGTGGTCATTTGGATGGCATATTAATGCAATTTAAATAGATGTGTTCTATAACAGCTCCAGTGAGTGTCAAATATGGAATTAAAATTATTCACAGATAATGGGGAAAAGGACTTCAGAGCAGGTATGCCATATCTGTAGAGTGCAGAAGTTTGGCTACAACTATCAGTGAAAGGGAGGTTTTAAAAATATTGCTTTTCTTAGCTAGACTTGATTAAGTGTGATATACTTGAAAAACACATACAACTTAAGATTCTGGGTTGGATCAGATCTTCATTATCATGATTCTGGTCTCATCCAGCATCCAGATCCTTATTTATTTTGGAGAATCCAGCTCCAATTACTGGTGCATGTTCTTGTAACTTATCTTGTTATTTCAGAATGGTATTTGTTTTTTGGGGGAAGTTGGAAAGAAAAATCAGTATAAGTTCAAGGTCAGAAATTGGATGATAGTATAAATAATTTGTGGAGACTCATTCTTGGTGGAGAATTCTCAACAGAGGAGTTCCACTTGTAAAACTCACTCTCTTTGCCCCTCCATCAGTTTGTAAGCTCTCAGAGTGCAGTGCAGGTCCCAAACAAAGCCATTGTGCTTCTTCTCAGACTTTTCTCTATCTGCCTTTCTCCTCTGAGTTGTGAAATGGAGGCTTTGCAGTTATGCACCCAAATATCACAGTGGGGGGCGGGGGGAACTCTCTGGCTGCTGACATTCTCCAGAAACAACCAAACCTCACATGGCAGCTTCATATTCACACTGGGTGAGGAGGCGGGGGTAATTGAACAGAATCCTGTGGCACCTTGCATGAGAAGAATCTTGTGGAAAATGAGCCTTCACCCAAGACTACAACCTGCATCCTCTCAGGGAGGAGAGAATTCAGAGTTGAGACACTAACTTTCATTGTCCCCCCGCCTTCGGTGTCTGTGTGGCTGAGGTGCCACTTTTCTATTAGCAATTGAACTAAGATCACTATCTTATTCCACATAGGCACCAAGAGAAGCTGTTAATGGTAACTGTTCACTGATAATAAGGACAAGAAACTAGAATGGAGAAACAGTACAGGGCGGTGGTGAAATCTTAAAATCCCCTTCTTCTTTTGCATCCTTCCCATCCAGTTCTGGCCCATTGGAGAATACAGAGAGAATAGTATCTTTGGAAGTTTGTCTACTGTATTCTAATTGTTTTCTTCACAAGACTTCAATATAATTAGGCATAATGGGATGAAAGTAAGGAAAGAAAATTTAGGCTCAGTATCAGAAAGCTACATCCTTGTGATGATTTTATTAGAATATGGAAAAATGTTCAGAGGGAAGTGGTAGAACCTAGACATTACGTTACTTAGAATAAAATTGCACAAAACACTAGAAAATATGATGTCAGGAACAATCCTCCCTTAGCAAGGGATGTATGAGATGACCCTGGCTTCAGCTGTAATAGCTATACATTTCCATTTGTCATTTTTTGTGTGTCTACCTATCTTTCTTGATACATCACTGTCACTTCCAACATTTCCTCTGCTTAATGCGCACAACCATGAAAATGTCAGGTTAATTTGTGATGAAGAAATCTATTTAAACAATTTTTAGTGTTCTGTAATATATGATAGATGTCCAAGTACATCATGAAATACATAATTTAGTCATTCCCATTTTCTCCTACCCCCCACGATCAGATTTTAATGTCTTACCTGCTTGCATATCCTTTAGACATGCTCACAAAAACATTTATTTGTTTCGCAGCAGGTGCCCAAATTCAGATAGCCTTTTATCTTTGCTTGATCAAGAGCGTTGTTCTGTATTTGCACTACCATCTCCAAAGCATATGAAAAAAAATGATGGTGATATAAATGGTGGTGTAAATGGTTTGGAAAATAGGTGTAAGTAACCCTAAATGGTAAGAAACTGTAAATTATACCGGTAAGCTATACTATTCAATAGACATGCAACACAGGAATCTTACTATGCCTGCCTCAAAAGGGAGATAAATAACTACAGACCTCCATGAATTGCTTAAAATAGTTTTCTACACATGATTTTTAGCTATGATATTTTACAGCATTTAGTGCCAGAAATAAGTCATGTGTCACATTAGACGACTGTAGGAACTCTCCTTTCCAGTAGTATAAAGTTCCCTAAATCTTAAATCTGTCACTGGTTTGAGACTGCATATTATCCATCTTGGGCTTCTGGCCAGTGGAAGAGGTAACATTTTCATGTATGTAGACTTTTTAAAAATTAATAAATAGAAAAGATTTATGATGGTAGCCAACAATTACAGAGCATGTTACACAAAAGAGAGTGGAAGGAGAAGCTTTGGCCATAATATTGAAGCAAACACATTATTTTAGCAAAAGTGATATAAAATCTTTAATGTCCATGTAGAGGTGACAGGAACTTGATGTTTAATGGGTAATCTGAAAGACACTGACCAATAAAATGCAAAATGATCAATTTGCCAACTTCAAAAGGATAAAGAGTTTAGTTAAACTTGCATTTTCTATTAAAAATATTTTTTAGTGGATACAAAAAGGAGTCTAGCACTTTAGAGACTAACAAATATATTTGGGCAAAAGCTTCCGTGGGCTAAAGCCTTACAAGTGGAGGGGGTCAGTGCTAACGAGCCAATTCAAAAGGAGTGTACATCACTTTTGTAGTGTTAAATAGGAAATGTAAACAAGGTGAACCTCATTAACACTACAAAATTGATTTCCACTCCTTCTTGTCAGCTGTTGAGAATTGCCTACTTCCAAGTTAAATTGAATTGGCTCATTAGCACTGATCCCCCACTTGGTAAGACAACTCCCATCTTTTCATATGCTGTGTATTTATACCTCCCTACTGCATGTTCCACTCCATGCATCTGATGAAATGGGTTTTAGCCCATGAAAGCTTATGCCCAAATAAATGTTTAGTCTCTAAAGTGCCAAAAGGACACCTCGTTGTTTTTGCTGATATAGACTAACACAGCTACCACTGAAACTTTTCAGTGGATGTTTTTATTCCTTTGTAATTATTTTGTTTCCCTTTGATGTCTTTTACCTTGCTAGTCAACAAATTATCTAGTGTGTGACAGACTAAGACAACTGTTTTCTGCTTTTTCTTTTCTGCCTCCAGTTCTTGTTTCCATATCATGGATACACATTTTTGCTATCCTGTTAATATTAATGCCATTTTAAAACTCTTCTTCGTGGACTTACATTGATCTGTGACTTTCTTTCATCTAGGTACATAGTAAAACTCCCCTTAAATCTATTGCTACATTTTGTACAGGATAGGCCCAATCCTGTAGCCCTTATTCAAGTAAGTAGCCTCATGAATTTAAGATAATTAGGTGTAATGAGAAGAAAGTCTCCATTGACTACTTGAGTGAGGGCTGCGGCTTGTTCTATATGTTCTACACTGTGTAAGAGTTAAGCTCAGCAAGAACCTTTACATTGCCACAGATCTTTTAGAACAATAGGCTTTCCTACACTTCCTGCTCTCTGTCTTTCACACACATTCATTCATGAATTAGAAGAAAGGTCTTGGTGCTGTTATGGCAAAGTTCAAGTTATTTATAGGGAGAGCTTTTAAATCAAAGTTTCTGAGAGTATCATCATCTGAGATAATTATGTTCACTGGTTTAAAAAGCAGGTTAGAAAACAAATTGCCTATACCTACCTATAAGCCTCTAAACAATTGCAGGTCTAAAGGTCTATCTGAAGTTCAATAAACCAATTCAAACTCATAATGCAGAGGGGTAGTTCCAGGTAGTACCTTAATCAATGATAAAACTGCCATAATCTGCAATGGCACCAGGATTTAGCCTTTATGATTTTCTCCTGTGACGGGATGGTCGTACACCAGTTCAGTCAATAGTAGTTTTGTCTTAATTGCAATGGGAGAAGGATTGGGCCCCTGATCTCCAGTTTGCAGCAATCTTTAGAATTCTACTTGTTGCCAACTCCTATCATGAATAGACTAGCTGATGTTTTTCCATCTCAAAGCAATTGTATTCCACACAATGCTTCGTTACAGAATGCTAGTTAGTATTTTTTGATAATTTCAATTATACCTCAGGCAGTGAATTGTTAGTTCAAAGCATAATAACTTGTTAGCATTGTCTATTTCCAATAGGTTAATGATGGTATTAATTGGATGTAAAGCTGACAATGCATTATGCATGTTGTTCTGCCAACTGGAGAAAATAGAATTTGCATACGTATATTTCTTTGTAATAACTAGAAAATGTGTAAACGTGCAAAATAAGATTGACAGCATCTCCTCTTTAAAATTAAACAAATAAGCCAACCACACAATTCTTTTATGGCTATCATACTGAACATAAGAACATAAGAACAGCCATACTGGATCAGACCAAAGGTCCATCAAGCCCAGTATCTTGTCCTCTGACAGTGGCCAATGACAGGTGCCCCAAAGGAAATGAACAGACAGGTTATCATCAAGTGATCCATGCCCTGTCACCCAATCCCAGCTTCTGGCAAACAGAGGCTAGGGACACCATCCCTGCCTATCCTAGATAAGAGCCATTGGTAGACCTATCTTCCATGAATCTATCTAGCTCCCTTTTGAATGCCATTATAGTACTGGCCTTCACAACGCCCTCTGGCAAGGAGTTCCAGAGGTTGACAGTGCGTTGCATGAAAAAATACTTTCTTGTGTTTGTTTTAAAGCTGCTATCTATTAATTTTATTTGGTGGCCCCTTGTTCTTGTGTTATGAGAAGGAGTAAATAACACTTTCTTATTTACTTTCTCTATACCACTCATGATTTTTATAGACCTGTATCATATCCCCCCTTAGTCGCCTCTTTTCCAAACTGAAAAGTCCCAGTCTTATTAATCTCTCCTCATACGGAAGCCGTTCTATACCCCTAATCATTTTTGTTGCCCTTTTCTGAACCTTTTCCAATTCCAATATATCTTTTTTGAGATGGGATGACCACATCTGCACAGAGATGTGGGCATACCATGGATTTATATAGAGGCAATATGAGATTTTCTGTCTTATTATCTATCCCTTTCTTCATGATTCCCAACATTCTATTTGTTTTTTTGACTGCCGCTGCACATTCAGTGGATGATTTCAGAGAACTATCCACAATGACTCCAAGATCTCTTTCTTGAGTGGTAACAGCTAATTTAGACCTCATCATTGTATATGTATATTAGGATTATATTTTCCAATGTGCATTACTTTGCATTTATCAACATTAAATTTCATCTGCCATTTTGTTGCCCAGTCACCCAGTTTTGTGAGATCCTTTTGTAGCTCTCTGCAGTCTGCCTGGGACTTAACTATCTTGAGTAGTTTTCTATCATCTGCAAATTTTGCCACCTCACTGTTTACTCCTTTTTCCAGATCGTTTATGAATATATTAAACAGGACTGGGCCCAGTACAGATCCCTGGGGGACACCACTATTTACCTCTCTCCGTTCTGAAAACTGACCGTTTATTCCTATCCTTTGTTTCCTATCTTTTAACCAGTTACCAATCCATGAGAGAACCTTACCTCTTATCCCATGACTGCTTATTTTGCTTAAGAGCCTTTGGTGATGGACTTTGTCAAAGGCTTTCTGAAAATCTAAATACAGTATATCCACTGGATATCCTTTGTCCGCATGCTTGTTGACCCCCCACAAAGAATTCTAGTAGATTGGTGAGCCATGATTTCTCTTTACAAAAACCATGTTGACTATTTCCAAACAAATTATATTCATCTGTGTGTCTGAGAATGTAGTTCTTTACTATAGTTTCAACCAATTTTGCCCAGTACTGAAGCGAGGCTGACTGGCCTGTAGTTGCCAGGGTCACCTCTGGAGCCCTTTTTAAAAATTGGTGTCACATTAGCTATCCTCCAGTCATTTGGTACAGAAGCTGATTTAAATGATAGGTTACAGATGACAGTTAGTAGTCCTGCAATTTCACATTTGAGTTCCTTCAGAACTCTTGGATGAATACCATCAGGTCCTGGAGACTTATTACTGTTTAGTTTATCAATTTGTTCCAAAACCTCCTCTAATGACACCTCAATTAGGGACAATTCCTCAGATCTGTCATCCAGAAAGAATGGCTCAGGTTTGGGAATCTCCCTCAGATGCTCAAAAGTGAAGACCGATGCAAAGAATTCATTTAGTTTCTCCTCAATGGCCTTATCATCTTTGAGTGCTCCTTTAGCATCTCGATCATCCAGTGGATCATCCACTGAATGACCTTTACTTTTCAGCACTGGATTATATGTGAAATATTTTTATCTGGTGGTTGTTTTCACTAGTTAGTCTTTTTAGAATTTTATTGCAGCTTTTCTGTGAAGATGCAAGTAGCCCAACTGTAGATTGTACATATTTCAGCATTATGGATTAAGAATCACCATCTAGTACAGCTTGTGCTGGAGGCATCGGCATAGTGATGAACCTGTAATATATTATTTTCTCTGTCACAAGATGTGCATGAGTGTGTGCACAACAGTGTTAGAGCATCAAAGTGTTGAAAAACAACTAAAAAGAAGGGAAGCAAGTAGGCTTGCTACAATGAGAAAAAAACCCAGGACTGTTACACCACACCAAAACTGGTGACAGTAAGGACAAGGCTACAAGAATAGCTAAATATAACAAAAACAGGACCATGGCTAGAATGATAACAATATGAGTGGAAAAATGTATGACCAAGGTGTGCTAAGAAAATGTAATCCAATCAGGAAAAGTGTTTTGTGTGATTTTGAAAATGCAGCAGGTATATAGCATGAAATATACCACATATAGGTCAAGGTATAAAAAGAGTGCTAATTACTGACCATAAGTAGAGCAAACAGAGATCTACACAGTTGCACCGGTATGGACCTGATATGACAAAAACAGTCTATCTGTGCCCCAGGACTGGGTAATGGATTGCTGTCCTATCCTGCTCTATCCATTTTCCTTATGCTTTATGCTTGATTAAGGTGATGAAATATTGTCTTGAAAATGGTCAGTAAAGCTTTAAAATTCATTAAGCTCAATAATGGGGGGTGGACCAGGCATTTTGCCTAATAGCAGGGAAGAGAATTTGAAAGTGGCCAAGTTCAATTATACACACCTCATCAGTAATTAAGGGGCAACAGGTTATTGTTTAAGTTTAGAGTACACTATAACTTATTTATATATGATATAGATTTATTATAACAAATTAAAACAAGAATATGTACCGAGTTTATATTACTATACCCATTAGCATGTCAACACTAAACTGTAAGTTGTAAATATAAAATATATCTAAGTGCTATATGTTAGGGCTCAGATGCAGCATTGTATAATATATGTACATTTCTGTTTTGCATGGGTTTTCTTCACAGCAGACTGGCTTTGTTTGTTGCCTGCCATTCAACTCTCAGCTTCTAAAGTAGTTGAATGGATATGGTCAAAAGTGGAAGAATCACTTCATACTTTTAAGTGTGGTCATTCAGTATGAAATTAACTGTCTCTCCAACTGACAGGGCCAACAACATAGGCACAGTTCCTGTAAGGATCCTGGTTACTCCTTCATGGGGTATAAAGTGGATTAAAGTGCCTGCTAGCATTTCCTGTTCTCCCACCCTAAATATGATTTATCTGCAGGCACCCTGAATCAGGTGTGCATGATTCAAATGGAAAGAGATAGACACATCTTGAAAGTATTAGATCTGGAAGACAATATTTCCAGGAATAATGCCTTAAGGACTGATTCTGTGTCCATTGAAATCAAAATAACAAAGCTTACAATGAATTTAATAGTGCAGGATCAAGTCCATTGTATCTACGATAGTAGACACTATGGAGATTAGCAATTTATAGATGAGGTTACAATCTGTAAACCAGAAGCTTCCTACCCTGCTTACTCTCTCCAGAAGAATCATTTTTGTAAAGAAATGCTAAACTGTATTATACTGTTCTAACAGTAGGTGGCGATGTGCCTGCAAAATGTCCTATTTAAAGTTAACCTTAGCCATACCTGGCAGAACATTAAAGGATCTCATGATGAACACATCTGGTGTGTATAAGCAAGCTCTGTGACAAGTACGTATCTGGTATAGATGTGATAATTTTCAGCTACAATACTGCTGGAAATGAATACTTCTCTTCAGAGATGGGGAAAATACAAAAATATGCAGCTCACCCTTTCAGCGCTTTGGTCACACCTGTATTCTAAGGTACCCTATATGGATGAACCATTTTAATATTTATCCATAAGTAATATTTATCTTAAACAACTGCAATATTGTAAAATGTACAGGTATGGATGCATTTGCATTTCCAGAGGTGCCGACTATCCCAGTTCCTGGGGGATGCTCAACCCCTGCTGTGCCCCAGACCCCATCCCACTCCATCCCTTGCCCCAAGCCCTCACCTCCACCCTGCCTCTTTCTGCCCCTGCCCCACCCCTGCATCTTCTTACCCCCGCCCCAACTGTTCCTACTCCCACTCTGCTCCCTCACACCGCCTCTTCTTGCCCCTGCTCCTCCCTCTCCTCCCCCAGCACTTCCTGCATGCCACTGAACAGCTGATCGTGGGTGGGGGGAAGGCATTGGGAGGAAAGGGGAGGAGCTGATGAGTGGGGCTCACTGGCGGGTGGGAGGGGCTGATCCAAATGGCTGTCAGTGGGTGTTGAGCACTCACTTATTTTCTTTTTTTCTAGCCCCAGAGCACCCATGGAGTCGGGGCCTAGGTTCATTTCCTAAAGATGATTGAAAGATTTTTACATCATACACTTGATTGTTGAGAGTCAGTTTGTCAGAGAGACAACCACCATAAATAACAAATATTAAACTGAAGGGAAGAAAGATAGTCAAGTACAAAGAGAGAGTTGTTTGTAGAAATGTTGTGATGTATTAGCATAAGGTACATGACTTATGTAATCTGTCCTTTTTAAAGGGGTTGCACAGGCATACTCAAGGCAAATTTTGGCCGTTATGAAGTTAACAGTGCAGTTGCATCAGTGATGAATTTGTCCATTGACTTTGTGTCTAAGCAGAAACATAGTTAGTAGAGTGGAAGGAAATTTTTAATGAAATCTTTTTTCAAAACTACAAATTTGTTGAAACAAGAAACATTTTTCAGGAACCTATCAGTGTTGATAAAACTTTTGTCGAGATGGTTTCTCAGGCCCAGAATGGAATTTCTGGTTAAAACCTGAAAGAGGGAATGAGAAAAAGACTCATGACAGGAGAACTGATGAGGAAGAAAAAAATTCTGAAACCTCAACATTTATCATGAAACAATACTTTTGTTTTCCAGCCAACCCTATCCTAAGTTGTATGATGATATTTCCTTAATGTGTAAAGAAACATTGCATAAATTATAAATTGTAAAAATTCCATAAATTACACCATGCTGCTGAAATTAACTCAGTCTGTACATCTACTCTAAATTGTCAGGTTTGTTTAATCTATTCTACCACTGTTCACACAGAGACATTTTTCTTGTATGGTTTGTCTCATGAACATGATGCCTCTTATATAAATACAGTACCAGGTTTAAAAAGTTTGACTTTTCTTCTAGAAACTTTAGGCCCTGTTACAGTCAAGGTTTCTTTCTCCTTTGAGAAATCATGTATGTCTTAAAATCAATACCAAATAGGAATTTACTTAAGTATATTGTTGAAAATCATCACAGATGAATTAAAGATTATCTGCTTTTGCACTCTGCCTGCACACCTAAATTTTCACCCAAGTTTCTGTTGCCCTTTCTTGTTTTCAATATGTCCCTGTCAAATAAAAGGTAATTGAAGTTCTTTTTGCAGGAAAGCTGCTTCATTTATTAAGGTGTTTAGCAGCTCTGATTATGCCTTTTGATTTGCTAAAGGAAAGCTTAGACTGCTAAGAGATGATTTGCTTGTTTACAAAGCATTCTTCAAGCTGTACTCATTGCTCATTGTCTCATAATGAACTGTATTTTCAGTACTGAAGTCTACGTATTGAATCACACATTAACAATTATATGAAATAAAAGTGTTATACGATGCTGTGATGATGATAAATATTTTGCTGTCAAGTGCAAACAAAAATCTGACTGATCTTAGTTTGCAGTATGCTTGTAAGGGACCAGAGCATAGGCAGTCTGGCCTAGCAGTCATAACTGGACTGGGGTCTGCACATCAGAGAAGATAGTTGCTGAGCAGGAGTCAGAGGAATCCCAAGACCAGGTTTAGTAAGCAAGCAACAGGGTCAGAGTCAAAAAGGGTTGCTGTCTAATTGCAAAAATCCAAATGCCCTTGCCCCGCACCGTGCCCCACCACTTCTCCAAGGCCCCACCTCCCTGCTCACTCCATCCCCCCTCTCTCTGTCACTCGCTGACTCCCACCCTCACTCATTTTCACTGGGCTGGGGCATGGAGAAAGAGGGTGGGCTCTGGGTTGGGGGTTGTGGCTGAGGGGTTCGGAGTGTAGGAGATGGCTCTGAGCTGAGCCTGGGGCAGGGGGTTGGGGTGCAGAAGGCTCTGGGAGAGAGTTTGAGTATGGGATGGGGCTAAGGTCTGGGGCAGGAGTTAGGGGTGAGGGGTGCAAGCTCGTGGTGGTGCTTACCTTGAGTGGCTCCCAGAACCCAGAAGCAACTGGCTTGTCTGTCTCCTAGGCTGAGGGGCAGCCAGGTGGCTCTGCACGCTGCCCCTGCCTGCAGGCACTGCCCCCGCAGCTCTCATTGGCCTCAGTTCCCAGAGTCAGCGTTGGGGCAGAGTGCGAGGGAGAGCATAGAGACCCCCTATTCGCCCCGTGCCTAGGAGATGGACGTGCCGGCAGCTTCTGGGAGCCACGTGGAGCCAGGGTAGGCAGGGAGCCTTCCTTAGCCCTGCTGTACCACTGACTGGACTTTTGGCCTATTAAAATTTCCCGGATTGCTTTTAATAGTCACCAGGAGACTGAGGCTGATTCTGGTAGACTCCTGGCCAATATGGGAGGGTTGGCAACCCTAGAGTTAAACAGGGGAGAGAGACCAGATGTAGTACCTGGCTGGAATCAGGAGGCAGAAAACAGGGTCAGGATCTGGCTGGAGTCAGAGGCCAGAGACTAGAGGTAGTACCAGGCTGAAATCAGAGTCTGATTTAGGTGGGAGTTGGAGACCAGAGATAATACCAAGCCAGAGAAAGAACACAAGAGTCCAGGTCAAAGTCAAGCTGGTATCAGAGACCGGAAATCAGGATACAAGACAAAGTTTGGTGTCACAGCAGACCAAAGTTTGTGTAGTTGTCCATACACCTTCCTGGTGCAACCACCTGGGTTAAATAGGGTGCTTAGCCAATCAGAAAGCCACAGAGTACTGTCACTGTGGCTCCCTTGGATGATACTTCCTATAGCACCCACATGCTCCCTGGAAGTAACTCGGCATGGCATTGTGAGAACATCAGGTGTCCCAGGCTCTTCAGGTCCAAACTCTAGTCCACAGGCTTTTAAAAAGCCATGTTATCTCTTCTTTTCTTTCCTTGCCTATTTCCAGTCAATGTCCTCCTCTTTTATCTAGTTTAACCAACCTACATATACTCATCCATATGCTATTCTCATTCATTTTTCCAAACTGGCATACTAACACTTTTGAACAGAGTTTAATATTATTGTGATTGACTTTAGGCCAAATTTTGCTCTCAGTTAGAATGACATCAATGGCATTGCCTGGGTATAAGTGAGAAAAGAAATTGTCCCTTCATGTCTGAGGTATTAATAAAACTTGATGAGTCTCATTGTATCTGTTCTGTTTCTGAATACAGTACATGTAGAGGACAATGTGTTTCTTGTATTATTTTTTCTCTATTCATAACTGTAGGTCAACATTGTGTAAAAAAAAAAAAGTCAGTGTATAAACTTGTAAATAAAGTTATACTTCCCTGAGATTGTATTCTCTCGTGTGCAGAGCATAGATCAAGGAAAATAAGTGCTAGGAGTTTTTTGTGTATGTTTGTTTTTGTGGCAGATCATCAGGTGGATGGAAAAAACAGCTGGTGAGTTATTGTTCTCTACTTTACTGCCTGCCAATATCCTGCAAACAGATTATAATGTACCGCGCCAAATTAGTAAGGATGTTAGAAATGAGTTTCTGGGGAATTACACAAACCCACATGTGCATTGAACTGTCTTTAATCTGTTTGTATATTTAATGCTAAGGAAGAAAGAAGCTTTTTTCCCTGCCTACAACATTTTAAGGATATCCATGTAATTGATATGAAGAGCTGTGGAGTGGGAAAAGGACTGGGAGTTGTTCTAAGCTGTAGTGGCATCAGAACATGAAACATTCTTAGACCAACCATAGTTCTGACACTAGCATAAGTAACATAGCTTGATATTGAGATCATTAATACAGAGGGTCCTGAAGGAGAAAGCTGGGCCTGAAGGATGGGAAAGGGCCTATTGCTTGGGTCTTGATGTGAAAAAGGATAAAAACAACTACACAAGAAATGGCAAACAGATGAAAACCTTGAGTGGACAGAGATGAGGCAATTGAATGCATCAGACTACGGACATAATGCAGCAGTGCTTCTTCAGATAAAGCTTCAACTGATATGACTTGGAGGTTGTTTTTTTTAAATGGGCAAGGTCTTCAGGAGTAGGCACAAAGAGCAATGGTTGAAAGGAATAAAAGAGTCTTTACAAGATAAAAGCAAAGAACAAGGATAATGTATGCAACCCTGAGAGGTCCAGAAAGAGCTGCTTAAATTAGAAATCTTTATGGGCTAGGGTCCCAGTTCAGAGAAGTACTTATTCATGTGCCCAAGTTTGCTAATGTGGGTAATCCCATCTCTATTCAGCAAAATATTTAAGTTCAGTATCTCCTTAACTTTTTATCAATGGAACTTAAGCAAGTGCTTTGAATATGGGTGGGGTTGTTTGTGCACTTCAATTTAGGCATGTGCTTAACTACCTTGCTGAACCAGAGCCTAGATCCTCAGCACAGTTCCAACAGTGTCAAATCTAAAATATTGAGAATATGAAAACTATTAAAATTATTACAATATTTTGTAAATATTTGAAACATTTTACTAAACAACTCCGGGTTCTCAGTTCTGAAAAGACAACTAATTTGTTAAAGTGAAATTTAAGGAAATTGCCCCCCAATGAAAAATAATATTTACTAAGTCGGGGGGATACCTATTTTTTTTCTAGAGCAATTTTAGTTATTTTACAAGGAAAAAAACCTACTTTTCAATTTTACAAACCAAAAACTGTTGTGGAAAATTTGGGAGAGCACCTTGATCAAGCTGAGATTGCTCTGTCAGTTGATCTCTCTCTCTTTTTCCTATATGGGTAAGGACACACTTGAAAGGAAAGGCAGAAGTAAGAAACAAAATAAGGTCTAAAGTTCTAAACAGTTAATGCTTAATAATTTACCTTTAAATTATTCAAAGTTCAGGGAGTAGAGAAGGAAGGAGTTCAGTTAGTATAACCAGAATTTTTCTTTTTTGGTTTTCTTTAAAATTAAAGACTAGGAAGGTAACCATTGCGAGGAGGAAAGTGCAGGCTTTAGAAATCATGGGGAGAAGAAAAAGGCTTACAAAATAAAAGCTGTATGCAAAGAAAGACCAACAAGTTAAAGGTGTCAAAGAAAAAACAGAGCCCAAATCTACAACTGATGGATCTGATGATGATGCTGGCAGGCTGCAGTGAAGAACTGAGCCCAGTTTGCCAGTACATTCCCAAAGTGTTTCTGCAAGGGGAAAAGTGTACTAATGGGAGGCAGTAATGGCAACAATTGTATCACATTAAGAGGGAAAAGGCATTAAGTATGATGATTCTTAGAGGATAAAACCCTCCTGGATTTACTGGAACCCACCAATATTTCGTTGCATTTGCCCTAGCAATAGAGGGATATAGGCCAAGTTAGAAGCAAAAACAACAGACACCTCATGTGAAGATGGGAAAAATAAATACTTCATTTTAGCTTGCAGAAAAACCAGACAACAGTGAGCAGGGGTCAGTCCTCAAAACCACAAATTCCATAGTTCTTTCCCCATAGAACCATAATCAGCCTCATCCCATCACCTAGTGGTCAGTCTATAGAAATGAAAACCCAGAAAGAGTTTGTCCTCAGGTATTCTCTCACCTCTGGGGCACCTAGATAGTCTTTCCCATTCCTTATGTAGTTAAAGATGCTGTAGAATGAGTTCTCCCTTCGCCAGGCAAGAGCCTCACCTTGCCCCCTGGCAGAAATATCCAGAAGGACTTATCCAGAGCAGTAGACCTATTGGCTTTACCTTGGATAACTCACTAGTACTAACAGATTTTTCGGCAACAAAAGACTGCGATTGTTCATCCTCACTTTGAAGCGTCTCAATATTTTGCTCTTTTATTTTGGCCACAGTTGGAGTACCAGAAGAACTTGCTTTTTGTTTCAAAGTTCCTTCTTTTAGCTACAAATCCATGGTGATTAGGTTAAGTAACAATATTTAGAAATACAGATTTTTGTCAAATTTTTTTTGTCACAAATATTTATATTGTTTCGAGCAAAGCTAGTTTAGTTGTACTTACCACACACACGGTAAAGACCCACAGGTTTGAACATGTTGAGAGAATATGTTATATTCAACATGGCGTAAAGAGAATGGTGTGTGCACACCACTGCAGTTCACGCAGCCCCGAGTGGAAGGGGTACGACGTCACTAATTGAAACATGTCCGAAAGGGGTAGACATCAACATGCTTGCCCGCCACATTCCTTTACGCCATGATATTCAATATGAGATCTAATAACCGGAAAAAGAGTTTTATGTTAAATTATAGTCATTCAAAAAGAATTGTAAACTACGCTTCAAATATGCCAAATTTAAAATTAAAAAAAAAATTAAAGACCCTTTTTTAATTATGATTCTTTCACGGAACATCTATTCACATCTTGCAGAACACCAGTGTTCTGCGGAACACAGTTTGGGAAACACTGGTCTAGATAATACTTAGTCCTGCCATGAGTGCAGGGCACTGGACTAGATAACCTCTCAAAGGTCCTTTCCAGTCTTATGATTCTATGATTCTATAATTCTATGCCCTTCCAGCTTGATTATGTACCACTGATACCTACTCTCTGGGCACCACTTATGCACCCACCTTTTAGAAGCCTACCTGGTCTGTATTTCCCTAGTTTATCAGAAGCTCATACAAGACAGTATCAAAAGCCTTACTTTTATATACCACATCTACCTCTTCTTTCCTATCATAGACAGGAAATGTGGAATGTGTTGTTATGAAAAATTGATTTTTACAGTGCCACTATCAGTCATTAGTCCTATATGTTTGTATAATTCTGGCATGTTAGTAAAACTGATTATGTTCAATGGGCCTTAAACCACCTTTGAAGCTTTCTGGTGGTTAGCATTGGTATGCTGCTGGGTTGGTAACTTGTAGTGTGAGTGACTTTAGGCTGCCTAAAGACTTACTAACAATTATTTGCACTATGGGTGGTATTTTTAGTTATGTTTCCTATAATTCATACAATTTTTTCCCCTTCATGTCTATTGTAAAAAAACCCATGAAATTAAGGTTATAAAGTGATTTCCATTTAAGAAATAAGTCTCCTAGTATAAATCACCTGCCTACATTTAATAACATATTTTTGATCCTTGTTTTGGATCTTTGTCACATATTCTGTGCCATATTGGGACCTTGGCAATTTAAGTGATCTACCTATATGATTTCTTCCCACCTGCTGCAGCTTCAATAAAAAATATGGACACATACCAGTAATTACATATGTCTTTATTTTTCAACCTGAGCAGCATTTGTTGTATAATCTAATTCACTTTTGTTTGCAGGTCAGCTAATGAAATTGTCTACCCCTACATACATCCTTTAATTGGTTGTCAGCTTGGCCATTAGCTTTCTTCTACTTGTAGTCAAATACCTGCTAGACAGCTGCATGTAACTGATAGATATGTTCAGGCTGAAAGTAAGATGGCAACGAAGAGCAGTCCAAACACCTATAGACCAGAGATTAAGACTAGAACATTTTCAATCAAATGACATTTCATCAGTGTCTAAATGCTTCACAGAGATGTGTCAGTTTCTACACATTTTCATCAAGAGTTTGAGGGAGGTTCTTTTTCACTCTTCGGTCCAGTGATGTGCGATGCAGATTCAAGTCTGTGTTCTATATGATTCAGAGTCACCCATGATGAAAAACCCTAGTCTGATTCTAGCGTAGCAGGAACTTGAAACCAGGTTTCCCACCTTTTAAGTTAGCACCCTCACCATTGAGCTAGAAAGTGATACACAGACACATATGTGCATGTTTTGGCTTTGTTCCTGTGTGTAATTTAACCAAATTTCAAAACCTCAAAAATGGCTTCAAAACAGAATCATTTGTCCTCCAGTCAACTCCACTGAAATCAGAGACAAAACTCGTATTTACATCAGTGGAGCCAGGATTTTACTCTGTAAATTTTACACTCAAAATCCAACTTTTTTTTTTAATTAGGGAAATGTTAGGTCAAACAACCAAAAACAAGCAAGCAGTTTGTTTATTAATGATTTTCAATATTAAGAAAATAAGAACATGTTGAAGTTGGTAAAAACGCATACAGTAAATATCTGCTAACAAGAGGTCAGTGCATGTTAAAAATAAATGAGATTATATAACTGAACCTATGACCCTTAAAAAAAACAGAAATAATTAATAACACACATTTGTTAGGTAAAAAGTTGAACAAATATTTACGATATAATATATATGTAATTTAGAAATTTCTTCCAAAAACTTGTCTATATTTTATGTATATTAGATTCTAGGGACCATCAATGAACTATATGTATTGTAGAAACATATTTTCTAATTCATCAAAATGATCTCCAATTGACCTCATTTAATTTTGTGTTTTCATCAGGAGGTGATGGGAAATGACATTATATTTTAAAACTCAATGGAAATGGAGATACAGATAGATTAGTGATATTATTGACATTTCAACTCTGCCATCAAAAAAGTCAGATATAAAATAGGGCTGTCGATCAATCACAGTTAACTCAAAAAAAAATCACGATTTAAAAAATTAATAGTGATTAATCAGAGTTTTAATTGCACTGTTAAACAATGGAATACCAATTGAAACGTATTAAATATGTTGGATATTTTTTGACATTTTCATATATATTGTATTCTGTGTTGTAACTGAAATCAAAGTGTATATTATTTTTATTACAAATATTTGCACCATAAAATGATAAACAAAATAAATTGTATTTTTCAATTCACTTCATACAAGTACTGTAGTGCAATCTCTTTGTCACAAAATTGCAATTTTCAAATATAGATTTTTTTGGTTACATAACTGCACTCAAAAACAATCACTAAGACAAACACGTTTGTTTATATTTACAGGAGATAATGCTGCCCTCTTCTTATTTACAATGTCACCAGGAAGTGAGAATAGACATTTGCATGGCACTTTTGTAGGTGGCATTGCAAGTGCCAGATATGCTAAACATTTGTATGCCCCTTCATGCTTTGGCCACCGTTCCAGAGGACATGCTGATAATGCTCATTAAAAATGTGACTGAACTCCTTTGGGGAGAATGGTATGTCCCCTGCTCTGTTTTAGCTGCATTCTGCCATATATTTCATGTTATAGCAGTCTCGGATGAGGACCCAGCACATGTTCATTTTAAGAACACTTTCACTGCAGATTTCACAAAATGCAAGGAAGGTACCAATGTGAGATTTCTAAAGATAGCTACAGCACTCGACCCAAGGTTTAAGAATCTGAAGTGCCATCCAAAACCTGCAAGGGATGAGGTATGGAGCGTGCTTTCAGAAGTCTGAAAAGAGCAACACTCCAGTGCGGAAACTACAGAACCTGAGACACCAAAAAAGAAAATCAACCCTCTGTTGGTGGCATCTGACTCAGATAATGAAAATGAACATGCTTCATCCACATTGCTTTGGATTGTTATCGAGCAGAACCATTCATCAGCATGGATGCATGTCACTGGAATGGTGGTTGAAGCATGAATGGGCATATGAATTTTTAGCACATCTGGCACATAAATATCTTGCGATGCCATGCACACAACAGTGCCATGCAAACACCTGAAAATCTTGATATGCAGTTTTCCACTTCTCACACAACCAATGCTTTTATTTTCTTCCACACTGCTCCTTATGCAAAGTTTCCCTCTTGAGTGGGTCCCAAAGGCCATCAACCACTTTACAGCCAAGACCCTCTTGAACACCCAGTTCTATCATGATATCTACAATAAATTAGCTGACTAACTGTAATGGTGCAAGGCTGAGGGCCATTGTTAAAAATCATCATGAAGACATGGCTATTCACCACCTTGACAACTTTACTTCCTGCAGCACACGCATGTTCCTTGGGTCATCAAAAGCATGATGCTGCAAACACACACTTCAGTGGGTCTAGTCACATGCCTAAAGTAACAGAGAGACAAGGTGGGTGGGCCAACTTCTGTTGGTGAAAGAAACAAGTTAAGTATGTGCAGTAGTGTTTGCAAGATCAGACTTGCCAAATCCTGCTCTTCTTACTCATTATGAGTAGCCACACTGCATTCAAGCACCTGAGCAGTCTATCTGAATTTTTAAAAGGTTTGATCTTGTTCAGAAAGCTATAGGTGGACTATTATGTACCAGACAATGTGTCTGACTACTTGCTACTCTAACTAGAATAAATAGTTATATATACTTGCTCTCCAAATTTACAGTGCATTAACATATGAATATTCACATACATTGACAAACAAAAAAATACCATATACATCATGTTGGGACCATTTTGTTTTTAAGTAAATATAATCTATTGGTAGATTGCTAGTTAAATTTTAACAGCAATTATTCTGGTGAATAAAATATGCAATAATTACATGTTGATATAAATTACTTGGTAATTGTACTTAAAGCTACCAAGTAATTTAAAAATGAATTACTAAGTAACTTTTAGTTAGATCTGATAACCATGCTGCCTAAAAGACTGTAAATTGTCATTTCCAAGACTGTTAGTTTGAAATTTGAAAATTTGAAGTAGATTTGCATCTGTGAACACCCAGTTGTCATTAGCTGACCCTCTTTTGGATGGGAAAATGTTTTCTGGCAGCAAAATATCTCTATCGCTGCATTTTTGTTCTAGACATTCTTTGTAAAACTCATTACTGTGCAAATGATACCCCAATTATTAGTCTGAATTATCAAAATTCTGTAATAACCTGAGATTTAATTGGTTTTATATGGTCCTAAACCAAGTGTTGAGGTCTTCCTGGAATATATACACATGCATCTTTGCACCTGCATTTATGCCTGCAGGGTATCAAGTCTGCAAATATATTGGATGTCTGCATATGAAATAACTCCTAATAACAATCACCAAAACTCATGAGCTCCCCTCCCTGTTTGATCCACCTTTTTAATCCTATTTTAAGGCATTTATTAAGAGAATTAAATCTGTGTTTTCTGTACTATATTATACAATTAGCATCTTTCTATCCCAGCTATGCACTCAATGCTGAATATCTTTTTTAAAAAATCCCTACTTTTCAGTACATTTCTACAATATAAATAGCAGATTTTTCCTCAAGGATATTCAGTATTTACCAATTAACTGGAAGAAAAGAAAATATGTTTGAAAATACATAGTTTATTAAGCACTGTCACCTATTCTGCAAAAGGCTGAGTTTCATTACAATTTTGCTTTCCATTCCTAGCTCTGTGCGAGATTAATGGAGATGAGGAGGAGAAATTATGGGGAAGCATTGCTCTCCCAGGCCAGGGCAAGTAGAGGGAGCCTGCTCTCTGCTTTTGGAAGAGGAGGGACCATGTCAACAGGTGAGGGAGTAGCCCCATGGGTAGTGGCATACCAATTTTATCAATTTTCAGCTCTATACACTGTGTATGAGGTGAGTAACTATTATCTCATATTTTTTTAGATTATATTCCTTTGGCTATACAGTGCAACATGTTCTTTAGCATCTTTACATGGCCTTTAGTATGATCTTATAATCAGAAATGAATCTTGTATTTTGTAAGGTATTCTCATGTAGCTAAAGGCATTTTTTGCTAAATAGTAAAACTGTACTAAATCAAGTTCCACCATATCATAAAGAGTAAGAAAGAGAGAGTAAGAAAAAATAAGAAGGCAGTATTATATATAACATTTTTGTATCTTTTAAGAGTGTTTAACTCACGGTCTTTTTCACTTTCTACAGTCTTCACTTTTTTTGGAAACATGATAAAATATTCATCAAATCATTTCTGCAATTATACCATAGAATTAATTGATATGCATTAAGTGTGTGGTCTAGCAAAAAATATCCATACAGATTCAGGCATTTTCTCTGATCACTCTTTCAGTTTCTATTGGGATTTTACTTAAGATGTCAAAAACTACCAAACCCAGAGTGCAGGATAAGAACCTGTCTTTTAACACTTTCTCTAGGATTAAACGCTCATTGACTTCAATGGAGTTTGAATCAGGCACATGTGCCAAGGCTTTCATTAAAGGACAATATAAATTGTAATAGTTAGGCACAACACAGTATATAATTTTATTTTCCATTTCTCTGGGGTTTGTTATTTCAAGCCACAACCATATGCCTATATTTGTAGTTATGTGCGGAGTTTTAATGGCCTAATGTTTATTAAAGTCAATGGGAATCATGCAGCTTACTTACCCTGTGAAAATCATTTAAAATGCAAGTGTTATTGTCCAGCTATATCGAAAGAAGGACAGGAGACACCTGATATGGATTTAATCAGGCTGCAACTTTATTATTAGATGGCTGGCTCTACCCAGCAGATAAAAGTGTACAGTACAGGTAACCCCCTGTTTATTCCAGGGAGCTTCCCCCAGCTCCCTCTCATTTTTCCATCCTGGTCCCTCCAGCAAATCCATTGCTGGGACCTTACCATACCTGGGAGGCTTCCACCAGCACCCCCTCTTTTTCCATCCAGGTCCCTCCAACAAATCCATTGCCAGGACCTTACCATCCACGCCCCCCTCATAGGAGGGGTAAGGTGGGCTATAAGAAAGGGGGGTTGGCTCCCTGCCATTCCAACCATAGGATCCCCAAACCCCACATCATTTTTTCCTTTAACCAATACCTCCTTTTTAAGTCCATTACCAGGCTATTTATCTGGTACCTGGATGCCTTCCCTATGAAGTACCTGCACTGGACATCTGCCTCACACTTACAAAATAATTTGTGACATATAGCCTACCACCTTTTGTGCTCATCATAATAGGATTTCCCTGACACTCGCTGTGGGAAAGGTGAAAAAAAAACCCACTCCACTCAAGCCAATATGATGGTGAGGGAAAAATTCCTTCCAAGCCCCCCTAAAAAGGAGCGACTAGCGCAATGCCCACAGCAGGTTCAAACCCTACCTGATAATCACACCTCAATGAGAGGGAGAGTGGATGCTGCCTTGCCTGCTGCCTGGAGAAAGGGGTTTCCAATGTCAGGGCTTGCACCATTATAGCCTTCAATCCTTACATTCCCAGGGGGTGAGTCAGCGCTGCAAAGCTGACTACCACCCACCTTTTGCAGCAGTTTCCGACCTTGTTCCCTCAC
The DNA here is from genome assembly GCF_016161935.1 of Mauremys reevesii. Lineage (NCBI taxonomy): Eukaryota > Metazoa > Chordata > Testudines > Geoemydidae > Mauremys > Mauremys reevesii. The sequence continues at coordinate 168,712,757 of NC_052625.1, forward strand.
ACACACACAACTACTGCCTTCCTCTTGCAAGCCTGGACAATGTCCCCCTCTACCCCCACTTTACGTGAAGTGTGGTCAATGTTATAATTTATTTTTGTTGTATGAACTTACCTTGTGTTTAGTGTTTAAGAAATCTATTACTTGAGGAACATGTCAGGCTGACAATGTCAGAAATTGAGGTTCTCTTTATCCATAGACCTGAAAAGCATAAGATAAATATTCTTTCACTGCTCTATCAACATCCTTCATTCCTCTGTTAGAAAGACCACAATGTATGAGGCTAGTTCAGTCTTCAACTACAAATAAATTTAGTCATTGGGCTCTATTGACACTAGCCGTAAGGATTAGTGCCAAAGATGAGGCTGGGTTTTGTCATGTGACCTGTCCAACAGGGAACTGGACTCAGACCACAACTTATTTCACATAAACCACTGAATAGGCATTAGATGTAGTTTAGAACATTGTCACTACTGCCCTGTTCTGAAAATAAATTTATTTTATTATTTTCTAAATTTGTCATTGGTAAGCATCTGTGACACTGTACAATATTAGAAGAGTAATTAAAATAACACTGCCAGTGCAAATTGCAGAGAGTTGGCTCTGTACAAAGAAGCAAGCAGACAGCTGCATTTTATGGCAAATTCTGCATCAGTTTCTGGAAACATTAAGTAGGAGAAAACACAAATAATATAAAGATAATGACAGTATGGATTACTGAAATATGGTCACATGAAAAAAAAACACCTATTTTCTCATGGACTTCCTGGCTAAAAGAGTAACTCAGAGTACCCCCAAGTTCTAGACTTGTGTCACAAGTGATAGCCTGAAAGGTAGGGATGCATATGTGACTTGGAAGTTTTCTGAAGAACTGTCCCCAAGCTACGATCATTACCTGTGCCAGGCTGAACTAAAATCAGCTGTCTCTTATCCAAACAAAAATATTGCCTGACTCTCAGACAGCCAGGAGACAATGTACAACTGGTTAACAGTACAAGCTGTGTTGCTCCCTGGGCTCCCATGAATGCTGCCACACAGCTAAGGAGTCCCAGGAGCTCAGACCATTACATTTTTGAAACATTTCATTTTGGTTCTTTCAAAAATGAATTTTTTGAGAATGCTAGTTTGCATTTTTGCATATTTGACATTTCATTCTGATAGAGATTTTTTTTTAAATGAAGCAGTCCATCTCTATGCCAGCCCTTGCTCAATCCAGAGGCAAAATGCCACAGCTTGGCCCTAAGATAGGAGGAACAATCAAACCTAGAAGAGTCCTATCTAAAGATAACACATGAAGGCAAGCAACTGAATATTGGGGAAAGGTACAAGTACTTATATACAAACGCTAGAAGTCTAAATACTAAGATAGGTGAACTAGATTGCCTGACATTAAATGAGGATATTGATATAATGGGCATCATGGAAACACAGTGAAATGAGGAAAATTAATGGTACACAGTAATACCAGGATACAAAATATATAGCAATGACAGAATAGATTGCACTTGTGGAAGAGAGGCACTATATGTGAAAGAAAGTCAAAGGAAGTAAAAAATATTAAATGAATCAACCTGTACCATAGAATTTCTGTAGATAGAAATTCCATGCTTGAGAATAAGAAACCCCTTCTGGCTTTTTCCTCAGCTCTCTTTGAGCTTTTTTGAAATATCCCAGAGCTCCATTTGCATTTTGTGTGTTGTGTAGACTGTTTGTTTTTTTTTTTTAAAAAAAAAAATGTTTATATAGTATTTTTTTTTTTATAAAATCCCTTAAAAAAAAAAAAAAATGTTTCCCTTTTTGTGCACTTACCTGATCCTTCCCCTGATTCCGAGAGTCCTAAACGGCAGGGGGGGGGGGTAGGGGGGATCTCTGAGGGTGATGAAGAGATCCTGGCTGTCAGGGGCGGTGTCTCTTTCTTCCTTTGAGAAGCTCAAGGTCTGCCTTCTTGCGCGCTCGCTCGAGCGCAGCCAGCGCAGGCCCACCCACACCCAGATCAGATCCACATCGGTCACCTCCGGTCACTCATGCCATGGACCTCTATTTATTTCTGGGATTCCCTGGCCTGCTGCCTCCTCTGCATCGTTGCAGGTGCTGCTCGCCTTGTCCCGATGTTCGCCCGATTCACAAGATCAAAACCAGAGAAACAAGAAAAAAAATTCTGTGGTCATTTCGGGTGTTTCCTGTGGCTGGCCAGAGAATCCAAGCTCGAATGCTGTCAGGTCAGAAGGTGAAGTGGTGGATAGCTCCCGGCTAGCTTCGAGCTGCTAAGTTATCCAGCACCAAGCCTAATTCGAGCTAGCAAGTGCGAATTTAGCGCTACTCCACCTGGGGGGTGGACAACCATGTGAAACTAGAGCCCCCTAGTTTCGAATTAAATGGCTTCCTGTGGGGGGTTGTTTTTGGCGGTTAGTTAACGCTGATAAATTCGAATTAAAGTCCTAGTGTAGACCAGGCCGAAGAGAATAGCAGAAGGAATATACTACCAACCACCTGACCAGGATGGAAACACTGACTGTAAAAATGCATAGAGAGGTTGGAGTGGTTACAAAAGCAGAAAACACAGTAAAAATGTGGAATTTCAACTATCCTCATTTTGACTGGGTATATTTCACCTCAGGGGGGTATGCAGAGATAAAATTTCTAGACACCATAAGTGATTGCTTCTTGGAGCAGCTAGTCCTGGAACCCACCAGGGGAGACGCAATTCTTGACTTAGTCCTAGAGTGGAGCACAGGACCCAGTCCAAAAGTTGAATATGCTGAACTGCTCAATAACAGTGACCATACTGTAATTAAATTTAACATCTATGTAGGGAGTGTCATGAACAGATAGTTAAGGGTTAAGGTCTCTTTTACCTGTAAAGGGTTAACATGCAGTACCTGATGACCACCTGACCAGAGAACCAATCAGAGACAACATAATTTCAAATCTCTGTGGAGGGAAGCCTTTGTCTGTGTTCTTTGTTAGAGCTCTCTTTGGATCTAAGAGAGGTCAGTCATGTCTCCAAGTTCTCCTGGAGTAGTTTCTACTATTTAATAGTGAGTATTAATTAGAAAGGCGGATTAGTCTTTTGAGTTGCTTTCTATATTTGAAATTGTGTGTTGCTGAAGGAAATTCTTTATTTCTGTTTGCTGTTACTTTGCTTTTACTGAGAAAGAAAGGAGGGGGGATTCTCTCCAGAAATTGATAAGTTAGACCCTGTATTGTTCCATTTTGGTTACAGAAACAGTGACTTTTCTTTTTATTCTTTAATAAATTCTTTTCTATTAAGGGCTTGGTTAATTCCTTCTCTTGTGGAGATTCAAGGGAAGGGGAGGGGGAGGTGAGTCCCTCTTTGTGTTGAGTCAAGAATTTGACTCGGGGTAATCTCTCCAGAGCAGGCTGGAGAGAGGGAAGGGGGGGGAGGGGAACTGGCTGTTTCTCTCTCTCTCTGGGTTCCCCAGGGGAAGCTTGGGGGACAGGCAGTGTGTCAGACACTTTAACCTGACTGGTGGCAGCGAAAACCAGATCTAAACTAGGATTTTAGTTTAGAGGGAAACCAAGGCAGGTCCCCACATTGGAACCCAACAGCTCTAAGTGGGGGTGAGACCTATGACAGGGAGGAAAATGCCAAAGAAACCACCACAGTAACATCTAACTTAAAAAAGGGAATGACACAACAATGAAGGAGCTAGTTATATGATAATTAAAAGGAACAGACACAAATAGCCGGCAAATTCATGAAACTGTTTAAAAAAAACATCATAGATGCTCAAACTAAATGTATACATCCAAATAAAGATAATAGTAAAAAAAAGAGTAAGAAGACCAAAAAAATGTGGCTAGACAATGGAGTAAAAGAGGCAGTTGGCGGGGGGGGGGGGGGGAAACCTTTAAAAATTGGAAGTCAAATCCTACTGAGAAAAATAGAAGCAAAAACTGTGGGAAGACAAGACCAAAGCAGAATTTGAAGAGCAACTAGCTAAAGACATGGAAACCAAACAGCAATTTGTTTTTGAGATAATCAGAAGCAGAAACATTGCCAAACAGTCAGTGGGGTCACTGGACCATCAAGGTGCTAAATCAGCGCTCAGGGAAGACAAGGCCATTATGGAGAAGCTAAATTAATTATTTTCATCAGCCTTCACATTTTGGAGGAGATCCCCACACCTCAGCCTTTCTTTTTAGGTGACAAATCTGAGGAACTGTCCCAGACTTATTAGTCAGTGGAGGAGATTTTGGACCAAATTGATAAATTAAATAATAATAAGACATGAGGGTCAGATTGTATTCACCTAAGTATTCTGAAGGAACTCAAATATGACTTTGCAGAACTACTAACAGTGGTATGCAACCTACTGCTTAAATCAGCCTCTGAACCAGACAATTGGAGGATAGCTAATGCAATGCCAATTTTTAAAAAAGGCTCGAGAAGTGATCCTGGCACTTACCGGCCAGTAAGGTTAACTTCAGTACCAGTAAAATAATTGAAACTATAGTAAAGATGACAATTATCAGACATTTAGATAAACACAATATGTTTGGGAAGATTCCACACAGCTTTTGTAAAGAGAAATCATGCATCACTAATCTATTCAAACACTTTGAAAGTATCAATAAGTGTGTGTACAAGGGTGATCAAGTGGATATAGACTTGGACTTTCAGAAAGCCTTTGACAAGGTCGTTTACCAAAGGCTCTTAAGCAAAGTAAGCAGTCATGGTTTAAGAGGGAAGGTCCTTTCATGGATCAACAATTGGTTAAAATATAGGAAACATAGGGTAGGAATAAATTGTCAGTTTTATAACTCAGAGAGATCAATAGTGGGGTCCCCTCAAAATCTGTACTGGGACCTATATTATTCAATATATGCATAAATTATCTGAAAAAGTCAGTAAACATTGTGCTGGCAAAATTGCAAATGGTACAAAATTACTCAAGACATTTAAGTCCAAAACTGACTGAGAAGAGTTACAAAGAGATCTCACTAAACTCGGTGAATGGGCAACAAAATGGCAGATTAAATTCAATGTTCATGAATTCAAAGTAATGCACACAGGAAAACATAGTCCCAATTATATATAAAAAGATGGAGTCTAAATTAACTGTTACCACTGAAGAAAGAGATCTTGGAGTCATCATGGATAGTTCTTTGAAAACATTGCTTAATGTATAGCGGCAGTCAGAAAAGCTACCAGTATGTTAGGGACCATTAGGAAAAGGATAGATAATAAAATAGAAAATATCATAATGCCTCTATATAAATCCATGGCGTGTCCACACCTTGAATACTATATCCAGTTGTGATTGTCCCATCTCAAAAAGGAAAAGTTCAAAGAAGAATAACAAAAATAATTAGGAGGATGGAACAGCTTCCATACGAAGAGAAATCCAAAATACTGGGATTGTTCATTTTAGAAGAAAGATGACTATGTAGAGAATATGATAAAGGTCTACAAAATCATGAATGGTAAGGAGAAAGTGAATAAGGAAGTATTATTTACCTCTTCACATAATGTAAGAACTAAGGGTTACTGATAAAATTAATAGGCAGTAGATTTAAAAGAAACAAAAGAAATTACTTCTTCACACAGCACACAGTCAATTGGTGGAATTTGTTGCCAAGGGATGTTGTGAAGGCCAAAACTATAATTGGATTTAAAAAAAAAGATATTAGCCAAAATAATCAGGGACACAAACACATGCTTTAGGTGTCCCTAAACCTCTAACTACCAGCAACTGTGACTGGACGACCAGGGATGGATCACTTGAAAATTGCCCTATTCTGTTCATTCCCCCTGAACATCTGCCACTGACCACAGTGGGAAGACAGGGTACTGGGCTAGCTGGACCATTGGCTTAACCCAGTATGGTCGTTCTTATGTTCCTGAGAATATCAAACCAGCACAAGTTTGCTTTAAACTGTACTAACTGAGCTGCACATCTCATTAAAAAAGCATCATTGTGGTGCCTGTGAGTGTCCTCTATCCTTGCAATTACAGTTAAAGTTTTACCTTTGAGCAATTACTGTATATTCTCCATCCCTGGCCTAACTGTGGGCTCAGACAGTAATAGGGGCTACAGGTTGGAAAACGTGCATCAGACTTTGCAAATGTCTCACTGAAACACAAAACAAAATCTTCAAAAAACAACCTTAACATCAGTCTGGTTTGCAAAAGTGACTTAAGCTCAGATTTTCAAAGCTATTTAGGCACCTTCAAATTGCCAGTAGTTGCCTAGTTGGATTTTCAAAAGCACTTAGATCTTGAATCTAAATTTAATTGAACTCAATGGGAGTTAGGTGCCTAATCTGTTCAGGTGCTTTTGAAAATCCCACAAGGTGCTTAAGACATTTAGAAATCTGGCCCTAAGGCAGTCAATAAAAATGTAACTAACTTGCAAAATCTAACTAATTTAGGAGCCTAACACTAATCCTCAAATAGAGTTAGGCATCTGAGAACCACAGTCCCATTAAAAGTCAATGAGATTTAGGCTCTTAAGTGCATAAATAACTGCTGAAAATGAGTTTTAGGCTCCTAAAGCAGTTAGGCATTTCAACACTGAGCACAACAATGCCTAAATACTTCTAAAAATCTGGGCCTAAATCACATTTGAAAATGAGATTTATGATCTTAAGTCACTTAGATGTTTTTGAAAAATTTTATCCATATAAATCATGTACAATTCTAACAATACTTAGGTTAAGAGCTGGAGGCCTCCTCCCTTCCAAAAAGCTCAGTCAGATCATTTTCCTGTTCTGTGTTCCATTTCTGGACCCTGAACTCTCAATCTAGTTTGTAAAAAATGCAACTAATATCTGGAGTCACTCGTCTATTCTATTGCTTTTTGAACTGTCCTATGAATTATGCTGTGAAATAGATTTTTTGTTTTTAGTTTTATTAAACAAGTTTTAAAAGATTTTTTTTTCCAGGAGGAGACATCTGTGCTAAGCTTCATCCTATAAAGAACTTTTACAGATAGGTCATACACCACCGAAAATAAGAGCTTTTAACAGAAATGCTGACAGACCCCAAACTTTTAAAAGCTCTAGTGAGCACCACTCTAATCATGTTCTCCCAGAGGATGGAAAAAACCTTTCTTCAAAGTAAATTGTAGACTGGAAAATTGTTGCTTTGTCACATGAAGCTCTGGATTTACTGTAAAGAAATGTACAGTAAGGAGGAAATACCCAGTTGCTATAGAAACTAGCATTTTTTTAAAAAGGGGATGTGAAAAAGATTATTTCTTTCAATCTATAGCTTTATGCAGCATTTCCTAAACTTCTCTAATTATGCTGTGTGATATATTTTTTCCACCAATTAGCTGGCATATATCTCCATTGTAGTCAATAGAACTAAGTTGATTTACACTAGACAATGGTTTGCCCCCAAGTGTTCCTTATATTTTTCTTATCATTAAAAAAGTTACATAACATTAAGAACAATAAAAGCACAGACTTCAAATATGGAAAATTGAAGACTTTTACAGTCTTTGTTTAAGAAAGAGTCAATTAGTTTTAAAAAACTTTTCAAAAGCTGTCAAGATAATCTTGCCCTTTGTATGAAATGATGTACATTTGATAGACTAAGCTGACAGAAAACAGAAGACATTGCATTGTATTTTGTGCAAACTAGTTATATATTTATTGAATTTCAGGTGCCATCATTTGTATCTTGTCTAGAGAAAAAATAAGTATAAAATTGATCCTAGATAAATTAATCAATTTTTGTCCATCTCCATCTCAACCTAAAGTTGCCAAAAAACAGAGGACCCAAAATTCCATTTGTATTAGTTTTAAATAAGAAAAAAAATAATAGATTAGATAAACATGTTGTGCAGAAGAATGGTAACATGAAGGCAACAAGAAAGACAGATCAGTAAAAGGTCATGGATGGTATTTTTCTATTTCAACCTCTGCAATAGCAGTGACAGTTTTCCTGTGATCTACTGATTATTGCTACAGTGCAGCTGCAGTACCATGGGGTTGGTAGTTTTGTTTTGTACCTCAGTGAGAAAGCAAGCAACTTTTAAAAAATCCACTTTTTTTCACCCAGGTCTTCTCAGAAGCTTTTTAATAAGTAAAAAGCAGATAACCTAGGAGGCTTTTATTGTGCACTCTCTCCTGTCAGCAATATGGGATTTCAAACTTCTTTTGTGTGTGTATTGCTCTATATTCCATGTAACCTCCCTATTTCTATCCTATCCTTGAAAGGCTCCCACTGACTTTAATGGACTTTGGATCAGTCCTTATGTGAGCTTCTGTATTAGTCACCTAATATATTAGTGGGTTTTAAATGCACATATTTAATGTTGAATATGCATATTCACAAACAATTACAGTACATATATTTGACTGAATCATGCCATCTAGTTTCAAAGTTTCACTTAGATTATCAGGCTTGAATACAGTGGAACTGGATTGAACTGGAGTCCTAGTATTTATAATTCTTATTCCCTGCCCACCAATATTTAATCAATCACTAGCAATTAGTTGAATGACTAGACAAATATCTGCTCTATAAAGGATCTATAGATACCCTAGCTGTCTGCATACTGTAGCCAGAAACAGCCACGTTTATATGCTCACAATAACTCTTTTTGTTCCCCCCCTCACAGTGTACAAGATGATAATATACAATGATTGTTTTTAAAAGCTTTCCAGTTGCCTTTCTGTAGGTATTTGGAGCCAAAGCATTCCAGCACTCAGGAGCCATGTTGTCACAGACCACCTTCATTGTAGCCCTGCATTATATACACTCATAGGCGGCAGGTTTGTCCCAAAATGGGGGGCTCGGTTTGCCTCTGCCCTGTTGGGCCCAGGACTGTGGAAGAAAGTGCACGGCTAAGAAAGGACATGGTGGAAGAGGGGCATGCAGACCACCTGCAGGAGTCAGACAGCTTGGAGAGAACCTGCTGCTGCCCCCCAGAGTTGTCAGAGGCTCCTACCCGAGAGACTGGCTTGTGTGTTTGTATGGGGAAGTTCCAGAGCGCTGGCACTCCCTCAGACTGCACTTTCTTCACTCCACTCCTCAAGATGGACCTGACAGAGGGGTTTTCTTTTCTGGCCACAAGATCTCTCTTCTCTGAACTCCTCTCTGTTCAGTTGTTGGTACCTTGAGAAACTTGGGAGAGTGCTGACTGAGACTTAAAGCCGAGGTTCCGGGAGGCAGGAGCTCTGAATTTTGATTCTGGAAATCAATCCAGGGGGGCGGGGTGCATGCTGTGGTGGGGGGCTCCCATGGCAGCAACTGCACAGTCTCAAGCTCCAGCTGAGTAGCACTCAATCAGAGATGCCCCAGTTTGGGGTTGGAGAAGAGGGGGGAGAAAAGAGGGGGGTCTGGGAGGGGGAGCAGGGGGTTGGGAGGCAGAGGTTGGATGGGGCAGAGGTTCAAGGGCCGAGAGGCAGCGGGTTTTGCTCATGCAGGGGCAGAGTTTTAGGAGGTGGGAGGTAGGGGTGCGGTCCTGGGAAGTTGGGTGGGGTGGGGGGAGGGCAAGGGGGGGGCAGAGGGGGAAGGAGAGAGGAGAGGGTCCCAGGGGGACCAGGGGGGGGCAGGGGGGGCAGGGGCTGGAGAGGGGAGGTGGAGGGCAGGCTTTGCTGGATGGCGCAGGCTCAGGGCGGAGGCTGGAGGCAGCCGCGCAGTAAATCAGAATCGGCAAGGTACTCAGGCAATCCTGGGCTCCTTGGTGAGGAGCAGCGGAGAGGGGTAGCAGGGCTCTGGGCCCCCGGGGGGGCGGTGGGGGGCCAGAGGGCCCTCTGATTCTGCAGGGCGGGGCCTGTCTCAGGGCTCTGGGCTCGTCAGGCCAGCAGAGAAAGAGGCCAGGGCATCCTGCTGGTCAGGGGCTGAGGGCTCTGGGGCTCTGGAGCAGCAGGCAGCCCAGCCCAGATCCCAGTCAGGACTGGCTGAGGTCCTAAGGGGCTCCGGCGGCAGCAGGCAGCCCAGAGCCCTCTGACTCCCGACGCGGCTGGGATTTAAGGGCTCTGGGCTGCCAGCAGCGCAGAGCAGGAGAAACCGTATACACTCTCTGAAGGTGGCAGAAACTATGAATGCTATGAACAATGGGTGGCAATAACTTTCTCACTGCCTCAACTGCCTCAAGGTTGCTGAGTTGCCAAGGAAACAAGTTTCATAGAATGGCCACTTATTGGCTGTGCCATTTGTTCCTCTGGCTCAACATTTCCTATCCCCTAGTCCCTAGAACCCCACTCATGTGGAACGTGCAAAGAGGGGCTGGTTTGTTGAAGGGAATAAAGGCTGCAACAGAACCACCACTCTCCTATCCATGTAGCTTGAGTCATTTCCCCCATGACTTTGTTTTTTGTCCCCCCATCCCCCACACACACACCATATAGTGGAGAGGAGCACTTGAGACATCGAGTTTAAAATTATAATGAATAACCAGCCCTTTGTTATATTTTTCTTATCTCCATAAAGAAATTTATTTAATTTTCATGCTAAATATTGAATAAAATTCCCCCACATGGCTAAGGGTTAAAAAAAAGCATTTGACTTTTCCCCTAGTAAACGTCAGGAAGTCCCAAGGTCAGACAAAATAGGTAATAGATATATGTGGCTCTTCTACTGGAGAAATATAAATGAACTTCAGTGCCAATCTTTTAGCAATCCCTTGTTAATATTGGAGAACAATTTCCATTACTTACAGTCAGTACAGACTCCACATAGTCATTCTGGAACATTCAAGACAGCAAACACGACCAACCATTGAAGAGCACAAGAAGAACTAATTCAATGTGTATTTTGGCCACAGACAATTAAAATTTGTAATTTCTCAGGCTGCCAATCATCTCCTTCAGTCCTGTTTATTCACTGCTTTAAGGATTTAATTCTGATTCCATACTCTTGTATTCTTATTATCTGTTTTATTTTACTTACTTTTTTCCCTATCCACATTATCCCCCCATCACCGGACATAAATATATGATTATTATGCTATTAGAAAAAGGCACATGCACTGCTCATTAAAGAATAATGGGAGATACATAATAAATGAAACATTTTCTCATCCCTGTTGTGTGGTTTCTAGTATTCAGTATTGTAGATACTTCTGATTATTAGCTGTCTGTTGCAGTTCCTATAGTGAGCTGTGTGCAAAGCTTCTGATAGGGAGAAAAGTGTTTAAGTACTGTAACTACGCAAAAGAGTGAGAAAACACAGCATTGATACAACTAGCAAGTTGCAAATAAAAATAAAAAGCTCTCAAGAAATAAAGGATGTAGTAATTTTAGATATACCAGGAAAAAAACAGCTGTGCGAATTTAGCACATATATTAACTAAGACAAATGTATTTCTTTACAGTAGCACCTTAAAGGCTATTACATATATCTTCTATATGGAGTGTCTTATACATAAATTATTTCCATAATACACTAAATAGGATGAATTTAAAGATATCTTAAATTATAATATGGCATAAAACTGGAAATGTCAACAGGATAAAATGTTCCAAAAGTTAGATGTAGCAAGCTTGCCATCTATTGATCAACACTAGATATCTTTGTTTGCAAGAAGCTTTTGTATATGATAATATTTGGTATGAAATTCCCTTTGTCTGATGAATTCAAAACATTATGTATTTACATAGGGCTGTATCCAAAGCCCTTTTACCTTAATGGAAAGACTCCCATTGATTTCAGTGGGTGGTAGATCCGGCCCAGGCAGAATTTCTGAATTGGGATTTATTGTGTATGAAGGAGCATTTTATTAAGAGGTGCACAATTTTGAAATAGTATTTGGAGAACTCAAGTGGTTTTTATGCTTGTAAAGGAGTTTTCAGAAGTCAGTGGAGTTCTGTTGAAATGAAAAACATTACATTACGAATAGATTGGCCAAAACAATACATAAATAAATATAACCCTGCTTTGCCCAATTCTCTTTCTGTTTCACAAAGAGATCTTCATTTTGTCCCCTACCATCTGCCAGTTTTGCCTGCAGACAAAGCTTGTCAGTGCATAGTGGGCAAGTACAGGAAATCCACATGTCTAATGTATTTGGTGCTGTATACCCTGCTGTTCCACTCAAATACTTTTAGATGTGCAAGTTGAAAATTGCTGCTGTATCATGTTCACAGGAGAGAAGTGGCTCACTCTAGCCCTTTCAGCACTTTCCCTCCTCTCCACAGGATAGTACCACTTATAATCATTATTTATTAATTATTATCATTATTTAATTTACTATTTTATTCTTTATTGCCATTAATTTATTTCCTCCTTTGTAGGCTTACCAAGATAAGGATAACACCACATGAAAGTGGATGAACTATGACCTTGAGCTACACGGTAATGGATTTAAAAAAAAACAAAACTAGATCTTTATGATGATTCTGATATTGAGATCCTTATAATTTTTTCCACACTAACATGTATGCAGTACATCAGAAACATCATACCTTAGCCATTATGATGAATAGTGGGCACACATACTGTGTCCCTTACAGCACATAACACCTTCAGAATGAGTTGGTAAGACTATTGCATGTTGGAAATTGATTGATTAAAGTAAGATGGGGAGGACACAATGTGCTCTTTTCAAGTGCACAAGAAACCTGGACTACACTTCTCCATCAGTGCACCTCAAGTTTATGAAGGTCAGGACTCAGCTGCAAGATTTTTAACCCATTACAGTATGTCACGGAGTGTGGGGGAGTCCGTCCCTGCACCCCTCTTCCTGGGACCCACAGTGACTCTCAGCCAAGCCAGTAAAACAGAAGGTTTTACTCCCTCCTTCCCAGGTGGAACACTGCCAGCCCCCCTTTCCTGGGAATGCTGCCCCTCATCCAATTGGGTCTTTATCCAGTCAACCCTCTGTGGGTTGGGTCTGCTCGGTCTGTCCCTGAGCTTGGGGCACTGGGCCCGTATGTGGCCTCGTTGGCCACAGGAAAAGCAGCTCATGTCTCGTGGTTCCCCTCGAGTGGGTCGGATGGACCTGGCGCTGGATGTTCCACTTTGGTGGGGATTCTCCATAGGCCCCCGCTGGGAGGTCCCATGGTGACTTTCTCTCTGCGTTGAGGCAGGCCTGCTCCTTCGAGACTCCTCCCTGCCATCCCCTGTCCGACTGTCCATGTATTGGTCGGCCAGCTGGCCGGTGTGCTGCGGGTTCTCCGGCTTCTGGTCCATCAACCACAGCCGCAGGTCAGAGGGGCACTGCGCATACAGGTGCTCCAGTATGAATAAGTCAAGCAGGTCCTCTCTAGTTTGGGCCCCAGCTGTCCACTTGCGGGCGTATCCCTGCGCCCGGTTGACCAGTTGTAGGTATGTGACCTCCCGGGTCTTATGTTGACTCCAGAACCTCTTCCGGTACATCAGCCCAAACTCGCGGAGCAGGGCCTCTTTGAACAGGTTGTAGTCCCCTGCCTCCGCCCCTTTCATTCGGCTGTACACCTCCACGGCGGTGGAGTCCAGTAAGGGGGTGAGAAACGGGATCCTGTCTGCAGGGTCAACCCGGTGCATCTCGCAGGCATTCTCAAAGGCCGTCAGGAAGGTGTCTATGTCCTCCCCCTCCTTACGCCAGGCCAGGAAGCTCTTATCAAAGCTCTTTGTAGGCTTGGGTCCCCCCTCACTCACCGCAGCCGGGGCCTTACTGTTGTTCAGCTGGGCCAGGTCCAGCTCATGTTTACGTTGCTTCTCCTTCTCCCTCTCCTCGTGTTCACGTTGCTTCTCCTTCTCCCTCTCCTCGTATTCACGCTGCTTCTCCTTCTCCCTCTCCTCGTGTTTATGCTGGTTCTCCTTCTCCCTCTCCTCGTGTTTACGCTGGTTCTCCTTCTCCTCCAGCTCACGCTGGCTTTGTCTCTCTTCATGTTCCCTCTGTTCCTTATGCTCCTCCAGCTCTCTCAGTTTTATCTCTCTCTCCAAGTCCAGCCGCCTGCGCTCCACAGAGGCCGAGCGTCGCTGGGACGATCCCCAGCTGGGGGGTGAGCTTCGCCCGGCCGATCCCCTGCTGGCCGGGGGGGTCACGGTGCCCTCGGTAGCTGGGCTCCTCCTTCCCCTCCCCCTAGGCCTAGGGGTGGGAGGTCTCGGGGAGCCCTCAGCGGCCAGCTGACCACTCCCAGCGGGGACAGATACTGGTGCCTGCTCTGCCTCTGCCCGGCTGCTTCCCTCAGAGACAGGGATCGGTTCATTCACATGATCTGCGTCCTCCAGCTGGGCAATCAGCTGGGCCTTGGTGAGCTTCCCACTGTGCAGCCCTCTCCGCTGGCACAGCTCCACCAGGTCACACTTGCGCTGCATGGCATACATCTTCCTGCTGGCCGCTCACAGGCCGGGGTGCTCGCCGCTCCCCACAGGTTCCAGGGGGACCCCTAGTGTGCCAGTCCTTCAGGTCACCACCTCTCTGCCAGGGTCGAGCTGCAGCCTCCTCCGCCCCTGGGATCGCTCACTGTGATCCCCCGGGGGACCCTGTTACTGCAAAGTCCTTCTCCCTGGTCACGCTCTCCCAGGGGTTAATTGCCCCTTCGTTTTACTGCTCCCCAGTCACTTACTGCAGGAAGCGCCGTCCACGGGGTGCAGTCGATCCCACCGCTGCCACCAGTTGTCATGGAGTGTGGGGGAGTCCGGCCCTGCACCCCTCTTCCTGGGACCCACAGTGACTCTCAGCCAGCCAGTAAAACAGAAGGTTTATTGGACAACAGGAACACCGGATACAGCAGAGCTCGTGTTCAGAGCCAGGACCCCTCACTCTGGCCTCTCTGGGGGTTCAGGGTGTCTGGATTCCAGCACAGGTTCCCCTGCAAACCCACCACCCCGGTCCCAAAACCGAAGACTGACCCCACCCTCTCCACTCAGCTCCTTTTCTTTTGTCCAGCTCCTGGGCCGAGGTGTCACCTCCCCTCCCCCAGGCCTAGCTCATGTTACAGTCTGCATACCTGCGTCTCACCTAAAATCCTCCCTGCTCTCCCATCCTCCCTGCTCTCCCATCCCCCACATAGACAGTCCCTACTCCACCACACAGTATTACACCACTGTCCTATTGTTGGGATGAATGGGTTTTGTGGAATCTTTCTTTTCCCTTCAATGGGCTTAACTTCCTGTCTCTTCATTTTCTTCCAATTTGATTCTGAGCTCATTTACACCAATGTAAAACTGGAATAACTTCACAGACTTCACCAGTTTAAAGTCAACTCTATTTACATCAATGGAATTAATGTGTGCTGCTGGAGAACTTCCTATAAATGAGACAACAAGATTCCCTGGCAATCTTGCTAAGAGGGAGCTGAAGTTGGAGGATGGGAGGTCCTAGAGCCAGTATGGAGGCATATGGGAGGGAGGGATTTAGCCACAGAAATTAATGGATATTGTAGGCTGAATCCCCCAGGGGTCTTTGAACATCTCACCAAGAGTCTACGCATGGATGGCACTAAGAAATCTGGCAGGTGTGAGATCTGTGCAGTTTTATCTGTTTAGTGTCTGTTTAGTGATAAAGTAAAATTCAAATAATAATGAGCTGAGGAGAGAGAAACTCAGGAGACATATATACATACAATAAGAGAAAGAGAGAGCGAGAATAAGACTGGCTGAATTTTTTATGACAAATAGTAAATTTGCTGAAAAATGCATTTTTCGGGCATCAGAACTATTCATGAATTTGGGTTGAATTCGGCAAATAATTTTTGCTGAAAGAAACTTCCTTAGAACCATACATTTTGGAAATGTTGAAATAGTTCATTTCCAAAAAATCAAAATAAACCATTTAAATTTTTTTGTTTGGAAATGATATTTTTAAAATTAAAAGGTTGATTCAAATAGACATTTTCAAAATAAAATGTTGACTCAAGATGACATTTTCTAAACAGAAAGTGTCAAATGTCATTTTGAATCAACATTTCATTTCAAAAATGTCTTTTTTGAGCTGACATTTGAAAGGTTTAGTTTCAGTTTTTCATTTTGCGAAAAACAATTTTAAAAAATCAGTTTTGGTTCAAAACTAACTGATTTTTTTTCAGTTTTGGATTGGCCGACAAACTGAAGACTGAATTATTCCCTTATCTTTCTCTCTTTATGTACAATTTGACATTGCAGAGAAAGTTACTAAAAATGAAGCTTTATGATGATAGCAAAATACTAAGTGAAATAGCTAAGCTAGAACACTGAAGACAGAGAGAGTCTATATCTACAATGTATAAATATGAGGCTGGGTAAATGTGCCTTTCAGTTCTCTTTAAAATTTTATTAACATTACACTATAGTAAACTTTTAGATTCATATCATTTTAATTTGCCTAATGACTCTAGAGCGTTGCGTTACAAATATACATATTCAAACCTATCCAGTAAAAACTTTTGCACAGAGTAGCTTTTTAAGCTTGCCTTAGCCTTATCTCATCTTAAAGTTGTTTTCTTCATGACACTGAGCATATTTTACAAAGGGATTTTCAAAACCTTGGACAATCTGTTCCTATCTCTGAAAACAAAGAGCCAAATTCAGACCCGGTGTAAGTGGGTGCAGCTTTGTTGAAGTATTCTTATGCCATGTCTGATTTTGACCCACTGTGTCTTGAGTGCTGATACATTATTCTTCAAATCAAACATGTCAATGTACTTTGAATTTTTGAATTTATTTTGGGCAAGATGCTGTAAGTCAGGGAAAAGCAGCATTTGTCTGTGCTGGATTTTTTAATGGTACTACACTGTGAATCTTAATGGGAATGGCATTAAAACATTAAAATATGTATTAAAATAGACTCCATTATGCTTGATCATAACATTCCACTTTTTATGTGTTCCACTATAAATTCTGTTCCTAAAACTTTCACGACTTATCTATTAAGAACAGCTATAGCTCAGCTAGAGCAGGTAGTTTGAAAGAAGTCAGTATTTTTACTTTCTTAAACATGATTTTTAAACATCTGCATTTAGCGTCCTTCATGTTTTCATTCAGGGCTGGCGATAGGGAAAATGGCAACCTGGGTGAACTTGTATTTTGGACCCCCAGCCTCTGCTGCCTCCCCAGGCTCCCCACCCATCCCACCATCACCCCTGGCCCCTGCTGCCTCCCTGGCCCTTCCCATCCCCCAGTCCCTGCTGCTTCCCTGAGCTCCCAACACATCTTCCTATCACCTCTAGCCCCCACTGCCTCCCCTGGGCACCCCACCCATCCCTCCATTGCCCCTGGGTCCCACTGTCTCCCCCCCCCCCCCGCCATTGCCCTTAACTGCTTTTCACAGCTTCACACCCCAGGCCCACCCCTTTCCTTGCCTCTTGACCACGGTGCCCCCTTGACCATGGCACCCTCTGCAGTCGGCCACATTCCCCACCCATAAGGCCGGCCCTGTTTTCATTTCTTTCACATATAATTTGAAGGACTCATGGCTGCTGCTGATACCTTTGCAATGCTATCCTGTTGTTGAGTGGGGAGGGTTTATACAGGGTCCCTTCCATGCCCCTCCAGCCTTATTCATAATGTCCAGAATTTTATGTTAGCCCTTCTATGCTTTTGCAAATGTAGTGAGATCACATTTATTCAATACAGTGGGCCAAATTCACCACTGTGCTACACCAGTTTTACATCTCTGTATCTCCACTGATCAAAACTGAATGACAATGATATAAAAATAGAGTAACCGAGTAGTAAATCAGGACCAGTGTGTGGAGTCACTGTGAAATTACCCAAGGTACAATCTGGACTGTTGAACAGTTGTGTCTCCTCAATTCTCCAACCCGGGGTGCCTTATACACTGCTTTACTATGAGAGCAGCCACTCCTTCTCTGCTCACACAGGCAGCCTCCAGCATATAAATTACTCTCAGCTATACTGTTTGAATGCTAGGGCCAGCCATACTTGAATTACACTGCAGAGCAACAACGTCAAATACCCAGGCCAAGATTTTTTCCAGAAATATGTGTCTTGTACTGCCCAGGACTCTCCTGGACAATACAAGTTTACATAAATTCCATCATTTTGTAGAGAATGATATACACAAATCCTGTTATCTCAGATGGAGTTTCTCAAGCACTTTAATCCAAACACACTGGTTTAGATAAAATTATAAAACAAGTTTATTAACTACAGAAAGATAGATTTTCAATTATTACAAGTAATGGGGCAGAATTGGTTACAATGAAATACAAGGTAAAAAGCAAGTCATACCTAACTTAACAAGTTAAGCGAGTTTAAAGCAAAAGTCTTTCTCATCACATGCCTCAGCAGTCTTACTGGCTGAATTCCTTTCAGACAGGATCCCTCCCTCAGTCCAAAGTTTGTTCTTTATTCCTCACATATTGTGGCTGCCATGGGTAGAGAGAAAGGGAGGAATCAATAGGTACAACTGTTCCCCATTCTTATACGTTTCCTCTTCTTTGAGAGTCATCTCCAGCTGGGGTTCAGGAGACAGAAAGTCTGTGGGGATGGGAACCTCTAGCTGTTTCTTTGCCAAAATGTAAATGTCTCGCTTGCACCCTCTTTCCTGCCAAAGAATGGCCAATTAACCAGGTCCAATTGATTTTGTTGACACCTGACAGAGGGGTCAGTTTGCCTTTTGTCTCTGAGGAACTGGTTTGTGGCTGCTTCCCCAGATATGGCATATGTCTTAGTAACATCATATAGTTCCTATTGAAAAGCCAGAAGGCAGGCAGGTATGTTAACAACAAGAAGGTCAGAGAAAGTGTGTTCCCCTTACTGAATGGGGGAGGTTGAGTGACAGAGGATGTGGAAAAAACTAATGTACTCAATGCTTTTTTCGCCTCTGTCTTCACAAACAGGGTCAGCTCCCAAACTACTGCACTAGGCAGCACAGTATGGGGAGGAGGTGACCAGCCCTCTGTGGAGAAAGAAGTGGTTCAGGACTATTTAGAAAAGATGGATGAGCACAAGTCTGAGGGTGCTAAAGAAGTTGGTGGATGTGATTGCAGAGCCATTGGCCATTATCTTTGAAAACTCATGGTGATTGGGGGAGGTCCCAAATGACTGGAAAAAGACTAATGTAGTGTCCATCTTTAAAAAAGGGAAGGAGAAGAATCTGGGAAACTACAGGCCAGTCAGCCTCACCTGGAAAAAATCATGGAGCAGGTCCTCAAGGAATCAATTTTGAAGCACTTAGAGGAAAGGAAAGTGATCAGGAACAGTCAGCATGGATTCACCAAGGGCAAGTCATGCCTGACTAACCTAATTGCCTTCTATGAGGAGATAACTGGGTCTGTGGATGAGGATGTGTTATTCCTTGACTTTAGCAAAGCTTTTGATACCGTCTCCCACAGTAGTCTTGCCGGCAAGTTAAAGAAGTATGGGCTGGATAAATGGACTATAAGATGGATAGAAAGCTGGCTAGATCATCAGGCTCAACAGGTAGTGATCAATGGCTCCATGTCTAGTTGGCAGCCGGTATCAAACGGAGTGCCCCAAGGTTCGGTCCTGGGGCCGGTTTTGTTCAATATCTTCACTGATGATCTGGAGGATGGCGTGGATTGCACCCTCATCAAGTTTGCAGATGACACTAAACTTGGAGGAGTGGTAGATACACTGGAGTGTAGGGATAGGATACAGAGGGATCTAGACAAATTAGAAGACTGGGCCAAAAGAAACCTGCTGAGGTTCAACAAGAACAAGTGCAGAGTCCTGCACTTAGGAAGGAAGAATCCCATGCACTGCTACAGACTCAGGACCGAGTGGCTAGGCAGCAGTTCTGCAGAAAAGGACATAGGGGTTACAGTGGACAAGAAGCTGGATATGTTGCCAAGAAGGCTAATGGCATTTTGGGCTGTATAAGTAGGGGCATTGCCAGCAGATTGAGGGATGTGATCATTCCCCTTGTGACGGGGCAAGGCCAGATGGCTTTAGGAAAGTAGTGAGAAACAGGTATGTTAGCCCCAGGCTAAACAAATCCCTGTTACCACGGTAACCAAATGGCAGTTGCTCCAGGTTAATCAAGACACCTGGGGCCAATTAATATTCTTACAGGAAGCAGTGGAGACAGCTAGGTTGATTGGGACACCTGAAGCCAATCAGGGGCTGGCTGAAACTAGTTAAAAACCTCCCAATTAGTGTGGTGGGTGTGCATGTCAGGAACTGTAGGAGGAAGTTGTGCTGTTGGAGAGACTGAGTAATACACAGCATATCAGGTACAAGGAAGGAGGTCCTAGGATAAGGGTGAAGTGGAGCTTGAGGAAGTGGGGGTTGCTCAAGTAGCCCAGGGAATTGTACATGTCCTGTTTCTAAAAGGTCAACCACCATATCTGATACTTTTAGGGTCCCTGGGCTGGAGCCTGGAGTAGAGGGTGGGCCTAGGCTCCCCCTCTTTGCCCCCCCTCCCCCGATTAATCACTGAGACTGTGAGACAACAGAGATTGTGCAAGAAAGAATAGTTTCTCCCCACCTCCCTTGCTGGCTTATGATGAAAATGGTTTAGTAGGCTGTGACCCTTGCCTCTAGAGAGAGAAGGGCTACGTGGAGGGTCACAGTGAGCCTCTGAGGCTAGCAAAATCCACCAGGAAATGTGGGACCCATGGAGACAAGGACAGAGCTTTGTCACACTCTCTATTTGGCATTGGTGAGGCCTCATCTGGAGTACTGTGTCCAGTTTTGGGCCCCATGCTACAAGGAGGATGTGGAAATGGAGGCTGGAGCACATGACTTATGAGGAGAGGCTGAGGGGACTGAGGTTATTTAGTCTGCAGAAGAGAAGAATGGGGTGGGGGATTTGACAGCTGCTTTCAGCTACCTGAAAGGGGGTTCCAAAGAGGATGGATCTAGACTGTTCTCAGTGGTACCAGATGACAGAACAAGGAGTAATGGTCTCAAGTTGCAGTGGGGGAGGTTTAGGTTGGATATTAGGAAAAATCTTTTCACTAGGAGGGTGGTGAAGCCCTGGATTGGGTTACCTAGGGAGGTGGTAGAATCTCCTTCCTTTGAGGTTTTTAAGGTCAGGCTTGACAAAGCCCTGGCTGGGATGATTATTTGGGGATTAGGTCCTGCTTTGAGCAGGAGGTTTGACTAGATGAGCTCCTGAGGTCCCTTACAACGCTGATCTTCTATGATTCTAAGCCTGACGCATCTGAAAACATCATACAGTAGATTCATATAAACTTTACATACAATCTTAACACATTTTATCAGGACAATAATGATCAGGGAATCATGAGTTTACAAGGCATAGTTTGTACCAAATTTATCAGAGTCTTGAAACAATTACAACTCTCTCAACTGACGTATTTAGGATTTAAAAGTAGCATATGAAAATCTATCCTCTGAAGGTGTTTAGCATGTTTGAGAGTAAGAAACTTTAGATAAATCTGGACAAACTTTAAATAAACAGAAATTAGACATTTTTAGCCAAATCTTTTGAGCAGAGGTGGACCTAAGCCACAGAGTTTGGATTCAGGTCCCAATCTGAATTATACAAAAATTGAAGGGATTTGTATCCAGGGTTTTGATTCAGCATCTTGTATAGAGAGAGACCATT
This sequence comes from Mauremys reevesii, assembly GCF_016161935.1. Lineage (NCBI taxonomy): Eukaryota > Metazoa > Chordata > Testudines > Geoemydidae > Mauremys > Mauremys reevesii. Next base: position 168,734,137 of record NC_052625.1, read on the forward strand.
CCCAAAGTTCACTTCTGATTGTCTTCTAAATTCAGGGCTTGTTCAGCTCTCAAATGTTAATGTTTGTTTAAGTTTCATTGACTATGCCTCACTAGGAGTATAGCAGGTTCACTTGGGCCTCGCAAGGCTAGTGGGCAGGACATAGCTCAGTTGTCTCCCACAGTATTGGGATGGCCTTGCCAGGCAATCTGTGGGCCTGGTGGCCAAGTTACAGTCTGCCATCCACCAGTGTTCCCCAGGTTTACCTGGTCAGTCAGAAGAAGGAAGATAGTAGGTTAACCTGGGCCCTCCTTCTCCATGGGGTCCTGGCCCAGGGCCCAGGAAGAGGTGAGGGGAATCTCAGTCCCCACTAGCTGGTCCAATAGGCTAAACCAAAATACTGGATATGAATCCCCTCAATAGGCTAACCTTCCCATTCTCTCTTCAGTTTGGGGCATAGTCCCAACACTCAGCTTCTCATACCATCTTAATAATTCAGACAATCAGTTGGGGTTTCCCATCTCATTTTTCAGTCTCCAATTGCTCTCCTTTGTCAGGGAGAAGGAAGGAGGGAAGTTAGAAGAGGGGGCCAGGCCATTAGCATCCCAGTCATGTCTTAATCACAGTCTGAACTCTTCCCCTGTAGATCCCTCTGTTCCAGAAGCTACAGTCTGGCTGCCTTCCTGCAAACAGTCTCTCCGTCACTCTCCCCCTGCTTGCTTGTCAAAACCGCCTTTTAAGTAGGCTCTCCATTTGGATCATGCTCTGCAAGAGGCTGAGGGGCAAGACCTTTTTGGCCTAATACTGCTCTGCAACTCCCTTAGTCTTAGTGTGAGGTCTTTAAGCCTCAGGAAAGCAGAATCTTTCGATAAATATGAACAACTTTTACCCATTTTTCAGTGCACTGAGTTCAAACATGATTTTCTTCAAAACCAGGCAAGCATTTCCTCATGTCATCTATTTTCTTGACTCTTACTCCCAATCTTGTTTACATTTCTTAGTCCGAGGTAGTGATGCAGTGAAGGATCTGGTTTCAAGCCTGTATCTAACTTTCACAGCCATCCTATAAGATTCCAGTGCCATAGAAGAGAGAGGTATTAGTAACCTATAACATCAGTGCCATCCATTGGGATTTGGAATTGATTTTATAGTTCTTAACTGCAGGTGATTCATTCAGCCTGTGGTCTTTCACACATCACTTAAAACTGTACCCAGTGTCCTACTGTTTAAATGTGAGCAGTGGCAGAAAAACAAGTTAGGCAGCAGCTTTTCAGGCAGCAGTAACAGCCGGTATATTATGACCTATATTATGAAGCTAACCAGCTGTTCTGCACTCATGGAGGGTTCTTTATTATCAGATACTGTGTAAAATGAACAGTTAGTTTGCTTATAATTTCCAAAAAGAGGCTATGTGTATATGATGGAGAAATTGTATGTTCCTCTGATGGCGTTATCAACCCCACACCAATCCTGAACACTATACCTGCCATAAAGGTTAAACCCAGAGGGAGACATTAAAAAGGGCTGAATCTGTCTCAGGTAGGTCCTGACTAGGAGAGAGAGCAAATCTCTGGCTCTTACTCAGTGACAGAAGCCTAGCTGGAGTCAGAGTGCTAAGCTGGACTGCTGGCAGATACAGCCTCCCAGAAGGATGGTACATCTGCAACAGGGATTCCAAGGCAGTTGGGAAGGAAAGCAGCAGGACATGAGTCTGCACAGGATTTCCCATGCTGGTGGAGGGTCCTGTAGGGAGACTTTTACTGAGTCAGGGACTGCACAGTCAAGGGAGTGTGGGGAAAAATGCTCCTGCAGCAGAACCATCTGGGTGGTAGAAATTGGTAAGCTCTGCAATGAGCTTGTGGAAGAGGCTTAGAGAGAGCAGAACCAATATATTGTGAACCTGGGAAGAGGCTGAAGCAAAGGCCCACAACAGAGCAATGTAGCAAGTGGTTCAGGAAAGCAGAAAGGGGTCTGTGTAGCCAGAATTTGATTTAAGGGTCCCTGGACTGGAACTCAGTGGAGAGGAAGAGCCAGTTCCTCTACCAGTCCACCCAGTGAGTCTAGACCTTAGACTGTGGGTTCAACATGAAGTTGAAGGACTATTAGTTATTGGACTACTGGTAGGGTTACCACCTTTCTAACTGATGGTAACCGAACACCTGAGGCCCCTCTCCTGCCCTGCTTCTTCTCCCAAGGCCCCGCCCCTGCTCCGCCTCTTCCCTTGAGGCCCATCACTCATTCCTCTCCTCCTGTTACTCTCTTGATTGGCTCAAGGAGCCTACCTGCAGCTAGGAGGTGGCTCTTGCTGAGCAGGGGCTGGTGCGGGTTAATGACCCAGCACATCCCCATGCCCTGCAGTAACCAGGCTTCTGGTTCAGGTGCCATTTAGCATTGCCAGGTCCCCTTTTAACCCTACTTTCAGGTGGAAAACCAGGCTCCTGGCAGCCCTAAATGGCACCTGGACACAGAAGCCAAAAAAGAAGATTTTCCGGGTAAAACCTGCATGGGTGGCAACCCCAACTATTGGTTTACTCCCAAAAGGGTGGGATTCTCGGTGACCTGGCCAGAAGGCCATGTTGCAAGAAGAAGCAGAACACCTCAGGGCTGGAATGGCTGTCAGCAGGGGGCACTAAACAGAAAGAGTCTGCTATGTTACACCCCAGCCACCAGGGAGCATGCTGGCTAGGTGACTCACATGCTTACCACTCCCAAATTTACAACAGTGCCAAATCCTTTTCCCCCACTCAGGAGATCTCCGACAGGAGTCACATGGTTGTGCTGCCTGGGACAGAGAGAGGAAGAGTGTCTGCCAAGGCCCCATAATACCATACCCCTGCAAACTGTGGAGCTGTATTTGATGGATATTTATTGTTCCCAATACACTCAGCATTGGAAGGGGAAGGGGCGGGGGCAAGGTAGGTGGAACCATGCGTATCTGGTACCACTGGCCAGTCTCATCCTCCTTCCTCCAGCAGGGGACTGCAACACTTGCATGGGCTACAGCAGTTTGGAGAATACAAGAAGATTTCTTTCTCCTTGTTCTCTTGTGGAGCTCCCCAAACACATTTCAGTTACTTGATCTATGTGCAAGAGTAAACATTTGGCCATAAATACAAACCCTCAACATAGTTTCCAGTGCATAATCTACTTTGAATATTTTTTGCAGCTAGACTTGCTGCTGGGGAAAGAGCCACAAGATAAAATTAGTTGCACATGCCAGAAAAAAAAATGAATAGGAATACAATCCAAACAGAGGTGACAGCTGAAAACATTACAATAGTACCAACTTCTATACCACACTGTGACCAAGTTTCCAGTGTTAAATTCAGTACTAGCTTTAGCTGTAGTGCTTTTTTTTCTTGACAAGGAGGAAAATTTACTGGGGAAAAAGTTTTCTTAATGCTTCCTATATCTCCCAATTTTATTTAGAAATGCAGAGGAAAGGGAAAAAGAAAAGTAAATCTGACAGTTAAATATAGAAATGATCAGTGTGTTTTGGGTTTGTAGAAAGGTCATAGCTCAAGGAAGCAGTACTTCTCAAATACGAAAGAGCCTGCACTGAAACCCAAATTTAATTCCAACCCCAAACAAGAACTGCCTTAATTAAACATACAGGACTGATCCTCAGCTGATGTAAATCAATGTAACTCCATTAACTTCATTGGAGCTACATTGATTTATACAACTAACTAACTGACCCATTGTACTCATCAGACATACACAGATGTTTGTTTTTGTTGTTTTGTAAAACATATTGAGGTGAATACAAAGGACAGAGATAATGCAGAAAGGCTAAAAATTCATTGTGCTGCAAAGGGACTGCACAAGATATTTAATGGAGCTTAAGTGGTGCAAGAATCCTTTTGCTGGACTCTCTGCACTGATGTGAATGTACTCAAGGTTTGCAAGTTCTTTCTCCTAACACTTCACAAAAAATAAAAACCTTTACCAAAGCCTTGTGTAGAATATGTGGTATTGCAGTATTTACTTGTGCTGGCTATTGTTGCAAAGGAAATTCTAAGTGCTGTTGGCTCATTTTAAATAATACTACTTTGCATTTTCTATTATTTCCATGGTTTCAAAGTGCTTTACAAATATTAATGAAATTAGCATCATAACATCCTTTTGGGGAAAAGCTTTCTGATATTTTTTTTTATGAGGGTGGGGATTGTCTCATTTTACAAACAGGAAAACTAAGAAACAGATATGTCAATTGGTGTGTCTACAATCACATCTCAGTCACGAGGGTGAACAGATGAGATGAAGAAAATATCGGGACACATGGGTGTCAAGGGGTCGGCAGGCGGAGAAAAAAAAATGCCAATTGCTGCCAACGGAGCTAAAAAAAACAACAAAAAAACAGTGCTGCCGGCAGAGCGAAATATCAGGACGAATTGCATCCCGACCTAAGATCAGTCAGGATGTGGGCCAACCACCCAAATATCGGGATGGTCCCGATTTTATCGGGACATCTGGTCACCCTATCAATCACAGATCATTGTCCTCTAGAGAACAAAGAAAAAAAGTCTTGTTAATACCTACCTTTGTCTTATATGTGTAGTTTTTAAGATACCTCAATGTGGAATCCATTCATCTCAGTATCCTTTGCAACCAATCACTTATAAATGAAAATGCTGAAATTGTTTTCCTCACTTCTATGCATGCAGACGCATGCAGCAGACATTTTAATATAAGCATATATTTAGTTAGAATAATATATGGAATGGTCACACCTTTATATTTTTATGGTGGACTAAAAGTACAAAGCACAAATATAAGAGCAAAGAAAATCACTGAGTACTTCATTAGATAGACTTTTTATCGTCAAAGCAGATGCAAGCATCAATTAATCTTCATAACATCTTTGTGAGGTTGATATGTCAAGTATGATCCCCATGTTAAGCACTGTATATAGAAACCAAAGCAAAGAAATTCACGTGATGTGCATGTAATTATTTTTGTACATTGACTACACATTCACCACATATTCATTAGTGGTTAGAAGTTACTACTGTATTGTTTTCTGCCTTTGAAAATAGTATATTTGAGATGCTCCTTCTGTAGTTTCAGCTTCAATACTTGCGCTCATTTTCACCTCATATGGGGAACAGACTGTTAAGGATGGAGATGTGCGGTGAAATATTAAAGGGTGTTTTTAAGTGAGTGAATTTACCCCCCCCCACACACACACACCTCAATGTAGATTTTTTTTTACTTTAACCCTTTTGCTGCTAGTCCACCATAACAATTCAGCCAGCAGTGTTCACTGGAAATCAGAGTAAATTAGGTCATACTTGAGCAGCAGAGAAGGTGGAAATTCCTGAAACATCTGAAAGTACTAAAGGGATTAAAAATATCCCCCTACCTCCACTTAGCTTTGGATATTAAAAGTTTATGAAAGAATAATAGTTTCGGATGCAAAAAGCTTGACCACTGGGTGACGTGATTTGTTCTCTACTGATGAGAAGATAGTATTGAACAGTACAGTTATAAAAAGACATGATGATATTGCTGTACTTTGCAATACCTTGGGATGCTTTTAACTATTCTCTATTGCCACCTGATAAATCAAGAGAACTAGTAAAAAAGTTTTAAATCTACTGCATCTTGAGGAGCTATGTATTAAGAATGGACAAATTATCATGATAAGGGGCAAATCTGAGACTTTGGCACAACCTTCATCTTCCAGTAGTCTAGGAGGACATGGCACTGAATAATATGACCAGGGAAAGCATATGAGCATCTTTTTCCGCTTAAGTATGATTGTTTGATGCTATGATTGCTAGATTGTAGGTTAGCATGATTGCTAGAAAGGTACTAACTATTGCTCTGGTCACTATAGACACAGCCAAGCTATATACAAAATCAGTTTATAGTCATATGTTTTGAAAACAGGTTTTGTGGTACTGTTATGCCATTTCTACACTAATTTGTGGGTTGGGGAAACATGGATCTGATCCAGCCAACTCTTACTCACTGGAGAAACACTTTCTCAGGATAAGACACGATATGAGGCAAGGGAGAGAGAATGCTTGACTTCACAAGGTATTCACTATATTGCCACCCCCAAGCATTCAAAATCTTGCATCAGGATCCTTAGTGCTCATGTATCAGCAAGGAGTTGAGAGAGAACAAGAGTCTAATATTTACAAGGCCAATATAAAAAACACTGGACTTATCAAATTAAATTTTTATTTCTATAATAACATAGGTGTACAGTGTTTTACAGATAAATTAAGGAGGTAGGTCCCTGCCTCAAGGACCTAATAATCTAAATTAGAATTCTTAGATTTGAAGACCAAAGGGGACAATGAAGTTTAACCTCCTGCATAACAGAAGGCAAAGACCCTACGCCAATATTTAGGATAGGTGGGGCAAATTCAAATGCATATGAAGAAAGCTGGTCACATTTTTTTTCCTGTGAAAATTTTAAAAGAAAGTGAACAAGTTTCATTGTTATAGAAAGTTTTGTTTTGCTTTTTTCACAAAATGCCTGTTGTGGATTTGTTTTTTTTTCTTCTCGCACTTTTTTACCTTACCATGGTGGTCAAAAAGTTGCTATAAAACATGGCTTTCAGTTAAAATAAATAAAATAAACATTTCAATAAGTTTTGATTATCAATGTGATATTTTTGAACAAGAAAATGGATCAGTTTCAAACCCTGCAAACATTTGAAATGTTTTCCATTTTTTCCCAATCTTTTAAAAGAAAATGTCAACCACCTCCATTTTTAATGTTTAAATTGTATGTGGGCAAAGCATTCTTGATAGTCATTGCTTTTTATAACAAAACACACTGTTTAAACTCTTAGAATTCTTAGTTCAGTGCTCAGTTATGAAAGCTGATGAAGTGTTTATATCCAGCACCCACTGAGTAAGAGCTAGTAAAGACCAAAAAACATCGCTCCCAAGCAAACAACAAGGGCAAAACAATTGAAATCCAATATTCTCCTTTTACTTTTCATGGATCAGGAGTAGTTTGGGGCAAATTAAGTTAGGTACACATAGTTGTTAAGCTAATCTCCATGGGGGATGTGAAATTTCAATTCAGCAGAAAAAACATGGACAATGTTCTGTTTAAAGGGCAGTGATTAAGCCTTATTAATAAACTACAGTATTTTGTCAGGAGCAGGAATACTAGTTTGATGTTTTCTAAACTGGCCATTTTCATTCTGCAAAAAGAATGAAAAGTTCTTGCTACATTTTCACTCTTGTAGATTTTATTTCTTATGTTGGTTGGCTGCCATTTTCTGTTTTCATCACTGTATATTTGGATTTGTCATGATAGGCACTTCTAAAAACTACTTAAAGCCATCTTCATTTTGGAGCTTTGGAGAAAATTGTTCCTTGGACGATCCAACTTTCAGTTCTGTGTTTAGATGTTGAGTACATGACATATCTGGGTCACTAGAAGAATGATGACAGCTAAAAACGATGCAGCTCTAATCCTCACATCTTTCATCCACTGAAAAGAATCCTGTTACTTGCTTATTTTTATTCAAATATAAGAAGGGGAGGGGAAAAAGATGTGGGGGGGGGAGCATTGTTCATGATGTCTTATGTAATATCAGCATTATAGTCTCATAAGTCAGTATACAGTTTGTTGTTTTGAATTATGATATTTAAGATTTCCTATCTAAATAAAAAGTTTATCTTTACCTCAATCTGTTTCCCTTTATCAAAAGTATTCAGTAATGTATATAATAGAATGTAGTACTTAATTTAAGTAGACACACAACTTGTTGAGCTATATGAATATGTATGCTGGTTAGAAATATTAGGTTTGGGTTTTTCTAAGCACAATTGTTTTACAGAAGGTGCCATTTTGAATTTTCTGAACTGACATATCAATGATATGATGTTACTCAAGTAACTGAGTGAAGACTGATATGTCAGCTCAGGAAATTAAAAAAGGCTTCTGAACTTCATTGAAAAGTCTAGTTTAATCAATAGTTCTTTCAAGATATTGTGATGGACTGGCTGGCTCTGGGGGGAGGGGAACTAGGCTATAGGCAAGGGATCATTTCAGCTCTAGATCACTGGTTCAAATCTGCTGATAGACATGTAAAGTTATTACTTTTTTCTTTTTCTTTTTTTTTACAATTGCTAGGCAGTGTCAGTAGAAAGGCACAGAATTCAAAAACCCCTACTTACAGCTGGAAATGTCTTTAAAGTCAATGCAAGGGGTATGATAAGTTTTCTGTTAGCACATTGGGAAGTTAATTGGCACACAGTTCTATCCTTAAGGGGGCACGTTCAACTTTTGTAATGACGTGCAGGAAACCCCACAGAGAACCCTTGTAAACATCCAGGGTGAAGTCCACCCCTGAGCTGCAGTGTTGGTGAAAGTCCTGTACATCACTTAAGATGCACTTAAGGCTTATTTTGGAAGTGAACCCGGACAGAATAGTTGTCTAACAAGCACATAGGCATCAAGATAGACCCTTTATTATGAAGAGGGAATATGTACAGAAATGAGGTAACAACATTTCCTACCACTCTGTGTAGTTACAGCCTGTAACTGCCTTGTCCTGGGCTTCTTTATTTCTGCCCCTGCAGGAAATGTATCACAGACAAAGACTACATCTCGAGTGTACAGGAAGTGTGGCATATCTACACTTCTTGCAGGACTTACTCAAGCTATAGCAAATCTTCCCTTTTAAAATTTCCTAGCTTAACTAAAACACAATTCGCATCAGCATTGTAATTGTTAGCTCTCACGGTCAATAACAGGGTCAGTTGGTGAATTGTTTTCACTTTGTGTTTTGTCTGTTCTTCTTTCACTTTTGTGTTTTGTCTTCTCTTTGTTTTCTTGCTTGCTTGTTGTCTCTTTGAGTTTTTGCCTTCATTCTTTCACTTCTGATATGAGCAAGGTGACTCCTCTTTGATCACTGTAGCTCTTTTGATCCAATTTTTTTTCATTCTGCTTTCTCTGCTCTCTCCATTTGTCAAGGTCTTCTTTCTTTGTTTGTAATTTTTTCCTTTTTATTGCAGTTTTCTCTTTTTGTCCTTTTTTTGAATATTTTCCTATCCTTTCCTTGTTTTTGTTTTTTCTCAATCAAATCATCTTTTATTTTGTTTTTTTTTATTTTGAGTCATGTTTTTTGTTTTTTCATTGAGTTCGATGTATTTTTTGAGTTTGCATATTTTATTTTTTTTCAGCAAGTTCTATTTGCTTTTTAGATATTCATCAATTGCTTAATTTATTTCTTTTTTACTATTACATCTTGAATAAATTGGATCATTGCTTCCATGATGATGAATGAATTATTCTTGATGATCCAAGTGCTCATTTAAAATTCTTTTCAAATGTCAATCTAAAAATTTCATAGTCTCTAAATGTCATTACTTCTCTTGAATTGAGGACAATACTAAATATTAATTACTCTATTTATGTACACCACTTCTGGGAGTATTCACACCACCTGAATAAATTAATAAGTCAAACATTATAAACTGGGTATCATTTTTCAGAAGTGAACACATCAGTTCCAGCCATGTGTGAGTGAGTTGTTTGTGTTATCATTTTTTTTTTCTGCTGAGACTCTTTCTTTTTATTTCTTCTCTGTCATGATTCTCTGTCTATTTCTAAAAACTTCTTATTTTCATCTGTCTTTAAACACTTTCCATTTTCTTTTTTTTTTCATTTCTTCCAATATTTTGTCTTTTGTATGTTTCTTTCCCTATTTTCCTTGTCTGACTGTCCCCTTCTGTCCCTGTGTCCTTCATCCTAATAATGGGAATATCCAGTGTTTAAAATGTTGAATGGTCCAAATAATCCATGTTGCCTGGAGATAAATAACATCAACTGCCTGGAGAGACATGACATGTTATTGATTAGAGGATGTGTAGACCATTACTCTGACATTACTATTAAAATTCAAGGGTAATTCAAGTGAAATATTTACTTCTGTATCATCATTCTTTATTTTCAATTTTGTTTCAAGTGGTCCTGGTTGCTTTTTGCAGTCAGTTGTTTGTTTTTAGTTTGTAAATTTCAGAGAAAGTGATCGATGATCACATCCAAGTCATCCATCCATGTGCCCTTTGTTTTGTCCACTTAGTTTATACATTTTTTTTTTTTTTATATATGCACATCTGCTCTAGATAGCTACATGATACTGAGATAACCAATCAGCTGTAATACTAGCTCTATGTGAAATAGTACTACTACCTTCTTTCAGTCTTTCTTTCAGTGGTGGAAAGTTTCACTTCTTCAGTGGGCAAAAAACCATTGAACTTAAGCTGACTTCAGAACCATTGAACTCTTTCACTCTTTTTTCATGCTTCGTGATGTGTTTGAGAGAGTAGAGATGTGAGTGAGATGCTTTAGGTATAGTATGATTTGTATTGAATTTTTTCTATGTATTCTGCAGCCTATTTAAGCCTTTAATTCCGTTTTTATTTTGTTGCTTGCTTTTTTCTTTTGTTGTTTTTGAGAATTCCTCGGTCTTCGTTCTCTTTCTTGAAGTGTTTTATTTCAGTTGTGTGAGATTTTGACTTTATTCTTTTTTTAATTATTAGCACTCTCACTCACTCTTCACTCCTTAGTCATTCCTCAGTCATTCCCAGCACTGCTGCAAAATTATTTATTATGTCACTATGCCAAGTAGTGTGCCTGCTAGTCCCTCTAGCATCTGGCATCAATGTTGAAATAATGAATTAGACTTCTATATATTACAATAAACAATATAAAAATAATAATATCTTGAAAGTGCAGATTTGAAAGTGCAGATGAAATTCCATGTCCAATCCTTCAGATCTTGCCAAAATCATGTCCATAATTTAAATTTAAATTTCTCTCCTAATTATTCGGTAATTTATCTCCTACCTGTTGGGAAAGGAAGTTTTGTACTTTCTCTTTTTTGAATTTTTTCTCTTTTTATGTTTTTGTTCAACTCCTTAGGATCCATGCACAGACAAATTCTAAGGTGTGATTCTTCTATAAAAATTCTATCTATTGATTCTTCTATTCCATTTTATTATCATTTTGCTAATGTTCTTCAACCTCTTCTAATTCTTTGTGGGGCATGTTGTTTGTGTTTGTTGTTTGCATTCTGAACTTCTTTCATTTTCCTCTATTCTTGTATATTCTTCTGTATATTCTATCTTTTATATATTTATATATTATATATATATATAATATATCTGTCTCTATTGTCTCTTGTGTCTTTATCTCTATATGGTTAACCAAACATCCACAACAAACAAACACTCGCCCCCCCACCCACCCCCCTCCCCCTCCCCCCCCCCCTCTGCCCTGCCCCCCTGCCCCCCCCCCACCTTGCCTCACTCCTCTCTCCCTCACTCCTCACCTCTCTGTCACTCTCACTTCTTCATTCCCACACCTTTTCACCTCAGGGAGTTGAGGTGGGGGTTGGAAGGGGGGGGGGGGGCTCTGCTGGGCTGCTCTGCTGCTGCTGGGCTGGGGGGTGGGGGTCTGGGGTTTCTGGGGGTTGTGGAGGGGGGGCTAGGGTGGGGGGGGGGGAGGGGGGGGGGTGGGGGGGGGGGGGGGGGGCAGGGCGTTGGGGCACAGCGCAGGGCAGGTGGCGGCGCACTCAAACAGTTCCCCTGGAAGCAGGCATGTCCCCACCATGGTTATCCTCTGCAGGCATAGGCAGGTGTCTTCCAGGTGCTGTGCGGGGGCTCGCCAGCAGTGAGAAACTAAGCGCAGTGCGGTGCGCTGCGCCGCGCCGCCCTCGGCCCGTCGCGCGGTCCCCTCTTTCCAGCTGCCCGGAGCTCCCGCATGCCATGCCCTGTCAGGTCCCCCGCGAGCCGGGAGAGCTGCTGCTGCAGCCTGCGGTAGCTCAGCCGGGCGGAGCTGGGGGGGCGCCCGCGCCGCCCGCATGCTGGGTCCGGGTGTCCCGGGTCCGGGTTGTCTCGCGCGCGCCGACGACATGCGGCACCTCCACCACGCATGCCCGCCCCGCCCGGACGGCCGCCCCACGCGCCTGCTTGGCGCGCTGGTGTCTAGAGCCGCCCCTGGCTGCCGCGTCCATAGGTGTTGCCCCACAGCTCCCATTGGCTGTGGTTCCTGGCCAATGAGAGCTGCAGAGCTGGTGCGTGGGGCAGGGGCAGCTTGCAGAGCCCCCTGGCTGCCCCTACGTGTAAGAGCTGGAGCGAGGAACATGCCGCTGCTTCCGGGAGCTGAACAGACCCACGTCAGACAGCCTGCCTTAGCCCCACTGTGCCACCAACCGGACTTTTAATGGCCCAGTCAGCAGAGCTGACTGGAGCCACCAGAGTCCCTTTTCGACCAGGCATTCTGGTTGAAAACCAGACACCTAGCAACCCTAGAGTTGTATACATCCTCTTATGAAGATCAAGCACCTACATGTGTAGGCCCAAGACTGATTGCTTGCCTCTGCATACCACCACAAACTCTTGTTTCATCATTTTCCCTTTGTATTTAAGTGTCAGAGTGTACTCTCCTAATAATGGAATTGTTCCTAAATTATAGGCTTTCACAGGCACTTTTAACTTTTCCACTTTTATAGGCTCTTTACATCTTTCTATTTCAGTTTTTGTTATTTACATTTACTTGTGCCATAGTGTCTATCTTGTATGTCACATAAGTGCCATTTGTGCACATTTTAATTAGCCAATCTCAAATATTCAACCTCCTCCATTGCTGTGCTTAAGAACAGATCTTCTACTTCACTTGAGGAATCCCCTTCTACATTTACTATATGCACTTACTTATTTTCTGAATGCTGAGCATTTCTTATACTCACGTTGGCTGCCACATCACTGGTATTGTTTCCTGCTTTCCATGCTTCTGTCCTTGGCCAATTTAATTTCTGTGAACTTTTCCTTTGCTGATTTAGTTACAGTACTCCCAGTCATGTGTCGGTGCCTTTTTCTGGGCTTTTAATTTGTGTTTCTGTTTGTTCTGCTGCTTCGCATATGCATATTTCCCTCTCTAGTGTCAGATCCATCTCTCTTAGTAATTGTTCATTTATTTTTTTATTGTTACACCCCAGGACAATCTGGTCTTTAATGAAAGAGTTGTTTAACATGTCATTATTGTAGAACTGACTTGTTAGTTTTAAGTCTCTGACAACGTCCTCTATTGTTTCATCTTCATTCTGGGTTCTCATCCTGAACATCTCTCTCTTGCAAATAACATTTTTTTTTCCTAGGGACACAATGGTCCTCGAATATTTTCATTACTTCTGAAAAGCTTTCCTCTTTCTGCCCGCTACTATCAGTATGGAATGCACTGTATATATCTAGGGCTACTGTTCCTCCTATTGGTAAGAACAGAGCAATCTTTTGTTCATCTTCCAGTTTATTTGTCCCAATGACTTTCATACACAGCTCAAATTGCTGATGAGCCATTTCCAGGAATCATCAGCATTTCCCCCAATTTTCAGAAGTGGTGGGGAGTTACTTGCAGTTTCAAGGCTCTATAGCAACCAATTCAATGTATTTCTCACTGGGTCTTCCAGCAAGCTTTTGCCTCCCCTCTACCCTCCACCCCCCATTGGTACCATGCAGGATACTAGTGATGACAATTCCCTCCTCCCAAAATTCTCTGATTAAAAAAATCATAAACATACACATTTTTCCATGATTAAAATGAAATGCTGAACTTTAGTTTCCCTAGGCACTATATATCTATCTAATTATTTATATGTTGAACACAATGTTTTACTAATATACAGTAGAACCTCTATTATCCAGCTCTCCATATTAACCGAACCACCAGTCATCTGTTGCTGACAGTGGATGGAACTTGGGCTGTCAGCCCTGGGAGGCAGGGGCTCAAGCTATCAGCCCTGGGTGGCTGGGGCCAACCAGGACTGACTGCCCAAGCCACTGCCACCTGGGGCTGACCACCTCAGTCCTCTCCCCACCTGAAAATAAGGGCTAGAAAGCTCTTTGCCAGGTTTCCTGATTATCCACTTTTTGATGATCCGATCTGGCCCCGGTCCCAATTAGATCGGATGAATGAGGTTCCACTGTAAATTTAAAGTGCATTCAAAAATCAACCACAAGATGGGGAGGTTGCGTGGATTGAATAAGTGACACAGGTACTTTCAGTAAAATTTAGTGAATAGTTAATATAGGTTTTTATTTTTTCACAAAATGTAAAAATGAAAGATTATCTGTTAAAAACGCAAATTCTATGTTTTTCTGTGGTAAACCAATTTTTAAGATCTGCTGAAGAGCAGAACAGTGTCCACAGAACCTGGTGTAATCAACAGAACTATGTACAGAAATCATGGAGCAAACTTTCTACTACTCTTTGTAGCTTCAGTCCAGGGGTGCTGGAACTAGGGGTGCTGGAGGTGCGGCAGCACCACCTGGCTTGAAGTGGTTTCCATCATATACAGGGTTTGCAGTTTTGTTCAATGGCTTTCAGCACCTCCGCTATAAAAACTGTTCCAGCGCTACTGCTTCAGTCTGCAGCTGCCCTGCCCTGGGCATCTTTAACATAAGAACATAAGAACATAAGAAAGGCCGTACCGGGTCAGACCAAAGGTCCATCTAGCCCAGTATCTGTCTACCGACAGTGGCCAATGCCAGGTGCCCCTGAGGGAGTGAACCTAACAGGCAATGATCAAGTGATCTCTCTCCTGCCATCCATCTCCATCCTCTGATGAACAGAGGCTAGGGACACCATTCTTACCCATCCTGGCTAATAGCCATTTATGGACTTAGCCACCATGAATTTATCCAGTCCCCTTTTAAACATTGTTATAGTCCTAGCCTTCACAACCTCCTCAGGTAAGGAGTTCCACAAGTTGACTGTGCGCTGCATGAAGAAGAACTTCCTTTTATTTGTTTTAAACCTGCTGCCTATTAATTTCATTTGGTGACCCCTAGTTCTTGTATTATGGGAATAAGTAAATAACTTTTCCTTATCCACTTTCTCAACATCACTCATGATTTTATATACTTCTATCATGTCCCCCCTTAGTCTTCTCTTTTCCAAACTGAAGAGTCCTAGCCTCTTTAATCTTCCCTCATATGGGACCCTCTCTAAACCCCTAATCATTTTAGTTGCTCTTTTCTGAACCTTTTCTAGTGCTAGAATATCTTTTTTGAGGTGAGGAGACCACATCTGTACACAGTATTTGAGATGTGGGCGTACCATGGATTTATATAAGGGCAATAATATATTCTCAGTCTTATTCTCTATCCCCTTTTTAATGATTCATAACATCCTGTTTGCTTTTTTGACCGCCTCTGCACACTGCGTGGACATCTTCAGAGAGCTATCCACGATAACTCCAAGATCTTTTTCCTGACTCGTTGTAGCTAAATTAGCCCCCATCATGTTGTATGTATAGTTGGGGTTATTTTTTCCAATGTGCATTACTTTACATTTATCCACATTAAATTTCATTTGCCATTTTGTTGCCCAATCACTTAGTTTTGTGAGATCTTTTTGAAGTTCTTCACAATCTGCTTTGGTCTTAACTATCTTGAGTAGTTTAGTATCATCTGCAAACTTTCTTTCTGCACCACTGAGAAGTTTGTCAATGAGGAAACCAAAACTGCATCTAGAGCATACAAGAAGCATAGCATCTCTACACTTCCTTGAGGACTTATTCTATAGCACAACCACAGCAAGGCTATTGCATTCCCATCCATTAATTAAGAAAAAAATAACATTTTTGTTCAATAATGTATATTCCTGCCCCAAATCTTGCTATGTTATCAACCTTTTTATGCTGGTTTCAAAGTAAGTATGAATGGTTGCAGGGTCAGAATCCATCCAGTGAGTTGAGCATTCCTGTATCTCATTTGAATTATCTAATTTAGTCACTGATAAACTGATAACTGCAGATAGTAAAACAGGGTTTTAAATGCTAGGCATTCCTTCTCCATGGCTGCACATTTCCCCCTGTACATTTCTCCCTCTTGATGACCAAAACAGCATGCTCTATACCAGGGATCTCAAACTCAAATCACCACGAGGACCACACAAAGACTAGTACATTGGCCCGAGGGCCGCATCACTGAAACCTTTTCATACAACGATACAAAAGTATAGTCAAAAATGAAAAAAAAAAGAAGAGTAATATAGTATGCTATTAAAAGTCAATGTATTAACCTTTTTAAAACTGTAATGCGAAAAGTCAGTGCTAATTTTGACAGTCATTTCTTTTTTGGCCACTTAGCTGGCAGCGTTTTGCATCAACCAGAGCGTCAATATTAGGTTTGAGATCCTGAGACGAAACCAATCTCAGCGTTGCTTGCAAATGTTCATCAGTGAGCCTTGACCTTAACACAGATTTGTTAATCTTCATGGAAGAGAAAAACTGTTCACATATATATGTACTTCCTACCCTTGCGGAAGCAGAGGGAGCTCTCATGGGGTCTGAATGGGACTGATGGGCTAAGAGCCATTGGCCGTGAGCATGCGCTAAACCTCACAGAAGGCAGCTGGCAGCACCTTTCAACCTCAGGTCACAGCTCAGAACAGCAAGGGACTGGGACACAATCCCCCTCCCCATCTCTCTGTTAGAACTTCCTTTGTGCAGAGCTGAGGTGCCTTCTCCTCCCACTGAGACCAGTGGGATCTCAGGGTGCTTAGCACCTTTCAGAACAGGCTCTGATAGCACGTACATTGCAACAAAGCCCTGAAGCCAAGGGGAATGACAGGTATGATTCAAATTACGCCACAGATGCCCAAATAAACAATCCCCTCTCCCAGACAACTCCAAGTTAATCCCCCCTCTGGGTCTTCCTGTGCATCCTGGCTAGACTGTAAGCTGTTTGAGGTCTTACCAAGCACATTGCTGGCACCTAATGAAAAGAGGGGTGTTACTATAGCCACAAGAGGTATCTAGCTGCACAGGGTTTGTGTAACGAGGGAGCACAAGGAAGCAGAGGGGCAGGGAAGCTCGTTATATGGAAAGCCCCCCAGTTTGCAAATCATGCTTGTTTCCAGGGGACGAGTGAGGAGTTGGGGGCTGGCTGTTTTCAAATGTGAAAACTCTGTGATGCCCCAAGAAACGAGCGAGGGGCTGGCTGAGAAAAAACACAACACCCCACCCCCCACTGTCAGCCCGGCGCGGTAATACAGCCTGGGTGGCCCCCGCGGATCCCCTGCTCAGCCTGTCGCTCTCCCTCCCTTAGGCTGCTTGTGGCTCTACAGTGCCAGGCTCCACTTAGCCCCTCTGCAGCCCGCTGGCGTTTGTGTGTGTGGCTGGGGGGTGGGGGAGGCTTGCACTGCCCCACACTCCTGCCGCCAGGGGCGGCTCTAGCTTTTTTGCTGCCCCAAGCACGGCAATCAGGCAGCCTTCAGGGGCTTGCCTGCAGGAGGTCCCCAGTCCCACTAATTCGGAGGCTTGCCTGTGGGAGGTCCAGTGGTCCCGCGGCTTCGGCGTACCTGCCGCCAAAATGCCGCCGAAACTGCGGGACCGGGGACCTCCCGCAGGCAAGCCACCAAAGGCTGCCTGACTGCTGCCTTCACAGGGACCGGCAGGGCACCCCCCGCGTCTTGCCGCCCCAGGCACGTGCTTGAAGCGCTGGTGCCTGGAGCCACCACTGCCTGCCGCTCCACTTGCACAGCCTGGCATGAGTTGTCAGCCTGGCGCTGGGCAGGTGGAGGAGGAAGCCCCCGGGACTGGGTGGGGGAGAGCCTGGGCTTTTCCTGCCCTCCATTTTCTTTGCCTCTAGCGACACTTCAGTACATGCCTCCTCCCCAGTACCAAGTACCAGTACCAAGAGTGAAAACCAAACAACATAGGGAGAGGAACTGATATGGGATAAGTCATGTGAATCCATTAATATTGTACTGAGAGGCCCAGAACCACACATTATAAACAGATACTGTCCTGCTGACTAAAAGACATGCTAAAATTTCATCTCACATTGGGTATCATCAACCACATTGCAAGTAGGGAGAAAAAGCCTGCAAAGGACACCAAAAGTATTTGCTGACTTTAAACTTTGAGATTTAACTCATCCTTAGAGAATTTGTGATGGGGGATCCTGTCCTAGATTAGGTGGGATAGTTCTGACACAGGGGTGAAATTAAGACACTTTCTGGGACATTAATTTTATTGCAAACATGTAAATGCTTGGATCTGAGTGAAGCGGAATGTGTAGTCTAAAGGAAATGTTTTTACAAATTTGTCCGGGGGAAAATTCTTCATTTTGATTGAACTGTGAACACTCATTAACTTTGTAACATAAAGCGTGAGTTGGGAAATGTTAGTACTAGAGGTGGTTGAAATGTTTCTGATAGAACACTTTTCCATCGGAGAATGTTGAAGCTACAGAATTAAAACCTTCTGCAGCAATGTGTTGATTCTGCCAACTTTCAACGGAAACTGGGCTAGCTAGCCAGGGTGCCTGTCTACCTCGTTTTCTGACAGCCTGGGGTTGCTGACCTGCCCAGACAGATGCCTGCTGGGGCTGCCCAACAATCCAGGTGGAGAATCAGGCAGCCCACAGAGGCAGCTGTCTGGGCAGTTGGGAGCAGGCTGAAAAATTTGATTTCAGTTCTCCCAAACTGGAATTCTTCAGAATTATTTCCCCATCCCCTTGAAATGTCTGATTTTATTTTTTTTTACTATCTATCTTGATTCCAGGCATTTTTCCCCTTAAAAATTGAAAATTTTCACAGGAAAAAAATTTGTTTGCTGGCCAGCTCTAGTTAACACCTGCCTTCATATGCATATTTGTACTTTTAGTTTTATAAAGACTTCTGTCGGAGGATCTCAACCTGCTTTACAAACATTAGCTTTCTCTCATAACATCTCTAGGAGGTAGATATTTTCCTATTTTTCTGTGAGACACAGGGAATAATGACTCTGTTTTTTTTAAATATCCTCCACTTTTGAGTGACTTAATTTTGGGCTCCTCAACTAGACCTGACTTTCAGAGGCTCAGAGAACCAAAAGAACGTATTGACTCCAACTAGAGTTGTTTTGCACCTCTGAAAGTTAAGCCATTGCTCATCAACTAAGAATAAAGGCATAGGAATTGCAATAATGAATCAATCCAGGGGTCCATCTAGTCTAGAAACCTGTCTCTGACAACGGCCAGTACTAGCTGCTTCAGAGAATGCTGTAAGAACTCTCAGTAGACAGCTGGGGGATAAATGCCCCCCTCACTAGGTCTTATTCTGATCTCTAATAGTTAGAAATTGCCTTAGCTCCCAAAGCATAAGGTTTAATATCCCTTCCAAAAATGTATCAGGAATTATGATAAATCTGGATATTTTTTGCTATGCTTATAAATGTCCAATCCCTTTCTGAATCCCACTAAAGTCTTAACCTCTACAACTGTGATACTGAGTTCTAAAATTTAATTATTTGCTGTGTGGGAAAAAAATATTTCCTTTTATCAGTTTTAAATTTGCCATCTTCCAGTTTCAGTGAATGTTACAAAGAGTGTTTGCATCATAGCCAGAAAGAGAAGAAAGGTCTTTTGATGGCCAGTCCTGTGCTTTAACTACAAAACCACCTATTCACCATGTTAAGGCTCCATTTTCCTTTGTGAACATCTGCTTCTTGTAATTATTTTCTCAAGTTGTCGGAATAAAAAATCTGAATCTTTATTAATTCTCAACAATAGTGAGCTTATATTTCAATGCTATATTCGCTGCTTTTCCTTTATTATTATTATTATTATTTCTTTCATCTTTCATTTTAACAAGGATTTATTTTGTAATCCTGAAGTCTAGGAGCAGTGAATTAAATGCAAATTAGAATAGTATTTATGATAGCATCAGGGCACATGGTTGTGTTATCTTTCTTGTTTTAACAAAAGGAACAGTCTGATAAAAGATGCATGATAAAACATAACACCTTGAATTATTTTTGTGCATGTTAGTGGAAGCAATTGGGAGTTAAACATGCTGTGAAATCAACACGGTCTGTCAATGACATTCGATCTTAACTGAAAATAAAGATAATTCAGAAGATAAGCCCTAAATCACACTATCTCCAACATTTGGTAAATTTCAGATGTTAAACTATACAACTTGGGCCCATCTCTAGTTGGAACCCAAATTTAATTTAAAAAATTGAGAAACATCATACTCTTAATGAAATCCAGTAAACTTCAAGAAAGTTACACAAAGAAAGAAAAAAATAATCTAAAACTCCTTTGCGGCAGACTTACATGGTATTGTCAACTCTTGTGATTATTTCATCAGTGAATACCAGAAGGAGACAGGAGAAAGCTAAACGGAGGGAATGGGAGCCAATGGCAGGGGCTGAATTAAGGTGCATTGGGGCTGGATGAGGAAAAAACTAATGGGAGGGCTGAGGGATGTGATTAGTTGCTAGCAGGGAACGGGCAGATGTGGTGACGAGAGCTTCTGCAACAGCTAAAATCATCTAACCCAATAAAACTGGCAGAGTGGGAAACACTAATTGTCATGCACACAACGGGAATGGACAGGGAGAGTTGAAAAATAAAAAGACAGACCAAAAAACCACACAATATATTTTCTTTTTTAAAATCTCATTATTTTTGATCTCATGAGATTGGCAATACTACTTATAGCTAAATAATTAATTACAAGCTTAATTCACAAGAGTATAGTAAATACTTTGATTGATTAAATAAATGTAGCCCCAAATCATTTTGTGCTGATATCTTGAGTAAGAAGTAATTTAAAAAAGTGAGAATTGTGAATAAACTTCAGTGTGTTGCTTAGAAGTCTTACTGTGAAGAAATTCCTGTTAGCTGGCTAATGTAAAACAGTTACCTGGAGTGAAAGAAGTGCTTGGCAGTGATTTAAAGCTATGTGATGTTGGAAGTAAAAATAAATGTAAACAACATATTTAGATAGACACTTAAGGCATTTCAGAGGAACCTGCATGGACTTTCCTATAGTGAACTCTCCTTTCCCATCAGCAGTAGTGGCTGGTAATGAAGGGTTAAATGTGCTAGACCCCACCAATTAAATCCTTTCTCCTTTATTTCTTTAAGCAGACAAACCATGCCTTTCTCTTCCTCTTCCCAGATGCAAAATGGAGTGAACAACTGTGGATAAATGGGAGGACTAGCCATGTCTAGCCGTTTCAGTGCATAGCACCACTGAGTGTAGCTAGAGGAAGGAGAGGCAGGTGGCACTCTAGCAATTGCTTCTCTCTCCATTGAAAGCACAGAGTGAGGCTGAAACGAGAACATTCTCTGAGATTGCTTTTTCAGTCCTTTTTGAGGCACCAGTTCCAGAATCTGAGCAGCCACAGTCTTGATGCAGAGCTCCACCCCCACCTCAGGAGCTGCAGCAGGGGCTCCAGTGGTGGGAAAATGAGAAAGAGGAAGAGAAGAGAAGATCTGGCCAGCCTGTGATTTGAAGGAGGCAACAGGTAGGGGCCTGTGACTGGGGAGCACCCATAGAGAGGGATAAGAGGGTCAAAGAAACTTGGAACCTGGTGGGAGAGTGGGTAGTGGCCTGATGAGGAAGAGGTTAAAGGGGGAGCACAGGGGCTGCCTATTAATTTCTGGAAGGAGTAGGGGAACAATGGTGCGTTTAGTAGCAGAGGATAGAGAAGATTAAGTGGCAAAAGTGTTGGGAGAGTGAATCCCAGTTTAGTTAGTTGGCTGTTTATACTTGGAAGATTATACTTGGCAGGGAGGAGGATTTCAACCAGTGTGGCTTGTCTACATTAGACCTTTTAAGATGTGTTAGTTAACATACATTAACTAGCATCACATCTTAAATCTTAGTCTAAACAATACATGAGTGTAATCTGCCTATTTTTTTAATGGGAGGAGGAAGGAGTAAGAGGAACTTTGTGTCTTCTTCCCTTTTTCTGTGCCCATGTAAAACAAAGGGTAACATTTCAATCTGTATGTTTTTTACTATATTTTATACAGTCAATACTAGAATATTTACATTTGGAACAAAACAGTGCTACTATCTATGGGGTGTGATTATCCATTAAGTGATGCCATTAGTTTATTATTCACAGTGTGATAATCAGAGACTAATCATACTGGAATTATGAACTCTAATTGCAATTAAGGGGATGTAAATAAAGTATGTATAATGTGGTACATTTCTAAAGAAGGAAATGAACATTGTACACATTATATATTTTAGTATGTGTTTTGCTGATATTCAAATATCAAAGACGCAGTCAGTTTCATACTGACCTTTCATATTATACCAAAATGTAAGTCATTATAAAAATCAGGCTTTATTACGTTTAACAGTAAGGCTTTGATTACACAAATGTTTATGCACATAGCATCTGCACATGTGAGTAGTTCCACTGACTTACTTGCAAGCCTACCATTTTTCCAGAGTTGGAGACCTATCTTCCATCTACAGTAAGAAATCTAAAAATAACTGACAAAAATATGCAATCCTTTACCTGATGTGAGCAGACAATGTCATCAGCTATGTTTCCAAACAGCAGTACATGTTAATTAAATTTGATTACTATAGTAGATAAACCTTTAAAGACATATCTTGGCCTGGTCTACACTAAGGGGTGGGGGTCGAACTAAGGTACGCAAGTTCAGCTACAACTACCTTAGTTCGAAGTACTCACCCGTCCAGACGCCATGGGATCGAAGTCCGTGGCTCCTCTGTCGACTCCACCACCGCCGTTCGCGGTGGTGGAGTTCCGGAGTTGATGGGAGCGCGTTCGGAGTTCGAACTATCGCGTCTAGATTAGACGCGATAGTTCGAAGTCCGAGAAGTGGAACTCTACGCGTTGACCCGGCAGGTAAGTATAGACCTACCCTTAGGTCTGCCCAGTGCCCTATGTTTCATTAGTACAGTTAAGGCCCTGGTCATACAGATGCACACATGCTTAACTTCATACATGTAGGTAGTATGATTTTAATGGGACTATGCACCTCCTAAAAGTTAAGCAAGTGTGTAAGTTTATGCAGGATCCAGGCCTTAGAATGTTGTTACTGGAGCTGGTGACAATCTTCTCGCAATCTTAACAGAGGAGGCAGTGCTTTTACCTTTGATGGCCCATGGGTCAGAAAATGTCCTTTCCCTCTTTGTGTGCTGGAGTACCTCAGGGTATTCATCTGGCTGAGATTCAAGACCTTCTAATTTCAGATAGATGGTGGGAGGTTTTATTGTTTGCTAGCTATACTGTATGGATTTTGTAATTATTTAGCTCTTGTTTGTTTAGTTTTAGAGTCTTCTGTTTAGACATCCAGAAGCATATACATTAAATTGATTTTCTATTATTACAGCCATCAATAGTAATACTAATGGAGTTGGAGCATTTATTAGATCTAATAGAAGTATTATAGTTTAAACATCAAGATAAAGATAGAGGTGTGTGTGTGTGTGTGTGTGTGAATATATATATAAATATATATATCTGTGTGTGTGTAAATTATTGTAACCTAGTATATGGGGTCCGATCTGGCAAAAACATACCTCCACAGAAATCTTGTTATGTACAATGCTATTCCTCACACGTGTAAAACTAATCCAGAGAGTAATGCTTTCTGTGACTGAGTCCTGTGTTTATATAAAATTAAGAAATATACAAAATGCTTGTCTGATAAACGATTTCTGGTGAGGCCATTCTAAGATGAGTTCTCTTATGAGCAATTAAAAGAGCAGGAGCAAAATACATGCAGTGCTTTCAGGTGAGTATTCCCAGGTTCACTTCATGAGAATCTGGGGTGTTGTTTCATCTTTTGCACAATTTCTTTTCCTTAATTACTTCTGACAGGCCCCAAAACAGGTAGCAGCTCTGAGGAAGATCTATTTATCATGCAGAATAATTATTGCTTTCACTTCTAACAATGTCTTGAGATTTAAATTAAATCTTTTCCAATACCAGTATGTGATAACACATTCAAATTATAAGTGAAAAAAATCTTAATGCTCTGATTTGCTAAAATTCTATTAAACTATGATTAAAGTGATAGGGCCTGATCCCAATACATGTGACATTCTACTTTAGGTGTCTGATTATACTATATGCAGTTGCAGATTTTTTTTCTCTTCCATAGCTGTGCATGTTTGGAGTGCTGTGTCAGAAAAGCAGGGCATCCTCCCTCTGCTACTAAACAGTTCTTTCTTTACTTCCACAGCCACAACTTGGTGTACTAAAAAGGTGACCTGAAAGGAGGAGCAGCTTATGCCATTGTTTGGTTCTTTTTGCTATAGAAAGTAAGTCTGATAAGCCTTTTTACTGTGGGGTCAGATGGGGGCAAAATGGCATGGGTTTTCTCCTCTTTTTTTTTTTCTTCCAGTATATCGGGAATTTCAGATATTATCATCATGATCTTGGGGTTTATTGGGGGGAAAGGGGTACAATTTACTATTAAATTCCATAAGATGGTTCCAAAAAAAGAATCTGTAGAAAACTTGACATTTTCTTTTAAATTCTAGAGGACTCTAGCACAAGGGACCTCACTTCTGACTAAACTAAATGCTTTTTCCGTTCACCAGCCAGTGCTCCAGCTGTGACTCATCTCCAGCCTAACCCTAGGAACCATTGATTGAGGATCAGCAGCTTGACCTAAAGAGACGGAGGGGCTCTCTTTAAGAAAAAGAGCTTTTCTCCCATGTGTGTGAATTAAATTGGTGTTAAATTAAAAACAATCAAAAACACCAAAAAAACAAAACTGACCAAAAAACCCATTTCAATTGGCCAGGTTTTACTATAATTCTGTCATAAACATACCTAGTTTTCTAGTTGTCCATAAAGTCTTCTAATAAGCTGGGTAGACATGGACTGAATATCTTTAATGATTAAAAAAAGCCTTCATGCTGTGATTGGGCAGTCTATCGCAGCAAGGGTAGTGAGGGCTCGAGTGCTGCCCACCCTCATTGTGTCACGTGGCCCTTTAAGCTTTTAGGAGGTCTGATATATATTATCAGTGGTGGCAGATGACAGAACAAGGAGCAATGATCTCAAGTTGCAGTGGGGGAGGTCTAGGTTGGATATTAGGAAACACTATTTCACTAGTAGGGTGGTGAAGCACTGGAATAGGTTACCTAGGGAGGTGGTGGAATCTTCATCCTTAGAGGTTTTTAAGGCCCAGCTTGACGAAGCCTTAGCTGGGATGATTTAGTTGTTGTTGGCCCTGCTTTGAGGAGGGGGTTCGACTAGATGACCTCCTGAATTCTCTTCCAAACCTAAACTTATATGATTCAATGATATATAAAGATTTCAGAGATATTGGGAATTAAGAAAAAGTAATATGAAGAAATCATGTTCTGAACATGGGAGGCAGATATCATAAGCCGGAGGAGGCTGGGCCTCCCCAAACAGACAGCCATGGCCCCACCCCACCCCCAGGCCTTCTCCTGCTTCCTGCTCTGTGGCTCTTCCCCTGTGCTATGACGTGGGCTGGGGCTGCACCACCTGCTCTCCAGGGCTGGGGGTCAGCGGTTGCAGTGGGGGGACTTCTGGGCTTCAGCAAGGGGGCCGAAAGGGCAGAGCTGTGGGCTAGTCTCCCCAAACAGATTCACGCATTGCCCATAGTTCTGAAGAAAATCCTATTACTGTTTCTTTACAAGGCTCCTAGGCTTTAGAGTAGGTGGGGCAAGTCTACCCTCTTTCCCAGCCAATTGGAATGAGTTGTAGGTAGGGGAAGAGAATATATACTGCCTCCTCCCTCATAGAATGAGACAGAAGGCTGCCTGCTGAAACCTCTGAGGACTAATGGGGGGAGGGGAAATGGGGAAGGGCCCAGCTGAAGAAGAAGCTTCCTAAGGCCTGACAACTGGTCTAAGTTACACTCCAGGTTTGAGAGGTGAGAGACAGAGGGATTGTCTGCAATACAACCCATGCTCCAGAACAAGGACAGGGGGAGTCTTCTGCTTGAAGGAGGGAGTTATTGACTGCTCGAACCACAACTTAGGCTAGAGGAGGAGTGTTGGGGAGTGTGTGAGCAGAACTCCTGTCGTAAGGAGGGAAACCAGAAGGACTGTTTGAAATACAGCTCAACTACTGTCAGAGAGGCTGGGGGAAACTGAGAAATGACATGCCACAAATGCATGGTGGGAAATTGGGGAATATACCAGTGGAAGATTCTGTCAAGCAGGGCAAGGGTAGGAACAGCCCAGGGAAGTGGTGAGGGATTGAAGGAAGAATATTTAGTTGCCTGAAACAGGCTCCTTGGGCTGCAACCCAGAGGAGAAGATGGACCTGAGTTCCCCAGATCAATAGGATTTAAAACTGAAAGAGGCCAAAACCAAGTGTCAGATGGGGGTGAAGGGCCTGGCTGAGAGACCACTAGGCTTTGGATTGTCCTGTTTTTGGACTTTTCTGTTAACACCAGAAGGGGACTGGAGTGAGAGATGACCTGGAGAGAGACGGGAGCACAAGGGAGCACTAGAGATGAAGAACCCCAGCAATGCCACATCTGGACACAAAGGGGTGCTCTGATTGTGAGTGCACACAATAACACACTCCTCTATGTACAGCATAAAGAAGCAAAAGAAGTTTCAACCCCTTTTGCAGGTCCTTTGCAAAGAACCTTTAAACTATTAGTAGAAAATAGTTATAGTGTCATTATTTTTAACTAAAAATCAATGCATATGTGCCAAGGGCATGTCTGCTGACTGCGGACTATCCGTGGCAATTTACTTTTAAAATGTTTCTTTTAATGATTTGAGCACAAACAAAACAACATTTTAAAGAGAGAAAATTCATTTCTGCAAAATAATTTTGTTAGGTTTAATATTTTCAAAAATTGTACATATCTAAATGTAATTTTACCACTTTCTACAGAATTGACTTTTCAGCTATCTTATCCATCTGTGGGTTTTATATTGCCATCCATCATGGTAGTGTTTTCTATGTAAAATGGCTAGCAGTAGCTACATCCCTTGTACACTTTGTGGATTCTAAGGCAATTTTCTTTTTAAGCTAAAAACCTTAGCATAGGGTAGGGATTTTTTTCCTCCATTTTATTCACTATTTTAGTTTTGTTTCAAGGGTTTCTTTTGCTTGTTTGCTTTTTGATGGGTGGGGACTGAGAACAGCCATGAGAAATTTAACCCAAAAAGGCTTCGGAGACATTAAATTCATAAATGCTTTGAAAAAAGAGAGGAATATAAACATGTTGCTTGAACCCTGGAGCCAGTGAGTTACTGTAAACTCCCTTCAAATGACAAGAACAATTCCCTTCTAGATTCAACTATTTCTATTTTAATTTTAAAATTGATGGAAAGATATACAAATATACTGAATTAAGGTATTTAAAAAATTAGACAGGTGGTGCAACCACAAGAAAAATCTTAAGTTCACTGCACCATCTGGGTAAATAATTCTTCTATTTAATTTACTTTTAAAAGTAGTATCTGACACCTCAACAAGTGATTCTCTATAAATACTATTAAATCATATGTGCTTTTAGTTTCTTTTTGACAAAAGGGATGCATAGAGGCCAACCCACAGTGTGCAGGCAGAAAGCTTTGGGGAAGTGAGGTCATGTGATGAAAGCATGATTATAGAATGCCGAAGATTTGAGTTCAGTTATTTGGCTTTATCAGAGACTGCCCGTGTGTTCTTGGTCAAATTACTTGATCTCAAGGAAAGTGTGGGCCCCTTACTGAATGAGAGAGGCAACCTAAGTGACAGAGGATGTCGAAAAAGCTAATGTAATCAATGATTTTTTTGCCTCTGTCTTCACAAACAAGGTCAGCTCCCAGACTGCTGCACTGGGCAGCACAGTATGGGGAGAAGGTGACCAGCCCTCTGTGGAGAAAGAAGTGGTTTGGGATTATTTAGAAAAACTGGACGAGCACAAGTCCATAGGGCCGGATGCGCTGCATCTGAGGGTACTAAAGGAGTTGGCGGATGAGATTGCAGAGCCATTGGCCATTATCTTTGAAAACTCATGGCGAATGGGGGAGGTCCCGGATGACTGGAAAAAGGCTACTGTAGTGCCCATCTTTAAAAAAGGGAAGAAGGAGGATCCGGGGAACTACAGGCCACTCAGCCTCACCTCAGTCCCTGGAAAATCATGGAGCAGGTCCTCAAGGAATCAATTGTTAAGCACTTAGAGGAGAGGAAAGTGATCAGGAACAGTCAGCATGGATTCACCAAGGGCACATCATGCCTGACTAACCTAATTGCCTTCTATGAGGAGATAACTGGGTCTATGGATGAGGGGAAAACAGTGGATGTGTTATTCCTTGACTTTAGCAAAGCTTTTGATACGGTCTCCCACAGTATACTTGCTGGCAAGTTAAAGAAGTATAGGCTGGATGATTGGACTATAAGGTGGATAGAAAGCTGGCTAGATTGTCGGGCTCAACGGGTAGTGATCAACGGCTGCATGTCTAGTTGGCAGTCGGTATCAAGTGGAGTGCCCCAAGGGTCGGTCCTGGGGCCGGTTTTGTTCAATATCTTCATTAATGATCTTGAGGATGGCGTGGACTGCACTCTCAGCAAGTTTGCAGATGACACTAAACTTTTAGGAGTGGTAGATACGCTGGAGGGTAGGGATAGGATACAGAGGGACCTAGACAAATTAGAGGACTGGGCCAAAAGAAACCTGATGAGGTTCAACAAGGACAAGTGCAGAGTCCTGCACTTAGGACAGAAGAATCTCATTCACTGTTACAAAATAGGGACCAAATGGCTAGGAAGCAGTTCTGCAGAAAAGGACCTAGGGGTTACAGTGGACGAGAAGCTGGATATGAGTCAACAGCGTGCCCTTGTTGCCAAGAAGGCTAATGGCATTTTGGGCTGTATAAGTAGGGGCATTGCCAGCAGATTGAGGGATGTGATCATTCCCCTCTATTCGACATTGGTGAGGCCTCATCTGGAATACTGTGTCCAGTTTTGGGCCCCACACTACAAGAAGGATATGGAAAAATTGGGAAGAGTCCAGCGGAGGGCAACAAAAATGATTAGGGGGCTGGAGCACGTGACTTATGAGGAGAGGCTGAGGGAACTGGGATTGTTTAGTCTGCAGAAGAGAAAAATGAGGGGGGATTTGATAGCTGCTTTCCACTACCTGAACGGGGGTTACAAAGAGGATGGATCTAGACTGTTCTCAGTGGTAGAAGATGACAGAACAAGGAGTAATGGTCTCAAGTTGCAGTGGGGGAGGTTTAGGTTGGATATTAGGAAAAACTTTTTCACTCAGAGAGTGGTGAAGCACTGGAATTGGTTACCTAGGGAGGTGGTGGGATCTCCTTCCTTAGAGGTTTTTAAGGTCAGGCTTGACAAAGCCCTGGCTGGGATGAGTTAGTTGGGAATTGGTCCTGCTTTGAGCAGGGGGTTGGACTAGATGACCTCCTGAGGTCCCTTACAACCCTGGTATTCTATGATCTCTATGTAGCTCTGTGCCCGATCTGTAAAATAGGGAACAACAATCCTTATTTTGTCAGTCTTGTCTGTTTAGATTGTAAACTCTTGAAAGGAGGGACACTCTTACTTTATTGTTTGTACAGTGTCTGTCACAATGAGGCCATGATCTCATTGGGGTCTCTCTAATTAATTTTTGGTGGGTCTTCACTGTAGAAGATATTAACTGTTAAATGTCTCCTATGTTCTGAACTGAAGATTTGTTCTCAGTTTCATTTTCACTCACAGCAATTCTACTTCTCCAATGAGATTTATTTCTAATCCCATCTGCCTCCCCGATTCTTCCGTTTCTATGCCAGTTCCTTACCAAACCACCAGCCTGTGGTACTGCTACAAGCTGCTTCTCTTGCAGCAGCCTAATGAGAAGGTTAGGTAAGAAACTCTAAGAAATATGTTATATCTGGAGTACAAGCTAGGGAATAAAAAGGACTGTGGTAAATGAGGTCCCTTATCAGGACGTCATATAGATTAATATTTTTCTATGAGGTTTTTTAAACATGTTGTATTAGTAAATTATATTCCCTGCCACAATTCTATGTTATCCCTATTAAATGCCATGGATTTTTTTCCATAAGGGATGGTTTTGAACTTGTTCTGATCAAGTTTTGAAAATAAACCCTTAGCTAGAGAGTTACCCATTGCTCACACGTCCCTACCCCACTATGCCTTTGTAGCAGGGTGCTTACTCTGCACCTGCCCTGAAGGGCTTAAAACAGCCCTGGGGGAAGGTTGTGGCTGGGAGTTACTAAGCTGGGCTGATTGGGAAGTGGCTGCAGCTGGGCCATGCCCCAATCAGGCCAGCTGTATAAAGAGGCTGGGAGCCAGGAGCTCAGGAGTCTCTCTCTGACCTGAAAAGGAGACAGGCCTGGCTGCTGGGGATTGCACTCAGGGGACCTAGTGGAAGGCAGGGCTGGGGAAAGGCCTTAGGAGCTGGGAAGCCCTAGGCCAGTAACTCCCCAGACTGCAGGGCCTAGTTCTAGGCCTCCTAGGTATTGGGCTTGCAGAGGGGCAGCTGGAGGGTGGATAAAGGCAGTCAGTCCAAACCCATTGTTGCCTGTGATGATTGGCTGATACACTGCAGTCTGCCCCAGGGCATGGCGGCTAAACAGAGACTGGCAGTAGCCACGACTGAGGTGATGTGGAGATAGGGAGTGGGGGTTCCCCTGGGGTGGGGAAACCCAGTAAGACTGTAGGATACTGCAGGAGGGAGAACCCTGGGATAAGGGCACTGGGGTCCTGGGAGGGACATGGGGGCCAACGGCAAGCAGATCACTGGCCTGCAGAGGGTGCTCTGGAGCTGGAACTGAGCTAATTCCCAGGAGTCACCAGCAGGAGGTGCCACAGGGGTGAGTCCGCTCATCTACAGCCTTTAAAAATTACCAATGTCCGTTTAAACTCTGACATGTTCAATTCAAACATATATTCTCCAACAACACAATGTTCCAGTAAAAAAACATAGATTAGGCCAACATGTTTTGTTCAGGAATATGGTTATTAACCCCCCCTTTTTTTTACTTATATGGCTCCTATAACTGTAGTGTTTGAAGGCAATATTTTCAGAAGGCCTGGATCTACAAATTGACTTGAGTGTTGCAATGCTCTGGATTGCAATGCCTAATTTCTAGCACCTTGCAAATCACTAGAATAACAATGGCATCTATGAAGCCTGAGCTAGGTTCCAAAGCTCCCTATACAGTGGGTGGGTGGGGACAGGAGCCTAAGAATAGGATCTACAAAAGCTAGCATACTAGGTGAGGTGCCACCTAAACTAATCACTAGTTAATGGAGTGTAACCTAAGTTTTGCCCTATCACAGGGGTTTCAACAGGGGTGTTCCATCTCTCAGGGGAGTTTCCTAACCACTGAACTATGGGGACATTATGATATGAGCCTCTCAGTCTCTCCTGTTGAAGCTGTTCCACTTTAAATAATATTTGGGCCTGAGAGAGTGAGAATCACACTATAGTCCAGTGGCAAGGGCACTCTCCTAAGAAGTGGGTGTGACAATCAGGGTCCGAACACCTCAGGGGGCGAATAGGCAGGCTGAACCCCAAAGAAGAAGCAGTTGAATCAACTGGGTGTATTGATGGAATGTACCTATGTCCACACCCTACACACTATTGTAATAACCTTTGTACAAAGTATGCCTTGTGAGGTATCATTTGAAAACTCAGTTTGCTAGTCATTGTCCTGGTAAAATGTATGTGGCAACAC
Organism: Mauremys reevesii; assembly: GCF_016161935.1. Taxonomy (NCBI): domain Eukaryota; kingdom Metazoa; phylum Chordata; order Testudines; family Geoemydidae; genus Mauremys; species Mauremys reevesii. Next base: position 168,765,569 of record NC_052625.1, read on the forward strand.
TGTATGTGAGGTTGTAAGATTCCACTTATGGTGGTGTTAACACATGTTCCAAACTAAGGCTGGCAAACAGGTCTGTGTCAAAGGAATGTGTGCTCTGCTTAATTTGCATTTAAGTAGTAAATTGTCATCAAGCAGGAAAGGGAGACAAAGGAAGCTCAAAACAGGTGGGGGGAAAAAGCATCAGGGAACATCTTTCCATGTAGACTTTGTCTCCTGGTACCCAGGTGGAAATGTTTTTCAAAATAGGGACAAACTATAAAAAGAGGGGCAAATACCTCAAGACACCCACTCTTTCTGCCCAGCACATTCACAGCACCTGAAGAACCAGGAGGTAGTGTTTGACTGGGGGAGGGGTCCTGACCTAAGAAGTTTGGTCAGTAAGACTGCTGAGAGCATATGGCGAGAATTTTGATTTGAATTTAACAGCTTAATTTAGGCACCAGTTGTGTTTTCTTTATTTTTCTTGTAACTATTTCTGACTCTTATGCCACTTTACTTGTACTAATTTAAATTCTCTCTCTTTGTAATTAAACGTGTTTTTTATCTAATCCAGTGTGTTTATATTGAAGTATCTTGGAAACTCCATTTGGGTGCCAAGTTAAGAAATACGATTTTATATTGTCCAGGATTGAACTGGGCAGATCAGGACATACATTTCTGGGGGAGATCTAAGACCTGAGTGTGTGAGATCTAAGACCTGCAGTATAACAGAGGCAAGTAAGAGCCAAAGTGTGGCTGGTTGTAGGCACACATACACATGCGCACACACACCTGGAAGTGACTTGCATACTGCAGGCTACAGCAGCAAAACATTGTAAAGGAGCACCCATGTCAAGGGCAGGGGTGACACACCCACTAATTAGTATAGACTGTACCCTGGTATGTTACATTTGTATACAACATTGTTGTGTATAAAAATGTCAAATAAGTCTTATGAAATACTGTAGTGTTCTGAACTTGACATTCATTATGAAATGTACACACACTTGTTATGGATTTACATATATAGAGAATTGGGTTCATAAATCTCTACCTCCAACTTCACAGCAGGGCAGTAGTCAGCCAGACAGGGAGGGCCTGTCTCCTCAACCAGATGAAACTATCTCCAAGCACACATCATCATACAACCCAGGAAAAGAGAAATGATGGGTCATTAGGGTTAATAGGAAAACACTGAAACATCCTGGCTAGAATTTCCCCACTCTAAAGAACCATGAGTCACCATCCCAGGAGAGAGAAAGAAGGTGACCAGGGGAGGAATAAAATGAAAGGAACAACAAATAGCTTTTTCAAAACAATTAAAAAAAAACAACCTCACTCCTCCATTAATAATTAGATAAGTGTATTGCATTTTAGTGCCAATGGCCCTCTGCTGAGAACAAGCAATATCTTAATCTCCCAATGTTTAAATATGAAAACACTTAGTAATAGTAATAAATTATTTTATGGAAGCAACCAAAAGCCTAAGCTCAGGCATAAATATTCACCCGTCTGTGCCTGGGGAAGACCCTGACCATTTCCTAAGAAATGAATTATTAACTTAGTAAATGATAATTGTAAAGGGATAAATTCTGATACCTGCATTAACAATAGTCCCACTGAAGTAAATGGGACTACTTCTACAATGAGACTCTTAGACCAGGTTCACACTAAGAAATTAGGTTGGTATAACTACCTCACTCAGGGGTGTGAAAAATCTGTATCCCTGAGTGAGGCAGTTAAACCAACCTAATCACTGGTATAGATAGAGCTAAGTCAACAGGAAAATTCTCCTGTCAACATAACTAGTGCCTCTTGGGGAGGAGGAGTATCTATGCCAATGGGAGAAGCCTCCCACTGGCATAGGTAGCATCTTCACTGAAGTGCTACAGCGGTGCTACTGCAGTATTTTAAGTGTAGACCTACCCTTACTCATGCTGACTAGCACAGCAGACAAAATCTAGACCTGATACTTTATGGTGCTTCCATTCAAAGGTCTCAACATGCTTCACAAATGTTAATTAAGCCTTATGACACCCCCTTATACTTAAACATCCCTGTGAAGTCAAGGGAAATAGTTAAATAAAACAAAGAGGAGTAATTTTATTTCAGGGAATGCTGGAAATTACCATTGGTGTGCTGTGGCATGTGGGCTGGTGGGCTGTGATTAAGTATCCTCCAATATTAGGGGGGCATATTCTTCAAAATTAGGTGCATGGTCCTACCTTTCATCTATATTTCTGTGCTACTTCTAGCAGTTGGCAAGATAGTCACTGCCAATTTGCAAAAAAAATATGTCAACACAAAGAATCCCATTGTGTTCCAGGTCTTATGTCATGCTATGTTGTACTGTATGTCATCCTAAGCAGCTGTCACATAAATGCAGTATAGCAGATAAACTCAAAATTGAATCAATTAGAAAAAAATGAACGAGGTTAGAATGAATTCTAACTTTTCCTGAATAATAAGTGTATATAACGTAGTCCCAGCTTTTCATAAGAACGGCCGTACTGGGTCAGGCCAAAGGTCCATCTAGCCCAGTATCTGTCTACCAACAGTGGCCAATGCCAGGTGCCCCAGAGGGAGTGAACCTAACAGGCAATGATCAAGTGATCTCTCTCCTGCCATCCATCTCCATCCTCTGACGAACAGAGGCTAGGGACACCATTCCTTACCCATCCTAGCTAATAGCCATTTATGGACTTAGCCACCATGAATTTATCCAGTCCCCTTTTAAACATTGTTATAGTCCTAGCCTTCACAACCTCCTCAGGTAAGGAGTTCCACAAGTTGACACTGCGCTGCGTGAAGAAGAACTTCCTTTTATTTGTTTTAAACCTGCTGCCTATTAATTTCATTTGGTGACCCCTAGTTCTTGTATTATGGGAATAAGTAAATAACTTTTCCTTATCCACTTTCTCAACATCACTCATGATTTTATATACCTCTATCATATCCCCCCTTAGTCTTCTCTTTTCCAAGCTGAAGAGTCCTAGCCTCTTTAATCCCAAAAGGGACAGAGAATGCAACTTTAAAAAAAGGAAACTACTAAGTAAGAAATGTGTCTATAACTTGCTGGGGGACTCGGGATGTGGGATGCATTATATTTGGTTGCAGCAGATATGTTATACCCCATTATATATAAGTGATGACCTGTGCTGGCATAAGTACTGTATTATTGCAAGTGTGGTTTTTGACAGACAGTTTGGTCTATTAGATTTTCCCTGGGGCTAGGAAGTATGAACATCTGAACTCTGCTTTTGTGCAAAATCCTTAATGTCACTCCACTGAGGTAAACAGAATTTGGATCACAGTTTGCTTTACCATCTGCAAAAGTGAATAATAAATCCACATCCCAGGTATGAAAGGAGGATTAATTATTTATTTGTATGGAACTCTTACTTATTACTGTTGTGTTCTCATGTAGTAATGAAGTGTGACATTTCCAGTTTCCCCATTGCATCTAGCTGTAGGTGGGGGAGGGAAAGCATCTAGCTAAGTAGCAGCATAACCACTACATACAAAATTGCTGTACATCATGCTTGCTATGGAAATAATGGGTCATTACAGCAGTAACTAAGGGTACGTCTACACTACGGGATTATTCCGAATTTGCATAAACCGGTTTTGTAAAACAGAATTTATAAAATCGGGTGGAGCGCGGCCATACTAAGCACATTAAATCAGTGGTGTGCGTCCATGGTCCGTGGCTAGCGTCGATTTCTGGAGCGTTGCACTGTGGGTAGCTATTCCCTAGCTATCCCATAGTTCCCGCAGCCTCCCCCGCCCCTTGGAACTTCCGGGTTGAGATCCCAGTGCCTGATGGGGCAAAAATCATTGTCGCGGGTGGTTCTGGGTAAATGTCGTCAGTCACTCCTTCGTCTGGGAAAGCAACGGCAGACAAGCATTTTGTGCCTTTTTCCCCTGGATTGCCCTGGCAGATGCCATAGCATGGCAATCACGGAGCTTGTTTTGCCGTTTGTGACTCTCACCGTATGTGTACTAGATGCCGCTCACAGAGGCGATTCAGCAGCGCTACACAGAAGCATGCTTTTGCTTTTGCATGACAGCAGAGATGGTTACTAGCCATATTGCACCATCCAAACCCTTCCATAAATTGGAACTGAGGATGATCATGGCTACCAGTCCTTTTGTACCATTTGCTGCTAGTGCCCCTGGCCGATCAGCCAGGGGCGCAAAAGCCAAGATTGGTTACTAGCCATATTGCACCTTCCATCTTTTTGTACCATTTGCTGCTGTCATAAGTGCCCCTGGCCGATCAGCCAGGGGCGCAAAAGCCAAGATTGGTTACTAGCCATATTGCACCTTCCATCGTTTTGTACCATTAGCTGCTGTCATAAGTGCCCTGGCCGATCAGCCAGGGCGCAAAAGCAAAAATTGGGAATGACTCCTGAGTCAATCCTCCTTTTGGTATCTAAAAATAGAATCAGTGCTGCCTAATATAGGCAAGTGTACTAGAGAACCACCGTATCATAGAACCAGAGAGCACAGCTGCTCTGTGTCAGAGCCTGCAGAAATTATGATCTGTATGCTATTCACAGGGGGTGCTCCTGTAACAACCCCACCTGTTGATTCCGTTCTTCCCCCAGCCTTTCTTGGCTACCGTAGCATTGTCCCCCACTTGTGTGATGAATTAATAAAGAATGCAGGAATAAGACACACTGACTTGTTAGTGAGAAATGAGTGGAAGGCAGCCTCCAGCTGCTATGATAGTCCAGACAGGACATTAAGCAGTGTGTAGGAGAGAAGCCCAGCATCCCACTGCTAGTCCAGGGGCAACTGAATCTTTTCTTTACACATGAAGGGTGGGGGCTGATGGAGCTCAGCCCCCTGTTGCTATGATGAGGATGGTTACCAGCCATATTGCACCATCCATCCACCAGAAAAAATTAGGGCCAATAGGCTGATGACGAGGACGGTTACCAGTCCTTTTGTACCATCAGCTGAGGCTGATGATGAGGATGGATTTCCATCTTATTGTACCATCAGCTGAGGCTGATGATGAGGATGGATTTCCATCGTATTGTACCATCAGCCGCCCATGGCGGGGGGGGGGGAGCAAGGATGTTGGTGTTGAGTGCTGCACTATCGCGTCTATCTGCAGCATTCAGTAAAGATAGGGTGACATGTAAAAGAGTCAGAGGATTGTTTTACCTTTCGCTTCTGGGGGTGGGTGGGGGGTGGGTGAGTAGATTGCCAAGCTATGCCCTGACCCGCGGACACTGTGTTTGACCCTAGAAGCATTTGGAGCTCAGCCAAGAATGCAAATACTTTTCGGAGGCTGCAGGAACTGTAGGATAGCTTCAGTCCTCCAGTCCATGAGCATCCATTTGATTCTTTGGCTTTCCGTTACGCTTGTCACGCTGCAGTGCGCTGAGTCCCTGCTATGGCGTCTGTCTGGAGATTTTTAAAAAAGGATTCTGAATTTCATCTTCTGTAACGGAGCGCTGATAGAACGGATTTGCCTGCCCTTACAGCGATCACATCCGCATGGTCCATGCGGAGCTCTTTATTTTGATTTCGGACTGCATCGCCACCCGTGCTGATCGGAGCTCCACGCTGGGCAAACAGGAAATATTCAAAAGTTCGCGGGGCTTTTCCTGTTTACCTGACCACTGCATCCGAGTTCAGATTGCGGTCCAGAGCGGTCACTGGTGCACTGTGGGATAGCTCCCGGAGGCCAATACCGTCGATCAGCGTCCACACTAACCCTAATCCGATATGTTAATACCGATACTAGCGTTACTCCTCTCGTTAGGGAGGAGTACAGAAACCGGTTTAAAGAGCCATTAAAATCGATATAAGGTGCCTCCTAGTGTGGACGGTTTTGGCGTTAAATCGGTTTTACGCTCCTAAAACCGATTTAAACGCCTAGTGTAGACCAGGCTTAAGCAACTTAAAATGAAGTCTTTGGCCTAGTCTGCACTTAACGTTAAGTTGACATAGTACATCAGTCAGGGAAGTGGAAAAAAAAGTCATAGCTATGCCATCCTAACCTCCAGTGTGGATGTAATTATGTCAGCAGAAGAATGCTTCTTTCAACACAGCCGCTGTTCAGGCGGGGGTGTCCCTACACTAACAGGAAAAACCCTTTCATTGGTTTAGGCTGTGTCAACGCTATGGGGTTATGGTGACATAGCTACAGCAACATGGTTAAGCCAATATAGTCTCTGCAGAGTCTACATACAGTAAGACTTTCTGCACAGATCAATTAAGCTAGCTGTGTGAAGGAAGCTCGGTAAAGGTGAGAGGCGTGGTTAAGGTCACACACTGTGGAATAGCGACAGGGCTGCTTTACAGCTGCTGTTCCGATAGACACCACACCTGCTGCCTCCCCTTTTTGGGAGTGTTTGCAAGGGAGGCAGAAAGCAGAGGATTTGTTGGTGGGTCATCTGATTTTTCTTCATGGGATCTCTAAGGACTGGATATCAGATTGCCCTAAAGGGGCTAAAAACAGGAACTATCCCTCTGATACTTGTGTGTGTGTGTGGGGGGGGGGAAACAGGGTTTAAAATGTACCTTTTCCATCATTGACTTCTATATTACAAATCCTAGATTAGTGCTAGATAGACATTACCCTGGAACATATGTACATACTTCAGTGTACTATATTCCTCCACTGATGCATGAGGTATTTATATAATATCCATGATTATGTTACTAGAATTCCACAGAAATCATAGGCCATAGTCCAGTGAGAGACTCAAGTCCTCTGAATCTAAATTACTTATATGAAAGAATCAGAATATAATTTTTTTTAAACAGATAAGATAAAATTCTGAGTAACTTTTTACTTAGTGTTTTGCTAAAGGCCTAATACCTTATATGAAATGTTATTCCATTTCAGTCCTAGTGTGTTAGTACCAGATTATTCTCAGCACTGGAGGATTTTCTCTTGTCTTTCACAGAGTTAATCTCTTGGTTACTGTCAACAACATTTTGTGGCTTGTTGCTGTTTGAAGGCTGCTTCAAGAATATTTGTTGTAAATCAGGCTCTTATGCTTTCACAATTAATGTGGCCATGAAAATCCTTTGATATGATTTAATTAAGGTATATTAAATTTATTTGGTTCATCTGTGTGTCAGATAAAATTTAAGAGTGAAGAGGTTCAATTATTTTCTCTTGTCCTACCAATCTCGTCCCCCACAAATTGTCATGATATGAAAGCTTTAACACAATTGGAAATTTCAGTCTGTTTAATCCTGGATACTAAAAGTTTCAAACCCTACTCTGTCTGATGCTGGAGGAGAAAGCTGGGACAGTTGAAAATGAATCCTCTGTTCCAGAAATCCTGCTGAATAGGAGAGGAATCCACTAGTAACTTAGTAAGGGAAGCCTGAAGAATGACCAGTGTGGGTCACAGATGATGCTTTGAAAACAAGCAGTGTGTGTTGCTAAGGCAATTGGCTAGTAGCTGGGACTGTGTACTCTTTTGTTCATAAGAAAATGGTGTGTAGGACCAAGTTGCATGAACCAGCACATTAGCCATGTTTCCATTTCACTTCTTTTGAATGCTAGGGAGAGATCCTGTTCTGCTGCTTGTGTGGTGGTAAAAAGGTTCACTCTATTCTCATTCTTTTGTGTTCCTGTGCAGCAGAAAGTAGCATTTAGTCCTTGCAATACTGTATTATGTTATCTGATACTAGACTTTCTTTACTGGATCTGGACTGTGGGACACTCACATTTTCATTAGGCACCCCTGTAGACAAGGTTGCAGGATTTGTCCCCCACATGGATCCTTCCTGATAAGCCAGAATGCTCCCTAGGAATTTGATTATTCCTTGCACACCAGCCTGTTCTATGAATAAATCAGACTACTCTGACAGAGATCAACCTTACCTACACCCATAGATGTATAACTAAACAGGCACACTCATCTAGCACAACAGAAACACAGCTCAATGAATTAGATGTTGAATAAGTGATATAGCCACTATCAAACATATCCATCCACCATCAAGATGATAAAGAGAGGGCTCCCCTCTAGTATGCTGTTTGTCTTGAGCTCCATAGGAGTAGGAGCAGGAGCTCAAGAAGCCCCAGTGGTAAATATGTAGATTAAACTACCTATGACTACAATATATCCTGTTGTAACAGCCAGAGATTTTTTTGGTTCATATGGCTGTTCTGAGGAGCATGTGAGAACTGATCAGGAGGGACTAGGGAATGCAGATGTGAGTTGTCTATTGCCAAAAAAAAGAGTTGCTTGGTACAAAATGAATACCCACATTAGCATAACATACAATTAAAATAGATGTTACCTTTAAGTAATAAATCTTAATCCAGTTGATGTAAGAGTTCAGGCTTTGTATCTGAGTGAGAAAGTGAAGATCTATAAGTGAGTATTGTGGTTACCTATATACCTATATACTGAAAAGGGGAAGGAGATTGTTGTGGAATGATGGAACTTGAGTGTCTATGGATATATGCTGTTTTACAGGGGTAAGACATGAGCTGAGGTTGATCTGAGTATTAATGTGGGCTTGGGTGAGTGCCTTTATTTTTTATAAAGAATGCAGCAGAGCAATCTAAATTCTAAGGAAGTGAAGTTTACGGTGTGGGTATATTTAGGGTGACCAGATTGCAAGGGTGAAAAATCAGGACAGGGAGTGGGGGGTAATAGGCACCTATATAAGACAAAGTCCCAAATATCGGGACTGTCCCTATAAAATCGGGACATCTGGTCACCCTAGGTATATTAATGAATCCAATGCTAACACTTATACATGGAAAATGAGTTAATGAGGCTATCTCCATGTCATGCCCTCAGTCCACACTCTTCCCTCTATGAAAGTCTAGAGGAGGGGAGTCAATACCTAGTAGATTTAAATATCAGCTGCCAAAATGCCTGCACATCAGAGATCAGAGCCTTCTCTTTCTCCCAGATCCTCTCATTCAGTACTTCCCCATGATCCACACAATTCTGGCTAACATTTCTTTGGAAGCTGCCTAGGCGATTCAGGTTAAAAAATCCCATTGACATTCATGTGGAACTGGGCATCTAACACACACATAACCCCCAGGCAGCTTTGAAAATCTCAGGCATAGGACCAGCCTCTGGGTCAAGTGTGTCTTCGATTGTTGGGAGCCTAACAAAATAAAACTTTACACTCATAAAAACTTTATAAATTGGGCAGAAAATCAATCATCCTTATCAGCATTTTCCCCAAAGTGCCCTTGCTGTCCATTCTTGGAAGTTCATACTTGTTTGCAAATCTATTTCCTAAGGGATATAATTCACCTTCCTAGAACAGACAAAACAAATAAAAGGATATTTCTTTGAAGCCTGTGGTGTTTTGAATTTATCCTAGAATTTTCACACTCTTAGATATTTTAAACTCTGTCATCTCACTGACCTCTTGATCCCAAAGAGAAGAGATCAGAAAAACACAGAGCCTCTAGAGTTTTCCTTATGCAAACTTATAGGACTTTCAGTCAGCTGGCACATCTTACTTAAATCAATTTTATCCCTAGGTGAATCGTTAGTTTTAGAAGGTGAATATAGTACTGATTCATAGATATTCCACACATCAGAGAGTAGTCCTCATTGTAACATAGCTTGTGCATGTCCACATTCAACGTAGTCTTGTGGCAGCTGAGCATAGGCATCAATACTGATATACAAATTTTCCAAAGGAGAACAATCTCAATACAGCTGTAACTTTCCCTAAATAATGTCAGCCAAACATGCTTTTAGGCACACCATTGATTTAGAATAATTACCTTATCACTATCTTCAGTTTTAGTTTGTGAAATTGTTATATTTTCACACGTTGGTAGAAAGAGAGACTCATCTTCACCTGCAATTACTTGCATTTGTTTTTTGATAACTGATTTCTCTCAGTCTGAAAGGATTTTTTTTTTAAGTTTTAACAGTGTGAATTGATGTTCTTGTACAGATTCAGATCTTTAATATCAGGAGGTATCTCATTTACCACCATCCTATTAAAGATATGTCAACAGACCAATTTTGTAGGTTGTAATTTGTTAAGGCAAATATATAGCTGAAATTTTGCTTTTTCACCATATTCACGCTGAATTACCCAATATGCAATGAGCTGTTACCAAGTCACGTAACTCTTTGTCACATGTACCATTAATGATTTAATCTCACTTTTTTGGACATATGGCTTCTGATGGGACAAACAATGAATTAGATGTTGGGTAAATGATATAGCCGCTATCAAACACATCCATCCACCATCAAGATGATAAAGAGAGGGCTCCCATCTGGTCTGCTGTTTGTCTTGATCTCCATAGGAGTAGGAGGGGGAGCTCAAAAAGCCCCAGTGGAAAGATTTAAATTAAACTGCCTGTGACTACAACATATCTTGTTGTAACAGCCAGTGATTTTTTTGGTTCATATGGCTGTTCTGAGGGGCATGCGAGAACTGATCAGGAGGGACTAGGGGATGCAGATGTGAGTTGTCTTTTGCCAAAAACAAACAAACAAACCTCCCTCCCCCCCCCCCCGCCCAAAAAACAAGCACCATCAATCCAAAACATAGTCTCCTTTTGACTGAATCATCAAACACATTACAACATTTTTCACACTTTAACATCAACATTTCTGACTGTATCTTTCAATATCAGCAAGTTATGTGTGAGAAGCAGCATTATAACTTCAGTCTCTATCTGCAGGAGCTACCAGGGCATCCAGACAAAGCAAATATTTTATTATCTGACCCAGGAAATGGGATGAGGCCTGATTTAGATGTCAAGTCAGTTTTATGTTGATGTTGTTGTTTTATTAACTTCTCTGAAATTATTGCTGATTTACACTGGAGTAAATTAGATCTGAATAAGGCCCAGAAATGACTAATGCTTCAAAACCCATATGATCTAATATCATGAAACACATATACAACAATGTTTGCATATTGGGCTATACAGGTAGCATGATAGTGATAGAAAGTCACATAGCACTGTTAAGAACTCAGTGCTCTAAAAAGTGTCCGAATACCATGCTGTGTTTCTGTTTGGCCAGTGATCAAACAGTTGTTCCCCCAGCATGAACTAATGCTTCTATGAGAGTTCACAACAGGTTACATAGCCTCTTTCTACAAGCTAGTATAGTTTCTGAATTCTGTCTCTGAGCTTCACACATCTCATGTTCTTGTGAAGTGGCATGAGGTTGGTTGTCACCCTGAGAACTGTGCACCTTAATGTCATTTTCACACTCATTAAAGTTATGATGTGAAATCTCATACCTCAACACAAAAGCATTGCATGACACTAGCACCAGCAAGTCTCTTCAAAAACAATTCTTTACTGAGTGTAGTATATGCCCATTGCCCCCAGAAAATTCTCTAGAGTCAGTGAGTCATGATGACATAGCTGCTTAAAAAGGGGAGAGAGGTATTTTGTACATTTTAATGTATAGTTCTTAAGCAAATGGTATAATTTCTGTTTCATGCTTTCTGCACAAATTTCCTATCATTAAATCCTGTAGGTTTTTTTTAAATACTTTCTTGAAAGTGGAACTGACAGTCCTTTATATATGCACACACTTCCCCACCACCACACAAACACAACTGCTTTCTTCAGCACTCACAGTAACTTGAGAAGTAGATGATCGTGTCATCACATTTGTACATTTACTTCTTGATATGGAATATCAGCTCTACAATCTGTGTTACTATTTTGCACTGCCTGCCTATGTTTACTCTTTTCCTGTGATATTGTTTAAACCGATTTCTGAATCAATTTCGGGGTGAGCTATGTTTTGAACAATGATATCCACTAACTTTATTTCAAACACATTTGTTACTATTTTCCTTTGATGTCTTGTAATTTTTTTCCTCTGAAATTTTCTTTCATGTGGCACTCAGCATGCTACCAACAAGTGAATGTTGATGTCCTCCAAAGAAGCTACGTTAGAAGTAAAAAAAAAAATCTGCATTAGTGATGCACTGCAATATACAAAATCAAATATTCAGCTCCACTAACAATAATATTTACATTTATCATAACATCCAAAAGCAAGCAGAATCTCTAAGCTCCCTTAAAGAACCTAAACTGACAAAAACCTCTAAACACACAGATACAACATGAAGACAGACAAATTCTTCACTAATAAATCTAAGACATCACTGTATTCCTTTCAAAACATGTCAAACTCATCATTTATCTAGAATTCATTTCTTAGCTGAAGTGATCAGTCCACAGCCACAATACATCAAGGGTACATGTAAGTTCAAGACACAGTACATACGATGATAGGTTATATTGCGGATACTGTCTTGGTTAAGGTCAACTGATTAAATGCAATATCAAAGTATATATGCAGTCTTAAAATCAGCTATATCAAATGGTAAACTTATAAATCATTCTGAGCCTCAGACTAAAGTATTGACCCTTTCCTTGAGCAGGGTCTCCCTCTGAGTCCTACTGCTTCCATTTTCCTCTATTAGTTTGCATGTTTATTATGGTGGTGCCTAAAGGCCAGATGAGAAGAGGCTCTTATTGTGCTAAGCACCTTATAAACAGAGCAATTAACCCTGCCTCAGAGAGCTTACAATCTAAATAGAAAAAGGTTAAGGAAAAGAGATATAGCCTACAAGAAGAGAGATCAGTGTAATGGCTGCAGAGGTCAAGGTCCTTGATTTTTTTTCTTTTGTTTTGTCATTTTAAATTCTCTGTGGGGTTATATTAGATGGAAAGACAAAGGAAGGGAGGAGAGGGTGGGAGCTAAACAGCAAAGAGGAGGGAATGTTCAGAGTGAAAAAATGTAGAAGACAATCTGATGACATCATCAACATGCATCAGTTCCTGCTTGGACTGCTTTTTGCAGCTGCTGTGCCAGCTTCAGTCTCTGGCTGGCTCCTCCTTGCAGCTTCTTTCCCAAAGGCCAGATATCTGAGGAGAGGGAGATGTCTCAGAGGAGTCTTCTTTGCAGAATTCATAGTTCTGGGTCCAGGGAGTGCTGTGGGGGATGGATAGTCTTGTCTTGGCCCCATTTTGCTCACCTTCCCCACTCCAGTGCAGCAGTACCTGCTTGAAATTCTTCTGCATCTATTCTGCCTAGAAGCTGGGGCTAATTGGACTACCTACCTGTGCTACTACAATCCTGCAGAGCCACCAGGGTAACAATGAGTTTAACAAGGCTTGTCCTGTTGCATCTAAAATCAACCTACCCTGAAGTTTGGCAATATAATAAAAGTATTTTTGTAAATATACAATATACAAATATACAGTTGGTGCTTAAAATAGTTCTTGCAGCATCTAAAAGTCAGTTAGAGAATAAATATCTCTCCATAGATTGCATACAGTAGTTGTGCTTCAAAATTCCAATTTTTACATAGTAGACATATCTCTAGATAGGGAATACAGCATATACTGAGATCACATTACTGAGGCTGACTGCAGTGGGATTCTGCATGCACACAAGGGTTTGCCCATGTGGAACAAGTTGTAGCATTGGGGACCATAGAGGCAATAGGTAAGCTTTTAAATTTGACCACTGTTTATATTTGCAATTTGAGACAGACATATTGATCCCTATCACATGATGAAATCCAGGTAACCAAGATATAGATTAGATAAGTAAATATAATTGTTACATTTAAGAACAGTTTTTATTTTAGTTCCAGACACAGCCTCTATGCCCTCCAGATAGCTGCTTGCTCAAGACTTAGCCTGGAAAATCATTTATATCCTTTATTATAACTAATTGTTTTATGTTGAAGTTACAGTGCTGACAGTGTCATAGCCAGAAGCTAACTAAAAAAGCTAAAATGAACTATGTGATGACTGTATATTTTAGATGAAGTGAGTTATGATGAAAAACAATCCTTTATGTTGAAGTGACCCTTTATCCTTGTGTATATTTCTAGTTTGGTTAAGTAGTTCCAGAGGACCTAAACATCAAACAGGCTGAATACCACCCTCTGTGCAGAATCTCCTGAATCTTGCCAGAGGTATACAGAGAAATCAGACATAGCAGCTTCTTTCAGGTGACAGTAGTGGCAAACAGCTTTAGACTCTTGTTATTAAAGAGCCAAACACTGCTTACAAAGTCGCAAGTTATTAATTTGCATTGTCTCAAAATATCTGATATCCCCTGCAACTCCCTTGTCACCTGAGCTTTCACAACAAAATTTTCTGTGTTCTAGTAGTATGAATCCCAGAACTCAGAATATTCTGTCTCTTTTCCCTAAGCTGTCAGCCAATATCATCTACAGAAAAGCAGCAAGAGGCTATACCCTAGAGATTTTAACTTGGATGAACAAATCTCTGTAGACTCACTTGGAAAAGCTCATATACTCAATGACATTTGCTTAGTAGACTTGGGATAAAAAGCAAGCCTGAAAACTGCCAATATTTATGAAATTATATTTGATGGTTTGGTTCTTTTAACCAGACAACAGGACTACTCAAGGAGAGAGTGAGCTAAAAACAGCAAAATATAGCATGTATGTGCTATTGTTGCAGTACGGTATATTGCTTTGCCTTGCAGGGAAATCTGTTTTATTCTATTCAGGTTCTCATACTGTGCCCATCACTATGGTATTTGAGCATCTTCCAGAAGAACATTAAGTGATATGACTAGGAACTGCTACATGCAGTTCTCCCATTCTCTGTTTCTGTGCCCAGAGGAAAATTATGTGAGGAATTTTTTAAAAGTCTACTGCTTTTATTCCTGAAGGCAAGGTCAAAGAACTGAGGTGGATTTTTAAAATGTAATCTAGGTCTTTTACTTCCAAGGCTGGCTGGAGTATAGATTATTAATAGAAGTTTTAGAGTGGGGTGCAGAAAGGGGAAACAGTTTTGCTACCATGCTAACCAATCATGCCAACAAGCCTTTCTCACCTAAGATTTATCATCACTCCAGGTCATATACAAGCCGACATTGGATAAAAAAGATCTTTGAAAGCAAACTGGTTCCTGTACTCAGCTGAAAATTGAGGGGTCTGAAGAGTGATGGATGAGTGCTCTGGTGGTATACCTTGTCAGGCACAATCAGTCTTTGTTGCAAGGAGTCAGAAAAATACTAAACTATGAGATCAAAGAGCTAAAAGCTTATTTTCATGAAAAGAAAAAAAAATCTATCTCCACTGGCTGGATCATAGATCTGAATATTATTCTTATTAATCTAGCATTATAAATCAACATTACAATTTACAAAACAAATAAGGCAGGTTCCCTGTCTTGAAAATTTTCCAGTTTAAAACAAACCAGGGATAAAATGTTCAAAAAAGTGCTTAAATGTCTCAGGAGACTAAGTCCCATTTTCAAAATGACACAAGTCCTTTGACTCCTAAAAGCCTGTCTACACAATACATTAGCCTGAGGGATTCAACATGGATCTCAGGGTACCCAGGGATTAGAGTCACCTTATTATTCCATGCCTGTGGTAACAAGGTGTTAACTCCCTGACACCACAAGACTTTCAGCTATTCAAGCACTTTCCTCTGGGCTATGCCAGCCCAGTCTTTGCCTTGCAGGTTAACAATAGGTGCACCCCATTCTTTGAGTCCCTTTGCATTGTTCTTCCGTGATACCTAGCTTCTGACACTTGCTACTCACAAAAATTTCCAGATCCTCTACCCCGAGGGAGCAGCATTCCCCAGTTCTCTGGTTTTACTTAAAAACACTGATTTAAAAAAATACACACACAGCACTTGTGAGGACCTATAATAAAACAAAACTAGATTTATTTTAGAAAGAGTGGTGGGAAAAATGGTTATAAAAAATCATAAGATGCAAAGCTGAGTCTACCCTTAATAGTTACCTTTCCTATCTAATAAAATAGTTTTTTCCACCCAAAGTTCAGTGTCCTGCAGAGCTAGTTGACTACAGGGGAACCAGGACCAAATGTTCCATGAGAACATCCCCTAAGGTGTCTCCTCGGTGAAAGAATACAGAGTGCGTCTCCCCACTGTGTTATACTAAAACAGTCTTTTGTTCCTATTCACAGGCCAGATGAACCCCTGTCTTCTTGTAGTGTTCCTTTTTTTACCTCCAAGTGCTTTTGATTGTTTGCAGTTGTCTCTGATGGTTTTCCATTAAGAGTCTTGGGATGGATCAGCTAGGTCATTGAGACTTGCATTACATCACTGACTAACCAGGGAGGAGTGACAACTCCCTTCTGCTTGAATGGGGTATCACAGAGACGACATATCTTTGATGGCTAATTATTACTCCAAGTCCATAAAGCACACTTTCAAGATAAATACATTATTCCATAAATATTACCCATATATACCATGATTATAAATCCCGATAAGTTACGAGCTTTCTGTAGATACTCTGTTTAGATAAGTATCATGAAAGGCATGTGTTTGGTGTAGTGAGTTTGTCGGGTCTGAAGTGAGAGCTGTTTGCAAAGAACAGGGGATCCTTTGCAAATTCCTATATAAAGCATATAAATTCTAGTGCACGCAAGCGTGTCAGACACTAACTGGCCCATATGGACCCTACTGGCATGTACTAAAAGCTTCCTAGTGTGCATTAATGTAGTGTTATTTCAAGAAGTACTAAACAAGATTTAGGCCATTCCTTTACATTCTTTTTCCTTTTATTTCCCCAAGGATGGGTCCTTTCATGAACTCATCTTATAAACAGGACTTTTTCTGTCACACTGTGATGTCTGGAAGGATCTGCCCTTTCATCCTTTAATTTCCTCTGTAACAATTTTGAACGATGCATATCACCAGACAAGCGTAGGGCTATCAATGGAATAAAATAAAATCCTGAAACCAAATAGCCTAGCTCACAAAGCAGAAACCTGAAGATGCCCCAGCTCATCTTTTTGCTACAACCTCTTTATATTGGTATATTAAGCTACAGCAGATCTGGCCACTAGTGAAGTCACCCAGTTTGGAGTCTCCATGTACCACTGAGCTGAAGCAAGAGCTCTAGGCCAGTCTTGCAGCCCCAGATTAGGGGAGACAGCAGGGAAAAGGGCATTAATCCCACTGCTGTCAATGGTTCACTGGAGCTAAAGTCAGCCAGGGGGAAGGTAGGGTAGCCCTAAGGTTGCTTTTACATGCACTGCAATTGAAGTGGTCTCCAACTTGCCCTGAAATAAGTGAGACATACAGGTGACATAAAGTCACCTTTCCCCAGATTTCAGGTCCACATAAAAATTGGGCCTTGAGTATCTAATCACTTATGGACTGGAAGAGTGGATGTGAGACTCCTGTTTTTCAGATTGGAAAAGCAGCAGCTCTGTGTAGTTATATCAAGCTTATTTTTTCCTGAAAGTATCCACGTTTGCTATTTACAAAGGAACATTAATGCATAATTCTAATGACTGTGATCTAAGCACTATTTGGGAGTGATCATTAAACTTTTTTTTTCTTTCAGTAAAACTCAACAACAAATAAACCCATTAAAAAAAAATCAAGAAAATCTTCAATTTTTTGCAAGTGGGCCACAGGACCTGTTATATCAGAATAGACCATATTGTACAATATCCTGCCTTCAACAATTGCTTAAATTAGATAAATTAGTGGAAGACATACTGGACTTGGACAGTTGTGCAATATGATACCACGGGAGGCGATCTCAAATGACTTAGATTAATGTTCTTACTGATGGTCCTTGTAATTTTTTGTCGAAGCTTGTGTACACACAGACGCTATTCTTAAAAATGTGTCTGCTAATCCTTTAAAAATTTGCTAAGCTATACCTTTTGCATCAGTTCTTTTCTCTCCACCCCCGCACCCCCAATCTCTGGTTATTAGTATTTTTCTACTTCCTGGAATATTTGAATTCCTTTTCTTCCCTGTTTTTGTTTTACTTGTACATGATCTTCATTACTTTCATTTCATTTTTATAAGAACACTTCTTCTCGTTAACATTTTATTGCCCATGTCTGGTAACTACTGTTGAGCTTTTCCCATCTTAATATGTTCCATCACCAAGGCAAAAAGGGAAATAGGAATTAATTTGTATTTCTTTAAAAGGCTACCTTTACTGTAAAACATGCAGGGTGCCTTACTAGAATGTTTATATCTGCTGATCTGATCTAGGGCCCTCATTGTTAATGACATATTCTCTGAGGTGTATGTTTTTTTCATAGTGAATATGTAACCATTATTGTACTTTTATAAAAGAGTCTGCAATCAGTATTATTCTTGCTCTGTACTCTCCCTCTGAAGCATCTTGCACTGGCCACTATCGGAAGATAGGATACTGAGCTACATAAATCATTGGTCTAACCCAGTATGGCCATTTTACATTCTTATTATATTATATGTTGTTGTTCATTGTCACATTATATTTCTCTTACTAGATATTTGTGAGGTGACTCAACACACACCATGTTATATATCATATGCATCTCCACAGCCACTGTCAATCTCACTTTCCCTACATCATCATTTTCATTCTCACTCTTGAGATTCTTGTCTCCAGGGCAGCTGAAGAGCTCCTCTCCCTTTCCCCTCATGCCTTGGCGGGGGGGGGGGGAATGGCATCCAGGAGCCATTCCTCCACAGCTTCTCTTCCTCCTTACAGGCCAAGCTACCTGGGGAGCATAAAAGTTCAGTCTGGTGGCTCAATATAGAAATATGTGGTAGAAACATAAAACTCAGCAGCACTTTCTTCCCAGGTCTGTCTAGCTGTCCTTCCATTTATGGAATGCATACGAAGGGTAGGGCCCAAGGAAAAGACACATGGAGGGGCAAGTGCCAAAGATGGCTTTGGACTCAAATGAGCAGTATAAAAGCTCAATAACATTCATAGCACATTCTGGCCCTGAACTAAATCTAGGTCACTGTTTCTATCTATTCCCACACTGCCAGTGGCTCTAGAAACACTATGTAGGAATTGGAATGCTAAGAGGAGAAAAATAAAAGTTAAATTTAATACAGAAAGAATAGTCTGAAAAAAATAAAATGTTAACAATTCAGCATAACCCTCCACACAGATTTATGTCCTGGTATCAAAAATCAATGTCAAATGACACCCAAAGTAAGAGAAAATCCATGCAAGTTTATCTCAGAAAATTGCAATAGATGGAAAAACTGATGAGATGACATTTAGACATAGGTTAAAAAACAAGTTGCCCAGATCAGAAAATGTCCATTATCCCTTGTGGATTAGGTACACAATAGTTGATCTACTTAGCATTCATGGTATTGATGTCCCATTCTTTTATTTAGCTTTCTGCTTCCCTTTTTTTGAAGGGTGGGAGGAATAGTGGTTTCTGTCTAGTTACTGTCAACACATAACATTATTTAGATTATTTGTACCAGTTTTATCTCATTTAGTCAAGGACAACAAATGTAAAACTTGACCATGCCTAAAACAAAGCTCCACAAGAAAAATCTTGATTAAAAAACTGTCATTACTACTAGGCAACCCAAAAGGGAAATAAAATGACCCTGAAGATTAAAGAGAAATAGATATACCTCTGGGTCCTGATTAGTCTTTGCCACAGTATCTATTGCCATTCTGAATATACCTACTGTCATTGCTGAAATACTAAGTTAGACATCTGCTAAACAGCATTACTGAATCTCACATCAGCTTTGTCAACAATGAATAATCTTTGGAGGCAACAGGAGACCAACGTGAATCTAGATGATATAACAAGCACAATGTAAATATTACTATGGGTGACATTACCTATTACCATATATAAACCACACTGCAAATGAATATATTTTTACACTTACTGGGTCACACAATGGTTCAGTAGCTCTTTACCTTCCTGATCTGTAAAATTTTCTTTTTTCTATAGCAGGAATTATCCAACAGGTGTTCACCCAAGTGATACAAATGCTACTTTATTAGGCTATATTACTGATTCCTTGTCTGCTCCTGCAGTTTAATATACTAACAGTAAAAAAATGCTGTTATCCAAAGAAACAAGACAAAAAATGAAAATTATGAAATCATTTATCTCGTCTCTTTCTGTAATGGGGCACAAGTGAGGCATAAATATTTCAGGGTATTATAGGTCTGACCAAGAGATTACTGACCCTAGGTGAGTTTAGATAATGAGATCAAGTCTGCCAATGTCCTTGGATAGGCTGCCCCTTCTATGGCCCTTTTACAGTACGCTGAATGCACCCCTTCCAAGCAGAGATGAACCATGCCTGCAGATGGGGGGAGATTGGGGGGGCATTAGTAAGGGCAGTGGCTTCAACAGATGTTACTGAGCATGCTCATTCCATGTGCGCATGCTCACTACAAGCCAAGCAGTTAAATATGGGGGCAGGTGACCACATGTCCCTCCCCCCTAGCGTCACCTCTGCTTTCAAGTGACAGGCTTGTGCAGCCACTTCTATTTGGAGTGGGGTCACAGAATCCAACCATTTTCCAATTGGGTGTCTAGATTACACCTCCCTAATTGCCAGCTGTGGGCCTGCTAGGTAACAATGGGCTTGTCACCTCAGCTGGGAGAAGTTCCCTCCAACAGCCTGTAGACCGTAACAGTACACAGTGACACACAAGCAGCTTCTCCAAAACACAGTATCATTTATTTTATCTAAAGTGCTCAAAATTCAGAGAAATTGGTTTAAAAACTGAGACTTGGCATTATCTTCCAGCTCCTGGGTTTAGCTTAAGTGGGTATTCACCCACGAAAGCTCATGGTCCAATACATCTGTTAGTCTATAATGTGCCACAGGACTCTTTGCTGCTTTTACAGATCCAGACTAACACGGCTACCCCTCTGATACTTGACACATTTCTCTTAGGGACCAAGTTACTCCTTGCCTGCTACAGACCCTGACTCTAAGGCAGTGTCTTTGTCAGCCTGTAGCCACTGATAGCCACCCTCTTCCTCTTTCTATAGGGGAGATTTTAGCCTTGGCAAACAACCCTGTCACTTCTTGTGGTTATAAACCTGTCTATCATCATTGTGGGGATGCTGCTAGGCCATTGTTTTCCCTTTCCTACCTGGTTTCTTTAATAATCCCTAGGACCGGGTCTGAACCCCAAGAAATAAGCAATTGGACCAACTAGTTGTATACAATATTATTGTGTATAAAATATGCTAAGTAAGGCTTTTTTATGAAAGCTTGTAATATTCTGAACTTGGTCACTGAGATATGTATACACACTGGTTATTAATCTGTGCATTTAGGTATTTAGAATACTATGCTCATGACCTGTACTACAATTTTAAGTACACCTCAAAGCAAGAAGGGGCTGCACCAGTTTTTGTGTAAAAATCCCAGCAATCAACCAATCACCATCCTCTTCAAGTACCCATCCATTGTCCATCAAGGAAGAGGCAAGGGTGGATCATTAAAGTTAATGCAAAGACATTGAAAGTGAAAAGAGAGTCTTAGTTTTCCAAGGATGGGGTTATGTCCACATTATGGACCTTACAGAGGCACAGCTGTACCACTGCAGTTGTGCCGCTATGAGGTCTCTTGCGTAGCTATTCTATGCTTGCAGGAGAGAGCTCTCCTGCTGGCATAATTAAACCACTCCCAATGAGCGATGGTAGCTGACATGGTACTGTCCACAATGGCGCTTTTGTCAGTGAAACTTATTTTGCTCAGGGGGTGTTTTTTCACACCCCGACCAATAAAAGTTTTGCTAACAAAAGTGCTAGTGTTGACAAAGCCTAAAACAGGAGGGACTTCCCCTCCTTCTGAATCATAATCCCAGCAGAAAGTTTAAAGAGAGAGAGAGGGAGAGAGAGAGAGAATTTTTTATAAACAGGCTTTGTTCTTTTTAAAAAAAAAATCCAGAAACTGAGGACTGTGTGATGCAGTCTGTTAAAAACTGGATCTCCTTTAGGACAGAAGGCACACTGTGAAACTGTTCAGAGGCAATAGCTAATTTGTATGAGAAAAGGGAATTTAGATAATATAGACGTGTAAAGCCTGAGGTTGTGTTTTTTATGTCTATTTTCTGTGTAACTTTTATGTGTTTGCTTTTCCTTACCACTTCATCTTTCAGTCTGGGATTTTTTTTTTATTAAAACACACTGTTTATTTTTACACTAAGCAGGTCTCTATTTTGGAATCTGTTTGGTGCGTGTATCCCACCGTGAAGTGATGATGAGAGAGGGGGCAGTTTTTATTTCTTGAGGGATGATGAAAAGTCTGAGTTAAGAACTCAGGGTAGCAGATTTGTGGAGACTTGGAAGTGGAAGGATTGTTGGTGCCATCCTGCCAAGAGTAACTAGGAAGCCAGCATGAGACATTTATGTTTTTAGGCTGGCTACTGGTATCAGAGCTCTCAGCCACAGGACCATTAAGCTACCCGCAGGCAGTGAGAAAACCCCTCATTGGTCTGTGTGATCCCCAAAATGTCACACCATCTCGTTGCATGCTTTTGACACAGAGCTAAGGGCCTTATTTGAAGTGCACTGAAGTCAACAGAAAGGCTGCTCATGATTTCAGTGGATTTTGGATCATGCCCTAGGCTGGTAAAATGCAGAGGTGAAAGCATACTGGTTTTAGTTGATGTTGTTTTTTAAAAAGTTCTGTGTAATGCTACATTTTGTATGTGCACACATTCTTTGCTAGTGGGCTCATTTTAAAAAGTAGTAAAAAAATGTTAGTGATTCGCTAAAAAAAAAAATCATTATTGCCCAGATACACATAAGAAGGGGAAGCATAGTGAGTTTGCAAGAAGGAGTTCCTGGTCATGTAAAAGTTGCAAGTCCCTTTGGGAATTTCAATAGGTGCTAGTGCAATATCTGGAGGAATTATTTGTTGTGAATTGTGTGGGCAGGGGGAATACTCAGTGAATTTTGAGATTACGCAGAATAAGGACAACAGTAAGGTAGCACAATTAATGAAAAATATCAAACCACAAGACTAAAAATAGAAGAAATTCAAATGTATGGAATTCTACCATAAGATCAGTACACATAGCATGTAAACAGGATGAAATTCAGTAAGGACAAATGCAAAGTACTACACTTAAGAAGGAATAATCAATTGCGCAAATACAAAATGGGAAATGACTGCCTAGGAAGGAGTACTGCAGAAAAGGATCTGGGCATTATGGTGAATCAGAAACCAAATGAGTTAACAACGTAACACTGTTGCAAAACAAGCAAACAGCATTCTGGGCTGTTTTAGTAGGAGTGTTGTAGTAAGACAAGAGATATTTTTCACTCCAATCAGCACTGAAAAGACCTCATCAGGATTATTGTGTCCAGTTTCGGGAACCACACTTCAGGAAAGATGTGGCCAAATTGGAGAAAGTCCAGAGGAGTGTGTCACAGGGTGCTTTGTTCACCACTGGTGCCTCCTACTGGAAGCAGCTGGGAAGCACTCTTCCCAGTTCAGCATCCTCTTTCTTCTTTTTCTCCATTGCGGCTCTCTTCCCACTCAGAGTTGCAGTACAGCTGCTTTGTGACACCACATTCCAGACTGGTCATATTAAAAGACTCCCCCAGAAGGGGAAATCACAAAAGCAGTCAAGAGCTGACTACACAAACCCCTTGCTGTGTCGCTGGAATACTTCCTACCATGCCCTGTCTTAGGTCTTTCTAGTCCCACAGCCTCTTCATAAGCTCCCAGTGCATCAGCTCCTTTCTCCAAGCCTCCTCCCCAAGCTCACTACAGAGCTTGTTGGCACTTTCTAACTCCCACACAGTTCTGCTGAAGGAAAGTTTTCTCTTTTCCCCTGGCAGGACAGTGCCTGACTCAACAGGAGTCATCCTGCTCCCTGACAAGAGTCCTGGGCAGATTTCCTCCATATCTGCTTTGGACTCCCTGTTGTAGGCCTGCCTGCCTTCTTTCAGGGAGGCTCTGTCTACCAACAGACCACCTCAACACCCTGGCTGTAGCCAGGCTTCTCTCACTGAATGACAGCCAACAATCAGTTCTCCTTCCTAGTCAGCCCTTCTAATGCCCCTCCTGGATTGATGCCTACTGAAGGTGCTGCATGGCAAGGCAATGTGAGCCCCCATGCTCTTATTTACCCCTTCCCTCTTACGCCTGTAAGGTAAACCCCACCTCCAGGAG
The DNA here is from genome assembly GCF_016161935.1 of Mauremys reevesii. Classification (NCBI taxonomy): domain Eukaryota; kingdom Metazoa; phylum Chordata; order Testudines; family Geoemydidae; genus Mauremys; species Mauremys reevesii. The sequence goes on from NC_052625.1 coordinate 168,789,464, forward strand.
TTCCTATTCCCATCATCCCTTACCTCAGGGAAAGAGAGTACATGCTTATTCCCTACCACTTCCCACACTGTTGTCACCTCCTGGCTTTATAGAAGCCTCACCTATTCCCTCACAGATAAGCTTCCTTCTAATTAGCACCCTCCACTCAGATTACATCTCCCCTATTTGATTTTAATTGATTGGATCCCCTGGGCCTAATTCAAATCTTTCAGGGCCAGTGTGGGGAGTGGATCCCATCACAGAGAGCAACACAAATGATTACAGTTCCAGAAAATATGACCTGAAAGATGGAAATTGGGTTTGTTTAGTCTGGAGATGAGAGAGACTGAAGGGAGACAGGATAACCATTTTCAAATACTTAAAGATTGTTATAAAGAGGAGCTGTTTTAAATTGTTCTCCTTAACCACTGAGGACAGGACAAGAAGTAATGGGCTTAAATTGCAGCATGGGACATTCAGGCTAGAGAATAGGAAAAACTTGCTAACTTTAAGAAATTACCTGTCAAGGTTGGAGAATTTCTGTCACTGAAAGTTTTTTAAGAACAGGTTAGAAAAACACCTATCAGGGATGGTCTATATAATACTTAGTCCTGCCTCAGCACAGGGGCTAGATTAAATGACCTGTGGAGGTCCCTTCCAGTCCTACTTTTCTGTGATTTTATGATATAGAAACATGTGAATAGATATTGGGAGTGCATTTCATTTTTTTGTTGTTGCTTAGTATTGTGTATATGGGGTCCTACTATGGCCTTTATGGATGGTGTAAATGGTTGAGGTTTTCAATTCTACTCTTGTTTACATTGGAATGTAGTTATGTCATCTCTTATTTTAAACTTTTGTCCTTAAATAATTTAGCTGGAAAGGCATTATTATTTATGTATGACAATGTACTCAATGCTGGATAAGCACATATCAAGCCAGTCCTCATTCTGGAGAATTTACAGAGTAGAAAACAGGCATAGGAGAAAAAAATAAAATAACAAGATGTGCTGAAATATCCAGAGGAAGGATTTACCTTACTTCCCTCGCCCCCTTCCCTTCTTTTAAACTGATTTTTCCCCAATAAAGAACTAATGAGAAAGAAACAAATTATATATAACACACCATCCAATATGAAGTCCTCATTAAGGAGTCTAATTCTTCCCAGGTGTACCTTCATTGACTGTATTGGACTTACACTAGAGATGAATCTGGTCCACTGAGAATAATTAATGAAGAGATAATTGAGCTGGGTATATGAAAAACAAAATCAGTAGCTGAAATGAAACTGAGCAAGAGAATAAACTGTTGGGTGATTATGGTACCTGCTAGTATATAACAATCTTAACTCCAAAAATCCTCCGAGGATTAGCCTAAAAATAAACACAGCATAGGCACTAGTTGTAATCAGAAACACTACAGCTCTATAATGTATCTTCATTGGAGTCAAACAAGTTCCCCTTTTCCTAATCTTTGCCTACTTTTAATGGTGCAATACATGAACCAAGCCTGATATAATCAGTAATAGAAACTATTTTCTCCCCAAATTATCAGAAATATAGTAGGGAACAAAATGTATTATCAAATCCTTTAAACAAAACAAAACAAAAATTGTTCTCCAGTACAATGGCTTTATTCTCCATAAGCTTGTGTTGTTCAAGCCATGTCTGGAGAACCATTATTTAACATTTATATTGTGCTAGCATTTTAGGCTGCCATTTTTGGCAGAGTGAAGGTGGTAGTGAATAGTCTGATAAGCTAGTAGATCTGTATAGGTAGCATGGGAATAACTGAAGAAGTCTTAAAACAACTAACTTGTATGTGATGTGGTGGATAGTAGGGAGCAGCTGAGACATGCAGAGAGGTAGGCAATGCAGTCAGAGTGATGAACCAGGAAAGTCATAAGTATGAACTTAAGTAGGACTTTAAGGTCAGAGAGAAAGATATGATACGGTAGCAGGCAGAAGATGAGGAAGCTCCAAACAAGAGACTTAGCAATTTGTATGGAAGGAGATGGGTCTTTAGTGGAGAAGTAAATTTGTAAATTGTCACACACACACACACACACGGCTGCCGTGTTGGGTCCCACCATGCTGGATCCATGTCTGTGCTTTAAGTTTCTCTTGGTCTACACTGGGTGCAGCACTGTCTTTTTTCTTTAGCCTCACTGGCACATTTCCTGGGCACAGGTGCCCTGCTTGTTACCATTTCATGGACATGGGACCATGCCGCCCAGCTGCCCTAGGCCATCTGGGCCAGTAGCTTAAGGCTACCATCTCCCAGAGCTTCCAACCTTGTGGGCACTCTAAGTTAAAGTTAACTCTTCAGGGTGCTGTGATAATGAAAAGTGAACAGACACACAGGCTTCGTAAAGGCTTCTAAATCCAGTTACTCTTTGCTGAGATAGTACAGAAGATCTACAGTTCCAGACAAAAATAATCAACACTCCTGTACACATTTCCCTGCATCTTTTCCTTCTGGACAGTCCTTTGGGCTTAGAGCAGAGTCCTCTGCAGAGTTCAGGATATATTTCTTCAGCACATGGCTTCTTCTCTGCAGGAGCGGTGCCACAGTTTTTGCCAACCTAGGCGGCAGCGCTCCTCCTCTGAGCATTCGGCGGCAGCGGTCCTTCCTCTCCGTATTTTCGGGGCTCTTCGGCGGCGGGTCCTGGAGCGAGTGAAGGACCCGCCACCGAATTTCCACTGAAGACTGGGAGCGGAAGGACCCCGCCGCCAAATTTCCACCAAGGGCAGCAAAATGCCGCCCCCCAAATCCTGCCACCCTAGGCGACTGCCTATGGTCACCGAGTGGAAGCGCCGGCCCTGCTTCTCTGAATGATAGAGTCTGAGTCTTTCTCTCTCTTCTCCACAGTAGCGTAGCTCGTGGGATTCAGTGGAAGCAGCTGCTTCCACTCAGGCTGGCAGGCGCGGAAGCGGCGCCTGCCGGCCGAATGGCCGGAGGAGCCGTGGGGTGGCAGCAGCAGCCCGGCGCGGAAGCGGTGCCTGCCAGCCGCGCTGCTCACCGCACGGCCGGAGGAGCCGCGGGGCGGCAGGCTGGCTGGCTGGGAAGCCGTGCCTGCAGTCTGGCGCTGCCCGCCGCACGGCCGGAGGAGCCGTGCCTGCCGACCGGCACTACCCGCCACACGGCCAGAGGAGCTGCGAGGCAGCAGGCGGGCGCAGAAGCACAGGAGGGAACGTGAGCGGGGGGTCCAGTCTGGGGGCATGGCCAGAGGGAGGGGCCAAGGGGACGTTGCCAGAGGGGGAGCCAAGTGGGGGGCGCCTCTTTTATGTTTTGTGCTCCCCCTAAGCCGAAAACCTGGCTACGCCACTGCTTCTCCATATCAGTTTCTTTGACCCTGGCTGGTCAACACAGTACCACCCTGCAAGTTAAGCATGCCCCACTGATCCTCCCAAAGCTTCCTCTTCCCTGCTCCATGAGTCTCTCAAGTTTATAAGTTCCACCACCAACACCTGGATCATTTGTTGTTTTACTGGGGATTTTCTATGCTCCAAACTCCAACCCCCTACAAAGAAGTAGGAGTAAACTGGCTTCTCCCCACCTTCAACTATCCTATCCTATTCTTCTGTCTGACCCAGGTCTATTCACTAGTTAACCACTGCCTCTTCCAAAGAGAATTGTAGGCCCTATTCCCCTCTGTCCCCACAGAATGTACATCACTTATCTAAGGGTCACACACCTGTACGATTTCAAGTCCTGTGTCAAACTATGGAGGTGCTACAGTTTCTCAACTAAACAATTTTAATAATTTGACATAGAGAAAACAGCTGATTTTTCTCTAACCCCATTTTCAGAGATAGCTGTACTTTTCAAAATAAAATCAGAGAGAGGCAGAAACTCTGCATGAAAAATTTCAGCTCAAACAGTTAAAATTTGATAAAGTTATAAGCAACTACGAATGGGGTCTTATAATGGAAAGTTTTAGGCTACCTTGACCACAGGTATTGCTGCCATATCTACTAAGGCTGTTGATTAATGGCAGTTAACTCACACGATTAACTCCAAAAAATTAATTGCAATTCAAAAAATTAATCATGATTAATCACAGTTTTAATCACACTGTTAAACAATAGAATATCAACTGAAATTCATTAAATATTTTTGATGTTATTCTACATTTTCATATAGTATTCTACGTTGTAATTGAAATCAAAGTGTATATTGTATCAGAGCGGTAGCCATGTTAGTCTGGATCTGTAAAAGCAGCAAAGAGTCCTGCGGCACCTTATAGACTAACAGACGTATTGGAGCACCTTATAGACTAACAGACGTATTGGAGAATACCCACTTTGTCAGATGCAATGGGTATTCACCCATGAAAGCTCATGCTCCAATATGTCTGTTAGTCTATAAGGTGCCACAGGACTCTTTTTGCTGCTTTTAAGTTGTATATTGTTTATTACAAATATTTGCACTGTAAATATGATGATAAACAAAAGAAATAGTATTTTTCAATTCACTTCATACAAGTACTGTAGTGCAATCTCTTCATCATGAAAGTGAAATTTACAAATGTAGATTTTTTTTTGTTACATAACTGCACTCAGAAATGAAACAATGTAAAACTTCAGAGCCTACAAGTCCACTCACTCCTACTTCTTGTTCAGCCAATCGCTAAGACAAACAAGTTTGTTTACATTTACAGGAGATAATGCTGCCCACTTCTTATTTACAATGTCACCAGAAAGTGAGAACAGGCATTTGCATGACACTTTTGTAGCCAGCATTGTAAGGTATTTATGTGCCAGATATGCTAAACATTTGTAGGCCACTTCATGCTTCGGCCACCATTATAGAGGACATGCTTCCATGCTGATGACGCTCATTAAAAAAATAATGCATTAATTAAATTTGTGACTGAACTCCTTGGGGGAGAATTGTATGTCCCTTGTTCTATTTTATCTGCGATCTGCCACATAGTTCATGTTATAGCAGTCTCAAATGATGACCCAGCACATGTTCATTTTAAGAACACTTTCACTGCAGATTTGACAAAACGCAAAGAAGGTATATGAGATTTCTAAAGATAGCTTCAGCCCTTGACCCAAGGTTTAAGAATCTGAAATGTCTTTCAAAATCTGATAGGGACAAGGTGTGGAGCATGTTTTCAGAAATCTTAAAAGAGCAGCACTCTGATGCAGAAACTACAGAACCCAAATGACCAAAAAAGAAAATCAACCTTCTGCTGGTGGCATCTGACTCAGATAATGAGATTGAACATGCGTCAGTACACATTGCTTTGGATTGTTATTGAGCAGAACCCGTCATCAGCATTGATGCATGTCCCCTGGAATGGTGGTTGAAGCATGAAGGGACATAGGAATCTTTACCGCATCTGGCACATAAATATCTTGCGATGCCCGCTACAACAGTGCCATGAAAACCCCTATTCTTACTTTCAGATGACATTGTAAACAAGAAGCGGGCAGCATTATCTTCTGCAAATGTAAACAAACTTGTCTGTCTGAGTGATTGGCTGAATAAGAAGTAGGACTGAGTAGACTTGCAGGCTCTAAAATTTTACATTGTTTTATTTTTCAATGCAGTCTTTTTGTACATAATTCTATATTTGTAAGTTCAACTTTCATGCTAAAGACATTGCACTACAGTACTTGTATTAAGTGAACTGAAAAATACTATTTCTTTTGTTTTTATGCAGTGCAAATACTTGTAATCAAAAATAAATATAAAGTGAGCACTGTACACTTTGTATTCTGCGTTGTAATTGAAATCCATATTGAAAAATGTACAAAATATCCAAAAAAAATTAAATAAATGGTATTCTATTGTTGTTTAAAAGTGTGATAAATTGCGCAATTAATTGTGATTAATTTTTTAATCGCTTGACAGCCCTAATATCTACCTATAATTAGAAGTTCTGCAGGAAATTCAGACATTTTCTCCCAATTAGGAATGAAATCATATTTCAAAAGGATGAAATTTCAAAGTCTCTCACAGAACAGAAATTTAAAAAAAAAAATAATTGAGGAACACTGAACCATTTTGTTTCTATATTGTCAAAATATATACAAATACAATATTTTAATTATCAAAGTCAAAATAAAATTAAAATGAGAAAGTCTAATTGTAATGTTTTTACCTTATTGAAACAAAATGGAAAGTCAAAATGATTTGTTTAAACTTTTTCTGATTTAAAATGGTCAAAATCATGTTCCTAGGAAACATTTAGATTTCGACAAAACTGCATTTTCTGACAGAAAATTGCTCTGTCCATTTTTTTTTAGACAGCTCTAATCACAAATATAATCACAAAATATATTTTCAAACAGCTACAAATGTATCCGAGAATGACTTTCTGTCACAGGTCTAAGCAAAAATTCCTCCTTAAAATCTATTATATTTTTTCTTGCTCAGTTTTTGCCTTTTGATTCCTGACTATTTTTTCCCAATGTTAATGATTTAGGATGAATTTTATCTAAGGATTATTTATTTTAGATTAAGGTGCGGGAGGGCTAAAATTGTTGATGTACGGTACTCAGAATTTCCAATAAAATGATGTAGCTCATTTCACTTTGATTGACAAAAGTGCCAAAATGAAGAGTCTCTTATTTTTCATACTGCCTGTGGGTTGCCCTTATAGCCAAGGAAGTGTGTGTGTGTGTGTGTGTGTGTGTGTGTGTGTGTGTGTGTACTCTCCATTGTATGTCACTCAGCCCATCACCTATTGAGTGAGTAGTAAAGAGTCTGCTATAAAATGAATCTATAAATATGACAGTCATGATGTGAAATTACTAAGAAAAAGTGAATTATCATTTAGCATTTTCCCCAAAGGATCCTGCTGTTCTAGAAACACTGTCTTAAATTTAATGAAGCATTTCTGACCTGGATTTCTAAGAAATCTAATAATGGTTATGACTGACATTTATTTAACCTTTTAGCCAAATGTTCCAAAGTGCTCAGCAGTCTTTACAAACTGATTTAACAATTAGGGAATTATTGGAGTTCTACTCTGAAAAACTGCATCATGGGATATCACATGTATTACATCTCAGTAACTCCCATATCAAATGTGATTGGTCTAAAAGTAAAAAGATTGGGATGGGGGGTTGTAATCAGCAGGTCCGTATATTCATCTAGGGGCCTGAAAGTTCAGCTTTTTTTCTGTCTGCCTTATCCATCAGTATTGTAATATATAAATAAATATTATTTGCATCGCAGTAACATTCAAAGATTCCATTCAGGATTGGGAGGCCCATATGATATATACTTTGCTATACACTGTTCAAATAAGGTTCTCAGTCAAATCTCTGCAAGCTAATTCTCCTCAGACTATGGCATTAGTTTACTCGGGGGGGTTATACTAGAGTAACTTAAGACAGTAGATTTTATATATGACTCTGCAACAGGAATGTAATTAATAATTCTACTGATGATGTCAAGACAGATGAAAATGCAGTTCACTCATCTCACAGCTATGTTGGGTCTGTGGGAAGAAAAACATATGTTTTATTTTTGATTTTTTTACTAAAGAAAGCACATATAACTGAATAAATATAGTGTGTGAAATTCACCCCTCTGTAGAGGCCAGAGCAAGCACTAGGCATCTCTTCAGTGCAGCTCAGACTCTTATCTACCCTATGAGCATAATTGTGCCCATAAATCTTGTGCTGGAAGCCTTTTCTCAGGAGCAAATTTCACCCAAGAAACAGATCTTAATCAGAATATCATTTTACATAGTCCTTTTTTAGAGTAGAAAAAACAATTTAAGGCTGTTGATGAATTCCATTCTAAACTGTATATTTGGAACCATTCTGACATTCTCAATAACTTACTCCTTGGGAACTGATCTTTGTAATAGTTTCAGCTCAGTGATTAAATGTATTATTGTGGAGACAAGGTGGGTGAGGTAATATCTTTTACTGGACCAACTTCTGTTGGTGAGAGAGACAAACTTTCAAGCTTACACAAAGCTCACCTGAAGAAGAGGGGACAAGGGACAACACTCAGATATCCACACCAAACACATTGCCAAAGTCATACATTTCATCCTCACCCATAACAATTTTACATTCAATAACAAACACTTGGGAACAGTCAAAACCATGGGAACAGACATGGGCACTAAGATGGCTCCCCAATTTCATGGGCTGCCTAGAAGAAAATTTTCTGGACAAATGCCCCATGAATCCAATGATATATCTGAGATTCATTGATGATATTTTCATCCTCTGGAGTCCTGGACAGATATCCTAAACTCCCTCACAGATTTCCACCACACCTTCAGCAACCTCCACCCATCCATCAAACTCTCTACAAAACTCTCACAAGAGCATCACCTTCCTGAACACCAAGAGCTTCAACAATGGAACCTTACAGACAACTATTTACAAGAAACACAACGTTCACCACACTTACATTCACAGATGTCGTAACCACCCCAAACACACCAAGAAATCTGTTATCTACAGCCAGGCACTCAGACAACACAGAATATGCTCAAAGGAGAAAGTCCAGGATACATGCCTTAACACACTTAAAACTGCCTTCACCAAACAAGAACACTCCACCAGAGCGGGGCCACCCAAATACACTGGCAGAACCTGCTTCAGTACTGGACAAAACCCCAACCCTCTGACCGCATACACCTAGTTGTCACCTACCATCCCACACTAGAACCCAGACGAGGTATCATTAAACAATTGCACCCATACTCCATGGGGATCACACCCTGAAAGAAATCTTTCCTGAACCCTCTCTTCCAGCCTTCAAACAACCCCCCTAAACTCTCCAATCTCATCATTAGAAGCAAGCTCCCCACAGACCAGGACACATCAACTCAAAGCGGCACCAGATCCTGCCATGACAGATGCAAAACCTGAGATATATGTCCACTGCTATGATGATCAATAACTTTCACAACACATAGATCCATGGGTCCTACACATGCCTATTGCAATGTGTGATATACCTCATCCGGTGCACTAAATGCTCCAATAATAACTATATGTGTGAAACAAGACAATCACTACTCTCTCGAGTGAACTCACAGAGGTGAATGATGAAAGACAAAAACACCATACCACCAATGGGTGAACACCTTTCACAAAATGATTACGCCATATCTGATCTCTCGGTCCTCCATGGAAACTTGCATATCACCTTCAAAACAGGAGACTGGGAGCTTAAATTCATAACTCTGCTAGACCAAAAATTATGGACTTAATAAAGACACTGGATTTATAGCTCATTACAACAATCTGTAACCCACTAATCCTCCTTTGTCATACAACTGTAGAGGTGTTATCTGTCCAATTCACCTTGAATTGTTGCTTGCAACATGTATCTGTACCACCTTGTATTTAGCTGTGACACTGTAAGTTCTTTTCCCAAACCTGAGGAAGAGCTGTGTGTAAGCTCAAAAACTTGTCTCTTTCACCAACGGAAGATGGTCCAATAGAAGATACTACCTCTCTCTAAAATCCTAGGACCAACGTGGCTACAACAACACTGCAAACAATAAAAAAGTAGGTGTAATTTGATTAGATTCTGAGTAGGTACCTACAGGTGTAAATGTCTACAGAGGGTGCAGGGCAATGGATTTCAAGACCATCATCTTTATGAGAAGGACAGGAAGGGTAAACTAGCTTGTAATAGGATTTTCACCATGTCTTGTAATTTAAACATTTTCTCTAATAGTTGCAATTTCAAATGGTTTCAGGCATCTGACTGCCATTAAAGTCAATAGGAATCAAGTGGTTTAAATACCACACAACACTTTGTAAATGTAGGGGTAATAATTACAGATAGTGTAATTATGCAAGAAGAGACTCAAATTGCCTCTATTAGATATCCCAATTGCTTTGCTTATGTATGCAACCATGTATTTAAAATTTGGTTGGTATCAAATTTCAGTAGTATCAAATAAAAAAAAGTGCAAGTTTTATACACCCCGAACAAGTACAGATGCAATTTTTGATGTTGCAAGAGTAGTGGCTACAGGAGTAGTCTAATAAAACTGCAATAAAAAGGAGCAGTAAAATGTTCTGTTTTCTAATTAAGTGATAATCATACTATTGCACTATTTTATGAGACAATAATGCAGTTCCCAAGTGGATGAACTATGAGGCTGAAGGCTGAGTACTTTACCCCAAGAATGGAACTAGATTATTGCCTTATAAAACAGCACACAGTCCCATTATGGCTATTATATGGATAGAATTAGTGTTGCTGGATCTTTTTTGTACTTTTTTAAATGTTTACATAGTCCAGTGAAAATCTGATTAGAATTATTTGTCCCTGATTACATATATAGAGTGAGAAAATGATGGGGACGGGGATGGTGTAGGAGAAAAAAAACAAAAAAATAGGCACTAGTTGAAGCTGCTATTTCAGATATTGACCACTTCCCAAATATATTCACTTTTGCTTTTAAATTAATGGGTAAAACCATAGGAATAATTAAACTAGTTTTAGTTTGTAAAATCTTAGGGAACTGCTGACTCAAGTTGAGCAATTAGTTTTTCAAAGAGAAACAAAAAAGCCAAGAATGCAAACTTAGGGCTCTGCAAACACTCACACACTTGCTCAGTAGTCCTACTGAAATCAGTTGGGCTACTTATATCTGTAATGTTACTCATGTGCATTAGTGTTTTCAGGATCAGGAGCTCTTGATGCCTCTCTTCTGGGAGTCCAGCTGGAGTCATCTGAGTTCTATAAACAAGAACAGGTTGAATTATCTGAGGATTTGTTCCACTGATTCATGTGCCAGCACATGTATGTGAAGTATTGCAAAACTTGGTACATTTAATCAGTTTTAATTACTCTTTTAGGTGTTATGAATATTAATAGTAATTAGGGCTGGTCATGGAAAGTTTTGAAGTTCTTGAAACATCTCATTTTGACACTTTCTAAATGAAATGTTTTCATTATTGAACCTTGTGGATAGAGCATCAGACAGGGACTCAAGAAATCCACGTTCTAGTCCGGGCTTGGCCACTCACCTGCTGAGGGGGAAAATACTTCCCCTTGATATGCCTCAGTTTCCCCATCTGGGGATAATGATAATGACCTCCTTTGTAAAGTGATTTGTGTTCTACTGATACAAACGGCTGTGTAAAAGCTAGGGGGTTTGCTTCAAATTTTAGGGTATGTCTACACTACCAGATTAGTTCGATTTAACTTAATTCGAATTTGTGGAATTGACCTTAAAAAGTCGAATTTGTGTGTCCACACTAAGGACACTAATTCGACTTTGTGAGTCCACACTAACGGGGCAAGCGTCGACACTGGAAGCGGTGCACTGTGGGAAGCTATCCCACAGTTCCCGCAGTCCCCGCTGCCCATTTGAATTCTGGGATTTCCCCACAATGCATGCTGGGGGGAAAAATGTGTCGAGGGTGGTCTTGGGTAACTGTCATCATTCAACGTGCTTTCGGACGTCTCAAGGGGAGATGGAGGAGCTTACTGACTCGCTCGGATCTCAGCTAAACCAATATCCCCATTGTTATTGCAGCTTGCTGTGTGCTCCACAATCTCTGTGAGAGCAAGGGGGAGACCTTTATGGCGGGATGGGAGGTTGAGGCAAATCGCCTGGCTGCTGATTACGCTCAGCCAGACAGCCATGCAATTAGAAGAGCCCAGCGGGAAGCGCTGTGCATCCGGGAGGCTTTGAAAGCTAGGTTCCTCAGCGAGCAGGGTAACCTGTGACTGTTCAGTTTCTTTACAGAGAAGCTGAACCTGCCCCTGCTTCAGTTACTGTTGACTTTCTTCTGCGGTTACATACCCCGTTCACCACATTTCCCCCCTTCCAACAATAAAGTTAATGGAACATTGTTACTTAACAACGTTTTCTTTATTAATGACTTTGCGTTAAAGGGTTGAAACAGGGACGCAGACTGTCATGGGTAGGGTGTGCAGTGATGTTAACACCTCCTTTTCGGGACTCTGTGTGCGGGGGCTACGTGACCTTGTGGCGGGGGAGGACGGTTACAGATTCCCCTGCTGCGTGGCTCTGTGGTCCGGGACAAGGACAGCTGCATAAGTTCTGTAACCACCCTCCCATGCCACAAAGTCACGTACCCCCCACCCACACAGAACATGGAAACCACCTCCCATACCGACCAGGGTGCCTACTGACTGCACTGTGTGTGTGACCTGCTGTTGATCCTGCCCCTGTGTCTGTACCCTGGTAAAGGTGACTGTCCTATGCAATTAACAACCCCCTTCCCCCCCCCCCCTTCACAGACAGTCTTCTGTAGAAAAACTTGACGGAAATAGTAATTAACAGCAAACTACTTTTAATAATTAACTACACAGTTAGGGGATGAAACTGGGATTGGGGCTTCGGTGAGCCAGGAAGGGAAGGAGGGTCTGGCTGGAGAGTCTTGCCCACATGCTCGGGGTTCAGCTGATCGCCATATTTGGGGTCGGGAAGGAATTTTCCTCCAGGGTAGATTGGCAGTGGCCCTGGAGGTTTTTCGCCTTCCTCCGAAGCATGGGGCAGGGGTCGCTTGCTGGTGGATTATCTGCTACTTGAAGTCTTTAAATCATGATTTGGAGCATTCAACAGCAGAGTCAAGGGAGAGAATTAGTTCAGGAGTGGGTGGATCGGCTTATGTGGCCTGCATCTTGCAGGAGGTCAGACTAGATGATCATAATGGTCCCTTCTGATCTTGAATTCTATGATTCTATGATTCTATAAGGACTTCTCAACATTCAGGGAATGAGAGCCTTCTTGTATTTATGCACTCTGCAGGGGTGCAGTGACAGTTTTCACGGCCCCTGTCGTCCGTCCTTCTTGTTACTTTGGGTGAGGGGGGTTTGGGACTTTGTGGCGGGGGAGGGCGGTTGCAGATACAGTACAGGGGGGCTCTGTCCTCCTGCCTGCGGTCCTGCAGAACATCCACAAGGCGCCGGAGCGTGTCAAATTTTCCCTGGGCATTTCCTGTGTGGCTGGTCAGAACATCCAAGCTCGGACTGCTGTCCAGAGCGTCAACAGAGTGGTGCACTTTGGGATAGCTCCCGGAGCTACTAAGGTCGATTTCCATCCACACATAGCTTAATTCAACATAGCCATGTTGAATTTAGCACTACTCCCCTTGTCGGGGAGGAGTACAGAATTCGAACTAAAGAGCCCTCTAGGTCCAACTAATTAGCTTCCTGGTGTGGACGGGTGCACGGTTAAGTCGAATTAACGCTGCTAAATTCGACATAAACTCCTAGTGTAGACCAGGCCTTAGTTAGATTATATTAAAGTAAAAAAAAGATTGAAATTGAGATGAAAGAGTTTGATTAACTAGATTTACAAGAAAAGATAAGAAAAGATTATTAGTTTGTGAAAAAAATCAAGATTTCAATGATTTTCCTGATTTGGGGCAAGAAAAAAATCTTCATATATCAAAAATTTTCATGAGATAAAACCATTCCCTGCCTAGGCCTAGTAATAATCCCCAAAGGGTTTAGCACAGGGCCCCATTAGCTTTTTATAGGAATGTAAGGTTCTTTTTGTTCAGTGACTATTTACTTTCCAACAAAAAGCTTAGAACAAGAGAATTTAATTTTCTACTTTTATTTACTGCTGAACAGAAAAATTTAAGTAAAAATACGTCAAATAGTCAAAGAAGGGAAAAGTGTGATAGAAAAAATACGTTAAAATACCAAATAATAGTTATGCTCATTATTATTATCTCTATTTTTAATTTATCAGGATTCTTTTACACAAGCTCTTCTAATCTTTTAACAGAAGAAATCTTTTAAGACAAAAGTACTTCTATGGCAAATCTACAACAGTAGCCCTCAGATAGCAAAACAACTAAAGGAAGTGACTCTGAATATACTAGATCAGCATAAAAGTAGAGTAATTAGCTTAAAATAAAATGTGGACAAATCTCATTTACTGGTCAATTCAGTTGAGTTGTTTCCATTAAGAACACGTCCTTTGTCTGGAAAAAAAGATTCTGTCAGATCAAACAGAATGGTCTGAGGTGATTATTAGGCCTGCTCATTAAGACAAGTATTTATCTGGTAATAGTGAAAGGCTAACCCTGAATAAAGAAGGTTACATTTGTGAAATAGTTATGAAACGATCTATTAGTGACTAATAACTTGACCTAAGTGAAATGGCTCACAACCATGTGTATATAGTTGGGAGGGAATTAGGTAGCTACTTAATCAATCAATCAATTTTAAATCAGGTTACAGGTATTTACCATCTAATCCTTGCTACAAATGGGATAAAACAGCACTTGGTAGCTTACATAGTTTTTAGCTGAGGTCACAAAGTAAGGGTCCTGCAACTTCTTAACTGGACTCACTACTCAGGGATACATGCAGCTTCTTAACCGTGTTTCAGCCTTTAAGGCTTTGTCTAGACTATGAAAAAATGCTGCTCAGTAAGGGATAACGCTGATCAACTAACTTGACTTTTAAGATGAATCTACATGAGGTCCAAAGTCATATTTCAAAATGGTTTAGCTAACAAGATATCTCGGTTCTAAGATAAACTGTACCTTTGACCTCTCATTCAGTCTTTCTGGGGGCACACTTCCATTTGACAGACTCATTGCCTACAGTTCTCTCAGGCTTTATCTACACTGGCAACTGAACAACAAAACTTTTATCTTTCAGAAGTGTTAAAAAAACACACACACACCCGAAAGACAAAAGTTTTGCCAACGACAAGTGCCAGTGTGAACAGTGCTTTGTTGGCAGGAGTGCGCTCCACTAACAAACAGCAGCTACACTGCATGCCTTTTAGCTGCATGGTGTAGCAACACAGCCGTGTCACTAAAAGCGTAGTGTAGACATTGCCTCAATGTGAAATCCCACCATTCAATCCACTTTTACACTGGGGTTCCGGGCTAACTCTGTTTACCACCTATGTTTCTTCAGCAAGTCCATTCTGGCCTTCTATAAAATTCTCTCCAGGAGCCGTAAGCAGTATGAACACAGTGATAGCTTCTTCAGAAAGAAGGTACTATTCATTAATCCATAGAAACATAAAGAGAAAAGTGTTAAAACAACAAAAAGGTTGTCTTATCTGAAGCTTAGAATTTGCCTTGAGGCTTTACTTAATCCTATCATTTGTAAGTACCAGGTTACTATCTGCAGACCCTTCCTCTGTATCTCACCTATAGGGCTAGGGCTTTTTTCTGGTTTGGTCTTCTCCTTGTAGAGGGTACATCTCCATTTAAAAGCCGTTTTTAACATCTGTGTCATCTTGTATTTCCTCAGGAGAGAAGTTGGTAAGTTGTGGGGGGTAGTCCATTCTCCAACCCTCTGTGGGATATCCTTTTAACTCTCTGTGTGCTGAGCATACAGCATCACTAACAGTTAATGTCTCCACCAGCAGTCTCCATTGTCCTCCCAAGTCAAAGGTTATTCCATTGTTGTTGGCCCTCCCATTCAGTGCCAGACACCTTGGTACCAAAGCCCCTCCCCCTAACATAGGAAGGATAATACGATCTAACATGACAGCATACAGTGAAGGATATCATTAGGGAGATAATCATATAGAGAGATCATAAAATCAAACTGGAAGTTAACATAGAGAGATTCCGAAAATGGTCACATTCGTTTTTTCCCCCTTAACACCCCTACCCCCCCCCCACACACACACACTTGGTCCACACAATGCCTATGTAGGCTCACCACTCTGTTCTTCAGGTTCAGATTCAGAATGTGTTGATGACTCCCAATCTGCTGCTGGTAAGTATATTTTTATTTAGAGGAGAGGCAAAAGAAACTACTCTGGTTAATTCAGAGCTCTACTTACCCTCACTCTTACTGCAGCCGGGCTCAGCCAAGCACAACATTTATAAAGGTATTTTCTAAAATTCCTTAGTGTAGGTCTTAGTCACAGGCCTTTATCTGTGAGAAGTGTTGAGGATAAAACTCGCTTTTGTATTCTTATAATCTTATTGTTTTCTTGTCTGGAAAGTCCTTGTATTGAAAAGCAAATATAAATTCAATTACTCCTAACTATTTTTTCTGACATTTTGGTTCCTGGGATCACTGAATCTGGTTTCATTTGAAAACTAAAAGGTTATCTTTGCAGCACAGTGAAGGAAGCACCACAGGATAAATCTTTACCCATGATTCAATTAGCTAATCAGCACATTGTGTTTAGATAAGAAACAAATCAGTTAATCAGCCCAAGACATAATTCTGGAGCAGGGGAGGGTCAAACGGAAAAAAAAATCTTTATCCTTCAGAAATGAAGTATGGATTATTTCTTTTAAGTTATACTGTTAATGGTATGTTTCACTTTAAGGATAAAGAATGTGCTCTGCAGGAGATATGAAATATTTGTACACACAAAGTCTAGATTCTAGGCTTTGGAAGGCTGGAATAAGATTCTGTCACAGAGTGTGACAGCAGTTGTTTGGCTTTCAAGAACAAGTGTATAAGAGAAATCTGCTGCTAGTAAGTATATTTTTATGTAAAAAAATTTAAGTTATTTAAACCATACAGGCATTGTGGAGGAGAAACCCAGACAATGCACTTGTGACATCTCAGTCAGATACATACTATCCAAACAGATCAGATTATTTAGGGAACATCTGCATGTATGAAATTGCTACAATGATACAATTACAAGGCTGACAAAAAGATAGCTTAACATTTAAATGTTGATGGATATCTCCTTAAAAATAGTAAATATGTTTATGAATCCTCTGAAATCACAGACCTAATCTGCAGAAAAAATAAAGTTGCACTTTCTCCACACTTCTCAAATTTTTATTGGAGATGAGGATTCATTGCTTGGGGAGCAGGATTATCCAGCCTTTGAAGTCAGCTTTAATAAGTGGGGTCTTGCAGTGGTTTATTTCAATTTATAAATTGCATTGAAAATCTACATAAATTAGGAAGTGAAAAAAACAGAAACAAACCCTTATTTTATTTGGAAAATGTAAAAGGTCTTTAAAAAATTGTGTGGGCGAGTGATTTTGACCTCAAACTAATTTTCAAACTGGTGTTACTGGATTTGCTAGAGTTATACCAGTGCAAATAAGGATAAGTGAGATCTGAATTGGGTCCAGTGTATATTGTAAGATATAATGGATACAGAATCCGTTGTTATCACCTGTCTGTGAGTCTGAAACAATAAGATACATTCCATTTACTGGCATAACTAAATAGAGATAATAGTGTGGTACAGCATGATAAGGTCTTCTGAAAAATATTTAAATGTCTTAGAGAAATCATCAAGCTGCTTTGTCACCATGCCAAAGTTCTAATTATCTACTTGTTTTAATTCACTTCTCTTTAGCATTGCATGAAAGAAAACACTTTGAAACCTTTCAGTACTTATTTAACTTTATTGGTAAGTGTACTGAGGAGAATGTATGCAGGACAATTTTACAAATTCATACCAAGGATCTCAGCATGGTAAAGACTTACCTATTTACCGTAAAATCAGAACAGCAGAAAAACTGGGAAATGGCTTGTGAACACCAGCAATGGGATCATACATATTATGGCTCTAAGGGGAGTGTGTTTTTCCCCTCTTTGTGGTCACACTGCAGTAGGAGCTACAATGTACCATAAATGTACATGAATATTTGAATTTTTAGAAGATCTGAAATAAACCAATCCACCCAAAGTGGGAGCTATTTCATTTGCTGCTTTGAACAAAACTGAATTAGTTATCGCTGCTTCTCTAAGGATCACTTGAACCTTCTACATAGCTGAGCTCTCATTATAAACTTCACCCTTGGATCTCATTTTCGCTTCCATTTGCCTCTTATCCCCTCTTGTGTGCTTTCTTATTCCCTTCTCTTTTCAAAGCTCTTTCCCTTCTCTCATTTTCTTCTTTCCCCATTGCTCCTGGTCTCTCTTCTCATCATCCCTCTTCTTTTTCTTTTTTACTGTGTTCTTGTTTCCTGCAACTGGTAGTGGCATCACATTTTTAAATGTGCTGGGCAATGTACAAACACAACAAAAAAGCCAGTCCTTGCCCTAAAAAGTGGTGTTCATTTTCACTTCCCTATGGGATAGCTCTGTATCAGGAGCAACGTTCATCTGGATATTTAGTTATAGTCATTACCTCTAATCGTGATAGAGTACAATCTTATCTAAGACTTACTCTGTGGTAACCTCAAGAAGTCTCAGTCAAGTTAGGGATTCATTTTGCTAAATAATGTAAAGTAGACGCCCCAAAGATCTTACAGTGCCTGGAGTCTTTCCTCCAGCAAAGTTTTCATCATGAAAATATTTTTCTTTACTGTAGTGGCAGATGTATTTGGTCTAATTGCTTATTCATCCTTGAGTGTTGATGAGAAAAAAGATCATGGTGTATGCTTAGTTGCACCCAGGAATGGTATGGCTAAATTAAAGCCACTGTTGTTGCCCTCGTATTGGAACCCTCTGTCCTAACAATGAAGCTCTCGGGAACTGGAGGTGCAGGCCTGCTACCAAACAGCATGTCTCAGTGGATAAATGATTATGTGCAAACATAGCTATTGTCAGAAAAAGCTGAAAAACTCAGTCCCTAGGCTTTCACCAGACTGAACTAGTGCATGAAATTATGATGAATGTTAATTTTTCTGTATTCTTGTTTGGCACTCCTTTGATAATCTGAATACACATTTAGTTTCATGATATTTTTTGTTTTAAATTTTGAAAACAATAAATTAGGAGACAAACTTGCCTCTGACATCTTGAGCTGATCCTTTTTCCACTGAGGTAAGGGGGAAATTTGTCACTGGGCCTTCCTGCATATGCAATCATTTCCCTGTTGATAACATGTGGAATATAGTATATTTAATCTGAGATTTAGGTCATTAAATGTGCCCAACATGTATTCCTTCCCTTTGGCACATGCAAAGTTTTGGAACAGAATAAGCTTACGGTTAGTTATTTATTCTATTTGAAGCCTTTTCATTAACAATGTAATAACTGTTGCAATGCCAAAAGCTGTATACTGGCATGTCTGAAAAAAATCTACAATGTGTGTGGGGTGTTATCTGCACTACTACTTACAAAAGAGTCAGAGAAAGGGAGAGGGTGGATACCTGGGAATGTCTGAGGCCAAAGGGTTGCTGTCCCCTTTAAGGGGGAGTCCAGGCCCAGGCTTCCCAGAAGACACTGTTTTAAGGGAATGAGCCCATCTAGACAGTTATTTGAACAACAAAGGCCTTGATAAAAGGCCATCAAAGTTCAGTTGAAGAGAGGTGTTCATGGAGACAGAAGCTCTCATAAGGGAGAGGAGCTCCCAGAGACAACAAGCCCCAAAGAAGAATATTGTGCAATCTCCTAAGCTCAAATGGGGACACTTTCTTTCAAGTTTATTTATATTTATTAAAGTAGAATCCACCAGGGGAATTTTGTCCTACATCTGTTTGGACTTAGTGGAGTTCTCAAGTAGCCCCGAGAGAAGGGAAACTGAGGCAGGGAGTGCCTGCAGGACCACACTAGGTAACCAGGGGTGCTACAGGGCAGGCCCATCCCATTGAAACTGAGTTAAAATGGCAGTTAAATGAGAGACTTCCTTAAGGAAGTGCCATGACTTGGTGAGATCACAACAGAAAAAACAGAATAGCAAAAGAGACCATGAAAGATGATATCCACTCAAAATGTTTGGAGTAAGAGCTGTGAAACTAGTTATGAGATGGAGCCATCTGCAATATACATTTCTTCGTACATGTACTTAATATATTCAGTTTTTAAAAATCATTCCGATATTTCACTAAAATATACTTTCATATGTCAAACTGTGAAGAGGAAAACGCTGGAATTGAAAATGCATGGGTAAGCAGAAGCAGATGGGGAGTTTTGAAGAACAGTTTACAGCTATGAGAATAAACATAATCAAAGTATATGGATATAGGTCCTGATACTGCAGGTTGATCTACCAGGGGTAAGCCCTTGCACATATGTGAAGCCCGTTGCCTTCAAATAGGCCCCAATCCTGCAAGGTGCTCAGCATCCTCCCAAAGGTCTGAGCACTGTCAACTCCCATTAATGCCATTTGGGCTTGAGGTAGCTCACCACTTTGCAGAAGAATCTAGCCCACAGATCACAAAATTCATAAGAGTCTAAGTCCATCCCTAATTAATAATAATTGTGTTGTTAGGTGAAAGTTGATGCCATATTCACCTCTGAAGTAATGTCATCGGCTACAAGGGGATTTACTCCAGGGATTAATTTGGCCTTCATTTTATTTGTGATGCTTTCTGGAATTTGCAATTGTTTTAGTGATGTTCATTCTAGCTTGATCAAAATGTTAGCACTGCCTGATGAAAGGTGATATTTTACTTGGGATTGGAACTCATTCATCTGGATTCTGCTTTGTGAAGTCTGTTTGGAGGTGTTTGGTTGATGACTGATTTTATTAATAAAAATAAATATTGAGTAGTCCGGAAATGTTGAAGTACAGTTTATATGTAAAATTTCAGCTTGCCTCTTAATTTAAATGTTACACTAAAATCAAAGGCCAGACTCTCAATTTATGAAAATCATCTTAGCTCCGTTGACGTCACTGGAACTAAATCAACTTACATCATCTGAAGATCTGAACATCCCCAAATGTTTAATATACAATGTATTTTTTCACCATTCCATTCCGTTCTTCCCCCACAGTAAAGAGAACTTTTAAAAGGCTGCATGAATGTTTATTTTCTCCTGCATTCCTAAGTGCATGGCTGTAGTTTCTGTCTCCCCTCCCCCACCCCACCCCATCCCATCCCAGATTGCATGAGCTTTATGACTAATTTATTCTTCACTTATCTTAAAGAGAGTTCCTTCCTATTAAAATGAATAATCCCAAAATAGTATTCTATTTTCCTTTTATTTTCTATCAATTATGGATTAACAGAATTTACAAAACAGAATTTATATCTTTAGATTACATTAAAATACTTTTTTCCAATATGAATCATGAACAGAACTGCAGTTACAAGTCACCCTTGTAAATTGAGTTTCTTTTGCTTTTGTCTAAAGTACCTGTGGATTGAATCTGAACCCTGTATTATGAGGAACTGCATGCAATATAATTGTGTTAATAGTCTGTTCCTGTTGTAGAAATTGCTGGTAGGTTCTTGTAATCTTCCAAGATCCCTACTACATTTCTGGCTTCCTTGAAAGCTTCCAATTACTATACTGTTGCTTGGCAAATCCTTGGGTGAGCTTCAGTCACACTGAAGGCCTAAATTTAGTTATAAATGGACATCTCTCAATTGCCAATAAAACGGTGCTTAGGAGTTGCACAAAGCTTTTAACTCAAATAGTTTCTCCTTCCTTGGTGTTCACACTTCAACTGCTCGAAGAGGGCCTCATCCTCCTTGATTGAACTAACCTCATTATCTCTAGCCTGATACTTGCTTGCATATATATACCTGCCTCTGGAAATTTCCACTACATGCATCCGATGAAGTGGGTATTCATCCACGGAAGCTCATGCTCCAGTATATCTGTTAGTCTATAAGGTGCCACAGGACTCTTTGCTGCTTCAACTCAAAAAGAGTTCTTTCTTTCTTTCTTTGGATATGTCTACACTACAAGAGTAGTTTGATTCAACTTAACTCGAATTTGTGGAATCGACCTTACAAAGTCGAATTTGTGTATCCACACTAAGGACACTAATTCGACTTTGTGAGTCCACACTAACGGGGCAAGCGTCGACATTGGAAGCGGTGCACTGTGGGCAGCTATCCCACAGTTCCTGCTGTCCCTGCTGCCCATTGGAATTGTGGGTAGAGTCCCCAATGCCTGCTGGGGGAAAAAATGTGTCGAGGGTGGTCTTGGGTAACTGTCATCATTCAACCGTCACTCCCGCTGGCGGGCAATCAGTTCGCGCACTTTTCTGGTGAGTGACAGCGCGGACGCCACAGCACTGCGAGCATATTAGCCCGCTGCGATCATCGCTGCAGTTATGGCCGTTGTCAACTCCTCGCACCTTATCGTTCACTTCTTCCACAGTCAGCTGCTCAGAAATTGGGCGAGGAGGCTCCGGCAGCACGGTGAGGACATGAAGTGTCAGAGTGGCACAGACCTCTCACAAAGCACGGGATCCCGCGCCGTGGAGATCATGGTGGCAATGGGTCATGTTCAAGCTGTGGAACGGCAATTCTGGGCCCGGGAAACAAGCACGGACTGGTGGGACCGCATAGTGCTGCAGGTCTGGGATGAATCACAGTGGCTGAGAAACTTTCGCATGCGTAAGGGCACTTTCCTTGAACTGTGTGACTTGTTGTCCCCTGTCCTGAAGCGCAAGGACACCCGGATGCGAGCAGCCCTGAGTGTGCAGAAGCGAGTGGCCATAGCCCTCTGGAAACTTGCAACGCCAGACAGCAAATCTACCTTGGGGGTTGCTGTGATGCAAGTAGCCCACGCAATCGTTGAGCTACTGCTCTCAAAGGTAGTGACCCTGGGAAACGTCCAGATCATCATAGATGGCTTCGCCACGATGGGATTCCCAAACTGCGCTGGGGCTATAGATGGAACTCACATCCCTATCCTGGGACCGGACCACCAGGTCAGCCAGTATATTAACCGAAAGGGCTACTTTTCAATGGTGCTGCAAGCACTGGTGGACCATAGGGGACGTTTTACCAACATCAACGTCGGATGGCCGGACAAGGTTCATGACACGCATGTTTTTAGGAACTCTGGTCTGTTTAGACGCCTGCAGGAAGGTAGTTTCTTCCCGGACCACAAAATAACTGTTGGGGATGTGCAGATGCCTACAGTGATCCTCGGGGACCCAGCCTACCCGCTAATGCCCTGGCTCATGAAGCCCTATACAGGTGCCTTGGACAGTGACAAGGAACTCTTCAACTACCGGCTGAGCAAGTGCAGAATGGTGGTGGAGTGTGCTTTCGGACGTCTCAAGGGGAGATGGAGGAACTTACTGACTCGCTCGGATCTCAGCGAAACCAATGTCCCCATTGTTATTGCAGCTTGCTGTGTGCTCCACAATCTCTGTGAGAGCAAGGGGGAGACCTTTATGGCGGGATGGGAGGTTGAGACAAATAGCCTGGCTGCTGATTACGCTCAGCCAGACAGCTGTGTGATTAGAAGAGCCCATCAGGAAGCGCTGTGCATCCGGGAGGCTTTGAAAGCTAGGTTCCTCAGTGAGCAGCGTGACCTGTGACTATTCAGTTTCTTTACAGAGTAGCTGAACCTGCCCCTGTTTCTTTACCCAGTTACTGTTGCCTATACTCTGGAGTTACATACCCCGTTCACCCCGTTTCCCCCCTTCCAACACACGTGTAAAAATAAAATCCATGTTTCATTGTTACTTAACAACGTTTTCTTTATTAATGACTTTGCGTTAAAGGGTTGAAACTGGGACACAGACTGTGCTGGGTAGGGTGTGTAGTGATGTAAAGACCGCTTCTAAACTTGAGGAATGACAGGCTCCTGCTCCTAGAGCGGTCCGCAGTGCCAGACTGGTTGTTTCAACGGAGCCTGCCATCCCTCCTTTTTGGGACTCTGTGTGCGGGGGCTATGTGACCTTGTGGCGGGGGAGGATGGTTACAGATTCCCCTGCTGCGTGGCTCTGTGGACCAGGACAAGGACCGCTGCATAAGATCTGTAACCGCCCTCCCCCGCTACAAAGTCACGTACCCCCCACCCACACAGAACATGGAAACCACCTCCCATACCGACCAGGGTGCCTACTGACTGCACTGTGTGTGTGACCTGCTGTTGATCCTGCCCCCGTGTCTGTACCCTGGTAAAGGTGACTGTCCTATGCAATTACCAACCCCCTTCCTCCTCCCTTCAAACACAGTCTTCTGTACAAAAACATGACGGAAACAGTAATTAACAGCAAAGTATTTTTAATAATCAACTAGACAGTTACGGGATGAAACTGGGATTGGGGCTTGGGTCAGTCAGGAAGGGAAGGACTTCTCAAAATTTAGGGAATGAGAGCTTTTGGTTAATTGAGCACTTTGCTGGGGTGGAGTGACAGTTTTCACGGCCCCTGCCGCCCCTCCTTCTTGTTATTTTGGGTGAGGGGTGTATGGGACTTTGTGGCGGAGGAGGGCGATTGCAGATACACTGCAGGGGTCTCTGTCCTCCTGCCTGCGGTCCTGCAGAACATCCACAAGGTGCCGGAGCATGTCCGTTTGCTCCCTCATTAGTCCAAGCAGCGTTTGAGTCGCCTGCTGTTCCTCTTGACGCCACCTGTCCTCCCGTTCGTTGTGTGAGCGCTGGTACTGAGAGAGGTTCTCCCTCCACTGGCTCTGCTGGGCTGCCTCGGCTCGGGAGCTGCCCATAAGTTCAGCGAACATCTCGTCCCGTGTCTTTTTCTTTCGCTGCCTAATCTTTGCCAGCCTCTGTGAGGGGGATGCTGGGGCAGGTCGGGAGACAGTCGCAGCTGTGTGATGGGAAAAAGGGAGTGAATTCCTTGCAAAGATTCATTTTTGCGAACAATGAACACAGTCTAGTCTGTCTCTGTGAACAAGACCATGCACAGCACCTATCTCATGCGCACTCAGGACAAGTTCGAATTTTCGGCCTTCGCTTTCATTGCCTGGGGTCTTGCACTAGAGATCAGACAAGCGGCTCAGGACAGCAAAATCCGTGGAGCAGCCAGGCATGGTAAGCTGTAGACTTTAGGCTGCTTAAAACTTAATGTATAGCAGTGCCCTCCTGCTGCAGGCAATCCAGAAAGCATAAACTCTGCCCTTGTTCCACCCCCTCGCGGCTGTCCCCGGGAAAGATCCCTGTATGCTGCCCCTCTGCAGCCTCCACCACGTGGCTGTAAACCGACGCTTATTATTATGCAAAGGAAAAGTGAAGCATTCCCAATACTAACATTACACTAATTCCCCTAATTAAATGCAGGAGTCGCCGAGCGAGATCACCCTGAGGAGGATCACTGAGAGAGATAGAGAGCGCATGCTGCGTGAAAGCCAGCACGAACCAGGGGTCTATGCTGCCATGCTCATGGAGGCAATGCTCCTAGAATACCTGATGACAGCCTGGCACGGAAAAGTGTGCTACCACGGAGCACCCAATAAGGCAGCTCTCCCCAGGAACCTCATGCGTAGGCTTTTCGATTACCTCCAGGAGAGCTTCGTGGAGATCTCCCAAGAGGATTTCTGTTCCATATACATTGACCTTTTTTTCACATAGTTAACATTCCTGTTCTTTCAAAAATAAATGTTTACATGTTTATAGCACTTACCGACTGATCCTTCCCCTGATTCAGGGTCCGGGTTAACGGCCGGGGAGGGTTGGTAGGGGATCTCTGTGAGGGTGATGAAGAGATCCTGGCTGTCGGGGAAAGCAGTATTGTAAGCGCTGTCGCCTGCCTCGTCCTCCTCAAACCCTTCCTCATCTTCCCCATCCGCGAACATCGCCGAGGAACTGCCCGTCGACACTATCCCATCCTCAGAGTCCACAGTCACTGGTGGGGAAGTGGTGCCAGACCCACCGAGAATGGCATGCAGTGCCTCGAAGAAGCGGCATGTCTGGGGCTGGGCTCCGGAGCGTCCGTTGGCCGCTTTGATCTTTTGGTAGCCTTCTCAGGTCCTTGATTTTCACGTGGCACTGCGTTGTATCCTGGCTGTATCCTCTGTCTGCCATGGCTTTGGAGACCTTCTCGTAGGTCTTTGCATTCCGTTTTTTGGAGCACAGCTCCGAAAGCACAGACTCATCGCCCCACACAGCGATCAGATCCAAGACTTCCTGGTCAGTCCATGCTGGGGCCCTCTTTCTATTCTGAGATTGCATTGACTCCTCTGCTGGAGAGCTGTGCATCGCTGCCAGTGCTGCTGAGCTCGCCACGATGTCCAAACAGGAAATGAGATTCAAACTGGCCAGACAGGAAAAGGAATTCAAATTTCCCTGGGGCTTTTCCTGTGTGGCTGGTCAGAGCATCCGAGCTCGGACTGCTGTCCAGAGCGTCAACAGAGTGGTGCACTGTGGGATAGTTCCCGGAGCTACTAGCGTCGAATTCCATCTACACCTAGCCTAATTCGACATGGCCATGTCGAATTTAGCGCTACTCCCCTTGTCGGGGAGGAGTACAGAAATCGAACTAAAGAGACCTCTAGGTCGAACTAAATAGCTTCGTTGTGTGGACTGGTGCAGGGTTAATTCGAATTAACACTGCTAAATTCGACATAAACTCCTAGTGTAGACCAGGCCTTTCTTTCTTTCTTTCTTTCTTTCTTTCTTTCTTTCTTTCTTTCTTTCTTTCTTTCTTTCTTTCTTTCTTATGTTAAATCTCCAAAGCTCTAAGTGCCTTCAAAAATGACTTGGGTACTGATGAGATATAGGGTATGTCTACACTTAAACACTACTGTGGCATAACTACAGCTGCACTGCAGTAGTGCTTCAGAGTAGACACTACCTATATCAACTGGAGGAGTTCTCCCATCGGCACAGGCAATCCATCTTCCTGAGATGCGGTAGTTCAGCCAATGGAAGAATTCTTCTGTCGACCTAGCTCTGTATACACCAGGGGTTAAGTCAGTATAGGTACGTCTTTTAGGGCTGTGAAAAATCCACACACCTGGGAGAGGTAGCTATACCAATGTAAGTCCCTAGAGTAGACCAGGGCTTAGGCGTCTAAGAGCTACAGTCACAAAAAAGACTGATCGATGCAACATCTATCTTTTAGGTGTCATGCTGCTCAGTAGAATCCATAGCCCTTGACTTAGGCACATAGGCTACTTATAGAATGTGTGAGGGAGAGTTGGTGTCTGAGAATGGAATTCACAAACCCAGCATGATTCTCAGGCAGCCATGTAAACTAGCCAGTATGAAATGCTGAAGACAGTCTTATGCCTTCCCCTCAAAGGGAGTTAGGTGCCTAATGGGATGTACCTCCCTCTGCTTGGGATTTATAGCTGTGACCCTGTCCTGTAATTAGGTGCCTAAGCAAGGCCAGAACTTTCTGTAAAATAAAAAATGAGGAGGAGGATGTGCTGCCACTTTTTACCCAATAGGCCATTGGTTAGAACACTCACCCAGGATTTGGGAGACCTGGGTTCAAATCCTCATGCTGCCTAATGTGGAGCAGGGACTTGAATCCAGACCTCCCATCTTCCAGGTGAGTGTCCTAACTACCAAGTGCCTCTATCTCTCTCCCTCTGAATATTAAGTATTTTATACAAAGTGGAAGAAATTGAGCTCTGAGCATGCATACCAGACCAGGCCCTACATGTGAAATAGGCTAGGGAACACCTAATTTGAAGATCCTACCTGGGTTTAAGTATGAGTTAGACACTAAGCATCAGGACTGAGGCTACTGTGCACATGCCCATCACAGAAATTTAGGGGACTCTTTTGGTGGAAACTCAGCTGCCTATGGATTTTAGGCATCTACAGCCTTAGGAGGCAGCTCACCAGGAGTTTTGAGAATTAATGTTTTAGATTTAGCCCTAAGGGCCTAAGTCACTTCTGAAAATGCAGCCTAGGCAGTTTTGAATTTCTAATGCAAACAAAAAAAATGACAAAAACACAAGCCATCCACTTGCATGTGATACAAATAATTAAACGTAATAGTTTTCTATTTCAGATTTTTATGCTGACGTATCAAACTCCAAAAAAGGGGATTTATTTCCAGACTTCTGTGGTGGCCACAATTCTTTATTCTCTGTGATTCATTTTAATCTTTCTGAGTTACAGCATTGTAAATCTAAATGGAGTTATGTTTGATTTATATTAGTGTAAGGAAAGTCAGGGCTCACTGATTCTGTCTCTGCACAGAGAAAGCATTCCCTTCCCCCGGTGATAGGAATACAGCATCTCTTGCAAGGATGGAAGGTACAGATTGCACTGGGAGAAAAGATAGCATGCTATGGGTGCCAGGTGGGAATGTTTTGAGGAGACCATACACAATTCTATGCACCAAAGAGGTTCCAGGGGGTTTCCTTATGCCCATGTTGGAGGCTAGTTTGGGGGCAGAATGGATGACTAGAGGGATAGGGCAGTACCAGTAGATTCTTCACTGGTGATTATATGATGGTTGCCCTAAAAATGCCTATATAAGATAACAGGGAGATAGGTAAATAGGAGACATATAGTTGCAGATTCTATTTTATATGTCTTATAAGATATCTATCTTACTTTCAAATGATTTATTTCTGCAGTCAAATCTACCAGAATATTCTGTATAGCTAGTAAATCAAGCAAGAAGAAACTGCCAGAATAGCATACGAGCTCCAATTGATCCCTTTTCCTGTGGTGGATACAGGTATCTGAATGGAAGTCAGTATTCCGCTGCTGACCTGACTGACTTAGGTTCTCCGTAAAATTAACTACTTGGTAAATAGTGAAATAGTTTTCTAAATGCATCTATCAAAGTTTGGATCATTAACTGAATTAATATACCCTTTGACAATTAATGGATAATGCTCTTATCTCATTAAAACAGAAGTTTGATGCACACATGTCAACAAATCATAGTATATCTGTTCCAATTCAGAGCTTTATTATGAGTTTGAGTACAATGGAGTTTCATCTGTTTGTACTATATCTGAATTAGACCCAGAATTGAAAATAAATCAAACTGTTATTAACCTCTGTTATGAATACATATTAGATTATTAATTCAATGATTTTAAACTAATTACTTTTCTCTATATATTTTAATTGTTACACATTCATATTGTTTTCCAATTGCTCATATTATAGTAGTAAATCTTGGTAAAATTCAATTTAATGTTGATTCATAGTCCATTTCCACTTAATTTCATTTTCAGGTTCAATATAACAATCTTTTTTTAAAAAAACAAACATTTCTAATGAAATTTTTCAAAGGGAAATTTTGGAAACATTTGTATTGTACCAGTAAATCGGTAGGTTTTGTAAAAGCTTTTCTTTTACAAAATTTATATTGTGGACCAAATCTGAACAGACTTCTTTAAAGTTACAAGTTGTCCTAATTTGTAATATTTTAATCTGTTACTTAAAATTCTTGCATTCTGTTTTCTTAATGAATAACTCTGAATGAATATATATAATAGGCTGGATGTAAAGAATTCCCAATACGTCTGTCATTATTATCTACTGTCTAAACCAGGGCTGACCAACCTGTGGCTCCAGGGCCACATGTGGCTCTTGAGAAGTTAATATGAGGCTCCTTGTATAGGCACTGACTCTGGGGATGGAGGTACAGGTGCCAACCATCCAATGTGCCAGGGGGTGCTCACTGCTCAACCCCGGGCTCTGCCACAGGTTCTGCCTCCACTCCATTCTTTCCTGTCCCATCCCCTGAGTCTGCCATGCCCTTGCTCCTCCCGCTCCACCCCCAGAGCCTCCTGCACACCACAATGCAGGGAGGGAGGAGGGGGTGCTGATTGGTGGGTCTGCTGGTGGGTGGGAGGCGCTGGGTGCGGGGTGGGGGGTAAGCCATTGGGGGGCTGCTGTCATCTTACTGTAGTAAGTGCAGGCCCTGATAAAGGCCCAGTATGAGGCCTGAGGCCTGAACTGAAGTAATGAACAAGACTTTGCTAACATAAAGCAAAGTTAAGCTGTGAGCCAGAGGCCGGCCCGGTTCACAGAAGCTGGCAAGGAAAAGGGCTGATGCTGCATAAACACATGTTCACCTAGCATACCAAAGGCTAAACACAGCATTAGAACATATTATACTGAAACATTCCATAGATAATAAAAGGACAGGCCGACCCATCCCAATGACAGGGGCAAAAGGGTAAAATGATGGATAGAGTTGTTTTGATGGAACCAACATGTACAAGGTAGAACGCGGCACCTAAATACGTAGAGGGGTTGTACCTGGCTACGTAGAAAGGTGGCCCCTCAATACATCAGGTGTGATGTGTAACTTGTTTGTATCTGTGTATAAGAATGCATCCCTGGGGAGGTGCCTTTGTCCGGTCTAGAGGGCAGTGGAAATTCCCGCCACTGACTGAGCCGGGTCCATTGCCAAGAGGCACTTTCTCGTAGTATGCCCTGAGTTAGGCTAAGAAACCTACAGGGAACTGCAATTGTGTCCAAGGTCGCAATAAACCCAGCCGACATGGCTTTGCATCTTACTGGACTCTGTGGTTATTGGGGGTTCTCGTCGGGTCTGCTGTGTCAGCTATCTGCAGAGCTGGGGCAGCACACAGAGGGAACTCACGCACGCAGCCGAGTGATATCAACATTGGAGAGAGCAGAGCACCATACCGGTACAACTCTGACAACATGGCTATTTGGTAATGTACATTGGTAAATTCTGGTTCCTTGTCAGGCTCAGGTTGGCCACTCCTGGTCTAAACCATGTTGCCTTTCAAGTCATCTTTATAGCCAGAGGGACCTGATGCTCTTTTTCAAAAGATATAGGTAAAAATGGAGTGCTCAGAGTCCAGTTGCAGGTGAGGGTGCAGTAAAATGGTAGAAAAAGCCTACTTTGCCTATTTAAGGGGCTTCAGTTCACTTGCTCCTGATAGGATGTTCACTTTAATTCATGGGGTAGCTATCTATGTCATTTTTTCTGGTGCCTGGAAAAAGACACACAACCAGGGCTAGGTTGAACTTGTTCAAATCAGGGCTTTGGATATGCAGTTTACAAATTACTCACAAATATTTTACAAAAAATAAATGCTATAAAAGTGGTGTATAATGCAACAAAATTGGAGTGTCCAAATGAACAGTGGCTATTTTAGCGGATGGATTTTTATAACATTAGGTTCTATCACATTACATTGGGTTACTTTGTAACATATGACAAGTAAATTCATGTTTTACAATGTATTGGTATTTGATCAGATTTCACAATGCTTAAAATAACACTTGTTTAGATTCATAACTTTCTCTCAAGTTCAGTGACACTGATCATTTATGCAGTTAACTTTAGTCATGGAAATTCATGTGTATAGAGATGAATTGATAGTGAATTACTTTTATTCACAAGGCAATCGACAGGTAACATTAGCTTTAACTACAGGTATAACAGTTACATAGCGGTTTATCTTACTCACCCCAATGCTCTGTGTGAACTTGTGTTTTGGAAATTGATAGAATCATAGAAATTAGAGATGGAAAAGACCTATAAAGCCATCTACTCCATATTCGAACCAGTGCAGGGGCAATGCCTATGATATATTTGTTGGGTTTGTTTTTTCTCCTGTGTAGGTTTACATATCTCAGATGATGGGATCACTTTCCTAAAGAGATTTCTCCATTGCTTTCCTTAAAAGACTATTTCACAATCAAATAGGCTATACTATCATGATTTTCCCTTCTAACATTTAGCGCATCTTTTTCCTTTCCTGATTTTATCCTGTTTCTCTTAGTTTTATCCTCGTGCAGTCTGATACTCATGGTGAGTCTGAAGAGTGGTTAGGTCTATTATATGATTTACCTCTTACCCACAAACTCAGTGGTCCTTGAGATGCATATGTAGTTAGTTCCTAAGTCTTAGGGCATGTCTACACTACCAGAGTAGTTCGATTCTACTTAAATTGAATTTGTGGAACCGATATTACAAAGTCGAACGTGTGTATCCACACTAAGGACTGTAATTCGACTTTGTGAGTCCACACTAACGGGGCAAGCGTCGACATTGGAAGCGGTGCATTGTGGGCAGTTATCCCACAGTTCCCACAGTCCCTGCTGCCCATTGGAATTGTGGGTAGAGCCCCCAATGCCTGCTGGGGGAAAAAATGTGTCGAGGGTGGTCTTGGGTAACTGTCGTCATTCAACCGTCACTCCCGCCGGCGGGCAATCAGTTTGCGCACTTTTCTGGTGAGTGACAGCGCGGACGCCACAGCACTGTGAGCATGGAGCCCGCTGCGATCATCGCTGCAGTTATGGCCGTTGTCAGCTCCTCGCACATTATCGTCTACCTTTTTCACAGTCAGATGCTGAGAAATCGGGCGAGGAGGCGACGGCAGCGCGGTGAGGACATGAAGTGTCAGAGTGGCACAGACCTCTCACACAGCACGGTACCCCGCGCCGTGGAGATCATGGTGGCAATGTTCATGCTGTGGAATGGCAATTCTGGGCCCGGGAAACAAGCACGGACTGGTGGGACCACATAGTGCTGCAGGTCTGGGATGAATCACAGTGGCTGCGAAACTTTCGCATGCGTAAGGGAACTTTCCTTGAACTGTGTGAGTTGCTGTCCCCTGCCCTGAAGCGCAAGGACACCCGGATGCGAGCAGCCCTGACTGTGCAGAAGCGAGTGGCCAAAGCCCTCTGGAAACTTGCAACGCCAGACAGCTACCGGTCAGTAGCAAACCACTTTGGCGTGGGCAAATCTACCGTGGGGGTTGCTGTGATGCAAGTAGCCAACGCAATCGTCGAGCTACTGCTCTCAAAGGTAGTGACCCTGGGAAACGTTCAGTTCATCATAGATGGCTTCGCCGCCATGGGATTCCCAAACTGCGCTGGGGCTATAGATGGAACTCACATCCCTATCCTGGGACCGGACCACCAGGCCAGCCAGTATATTAACCGAAAGGGCTACTTTTCAATGGTGCTGCAAGCACTGGTGGACCACAGGGGACGCTTTACCAACATCAACGTCGGATGGCGGGACAAGGTTCATGATGCGCATGTTTTCAGGAACTCTGGTCTGTTTAGACGCCTGCAGGAAGGTAGTTTCTTCCCAGACCACAAAATAACTGTTGGGGATGTGCAGATGCCTATAGTGATCCTCGGGGACCCAGCCTACCCGCTAATGCCCTGGCTCATGAAGCCCTATACAGGTGCCTTGGACAGTGACAAGGAACTCTTCAACTACCGGCTGAGCAAGTGCAGAATGGTGGTGGAGTGTGCTTTTGGACGTCTCAAGGGGAGATGGAGAAGCTTACTGACTCGCTCAGATCTCAGCGAAACCAATATCCCCATTGTTATTGCAGCTTGCTGTGTGCTCCACAATCTCTGTGAGAGCAAGGGGGAGACCTTTATGGCGGGATGGGAGGTTGAGGCAAATAGCCTGGCTGCTGATTACGCCCAGCCAGACAGCCGTGCGATTAGGAGAGCCCAGCGGGAAGCGATGTGCATATGGGAGGCTTTGAAAGCTAGGTTCCTCAGGGAGCAGGGTAACCTGTGACTATTAAGTTTGTTTACAGGGAAGCTGAACCTGCCCCCGTTTCTTTACCCAGTTAATGTTGACTATCCTCTGCAGTTACATACCCCATTCACCCCGTTCCCCCTCTTCCAACACACGTTTAAAAATAAAATACATGGAACTTTGTTAAATAACACCATTTTGTTTATTACTGATTTCGCAGTAAAGGGTTGTAACTGGGACGCAAACAGTGGTGGGTAGGGTGGGTAGTGATGTAAAGACCGCTTCTAAACTCGAGGAATGACAGGCTCCTGCTCCTAGAGCAGTCCGCAGTGGCGGACTGGTTGTTTCAACGGAGCCTGCCACCCCTCCTTTTCAGGACTCTGTGTGTGGGGGCTATGTGACTTTGTGGCGGGGGAGGACGGTTACAGATCCCCTGCTGCGTGGCTCTATGATCCAGGATAAGGACCGCTGCATAAGATCTCTAACCGCCCTCCCCCGCCACAAAGTCACATAGCCCCCCCCACACACAGAACATGAAAACCACCTCCCAGACTGACCAGGGTGCCTAGTGACTGCACTGTGAGTGTGACCTGCTGCTGAACCTGCCCCTGTGTCTGTACCCTGGTAAAGATGACTGTCCTGTCCAATTACCAACCCCCTTCCCCCCCTTCAAACACAGTCTCCTCTAAAAAGAACAGGACAGAACCAGTAATTAACAGAAAAGTATTTTTTATTATCAACTAGACAGTTAGGGGATGAAACTGGGACGGGGGCTTGGGTGAGGCGGGAAGGAAAGGATTTATCAGACTTTTGGGAATGAGAGCTTTTTGTTAATTGAGCACTCTGCAGGGGTGGAGTGACAGTTTTCACAGCCCCTGCCGCCCCTCCTTCTTGGTACTTTGGGTGAGGGGTGTATGGGACTTTGTGGCAGGGGATGGCGGTTAGAGACAGACTGCAGTGGGGCTCTGTCCTCCTGCCTCCGGTCCTGCAGAACATCCACAAGGCACCGGAGCGTGTCCGTTTGCTCGCTCATTAGTCTAAGCAGCATTTGAGTTGCCTGCTGGTCTTTCTGCCGCCACCTGTCCTCCCGTTCGCTGTGTGAGCGCTGGTACTGCGACATGTTCTCCCTCCACTGGGTCTGCTGGGCCACCTCGGCTCGGGAGCAGCCCATAAGTTCCGAGAACATGTCGTCCCGTGTCCTTTTCTTTCGCCGCCTAATCTGCGCTAGCCTCCATGAGGGGGATGCCGGGATAGGTCGGGAGACAGTCGCAGCTGTGTGATGGGAAAAAGGGAGTGAATTCCTTACAAAGATACATTTTTGCGAACAATGAACATAATCTAGTCTGTCTCTGTGAACAAGACCATGCACAGCACCTCTTTCATGCGCACTCAGGACAAGTTTGAATTTTCTGCCTTCGCATTCAGTGCCTGGGGTCTTGCAGTGGAGATCAGACAAGCGGGGCAGCACAGCAGAATTCGAGTAGCAGGCAGACATGGTAAGCCGTAGACTTTTGGCTGCTTAAAACTTAATTTATAGCAGTGCCCTCCTTTCACGGTCAAAGCAATGCTCCTAGCGTTGGCCAATTCCTGCTGCTGGCAATCGGTAAAGCATGAACTCTGCCCCTGTCCCGCCTCCACCGCGTGGTTGTAAACCGCCGGTTACAGTTATGTAAAGGAAAAGGCAAGCAGTCCCAATACTAACATTCCCCTAATTCAAAGCAGGTCACCATGGGCGACATCACCCTGCTGAGGATCAGTGAGGCAGAGAAAGACCGCATGCTGCATGAAAGTCAGCAAAAACCAGGGCCCTATGCCGCTATGCTCTGCGAGGCAATGATACCAGAGTACCTGAGGATAGCCTGGCACGGAAAAGTGTGCTACCACAGAGGACGCAATAAGGCCGCTCTCCCCAGGAATCTCATGCAGAGGCTTTTCGATTACCTGCAGGAGACCTTCGTGGAGATCTCCCAAGAGGATTTATTTTCTATCCCCGTTCATATTGACCTTC
Organism: Mauremys reevesii; assembly: GCF_016161935.1. NCBI lineage: Eukaryota > Metazoa > Chordata > Testudines > Geoemydidae > Mauremys > Mauremys reevesii. The sequence goes on from NC_052625.1 coordinate 168,824,353, forward strand.
TTTTCACATAGTTAATATTCCTGTTCTGTTAAAAATAAATGTTTACATGTTTAAAGCACTTACCGACTGATCCTTCCCCTGATTCAGGGTCCGGGTTAATGGCTGGGGAGGGTTGGTAGGGGATCTCCGTGAGGGTGATGAAGAGATCCTGGCTGTCGGGGAAATCAGCGTTGTAAGCGCTGTTGACTGCCTCGTCTTCCTCATCTCCTTCCTCATCTTCCCCGTCCGCGAACATCTCCAAGGAACCGGCCGTCGACACTATCCCATCCTCAGAGTCCATGGTCACTGGTGGGGTAGTGGTGGTGGCCGCACCTAGAATGGAATGCAGTTCCTCGTAGAAATGGCATGTCTGGGGCTGGGCTCCGGAGCGTCCGTTTGCCGCTTTGGTCTTCTGGTAGCCTTGTCTCAGCTCCTTGATTTTCACGCGGCACTGTGTTGAATCCCGGCTGTATCCTCTCTCTGTCATGGCTTTGGAGATCTTCTCGTAGATCTTTGCATTCCGTTTTTTGGAGCGCAGCTCCGAAAGCACAGACTCATCGCCCCACTCAGCGATCAGATCCAAGACTTCCCGGTCAGTCCATGCTGGGGCCCTCTTTCTATTCTGAGATTGCATGGACACCTCTGCTGGAGAGCTCTGCATCGTTGCCAGCGCTGCTGAGCTCGCCACGATGTCCAACCAGGAAATGAGATTCAAACTGGCCAGACAGGAAAAGGAATTCAAATTTTCCCCGGGCTTTTCCTGTGTGGCTGGTCAGAGCATCCGAGCTTGGACTGCTGTCCAGAGCGTCAACAGAGTGGTGCACTGTGGGATAGCTCCCGGAGCTATTAGCATCAAATTCCATCCACGCCTAGCCTAATTCGACATGGCCATGTCGAATTTAGCGCTACTCCCCTTGTCAGGGAGGAGTACAGAAATCGAACTAAAGAGACCTGTATGTCGAACTAAATAGCTTCGTTGTGTGGACGGGTGCATGGTTAATTCGATTTAATGCTGCTAAATTTGACATAACCTCCTAGTGTAGACCAGGCCTTAATTCATAAATCAAAATCCTCTAGCCCCTCCATACAACTTGGGGAGTGCCCTTACCCCAAAGTCAATCTTCTAGGACCTTCCTGCCCCGCCTTGTATGACATCTAAGGGGGAAGCAGGATGGGGTATTTGTCTTCTACTTGGCCCATAGCAAGTTGTGACAATGGAAATAATAAAACCTAACCTATGCATTGGATCTCTGGGCTCCTGTGAGAAAGGTCAGAGAACTGCACACAGTCCAATCCAATCTGGCAGTGAGAGGAAAAATTCCTTTCCAGCCCCCCAAAAGACAAATAACATAATGGCCACAACAAAGCCCCCAAACCCAGTTCTGTTCTAATCTCAAGCGAAAGGCAAAGGTAAGCTGTTCCTTGGGGCGCAGAATGGTGCTCCAGGCAGAGGTGAGGGTTTGTAAATAGAGCTGGAAAATTTTCCGATGAACAGTTTCCATCAGAACACGCAGAGTCACTGAAGGTAAAAAGTGAAGTGTTTTGATAAGGCTGAAATGTTCTCTTATGACCTTTCTGGAAGAGACTATTTCAAGTTTCTGTTTCAAAACCTTTCTTCCTTTGATTTTAAATTTTGTAATATAAATAAGTCAATATTGGAACAAAATATTTCAATCCACCTGCAACTTTCTTTTTCTTTTTCAATTTTGCTCTGCAGACAATTTTATTTTGTTGTTCTTGTTGGGTTCAATCCATTTCAGAATGTGGAGGGTGTGGAATTGGGGGAATAATCAAAATTGTGGAACTGAACTAAAAAAAATCTGATCTGAACTATGAACTGAAAAATCTGATTTCTGCCAAACTCTACTTGATAGGATGTGCAGGAGCCAATAGGCTTTGCTGCACCATTCTGTCCAGCCAATCAGCCAAGGAGTCCCCTTCACAAGCCTATGAGGAGTCCGAGTACCTAAAAGGGGGGAGAAAAGAGGTGGGTGACCCTGTGACACCCTCCCAGTACATTTCTCCATAACTCAATAGAGCCATGAATCATTACTGTTTAATGGTCCACCAGCCATTTTTTCAGTTCATTCATACATGTTCATATATGAGCAGATTTATATACAATTCAAGCACTCCATCTGGATTAGCTGATTTCCAACAGATGAGTGAATATCAGAGGTAAGGCTGAGCTTTCTGGTTCTTTCATGCCTTATAGAAGGTCCTTTGAAAGGCAGCACTTTGAGGAGTGATAACAATACATGGTGAAAACCTATGCCCACAGAAGTCAATGGCAGAATGTCCATTGAGTTCAATGGGGGAGGCACAGGATTTTACCCATAATGCCTGGATAAATCACTTCCAGGTATAACACATTTCTAACCTGTTGAATGCTACTTGTACTTTCTTCTACCATAGCTCAAGGCCTATTGTGCCTAGTGGGAAAAAAATCCAATAAATACATTCCATTATAACTATCTTAAGCTGTGGGAAATGCCACATTACTATTTGTATTAAATTAAAATTGAATTATAATCCATTTTAACAAACAGGCAGACTGCTTCTTGGAAGCTTATTGTCAATTTAATTTAACTTGACATAGTTATTAAAATTCAAGTTGATAAATTCAGTCCTCATTAAAAGCCTAAATAACATGTCATTGTCTCTTATGCCTTACAACAACTCTAAGGCATCATAACTTATATTGTGTGAATAAGATGTGCATAGACAAAGAAATATTAGATACCTGTAGTGAGTTAGGGGAGAGTCCAAGGGCCACTGAAGTCAGTGGCAGTCTGCGACTTCATTGGCTTTGGATTAGGCCTCTAGAGTGTTAATATTTGCTCTTCTTAAGAGGGGTCATTGAACTTAAAAGGCCTTGACTGAAGGACACTAAGTTTGAATAAAGCAATATGAGAATTTAATCCATTACATTTTTTAACAATTTGGTAGAATTACATTAACTCATAGAACAAGTTTAATGTTTTAGATGAAGAAAAAATCAGCATTATGGGTGCTTCTTTATTTGTAAAATAGCTAGATTTGAATATGATAAAAGGCAGTTCAAATATGCACAGCATTAAATAATTGAAACAAAGTACATTATATTAATCCCAAATAGAAAATAAAACTGACATTTTGTAGCAAGCAATAGCAAGTTTTAAAGAAATGCATAAATGCCTAGGATTATACATTGTTGTTTGCAGTGTTGTAGCCGATATTAGAGAGACAAGGTGTGCGAGGTACTATTTTTTATTGGACCAACTTTAGAGCTGAAGAAGAGCTCTCTGTAGCTTGAAAGCTTGTCTCTTTCAACAACAGAAAATATTACCTCACCCATCTTGTCTCTCTAAGATTATACAGTTCAAGAGTACTAAAAAAATATGGTTTCCTATAATTATTCAGCCAATAAATAAGTTTGGCTTGAGTTACAAGTTGCTTATCACTCACTACCCAATGAGAGCCAATGGTACTCTTCACTTTCAAATGTCAGGCCAGACCTATTTAGGAGCCATTTAAAAATACAAAACCAAAAACCCTGGACACTGTATTTTAAACCAGCAATCCAAATTCTATTAGTTGCACAGGTGAAATGCCATCTGTTTTAAGAGCAGACTTTGAGCCATCTGAAAGAAATCTGAAAGCAACTCAGTAGCAAAGAAAAATAATAGCAAAATAAGATATTCCAAAATGGACAGTGGGGAAAATAATCATATTTATATGCAAAATGCTAGAAAAAGAAGAGGAACAGAGGTGGATAACTGGTGCATTTAGGAAAGAAAAAAATAGGAAAAAGGAGATGAGTGGTTACAAAGTGACAACTGGATTATAGGAAGACCATATGCATTTTATCCAACCATAAAAAAGATTCATGCTCATCTTGAGTGAAGGAAAAAAATGGTTAATATATAGTTTTTGAAAAGGTTCATCCATCTCATGGTCTCATATCGTACATCCAAACCAAGATTCAACAGCTACAGGAATGGTGTCTACTAAGAAGTTATTTTTGTCTAGAGGTTTGCACATAATGTTTTCTATTCAAAGGATTAAAGCTTAGTGAATAGTGAGAAACATTTACAAGTATGTGTATGAATTCCAGTCAATTTTTGATTTGCCATACTACATTTCTTCAGTTATTATTTTGGCACATTTGTGTGAGTGAATCTTAACTTTACTAAGTTCCCCCCAACCCCTCTTCTCACCCCACTGCCCCCTCCCACCTACTCCGTATTCCCCCCAAGGCCACTACCTCACCTTACATGTGTGTCCAGGCACCTAATTAGTGGAGCCATGATTGCGCAGCTCCACTAATTAGGTGGGTGGTCCTTCATTCTCTTGTGTGCAGCCACCCAGGCACACACCTTAGAGGGAACTATCCGCGGACCACCTGAATGGATCTCGTGGACCACTGGTGGTCTGCAGACCACAGTTTGAGAACCTCTGCATAAGGATTGTAATGCCTCACTTATGTATTCTTGCCAGCAAGTTAAATAAGTCTGGGCTGGATGAACGGACGGTAAGGTGGATAGAAAACTGGCTAGATGGTCGGGCTCAACGGGTAGTGATCAATGGTTCCATGTCTAGTTGGCAGCCGGTATCAAGTGGAGTGCCCCAAGGGTCAGTGCTGGGGCCGGTTTTGTTCAATATCTTCATTAACGATCTGGAGGATGGTGTGGACTGCACCCTTAGCAAGTTTGCAGATGACACTAAACTGGGAGGAGTGGTTGATACGCTGGAGGGTAGGGATAGGATACAGAGGGACCTAGACAAATTAGAGGATTGGGCCAAAAGAAATATGATGAGGTTCAACAAGGACAAGTGCAGAGTCCTGCATTTAGGATGGAAGAATCCCATGCACTGCTATAGACTAGGGACTGAATGGCTGGACAGCAGTTCTGCAGAAAGGGACCTAGGGGTTACAGTGGACAAAAAGCTGAATATGAGTCAACAGTGTGCCCTTGTTGCCAAGAAGGCTAATGGCATTTTGGGTTGTATAAGTAGGGGCATTTCCAGCAGATCGAGGGATGTGATCATTCCCCTCTATTCAGCACTGGTGAGGCCTCATTTGGAGTACTGTGTCCAGTTTTGGGCCCCACACTACAAGAAGGATGTGGATAAATTGGAGAGAGTCCAGCAGAGGGCAACAAAAATGATTAGGGGGCTGGAGCACATGACTTATGAGGAGAGGCTGAGGGAACTGCGATTGTTTAGCCTGCAGAAGAGAAGAATAAGGGGGGGGGGGGATTTCATAGCTGCTTTCAACTACCTAAAAGGGGGTTCCAAAGAGGATGGATCTAGACTGTTCTCAGTGGTAGAAGATGACAGAACAAGGAGTAATGGTCTCAAGTTGCAGAGGGGGAGGTTTAGGTTGGACATTAGGAAAAACTTTTTCACTAGTAGGATGGTGAATCACTGGAATGGGTTACCTAGGGAGGTGGTGGAATCTCCTTCCTTAGAGGTTTTTAAGGTCAGGCTTGACAAAGCCCTGGCTGGGATGATTTAGTTGGGTTTGGTCCTGCTTTGAGCAGGGGGTTGGACTAGATGACCTTCTGAGGTCCCTTCCAACCCTGAGATTCTATGATTCTATGCCATGAAGGAGCCCATTCAGTTAAGAGGGTTTTTTATTATTATTATTCCAAATGTAGAAAAACCTTAAAGGTCAGGCACCTGCTTAACTTGGCCACTTGGAAGCTACCAAACAGGGTCTGTTGCACTCAATTTGAGTTTTATGCTGGATAATCAGAGTGAGAGCAGATAAGCCAACCCAACTATCGTAAAAAATATGGGAAGGAAAACAAAAAGAAGCAGCAGAATGAGCTAAGACATAGAGGAAAGCTTCTGTAATAGGAAGTTATATTAATGAATATTTTGTCAGAGAGTGAGTGTTTTGTGATAAGTAGTTTGATGTTAGATTTCAGAGTGGTAGCCGTGTTAGTCTGTATCAGCAAAAAGAATGAGGAGTACTTATGGCACCTTAGACTAACAAATTTATTTGGGCATAAGCCTTTGATAATAACAAAAGTTGAATTATAATAGACTCAATGAATCCAGGTGGGGAGAATCAAAATCTAAGTAGTTTCTAGGAAATGTTAGTCTCTAAAACTAAATAAATATGAACAGTGGAAATAGTGCATCTCTTCCATCAGTTTATCAGTTAAATGAATGTAAGTACAGCTTATTTTTTCATATCTATGTAGACATTTTAAAGTATTGTTTAAATTGTGGTATATGTAATGATACAGTTGCTATATCATGTTTTTATTATGTTTGAGGTTTTTAAAAGCAAAACCAAAATGAAAAGAATCAGTAATATAGGCCCCTACCCACTCTAACTGCCAAGGTAGAAATCTTATATTGTCTTTTACTTGTGTAGCTCACTGACAGTGTGAATAGAAGAAGGGGAAAACTGCACCTTTGTCAGTATACTCTGACCATCATCCCCCATCTTACTTCCCATCAGGACAGTGGGTCTATTCACTCATATACTCTCAGAGATTACTGGACCCAAATCATTTTCAGAAAAATAGCATCATTCAACCAGTGGTAGTTCGCCCTGTTGGGTCTTTTGGCCTTCTGGGCATGGTCAAAAGCCCATTCGTTCACTCAGTGTTTGGCTTATATGAATTAACTGTGAAGTAAATGGATTACTAGTGTACTTAAGATCTACTTGCCTGAGTAACAGCTGCAGGATTGAGTTCTAAATTTGGAGTCTAGGCAGATTGATACTGCCTTTTAATAAACACTTACATACCATATCCAGAGTATTTCAGCATAGTGCAAACACATTGTCATGGTCCATACAGATTTGTACTATGACAGAAAAGTCTTATATGAGTATAAAAGTGTGTTACTTGTATCCTTATGATGCCAGTTAAAAATCTTACTTAGAATGAAAAATAAAATGGAGAAAAGCTTTCTTAGTGTTACTGAAGGCAGTTGGGGCAGTTGTTAGTGGGTTATAGATTGTTGTAATAAGCCATAAATCCAGTGTCTGTTTTCAGTCCATGATTTTTAGTATCCAGGAAGCTTATGCATTTAAACTCCCAGGCTCATCTTTTGAGAAAGAGTTGTCCAGATTTCCTTTAAGGATAAGGACTGATAGGTCAAATATAGAGTGATCATTTTGTGAAAAAGTGTTCACCCACAGGTGATATGGTATTTTTATCTTTCATCATTTTCCTGTGTGTGAGTTCATTAAAAGCGTAGTGATTGTCTGGTTTCACCCACATAGTTGTTATTGGGACACTCACTGCACTGGTTGAGGTACACCACATATTATGATAGCCATGTGTCAGTCCCATGGATCTTGAAAGGTGTGTTGTGGGAGGTGTTGATCATTGTAGCAGTGGAGACATGTCTGCAGGTTTTGCATCTGTTGTTCTGGCAGGGTCTGGTGCAGCTTTGAGTTGGTGTGTCCTGATCTGTGGGGAACTTGCTTCTGATGATGAGCTTGGAGAGTCAGCACCGGGGTGGGGGCGGGGAGTGTGTTTGAAGGCCAGAAAAAGGGGTTTGGGAAAGATTTCTTTCAGGATGAGATCCCCATCTAGAATGGGTTGTAGTTGTTTGATACTCATATGGGTTCCACTGTGGGATGGTAGGTGTCAACTGGGGATGTGTGCTCAAAAAGGGTATTTTATTTCTGTATTGAAGCAGGTTCTTTTGGGCTATTTGGGTGGCCTGTTCCATTATGTGAGCTACTTCTCTGTGGAGTGTCCTTCTTGAAGATGGTTTTAAGTGTGTTAAGATGCATATCTCGGACTTTCTCCTTGAAGCCTATTCTGTATCAGACTGCCTGGCTGCAGATAATTGTCCATTAAGCTCTCTCTGGAACATTCCCACACCACAGCATCTTCTGGCAATGTCACTGACCTTAATGCTATAATGCTAATACCATTGAGAAGACTGCCTAATAATACTTGTTTATATAGATCTTTTTATTTCATACATTACTAATGGACTTTAAATAATTGATGTCATTTTCTGCTGAAAACCATTCTAACACTGTTCATTTTTAACCTATCAATATGATTTACTAACATTATATTTTAGTGATAATGTTTTGGAAAAAGCCAATTCAGATATGCAAATATATTCATTTTATTTTCAGAATCTCAATTGGATTTTAATGTAATTGTCAGACAAAAATCGTATGTTTTTGAATATAGTGATTATGGGGAAAGAATTAAATACAAAGTGATTATCATACTGGGGCAAATTTACTTGATTTAAAGATTAGAATAAACTTAGGTCCTTTGTCAGAACCAGTGCAAAAATGTTAAATTGATATAAGCAAAACAGAAATGCAGGGAATTAAAATATGCTGTAGTTTGTATGCTAATTAGAATGCAAAGTAATAAGAATTTAAAGACAAAATCCAGAAGTCTACTAATGTTGTATTACAACAGAAATCTTGTGAAATTTGAATTTGTACACCGTTTGACAGAAAAGTGAAAGAAGACAGCTCTTCCTTCTGTCATACTGCTGAGTGGAACTTAAATCCATATTTCTGGTCTCACAGTGGTTACCATTGAAGAGTACATAAAGAGAAAGAGAAAGGATGAATATATTTTTATTTATATCATGGTAGCACCAAATCAGGATCAGAGCCCCATTATAATAGGTACTGTTCATAAGCATAACAAAAGATGGGTTCAGGCCTCCAAGAGCTCACAATATAAGGCGTGATGAACAATAACAAGTGGATACAGTAAACAGATGGGGGAATCCAAGGTAACAGTGAAATGATTAGTGTTTTGTAGGCGTAATGGCAGAGAGGAGTTTTGAAGAGAGGTTGGAAGAATAGTGGATATCCAAACCCACCTCTTTGTAACAGGGTGGCTTGGCCTTAAGAGCTGGAGAGCCTAGGGCTAGCCAACTCTGATTACGAAGGAGCTAGCCCTGGTTTGTATCAGTTGGTTACTCTTAAGAGCACCAGCAAGTGGCAATGAGGAAGAAGCTGCAGAGAGAGAGAGAGAGAGAGAGAAGCTATAATACATGTGCGGTTGTGAGAACTGTTGAAATTGCCAAAGATATAAAGAACTCAAAAAAGTTCTTCTATGCCACAATTTACCCAGTAATGTAATGATATCATCAAAGCCTTGTTGTGGCGGGGCAACGACTCACTGGTGCGGCACCTCCTGCTGGTAGTCAGGGGAATCAGCTCACCAGCCTTGGAGTGCCCTCTGCTGGCCGATGTCTCGCCTCACCTCCCGGACCCCAGTGCCCCTTTATGTCAGGGGTTCTGCCCCGGCAGTACCTTGCAGTCTCTCTGGGTCTTCTCTCCCCAGGGAACCCCCAACCCCCTATCCCCACCTTGCCTCAGTCTTTGGCTATTGCCAGTCACCATCTAGCCCCTGCTCTCTGGGGCGAACTTCAGGATAATTGCTTCTCATCATTAGCAAGGGGGGTTTGGACCAGCTGCTTCTGGCTATATTTGGACTGCCCCTCTGCAGCCCTAGTACCCCCTAGTGGGCCTTTACTTCAGCCTGCAGCCTGGGGCTTTGTTAGGCTGGAGCTCCCCAGCTCTCTGGCCCTTCCCCAGCACTTCTCCACCCTAGGTACCTTCCTCAGCTTCCTAGGCAGCCAGGTCCCTCCCTCTCCAAAGGCGAGAGAGAGTCTGTTTTTGAGCTCCTGTCTCACAGCCCTTTTATAGGTCCAGCTGTGGCCTGATTGGGGCCTGGCCCCAACTGTGGCTGCTTCCCCCAATCAGCCTAGCCTTTTTCCAGCCACAGCCCTCTCCCAGGGCTGTTTTAAGCCCTTCTCCAAACAACTCCAAGAGAAACTTTACAAACTCTTGCCCCAAGAACCCACTCCAGAGACCGTCTATGTTTTCCATAAGATACACAAACATCATATCTGGCTATGACACTCTTACTGAAGAAATATCAGCATTCATAGAAAACATCTTCAAAACATTCTACTAGCTTCTTCTGGGACACAACTGACTTCCTTCACAAACTCTGCAACATTAGCAACCTTCCTCAGAACACCATCTTTGCCACCAGGGATGTCACTTCCCTGCACACCAACATCCCTCAAAATGACTGCATAGCTGCCTACCTCAAATATTTACAAGAAAATGGACAACCCTCAAATATCCACCCCAAACACATCACCCAACCCATCCATTTCATACTCACCCATAACAATTTTATATTCAACAACAACAAAAATTGTCCAAACCCTGGGAATTGCCATGGGTACTAGGATGGCACCCCCATATTCCAGCTTCTTCATGGGCCACCTTGAAGAAGAATTTCTGGACAAATGTGCCATGAAATAAATGATATACCTGAGATTCATCAATGATATGCTCATCCGCTGGACAGACTACTTAAACACCCTCATAGATTTCCAGAAGAGTTTAATGGACAGATGGTGGATCTTCCATTACAGAAGATGCTGTTATAAAAACAAAACTCAGGACAAGCTGAGTGAATATTCCCCAATCATACTGTGTCTTTGATGCTGAAATATCTTGCAGTTTGTAATAAAGCAAACATTTTATAAAACTAATATCCAGGAGAGACATTTTGTCTCGGGTCCGTTTCTGCCCCTTTTCTCTGTGCATGTATCACATTCTGGGGTGCAATCTGGAACAGTGAGGGGTTGTCACCACCTGCCCTGCAACCTTGGGTGCCTCTCAGTGCTTTGATGTTGTAGCTCCCAACCTGGGAAGCTTACAAACAGCAAAACAGCATACAGGTCACACCATGAATGTCTGAGTGTAGCTGCAGTCCTAGGGCAGAAACTCTGAGCCCAGCAACCTGTCAGCAGCACACCAGTCACACTCTGGCTTTCAGCAGTCCTGGTTACTACTTTCAGGGTGACCCAAACACACTCCCAATCCTAAATTGTCCCCAAAATGTGCATCCTGCACTGTCCAGCCCTCTCCTGGATAGCTCAGATATTAGAGATCTAGTGCCCTCTAAGGTGTCAATATGCAATAGTTTGCTACTTTATCAGGAGTTAACCAAACAATTCAGTTGAAACACAACATTGGATTCATTTTGATAAAAATAAAATGAGTTAGTTTAACTACAAAGAGAGAACTTTTAAGTGAGTACAAAGTATAAGGCATTAAAGTCATAAATGATTACAAGAGAAATAAAGATAAAATACTTTCTAATAACTGAAATTTAACAATCTAGACTTATTTCAAGGTGAAATCCGTACCACATGCTCCCAGCAACAGGGCTGACCAAATTCTCAGATCAGAACCCCTCCTAAAGGCTGGTTCCTTTGGCTTAGGTGAAAGAGAGAGATCCCTGGGGGTGGGGGGGAGTTTGGCCCTCACTTTTATAGTCCAGTCACCCTTTGAAATGCATTTTCCTAGATACATTTCCTTCCAGCTGTGTGGATGGAAATATAGAGTCTCGGGGTGAAAGAGTTTCCATGTTGCTGTTTGCGAAAATGCAGATCTATCTGTTCCTGACTTGATGGGTAGTTGCCAATCAGCTTTGATGACAGCTGGCTAGAGGTGTTAGCTTGTCCTTTGTCTTAGAGGAACAGGTTTACCCACCCCCTAGACCATTCTGGTAATCACATTTCAGTCATAATTTCATTTTATGTTCATAACTTTACATATAATAGCAAAGAATCCTGTGGCACCTTATAGACTAACAGACGTTTTGCAGCATGAGCTTTCGTGGGTGAATACCCACTTCTTCGGATGCAAGCAGTGGAAATTTCCAGGGGCAGGTGTATATATAAGCAAGCAAGAAGCAAGCTAGAGATAACGAGGTTAGATCAATCAGGGAGGATGAGGCCCTGTTCCAGCAGCTGAGGTGTGAAAACCAAGGGAGGAGAAACTGGTTCTGTAATTGGCAAGCCATTCACAGTCTTTGTTTAGTCCTGAGCTGATGGTGTTAAATTTGCAGATGAACTGGAGTCAGCAGTTTCTCTTTGAAGTCTGGTCCTAAAGTTTTTTTGCTGCAGGATGGCCACCTTAAGATCTGCTATTGTGTGGCCAGGGATGTTGAAGTGTTCTCCTACAGGTTTTTGTATATTGCCATTCCTAATGTCTGATTTGTGTCCATTTATCCTTTTCCTTAGAGACTGTCCAGTTTGGCCGATGTACGTAGCAGAGGGGCATTGCTGGCATATGATGGCATATATTACATTGGTGGACGTGCAGGTGAATGAACCGGTGATGGTGTGGCTGATCTGGTTAGGTCCTGTGATGGTGTTGCTGGTGTAGATATGTGGGCAGAGTTGGCATCGAGGTTTGTTGCATGGGTTGGTTCCTGAGCTAGAGTTACTATGGTGCGGTGTGCAGTTGCTGGTGAGAATATGCTTCAGGTTGGCAGGTTGTCTGTGGGCGAGGACTGACCTGCCACCCAAGGCCTGTGAAAGTGTGGGATCATTGTCCAGGATGGGTTGTAGATCCCTGATGATGCGTTGGAGGGGTTTGAGCTGGGGATTGTATGTGATGGCCAGTGGAGTCCTGTTGGTTTCTTTCTTGCAAGACAAACCCTCGCCCACAGACAACAAATCAGACATTAGGAGTGGCAATATACAAAAACCTGTAGGAGAACACTTCAACCTCCCTGGCCACACAATAGCAGATTTTAAGGTGGCCATCCTACAGCAAAAAAACTTTAGGACCAGACTTCAAAGAGAAACTGCTGAGCTCCAGTTCATCTGCAAATTTAACACCATCAGCTCAGGACTAAACAAAGACTGTGAATGGCTTGCCAATTACAGAACCAGTTTCTCCTCCCTTGGTTTTCACACCTCAGCTGCTGGAACAGGGCCTCATCCTCCCTGATTGATCTAACCTCGTTATCTCTAGCTTGCTTCTTGCTTGCTTATATATACACCTGCCCCTGGAAATTTCCACTGCTTGCATCCGAAGAAGTGGGTATTCACCCACGAAAGCTCATGCTGCAAAACGTCTGTTAGTCTATAAGGTGCCACAGGATTCTTTGCTGCTTCTACAGAACCAGACTAACACGGCTACCCCTCTGATACTTTACATATAATGTTGCTACACACATTTTACCTTGATATTCTTGTCCAGTGAGCTATTAGTTTTCAAATTACACCTCACAAAGCATATTTTGTACAAAGATTATTATAATAGTGTTTAGGGTGTGAATACAAGAGTGAAAGTCCTTGCGTGGAGTTCCTGGGAAGCTGCAGGGATGCTCTTAAAGTTAATTTCATCTTGAAAGATTCTAAAGTTTCACTTAAAATGTGAAAAACTGCTAGAACCAGTAAGAGCGGAATGAACTTTTAACTGGGCCCACTGTACATAGGGAAGGGGAGTGCAGGAGTGAAGGTAACCTGCCTCTCCAGAATTTAGACTGTTATCCAAGCCTATAGAGGACCATACCAGGCAATATGTTGTTCTATCTTCACACATGCTTCTCCCAACCAATATACCCTGCACCAAAGAAACCTCACCACCACTCTTACCTACTGTCTTCTTGCCAAGAAAGACTGGGTGAAGAGAGCCTCTTTGGTGGATAAACTATGTCTTCAGGGGTGGCAGAAGCAGGGCCTCTCCAATGTGACAGTATTTCTGCCTTGTCATAATGAACATGATATTGATGACCTCTCCTAAAGCGTTGCAGATGCAAAAGGGTAAGTGTCAGTAGAAGGCTCAAACAACAAGTGCTAGTTGAATGTTAGGGATAGATTTTCTTCATCTATTTATCTGTGAGCCCCCTTTTTAAAAAAGAATATTCAGTAAAAATGTTTTATTATGTTTTAAATCAGCAGCTTAATCATATATAGTGCCAGGGACCAAGGCCAGTGCTTCAATAAATGTACATGATTTTAGAGAAACTGAAATTGATTTAGTAAAAATTGTGAATTGGGTGGGATTAGGGAGTTAGTAATAGCAGATGGAACCTTTAACCTTTAGGTCACTGCTCCAAATATGAGGTAGGTTTACAGTAGCAGAAGTTGATACTATTAGCCAGTTCTTTGGCCTATATGAAATTAGTCAATGAGCTTAGTTCAATTCTTAAGAAACAAGGGTACTCACTGCAAAAACTTTTTCCACCCTAATTGACATCCCACATAGATATCCATGAACTAAATGAAAGGAAGTGGAGACTGAACTAATCTCTCACTTCTGAGATTGAGAACTGTTAGGTGATCAAGCTTGAGACAGGACTGAATGTATCTGTTCAGTGCAGTTTCTTGTACTGCCAATGTGACACCTTTCATAAGTCAAGGTTCCTCCCCCACTCTGAACTTTAGGGTACAGATGTGGGGACCTGCATGGACACTTCTAAGCTTAATTACAAGCTTAGATCTGGTAACACTGCCACCATCCAGAAATTTCAGTGTCTGGATCACTTTCTGTCCCCGCAAAATCTTCCCCTCCCTGGGCAGCCTTGAGAGGCTTTTTCACCAAGTTCCTGGGGAACACCGATCCAACCCCTTGGATCTTAACACAAGGAGAATTTAACCATCCCCCCTCCCTTCCCCCACCAATTCCTGGTGAGTCCAGATCCAATCCCCTTGGATCTTAACACAAGGAAAAAATCAATCAGGTTCTTAAAAAGAAAGCTTTTAATTAAAGAAAGAAAGAAAGAAAGGTAAAAATTATCTCTGTAAAATCAGGATGGAAAATACTTTACAGGGTAATCAGATTTATATAGCCCAGAGGAGCCCCCCTCTAGCCTTAGGTTCAAAGTTACAGCAAACAGAGGTAAAATCCTCTCAGCAAAAAGGAATATTTACAAGTTGAGAAAACAAAAATAAGACTAACGCCTTGCCTGGCTATTACTTACAATTCTGAAACAAGAGAGACTGATTCAGAAAGATTTGGAGAGCCTGGATTGATGTCTGGTCCCTCTTAGTTCCAAGAGCGAACAACCCCCAAACAAAGAGCACAAACAAAAGACTTTCCTCCACCAAGATTTGAAAGTATCTTGTCCCTTTATTGGTCCTCTAGTCAGGTGTCAGCCAGGTTTACTGAGCTTCTTAACCCTTTACAGGTAAAAGAGACATTAACCCTTAACTATCTGTTTATGACATAAGGATTAAGTAAATCTTTCCTCCCAGCGATATGTCTTAGCCCTGGTCTACACTACACAGTTGGGTCAACATAAGGCAGTTAGAAACATGACATTGACAAGAAAGCCCAGCTTCCCAGCCAGGCTGCTGCCAGGTCTCCACTCCAAGCCAGATTGCCACCCATGCTCCCAGCTTGGGCTGCCCCCTAGGTTCCCCGCTCTCTGCTGGGAACCCTGCTGTCCCCCGGCAGAGAGCCTGGCTGCACCAAGGCTCCCAGCTCAGAGACCGGATGCCCATCAGGTTCTCAGTTCCCTGCCAGGAGCATGGTAGCCAACTGGAATCCAGGTGCAGATCACCTCATCAGAGGTGAGAAGCCCCAGGCATCTTCCCCAACACACACACTCTAGAGGGGGTAGCTAGGCTCCCAATGAGGAGCTGCTCAGAGCTGAGAGCCCTGGCTCTTAGCTTCCTACACTGGGAATCACTGTTGTAAATTGAGCTTGAATACTGAGTGTAGATGTGGTCGTCCCATCTCAAAAAAAATATATTGGAATTGGAAAAGTTTCAGAAAAGGGCAACAAAAATGATTAGGGGTATAGAACAGATTCCATATGAGGAGAGGTTAATAAAACTGGGACTTTTCAGCTTGGAAAATAGACAACTGAGGGGGTGGGATATGACAGAGGTCTATAAAATTGTGACCGGTGTGGAGAAAGTAAATAAGGACATGTTATGTACTCCTTCTCATAACACAAGAACTAAGGGTCACCAAATGAAATTAATAGGCAGCAGGTTTAAAACAAACAAAAGGAAGTATTTCTTCATACAACACACTGTCAACCTGTGGAATTCCTTGCCAGAGAATGTTGCCAGACAATAACAAGGTTCAAAAGAGAACTAGATAAATTCATGGAGCATAGGTTCATCAATGGCTTTTGGCCAGGATGGGTAGGGATGGTGTTTCTAGCCTCTTTTTTCCAGGGCCTGGAAATGGGCAACTGGGATGGATCACTTGATGATTACCTGTTCTGTTCATTCCCTCTGGGGCACCTGGCATTGGCCACTGTCAAAAGACAGGATACTGGACTAGATGGATCTTTGGTCTGACCCAGTACAGCCATTCTTATATTCTTATGTATTATGTTCTAACATAGGTCTACTTAAGACTGTGGTGTAGACATGCTGTGAAGAAAATTATTTTACTGATACAGATTCAGTTCTATACAGGTTTTTATAGCACTGTTATCACTGTGCTATCTACCTTCCAGCAGTGCACTAAATAAGAATAACATCTCTTAGTTACTTATGGACAGATTTTTAAAGGCATTTAGGTGACTAAAGATGCAGATGGGCTCCTCATGGAATTTTCAAAAGCACCTAAGTGCTGAAGATCAACTCCACTGAATTCCATGTGTGTCAGGTTCCTAGTTGGTTTTGAAAATCTCATTTGCTCAAGCCTGATCCTGCAACTCATAATCATATATTCATCAATTCTAAGGCCAGATGGGACCATTGTGATCATCTAGTCTGATTTTCTGTATAACACAAACCTTAAAGTCCCCAAAATAAGTCTTAGAGCATATCTTTTAGAAAAACAAGACCATCCAAACATGATTTTAAAATTGTCTGTGGTGGAGAATCTACCATTACCCTTGAGAAATTTTTCCAGTGGTTAGTTACCCTCACTGATAAAAAATTATGCCTTATTTCAGTCTGAATTTGTCTAGCTTTCGCTTCCAATCAATGGATTGAGTTAAACCTTTCTCTTCTAGATGTTCTTATTTTTTAAAAGCTTGTTATCAAATATTTGTCCTCCATTTAGATACTTGCAGACTAATCAAGTCACTCCTTGATATTCTCTTTAAACTAAGTAGATTGAGCTTCTTAATTCTCTCACTATAAAGCAGGTTTTCTAATCCTTTAATCATTCTCATGGCTCTTCTCTGAATCCTCTCCAATTTCTCAACATCCTTCTTGAAGTCATTATTATCCAAACAAGCAGTGCCATTGAAGTCCCACACAATAAGACTACTTGCATGAAATAGAGTTCCTGTGTTACCCAGGGTTTTCAGAACCCAAACAGTGGTAACTTTACTGTTTTTCTCCAGGCGGCATCAGGAATAAATCAATGGGGACACAGTTCCTCTACCTGATATATGATTGCTACAAACCAGAGTGCTTTTACCTAAGACCACTTTTTATTAGATTTTAAGAATGCGCACACACACACACTGTCACAATAAGTTTCAGAGCATCTTAAACCTTTATATTTACCAAAGCTAAGATGATTTTTAGGGATCAACAACTAGGCTTTCGGGGGACCTTCCTTCTGGTGAAATCACTTACCCCAGATCAATTGGTACTCCCAATCTTACACCAAAAACAATGTTGGCAGCCAATTCTATAGTAAACTAATTATAGGTTTATTCGCTAAGAAAAGGAAATGAGAGTTAAGAGATTAAAGCAGGTAAAATATAATAACAGATAAATCACAGTTAGTATCTCCAAATGGTAGCAGAGATGTAGTAATCTGCCAGTTTCCCATAACTCTGGAGATCTCTGTCTTCTCATACAGTTATTCTGCCCTGTTAGAATCCAAACAGTCCAGAGAAGATGGATCATTTTTTGAATCCATATTAATAGTTCCTTTACACAGAAAGCAAGCTGACAGTGTCTTTACCCACATGGGCTTTTCCTTTGACACAGAGTGAGGAATGCACTTAGACTTTTGACCACACACCATATACATAATGGCCACTTGTTTTGAAATTAGCATTTTCTATTAAAGTCCTTAAGTCCTTCATTAGTATTTCACATGAGTTCTTTGATGGGTAGTTTAGTAACAAGGGTATTTAGCATGTCAAAAATTGCTATTACATTATGACAGGAACAGACAAGAGAAAACAATGCATGTAACATCCCATTAGTTTTCATGAGGTGTAAACATCTGAATACATACTAAAACATAACAATAGCTTTAACCTATGAAAGTGAATTGATATGAATGCACTCTAGCATAACCTAGTCAGCCAGCATCACACCTGCCTCTGACACACAGATATGCTTAACAAATCTCTTAAACCAAGCTTTTCACAAATGGTCATTAATTGTCTGTTCTTCATTTTCTGGGTGCCCACCTTGAGATAATGGGGCTCAATTTGCACCACCCTCTCACCTCACAGGTCTCTTTGGGAAGATATTCTAATGTTTGTAAAGTGTTCTAATACTGTAGTAATGAGTGCCTTACAGAAGCCAAGGAGGAAATTAACAATTCTGTTTTCAAATCAGGTTTTGAATGCTGTGCAGCAAATAAGGCATAGGGTCATACATGGAACAATCAGGATATAATAAAATATTGAATAGTTGCTTATTAGTTGAGCATCATGCTGATATAAGGTTGCACAGACAACTTTAATTCTCTCATTTCCTAAATTGTGAGTGCTAGACTTTGCAACAAATAATCTAATAATCTTTAAATATAGGGGTGAAATATTCTATATAGGTTCTTATATTATGCTACACAATAGTATCTGAGTGACTACTAGTAGAGTGAAAAGAACAGGAGTACTTGTGGCACCTTAGAGACTAACAAATTTATTTGAGCATAAGCTTTCGTGGGCTACAGCCCACTTCTTCGGATGCATAGAATGGAACACACAGACAGAAGATATTTATACATACAGAGAACATGAAAAGGTGGGAGTTGCCTTACCAAATCTAAGAGGCCAATTAAGTAAGGAGAAAAAAAACCTTTCGAAGTGATAATCAAGATAGCCCAGTACAGACCAGGGGCGGCTCCAGGCCGCAGCATGCCAAACGCGTGCTTGGGGCGGCATGCCGTGGGGGGCGCTCTGCTGGTCGCTGGGAGGGCGGCAGGCGGCTCTGGTGGACCTCCCGCAGATGTGCCTGCGGAGGGTCCTGGTGGTCCCGCGGCTTCAGTGGAGCATCCGCAGGCACGCCTGCGGGAGGTCCACTGGAGCTGTGGGACCAGTGGACCCTCCGCAGGCATGTCTGCGGGAGGTCCACCAGAGCCGCGGGACCGGCGACCAGCAGAGCGCCCCCCACGGCATCCCACCATGCTTGGGGCAGCAAAATGGCTAGAGCCACCCCTGGTACAGACAGTTTGATAAGAAGTGTGAGAATATTTACAAGGGGTGATAGATTCAATGTTTGTAATGGCTCAGCCATTCCCAGTCCCTATTTAAACCTAAGGTGATTGTATCTAGTTTGCATAACAATTCCAGCTCAGCAGTTTCTCCTTGGAGTCTGTTTTTGAAGCTTTTCTGTTGCAAAATTGCCACCCACAGCTCTGTCATTGAATGATCAGAAAGGTTAAAGTGTTCTCCTACTGGTTTTTGAGTGTTATGATTCCTGATGTCAGATTTGTGTCCATTAAGTCTTTTGCTTAGAGACTGTCCAGTTTGGCCAATGTACATGGCAGAGGGGCATTGCTGGCACATGATGGCATATATCACATTGGTAAATGTGCAGGTGAATGAGCCCCCGATGGTGTGGCTGATGTGATTAGGTCCTATGATGATGTCACTTGAATAAATATGTGGACAGAGTTGGCATTGGGCTTTGTTGCAAGGGTAGGTTCCTGGGTTAGTGTTTTTGTTCAGTGTAGTGGTTGCTGGTGAATATTTGCTTCAGGTTTGGGGGGTGTCTGTAAGCGAGGACAGTTATGTCCCCCAAGATCTGTGAGAGTGAGGGATCATCTTTCAGGATAGGTTGTAGATCTTTGATGATGCCCTGGAGAGGTTTTAATTGGGGGCTGAAGATGACAGCTAATGGTGTTCTGTTATTTTCTTTGTTAGGCCTGTCTTGTAGGAGGTGACTTCTGGGTACTTGTCTGGCTCTGTCAATCTGTTTTTTCACTTCAGCAGGTGGGTATTGTAGTTTTAAGAATGTTTGATAGGATCTTGTAGGTGCTTGTCTCTGTCTGAGGGATTGGAGCAAATGCGGTATCTTAGAGCTTGGCTGTAGGCAATGGATCGTGTGGTGTGTCCTGGATGGAAGCTGGAGGCATGTAGGTAAGTATAGCAGTCAGTAGATTTCCGGTATAAGGTGGTATTTATGTGACCATCGCTTATTAGCACAGTAGTGTCCAGGAAATGGACCGCTTGTGTGGATTTATCTAGGCTGAGGTTGATGGTGGGATGAAAATTGTTGAAATCATGGTGGAATTCCTCAAGGGCTTCTTTTCCATGGGTCCAGATGATGAAGATGTCATCAATGTAGCGCAAGTAGAGTAGGGGCATTAGGGGACGAGAGCTAAGGAAGCGTTGTTCTAAGTCAGCCATAAAAATGTTGGCATACTGTGGGGCCATGTGGGTACCCATAGCAGTGCTGCTGACTTGAAGGTATATATTGTCCCCAAATGTGAAATAGTTGTGGGTGAGGACAAAGTCACAAAGTTCAGCCACCAGGTTAGCTGTAACATTATTGGGGATAGTGTTCTTGATAGCTTGTAGTCCATCTTTGTGTGGAATATTGGTGTAGAGGGCTTCTACATCCATAGTGGCCAGGATGGTGTTTTCTGGAAGATCACCGATGGATTGTAGTTTCCTCAGGAAGTCAATGGTGTCTCAAAGATAGCTGGGAGTGCTGGTAGCATAGGGCCTGAGGAGAGAGTCCACATAGCCAGACAATCCTGATGTTAGGGTGCCAATGCCTGAGATGATGGGGCGTCCAGGATTTCCAGGTTTATGGATCTTGGGTAGCAAATAGAATACCCCTGATCAAGGTTCTAGGCATGTGTCTGTACAGATTTGTTCCTGTGCTTTGTCAGGGAGTTTTTTTAGCAGATGGTGTAGTTTCTTTAGGTAATCCTCAGCGGGCTCAGAGGATAATGGCCTGTAGAATGTGGTGTTAGAGAGCTGTCTAGCAGCCTCTTGGTCATATTCCAATTTATTCATGATGACAACAGCACCTCCTTTGTCAGCCTTTTTTATTATGATTAGTAGAGTATTAAGCGACATGACTGACATTTCACGCACAACATGACCTTGGGTGAAATCCTGGTACCACTGAAGCCAATCGGAATTTTGTCAATGATTTCAGTTATGCCGGCATTTCACTCTATTAGTTAACATCTGCATAGACACATGCAGACTGTCCAGAGCATGCAGATTTTTTGTCTGGCTCCTACAAGCACCTCATATCTCAATCACCTGAGCAGACAAGCCTTGGGTTCCATCTCCTATCCAGAGCCTCCAAAACAGGGAGTTATATTAAGTTATGCACCTGAGCCTCCAGCTCTTAATCACATGAGACATCCTATTGACATCAGTGGGAATATTTACATGAAAAAAGGCTGCACAATTGAGCCCTTAATCTGTACTTATAACTTTTCACTATCTGTTCTAACTTTTGAGTTTGGCTCTGCTGCTTCTATCCTATGGCTTACAATAAATACAAATGCTTGTTTAGCTGTTTGAGTCAAAGATAAATTTCCAATTAACTTTTTTATTAAGAAAATTCCCTCCATGTCTCTACATTGCTTATTTTGATACCATTTACCTCAGGCTGTGTGTCTTGCTGACCTTTTGATGGTAGGGAATGCTTAGATTGTGCATTGTAGAGATTCTATATTCTTTACCACTCAGTTAACCAGGCTGACAGCACAATATTAATTCCAGTGCTTACTTTATAACAATAACAACTCTTCAATACTTCTAATAGCTTTCATGAACCATATTGAACTCTGTAGCTCAGAGTGAGGGGGTTCTTATTTGTGAAGCTTCTCGTATGCAAAGTTGCATATTTTACAACAGAACTGATGAGGGAGTTAAGTACACAATTGTGTTGCTGATGGATGTTAATAAAACAGACCCGCTTTCTGGATTTAACTGAATGAAGAATCTATTTAGCATTCTTGATGTAACTTTAAAAAATTTCTAAATATTGAAAAAGGCTATTTCTAGCCTGGTTTTAAGTATTAATTACTTTGTTTTTCCTACCCTAAGCAGTTCTTAAATATTAAATAATAAATGAAAATATATTTTCCAGTACTTGGAGCAGCTACTTAATTCAAAGAAAACTTTTTTTAAAATAACCTATTTAATAGGACTAGGAAGAGTTTAATTATTTAAACTTCAGGTTTTAGATATCTACTTTTCCTAGAATAAGTTCAAATCCCAGGCATGTCAGCTGCCATCTCCATCCTTCTCATAAATTCTAGCTAAATGGACTACCTGGTAGTTTTCTTAGTTTGGTTATTTAATACCAATGGTATGTTTCATAAGATCAAAGATTTTATCCTAATATTATGGTAAAAATATCCCTAGTATTCCCCCACTGTTGTCTGAGTGGCAGGATTTAATTACTATGTCCATGCAGTATTTTGGAATCCCTTAAAATGAAAGATGCTCTGCAAGTTTAAAATATCATTAAACACAAATATTTTATGATAAATGTAGTTTTCCTGTCCTGCAGCATTCTGAATTACCAAGCAACATTCTCCCTGCCCCAGAGCAGTGTGTAGTCAACAAAGGTTAAATAAAAATGTTTTCTTAACAGTGCAGCTGCCTAATACATCAAATAATATACTTTTCCCCTGGAGCAGAATTAATAACCAAACGTTAAATAAAAATATTATTATCCTGCCCTCAGGCTGTCTTAAAATCTCTACTCAGCACAAATGTAACACAGCCCCTATATCTAAATGGCGCAGTTCCCTTCAGTGAGTTCCAAAATAAAAGCAGAATTAAAGAAGTCATTGTTTAAATGTTTATTCCACTGGAATGCAAGCAAATTCACATGCATGTATAAAAATGGGAATCCCCAGCCCCCTTACACACACAGTAAAATATAATCACAAGATAATGGAAATAGTTTGGGTCAGGGACTGTGGTTTTGTGTGTGTGTGTGGGGGGGGTGTTGTGAGGCCCTGATTGTGGTATCTAGGTACTATCCCAAAACAAATTATAAAAAATAATGGTTATAATTTGAGTATAATTAAAGAGTGCAATTAAGACTATTAACAACAATCCAATATATAGGACCCAAAGTTGCAATCCTTACTAAGGCCCTAATCCAGCAAACACTTACCTCACGGAGTAGCTTCCTGCACACAAACCATGCCCTTGAGTTAAGAATCCTTTCACAGGTATGCAACTATTGTATGGCTCTGATCCTTAAATAGGCTCTATTAGCAAGTCAGTTGGGCTTCACACAAGTGTACAGGGTTTATGCTAGTAGAGCCTGTTTCAAAATGGGGTCCATAATGCATCATTTAAGTATTTTAAACTGCACATAACTTTTTTCATTTGAGTATTTCTGTCAATCAATGGGGCTATGCATGAGAGTAAAATTAACATATACTTCTTCTGATGTTCTGTATCTCGAGGGATCACCTTACACCCCCAAGTTCATCCTTATAAAATGATTGTGTGGTATCCAATGCAAAGTTTGTCATGTTGGCTGTCTTCGGAAGGCTCATGATGCACTGAGCATTGTTGTAATAGTAATTGTTGTTATAGTAATGTTATAGGTTGTAATTTCATGTATATAATTATGAGGCTGAAAATGTGTCCTTATGGCTTAAAGCAAGCCCAGACAAAAACTCTCCAAGAGCAGAGGGGAAGTTCACACCTCATCAGGGCATATATGGGACAAACCCATCCTAGCCTCACAGGAACAAAGGACACTGGCCTAGGCAGCAACAAAGAATCTGTTGGACTCTCGAGTGAGTCACCCCTCTTCCTTTGGTCAGTTTGGGATTAGGATGAGGTAATGCTCACCTGGCTCAAGGGCAGGGGCAAAGCCAAGAGGGAAGAAAGAACATGATAAGAGAGAGACGTTTGCCATGCTCTTCCTCTTTCTCGTCTGCCTCCATCTACAGACGTCGCCACCAAGCAACTGAAGCACTGATCAAAGGGAAGAGCCTGGCTGATGGGCAACCAGCCAGCCTGTGATGAGAAGCATCTAAGTTTGTAAGAGCACTGAAAGTCTGAAGATCGGTTTAGAATGTGTTTTGCTTTTTTTTTCATTTGACCAATCTGACTTCTTGTGCTTCGACTTATAATCACTTAAAATCTATCTTTGTAATTAATAAATTTGTTTGTTTATTCTACCTGAAGCAGTGCATTTGGTTTGAAGCATGTCAGAGACGCCCCTTGGGATAACAAGCCTGGTACATATCAATTTCTTTGTTAAATTGACAAACTCATATAAGCTTGCAGCCACCAGCAGGCATAATGGGACACTGCACGACAGAGGTTCCTAGGCTTGTGTCTGGGACTGGAGATAATTGGCTAGTGTCATTCGCTTGCAAGTAGCTGGGAGCAGCTTACATGCCAGAGGCTGTGCATGAACAGCCCAGGAGAGGGGGTTCTCACAGCAGAGTAGGGTAAGGCTGGCTCCCAGAGTCAAGGATTAGAGGGACCTAGTAGATCACTGGTCCAGATAACACCAGGAGAAGTCACACTTCTGTGTTGGCAGGACAGGGAAAATTTTAGACATGGAGCCTGTTAACTTGACCCTATTTGAGGGTCTGTAGGACTGCAGCCTTGAAGTTTCATCCAGTGCCTTCTGAAATTCAGTGGGCATTGAATTGGGGCCTTACATTCTAAGCTTTCTAGTAAGGACAATGTCTGTGATTTACATAACAAATAAGTTTGCTGTCTAGGCACGCTTGAATATCCCCCCTAGGTGCCTAAATTTCTTTGAAGTTTGGTCCCTAGTGCTCTCTTCAGCCTTCAATACATTGTGTTCCCTGAACAAGATTTTAGAATTTAACAAGTTCAGTGTTAAAGAAACAAGGTGGGTGAGGTAATATCTTTTACTAGACCAACTTCTGTTGCTGAGAGAGACAAGCTTTTGATTATACAGAGCTCTTTTTCCAGGTGTGGGAAATGTACTCAGTGTCACAGTTAAATACATAGTAGCACAGATTGTCTAGTATAAGTAATTAACACATTTCAAGGGACCATTCAAAATGAAGTAGCCCATTAACACCTCCCCAGTCACTGGAGGAGGGTGGAGTAGAGAGCTGGGGGAGGTGCTTAAGTGGGTTATAGATTGTTGTAATAAGCCATAAATACAGTGTTTCTATTCAGTCTGACCTTTTTTTTGTATCAAACAAAGTTTATAAATTTAAGCTTCTGGTGTTGTAGTTGTTGTTGTTTATGCAGAGTATTACCATGACGCTAATTTAACCATAAGTTCCTTTATTAAATTACAAAGACAAATGGTATTTATACAATTGCTCTAAATGTGCCTAAAGGCTAAATAATAAGAACATAAGAACAGCTATACTGGGTCAGACTAAATGTCCATCTAGCCCAGTATCCTGTCCTCTGTCCTCTGACAGTGGCTATTACCAGGTGCCCCAGAGGGAATGAACAAAACAGGTAATCATCAAGTGATGCATCCCCTGTCACCAAGTCCCAGCCCCTGGGAAAAAGAGGCTAGAAACAGCATCCCTGCCCATCCTGGCCAAAAGCCCTTGATGAAACAATACTCCATGTATTTATCTAGTTCTCTTTTGAACTCTGTTATAGTCTTGGCCTTCACAACATCCTCTGGCAAAAAGTTCCACAGGTTGACTGTGCATTGTATGAAGAAATACTTCCTTTTGTTTGTTTTAAACCTGCTGCCTATTAATTTCATTTGGTGACCCCTAGTCCTTGTGTTATGAGAAGGAGTAAATAACACTTCCGTATTTACTTTCTCCACATCAGTCATGACTTTATAGAACTTATCATATACCCCCGCTCTTAGTCATCTCTTTTCCAAGCTGAAAAGTCCCAGTTTTACTAATCTCTCCTCATATGGAAGCCATTCCATACCCCTAATCATTTGTGTTGCCCTTTTCTGAACCTTTTCCAATATATCTTTTTTGAGATGGGGCGACCACATCTGCATGCAGTATTCAAGATGTGGGTATACCATGGATTTATATAGAGGCAATATGATATTTTCTGTCTTATTATCTATCCCTTATTTTAATGATTCCCAAGATTCTGTTTGCTTTTTTTACTGCCGCTGCAGAGAACTATCCACAATGACTCCACAATCTCTTTCTTGAGTGGTAACCGCTAATTTAGACCCCATCATTTTATATGTATATTTGGGATTAAGTTTTCCAGTACGAATTACTTTGCATTTATCAACATTGAATTTCATCTGCCATTTTGTTGCACAGTCACCCAGTTTTGTTAGATCCGTTTGTAGCTCTTCACAGTCTGCTTTGGACTTAACTATCTAGAGTAGTTTTGTATCATCTGCAAATTTTGCCACCTCACTGTTTCCCCTTTTTCCAGATCACGTATGAATACATTGAACAGGACTAGTACCAGTACAGACCCCTAGGGGACACCACTATTTACCTCTCTCCATTCTGAAAACTGACCATTTATTCATAACCTTTGTTTCCTATCTTTTAACCAGTTACTGATCCATGAGATGACCTTCCCTCTTATCCTGTGACAGCTTACTTTGCTTAAGAGCCTTTGGTGAGGGACCTTGTCAAAGGCTTTCTGAAAATATACGTACACTATATCCACTGGATCCCCCTCGTCCACATGCTTGTTGAACCCCTGAAAGAATTCTAGTAGATTGGTGAGGCATGATTTCCCTTTACAAAAATCATGTTGACTCTTCCCCAATAAATTATGTTCATCTATGTGTCTGATTTTGTTCTTTACCATAGTTTCAACCAGTTTGCCTGGTACTGAAGTCCGGGTTACCATCCTGTAATTGCCGGGATCACATCTGGAACCTTTTTTAAAAATTGGCGTCATATTAGCTACCATCCAGTCATTTGGTACAGAAGTTGATTTAAATGTTAGGTTACAAACTACAGTTAGTAGTTCTGCAATTTCACATTTGAGTTCCTTCAGAACTCTTGGGTGAATACCATCTGGCCCTGGTGACTTATTATTGTTTAGTTTTATCAATTTGTTCCAAAATGTGCTCTAAAGACACCTCAATCTGGGACAGTTCCTCAGATTTGTCACCTAAAAGAATAGCTCAGGTTTCAGAATCTCTCTCACATCCTCAGATGTGAAGACTGATGCAAAAAATTCATTTAGTTTCTCCACAATGGCCTTGTCATCCTTGAGAAATTTACTAAGCAGTAAGCAATGTCCTACATCCAAACAGTAACACAACATTTCTAAGCACTTGATTAAGTTACAGTAACTCCTTGTTTTACATTGTAGTTATGTTCCTGAAAAATGTGACTTTAAGTGAAACGATGTTAAGCGAATCCAATTTCTCTATAAGAATTAATGTAAATGAAGGGGGTTAAGTTCCAGATAATTTTTTTTCACCAGATAAAAGACATATATATATATATATATATATAGACACACAATATAAGTTTTAAACAAACAATTTAATACACAGCAATGATGATTGTGAAGCTTGGTTGAGGTGGTGAAGTCAGAGGGTGGAAGAGGGTGAGATATTTCCCAGGGAATGCCTTACTGCCAAATGATGAATTAGCACTTGGCTGAGCCCTCAAGGGTTAATACATTGTTGTTAATGTAGCCTCACACTCTACAAGGCAGCACAAAAGTAGGGAGGGGAGACAGCATGGCAGACAGAGACACACACCCTGTGTGTAAGAGAGAGAGAGATGCTCATTGCCCCTTTACGTATGCTGACCTCACTCTAAGTACATTGCCTTTTTAAGTAGATCTTCAAGTTGAGACAGCAGCTGCTGCCAGCAAGCTCCCTCTGTCCTGAGTCCTGTCATGTCCTCCCCCCCACTCTACGGAGATGGTAAGTGGGGGGCAGAAGCAGGGGGGGAGGGGGACACCCTGACATTAGTCCCCCACTTCCACCCCCGCACAGCAAACAGGAAGCTCCCAGGAGCGGCTCCAAGGCAGATGGCAGGAGCAGTACATGGCAGTGTGGACAGGGACAGCTGAACTGCCAGCAATTGATAGCCTGTTGGGTGGCTGCCGCACAGGGAACTTAGGGGAGCGGGGAGCTGATAGGGGGGCTGCCGGTCCACCCTGGTTCCAAGCCCCACCCCAGCTTGCTGCAACAGGCTGCTCTTTCTGTAAGCAGTGAACAAAGCAGGAGGCTGCCAAACAACATTATAGAGAGCATTTTGCAACTTTAAATGAGCCTGTTCTCTAATTGATCAGCAACGGAACAACAAAACAACGTTAACCAGGACAACTTTAAGTGAGGAGTTACTGTACTGACAAATGGGCTAAACCCCATTGGACCCATATTGGACCCATTGGACCCATATTGGTAAGCTCAACTGTGGTCAGCAATGAACTCTTAAGAGTTCCCACGTTTTATACCATATACCTAAGAGATGTCATTGCCAATTACTGACTTTAGCTAAAAAAAGAATTTGAGACAGTTTATGCTTAATTTCCAGTCTTAATCCAGATAAGATTTACAAGCTCCTTTCTTCCCCTCCTTCTTATTGACCAACAGCTTTTTTTGTCCCCCTTCCCCCCATTGCACCTGGCTTTACGCTGGCTTTCACACTGGTGTGTGGAATAGGAAGGTTTATGTTGTTTTTTTATAAGACAAAAGAAACTCTTAATTAAAACTCTGCAGTCATCTCCATTGGTCAGAGGCCTTCTTTTTAGAAACTTTCCCTTATCTTATTAGTTATTCTTTAAACCACCCATGTCCCTACTTAATTCCTTCTGGCCTTATAACATTATTTTCAAGGCCTTCCCTCTGTTTGCTAGTGAGGCTCTTCCTTTACAACACTCTTGATGTTTCCTTAATCAAATGTAAACTAACCCAAATTCTTTAATTTCATATTTATCCTACACTGAGGCTTGTCTTTTGAAGATGTTGTGCAGGTTTCTTTTGAGGATGAGGACTGAAGTCAGATGTAGTGTTCTCTTTGTGAAAAGTGTTCGCTCACAGCTGATATGGTGTTTTTGTCTTATCACTTTTCTTTGTGAGTTAATTTGAGAGTGTAGTGATTGCCTGGGTTCACCAATATCACTGGTGTTGGTACATTTAGTATGCTGGATGAGGTATGCCATATGTTGTGATAGGCATGTGTAGGACCTAGGAATCTTGAAATGTGTGATGTGAGGGGTGTTGATCATTGTAGCAGTGGAGATGTCTGCAGATTTTGCTATTGTTCTGGTAGGGTCTTGTGCTGCTTTGAGTTGGTGTGTCTTAGTCTGTGGGAAGCTTGCTTCAGATGATGGTGGGGGTGGGGGTTTGAAGGCCAGAATGGGGGGTTCAGGAAAGATTATTTTTCAGGATAGGATCCCCATCAAATAGGGGTTGCTGTTACCCTGTATGGATTCCAGTGTGGGGTGGTAGGTGACAACTGGGAATGTGCAGTCAGAAGCCTTTTTTCCTCCAGTATCGAAGCAGGTTCTCTTGAGATTTTTGGGTGGTCTGTTCTATAACATCTTGAATTGTCCTTTTAAGTGTTTTAACTACTTAGGCTAAACAAGCTGTTCCACTTTGTATTTAGCTGTGACACTGAGTACATTTCCCACACCTGAAGAAGAGCTCTCTGTAAGCCCGAAAGCTTGTTTCACCAACAGAAGTTGGTTCAATAAAATATTACCTCACCCACCTTGTCTCTCTAATATCCTGAGATCAGTGTGGCTACAACAACACTGTATACAACAAGTTCAGTGCTGATATTTTGTGCTGCTTATAGAATGCTATTTTAAACCTTATTTTGTCAAAAATTTCCTTAAGTGTTTATGATGAGGCTATAAGTAGGTGTTGAACCTTTTGAAGACATAATCCACTTAATTAACTGGAGCTTTGTACATACTATACTCATAAGTTATAACATCTAACTAAATTGTTAATCTATGGTATTTAATTTTATTCACAAGACTTCCTTATCCTGAGGAACAGTAGCGAGGATATCAAGTTTTGGAAAGACAACATTTACCTTCCTTTAGTCAACTGAAAATTGTATGTGGACTGAACTTTATTTATTTTAATATATGGCAATGGATATAGCATAGTCCTCTATCACAGTAAGCTGACTAACAATTAGTAAAGAGACAGGGATTTGATTTGCAAAGCTTTTTCACTGGTTATATGTTCTAATTCTTCCTTTTTCAGGACTTAACCCATGTTGGGGACTTGAAACTACAAGTTAAAACTGTTTCATTTCACTTACATTTTTCTGTCCCCAAGGAAGAATCTGGAGGCCTCCTTCCCACAAACCTGTGGATCAGCTTGGGGTTTGGCTCTTCCATGTATAGATTCCAATGCCAGAAGGAACCAATGTGATCATCTGGTCTGAACTTCTGTATAACACAGGCCAGAGAAGTTCCCCCCAAAAATTCCTAGAGTATATCTTTGTAGAAAAAAACTTCCAGTCTTGATTGAAAAATTGCCAGTGATGGGGAATCTACAACAACCCTAGATAACTTTGCAAGTTGTTCCAATGGTTAATTACTCTCACTTAAAAATGTGTACCTTATTTCCAGTCAGATGCTATCTTGCTTCAACTTCAAGCCATTGGATCTTGTTATACCTTGTATATGTTAGATTGAATACCCTCTATTATCAAATTTCTTTCCCCCATGTATCTAGTTCTAGATTTGATCAAGTCACCCCTTAATCTTCTCTTTGTTAAGCTAAATAGATTTAGCTCATGGGGGTCTATCACTATAGAGCATGTTTTCTAATCTTTTGCCATTCACATGATTTTTCTCTGAGCTCTCTCCCATTTATCGACATCATTCTTGAACGGTTGATACTAGAACTGGACACATTATTCTGGAAGTGGTTACACCAATGCCATTTGACTACATCATCACTCTGGGAACTCATATTCAACTGATAGTCTACCATGACCCCCAAATCTTTCTCAAAGTCACTGCTTCTCAGGATAGTTCCAAATCTTGTAAACACCAACTATGATCTTTTCTCTTAGACATATACATCTACCTTTAGCCACCTTAAAATGAATATTGTTTGCTTGTTACCAAGCAATTCATATCATTCTGCATCTTAATTACCTCTCCTCCAATCTTTGTCACTTGCAACCTTTCAGTGATTTTTGTTCTCTCCCAGATCATTGATAAAAAATGTTAAATAGCATAGGGACAAGAATCAATCCCTGGGGGACCCCACTAGAAACACACCTGTTTGATTTCCTGTTTACAATTATATTGAGACCTATCAGTTATCCAGCTTTTAATCCATTTAATGTGTGTTATATTGATTAAAAACTAGGATATAACTTTAAAAGGTCATGCAGTACCATGCTGAAAGCATTACAAAGGTCTAAGTATAGTAAATCAATCGTATTACCTTTATCAATTAAACTTGTAATCTCATCAAATAAAGATATCAAGTGTGATAGACCCAGGCCAGTTGGGTACAGCAGAATAGCAGAAGGCAGAGATACTGGCCACTGGATTAACAGTTTTCTGTTCCCTGACTGACCAGAGCAGGGGCTGCTCCAGGCTAATGAGAACACCTGACTCTAATTAACCTGTAAAGAGTCAGGTGAGGCCATTCAGTTAATGTGACCACCTGACTCTAATTAAGGCCCTGCTGATACTATAAAAAGGGCTCACTCCAGTCAGGCAGGGGAGTCAGGGAGCCAGAGGAGAGGAAGTGCAGCTCAAGGGCTGGTTACTGAAGACACCCTCAAACCATCGTTAAAGGAGCCCTAAGGTAAGGGTGAAGAAGGGAGAAGCAGGAGAGCTGTGGGGAAGTGGCCCAGGGAAATGTAGCAACTCTGGCAGTGAAAGGTTGGCTGCCAACAACTGCTACCATTAGGGTCCCTGGGCTGGAACCCGGAGTAGAGGGCGGGCCCGGGTTCCCCCCAACCCACCACTACAGGAACATCTCCTGGAAGAGGAAGTCAGGTCCCTGTCAGGACAGGAGGCTGAACAGAAACTGTGGGAGTTCTCTCACCAACCTTCTTGCAGCCTATGATGAAAAGGGCCCAGTAGACTGTAACCCTGGCCCTACAGAGAGAAGGGCTATGTGGAGGGTCACAGTGAGCCACTGAGGCTAGCATAAACCGCCTAGAAGCGCAGGACCCATGGAAGCAAGGTCAGAGCTCTGCCACACAAGTTAGACAGGATCTATCTTCCATAAGCCCATGTTAATTTGGTTAATTTTTGTTACTAATATACTTTAAAAAAATCCTTATTGCCCTTAACTCTGCTGGCCGTAGACTTCTTCTTGTGTTTCTTTGTGTCCTTTTATTCTTTTTTTTTCTAAAATCCCTAGCTTCTGATTTATATTCATTACTATCAATTTCCACTTTCTTCCATTGGTTATATATTTTTGTAGCTAAATTCACTTTCCTTCTAAGCCAGATTGTTTTTGATTTTTAGCTGGTACCTTCTTTATCTGTGAGATTGTGACTGTTAGGACATTTAGTAAAGGGGTGTTAAACAATTCCCAATTATCATTCATATTTTTCTAATTTAATTCTCCCAGCTGCTTTCGCTCGTAACTGTTTTCACATTTTTGAAATTGTCCCCCTTTAAAGCTCTGTGTGTATTACTGATGTGGACTTTACTCTGCACATTGCAAATGTGATTGTCATGTTCACTTGTACCTAAGCTATTACTAAGTTTTAGTTCTGTGATAAACTTCTCTTTGACTGCCAAGATGGGGTCTAATCTAGAATTTTCCCATGTTGGATGCAAGACTTTGATTTAGATAATTGCTTCTATAATATTTAGGAATTCCAAGGATGTTTTAGTACAGCAATGAGACCTCCAGCATGTATCTCCCAAACTGAAGTCCTCTGTGATCATGCAGCTTTTTTCCCCATACCCATTATAGATAGGTGTTTAAGGGTAGGTCTATACTTACCTGCCAGGTCAACGCGTAGCGTTCGACTTCTCGGAGTTTGAACTATCGCGTCTAATCTAGACGCGATAGTTCGAACTCTGAACGCGCTCCCGTCAACTCCGGAACTCCACCACTGCGAACAGCGGTGGCGGAGTCGACGGGGGAGCCGCGGACTACGATCCCGCGGCGTCTGGACAGGTAAGAAGTTCGAACTAAGGTAGTTCGACTTCAGCTACGCTATTCGCGTAGCTGAAGTCGCGTACCTTAGTTTGACCCCCCACCCTAGTGTAGACCAGGCCTAAGAAGCTGGTCATCCCAGTGAGATTAGGTGGTGTGTAGCGGGTATTATGTTGCTATCTATCTTGCGCTTTATCTGTTAGAATACCGATGCATAAACATTCAAAATTTGTTTTGAGTTGTGAGTGACTAAAAGAGGTAATACTGTTTTTTATATAGTGCCATTCTTCCCCCACCCCCCGTCTTTTTCCACTCAATATTTTCTAATAGGCCATAACCATTTGTTTTTAACAGTACAATCATGTAGAGCAACCATAAAACCATGTTGATTGGTATTAGTGAAGAATTAAAGGAGGGTAATCAAGTCCCATATCAACCAATCCATTATCTTGCCTGGGATTGATTTCAGTCAGACAGAAATATAATTACACAGGTCCTGCCATTTACCCTCTTTAAATATTGGAACAATATTAGCTTTTTTTTCCAGGAACTTCACCCGTCCTCCAAGACTTAATGAAGATCAGTATTAATGGTCCAGAGAGCAATTCAGCCAAGCAGTATTCAAGCACCAGGACTTGCCTCTTTGTGGGAATTCTGAAGTGGTAACAATGTCCCTTTCCATGACCCTTCCCAGAAGATATATAAGAACATAAGCATGGACATCATAATGTTTCATAGCTGTCATTTCCTATATTTCTTAATGATGTCCCTTTGAATTTGATTCCATTCTAGGAATGGAATCCTTTCCTGTTGAATGAAAGGAATTTAAATATAAGATGGAAGAATAGCTCTGTGTAACCATTTAACTCATAACCTGGATGTTTGTCATTTAACTCATAACCTGGATGTTTGGTGTGAGTAGACATGTGGATATAGGTTTGTTTGTTTTTACGTAAGCAGACTAAACTGTCATGGAATAAGAAGAAAGGTCATCTCATGGATTGGTAACTGGTTAAAAGATAGGAAACTAAGGGTAATAATTAATGGTCAGTTTCCAGCATGGAGAGACATAAATAATGGTTTCTTCCAAGGGTCTGTACTGGGACCAGTATTATACAACATATTCATAAATGATTTGGAAAAAGTGGTAAACAGTGAGGTGACAAAATTTGTAGATGATACAAAACTACTATAGATAGTTAAGTCCAAAGCAGATTGCGAAGAGCTACAGATGGATCTAATAAAACTGGGTGACTGTGCAACAAAATGGCAGATGAAATTCAATGTTGATAAATGCAAAGTAATTCATACTGGAAAACATAATCCCAAATATACATATAAAATGACGGGGTCTAAATTAGCGGTTACCACTCAAGAAAGAGATTGTGGAGTCATTGTGGATAGTTCTCTGAAAACATCTACTCAATGTGCAGCATTAGTCAAAAAAGCAAACAGAATCTTGGGAATCATTAAGAAACGGATAGATAATAAGACAGAGAAAATCATATTGCTTCTATATAAATCCATGGTATGCCCACATCTTGAATACTGCGTGCAGATGTGGTTGCCTCATCTCAAAAAAGATATATTGGAATTGGAAAAAGTACAGAAAAGGGCAACAAAAATGATTAGGGGTATAGAACTGCTTCCATATGAGGAGAAATTAATAAGAGTGGGACTTTTCAGCTTGGGAAAGAGATGACTAAGGGGGGACATGATAGAGGTCTGTAAAATCATGACTGGAGAAAGTAAATAGGAAGTGTTATTTACTCCTTCTCATAACACAAGAACTAGGGGTCACCAAATGAAATTAATAGTCAGCAGATTTAAAACAAACAAAAGGAAGTATTTCTTCATACAACACATAGTCAACCAGTGGAACTCTTTGCCAGAGGATGTTGTGAAGGCTAAGACTATAACAGGGTTAAAAAAACGCACTAGATACTTTCATGGAGGATATGTCCATCAATGGCTTTTGGCCAGGATGGGCAGTTATGGTGTTCCTAGCCTCTGTTTGCCAGGGGCTAGGAATGGGTGACAGGGGATGGATCACTTGATGATTACCTGTCCTGTTAACTCCCTCTGGTGTATCTGGCATTGGCCACTGTGGGAAGACCTGATACTGGGCTCGATGGACATTTGGTCTGACCCAGAATGGCTGTTCTTATGTTCTTACATTAAAAAATAAGTGTACTAATCAAATTAAATGTGAAAGCATTCATTTTCTCTAATGAGAACTCTAATTTACTTCTAAACTGAGATTGTCAGAATTCTATCATTCTTGATAAACTG
The DNA here is from genome assembly GCF_016161935.1 of Mauremys reevesii. Taxonomy (NCBI): domain Eukaryota; kingdom Metazoa; phylum Chordata; order Testudines; family Geoemydidae; genus Mauremys; species Mauremys reevesii. The sequence goes on from NC_052625.1 coordinate 168,859,510, forward strand.
TAGGTTTCAAATTCCCTTCACAAATTGTTTCCTGTAATGTCCTAGGAGTGTTTTGAAGTTTAATTCATACTTTGCTGATGAAATGTGCTATTAAAAGGTGAGATCAGACCTGCTTCTACATGGGTATGTCAGGGACTTGGAGAAAGATGGATTCTCACTTTTGTGCCCCTGATAGAGGGGCACAGGTGCAGTCCTGCTGCTCCTCTGGAATTGCTTTCTCATGTGCCCCCATCTATGGCTCTGATCTCTTAAGAACCTACCAACAGTCCTGGTTGGGCACCTACAGTAAGGAATATGCCCCTTCCCACCCCAAGGCTTAATAGTGGGCATGTTTCCTCTGCATACTGCAGAGCTTAGGGAGAAATTATGTTTTCCTAAGACACTATCTATATTGGAATTTCCTCAGTAGCTATGTGGTACTGCAGCCACTTCAATTCACGTCTGTGCCTTAGAGGAACAATTGAGTCCTAAGTGCTGCAATCTTGCTAAATGTACCATGCAAAGCCCCCAACTGAAACCAATGGAGCACTCAGGGGAGCTCTGTAGAGGTGGTTGTGATAATCAAAATTGCCAACAAACTCTGTTCCTAGGGGAAAAAAAGACTGTAGTGCCTGGTTGGTGAATCTTGCTGAATTGGGGCCTGAGATAGCACCATCATTTCTCCATTTGAATCCCTATGCCATTTTGGTTTCATTTCTCTTGTTATCTAGTAATATTGGGTTGTAATTTTTTCATTTATTGGTCTTTCAAGTGCTGTTTTGTCTTTTTATACAGTACTGTATACTGCCTAGAGCTGGTGACTAAGTATCCTAAAATGTACTTGAAAGTACCTCTGGAGGGCACTATTTCTTCAGTAAATGATATAAAGAATGAAAAGTGCCCATCAAAATACCTTGCCCTGCTGTCAATAAGTAGTCAACATTTGTACAGTACATTGAAGACTGAAGTATCATGTAGTTCACCTTGATCACCTTGATTGATTGGTCCTTCACCCTTGTATAGATTGCACCAATCACAACACGTCCTCCATTCTTCTCGTATCCTGGCCTTCCTTCTCCATGTGCAGCCATGTCTTTTCACGATAAAATCTTCCCATCTCTTTGGAGGTTGACCAAATGGTTGTTTCAGTTCCCGTGGGTACCACTCAGTGACAGCTGTAGTCCATCGATTGTCAGTGAGCCTTGCTATATGCCCGGCCCATTGCATTTTACTATGTCTGCTCTCAACAATGATGTCCTGCACTCCACTCTGTGGTCTGATCACTTCATTGGGGACTTGGTCATGGATTGAAATTCCCAGAATTCTTCTTTCCATTGTCCTCTCCATGACAGACACAGCTCCTTTGTCTTCGTCAGTGCCTATGTTTTGCTGCTGTACACCGTTGCTGGCAGTACTGTTGAATTGAAGAGGCTAGCCCATGTTGCCTTGTTGATTTTTCCTTGGAGGACTTTCTTGATAGAATTGAATGCACCAACCTTCTTGCTTTCTTCACAAGAGTTCACCTTCCTGATCATGGCGCATGTTAATTTCTTGGCCCAAATAGACATATTGTTCAACTTCTTCTATTTTTGTTTCTCCCTTAATTGTTGTTTGGGCTTTTAGCAAGATATCAGACCGCATACATTTTGTTTTGGAGCAGTTAATTTCAGTTGTCAAGTGATAACTTTATAATCCATAGTCTTCAAACTCTTCAGAACTAGTTTGATATGAGAATGTGTACTTTTCCTCATTTCTGAAGAAATGATAAGTGTTCATAGGGGAAAACATAATAGAATTTTCTAGCTGGAAGAGAAAGCAAGCTACAACTAATTATAAAATGGTCACTCTAGTGATACAGCTGTTTCTCACTCTCAGAAAATAAAGAGCCTGGAGCAAGGCATTTGGGGAAAAATGTCCTGTAAGAGGGCAACCCAAACAAAATAGACACAGAAGGATTCAGCAGTCTCCAAGGAAGATGCAACTAAGGAAAGGACTCTTTCTCTGTCATATCTGACTCTTAGATTGCAGCTGTTGTTTCATAAGAGCTACTGGTTTGTATACTGTCAAGAGGTCTCAATTGAGATTGGTGCTCCATCACACTAAGTCCCTAACAAATATGCACAAAGACACAGTCCTATCCTAAGGCTTATGACAAATTCACGTTGTTAGGCTCAACACAGGGGTAACTGGGTGATATTTAATAGCCTGTTATATGCAGGATGTCAGACTAGATAATCTAATGGTCCCTTTTGGCCTTAAACTCTCTGAATCTATGCAGTTAGATGTGAAAGAGTTTAGTGGGAGGGATAAAATCATGCATATCACACACTCCTGTCTTTAATATTTTGCATATATAGTTAAAATAAGTCACTTGCTGAATGTAACCATCATTAGTAATGGTATGAATGCTTATAAGCTTCTTCTAGTAATGGTGGGAGTAACTCTTCTGGTTCTTATTATTTGTCTTTAAAGAATCAGATTTGCATTGGCATATTAACTGCCAATTGATCTGTTCAAGCACTCAACTAGAAACACAGGCAGGGAAACAAAGTAGGAATATATAAAATGCATTTTCACTACTTCATTGCATGTTTGTCATATAGACCTAAAATCTTTGTAAAGAACAAAAGGCAACTCACTCTCCGAGATTGGAGAAGGTCATAAATATTCCAGATACTAAAAGAGAAAACTGGGGCACAGCCCAAATACTGTAACTGTCTGAAGAAGCAAGCTGGTGGCTTCACTTACTCACAGATGCCCTTTCCTTTGCCATATGACCCTATTCTATCTCTTACATGCCCTCTATATAGGTGCAGGTAGGGTCACATCTCACACTCTACTTTCTCATAGCATTCAGGGGGATACCAATTTCCTTCCTGGGCTCTCCAAATCCTTCCCCACTAAAGTGTGTTCATATCCATTGGCCACCAGTGTTTTCGCAAGTTTCAGCATTGGTCTCAGGCTAGTTCTTGTTCAGAAAAATGACTATGATATAGTTTGGCACTGCTGCCAGGCTCTAATCCAGCCCTGGGACTATTCTGAGCACAAACGTTGTATTAGAATAGCAGGGCTGGGATTGACTTATATAGCAGCGCTGCGTCTGGAGCTATGCTGTACAAAGCTTTAACTAAGCCTAGCCTGCTTAGTGCTATTATTTCTTTACTCACAAACTCCAAATACAAACCTGTAAAATGTGGCAGCTTCTCAGGAATGAGAGAAGTCAGGGTAAAAACAATAGGAACTAAAATGCTAGCTGGAAGGAAGAGAGGTTCCGTATGAGCTGCAGCTGTCTACTATAAAATACGCACTTTAGGGGTGCAGACTGTTTGTCTCCTAGATTTAAAGGGCCAGCTACTAGGAAACGTGGTACACTATGCTTGGAAGAGTGGGTGAAAAATTGGGTGAATCCAAAGAAAAGAAAAGAAAAGACTGAGCCCATTCTTTGTGTACTGGATTCAACTGACTATTTGGGTTGGGGTGGCCACAAGGGCAATGTCTTGCAACTTTTCAGTATAAAGTTGCACCATGAGGTTATTTATATACAAACCTAGAAGATTTCTAAAATAACTTTAATTAAAATTAAATTTCTTGGGACAAATTAATCTTTGGTGTAATCCTTCTGGTCTCACTGTAAGCCAGCAGCAAATTCAGCCCGTGATTTTGTAAATACAAAAATATAGTCCAAAAGCACATATGGAGATGCAATGTGGGATAACAAATTGGCATTCATCACACAAACTAGATATTTTAAAGCATTAGTGATATCTGCATCTAGATACTTGTTTCAGAGAACTTTTTTGTTCCAGTTATAGTACATAGCATTATCACACTTTTTCACTGTGTGATTTTCATTGGTATATTTTCCTCTTTAGACATCACTGTCTTTATCTACAAAGTCAAACATCCATGTACTGTAGGAAGGTGAGGGAAATTAATCTCTCCCCTTCCCACCTGGCAGGGCCACCACCCAGCTGACAAAGATCTGAGGGTGTTTTTCTTTGAGTCCAAGATAGTGTCCATTTAGTTCCTTTCAGGGTAGGGGGGGATGGCAAAAGGGGCCCCCAAATGAACTTTTAAAAAGGAATTTCCTTAAGCACTAAATCCAAAAAATATGTCTCCAGGGTATGGCTGTTACCTCAGAGCCAGGATAGTGGAAAAAGTTTCTTTTACAGGAGTCTCTTTATCAGTTTGCAGCTACCCTACCCAAGCTAAGTCCCTTGCAGCTTCCCAGTCAATGCATTTCCCAACCCAAACCCAGCTGTTTCAGATCTCTTATAAGGAATCATCTGCTTAAGGTTCCTTCCATGTGCCAGGTGTGTCTGGCTGGCTCATTTAGCAAGTCTGCTCCAGGCTTCCATTCTTCAGGGCAGCTCCCTCTCCCTCCTCTACTTGTGAGCAACTATAAATCTATAATCCTTTTTGTGAATCACTTTATTCTAAGGCAAAATAAATCTTAACCACTGAATACAAAGAATGTGCTACACTAATGCAATTTCTTTGTTGATCACTGTTTATATAGAAAATCTTAACAACTAGGTTTTACTTAAAATGCACTATTGCCCTGATGGGGAGAACCTCTTCATCAGTGGAGTTTGGGTTGGCCCTAGTTATCCAAACTGCAAATTTACTCTGTCATTTACATCCCTCAAGAAAGACTGTTTCCCATTAGCTCTTCCATTAATTATAATAAAATGTTTCAGAGTTAATAATTACTGCAGGAAATATAGCAAAACTTGCCTAAGATCTAAGAAATGTGGTGGTGATCTTTTTGATTACTACTTCCTGTAGTAATTCACTATACCTATTCCAACAACTTTTATGCACTTAATTATCAGGGTGAAGGCTAGGGAGTAGAATATAGGCTTTTTTAAAAAGTCTATTTGTAGCTAGTGAGGAGAACTGTAACGTCTAAGGAACACAATAGGTCTTTTCATGGCTACTGGATCATTATTGAGATTGTTAATTTGGGGGTAGAAGAGGCTGAAGAAACAGGTGTATATATGAGCATCAAAAAGCTGCAAAGCGACTCTTTTAGCCACAATTTATCACATACCTCTTTAAAAACTACATATTACAACTAGAAGCGTTACATAAATAGATATTCATTTCTAGCCTTTTTTCATATAAGGCTAATGTGAAATGCTACATAATTTACTATTTGTGTAACCCTTCTGCCAGGTGGAGCCAGCAGTAACAAGGGCTAGGTTCAGTATCTAGGGGTTCCTGGATTTTCAACAATCCAACACAAAACTGGCTCGAGTCCCCACCCAGTGGCCTGGGACAATTACACACCGCCCCCTGGATGCCTCTAAGAGGCAATACTTCCCCTCTCACAAGCACAGAGTCTGAGTGTAGCAAAAACTTTTAATAAAAGGAGGGAATTAACTCAGCATTAATTTGGGAAAACACCACAACTAGGGTTCACAAACACAAACCATGAGCAAAAGACCCATCCCCAAGTAAGCTGGGCAGTGTCCTTTTTCCCTCAGGGTCCTAAGTCCAGCAACCCAAAGGTCCATTTAATGTGCCTGTTCCTTCTCTGTACCCCACTCACAGCTGCTGTCCCTGGCAAGTGTCACCTCAAAGTCCAGAGATCCATCCACAGAGTTCACTTCCCACCCTGTGTGGAAGGCAGGGCAGGTAACGAGGCACCTTACATGCTACACTGCTCGGGCACTTGCTCATCGCCCCAATGGCCAATTGCCATACCTCTGTGGGCTCTGCTCTGCCCTCTCCACCAGCTTCTCTGCTGGCCACTTGCCACGCCTCTCCACCAGCCACCCTGCTGGCCACTTGCCAAGATATCTTCAGGCCCCCCACACACTTAACACAGCTCTCAGTGATTTCAGCTGTTAGTGGGGGAGTCTCACTGCTGGTGCACCCTGGATAGTCTCTTGCAATAGAGACACTGTACCAAAGTAGGTCTAATACTTAGACCTAGGTAGCAGTGATGTCAGCTCTGCAACATGTAACAAGACTCTCAATTGAGTCTAAATTAGCTCTGTTATTATCCCATGGAGAGAAGAAGGGTCAAATGGTGTCTAGAACTCTTCAACAGAGCACACCCACCCACCAGGTACAAGTACCTGTCCCCACCCTCTCTCAACTCATTGGGCTTTGCAACCCATGTCTCCTACCTAGTGAGTGCCGTCAGTTGAGGGTGAGTCCCTCCATTGGAGTATGCTAGGTATAGCGCTGCTGCTCTCAGTTCACACAACAAGTATAGCAGCCCTTTATTACTCCTGCCCCAATAACAAGGATACTGGGCATCCAAGACCAGCCAGAAGTGATCATTTGGGCAAGCAATCCCACCATGCTGAGCACCTAGGCAGGGTCCATGCAAACAAGATCCGCTTATGAAGTCTTTTTCCACAGCTCACCACTAGGTGTCAGGGGAGAGCTCACCCAGACTCTCCTTACATCCTCATGCCTTTATTACTGAAAATATGTCAGCTGTTCAATGTTTCATAGATCATAACTAGGAATTCCTGGGACATCGGGGCAGTTCCAGCCTCTCTAGTGCACCTTTGAACACTTATCAGTAGTCTTAACATAAATAGTAAATTAATTCTTCTTGCCTCACTAATGTAAGTAGTCCCAATTGAGACTATTCAAGTGAGTAAAGTGAGAAGGATTTAGTAACTGGTAAATATCTTGCTCATCTTTTAGATTCTGTGATCATACATTGTATAAGCACATCTTAAAGAGTGCAGATATGAGCTAATAAGTTACAGGAACCAAAATGGCTGGTTTCAGAGACTATAACTACTAGGTAGAACCCTTACCTAACCTCAGCACTTCCTGCATGCTGCTGAACCTCTAATTGTGGTGGGAAAGAGGCACTGAGAAAGGAGGTGGACCTGACTGGTGGAACCACTGGTGGGTGTGAGGCACCTGGGGGGAGGAGGAGGAGCAGCGGCTGGTTAATGCTGAGCACCCACTATTTTTTTCCTGTGAGTGCTCCAGCCCCGGAGCACCCACAGAGTCAGTGCTTATGCAACTACATGTAAAAATATGCATGTAGGAACAAAGAATGTAGACTGTACTTACACTATGGGAGATTCTATCCTGAGAAGCAGTGGCTTTGAAAGATTTTTGGGTCGTGCTGGATAATTAGCTGAACATGAGTTCCAAGTGTCATGCTATGGCCAAAAGTGCTAATGTGAATCTAGGATGCAAAAACAGGGGAATCCTGAGTAGGAGTAGAGAGGTTATTTTACTTCTATATTTGGCACTGGTACAACTGCTGCTGGAATACTATGTCCAGTTCTTGTATCCATAATTCAGGAAGGATGTTGATAAATTGGAGAGAGTTCAGAGAAGAGTACCGAGAATGATGAAAGGGTTAGAAAGTATACCTATAGTGACATATTGAACTCTTGAGTCCATTTAACTTAACAAAGAAAAGGTTAAGAGGTGAATGTTTTTCTAAAAGATATGCACTAGGGATTATGCAGAAAGTTCTATGGCCAGGAAGACAGACTAAATGATCCCAGTGGTCCTTTCTGGCTTTGAATATTATGAATCTGAGCTAAGAATTTCCCAATAATGGCCTACCTATGGTTTTCTTACTCCTTTGAAGTTGTTTACCCTCAGACTTCTTATCTATGGCCTTTGTTTTGTTTCCTTCTGGCTCTTCCTAATGGTCCCTTTTGATTTAACTCCATGTAGTTGGACAGAATAAAAGAAAGCAGACAAAATAAGATATTCACAATAATAATAATACAGGTATCTCACTTGTTCTCCATAAGAGGCTTTTGGAGAGGGGAAGAGAGTTTAGATATGTACATTGAGGATGGGGATTCATCTCTGAAATGCCTACTTCCACCTCCCTTTTATTTATTTTCAGTGGTTTCTGTGAAGCAACTGTATTCAGATTTGTTGTACTGTACACTACCATTGATCCAAATGGCATGAGGAACAAGTGTTCAGATAAACAGAAATACTGTTTTTGAGCTGGGGTCTAGATTTGGGCTGGGAGCCAGTAAAGCTCTGTGTACAGCCAGGAGTGGCAGAATGGAGTCACTCAGGAGCATTGCTTTACCTGACTGGCTGCTGTTGTTGCCATTCTGGGCCAAGAACCAATGAATGGTGGGACTCTCTGTGTCAGCTGCTCCTCTGCACATACCACCCACCCTGTGGATGTCCCCATGCCCAGGTTCCCTGCCCCAGGCTGTGGCTTGACATGGCTGGTGTCAGTGAGATCCTGCCCTGCTAGTCACTGGGAGAGGTTGGGTGGCCTTGTGATGGGAGAGGAGTGCTGACTAGAGATGCCTCTGTGGACAAAACTAATTATATGTGTTTCACTTAAAACTGGATGCAAAGTTGCAGCCATGGAACCACATTGTGAGTGGATCTATTATTGCACTGGTGTAGCATAAATTACACATATTGCTCTGAGCTACTTCCTCCAGCTCTACATTTCCCTGGTAGGTGGATGCTGTGCACAGAGGGGATTTTTAGGGCTACATAGGGGGCACACTGGGTTCAGCTCACTAGGATTTTCAGACAAAGGGAATTCAGATAGATAGAATTGTGTGTGTTTTATAATATATGGTAAAGGCACCTAAAACCCTAGATAAATGCTTACTGTATTTATGTATTAAAATTGTAGAACACAAGACAAATTTCTAACTGTAACATTCCATTTTTACTCTGAAATAACTCAGGCGTTGACCCTAATAGCCCACTAATGAAGCCCAATATGTTAGTGAACAGTTTAAGCCAAAAATGAACCATGCTGAACACGATAGGCACTTCTTATATGTTTGTGGGTGGAATTTCTTTGCCGTCAGACTTTAGAAACAGTTGGAAGCAAGTAGGTAGCCAGTGCACTGTCTCTATTAATATGTGTATGAAGAGAAGAGCCAAATCTTGGATTTTCCTCCCAAGTCTGCAGTTGATGTAGGGCATGGCTTTAAGAAAAAAATCCTCCAATTTTTATGAACAAGTTTTTGCACCCCTAATTATTCTCCTATCATTTGTATATGATTTTGTTCCTTTCTGATTTTCAGTCACAGTCAGGTAATAAGGTAGCTAAATTGTATCAATTGCAAGTACAATTAATTGTGGTAGCAAAAATGTGGGTGCAATCAGGGGCGGCTCTAGGCATTTTGCCACCCCAAGCACGGCAGGCAGGCTGCCTTCAGCGGCTTGCCTGCGGGAGGTCCCCGGTCCCGTGGATTCGGAGGCAGCCTGCGGGAGGTCCGCTGAAGCCGCGGGACCAGCGAACTCTCTGCAGGCATGCCGCCGAAGGCAGCCTGCCTGCTGCCCTCGCGGCGACTGGCAGAGCACCCCCCACGGCTTGCCGCCCCAAGCACATGCTTGGCGTGCTGGTGGCTGGAGCCGCCCCTGGGTGCAATTAACTATCGTCACAAAAAAGGACCTTCCAGATTACAGATAGGTTTTAGGAATATTTAAAATCTTAACCTTTCTAAGAACCCAATCCTGCTAACATTTATACCAGAGTTACACACCTGATTACTCCCATTGAAGTCAGTGTTTGCTGGATCAGGGCCTAACTCATTTCTCCCCCACCCCACAGTTTTTGCTATAAGGATAATAATCCTTAACCACCCTGGCAAAATGTCCCGAGCTCTTTGGATGAAAAGAGCTAAATGAGCAATATCCTGAAAGGTGCTGAGTGCCTTCATCTGCCACTGAGGTCAATGTAACTGAGGGTGCTCAGAATGCTGCAAGATGAGGCCCTGGAAGTGCACAGTATTATAGCTTTATTATAAACAATCCAGAGAGATTACAAAAAGAGGTCATTCAGTTTGTTACATTTACTGAAAGAAATCCATTTACTCTGTAAAATCACTTATATAGATATAGTGAGAAATGTATGGATTTTTTACTTACATTGGCACATCTTAACATTTCAGGGAACCTCAGTGGTGTTACCAAGTTAATATTTTCTTTGCATGAGAAAATTTCTTCCAGGCATATACCATATTTTAAATAGAAAATGTCACTGAGAATGAATATAAATATTTAAAAAAAAAAAAGGAGTAAGTCCTTAAGGCAGTGAAATGCTATGCATGAAGAATAATATGCATTTGGTATGTCAGGGTCACATCTCCACTGACTTCTGTAAGCCTCCAGAGCGCTCTTCATCTCAAGCCAGTGTATGAGTCAATAACCTGTTACTGGATTGTACAGTGTTACTGAAATCAGTTATAACTCATATATTACAGCATTTTCTTGACAGCCTAAGGCTGCCCTCTTGACATTGTCACAGTAATTAGAGCTTTATTAAAATTTTTCACCAAATGCCATTTTTAAAAATTGGCATCTTATAACTCTTATACCGTTTTATTATCGACGACTAGAATCAGTTTATTTGTCATACTGCTCACTGTACAGAATACATTTCAAAAACTGATGCATTGATATTTTGGTTATGGGTGGGGAGGCAAAGAAACTGAAAACCCTGGAACTTTGGATTGTACTACTTTATCCTTTTAAATTCTGAGTCAAGAACCATTAAGACAGAAAATCAACTATTTCAGTCTAACACTTGTTAAATGAATTTAGAGAAATAATCAAATAGGTTGTTGTTCACTTTAAAAAATCAAAAATAATGCAGAAATTGGTAGCACAGAAAGTGTGTGTTTGATCTTAGAAATAATCAAAAGCTTTGGATTTGTGTAGTAATACACAATGTATTTTTCATGTATCCTTTGTGTAGCCTACTATAACATGAGACGAGGCTTATTATGGCTGAAATCTAATGAAATTATGTGATCTCAGCCAATAGACTTTTCTTACTTTCAGTAATAAGAAAACTAAACTGTCCAAGGACACAATTTATTTTTTATCTGGCTTTAACCTTTAAATTTCATAACCAAAAGGAACAACCTTACCTACCATGTAGGCCTACTAAACCTAAGTATAGTTTGAATTTAAAAAAAATATATTTTGCTTATGATAAGACAATTCTGATGTTCAAATGTTAGATTTTATTACTGGCAGAGCTGACAGTTGCCTTAGAATCCCTTTTATAAGACACTATGTTCAACTGCTTATTCCTTTGCCAAATAAAAAAAAAAAAAAAAACAGGATGAAATTTTCAATACCAGGCCTTTAGTTTCAGCAAAAGCTCAGACATTTCCAAGAACAAGATTAAAGAAAATATGTTGCTTGGCCAATGTTTTAAAAAAATTGTTACAAAGTTTTGCTGAGAAGCTATGTCCCCTGTGCTCTGGAGCAGAGACTTAAAATTTGCTGGGGGAGGGAGGGGGGGCGAACAGGGTTGCTCTGCTGTCAGAAGTGTCATTTGCTGCTACCATGAAACTCCACCCAAATTTGGCTGGGTTATAAACTTGTTATATGGCAAATAAGGCATAGGGCCACACATTGAGTGATGAGGATGGAAAAAATAAATATTTGAATAGTCACCTATTCAGGGATCATCCTTCCTCCTGCTCACTGAATGAGGCAGAGGTCTTGTGGAAAAAAATAGTATGATTCTAGTATTTCCTAACTTTTGAGTGCTTGACTTTGCAATCTTAATATTCTTTTAATACAGTTTTTTTCTTTAATAGAATGAGAGTGATAGTTTTGGTATTTGTTTTTTTAACAATGCTGTAGAAGGGTTTCTGAGGTGCAGGATGCTGTACTGGGCATTTTAATCATTCAGATATCTCATGGATAATAAAATGTATTCTCATGAACTTCAATACAGAAATTTCCAAATTGCACAGAAGATACATTTATAATCCAAAAACTAGAGGCTCCAAAAGCGTTCTTTGGTTTGATTCTTTCTGATAGGGAAAAACTGTTTTTAAATGTCAGATTCATAGGAAAATGAACATGATTACAAGTTTCTTGAATTGCACGTAGTGAGCAATAGGTTTACAGAGAGCAGTAGTACAAGGATATTAGATCTCAGTTCAGTAAAATGGTGAATTATTGAGAATTCAAAGGTGAAGATACTTCCTCATATTAGAGGACTGTGCATAAGTGCAAGTCCTGGGGAACAGTGTCTGACACAGCACAATGACTCACAGAGCTCTGGGGAGCACAATTGCTTCTGTATGTTTTGAAAGGGTGCAACATTTTACCTCTCCTTCTTGCAGACCACCTCTGCTTACTGATGCAAGAACTGCTAGGGGATGGTCCATGCACCTCATTATCACTCCATCCTCACGCCTTCTGGAACAGTTACTGTAGGCACTTATCTTGTGTAGTCCTTGTGCTCCCTCTGTACACTGATTATTGGTGCCAGGCTCCTTTGTAGGGATGCAAATTGGGAGAGTCTCTTTGCACCTTTACTGGGTGGGGCACAATCTTGACCCTAGTGTATAAGGTGAAATGAGAACCAATATTTTATTATTTACTATTTTTATTACAATATCACATTCAAGCATAGAATAAAGAATTTACCTGCCCAAGAGAACTTACAATTCAAGTAGACAAGACATTAAAGAGCAGCAGAAAAGGATACAATATACTGCATGAACACAGTAAAATTAAAATCTGCTACTTCGGAGTGGAGTTGACAGACCTAAGACATTGCCATTAACATGAAAGAGATGAGAATTCCTTGGGGAAAAAAAATTAAAATGAGAAATGGCCAATGTGGTTTCATGGGAAATTGTTGAATGACCTCATCTTAAAAACAAGAAGCAAACGGGTACTGGAAATAAAGGAGGGGCAACTGATTTAGTAAATACAATCCATAACTGTTGCTGAGTAACCAGAAAACCTTACTGATAGTATGCTGGTATCCCTCATGCATCCTCTCATTAAAACTTGTTTTTTCCATGTCTAATTTAGTTCATAAGCTCCTCATGGTAGGGATAGTATCTATCTTCTGTTTTAGATGTCTACAGAATACTTAGTAGTAATTGGGCTAAAAGAAAATTCTGCACAGGTCCAGGCATGCCTCACCCATCACATGGGTAGAGCTTCCTTTGAGTACAGTAGATTACATGGTGTCTGAAACCCATAGTGTGAGGCCAGTGAAGTTTCAGCAGGGTGACGAGAACTGCACACGGTATTCAAGATGTGGCTGTTCCATGGATTTATATATTGGCACTATGATATTTTCTGTCTTACTATCTAACCCTTTCTGATTTCTTTTGGTGCCTCTCTCACATTATGTACCTCTGTTGCTAAGCCAGCCTTGACCACTATTTATGTGCAGTGCCCTGCAGTGGTGTAAACATTCCAGCCAGGCATGAAGTATGCTTGCAGGCAGAACTCAGTTCTGTAATACGCTGTCTGTGGCCAATGATGTAGTATACCACCCTGCTGTGAATAACCAATGAGGCTTCTTGCAGTCTCGATGCCCCTAGTTAATTGTTTGTGCAAGTGCCAAAAAACAGAGCTGACACCTGTAAAAACTTGGCTTGGGTTTCTTTGTCAACACAAATGCATCATCCATAATGCCTTGTGGATGCTTAATGGAAGAATTTCATGTATGCTAACACTGTCATATCTACTATAAACTTGCCTATTATGGCCTTTAAAATAGAAATTGTAGCATGTACATGGCTTCTGAAGTCTAGTACGTCCATTTTATGTTTATGTTATCATTTTAATAGATTAATAAACTTGTTTTCCTTGTAACTTTTCATTATTTACCTTATTTACTGTGTTAGGTATTGCCTGAATTGCTTTCTTTTCCAGGAACCTATAGACTAATTTTCATGGCTGTTTAGGAACAAATACAAAACCTTAATACATTTATTAGGCACTGGGTAAAATAGGCTGAAAACTTGAAATCTTTATTTCACAAAATTTCAGGACAAGAAACATTTTTTTTCCTCACAGTGGGACAAGTGTGAGCTTCAAAAGTCTCATGTATAAATTAAGAGAAATAATATGAACATGTGAGTAGAATTCCTTAGGGAATAAGGAGAAGGAAAAGACCTCTACAGGGGCTGAGACAAGAATTCCTTAGTGTTCTGCTTCTGCCGCTCACTGGACTTAATAATGATTTGCATTTTAACTATATTACACTTTATAAATACTTGATTGGGTATGAGTTCTTCTGGCTTGTCTACCAGGAGCAATGAAATAGTGCAAAGTGCCAGCAGCTCCTCCTGGATGGCCTGGTGGAGTCAACCCACATATAGATGGAGCCAGCTTCAGAGACAATGGATCCAAGCTAGAGAATAGGTGAATTGAGTCAGTGCCTCTTCCAAGCAGACACCTCCAATGAGGAGACAAAATTTTAAATTTGCCCTCCCCTGGCAGTAGGATTGCATGACACTACTGCATTCCTTCTAAGTGACTTCCTTCAGCTGCCACTTTGGGTACAGAAGGGCACAGGGATGCCATTGCATGACATTGTGCCTGAATGTGAGATTCAATCTGGCCTATTTAGTCATCATGAAGCAGTCAACTGTAATTTACTTCATTTTGAAGATGGTGAAACTGAGGCTCTGGGAAGTTAGATAACTAACTGAAGGTTAAAACAAATGCGCATCCCTCAGGAATAGAACTGAAGACTCCTGATTTCTAGGCTAATTTCTAATTCAGTAGGGAACAGTGCTTTGCTGGCAGGACACTGACACTTCTGATCTCAGTTTCTTCAACCTTGGGCCTTAAAAAAATATGGGATTTTCAAAAGCTCCCAGCTTTGGCCTAACTCTGTTTCCACTGAAGTCAATTGGATATTTACCATTGATTTTTATTTAAAAAAAAAAGAGTTGGGCTGAAACTGACCTTTCTTGAAAATTCTCCTATGTGTCCATTTAGCAGTTCTTAATCTGTGGGTTATGAGCATATTGCTTTTCTCCCTTTCTTACCTTTCCATTTTAAGTCCTGTTTCTACCTTTTATGGTTGCAGGTGTGACACTGGCAGACCAGCCAACCTGTGTATGACCCAGAACAATTTAACAAGAGGCATTACAATTGTATCAGGACAACTCACTTGTATGTGAATTTCAAAGAGATGTAAGAGACCAGCAATCATTAACCCATTAATTTGTAGTAATAGAAACAAGGGTAGTTGCTAAATATATTTGTCTGTGTACCTGTATCCTGTTAGAAGTTTACTAATATAACCAATTTAGCTTTCAGATGCTAAATCCTCTTCATGTCTTAAGTGCCTTATATTATGTATGTGACTATGTTCAGTTAACCTTAAGATCAAAGATGTGAAATACTGCAGGAAACTAATAATATTATCTACAGTGTCTTCAGCTTATCTATATCTGTTATAATGAGGGACGGGCTAATTGCCTTATGCAAATGAGTGTAACTAAATTACCTGTGTCTGCATAGGAAATTGAATGTTAATTCAAAGTGCTGGATCAGTGTGTGCTCAACAAAGAAGAATCCTCAGGCATATGCTGTACTCAAACACTTGACAGCCTCAGGGGCGGCTCTATGTATTTTGCCGCCCGAAGCACAGCAGTCAGGCAGCTTTTGGTGACACGCCCACGGGAGGTCCACCGGTCTCGCACCTTCAGCGTACCTGCCGCCGAATTGCCGCCGAAACCACCGGGACCGGCGGACCTCCTGCAGACGCGCTGCTGCCTTCTGCCCTCATGGCATAACCTTGAAAACGGAGACCAAACATAAACGGATGTAGTGATGCTTGCTTCAAACAGCACGCAGCCTGAAACTAAACTCTAAGAGGTGTTAACCACTCATTCATCTCAGTCAAGGCCCACCCAGTGGACTCTCCTATTTTTTAGCCATGGAATCTGGCATTTTTCCATGGTGCCAGATAATGAAACATTTCTGCCATGGAATTCTCAACTTTTCTGCAGTCTAGCACCCAAAATTAATTAGATTACAGGACATGCTCCTGGCACTGTTCCACATTGAGATCCTGACCACAATTCCTGTCTTTCCTCTTCTGTGGATCAGCTGCAAGCAGCCTAACTTTTCTGCCTGCCGTCACTTTTTGGTGTCACTGCAACTATCAAAAGCTGCCAAAGTTCGCTGTAAAGGTAATATTGTTTGTGACCTGTGTCATAGTTACAGTTATAGTTACATAGTTACCTTTGACCCCCTCAGGTCTCTTTGAGTGCACTCCCTCAGGTGTCAGCTTCATGCCGTTACCTCTCTCCTGGTTGAATCCCACAATTCTCCCACTCTTAGACTAGGTCTCAGGCTATAGCACCCTGTGTACTAACTATGCTTACAAAGCAGGTCTGACTGGATTTGGCTCCCTTTAGGAACTATGACCAGTGGTATAGACAGTGACCAGACAGGTTTCTCAAAACAAAGTATTTAATCTTTACAGCAGGAGCAGCAAATCATAGGAGAAAAAGGTTTTAACTTCACAAACAGTCTATGCATGTCTATCTAACCAACCCCTGGAAGCCTAGGAAAGGTCTAACTTCTTCAGACTCCTAAGAGGGTGCAAGTCTACTTCTTGTGAGTAGCTCCCTGACAACTCCCTCCCCACATCTGGTGAGTTTTTAACTATTTAGTCCTTTTGATCTGGTCATTCCCAGCTATAGTAGAGAGAGAGAGCCTGGAGCATGGGGCCTGGTGTGAGGCCTGAACCAAAGTCAGCAAAAGTCATGCTCTGTACCAAAGTCAGGCCCTGATGAGTTCAGCACATGGCTGCAGATGTTTGGGAACAGTTGTTTAGTAAAGGTTAGGAGAGCCAATACTGCTCAATACAACTGGATGAAACTACAGAGGAATCTACTTCTGCCCAAATAACCTGAAGAAGAGTTCTCTGTAAGCATGACAGCTTGCTTCTCACCAATAGAAGCTGGTCCAATAAAAGGTACTACCTCACCCACCTTGTGTCTGAAATGTTAATATGTCCAATATGAGTGAAAGGGATCAATACATGAGGGTTACCTGTTTCACTGTCCACTGACAAGATGGCTAAATGGACAGGGAGTAGAGGTGGAATCTTTTAACCTTTCCTGCAATCATTTCTTAGAGTCAGATTGTGTGTGCATTGCTGTATTGTTCTTTACACTCATGGTGATTTGAGCTATGAAAGGGAAACACAGCAGCCTTTTGACTCAAATCCAGTTTATTGCATCCCAAGACATTGGACGTGTTGTTTAATTCACTGGGGAGTTTGAGCAGCAAAGGGGATGCCAGTGGGATTGAAATGAGGTACTTAATGAGGCTGTAAAAGTTACAAACTTCATTATAGGTAAATCTTCTGCAACTCTTTGTTAGTTTATGTAAAGAAATGGGCACTCAACTCTGGAACTCCTCTTCCATTGAACCCAATTCCATTGACAAAGCTTTAAATCGTATGTTTGAGCTCAGAGGCTGAGACAAGGATTTTCCTTGCTGAATGTAACTTTGTTCTTGTAGAATACAACACTGTCCAGCATTGGCTTGCTCAGTATGCTTCTCTCCAGGGGCGGAATATGACATGGGCTCTCAAACTGATGGTTACAAATAGGTGTCAGGGGGTCATAACTACCAATCTCATCCCCTATTGCTAAATGGGAGACAAGTATTGCAGGCAAAAAGGTCACTCTGGAGCTATTCCATTATGGCAAAAAGGATCCTGCTGTGGGAAAGGTTGAAAATCACAGTAGTAACCAAATTCCTTCTTTGAGTGTTACTGTAGGGCTGGATGGTTCTATATAACTCCTCCAGTCTTATTGATGGAGGAACAGACACAAGTGGAGTGTTCTTAACTAAATACAGAATGAAAAAAAGCAGGATATTGCTTAAGTGGCTGCTGACAAGGGAAAGCACTGCGGTATCTGATAATCCCTAAGGAATATATGATGTGGCCAGGTGCCAAAGAAGTGCAATAGAAATAGGCTGACAAAAAGAGAGAGACTGGAGATAGTGTGGAGCATTAATGTGAATCGGAATGTACTTGAAATTTGAATGGTGCAATAATTTGGCAAATCAAACATTAAACCCTGCAGTTTTTGCAGTCTGACACATAATTGTGAAGTATGGCTGACAGTTACATGGCAGCCTAATTTTACCTCGCAGTGAAAAGATTTCTCCATGCATTATATAGAACTACATTTAACTTATTATGGATCCTTTATTTTTCTGCCCAATAGCTTCCAGTGATTTCTAGTTGGCTGTTATTCTGTCTAATGGATATGTCAAGTTAGTACTGTACTAGAGTGACAAATGCAGTAGACACCAATAGCATACGTGAAACTAGCAGAAGTTGGAGTAGCAGAAACAAAGTCTAAGCCATAGTCTAGCATTGCAATGCTACTACTGTCTCCAGGTTTTAATTTTCACCTTTTGATTTCAGTGGCCAATGTATTTTTAAATAGGTAAAGTAGATTATTTTAGGTTCCATTAAAATTTGCAAACATGGATGGAGGACACTCATTTCACGTACTAATGTTAAACACTGTTAGTATTAAAAGCTCTAAAGAAAGTCTCTTTCCAATGCCAAACAATCTCTGATTCTTTTCCCAAGCAAAAAAAGGCCAAACCTCTGTTTTTAAGTGGAGTTAAGTTTGAAAGTGTGTCCGAAACTTGAGTGTTAAAATTCTTAAAAGAATGTTATGCATAATGTTATGCATAACAATAAATTAAAAATAAAAGGACAAAAAATAAATTTGAGATTTCAAGTATTTGAAAATATGGAAATGTACAGTCTGGTTATTCAAGCAACCAGATCTTTGCCCCTATAGTGATCCTGAATCCCCTCTTTCCTGCACACTTGTACATTGTCAGATGTGTTATTTTTTGTATACCAAACATTTTAAAAAGAGCTTTAAGAAGTCTATAGACATACTTTTCATATATCTGAGAATTAGGGGAATACTCCAGATAGCTTGTGGGTAGAATTTTGAAAATGTGAATCATTATATTTAACTGCTTTCCTACACACAACATAAAATCCGACGAAGTGTGTATTCACCCACGAAAGCTCATGCTCTAATACGTCTGTTAGTCTATAAGGGGCCACAGGACTCTTTGCTGCTTTTACAACATAAAATGTAACTAGTGTGTTACAACATTTTCTTCTGCTCTATATTACTTCTTTAATTCTGCAATCTGAACCTAAGAAGTTTGTCTATATAGATAAACTATTCTGTATGTATTGATCCTTCTACTACCTATAGCTCATCGTGTTCATTAATTGTTCTTTATTATTTTAGTACAGTGGATTATAAAATGAAGTATAACTGTAAAGAAGGGCAGATTTGGTTTAACTGTATAGGCAAAATGGAGGTATTATTGCCCTTGCTCTCTGATTATATGAACATGTTTATCATGGATGCATACAGTTGATTCTGAATTTCTGTTTGTTCTCAGAGTGTTTCTGTAGGGTATTAAAGATATAATGGTCCCAGCCACTGAGCAGTGATCATGTTGACTTTATAATCTGTAGGAGCAGGGATTAATATGTTCTAGGCCCCACCTGTTCCCTCAGGCCAGTGATTCTTCACCTGCAGTGCTCATATGTGTGCAAGGATTCCATAATCTCCTTAGGAAACCTTTTCCAGTGATTTGCTTATATGTTGTGAATCACTCTCAGCTGTTGTTTCTAAGGGCTTGTCTATACTTCTGGCTAAATTGGCACTACTGCGATCAATGCAGCAGTGTTGATTTAGTGGGTCTGGTGAAGACAAGCTACATTGATGGCAGAGCGCTCTACTGCTGACGTCTAAACTCCACCTCCCTGAAAAGAGGAAGGTAATTTGGCAGGAGAGCATCTCCCATCAACATAGCACGGTGTAGGCACTGCTGTAAGTTGACCTAAGTTACATTGACTTCACTTACGTAACTTTCGTAACTGAAGTAGCATAATTTAAGGTCAATTTACAGCTTTAGTGTAGACCAGCCCTAAGTGGGAGTGTATTGTTGAGCAACTATAACTTCTGTAGTGCCAAAGAGATCCTGACATTTAGGAGTCCATTCATCCCAAAAGTGCAGAGACAGTTCAGGCCTCTAGATATTAGCAAATGACTCCAGCTTCAAACATTAATACAGCCTCCATTGTCCAGTATCTCCAGTCAGCCTCAGCTGTCCTGAATGCCCTGGTCAGAAAATTCATTTCAGCTTCCTCTCCACAGAGGGATAGAGACCCCAGATACAATCACTAGCTCTGCCTGGGCACATCTATTCTTGCAGTGGCTCCTGAAACTGTAAGCTGCTCAAAGCGTATTGAGGCACTCGGGTACTTCTGCACTGCAATTAAAAACCCACAGCTGGCCCATGCCAGCTCAGCTGACTCAGACTCTGGCTAAGGAGATGTTTAATTGCAGTGTAGACATTTAGGCTATGGACTGGAGCTCAGGCTCTAGGACCTGTGAGGTGGGAGGGTCCCAGAGTTTGGGCTGCAGCCCAAGCCAGAGCATATACATCACAATTAAACACCCCTTAATTGTAGTGTAGACACACATTAAGAGCCTTGCACTGTAGCTGAGACAATGGTCTGTCAAACTTTGTAAGGCTCATCAGTGTAGGGTTTCTTTGTTGCGTAGAGATTAGATAGGATTTAGTAGTAAAGACTCTAAACGGGGAAGGGTTTGGTTTTTTTTATTGACACTACAGAACCCAGACAAACCTGCAGCCCTCCCTGGGTCCCTAGCTACCAAACTGTGAACCTCCTAAGGGCTGTCAGAGCCATCTGATGATCCTTTTGAATTTGGCAGGATGCTAATGTGTCCTTCTGATATTCCTAATTCAGCATGGAATAACATTTTTTGCTGTGTCTCATATGATCCTGTGCACTATAGGTCGTCAAGAGCCTTAAAACAAACCTCCGTTTTACACTTCGTTTTTTTTTCCTTTTTGTGCTCCAACTCCAAATGTTTTCTCTCTCCACTCACATGTGAGTCATTGTACTCTATAAAGCATTACCTCTACCTCTCTCTAAATGTTTTTGAGACTTTGCAGTAAGGATGCTTTAAATAAAAATTATGTTGCACAACTGTACAGTCACTAGAAGACAGTGTGTTGGTTTTAAAACAAAAACTGTTTACATAGCCCAAGAATGTATCTTTTCAACTATAGCTTTTAAAGGGGAACCAACATGTTTCTAAAAAAACAGATTGGCCTTTTTTCAGGGACTTTCTGTATTGGCTAGGGAAGAGGAGAAATAAAAGGGCAATTTGGCTTAATGGATTTTGGAGGCGAAGGGATCTTGAGACTTGATGTTTTAAGAGAATTAAGAGTGTTAGTTGATTTTGCTAACAGGATTTTATGGGAAACACCTCCTGGCACACCCGGGAGCCAGTGGAGATTTCAGCAAGTTACCGGCTAGCAGTAACTAAGGCACTTGAAGAACTGGAGTGGCCCAAATGGCCCCAGAAGTTCTAGCAATTTCAGAAAAATACTGGGAGGTGTGGACCAAGAATAAAGGTGTGGACCAGTGAAATTGGTGCAGAAATGTGTGTTACAGGCCCTGATTCCCAACCCCAGCAGCAGTACAAGTATCCAAGGGAGCTAGAAGCCAGCCTGAAATAAATTATTGATGGGCTTTTAAGCCAAGGGGTTTTAGTGGAACATTCAACCCCAGTAATGCTGTCCTCTGGTAAAATTGTTATTATGCAGCAAAATATGATAGGAAAATGACTTCTCCAGGGCCCCCCTGGAGTAAAAGATATAAAAGTGTGGATTTTGGAACCACCTGTAATTATTTTGATTTGGGCATATGTGGTTCAAACCAATGTAAAGAAGCAACTGGTGATTCATTCTACCCACATGATGAAAAAGGGTATTGTGGACCTCACCTTAGCAAACATCTTGGTAATAGAACCCCATTGTGAAAAGTTTGTCCAGCCATTATCTGAGGAAAAATTGGATTAATTTTCTTGATGTCCCCAGACCACATAGGGACAGACTAAAAAGGGTCATATTGAGAGCATTTGGCACAGAGGCAGGGATTCTTAATGGAATAAATGAGGAGGTAGTTGAGCATAAAATTAATGGAGTGGGTCAACACCTAAAGGACTTAGCAATGGTCCTTTATTTGGCCTTACAGCATCTCCTGAGCTTTGTCCCAGTCTCTCTCCTTTGGCTGATCAATGAGGAGAGCCCTTGGAGTCCAGCTATTCCCTTTGAAGCAGGAACTGTTTTTGGAATCATGGGTGTTGTGGGATCAGATACATGCCCCTGGTGGAAACTGTTAGAATTAAGTCAAATTGAAATTAAACATATCCACATAAGGTTGTACATACACTCACATTTTGTGAGTTTTGCAGATGACATATGTGAAACATAATAGGACTGGGTTATGTGCTAGAATTGCCACTCAATTAGACAATGTCTAGGGAAAAAGTCAATGCTATAGATTAACAAATCTTAGGGCTTGGCCACACTTGCAAGTTAGAGCGCATTAAAGCAGCCCTGGGCGCCCTAACTCCCGATATGCCCAAGGCATGTAGAGCGCCTGGACTCTGCAGCTGGAGCACTCCTGGTAATCTACCTCCTTGAGAAGCACAAAGCTTGCTGCATCATGGCTGAAACGCGCGGGCATCAGTGTGGATGAGGTGTTGTATTACTGCACTGTGATTGGCCTCTGGAAACGTCCCATAATCCCCTGAAATCAAGTGGCCACTCTTCTCATTGTTTTGAAATCTCTGCAGATATCCTCTTTCAAAGCTCCATTTCTGACAGCCAGCATGCTTATCTGCTCCAGGACAAAGAAAACCATTAGTGTGGAATGCTGCTGTTGTGAGTGTGTGTGAGAGAAAGGTGGGAAGGGGGGTCTGCTGCTGTCTGAACTTACAAGACATGATGACACACTCAGCCCCCCAAAACACACAGTCTCCTTTCTTTGCAGCATCTGAATGTTGATGAGATGGGCAGATCTCCCAGAAGACCCTTTGAAGCAGTGGAGCATCAGGGAACTTCACTGAAGATTGAAAATGAAGGATTAGTCCTGTGGCATCTCCTGAAGGTCCATGAGTATACTGGAAGATGGGTCTATTAAAACTATAGGTTGCCCACATGCCAGAAGACTTCAAATATAAGATAGAGATGTTTTAGAACCTGTTGGGGAGAAGGGGGTGAAATTCATCAGCTTTATGTGCACTTGTTTTGTTTCAAGGGTGTTCACAAGAGTTTACATTGGATTTGGGGTCTACTTGAAACTAAAATTTCAATTGGAGTCCACCTGAAGGACTTAACTATGTGCCCTGATAACTAAGCACACTTGTCTAGGTTCATGAAACCCATTAGCACCCCAGTGGAACAGGGTGGCAGTGCAAGTAGACACTTGCTATCATGATGGTGATTAGAAAAGGGCAGAACTTTGAAGGCAGAAATTTTGCAGTAGATGAATAGAAGAAGAGAGGTAGCAGGGACTTGTGTGGAGAAAGGGTAAAGAGAGGATGGCTTCTGTTAAGATGGACGTTTTGAGTTGGTGGCATGAGAGCACTACTTCATTAGTTGTGTTGGGAGGACCCACTTTGAATTTATGTATAGAGGCTCATCCAAATAGCATTACACCCATGAGTTAAACTCAGGCCTGCATGATGACATTCAAACTTAAAAGTACATAGCAGCTCCAGTATGTGGAATGCACAACAACTGATGTAATGATATATTATTAAATGACTTACCAGGCATCTTTCTTTATTCTGACTCTGTGACATTCTGTACCTTGGGGGAATGTATTGTAACCCCCATATTCTTCATTTTCATATAATCATGATCTCACATATAAAGCATGCCTTGTAAGGTATCAGGGGAAAGGTTACAATCTGCTGAAAGTCATTTCTCTATCCATATACGTGTATCATTAATGCATGTGAAGTTATGAAAACTATGTGGTATAGTTGTCACTGAGACATGCTGTAGGTTGGGGGAATCAGCCAGGTGTTGGCTCCCCAGAGGCAACAGCAAGGAAAGTAACCAACTCCCAGGTGAGATGTGAAACAGCCCATCAACAACCATTGTCCAGCAAGGGAGCTACAATGTAATGATTCACGTGCATGAGGCCCCACCAGGGGAATTGCTCAGCCTTTCTGGGAGAGACTTAGCAATGTCCCACAGACATGCCTGGACTTGTGTTCTACAAGCACATGGACTGAGAGTATAAAAGAGACAGAGTGAACACATACTGGGCTCTTCTCCTGCTCCCACCTATGCTGCAAGCAACCAAGATACTGAGAAGAAAACAAGACTCCAACACAGGAGATTGGCCCAGGTTTAAGGAACAAACCTGTATACTAAAGACTGCAGTATCCCATGGGGTGAGAAAAACAGCTTAATCTAGTTGCTGTCCAGTCTAATAGGGTTGAGAGTTTAGACTGCGTGCTTATATTTTATTTTATTTTGGTAACCACTCTGACTTTGACTTTTATAATTGCTTAAAATCGATCTTTATAGTTAATAAATCTGTTTGGTCTACCTGAAACAGTGTGTTTGGTTTGAAGTGTGTCAGAGACTCCCTTTGGGATAACAAGCCTGGTACATATCCATTTCTTTGTTAAACTGACAAACTTGTATAAGCTTGCAGTGACCAGCGGGCATAACTGGACACTGCAAAACGGAGGTTCCTAGGGTTGTGTCTGGAACCGGATTGATTGGCTAGTGTCATTCGCTTGCAAGTAGCTGTGAGCAGCTTACATGGCAGAGGCTGTGCAAGAGCAGCCCAAGAGTGGGGGTTCTCACAGCAGAGCAAGGTAAGGCTGGCTCCCAGATTCAAGGATTGGAGTGGCCTAGCATATTACTGGTCCAGACAACACCAGAGGGGAATGTCACAGACTCCCTCAATAGAAATTTATTCTTTTAGAAGATCTAAAAGTTAGGTTTCATTTCACCTGCTGAATTAAATATCATTGACTGCTTTGTTTGAAGTTCAGATATAAGTTGAAAGATTACTTTCACCTAACTTTTAATTGCATGGTCAAGTAGTTTCTGTAGAGATATGTCAAACAGTTCAGCCATAATTGAGTTAACTGAGACACTGAACTGCTTGCTGAGCCATGAATTGAGACAAATGTATCTTATATCATTCCAATTAGGGAAGTTTGGGTAAAGAATATCAAACTACAATTTTTTTTAATTATTAAACTAATTGGTCATTTAAAGAATTTGGTAAAAGCATCTGGTGTTAAATGTTTTCAGATGATATGGGTTTTTGAGTTAATTATATATAAAACAAAGCAAAAACTTTGGGGGGAAAATCCCTTGGAAATATTTTCTTTAAGAGCTCTCCCCATTTCAAAGTCAGTTTTCCTAATCCTCTCATAAGATTTAGGAGGATCGCCTCTTCCCTCTTAATTAGGAACAAATATTTCCTCTTTATTATCTCTACATATTTCTAGAGGTACATTTTCAAAGTGATCAGTGATCATTTTCAAAGTGATCAGTCAAATGATTCCTATTGAAAATAATGTGAGTTGAGTGGGTAATGCTCTGTTCAACTGCTTGGAAAGTTTATACTTTATTGATACAACTTGAATTCCTATGGACAATTTTTTTAAATATAATTTTACAATTATTTATTCAGCTTCTTATAAAATGCCAGTGTTAAGCACTCTTTGTTGAGAAAAACATCAAAGGATTAAGACAGCCAGCAAATGGTAGGGTCTGGCACTAGATTTGTGTGGCATGTTCCTCAGAAAATTTGTGGTAATAATTCTCCTTTGAGGTCCTACACCAAATGAGGACTGGCCAACCATTCTGATTATTACAACTATCACTTCTGTCCCAGTGATGTAATAGATCCTGGTGGGATGATGGAAGTGTATGGTAGATGTGTATTTTATTCTTACAATTTACACACAAAGTGCTCAAGTCTCTCTTCCCAACCCATATCGGGGGGAAGAAGTTTACTCAGACTAATGGGAATTATGTCAGAACATTGGGGAGAGATGAAGGCCCCTTCTTCAATATTGCATAAAGCAGGGGTTGGCAACCTTTCAGAAGTGGTGTGCCGAGTCTTCATTTATTCACTCTAATTTAAGGTTTCGCGTGCCGGTAATACATTTTAACATTTTTAGAAGGTCTCTTTCTATAAGTCTGTAATATATAACTAAACTATTGTTGTATATAAAGTAAATAAGGTTTTTAAAATGTTTAAGAAGTTTCATTTAAAATTAAATTAAAATGCAGAACCTCCTGGACTGGTGCCCAGGACCTGGGCAGTGTGAGTGCCACTGAAAATCAGCTCGTGTGCCGCCTTCGGCACACGTGCCATAGGTTGCCTACCCCTGGCATAAAGGTATGTGAATGTGGGAGGGGAGTTCTCTGCCACCCATTGACCAGCCCAGGACAGGGAGAAGATAGAGGAGCCTGTTGGCTTAGGCCCCACTCCCTCAAATTTAAAACCTGCGTGGATGTTCAGGATCTATTTTAACTTCATGGATGTAGCATGGTTACATGCAGCCTCAGTCCTACCTCAGCCCTGAAGAGCTGAGGGAGTCCCCAAGAACAGCAGAGTGACCTTCAGGATCACAGTGAGGACAGTCAGGAAATTACCCCCAGGAGAACACTAGTGGACACGCAGCCCAGAGATGGCCCTGAACTCAATACTTAATTTATACTGAAAGAAGTGCCAGGGCTCAAGCAATTTTTTACTTTCATAATTGAAGTGATAAGCCCAGAGGTGCTGGGGCTATGAACTGCCAAGGCAAGTCCTGGCACAAATTAAGCATTGTCTGCACCTTCATCTAGCACTACAGATAGGCATTTTCACATTTGTATTATGAAGCACAGCAAGATTGCCATCATGGTTTTATGCTAATTGAAATTCAAGGAAGAATTTAAAAGTAGTAAAAAATTAAGAGCAGCCAAGTACACATTTAAAACCAGTTCAGGAAAAGTCATAAATTACTTGTGTGAGTGGTTTATTTAATGTGTCAAACATAGGGAAAATCAAGTGAGAATTTAAAAAAAAAAACAATTCAGGCAATATTACCAACTTCTGAAATTGGCTGTATGGAAATATCATAGCATAGTAGTGTGCTATTACCATTGCAAGTCAGGTTTCATCATGTAACATATTAACCCTTATGCAATTTTATTAAGTCATTTAATAGCACTGTTGCACAGTCTTTCCATTTTTGCTTAAATGAGCTGTGACGTGGTGTTCTGTCCATTTAAGTCTAGTAGGACTTCTGGGTCATGGCATGGCCTTTTGAGATTTTGATGTATGAAAAGACCTAGATAATAAGATGTATTGGTAGAGAGAAAACTTTCCCAGGAATAAGAAGCATTTGGGAGAAAAGCTCATTTCTGTTTCTTTAAAGGGCTGGACCAGGAGGTTTGCAGAGTAGGTGGGGCAAGTCTCCCCTCTCTCCCAGACAATTGGGAGAACCTTTGGGAAGGGGAACAGCATATATGTTGCCTTCCCCTCATAGTAAAAGAAGGATTCCTGATGAATCTCCAAGCTGGGGGACTAATTTGGGGAAAGGGACTGGCTGAAGGAGAAGTTGGCTAATGCCCTATAGTTGGCCTAAGTTATAACTGCAGCCAAGAAGGAGATCTGGGGACTCCTGTCTTGAGAGAGTGACCATTTGAAGCACATCTTAGCCTATATAATTTTAGAAATTAAAATACTGTAAATATGACCAGATATTCCTGTGAAAAATGTAGGAAGTTTAGAAGTAAGATTCTTTTGCTTAGATTCAATGTTCAGTGTTGCATTGATGATACTGGCTTCTTCACGGAGGTGTTAAATATTTGTAATGTATGTGTGACAGACTGGGGGTTCTGTCTGTAACACTTCTTAATTGTGGATAATTTTATGAAATTGTTTCATGAAGTTACTGTGTCATGGAAAGTCTGTCTGTATGTAGACACCCCACCCCATCCCTGAGTTAGCAGGGGTGTGCCATGTCTCTGTCAGGCCAGAGACAATGGGGAGTGATTAGCACTCAAGGATATTCTATTCATAGTAAAATACCTTGGCTTTGTGGTAGATGGGAGAAGACACTTCCTCCTTTTTCTCTAAAGGGCGGTGGCATGGGGGAGTTGAAAGCAGTAGAAAAATACCAAAACACAGAACAAAAGAAGCAGGTGGCCACCAGGACTATGTAAAGGGGCTCACAGGGGGCGGGGAAACTGGGAGATAACCATTTTGCAATAGATTAAGATGAGGGATGCTGCTGTAGAGACAAGGTAGGTAATGCAGTGGAGGATCCTGTTTGCCTGACAGAACACAGAATATCCCCAGGGAAGGGTGAACTAGTGAGGGGCAGAGCACTTAGGATGTTTTATTGTTTTGTATAATGTGTGCTTTTCATGATTAAATATGAGCATATGCAAGTAAGACTTGTGGTTGCGGAGAGTGGGGGTATTTTGACTATGTCACAACAATTGTGTGCCTCTGAGAGCATTAAACTGTAACCAGAAATATCACATCTTTTTTAGGTAAAATTCTGGGCCAGGGATGTGTTCAAGAACCAGGGAGTTGGATGGGTCAGCACTGTAACCGCAGGGGGCTGGAAAGTGGGTTCCAACACTTGAAGGAGGAGTGCCAAATATAGGGTCTGGGCCCTGAGAGTATGACTGAATTCCATTCAGGTTCCAGGATCTTGAAACACCCTTAGGAATGCAGAGTACAGAGGCCTGGATTACCATCACAGCCATCCTATTGGGCACTCCGGAAGGAGCACTCGATAGGAACTGTAACAGTATGCAATCAAAAAGTAAAAATAATGTAATAAGGAATAAATACAAAATTGATATTTATCTTGATATTTCGCTTAGTATTAAAAAGATGTAAGACAGAAGTATAGAGAGAGGTGGTAAGCAAGACCAAAAGTACACCAATGAATGGAAAAAACATGAGAAATTCATTTATTTCTCAACACGCTCCTTTGGGAATGACAATCTTCTATTTTCCATTTATTTCTACACAAGGAAAATATTAACTTTTGAAACATTGGAACAAACTCAACTTCTTAAGTCTTTTGAGGTCAGATTTCTGAATTATAATTTTACTTTCAACAAGAAATCACCATTTCCCATGCATTCATAAGAAGCTCATGCTCCCAAACATCTGTTAGTCTATAAGGTGCCACAAGACTCTTTGCTGCTTTTACATCATAAATAAGTGTCTGTTAACTCCAGTGATACTTCACGATTCACAGTCTTCATTATTGCCTTGAGAACTGTAGAAATTGGATATCTTTTCCAGTTGATTATTGTAAATTGAAGCCCAAGAATTCTGCTGCAATGCAGCAAAGACTGTACTTTATCCTATATCATAAATAGAAGTCAGAAGTAAAAAGAAAGTTTGTTTACTAATTTTTACAAGTATTTCTCTTTTCAGACAAAATAACTCAAACTATGAAATACAAATTAAATGTTTCTATTATTTTGGTAAATATTGGCAATAATAAAATACTTGGCCAAAATTTTTTTAAATATGAATGTAAAGGTAGATTTTGAGGGCAAGATTTTCAAGAGTTCATTACCCAACTGCTGCTATTTGGGTACTCAAATAAGTAGACAGATTAGTGCTTCATTTAGTTATATATAATATTTTATTGTTCAATGATTGTCAGTGTTCCCCACCCATTTCTGTGCCCTCTCTAGCAAACAGATGAAGTGTGGATTTGCCAGGTCTGACTATACTTTGGATGTCAATTCAGATGAACAACATTCTCCGAAGGATACACTTATGTGGCCTGGAAAGTGTCGGTTATGTTGAATATCAAGAGTTTTTGTACATATGTTGCTATATCATTGTCACCATAATTACTACACCAATTTTTACAAGTACATTTCATCTCAGATGTCCAAATTAATTACCTCTAGAAAGCCACATCACTGAGGTCTGTATGATTTGAAACATGGATTCCAATAATGAGAATCCATGGAGGCAATTTCACAAAGTAACAGGCTGCCTTTCTTTTTCAGTTCCAATATATGATCTGACCTTACTCTGCTTTCATACACAGCACACTACAGGACCAGATGAACTGAGGCATAGTGTTACAGCAGGCTAATTATAATTGGCTTAATTGCACAAAATATTACAAAATGGTTTATTGTGGAATCATAAAAATAGCCTATTCTGTATACTAGAAATAAGACAGTATGTGTCAATGCAACACATACTTTTAATTAATGACTGTTCAACTATTTGAAACATAAATATGTTGTCAACGATACGTCCTCTGCATTGGAATAATCATTAAACTATTAAAATAAGGGATAACTTCAGATTTCTATAATACAAGTTGATTCTCAGATTACTTGTCAGGGGCCATATAAAAAGAACTCACTTAAGTTGATGGAAATATGTTGGTATATACAAACACTTTCACTTATAAGTCACCAGTTTATATCTTGCTGTGGTTGGTAACCACAGAATATCCATCTAATAGTCATATGGTAGATTAGTCAAATTCACAATGGACAGATATCTGCAAAACAAATACTGCAATTTGCATTCATGTTAGCAATCTCCACAGATTCCAGAGACTAAATGTATCCTAGTCTTCCTATCTCTCAATATGGTCCCTATTGGTGAGGGCTGAGGTACATTGGGGCTGGGGAACATTCATGAAATCTGAGCTTCTGATGTCAATGCCACACATATTCTGTACCACAACAGAAGATTGAACTTTCCAAGTCATCAATCCAGAACTTTTTCAAGAGCACTACATTCAATATAGTATATATGCAGTAATTTCCCCCTCATACGAGAACTCCACAGCTCGGCTCTTTTCTCCCAGCTATAATGTTTCAAATGTACAGTAGCTGGGAAAGTTATGACTGCCAGGAGTTTATTTCTCTTCCAGGATCATTATTTGATAATGGCTTCAGTTAAATCCTGTAAAACGTGACCCAAACAATACCATCAGCATACTTTGTATTCCCTAAGACATTTCCCTTACTTTGCAGGCTGCAGAGAACAAAAAATCAATGTCCTCTGACTTATTCCAGGAAGATATACAATGATGAGATAAATAGATTAACAATGTGGCATCAACATCAGCTGTCCCAATTACAAGTTCAGGTGTACAGAGAAGGATAAACTAACTGGCAATCACATTTTATTTTGCAAAGTTATGTAAAATGTCCGACTTTTAGACATCAACTTTAAAGATCTTTCAAAACAGAAGTATGGTCTATAGACTCAACACAAACAAGGAGCCAGGGACTCCTGAGGTGACACTATGGATCTTTGGATGTGCTTTGGTTACCTACCTAAGAAACAATTACCATAATTACAGCTGGACTAATGATTACATTTTTTTGCTTCAGTGACTGAGCCAAAAAATAAAATAAAATAAATTTCAGGTCAATGCAAAATAACAATTATTTGTTTTTTTTATCATCAAAACAAAATCATAAAAAAAATTCTATTTCAGTCGAGCAAAAACTTTCATGTAACTCAAAATGAAACATTTCATTTTGGGGAGGGTTTTTTTTAAGTATAGCTACATTTTGAAGCGACACCATTTCAAAACAAAAAGAAACATCTTTTCATTTAGAAAATGTCAGTGAAACATTTATCCTTATTCAGAATTTGGTTTTCTCTATTTTTATTCGACTGAAACTGTTCACCAAATTTGACACAAATTTGCAAATTGTTTCATTTGCCTGAAAAACAACTTTTTCAGTGAATACACTGAGCCAAAAAAAAAAAAAAAACAGGCAAAAAGCCTGGGACTAATACTACTAACATTTGTATCTAGATGGTGTGCTATGAATTAGTATTTGGGGGCCAACTCTTCTTCCCTCCACTCAGCGTGAGTAAGGGTACGTCTACACTACGGGACTATTCCAAATTTACATAAACCGGCTTTGTAAAACAGATTGTATAAAATCGAGTGCATGCGGCCACACTAAACACATTAAATCGGTGGTGTGCGTCCACGGTCCGAGGCTAGCCTCGATTTCTGGAGCGTTGCACTGTGGGTAGCTATTCCGTAGCTATCCCATAGTTCCCGCAGCCTCCCCCGCCCCTTGGAATTTCCGGGTTGAGATCCCAGTGCCTGATGGGGCAAAAATCATTGTCGCGGGTGGTTCTGGGTAAATGTCGTCAGTCACTCCTTCCTCTGGGAAAGCAACGGCAGACAAGCATTTTGCGCCTTTTTTCCCTGGATTGCCCTGGCAGACGCCATAGCATGGGAATCATGGAGCCTGTTTTGCCTTTTGTGACTGTCACCGTATGTGTACTAGATGCCACTGACAGAGGCGATTCAGCAGCGCTACACAGCAGCATGCATTTGCTTTTGCATGACAGCAGAGATGGTTATCAGCCATACTGTACCATCTACCATGCCATAAATTGGCAATAAGATGATCATGGTTACCAGTCCTTTTGCACTGCACCATCTGCTGCTGTCATAAGTGCCCCTGGCTGAGATCAGCCGGGGGCGCAAAAGCCAAAATTGGGAATGACTTCCTGAGTCAATCCCTCCTTTTTGGTATCTAAAAATAGAATCAGTCCTGCCTAGAATATGGGGCAAGTGTACTAGAGAACCAGTGTATCATAGAACCAGAGAGCACAGCTGCTCTGTGTCAGATCCCGCAAAAATTATGAGCTGTATGCTATTCACAGGGGGTGCTCCTGCAACAACCCCACCTGTTGATTCCCTCCTCCCCCAGCCTTCCGTTGCAGTGTCCCCCCACTTGTGTGATGAAGTAATAAAGAATGCAGGAATAAGACACAGTGACTTGTTAGTGAGAAATGAGTGGAAGGCAGCCTCCAGCTGCTATGATAGTCCAGACAGGACATTAAGCAGTGTGAGGGAGAGGAGCCCAGCATCCCGCTGCTAGTCCAGGGACAATTGAATCTTTTCTTTACACATGAAGGGTGGGGGTTGATGGAAGCTCAGCCCCCTGTTGCTATTATGAAGACGGTTACCAGCCATACTGCACCATCTACCAGGAAAAATCAAGCGTTTTTTACACAGGCGCCCATGGTCGACCTCACTGGATGGTAGTCGGCATGGTTACCAGTCCTTTTGCACTGCCCCATGTGCCAATAGGCTGATGATGACGGTGGATATCAGTCATATTGTACCATCAGCCACCCATGGCGGGGGGTGGGGGAGCGAGGATGTTGGTGTTGACTGCTGCAGCATCGCATCTATCTGCAGCATTCAGTAAAGATAGAGTGACATGTAAAAGAGTCAAGAGAGGATTGTTTTCCCTTTCACTTCTGGGGGTGGGTGGGGGATGGCGTAAATTGCCGAGCTATGCCCTGAACCACCACGGACACTGTGTTTGATCCTAGAAGCATTTGGAGCTCAGCCAAGAATGCAAATGCTTTTCGGAGACTGCAGGAACTGTGGGATTGCTTGAGTCCTCCAGTCCCCGCTCCCTCCCTCCATGAGCGTCCATTTGATTCTTTGGATTTCCGTTACGCTTGTCACGCAGCAGTGCGCTGAGTCCCTGCTATGGCGTCTGTCTGGAGAATTTTTAAAAATGATTTTGAATTTCATCTTCTGTAACGGAGCGCTGATAGAACAGATTTGCCTGCCCTTACAGCGATCACATCCGCATGGTCCATGCTGTAGCTCTTTTTTTATTTTTATTTTTTACTGCATCGCCACACGTGCTGATCGGAGCTCCACGCTGGGCAAACAGGAAATATTCAAAAGTTCGCGGGGCTTTTCCTGTCTACCTGGCCACTGCATCCGAGTTCAGATTGCTGTCCAGAGCGGTCAGTGGTGCACTGTGGGATACCACCCGGAGGCCAATACCGTCGATCTGCGGCCACACTAACCCTAATCCGATATGTTAATTCCGATACTAGCACTACACCTCTCGTTAGGGAGGAGTACAGAAATCGATTTAAAGAGCCCTTTATATCGATATAAAGGGCCTCTTAGTGTGGACAGGTGTGGCGTTAAATCGGTTTTACACTCCTAAAACCGGTTTAAACGCGTAGTGTAGACCAGGCCTAAGTGAGTTG
Source organism: Mauremys reevesii (assembly GCF_016161935.1). Taxonomy (NCBI): domain Eukaryota; kingdom Metazoa; phylum Chordata; order Testudines; family Geoemydidae; genus Mauremys; species Mauremys reevesii. The sequence goes on from NC_052625.1 coordinate 168,893,201, forward strand.
TGCTATTGGGTATATCCTGTTTTTTGCCAAAATGGATTTCTCCCTCAGGTATCTTATTGAACCCCTCTCTGCTCCTGGACTCTCAAATAATAATGGTGGCATCTAGTGCCCTTCTTCTTGTCTGTGGACTTCATAAGTAATCCCCACATCTGTCACCTCCAGGCTTGAAATGTACTTTATTTACTGTGTACTTTTCACAGTCTCACAGCAACTCCACCTTGTATAAATCATTGTCTCCCTCTGAGTAGTAGCTCTGAGCATATAATACAAAACTGCAAATCAATGATATCTGGGTGCTCAATATTCTGAAAAATCAGGTCACTTATTATTGTGTCTAAATAAGGACCTGGGCATCAATATTTAGTCAGCCAAGTTTGAAGGATTTTGTCACAAAAAAGCCAGACATACAATCCATATTTCCTGACTCAGAGACTTGTGCTTATGCCATCAGGCCCCGCTTCCTGTCAGTCACACATTAACAGATGACCCATGCAGGACTCAGAATGTCACAGTGAAGTTATTGTTTAAAGTGCATTAGAATGGGACCATTATTTCATGTTACTTTTTTTAATTGATTGCTTTTCATTTTCAGTAAGAAGCCATTTTAAATGCCAGGTATATTTAAAGACATTAATCAACATTTTAAGCACTTACTATTTGCTTTCCATCTTTGAGAACATCCTCTCATTTTGTTCTTGTATAATTCAAAGTCTTACATCCTATCGGAAAATTAATTACATTTTGGAAGGTTATTATTTAAATGCTGGATTTCTCCTGTTCAAAGGATCCACCATTTTCACTAACAATACGTAAATGTGTGAAACTCACAAGCCATTATAAACATTATATTACCTTTATTATATATATGAAATCAAAGTTTATTACAAAAGAGTTTATTCACTTTCAGTTTATGTATTCAGTATGTTTTCACTCTGATAATAATTGTGCTTATGTCCGTGGAATTGATACATACTTATACTGCAGAAAAAAATATTTAAGATAACGGTAAAGATACAGTAGTAACATTAAGATAGTCACAGTGTATATGTTTAAATACATACATCAACCAAATGTATTTTGTTTATGTCCTCCATTCAATTCTATTTCTGGAAGTGCGGAACTTTACTGACAAAGATTAAAATTCAAATTAGATGTGCAGTTTTCCAAAACAACACCATGGACCAAAAGAAAAAAAGAAAAGAAAATGCATGTGTGATGTTTCCTTGTGCCCTGAAAAGTCTCATATTTGGCTGATGGAGTTCTGGTTTGGGAGCTCTGAAAAAGAGGAAGCATGGTTAGGCTCTCATCTGGGTTCAATTCCTTGTTTTGCCACAGGCTTTCTGTGTGACCTTGGGCAAGTAGCTTAAGTCTCTGTTTCAGACCTCAGCTATAAAATGGTGGTAATTGACTTTTCTACCTCACAGCGGTTTTGAGGATAAATACAATTGAGGACATAAGGGGACTAAGATAATATGGGCCCATATAACTATCACAGAAATATAGCTGTATAAGAGGAAGACATTCCAAAGACTAGACTGGTTTTAAAAAGACCGATTAAGAAGCCTGGTCGTGAAACATTCAGATTTAGGTTGCAGTCCTGCAATAAGGCATCTGCCAACATGGAGTTTATTACAGGACTGGGACCTAAGGGGCTAACAGTAAGAATTTCCCATCTGACCTTAACTGAGAAATGGTCTTTTGTTGTAATTTGATCATATTTTTTGATATATGGATTGTTTATTTCCTATAAAGAAATCTATAGATTTATTTAGTGTGTTTAAAAAAATATCCAGGGCAAAAAATAATTGTTTTTCATTAACAGATCTCAATGTACAAGAAGAAAAGTATAGGTTTTAGGATTGTCTTGATTATTTACACTAGTTACTTCATGTAAGACATAATGAGAAAAAATGCTACTGCACTAGTTCTTTCTTCCTTCCTTTTGTACAAACCCCTCACAGGGCCCAAAGAGGGTCAAGAACAATATTGGGCCTGGGAAGCAGTGCACCTCCAGACTGGCAGAGCATGCTCCAGCTGCAGAGGAAACTTAAAAGGGAGCAACTCAGGCTTGGTCTACACTGGCAAGTTACTGCTCAGTAAAGCAGCTTTCTGCCGTGTAACTCCTGTGGTGCACACACTGCCAAGCCGCTTAATGTGCAGAAACGCCTCAGTTGCAGTGTTGCAAAAAAACCAACTCGACGAGAGTCGTAAGGCTTATAACGCAGATGTTCCTATGCAGCATAGCCAGTGTAAACACATCAATTGCTTTCACCGCTGTAATTGGCCTCCAGAAGTGTCCCATAATCTCTCAAGTGGCCACTCTGCTGATTGTTTTGAACTCAGACGGCTGAAGGCATGCACCCCTCTCCTTTCAAAGCTCCGTTTCTGACAGCTGTTGCGCGCAGTGCTGATCTGCTGTGGGACACAAAGCAAAGCATTATTATGCAATGCTCATGCTGTTGAACACAGAGGCAGGTGTGTGTGTGTGTGTGAACGAGAAAGAGAAAGATTGCTGTGCAGAGAGCTGGGTAGGGAGGCGGAGACTGATGTCAGGATTGGGAAACCTGCATCATGTGACACCGTGCCTGCCCCATGAGGCATTGCAAACCCTTCCCAAAGCACCCTGCAGCCAGTTGCACAGTGGGATAGCTACCACAATGCACTGCTGTCTTTGCCACTGCAAGAGCTGTTACTGTGGATGCGCTCCACCGTCACAAGGAGCACAGTGTGCACACACAACAGCAGTTTAATTCCAGCACTTTAATAAAAGTGGTATAACTTGTTGCACAAAAACTTTGCAGTGTAGACATCCCCTCAGTCAGCTCACAAGAGGGAGGCTAAGCAGAAAGACTGACCTAGCCTGATGGATCCTGAACCAGGGTGCTGAAGAAGCCTCCATGTAAGAAAGAAGACTGCCTGCTGATCCTAGTTGGGGATGAAGGTTTAGTTGGAATTTTCTTTTCTTTTGCAATCTTAGATTGGACTGGAGCCATGGGGCGGGGGGAGATGGAGACTAGGAAGTGACCGAGGGAGGCAATTCTGAAGGCACTGCAGAGTGCTAAACTTTATGGCTCTCATAGGATCCTGGGTCGGACCTGGCTGGAATGGGAAGGCCCAGGCTCCTCTACCAACTGCTCTTGTTGCAGGGGGGGAGCATAAGCCTTGTTTCTACTAAACTTCCCCTCTAGAAAGGAGAGGGTAAGGACATTGAAAACCCTGAGGTGAAATAAAACTGCATAAAAAGGTTAGGAACTGGACTGAAAGCTCTTTCCTCTGGGTGGCCAGACTGGAAGGTGGATGCACTACCCAGTAGGTCGCCTGGCCCTCTGAGGACTCTATTACACTCACCCTCTTATCCTCTGCTCCAAATGAAATGACATTGATTACCGAGCACTACAGGATTTTTGTTGCCATATCATTTTGGCACTATCCCATGTCATATCAGAAAGCAAGATGATCAGCAGCTCTTGCCTCATAAATAGATTGTCACATCTATTACTAAATAAGACTGCCAGTTTAAATTCACTTTCCTTTTCAGTGGGGTAATTATGTACATGCGCCATGAAAAATCCCAGATTCTTGGCAAGAATCAATGATAAAAGACATTTTTATATTGGAAAACATTACCACTAAGCTGCATAACCCCAAGGTATTCCTTAATTTTTCTAAAGGCCTTAGAGGCAGAATAAGGAAAGTTTGTAAACCATATGAATCAAGCGTAAGGCCAAGAAGTTTTACGTTTGAGGTAAAGAGGCCACCAATGAGAAGACCAATGTTGCAGAATCTCCAAGACTAGTCACCCTGGGGAGAGAAAGCCATGTCATCAACAACTAGGCCTCTCTAGCTGTTGACTTGGATCTCTCTGCACCTCAAAGAGGCCTGCTAGCAGGGCTGCCCAGAGGATTCAGGGGGCCTGGGGCAAAGCAGGGGAGCTGCGGTGCTTGTACTCACCTGGCGGTGAAGGGCCCCCCGCTGCCGAAATGCCGGCCGAAGACCCGGACCGCCACTGGGCCAGGGCTTGCGGGGCCCAGGGCCTGGGGCAAATTGCCCCACTTGCCCCCTCCCTGGGCGGCCCTGCCTGCTAGCAAAAAGAAGTCTGTCAACAGATCACCATCTGGCTCCTTTACCGCAATTCCAGCTCCTTCTCTACGGTTCCAGAAGATTACCAAGCTGAAAGGTTTGAAATCCCTCTGTTACCTTAAGTATCATCTTTTGTTTTCTTTTTATCTTTTGATTTTAGTACATTTAGTACACCCAGCTTATTACTTTTAGGGTGTGGAAATGGAAGTGTGGTTGTGGGTTCATATGAATGTGTGAGTACTCATAAATTCTACATAGGGAAGGCACTTGAGAGATAATTTCTCCAAATACTGTTTCATAAAATTAGTCAAAGTGTGTTTGGCATTATATATGTAAGTCCTAGGAAGCTTGAGGTTGTAAGCTGTAATTTCTGTTGGATAAGAGTTGTCAAACTTCTGTTTACCAAGAGAGTTCTGTTAAAGTCTGTATTATAACATCTGTGCTGGGAGGAAAAAAGTGTTGGCCACTACACAAGAAACTACATCTTAAAATGAAGCTTTATAATTGGCTCTGAGGTTGTGGTTCAGACATTAGATAATACATTGGTTTCAGTATTAAAATATTTAACCAGCTACAAGTTATATATTTGATTGACTTTGCTAAAGTTATTTAGTTGGGATTTATAGCCAAACAGGCCTCTTTAACATTCTCTTTAACATTTATAAGGATTGCTTATTTTTTATATAAAATTGATGACTTAAAAAATTTGATGATTTAATTCCAACTCAACACTGAGGCTAACTTGTTAGTTTTTTAATTTGATATTGATGTATGATTAGGAATATTGAGTAGGAGTTGGGAAGTTATATTACCTCTGTATCTGGCACTGCTGAGAACACTACTGGAATATTGCATCGAGACCTCGTGTCCATGTTTCCAGAAGGCTGTTGCTAAATAGGAGAGGGTTCAGAAAGTGCCACGAGAATGATTAAAGGATTGGAAAACATGATTCAAGATAAAGGATTCAAGGAGGTCAATCTCTTTAGCTTAATAAAGAAAATGTTAAGGGGTGATCTGATCATTACATGAGAACCTTCATGGGGGACAGAAATTTGATAATAGTTAAATATAGACCAATAATGTGATACTTTAAACATATCCTTACAGGCAGAGCACAACTATGTGAAATAATTATTTGAGGTGCAAGTTAATTTAGTCATGTTCAGGTTTGACTTTTTCAATCAAGAAACTGGCAGAACAAACCATTATGTTTCACGTTGCTTGAAATGTTCATTACTGGTTGACCAACAGAGAAACATTTGTGTCTGCCACATGTAATACAGGTTGGGGCATTGTTCCTTCTGCAAATAGTTATGGATGGCCTGATCTTTAAAGGTAAAATCTTGTTGTTCTACTACAACTAAGATATTAAATGTCAAGGATCGCTCATTTGGGATACGAGACTAGAAAAATAAAAGCACAAGAATAGACATTTGCTGTTTTGTCCTGGTACAAATTTAAGAGGAGATTCTAAAATGAACAAATTGCTTAAAAAGTTGCATGCCAGATAATAAATAAGTGTCATGATTCCTCATGACACTCTTTCTGAGGCAAAAGGTAGCATCAGTCCATTTCACACTCAGTAATAGGCACTAGGTGCTGGCAGTGGGTTATTGTAGTCATTATTTTGAGATGTAGAAACTGAGAAACAAACTTTTTCAAAAATAAGCATGAAGTCATCTTTTAATTGTTTTCCTCCCCTTGACTCCTTGTATGTCACCTGTTGTCCTAGATTATCATCTCTCCAAGTAAACAACTATTTCTTTTTGTGTTAGTACAGTACCTATCACAATAGGACTGTGAAAGCTTTATTTCTCCAGAAATAAGATAGAAAGAGCGTGCTCAGATGAAGTCTCCCACAGACAAAGCAAAGTTGAAAACACCAAGATTCTGTAAATACAGGCACCCAATAAAGAGGAATATTTAAGAGTCATTCAAGGTACCACAGAACCCCATTTATACCATCTAATTGGGACCAGGGCCAGATCAGATAATAAAAAATTTGGATAATCCTGAGAATGGGAAAGTGTTAGGCTGCAGCACCATCTAGTGGCCACAGGAGAGATCACCCACTTCTGGACCTGCGTGCGCTAGGTGTTCGATTAATACCGAGAGTTGGATAACAGAGGATCGGATAAATGGGGTTCTACTGTATTTGAAAGGAAGTATTTCAGGAAGTTAATCAGAACTAACTGAATTAGGACTGTATGATTTAAGAAATTCTATCTCCAAATTAAAGAGTAGTTTTGTTGATGAGGAGGACTTTCTGACACTTTTGACTGCACCTGATGTTTTTGTTGCTGGAATCTGTCTACAGAGAAATCAAAAGACAAAATTAATAATTGTGTTATCTATGATTCCCATATTTGAAAAAACACTGCAGAGATTAAATCTATAACAATTTGGTATTAAGTTAGTATTTCAGTAGTGTGTCTAGAAGTTAAATATCAATGTTCTGAAATATTTACTCAAAGCAAATTGCACTGATCTCATCAATTGGTTTTAAATATTGAATATTGGGTGTTCAGTATATTTCAAATGTATATTAACAGTAACCTTGATGCATTGTCTTCTGATCTGTTTTGGCATTCCCCAGCTAGCATATTAGGACCACAGGAGCGTGTGTGTCTGTGTGTGGTTTTGTGTATATGTAGATGGTGTATACCCTACCTCAAATCCTGGGCCAAGAACAACTCACTCAGCCCCAAGAATTAGATGAATTAAATTGTTGTTATAGAGAAAGCAGGAATGAAAACAACATTAATAAGATTTGAAACATTTCAACTTGCTGTATGGCAGCAAGAAGTCAGTAAGAGATGATCCAAGTTCTATGTGGGATCATGAGAGCAACTGACTCACAGATGGTTTTGATATTATGGGAACCTAATTGATTTATTTTTTACTGTTTGTCGGGGAAAGTGAAAGACCCATGAAAGAAATACAATGTTTCTCGGGGGCAAAATGAAAAAGTTATGGAACTGAACATGATACCAGAACTGGTTAAAAATAAAATAAAAAAGCCAAATGAAACTAGAGAAGGCTTCAGCATAGAATCATAGGATTAGAAGGGACCTTGAGAGGTCATCTAGTCCAGTCCCCTGCCCACTCATGGCAGGACTAGGTATTATCTAGACCAGGGATCGGCAACCTTTGGCATGTGACCCATCAGGGAAATCTGCTGGTGGGCTGGGATGGTTTGTTTACCTGCAGCATCCGCAGGTTCAGCCAATCGCAGTCCCCATTGGCCTGGAACAGCAAACTGCAGCCAGTGGGAGCTGCGATCAGTTGAACCTGCGGACGCTGCAGGTAAACAAACCGTTCCGGCCCGCCAGTGGATTTCCCTGACGGGCCACATGGCAAAGGTTGCTGATCCCTGATCTAGACCATCTTTGACAGGTGTCTGTCTAACCTACTCTTAAAAATCTCCAATGATGGAGCATATTCCTAGAATTTTCCAATATATGGAAGATGAAATAAAGCATAGAAATTTTGCTTATTTTTCTCTGAACTCCTCACTTGAGTCTGGAGAGATACCTATAGTAGGAACTCAGGAAAACAATTTAATCTGACAGCAACACTTTAAAAAGGATCCTGGGATGAATAGGGCATGACAGATCTATAAATCTAACCTCAATACTGGAGAAGATTTTACATCGAATATACGAGGGAGAAACTGGGACAACGTTTGGGTAGGTATAACCACGTTAAGGACGTATGGATGTTCTCATGAGCTCATATAGTTTTCTGTAATTAAAATAAATGTGAAAAGAATTTTGACCTATCGCAAATACAACTTCTGCAATACATTGTACATGTACCATACTTGTTTGAACTATATTCTATCCTTAGCCTTAGTTTATCTAAATCTATACAAATATTGAGATTGAATCATTAGTCTTTCATAGATTATAAGGCCAGAAGGGACCACTGTGTTCATTTAGTTTGACCTCCTAACACAAAATGTCCAATCTTGACTTTTAAATTCCCAGTGATGGAGAATCTACCACAACCCTTGGGAAGTTGTTCCAATGTTTAACAGAGTGAGAATTTATTTTCATTTCTCCCAGGAAGAATTACTGAATCAAACCACCAAAGCAATACTTTTTCTTTAACAAGATTATCTCCATTCCCTTAACAGGCGCCACTATATTTACCGTGTAAGCCCCCATTTGTTTGTTCTTTCTTTATGTATTGCTCAGATTGTGATACTGCTGAAAAGCCATATTTAATTTGAATCACTGACTGAGGATCACCATTCAGCAGAATAGTTTAAGTCAACAATGTATACTTATTTAGGAAAATATATATATATTTGGATAGAACTGCTGTAAGGTAGTAGAATTGGCTGTGTTGATCCACAGTTTTCTAACACTTTATATTTACGTGTTTCTTTTACTCGGGTGGAGCTTGCTTTTTGAAGAGCTGAATCTTTCCCGCCATTGCTTATATCCTGAACAAGGCTCCAACATCCCTGTATAACCTGGGCCATTCTTTGCATGTCATCTATACTGTTAAGCCCATTTACTTTCCCCTCTCTGAGTAGTATTCAACAGAGGGGTTCTTTTGGACAACCCCTTTTACATGTTTCTGCAGCTGCCCAATGGTATAACTGCCATGGCAGATGCTCCGGCTTCATTCTTAACACAAGTCACAGAGGAAATACTAGGTTACTATTCACTTGTTCTACGAGGCTTAGTGGAATCACAAAGACAGGGTCATGAACATTAATGTCAGACAGATAGGAAAGATTCATGGTGCCAGGACGCTGAGGAGAGGAGGATTGTACTTGAAGGGAGAGGAAAGGATTTTATTCCCCAGAAATGGAGTGGTTCTGTACGGTGTCTCCATTCCCACTGTTATTCTGGGGTTCCCTGCATACCTCCTCCTACCTTTGCTAATGAAACTCTATCCCAACATCAACAATCCTGAAAAACAGAAAATCAACTTCAAACTAAGTAGTGCAGAATGGTTGTGGAGTATGCCTTGGGACACCTGAAGGCTTGTTGGTGATCCTTGCAAGTTGGATGCCAATGTGGGTATTGTGGGGTGCTGTGTGCTTTCATAACACTACTTAGACTAAAGGTGAGTACTTTGGGATAGAGTGGGCACAGGACAGGACTGGCTTGCAAAAACTTAACAGACAGCCTCAACCAGTGAACATTCATAATGATTCTAGATCACAGTGGGTCAGGAAAGCTGGGATGCAATTTGTGCCTACAGTCTGGAACAGTGGATGGACAGGCAGTGACCTCAGGCTGATCCCAAACAAAGCCTTGCACCCTGTTGATCTGCTGTAAAAACACAAGAGGGAACATTCTCACTCAGTTGTTTCAAAGCCAAGTTTAGTTCCCATCCCGCTGAATGTCATTAGCTGGTCATTTAGGTAATGACTCATTATGGACAATTGGGGCAGGGCATCTCTGCAGGTCTGACATGTTTTGGTTCATGATTGTTCTAAGAAGGGTGCCTGCCCAGTTAAATTGCACTTATTATTCTTTTATTTTTTTTTGTTTAATGTTCACAACTGTTAACCAGACCATAGTTTAAGGGGGCACCTTAAAGACTAGCAGATTTATTTGGGCATAAGCTTTTGTGGGTAAAAAATATGCATCTGAAGAAGTGGGTTTTTTACCCATGAAAGCTTATGCCCAAATAAATCTGTTAGTCTTTAAGGTTCCACCAGGCTCCTCATTGTTTTTATGGATACAGACTAACACAGCTGCCCCCTGATAGTTTAAGGGGGATTACTCAATGCTTATAGGTCCTTGAGAATATTGTCCTGCAGTAATTATATAATTATATAATACAGCGCTATATAGTGATTAGAAGATAATAGGGTAAAGAACTGATTGCAGGGATGCAAGAGACCTGTAGACCTAGACCTATAAGAATAGCTTAAGCAGTTAGCTTAAGTATAATGTCTTAACCGGTTAGCATAAGTAAGCGAATCAATAATGACCTTAAATCACAAGTTGGCATAAGACTTTTTTTTTATCATTGTGTAATAATCACAAGTGCTGGAAACTGCTGACAAATAACAGCAAGAAGGCAGTTTGTAGAAGTTTAGTGTGGTTTTTGGAGGGGAATATTAGCAGATGCCTAACCATAGGTAACCATAGTAATCCAACTGATGTATATGTTAATGAGTTTAACCTAATTAATATACTAACCTATAGGATAAGGACATCCCAACCTTATGAGAGTGAGAGGATTAATATATGGCAAATGAAGGAGGATCTGTCCATTCATAAGTATGATGGACATTGAGACCTATAAAACTTTTGGATTTAGGTAAAGCCATTGGAGTTTTTCACTGGCATGCCAGAGTCTGACTACGATCTGTCTCAACCCTTACAGCTCTCCCCAAGTTTAGTGTGTGTGTGTGTGTGTGTAATGGTGTGGGTCATACTTACATTGTTATATTATGTGACTTTACTTGTTTGGATTGTTTTCCTTATAGTAGTAGTAGTAGTAATAAAACTTTTACAATTGAAGAAGGTGTTCCCTGAGTGTGAGTGTTATTGTCTGCTGTGCCCCACGGGGTGCCCAAAGCAATAAGTCTGATAATATTGGGCCTGATCTTGGGAGAAGAACCAACCAAATTACAGAGTGTAAATAGGGGAAAATAAATGAGTAACATAATCAATATGCATTCAATAGATCAAGCAAGAAGAACAGTTGATGAAGGGCTTGGAAGGGATTTTTTGCAACTTGTTTCTGGTGATTGTGCTTGTTTGCAGGGATAAGGGCACTTATCCGACTGTTAACTGTGAGTAATCCCATGATATGAAGCAGTCATGGTTTGTGGGGGTGGGAGTTGAGGGTGGGTCACTTTAGTGCTGTTCAGTCTGTGGGAGCACAGCTATTTCAACTTGTTTTTCATGTTATCAAACCCATAGTGAGATTTATCCATCCCTTTCTCTTTCTTCCCCAGTTAATAAAGCTATGTTATTTCAATGCACATTGCATGCTCACTTCTCTCTGACTTACTATGTTATATTCACATATACCTTGCTGGAGGGAGGGATTGGGAGGGACAGAGGAGACTTCAGTTTTCTACTCCAGTGAGTTACATGACTCACGGAACCAATTAGTGGGGCTTAAAGCTGAAGTGGGTCCCCAAAAATAGAACCCTTTTATCATAGCTCAAATGAAGGGCCAACAAAAATAGCATGTATTGAAACTAGGAAATACAACTTTTGAAAAAGCAATAGTGAAAGAAAGCAGAACAGATCAGACTCCCCAAAGAACATTAAAGCTTTAATGCCTATGACCCTATGCCCTTGGCCTTGATCATCCCTGTCCCCAGACAAGGGTGGAAACACTACAGAAAGTGGTATGGGGGGACAAACTGAGGGGGCTCCTGTGCAGGGTTTGGGGGATGGACACATGCTGACCTTCAGGCACAGTCTCAGGTTCATCGTTTCCCTCCTGCATAGTACCAGGGCTCTGTCTGGGAGGAGTTTTGTGGGCCAGTATGAAGTGTGTGCCTGGTGTCCTGCAGCCTCCCCTCTCCATCACTGGGGAGGGGGATGGGTGGTAGATCATTATTGACTACAGCCTCTGGAGAAAACATTCCTCCTGCTCATTCTTTCCTTTCCCTCATAAAGTCAAACTGCTCCAGGCTCCTTCTGCCAATGCCGATGATCAGGTCTTCAAGGGTCCTCCTTCTGCCCCTGGGCTGCTGCTCCTGGCTCACAGGTGGAATAGGTTTGCCCTCCTCAGCCAAATGTCCTGCCAAGTTAGTCACAAGAACAGCATTGTATTTTACCTTTCCTTTCAAAGTGGTCAAGTACCCCTTCCTCCACATAATGTTATCTTGCTATTAAAGGCCACAATATTGATATTTTTCAGCATTTCAGGAATGTGAAAGTCTCAGACAACTTTTGCAGCCCACAAGAAAGGAGCACCTGCTTAAAATGGTAGGCAGCATGAAATAACAGTTTTTAAAAACGTAATCTCTCTAAGTGTGTGATTGGGCTGGGCAAGCATTTAGTTTAGGGTCAACATTAATGGTTCCTAATATCGTCCTTTCAGGCTGGCCATGAACTGGAGAATGTATCAGTTTTGACAGTATCAGACTTTCTAGTCTTGTGGTGGGGATCCAGCTATCTATGCCAAACAGACGTTTGTGATGCTTTCATATCACTGAATCGAGGGTCTTGGTGAGTTATGAAAGTGGACCCAGCACATTTGCACTACCTTTGAACATTAAGAACCAGCTGGAGTTTCAGCTGCACTAGAAATTTGTGGACATATGCTTACAGGACTGGAAGGCAATCCAAATGGAAATAGAATATATTCTAAGCTAGAAGTTGGAGCCTGCATGGAGGAAGAGAAGCAAACCACTTCAAATGACCACCTGTCTCCAAGCCAGGCCCTGAAGCACCAGTAAATCTGGCCCCTTCATCTAGCGAAGAGCAGAGAAAGGAATGGGGAAATTGTCAGACAGCAATTCCATATCCATTCCACTCCATAAACATTCCAAAGATCACAAGCCACTTGCCTCCCTTCTGCAAAGGGACATTGAATTGTATTTGTGCAGCTGCCGGAGCAGATTCGCCTCCCCCTTTCTGCAAATTTGTTTGGCATAGATCCAAGCAGGGAGACCCCAGACACCGGGGACCAGGAATGCTTGAAAATATGTGTACTGTGACAGAGGACTGCTGTCATGTTCCTTGGAGAAGCAAAAGTTCCCTTTCTTCCTGTATGTAACCAGCCCTGATACTAACCAGAACCTTCCCCGCCTTCCGTGTGGCTCACGTTTGGGGTCAGAGGGAGAGAGTTACTGTAGTAAAAGTTTGTGATCTTGAAAGGAGCAGAAAACAGATGTAACTTCACAGAACCATTATTCTTGTAGAAATATCCTATTCCCCAAGTGAACCTTTCCACCCCTTCCCTCACTGTCAGCTTGTTGTCCAACAAACTCACAAATCCAGCAATGCAGTTTGCTGATAATCTGTTCTCTAGCTTCTCTTCAAAGCTTTATAGTAGTTTTTGGTGTTTCAATAAAATATTGAATTTACAGTTGTCTTGGCTGAGAACAATTTGGGGGTGGGTTCTGGTTCTTGCTGAGTCTTGGTGTTCTCCTCTGGCTCATCAGGAGGGACTTATGGAGCTTGCTCCTCCATGCAGAAAAGGACCTGGGGATTACAGTGGATGAGACACTGGATATGAGTCAACAGTGTGCCCTTTTGCCAAGAAGGGTAATGGCATTTTGGGCTGCATTGCCAGCAGATCGAGGGAAGTGATTATTCCCCTCTATTCAGCACTGGTGAGACCACATCTGGAATATTGTGTCCAGTTTTGGGGCCCCCACTTCAGAAAGGATGTGGACAAATTGGAGAGATTCCAGTGGTGGGCAACGAAAACTATTAGGGGGCTGGGGCACATGATTTATGAGGAGATGCTAAGGTAACTGGGATTATTTAGTCTGCAGAAGAGAAGAGTGAGGAGGGATTTGGTAGACTCCTTCAACTACCTGAAGTGGGGTTCCAAAGAGGATGGAGCTAGACTGTTCTCTGTGATGGCAGATGACAGAACAAGGAGCAATGGTCTCGATTTGCAGTGAAGGAGGTCTGGATTGGATATTAGGAAAAAACTATTTCACTAGGATGGTGGTGAAGCAATGGAATGGTTTACTTAGGGAGGTGGTGGAATCTCCATCTTTAGAGTTTTTAAGGCCCAGCTTGACAAAGCCCTGTCTGGGATGATTTAGTTGGGGTTGGTCCTGCTTTGAGCAGGGGGTTAGACTAGATGATCTTCTGATGTCTCTTCCAACCCTAGTTTTCTATAATTCTATGTAGAGGTACAGGATAACTTGCTCTTCTTCCTTGGGGGATCTTCTGGAGCCATCTTCTCTGCAGTATCCACTGCCTACTCACTTTGGCCCTCATTGGCATCCTGTCAGATGATGAGGCTGGTGAGTTGAGGAGGGGGGTCATGAATCACCTCAATCTTCATACTAGGAGCCTTGGAGAGCATCCAGTCCAGCTCCTGGAAGAAGGGACATGTTACAGGGTCCCTCCTGGAGCAACTGTTGAAATCTTTTGCCTTCCAATATAAGAATATAAGAACGGACGTACCGGGTCAGACCAAAGGTCCATCTAGCCCAGTATCTGCCTACCAACAGTGGCCAATGCCAGGTACCCCAGAGGGAGTGAACCTAACAGGCAATGATCAAGTGATCACTCTCCTGCCATCCGTCTCCATCCTCTGACGAACAGAGGCTAGGGACACCATTCCTTACCCATCCTGGATAACAGCCATTTATGGACTTAACCACCATGAATTTATCCAGTTCTCTTTTAAACACTGTTATAGTCCTAGCCTTCACAACCTCCTCAGGTAAGGAGTTCCACAAGAGCCTGTTGCTGCTTTATGCATCCTGGCACTGGGTTGGAGTCCATGAATGCCTCAACCAGCCTTTCCTAAACTTCCCAGTATATATGGATGTTCCTGGTGCTGTGGAAGAAGTTCTGGAGGACTGTGAACTGTTTCTGTGAGCTGACCTTCGTTGGCTAGACGAGTTTCACACAGGGCCGCACTATCGATGTTAAATCTTGCGAGCTCTCTGGCGACCAGAGCTGTTCTTCTTTCTGGTCGATCTGCTGAGGGGTTGTCTTGAAGTGTATGTACATTCCATGTACCAATAATGAGTGGTGTCACCTTGCATTTTGTTGTTTGAAATTTTGTTATTCGACCGCATAAGATGGGATCCCCTCCAGCCGCAGTAAGCTGGCCAGGGTTCTATGAAGCAAACAATGTTTAGGGCACCTTTTCTAGCCCCTTCCTCTTACTACGGAGGTGAGCAGTGCAGTCCTAAAAAGGGCTGCTCAGTCACTCAGGTAGACACCAAATCCAGCTGTTGCTTCGGTCAGCAAGAAGACGACCATTAGACCTGAGCCGCCTGTGGGCAGGTCCGTGGCTATAGCTCCCAGTGTATCCACACCTGCTGCTTCATCGCTCGCCCATCGCCACAGGACTTTAAAGTTTACGGGAATTGGAGGGATGTCAAGAGGGTGAAAAGAGTACAATGGAAACAGTTCTCATGTGGTCAACACTGCTCACTACTACTATTGAGAATGGGGGCACATGAATATTTATAGACTTTTGTAAGGGTCTGGCAGGAAAGGGTCCATGCATTGTAGGAGTGGGGCTAGAAGACGACTGAACTCAAGACCCAGTACACTCTCCTTAGCACCATTCATGTTACAAACTGGCACAAGTATGGGGCTGTGCCACAGCCTGAGGCATGTTCACACTCACACCCTTTGGGCATGCTAGCGTTCTTGTCCCGTACACACCCCTTGAAAACCATGCTTCTGGAGCTTAGATGTGTACAATAGCAGGGGTCTGGCACAATCACATGCATGGACCCCTGTCCAGTCACCAGCATAGATGTAGCTTAAAATGGTACCAGTCTGTGAGTGTATATTATATTGCCTGTTATTTTATTAAAGATGTGAACTGCAATATAGCTAGTAGCTGACCTAATAACATGTGTGCTTTCCCTAGCTGAGGCATCCTTGGGGATCTTAGCGTCAGCCAATAAGAAGGGGCTTACAAACTGTTAGACCCATGAGCCAGTTTAATATCTGTTAAAGAGATCTATGGTACAGTAGACCATCCACTATTCTAATAAATCATTATCTGACCCTTTATATTTAGATAAAATGGAATGAAAACTTACAGTTCAATAATATCTATTAAGTCTGACACAGGTAGAAATGGATAGAAACTAAACTGAACTCTGGAATGAAGTTTGTAGAAAAGGTTATTTTTATAATCTAAATATTAAATAATTCACAAATAGTATTTCTCAGAAAATGGTAGAAATGTTTTTGTGAATTATTTAAAGTTCATTGAAATGATTACTAAGGGGCTTAAATGCAAAACTGCTGCTGCTTTTTTGGTGTATTTGTTCCGTAAATGTTTTGAGAACACAGATCTAAAGGCTTAATTGTACGGCAGACACTAATCCACACACTAAGCAAGGCATAAATAAGGAGGAGGAAGACAAGGATCTATTCTGAGAGCTTTCACACAGAGTTCCTGTTGCTAAGGAAACCACTTCCTTTATCTGTAGTTATTCCTAATATGTGTACTTCAGAGTCTTTCAGACAGTGCAGATTACAATGTGGTGTCATATCAAATGGAGAAAAAAAACTACATTACAGAGTAATTGGGTTTTTAATAATAGCCCAAAGTGACTGTGGGAAGTCACACCTGTAATACCTGGTTGAAACTGGCAAGGAAATCTGCAAGCACACAACCACTATTTTTTTTCCATGTTGTTTGTGCATGTTCCCACCTTGCCATCAGGGATATTTTTTGTTTTACAGATACTCTGTCTGTCTAATTTCAGCTTTTCCCTTTGCTACACCTACCTTGGAACATCTGAAATGAAATCCTCTAAAATACACAAACAACAACCCAATTTTCATATTCAAATTATCTACCAGTTTGCAACATATTATTCACAATTTCAGAAGGAAAAAAATGTCACCGTTCTATCCTATGTATTTCTCTAGCATATGTCTACAAAATCTGGATGTTGCTGCTACTGCTACATTTATATCTCAGAGAACAGAAATGTATGTCTTGTTTCAGCAAGGTATTTAAGCATGTTCAGTAACTTCAGGCACATGAGTACTTCCACTGAAGTCAATGGGACTACTCAAGTTTTTGAAATTAAGCACTTCATGTTTTGCTGAATTGGGGTAAAAAAAGGAGATCAGAAATTGGGGGGGTAATGACCCCAGAAAGAAAGATAACTCCTCAAGCTCTAATAAGAGGAGAGAAAGGCATTATACAGCATCAAAGTGAACCCAAGTTGAAAACATGTCTGAACTTCAGTCTTACTTTATTTCTATTTTATTAAATAAAATAATTTTTTATTAAATAAAATAAATTGCAGCTGTACAAATATAAAGGAAAATAGTCTGTACCCAAGGAGATTACAATCTGTACCATACGCAGAATATGTTTTGATGCATAGGTTGGACATATTCTCTTATGTCAATTTACCTGCATAATTGGATGATATCCTCCATTACTGTTATATACTCCATAATGTATTCCACATACCATTCCATTTGCATGGAGTAGTTAACTCATTTTTAAATTAAACATTTGCCAAAGGATATATCAGATTCCCCAGTGTTGTGGGATCATGCAATAAAACGTAACTGTTGTACAACCTTCATTGTAAGAGTTCTACTAAATCTTTCTTGCTCTCTAATGGTACTTGATGAGACAGTTTTCTGGAGAGACTTTCTGCAGAAGCTAAAGTATCTACTCTTCACAGGACAGTCATGGAATAGCACTAAATCTCATGGTTATTATCTAAGTTAATGTCTGTTGGAGGTATCTATTTAGCACCAATCACCACAGTATCTAAGTGCTGTACATGTAATTTTAAACTTGTCTCTACTGGTACAGTTGGACAGGCAGGGATGCAGGCACCCAGGCCTTGAGGGGAGATGTGGAGAGAAGATCTTCCACCTGATGTGATAAGCAAACTCTTTACAACTCTTACCCTTCAGAAATGATTTGCTGCTGATGAAGTAATGAGTGCAGGCATGAGTAGGTTTTTATTTTAAGCATCCTGGCTGTTTAACCATCCGTGACTCTGAAACTTACATTGTTTATGCGAAGTTATGGATGTTAGAAATGATTAACTATGTGTATTTTATCATTACCAGTTTTGTCATCAACAAGATAACTGAAATTTCCAACTGACACAAAACGTAAGCCTGAGGAGATTCTGCAGAGAATGCTCTTGTTAAAAATTCTGGAAAATACTTGGCTTTGTGATGGGCCTTAATCTGATATATAATACATTTATCGCATTTTTAAAATGTCAGCATTGGTAATACATAGCAATGAATTTTTATCCATTTCGGACTACAGTATTTGATGTCAGACTGTTTAGTGATGTGTATTTTGGTAGCTGGCAGTATTTACCTTTTTTCCCATGTCACATGGTCATTTTGTCTAAGTAAGTAACCTCGTTCCTCATTAGAGAGCAAAGACAGTCTCAAGATCAAACAACTCACAAAACAAAAGAGAAGCAAACACACTGAATTATTCACTGATTTCCAAATGTTTTTGTTTTTTGGGGGGTTTATTAATTGCAAGTATTTGAACAAGGGTTCCCTTTGGCATGTGCATCCTATTGCTTCTTCCCACATCCTTCCCTCCCCACAACACGCTCTCTCTCCCTCACCCCCAACCCACCTCACCTCACCTCACCTCCTTCCTTCCTTCCTCTGTTCATTGGGTTGTCTACTTATTGGCTTTGTCGGTATAGTAAAAAGACTTCAAACAGGGACCAGAGCCCTCCGCAGAGAGATTTTATAATCTCAGTATTACCAATCCCAAACTTTCAACAGTGGGTCATTAGTTGGGCCCCCTAAAATTATATGATTGTCTTAAACATCAGGAGATTTTTTTAAATGATACATTGTGGGTACTTTTTATTTGTCTTCTGATTTTCAACTATTGGGATACACATTGTCAGTATTTTCATTTGCAAACACAGGTATTAGAAAGAATATTTTGAATGAAAGCTGAGAGTCTCATATAGTAACATGACTCCAGAAGCTGGGGTTTTAATAAAAACACAGATTATCATGCAAAAGACACAAGTTGACACATACTTCCTATTATTTAAGACCAGTTATAGTAATTTTAAAAAGACTTGTGTTCTAAATGCTACTTTGGTTGTGTATTGTGGTTTGTTATGCAACATTATTTTTTGATTACCACACTTTTCCTTTGAGCTCATGGTGAGCAAAGATTTCTTAGTAATACTATTCTTTCTAGTTTATGAGACTGAAGGTTGTTTGCAATGATCTTTTGTGATGACTGAATAGGATGATTAACGGTGTGTGTTGGTTTTGGTAAGTGAATCCTTGACAGATTTCTATTTCTCTAAACATTCCACATCCACTGATTTTGTGTTTGGTCTCTGTCTCTTATGTCTTACCACTCAAGCTTATTGGGGAAAATTTAGAGGGTTTTTTTTTTCTCATCTGTAATAAAGGGAAATATATTAAGAGTTTTTTCTCTGTTATTCTGACATTATATGAAACAATACACATATATTGTTCATATTTTAATATTAGCATGATACTGGTTTTTATTTTTACAAATAATAAATTAAAGAAGACTAATTTGTCAGAATTGATTTTCAGTTTTCTGGACCCACAGTCTCAGCAGAAAAATAGGACAAATGTGTCTTGACACATTAATTCCATTGCAATTTTATTAAATAAATAAAAAACTATAACCAAGAAATTAGTTTATGGGGGAGAGGGGGGTGTTAGTAGACATGTTTATATCCAAGAAGTTGAATATAACTATATTTGTACGTATCCAGTATTGACTGATTGTTTTAACTAGTATGCCTGAAGTTGCTAAACCTTGATTGCCATTTTCTTTAGGCACAAGAAAAAATACATTTTTAATTATAGTCCTTTCATTTAGAGTGAAAGTTCCCCACCCCAGCAAAGCCTGGGTAGATAGGATTTGTGCTGGGCCATAAAGTGGGATAAGGGGATGGATAGAGTGGATGGCATTTTTTTCTGGAAAAATGCCAGTTTTTCTTAACCTAAACTTTTTGTGGGAAAGCCTCAATTTGGTGCATTGTTAGATTTGGAAAACACATGTTTGTTTGTTTGCTTGTTGCAATTCTTGAAATATTTTGTTTCTCTTCGGAAATGAGAAATTTTGATTTTCTGGTTCAAAATGATATTCTGTTTCAAATGTAAGTTTAATTGTAATATTAAAATTGAGGGTTTTTTTTAGAAAAAAACTGAGATTTTTTTTACTCTCACTTTGGGATTTGAAAAAAAAAATCAAATTTTCAGTTTTTCACAAGATGAGAACCATTTCCTTCCCAGCTTTAGGGACAGAATTCACTTCCTTAGCCTGTGCACAGGCTACATGGTTGCAGCATATTCTTTCTATACCTGCCATTCCAGCCTGTAGCCTAGTAGAACAGTTTAATCTGCTTAATATCTGTATGGATCCCATTGCCTATGCCTTGGCCTACTCCTAGCAGTCCTCTAGTGCCAGTCTGCAGACCCTCTACCCGTTTCTCGTCATGGGTGTAGAGTCCTTCCATGAAGCTACTCTGCCTGCCCCCACTTTCTCCCAACAACAGCATCTAAACCTTGGTGAACTTCTCGCTAAATGCTATTTGTCTGTTTTATCTTCCTACTGTGTTCAATCTCCATTGGAAAATTGTCTTGGCTAGAAGTCTGCCAAGTAGGCTCTTTTGCTCTGTCTTTTAATAGTTAGACACCAGTGAAGGAAGGTTGAGCAGGGTATTGTGGAGCTTTTGGTTGGGACAATGTAAGACTCATTTATATTTTATATTCCCCATTAAATAAGTGGTACATTCTGCACCTAGCTATGAGAGAACTGTACTTTTTCCCATTGTATTGTGCTGAGGAGGCCAACGGGCTGGGACATTTTGTTAAAAGCAGATTCACAATACTTATTTTATAAGTTTGCCATTCAAAACATTACCCCCCGCCCCTTTGGTGCACCACTGGCTAAAGAATAGGGTCAGTTCCAAAACTATCAGGAGAGTTCTCTTGTGTTGTAATAGTTTTTCCTATGTAGAAAAAAACACTTAAATAGTAGAGGGAAAAGTGAAGGGGGAAAAACTGACCACATGGAATGATCTTTTAACTTGATTAAAACTTTTTATTTTTAAGAAAAAAAGGATACACGTATGTTTGTTTTTATTATGGCAGTCATCGGATGTGAGACTTATATATGTACAACAATCCTTGATATAATGGCCAGGGAGCAAATTCTAATCTCAGCTACGATGATGCAAGTCCCATTGACTTCAAAGAGATTTGTAACCATGTAATTGAGGACAGATTTTGGCCTCAAGACTTTAAATGGTTTCACACACCCATCGAAATTAGGTTATGAAATTGCTGAGTCCCAGCATTGTCAGTCAGGCTCTTTTCACTAGAAAAGTTGTTTATTTTTCATAAATAACATAGTATCTTCTAGCAAAATACCTTCCTAATCTCCAGACATTGTTTGCCTATAAGTCATGTGCTATAAATAGGTTGGTATAATAAATATTTCATATGCTGTTCAATGACAACCTCTTGCAAAAAAAATTTCCCTTTCTCAAATACCCCATTCCCTTCTGAGTTAGTTACTTAGACATTATACCATATATTATATTCTTCCATTAGTGCATATTGCTCCTGCTTAACTATAATGGGATTTAGGGACATACAGTGAATGAGAAAGTGGGGACTGAGCCTTCAGTTTGAAAATGGGTTAAGGCTTATTGCCATTCACAAGGAACATACTACTGACAACAAATCCTGTTCCACATTCTGATTATGACTAGCTCATATAAGTACCTTATTGAGTTGTAGGTGGATTTATAATCATTACAACAGGGTTGGAAATGGTTTTCCCATCCTGTGAGCATTTTCAAGGTTTCAAAATTGTTCCCATCCAAAACTAGTATGAAATATGGAAATCTCAAATTTTTGCAGACGTGAACATCGGGGAAAAAATCCAGTTTGGGTCAATCAAAATATTTTGTTTCAATAATTGCAAAATGTTTTGGTTTTGAGTTTTTGTTGGTGTAATGAGTTTAAATTTTCAAAATGAAGTCATTTCAAACTGGAGAATCCAGACTCTTTCAATCTGGAAATGTTAAAAAGGGATGTTTGACAGGTCTGAATTTTTTTTCTAAACCTTTTGAAACAGGAAATTCATTGGTTGACCTTTTCCAGCAAAAACTTCAAATTATTTTTTTTTCAATGAAGAAAATGTTTCACTGAAAAATTACGCAATGGCTCTAGCAACTCCTCCTACTTATACATGTTGTACCACTCTCTAGCTCTAGAATTGGGACTGGCTTCCAGTGTGCTACTTGGAGAAACAGGCTGCACAAGTTTTCTGTATACTAGAAGTATTCAAAAGAACAACGTTAGAAGGCTTCATATAACCCATAAAGCCTAGAATGCAAGGCAGTATGGGGGTAGGAAGGTAAGAGAGTTGTCACCAAGAATGTACTGTCATGTATGCTCTTTCCCCAATGTTTAGCCCATAACCTGCTGTACTGTGAGGTGAGTGAGTAGGTGTCCCTTACTCATACTTGAAAACATTTTTTTTCTTCTTAGTTTTTAAGTCAGGAAGGGACCATTATAATAATCTAATCTGATCACGTGCATAATATAGGCCACAGAACTTCATCTAGTAATTTATGCGTCAAACCCACAACCTTTTTTTGAACTATTGCAGATCTTTAAGACAGACATCCCGTCTTGATTTAAAAACTCAAGTGATGGAGAATCTACCACATCCACAGGTAAGTTGTTCCAATGGTTAATTACTCACACTGTTAAAAATTTGCACATTATTACTAGTCTGAATTTGTCTAGTTTCAGCTTCCCGCTATTAGATCTTGTCATGCTTTCTCTGTTAGACCTTTTTTTTAAAAAAAATTTTTTGCTGTTCCCCTCTTTGAGCAGCCCAGGATCTTCAGGAAGTCCACTCTTGCAAACCCCCAAAACTCTCTTCCGTGCATGTATCCCCTTTTTCGTATTACATTTGTGTTTGCAATTCCAAGAAGCATAAGGAATAAATGAACGAGGTCAGAGCTCATGGGGCCAGATCATCATTTACACCCATATATACGTGGGATAATGCCAGTGAAGTCACTTTAGATTTAAATTGAGATCAGAAACCAGATCACGGTAGGTAGGCCCATGTAGAATATGATGATTATTTTCATGCTTGTTGAGCCAGCTTGAACATCTGCTCTGAGCACAATTCCCCAACTCAGATATTTAAGCATCATTTAACCCTGTGGAGGGTCAGCCCTATGAAAGTATCCAGATGGCCACAAAACTTATTCCTTTCTCTTTCTTATAATACTGAAGCTCCCCGACTTACGCAAGCGTTCTGTTCCGGAACACCTTGGTAAGTTGAATTTTGTGTAAGTCAGGAACATATCTACAACAATTATGCAAAAAAAAAAAAAAGCTTACAGAACTTATGGAACTTTTTCCGTAAGTCTGGATTTCCATAAGTCGGGTTTGCGTAACCCAGAGAGCGTCTGTATACAGTGGTGCCTGACAAGATTGTTATAGTCAAGGTTCTGTCAGAGTTTTCATTCTAAGGCATTTGTGCCACTGTTAGAAACTGGTGGTAACTCTTTTAGTTGACAGCTATCATCCCCACATTAATTCATACACACCAATTTGCATCTAAGTCAGAGCAGTTTATATTTCACTCAGTTTTATGTAAATTGCTTTGGATACTTTTGTTTTAGAGATATTAAACTAATACTACCAGGTATGTAGAACACTTTGACAGCTGCAGCATTACAGGGCTAAAGTCCACCTTGCTGGTTCAAAGTGGCGTACATTGGAGCTCCCTGCATTTAGTGTCCCTCTTGTGGGGCTCAGTTGAATTCACTTTTGAGACAAGGAGAATTCAACCTTTAATCTCATCCTTTTGGGGGTTCATAGCTATTCTGCCATAGGACTCTACCTAGGAGATACAATTAACCAGCTGATTTCTATTCCCTCCTGTCTCAGCAAAACCCACTTTTCAAGTACTGCTAGGTTGTGTGACCCCTGGTGGAATGTAGGATGGAAGCACCTCATAGCTGCAATCCCTCTTGCTCCCCGGCATATTTTCCAGGCACCTGTAATCATCCACTGGGGTCTGTACTGGCCTAGAATTAATCTGGCCCCCAAATAGCATTCTGTTACAAACCACAACAATGTATTTCTTTGCAATTACATCTTTATTGACTGCTTTTATAAATGCGTAATGAAGACATAAAGCAAGACACCTTTAAAGTGTATATCCAGCACTTGCAAATTATAGTGCATTATAAATACACATAAGAGCTAATTAAACACAACTGACACTGTGAGGGTTCAGAGATACGACCAATGTGATAATTGATTTTAATGCAAAAAATCTATGTGAAAAGATATATTTATAGCTATGTAATATGATGTGAGGTAGGTGCTTTTCCCCAGTTAGTCTCCAGGCTAGTGTTAATTTTTGAGTTAGTGCTTTGTTTGACCTCTCTATTAACTGGTCAATAATATGTCCAACTTTTTCACTGTATGGCATGTTTGCCTCTGTCGTGATCTAAAATAGATTATAAACATAGTTGTAAAATACTCACACTTACTATTTGCAAAGAACAAAAAGTCAAACTAACCACTTTTTTTTTAAATACCACATACTGTAAATAATCGGTGGTCAAGTCAGTGGGTCCATACATTCCATGAAATTTTCATATACTATAAAATTATCAGCATAGTAAACTGAATTCAGTATTCCTGTCTAGTTCCATAACGAACCTGGCACGAATCATCTTATGCGAATAAAAATGTTGTGACCATTCTTTCTATACAAGCTTTTGACAAATAGTTGACAATATAATGCCCTTATTATTATGAAAAAATCACTGAAGTGGTGTAGTATGTTCACATGGAGTTTATAATGTGAAACCAGACATATTCCCCAGGCCAGAGAACTTTTTTTCTTATGATTTCAAGGTTTTGTCAGAATTTTGTATCCGCAGTATCTTCCATTTGTATTAGTTTTGTGTGATTGTTGCTGTTCACATGCAAATGAAGAGCTCCAGTGATTTTATTCACAGGGTAACAGGCTTGAAACATATATGGACACTTAAGAAGAATGCTCTGCTAGCTTTTTATTTTATAGCCTACCCTTTAAAACACAAAAGAAGCTGAAAAAGAAAGACACATTACATTCATTTTAAGAGGTTGACTTAAACCAATTAAGCAAGGGAACTGGAAATTCAGAGGTAAGGGGCTCAACCCTGCAGATTGATAAGCCTTATGGAAAGGCAAAATACTGTGAAATAGCAGTCAGTTTATGCTCTGCACCTACTCAGAGAGACTTCTGCTTAAGATTGTTGCCTCTAACTTTCCTGGGAGCAGAAGTTCCATAGTGCAGAGCACCATACATGGTACTCAGCAGCAAGAGGACAAGTAAAAGGATAACTTTGGTTCAGTGACAAAGTGAAGGCAATTAGATATAAAAAAGTGGGGTGACAACTATTGGAACAAGATTAAGTGTTGGATACTTCTCTCTCGATGGCTTCAAACTGAGACTGGATGCCTTTCAGGAAGCTATGCATTAGCCCAGGGATAGGGAAACTTTTTGGCCTGAGTGCCACATCTGGGAATAGAAATTGTATGGCGGGCCATGAATACTCATAAAATTGGGGTTGGGGTGCAGGAGGGGGTGAGGGCCCTGGTTGGGAGCCTGGGATCTGGGGTGGGGCCAGAAATGAGGCGTTCGGGATGTGGGAGGAGGCTCCGGCCTGGGGTGGGGGGTGGGGCAGTGAGGACTCCGGCTGGAGGGGGTGGGCTCTGGGATGGGGCTGGGAATGAGGGTGTTGGGATTCAGAAGGGGGGTCCGGGCTGGGATCAAGAGGTTCAGAGGGTGGGAGGGGGATCAGGGCTGGGGCAGGAGTTGGGGCAAGGGAGGATGAGGTGGTGCAGGCTCCAAGTGGTGCTTACCTCAAGCAGCTCCCAGAAGCAGCGGCATGTCCCTTCTCCAGCTCCTATGTGCAGGTGCGGCCACACAGCTCTGCGCACTGCTCCATCCTCAGGCACGGCCCCTGCAGCTCCCATTGGCCGTGGTTCCTGGCCAATGGGAGATGAGGGGGTGGCGTTTGGGGCAGAGGCAGCATGAGGGTGGAGCCCCCGGGCTGCCCCTATGTGTAGGAGCTGGAGAAGACTATGCCGCTGCTTCTGGGAGCCACGTGGCACAGCCCCCGACCCTGATCCTCAGCTGGAGTGCCGGAATGGGGAAAGCCCCAAACCCCTCTGCCCAGCAGGAACTCAAGGGCTGGATTAAAATGGCTGGCAGGCCAGATCCAGCCCATGGGCTGTAGTTTGCCCACCCATGCTTTAGCCAAACAGAAGTGATCTGGCTCAATACAAGGGTAAATGGGTGAAATTTAATGGCCTGTGATATACAGGAAGTCAGACAGAGGTGAAAGTAAGGCGGTACGCCACGGTACGGCATACCAGCAAGAGCCGGTATGGCGTACCGGGGAGGATTGGCTTCCCCTGGCGGCAATTTAAAGTGCCTGGGGCTCCCAGCAGCAGCCAGAGCCCCAGGCCCTTTAAATTGCTGCCAGAGGCCGGCTGCTGGAGCCCTGGTGTAGTGGCAGTGGGGCTCGGGCGGCGATTTAAAGGGCCCAGGGCTCCAGCAGCCACTACCACCCTGGGCCCTTTAAATCGCTCCCAGAGCCATGCTGCTGGAGCCCTGGGGTAGTGGCGGTGGGGCTCCAGTGGCTACTTAAAGGGTCCGGGGCTCCAGCAGCCGCTACCGCCCGGACCCTTAAAATAGCCGCCGGAGCCCCGCCGCCACCTCCCCAGGGCTCTGGCAGCAGGGCTCTGGGGATGATTTAAAAGGACGTTAGTGGATGCTGGAGCCCCAGATCCTTTAAATAGCTGCCAGAGCCCTCGGCTGCCGCTGCTACCCCGGGGCTCCGGCAGCCCCCTCCAATGGTGATTTAAAGGGTCCGGGGCTAGGGCTGTGGTAGCTCTGCAGCTGGTAGCTGGTGGGGTGATTTAAAGGGCCCAGGACTCCAGCTGCCGCTACCACAGCCCTAGCCTCGGACCCTTTAAATCCTGATTTAAAGCGCCCCAGGATTTAAAGACACCGCCTCTTCCAGTTGAGGCCCTACCCCCTCCTAAGGACTCCAGAGTACCGGTAAGTCCTTTAAGTTACTTTCACCTCTGAAGTCAGACTAGATGATCTAATGATCTCTTCTGGACTCTGAATCTATGAATGAGTGAACAGCTGCATGTGCACAGATGAGTAGGGCGAACCAGGGGCAGACACAGTTTTGGACAGAAGAGAGTGACTTGAATACAAACCTTTCCATGATAAAGGTGTGGTTAGTGGCCATCTTCATTTTGTCTGGAAACTCTTCCTGCCATTCTGGCATCTTGGTTTTTACCTCTGTGTGCAGGAGTGCTGACCTCAGGAGAAAGTAAGAACAGAAACCAAGGAAAGCCAGCCACAAACAACTACTTATGATGAATTTTGTGAAATAGTCTCTCTCAGCCAGTTGCTGGACATAATATTCCAAGTGGCCCACCAACCTGCAGAATATACTCTCCTCAGCTTTCTTTACCGGAAGTACTTATGCTCAACAACAATGACTCAGTGCTGCTCTCTCAAAACTGTCTTGTAGGATTGAACCTAGAGCTCTCACTTCATTTTTAATTCCATGTTACACCAGAGTCTCAAAGAAGCTTCAGAGGAGTGTGTATGAAGTGACATATCCCACCCATGTGCCTCAGTATCCAGTACCAGCATCCAAAAGAGAAGGTCAAGAATTGAGTGGCAGCACTAGAAGAGGACTAGTGGGTAGAGACATACTTGAAAAAGGACCCTGCTGGAGAAGTCAATTACACTACACACTATTTAGAGAAAACCAAAGAATGGATGAAGCTGAAGTTGTCTGAAATTCAACCCAGATAAGACTGAGATGATGTAAACTGGTTGGGAGAAGCAACTGGATGATATGGCTGGGGGTAACTTTGTGCACGTACTCCCACCTTTTGTTGATTAGTTTGGTTTGGTTAGACTCCCAGCTAAAATCAGGCACCAGCTACAACCAAGATGGCTTTTTCCGTCTACAGACAACTAGGAGGTCGTTCCCATTTCTTTTTAAAGTGGACCTTGCAGCTTTCATCCATACCTTTGACACTTCAAGACCAGTTATTTTGAAGTACTTTACATTGGGCTACTTATTAAATCTACATGGAAAAAGCAGCTAGTGCAGAATTCGGTGGCCTGCTTTTATATGATGTTTCTTTTTATTTGCATATTAAACATGTATATTACAATCTGCACTAGCTGCATTTTTGGTTTCCAGTTTGATGTTAAGATGTTGGTTTTGATCCACAAATCCCTAAGGGTATGTGTACACTGCAATTAAACACCTATGGCTGGCCCATGCCAGCTAACTCAGGCTCATGGGGTCAGAGTAAGGGGTTGTTTAATTGCAGTGTAAGCATTCAGGCTTGGACTATGCTAGGGGGGTGGGTCCCAGAGCTCAGGCTCCAGCCACAGCCCAAATATCTACACTGCAATTAAACAGCCCCTTAGCCCCAGCCAGCTGGCACAAGCCAGCTGTAGGTTTTCAACTGTAGTGTAGATATATCCTAAATGGCCTGGAAGCTACCTAGTGAACAGACTGTCCCTCTCCTTACAACATTACAGATGCCTGAACTGAAGTTCCTTTGGTGAATGTGAGAGAAATCAGCTGTCTGGATGGTTGGGGACTCAGGTCATGGGAGGAGGAGCTGAAGATGGCACTGGAGGAGCCAGTCTCGTAACCATGAGTTCAAGTAATTGCTTGAACAGATTCTTCTGCTGCACACTGTCTTCCTCCCTTCCTCCTCAACCTGTGGTCATGCTTCATGAATCTGTCCACCAATCTCAAATTGGGTTGTGCAGCCTCTGTCTCTTTTTTCACCCTATGTGCACCTCTTGGTGCACTATTTGGTCCTTCTGGAACTGTATCTGCTGGTTAGTTTTATCTAACAGGCCACTCATCAGCTCACCTTGGAGTATCTGTCTCTTCCCCACAGTGGGTTGGTCTGACCCCCAAACTCCTGGTAGCATGTGTTTTCCCTGTGGAGGTGGAAGGGAAGGGCTATGAAATGAAAAGTTCAGAGCATGATACTGTCTAAACATGATAAAAAAATTACATTTCACACTTTATGAAAAGGGCTGCTTTAATTCAAGATTAAAAGATGATACTTTTAATCAATGAGCTGTATTCTAGTCACACACAGACACACCAAAAAAAACCAACCAACCAACCAAACTAACACACATCATGTTAAGCCACCCATACAAATTTCAATTAATCATCTTTTCTGTGGGAGTTTGGGGGTGAGGGAATTTATGAGTGGTTGAGTTACTAGCTATGTTTTTTCAACCCTGTCAGGCAAGGTGAGCTCTGGAGAACATTGATATGCTGGAGGTCCCCAAGTAGAAGTGTGAATTTCACTGGCCTGGAACAGGAGGACAGCCATCTGTGTATGGGAAGGTACTATTTACCAGCACATTGTGGAATGGAGGGGGATTGTCAGTTAGAGGCAACCCTAATAAGTATGCCCTGTCATGGAATGTAATAGACAATTTGGAGTTTCTACTTTGTGATAATTTCACTTTCATTACCATCCAGCAATGGGTAAAAATTTGTGGTAAAATCAACAAGATGCTGATTTAGCATGGAGTCACAGTACAGCCTCTTTACAAGCACTCCGTGCATGCATTGCCAGCCCTTGGGACTCCTAACACAGACAGACTGCAACACTGCTGCTTTCTGGACTCGTATATTAAAGCAAGCAATGAACCAAATACACATGGGGGGGGAGGGTTGGATGCATAACAGCCAGGTTTCTGGGGACTCAGCTGAGTCAGCCAGGGACAGAGTGGGTGTGACCAATTTTTATGGTGGCCTATATTAGATAGGAGGACTATGTGAGGCTATGAATTGTGGAGCCCCAACATTTAACAATCAGCAAATAACTAGTAAAAGTTTCATGATAACTGTTTCTTCAATTCTTTTTCTCTTTTTGTGGTGTCCATTTTGAATTTCCAGTGCTTTGGGGGAGCAGGGACAGCAATAGGGGAGTGGCATGGGTTCCAGCCTGAATGGAAGCACACTAAAACCACAGTTTCTATTAGTAACTTATTAGGCCCATAAACTGGAAATCCATCCATTAATATTAATAACTAACATGGTGGCAAAAACTTACCAGGTTCTGGCTCTGGCACTCTTTCTGATGTGGACTCTGCAGCAGGCTACTCCCCAGGTCCATCCCCACATTGGTCCTCCAAGTACGGACCCAAGAAGTGCCATAGCTACTCCAGTGGCATAGCATCTTTGGTTACCAGCCTCACTTATTGCCTGCATCCATTGACTGGTTCTCTTCCAGGGTTTCCTGTGATGGGTGAATATACAGGGACCATCCCCACTCAACAAACTGTCAGGCACCACTGTAGGCTCAGTGCTTGGTACAGTTCCCAATAGGCAGTTACAGAATTCCTTGTAAAAGGGACAGAAAGAGGTGTTGTTGGCATCCTTGACTTTGGGGCACACGGTCTTCAGCTGTTTGATTCACTCTGCATTATTCTACTGTTCAGTTGATCCTCAATGCTGCCAGCAACATGGCTATAGTTTTACGGACAGGATCATTTGTTGTGCTCTTGCTGAAGTTGAACATCCCACCAGAAGTTAACCAGAGTCCACCTGTCATGGATGGTCTAGATAATCCTCACTTCCGCCTCAGTGCAGCAGAGCGGACTAGATGACCTATAGAGTCCTTCTTTCCAGTCCTACATTTCTGTGATTGTGTGTTCCTCTGTCCAATATGTTTGATGCAGGCCTTCATCTTACTGCTGGAAATAGCTACTACACATGAGCATTGACTGTGTTTCCAGTTATGCAGTCTGCATGGAAATGAAGGGTTAAACACAGAGCAGATGTTTTTGAACCAGAAGATTGCTTCTGGTTCCTGGGAAGTAAGTGGCAAGTTTTGTAATGGAAGAGCTGGGAAATGCAGCCCCAAGGGATTGTGGGATAGCATTGGCAGACTCTGCAGTCTTCAGTCAGGTGACTGGGACTTGCAATGCACCCACACTTAATGCCTGGGCTCTGACTGCATCACAGCGGGACTCAGGCTCTGCCCATCCCCTTAGCAGTGTTCATGGGCCCAAGTCCAGAGGCATTCCTGGTCTGAGTCAGACTAATTTCTGTGTGGACAGAAGAGGGGCTTGGGCTAAAAACAAAGTCAGATCTGGGCTTATTGTGCTGTGTAGACATATCTGTGGGGCTTTGGTAAGAGTGGATAGCAGTGATGTAGGGACTGTGTGGGGATGTTAATTTTTGTTGTTAAAAATATTTGATTAGGTTGGTGGTAAATGCTTAGTATGTTTAAGTAATAGTTTATTTGTTTTAAAAGAGAGTGTTGGATATAATGCTTTTTTAAAATTTTAGAATAGTAAAAATCCAAATAAATAATAAAATAAGCAAATAAACATGGAAGAACTTTTTATGAATTGTGAAAAATTCATAAAACACCAGCTTAACATTTCTTGTATAATCTTCATGTCTAATAGCTTTATTCAATCAGTTTAAATGCTCCAATAATTCTTCTGCTTTTATTGTAAATTTAGCATCTGCATACCATAAGTTTAGGGGGATTATTTAAATTTCCTATATCTAATATATTTTCTAGATTTAGTAGTCCATTGAAGCTGCTTCTTTTTGTTCATAAAGCATTCTATATAAACAAATTATGCAGGTTTTATTCAAAGCTTAGTTTGACTAGTTAAATCATCAGCTGTGAAATTAATGTTTTCTATTAATCTACTATCTTGATTATCTTTTCTTCTGAACTAAAGCCTCATTTATGGGGACTAATTTAAATTATGAGCACAAAATGTACTTCAGGGTCTAAAATGAAGTCAGGAAAGAGGTAATTCCCTCATGGTTGACTTCAGCTCTAAATGGGGATCAAGCATAAAGGAACGGGAATAACTGTTGTGGGAAATAACTGGTGACCCAAGCATGGCATGGGCATGCATAACACAACCTTGTATTAATCATTATTATTATTATTATTACTATTGTTATTATTTAGTATTCATTTTGTAATAGCACCCAGAAATCCCATTAAGGATCCAAGTTCATTATGCTAAGAGCTATACAAACACATAGTAAGAGATGGTCCCAGATAGCAATAGAATTTAGAAGAATGAACTGAAAGACACTCTGATGGATTTCATAGTACAGTATTTTTCAGCTGTTCTCATATTCTGCAGACTGTAATTGAATAAAACCCACACTGACTTCTCATGGGAATTTTTCTCAATTAAGGCCCTCAGAATTTTGGCCCTTCAGACTGGATCATCTCTTCCATTTTCACTCTTGGCAATTACTCAGAATCAGAGTGGCTCTCCATGCAGAAGTCCAGCTGGGAATTAATGCAAGCTGGAGGAGCATTAACTCCCATTGGGTGCCTTTCCATGGTTGCTGCTGTACTAAAGGGGTTGGCTAATGGCAGTAAGGGACCTGAAGACTTGACTGTAGATAACAGAACATCATGGAGGGTGCAAACATCATGAATGGTTTTTGCCTAAATAGGGTTTGGATTACCTTTCCAGTGAATCCCCAAGATGCCCACCAGAGCTAGGAAGCTGTGTTCTCTGCTCATTTCACTGCCTCCCCACACCTACAAAATCCTCTCACCTTACAGTTGCCTGAAGACTGAAAAAATATCCTTGAACTGCATCTTCCCAAAGGTTTCTGTGACAACTTGGGGGATCTATGGAAGCTTATGAATTCTGTTTGATATCGGTGGGTTGCAGGGGCGGCTCTAGTAATTTCGCTGCCCCAAGCACAGCGGCACGCCTCGGGGGGCGCTCTGGCGGTTGCCAGTCCCGCGGCTCCAGTGGACCTCCTGCAGACGTGCCTGCAGAGGGTCCGCTGGTCCCGCGGCTCCGGTGGACCTCCCGCAGGCACGCCTGCGGATGCTCCACCGGAGCCGCGGGACCAGCGCACCGTCTTCAGGCATGACTGCGGAAGGTCCGCCGGAGCCGCCTGCCGCTCTACCGGCAAAATGCCGCCCCACGCGTGCGCTTGGCGTGCTGGGGTCTGGAGCCGGCCCTGGTGGGTTGTTATGTGTATCTGTGTCAGACTGCAGACTCCATTAGAATGTGGGATTTGTTTACTTTCTCTGTTGCCCTTTTTACCTCCGTGCTGGACTGGAATTTCAAGGGGTAGCGACACAGAGCTAACAATAGTGAGTCAGTAAACCTCAGTTATCCACTATCCAAATTGAAGCATCCTAGACCAAAGGATAGCTAATCACATGATCCGATCTCACACAAATAATGTCCATCTACCCAGAAACTACTTAGAGAAGGGTTTTTTTCCCCCAAATTTAGATCTAAAACACACTTTGTGGAAAGATAATTAAAGATAGATAAAAAACAGAGGTCAGCAACAAGAACTGTAGATGCCCATCCTCTGAGGTGCTGAGCACCATCATTCCCACTAACTTTGACTTCATAGAGAGCTGAGGACACTAAGCACTTCTCAGGAGCTACTTACGCACCTCCCAGGGCCTTGTCCTTAGAAAGTAACAAGAAAGCTTATTTCATTGTTTGAAAGTGTTGCAGGTGTTGGTCTTACACACTAGAAGCTGCAAGTCTCTGATTTGTGTGTGTTTTATTCATTAGATTTTATGATCCCATCTTGATAAAACTTAGAACACTAAATAACCATGTAAAAGCAATGTTTTGAGAGGATGTATGTGGAACTGCCACCTCTGGATGTCAGTCTACCAGGAATGATGTCAAAATTGCCTCTTAGTTTAATACAATTTGAGTATTTGGAGATCAAATTGAATGTACCATCAAACTAAGTATAGAAACCCTGTGAAAGCACTGTCCAGTGGACAGCCGTGAAGTGTAAATAAACCCTTATTGCTGGTAGTTTTGAGAAGTGCCATTTATGGCAGAGAAATTATCAGCTGGAGATTCCAGCACATGAAGGGCTTAAACCTGACAATCAAACATTCATATTATTGTGTGAAACACAGGGTGAGAAAAAGAGAGGAAAGGAAGAAGCAAAGAAAAAAGCCCTTTCTAAATGTAGCTATCAGTCTTCCAGTTTTTCTTTGTTATCCTGTTTCCATCCTGTCTTTCTCCTTGTCTTTCTCTCTATCATTTAGAAAAAATTCACATTAACTTTAATGGTGCAGGATCAAGCTTTCTAAGGGACAATACATTTAATTCACCGCCATTACTACAGAATAATAGTCTCACAGTAGTTCAGGATAAAATTCAAGGTTGATAAATGCAAAGTAATGCACACTGGAAAAATAATCCCAACTATACATATAAAATGAGGGGTCTAAATTAGCTGTTACCACTCAAGAAAAAAATCTTGGAGTCATTGTGGATAGTTCTCTGAAAACATCCACTCAGTGTGCAGTGACAGTCAAAAAAGCAAACAGAATGTTGGGAATCAATAAGAAAGGGTCAGAAAATAAGACAGAAAATATCATATTGGCTCTATATAAATCCATGGTACGCGCACATCTTGAATACTCCATGCAGATGTGATCGCCCCATCTCAAAAAAGATATATTGGAATTGGAAAAGGTTCAGAAAAGGGCAACAAAAATGGGTATGGAATGGCTTCCATATGACGAGAGATTAATAAGACTGGGACTTTTCAGCTTGGAAAAGAGATGACTAAGGGGGGGATATGATAGAGGTCTATAATCATGACTGGTGTGGAGAAAGTAAATGAGGAAGTTTCATTTACTCCTTCTCATAACACAGGAACTAGGGGTCACCCAATGAAACTAATAGGAAGCAGCTTTAAAACAAACAAAAGGAAGTATTTTTTCACACATCGCACAGTCAACCTGTTCAACTCCTTGCTAGAGTATGTGAAGAGTTGTGAAGGCCAAGACTATAACAGGGTTCAAAAAAGAACTAGATAAGTTCATGGAGAATAGGTCCATCAATGGCTATTAGCCAGGATTGGCAGGGATGGTGTCTCTAGCATCTGTTTGCCAGAAGCTGGGAATGGAGAACAGGGAATGGTTCTCTTGATGATTACCTATTCTGTTCATTCCCTCTGGGGCATCTGTCATTGGCCAATGTTGGAAGACAGGATACTGGGCTAGATGGACCTTTGGTCTGACCCAGTATGGCTATTCTTAAGTTCTTATGTTCTTATGACCAGATTTTGACACCTTTAGTAGTTTAGTAGTAGTACCTTCCTCTTTGAATAATCCCACTGACTTTGATGTCCTATTCAGTATAAATAAGCGTATTAGACATTGGCTCAAAACTATTTGTGATCCTTTAGTTTTTATCCTGAACTACTGTGAGACTATTATTCTGTAGTAATGGCGGTGAATTAAATGCATTGTCCCTTAGAAAGCTTAATCCTGCACCATTAAAGTTAATGTGATTTTTTTCCATTTACTTAGATGGGATCAGGACACGTCCCCAAGTGGCTAGTTAATCCTAGTACTACACCTCACCAAAATGCCATTCGTTTCAAATTGTTGTGATGTAGAAAAATGCCCCCAAATCCATTTAATCTATGTCCTAAATCTTGGTTATACCTATGTGTCTCAATAAAATATGGAGCATTAACTCATTCAGCCACCTTACTCTTTTTCATATGATTTCCTTATTTCTCTATGGCACTCTTCCAGAGTTTTTGTGTGAAGTAGAAATGCAAGGGAACAATAAATGGTACCAATTAAGAGGTGTGAAAGTCACCGACACACTTTTTAATTTTCAGATCAGTTGCTCTGAAGTAGCAACATAAAGACAATTAGATTCAAGTGGTTTAGTATGATTTATATGCTTAATTAAAGGTATATAAGAATTCATTAAGAAGTTACATGAGTTGTCAGTTTCTAACAAAATATTCATTAACATTTGTGTTAGTTAAAACACAAAACCACAATTAGAGTCTGAAACATACATGCTGACTCACATTTTCAAAGCTTTTTAACCAAGAAAAAAAACCTCAACTATACTTTCTTTTATCAGAATTTTCTGGGTTTTATTTCTAATTAAACAAATTAGCAAGTATAGCAAATGAATCATATTTGATTTCAAATCATACTTGTTTTCCAATTATAAAATAAAATAAAACATATATTCATGTAATTTCTTTGACATCACTGGCATTGCTACAAAAGTTATTTGAATTATTTAGGGGGAGGTTGTGTTACAAATATTGTTTAAATAGCATTTCAGAATGTGTGTTATGAGCAGATAGACTGATTTCACTTACGGTACATAACAGCAGTTCCATTATTTACTTCAGCTACTATTGCATGCTTCAGATTTAAACACTGTACCACATTCTTAAAGACAGGATTTTTTTCAAGTTAGCGTTATGGGTGACTTTTGTTTGAAAAAAAGAGAGAGGTTCCAGTAGCAGCATTCCTAGTTTGCACATTCAAGCTTCTTTTGATTAAAATCCTTTTTAAAAAAATCTTGTATTTAAAATAGCAATCCTTAGTTTGTGAGATAGCAGCTGGACTTACTGTTCCCTATTAAGTCTGGCAATACTCCTACTGATTAGAGCAAATGCAAAATCAGGCCTTTAATGCACAATCGGATGCTGACTTCTGGAAACATTTTCGTTAAGTTTACATTTTAACTAAAATTTTCAAAAGTTATTTTTAAAAAGATACTTAGTCCCATTGGCTTTCATTGGGACCCTAAGTCCCATAGGCTTTCAATGAGACTTAGCCTCCTAATAGTGGGGATATTCAAAAGAACCTAAACACGTTAGGCACCTAACTCCCACTGATTTCAATAGCTTGTATGCTTGTGAAAGTGCTTGTACTAAGTGTCTAAAACTCTTTTGGAAATGGGATTTGGGTTCCTAAGTCACTTGGGCACTTTTAAAATTTTTACCATGCATCTACCTATCTAATCATCTATAGCTTTTTGTACTGCATGATGTGTACACAACTTCCAAATTCTGAAGTACCATATATACTCATTCATAAGCCAAATTTTTTTAGTAAAAAATGGAAGGACTTATGAACGGGTATAGAGAGGGAGACAGCCCCTCCCGCAACAGAAGGAGCAAGGAGAGGCAGCACAGTCATCAGAGCCAGAAGGGAAGAGGCGGGGCTAGAGTCTCTCTGCTTCTGGCCATGCTGCTCTCCCCACAGCCTCTGAAGCAGCTGCAGCTCCAGGGCTGGCAGGCTGCAGCTGTGCTGCTTGGCCCCGCCCCCCAGAGTAGGCTGTGGCCACGCTGGCCGGCCCACCAGATCACGCTGCGGCTGTGCCGCCTGGCCCAGCCCACTGGAACATGCTGCGGCCGCGCCACCTGGTCTGTCCCGCCGGAGTAGGCTGCAGCCGCACTACCCAGCCTGCTGGAGCAGCTCCAGCTAGGCCAGAGACATCCTCCCCAGATAAGGTGGGAAGGGATGGGATGAGGAGAGTGTGGGGGTCCCAAGCTAGGGGTGGGGTCATGTGGGGGGTGGTCACAGGGGTTACTCCCCTGACCCCCAGCGTCTCTCCCCCCAAAAAATTCCCCACCAGTTGCTGTCCCGGCTCGTCAGGGTAAGCAGCTGTGATGCCAGCACACTTTGTTACTTAGGTTTACCTCCATGCCTGTGGACGCTTAAGGTAAACAAACCATCTTGGCCCGCCAGTGGCTTATCCTGGTGGCCCGGGAGCCAAAATTTGCTGACCCCTGAATTATAGGATCAGCTTACGAATGGGTCATAAAAAATTTCCATTTTTACTTATCCATCTTGGGGAGGTCAGCTTATAAACGAACCAGCTTCTGATTGAGTATATACAGTAAACTGATTACATTTTCTTTCTTTCTTTCTTTTCTTATATGAGAGCATTTTTGTCATTTGATTTAAGTTGTGTATTATGTGGGTGCATTAGTATCTACAGTTGTGAATAAACCTGTTTCTCCTCTCTGCAAAAGTAATAGAGGATTTTTTTTTGTAGCAGAGAACTGAAAGCCAGATCCATACCCTTGCCTCGTAAAAGCAGGGAAAAACTGAGGTTCTCAAGGTCGAGTTTCATTCAAACTCTTCCACTGGCTAATGTGGAGATCTCATGCATTCGTGGGGGTTTGCTAACAGTCTGCCCTGGTTATACATCCCTGCTCTGGACTCCCCAGTAGCTTTCCCATTCTTCCCGACAGTATGTCTTCATAGGGGCAGTGCATCCAGGGCTTCTACCAATGGTTGCTGCCCCACAGGGAAGGCATGAATCTGTAGTAAAGATGACCAGGAAAAACGTGTAAGCAGAAGCTTTGCAGTGAAACAGAGAGAGAGAGAAAAGCAGGAGTGCAGTGTTGTTGTTTATTTTAATAGTGTTTCCTGTTTACAGTTAGAAAAAAACAACTCTTAGGTTCTTCACCATGGAAGGGCTGTTCTACAGCATGGAGATAGGTTTGGAGGGATGTTTTCCAGTGGATGCCTTTGGGGACAGTATTTGTCCCCCTCAAGTCCTCACCTTTACTCCCCTCACTCACTACATGAAGATCACTCCCATGCATGAAACTCTGTGGGGTCTGGGAAGATGGAAGGGGCAAGTACTTCAGAGGCAGGTGACCATCATTTTCCATGAAGAAGATGAGAACTACTTGTGGAGGGTCCCTGATTACCCTCTCAATTTGTTCAAACTAACAGTAGGGGAAATATAGAGCAGAGCGGAGAGAGGGTTGGCAGTAGTCAGAGAAATGAAGGCCGTACTAAAAAGAACAAAGGAGTAGGAATTTGTGGAGGGCATCAGTTCAGGACTTGAGAGTTGTGTGGGGTCCTTGTGATTTATGATCTCACAATGGATTTATAATCCCATGAGTCATTTTTGCCTGCTATATGTAATCAATAGATCTGTTAACATTTATCTAATTGCCAGCATTTTTATCACAACCCCTTTGTTAGAAATTAACAAGGTTACTTCAAAATTTCCCTCTGTTTATCATAATCAGTTTTTCACTTTGTGAAAACTTTTGATGTGGGCTGAGTAAACGTTTCGCATGCTACATATTGTGAAGATTAAAATGCTTTGTGATTAAATTATGGCTTGAAATTCTTTTGTGTGGGTTTTCAGAAGCCTTCTCTTCTGGCAATTGTGTATATTTAAATTTGATTCTTTGAGGGAGTATTCCTAGTTGATTTTTAACCCAATGAAGGGCAGATGACAATGGTAACTTGAAGAGTGATGGATTTAAGAAAAGAAACTGTGTTTAGCAATCCTTTCTGAGAAGTTGTAGGTGACATTTTGAGATAGTGTTGTCTAGTGATTAGAACAGGACAAGCAGGCATAAATTTGGCATTCTTGAATCCCAGTCTCTGCTACTGGCTCTTGTGACAATGGCCATGTGTCACTTTCTGTTCTTCAGATTCTCCATTTGTAAAATGCATGTAATATTATTTATTCCATAGGGGGAGAAGGGCCAAAGTCCCTTTGACTTCAAGTGGAACATGATTAGATTTTTATTGTTTGTAAAGACTCTTGAGATCCTTGGATGAAGGAGCTATACGTACAAGTGAAATACATACTATTTATGACTCCAGGGTCACTCAGGAGGCAGCAGTGATTGCTTAAGATCTCTTATTGTC
Source organism: Mauremys reevesii (assembly GCF_016161935.1). Taxonomy (NCBI): domain Eukaryota; kingdom Metazoa; phylum Chordata; order Testudines; family Geoemydidae; genus Mauremys; species Mauremys reevesii. Next base: position 168,932,521 of record NC_052625.1, read on the forward strand.
CTGTAGTTACCATGCTCATATTAATAAACCCAACTGAAATTAATAAGTTTACCTATGTGAAGTCTAATCATGTTTCAGTGTGGCCACGTGTAGTCAATAGAAATTTTGCCACTGAGTTCAAAGGAATAGGAAAGGGCTCTGATATTGTAATTACCTTCTAGATAATTGAGAACCCTATGGATAATTAATTTTAAGAATTTCTTGCTTGGGAAGCGAATAAAGAATCTATCTAGCCTTAAGTTAAATATTTGTTATGAAAGAAATCAATATTCATTTGTGTTTGCCAAGCATCAGTGAAGAGTTCTATATTTTTCCTGCCTGGGTAGCTTCCTTGCTTACTGAAAAATAAAATGTATAAAATTTGCTTGGCTTCCATGATGTGACTGTTAGACAAAGCCCTGGATAATTGGATTTTGTAGCACTGTGGACTTCAAGATGTATTTTAGCTAAATTGCGCTTTATGTTTATACATCTATATTTCTGAATCTTCAAGAAAAGTATGTTCCTAGGAATGATTCATGAATATATTTAATTATCTGCAATGCAAATTAAAATTTAGTTTGTTAAAACTATTAATGAAGAATACCATGCATAAAAAGAACATATCATATGGCAAATAAAAAATCAAAGAAATACAAGGAAAAATTAATCTAGGCAGCTGAAAACAAAATCTAAAAGAGTATGTAAACTAAAATCTACATGCTCAGTTGCAATGGGAATGTGGGTTATATTTATATAACTATCTAAAGAGACAGAGAGATAGCCAGACATATGAATACACGGATAAAAGGCAAAATGCAAATGAAAGAGAGGTTCAGGACAAACCCAACAAACCACCATAAAACAAGGAATTTGAAATACTGTAATTGGAGATTGGCAGCACAAATGTATCATCAACATTGCCAGTACAATTCTGCACATTCTATTTAATAATATCCGTAACCTCTTTCATTCGCTTTCCACAAACATTCATACGAGCCACTTTTTGTTCTCAAAAATGTCAGAAAGACAAGCCACTGTGAATAAATCTGAAGACACTTTATGTATAAGTACAAGTGTTCACAACAAGGTGTCCTTTTCTGCTATCATGAATATTTTGTGTAAGTCTCCATGGAGTAGAAATAATGCCATCTATCTTAGCTGACAAATCACATTAGGTATAGGGAATACATGAACCAGTCATGGCAAATAGTTTGTGAGCAATCTGTCAGCTGAAATACATCCATGTAAACCTTCACTGAATATTTTTGTTTAATAAAAACATTAATGAAAAATTAGTCTGCTTATAGATGATTTGGGAAACGAAAAAGGGATTAAAGTGCTTCTATAAATTGTTGCTGTGAATAAAAATTCATACAATTGTAATGGTGTTTCAAGAAATCACATATGAGGAAATTAGAGACAGAAATTATGCACCAAACTCATCCATTAGAAGCCCATTGCTTTAGTTACTGTCTTAGGCCTCAGTTAATTAAGCCCATAAGCACATGCTTAGGTCCATCTCTATTCAGTAATGCATTTGGGATGGACTTTGGGCCTATATTGGACTGAAATTAACTTGACCCTCCAAATGTTGAACAAAATAAAACATCACTGATGGCCCAGATTTTCAAAAGTGACCAGTGAGTTTGGGTGCTTCATTTTTAGGGTGTCCAACCTGAGTAACTTTACAAAAACCTGATATTCAGAGAATAGGTCCCAACACCAGCTGAAAATTAGTACACTGAAGTTGTCTCAGAAATTGAGATACTTAGAATCACATTTGAAACTAATGATGTCCAAGTCTGAATACCGCATTAAAGAAAAAAGAAACATAACCAAAGTGATTTGAATGACAGAGTGTTATTAAAGGTTATTGAAATATTAGTGTACTACCTGTGGGGAACAACAGAAATATATTGTCTAGCCACCAATGTACTGATTTTGATAGCAATACTGCTTCTTTGGGAGCAGTACAGTGCTGACAAACCATCATTTCAGAAACTGCAATGTCATATCTGGAAGCATTGTCTTCCAGGCAGACTACTTTAATGATTGATATAGAAAACAAGTTAAACAAACAAACAAACGGTATCAAATATCAAAATGTCAACTCTACCAGTAGGCTGGTAGGTTAGTAACAGGCAGCCCTATAATCAAAATATATCAAATGTTGCTGCATCATTAATATATAAAATAGAAATAATGGCAATGAACAAAATTAAACAAGATGAATGGTAACAGATATAGATAAAATAAAAGCAGATTTTCTTTTTCAAATGGTTACATTGCTAGAAATAGATGAGACTTTAAAATATCGCCTAATATTTAGTTTTTACATTTTTGGTATATATATTTGGCTAGTTACCTGACCTGTAAATTACCTTCAAATGGTGTGTGCATAATTCAGATATAAAACTTTCTTAGCAATGTAGAGGATCCACAGATATATGACTATATAGTACATTATTAAAAGGACAAGGTATACATAATTGGCCAAACCCTGATACCCACATTCACAACTACTAGTGCTGCATATCACAAGAAATCAGTGGAATTTCTTGTGGGGTAAGGTACTACCTAATATGAGTAACGGTATCAGAATCTGGCCCTAATTATATTGGGGTGGCAACAGAAAAATAAGAAAACCAAATCATAGTTATGTACTTGGTGGGGAGAACTACATTTTAAAAAATAACAAGAAAAGTGAATACATCGGCTTATCTCACTGCCAAAGCACCAAGTATGTAGCAGACTAGATGAACACATGAAATGCCCAAATTTAATTACTAGAGTTAATTGGCCAGTCAATACTTTGCTGTGAGCATCTAAACTGTGAACTTTTTGATTTGTGTGTGTCATAAACATGCAGCTAAGGGTCTCGTAAAATCCTTCCTGAGTAGCTGTACTGAATTGCCTTCCCTGTAAGGGGTTAATCAATTCAATTAACCTAGTTGGTACCTGACCAGAAGGACCAATGGGGAAAGAAGATACTTTCAAATCTGAGGTGGGGAGGGAGTTTTGTTTGTGCTCTCTTTGTTTTGTTCCCTCTCTGGATGGATAGAGGGTCCAGGCAGGAAAAAAAACATCTCCTGGAAACATACCTGAAATGAGCATCTAAGATTACAAAAATTGTAAGTAAGGCAAGGAAATGTGTTAGATTATCTTTTGTTTTAGCTTGTGAATTTTCCCTAAGCTAAGAGGTAATTTCATTCCTGTTTTATAACTGGAAAGCAGAGTCAGAGGGGAATCCTCCCTGTTATAAATCTTTTTATTTACCCTGTAAAGTTACCTTCCATCCTGCTTTTGCAGGTGTGATTCTTTTACTTTTTTTTAATAAAATTCTTCTTTTAAGAACCTGATTGATTTTCAGTGTTCTAAAAGCCAAGCAGTTTGGTTTGTGCTCACATTGTAACCAATTGGTTAGTATATTATTCTCAAGCCTCCCCAGGAAAAGGGGGGAAGGGCCTTGGGGGGGATAATTTGGGGGGATAGGGCTCCAAGTGGCCCCTCCCTGAATTTTTGTTTAAATCACTTGGTGGTGGCAGCAATACCGTCCAAGGACAAGGAAAGTAATCTGTGCCTTGGGGAAGTTTTTAACCTAAGCTGGTGGAATATAGCTTGGTGGGGGCTCTTTTATGCGGGTCCCCACATCTGTATCCCAGAGTTCAGAATGAGGAGGGAACACTGATAGTGTGATTAAATCTTTTTTTCTTTCTATCTAATATAAAAAACACATTGAAATAGTATCCTCTAATGATCTTTACTCTAACCAAATGTACGTTAATTCAATCATTCTGCTACAGGTTATCAGTTAGATATAAGAATGGCCATACGTGGTCAGACCTATGGTCCGTCTAGCCCAGTATCCTGTCTTCCAACAGTGGCTTGTGCCAGGTGCTTCAGAAGAAATTAACAAAACAGGTAAACATCAAGTGAACACTACCCTGTCACCCATTCCCAGCTTCTGGCAAACAGAGACTAGGGAGACATCAGAACATGGTTTTGCATGCCTGCCCATCCTGGCTCATAGCTCCATGAACTTATCTGGTTCTTTATTGAACCCTGTTATAGTCTTGGCCTTCACACAATCCTCTGGCAAAGATTCATTGTGTGTTGTGTGAAGAAATACTTCCTTTTGTTTGTTTTAAACCTGCTACATATTAATTTCATTGGGTGACCCCTAGTTCTTGTGTTATGAGAAGGAGTAAAGAACAATTCCTTATTTACTTTCTCCACACCAGTCATAATTTTATAAACCTCATATACCCCTTTACTCATTTCTTTTCCAAGCTGAAAAGTCCCAATCTTATTAATCCCTCCTCATATGGAAGCTGTTTCAATCCCCTAATCATTTTTGTTGCCCTTTTCTGTACCTTTTCCAATTCCAATATATATATATATATACATATATTTAGATGGGGCAACCAGATCTGCATGCAGTATTCAAGATGTGGGCATACTATGGATTTATATAGAGGCAATATGATATTTTTGGTCTTATTATCTATCCCTTTCCTAGTGATTCCCAACATTCTGTTAACTTATTTGACTGCTGCTGCACATTGAGTGGATGTTTTCAGAGAATTATCCGCAATGAGAGCTCTTTCTTGAGTGGTAACAACTAATTATGACTCCATCATTTTATATGTACAATTGGTATTATGTTTTCCAATGTGCATTATTTTGCATTTAACAACATGGAATTTTATCTGCCATTTTGTTGCCAAGCTACCCAGTTTTGTGAGATCCCCTTGTAACTCTTTGCAGTTTGCTTTGGACTTAACTGTCTTTTGTATCATCTGAAAATTTTACCACTTCACTGTTTCCTCCCTTGTCTAGATCATTTATGAATATGTTGAATAGTACTGATCCCAGTACAGACCCCTGGGGAACATCACTATTTACCTCTCTCCATTCTGAAAACTGACCATTTATTCCTGCCCGTTGTTTCCTATCTTTTAACCAGTTACTGATCCATGAGAGGACCTTTCCTCTTATCCATGAGAGCTTACTTTGCTTAAGAGCCTTTGGTGAGGGACCTTGTCAAAGGCTTTCTGAAAATCTACGTGCACTATATCCACTGAATCACCCTTGTCCATCTGCTTGCTGACCCCTCAAAGAATTCTAGTAGATTGGTGAAGCATGATTTCCCTTTACAATAACCATGTTGACTCTTCCCCAACAAATTGTGTTCATCTATGTGTCGGATAATTTTGTTCTTTACTACAGTTTCAACCAATTTGCCTGGTACTATAGTCAGGCTTACTGGCCTGTAATTGCCGGGATCAGCTCTGGAGCCTTTTTTAAAAATTGGGGTCACATTAACTATTCTCCAGTCATCTGCTACAGAAGCTAATTTAAATAATAGCTTACATACCACAGTTAATAGTTCTGCAAATTTCACATTTCAGTTCCTTCAGAATACCATCTGGTCCTGGTGACTTATTACTGTTTCATTTATCAAGTTGATCCAAAACCTCCTCTTCTGACACCTGAATCTGGCACAGTTCTTCAGATTTTTTACCTAAATAGAATGGGTCAGGTTTGGGGATCTCCCTCACATCCTTAGCCATGAAGACCGATGTAAATAATTTATTTTTTTCTACACTATTGTTTTATCATTCTTGAGTGCTCCTTTAGCATCTCGATCATCCAGTGGCCCCACTGGTTGTTTAGCAGGCTTCCTGCTTCTGAATAAACTTAAAATATGTTTTTCTGTTACTTTTTGAGTCTGTGGCTAGCTGGTCTTCAAATTCTTTTTTGACCTTCCTAATTGTATTTTTATACTTGTCTTGTCAGAGTTTGTGTTCCTTTCTGTTTTCCTCAATAGGATTTACCTTCCACTTTTTAAAGACTGCCTTTTTGCCTCTAACTGCTTCTTTTACTTTGTTGTTAGCATGGTGGCATATTTTAGATCCTCTTACTATGTTTTGTAATTTGGGGTTGTCATAAACATACAGCTAAGGTTAGCATAAAATCCCTCTTTACCCTGTAAGAGGTTAATTCCTCTTTTACCTGTAAAGGGTTAAGAAGCTCAGGTAATCTAGCTGACACCTGACCAAAAGGACCAATGTGGGGACAAGATACTTTCAAATCTGGGGGCGAAGGGGGACATGCTTTGTCTGTCTGTTCTGTGGGCTTTTGCCAGATACAGATCAAGGAACCAAGCAATCTAGCTCCTATGAAGTTAGTAAGTATTTAGTAAGGAAATGCATTAATTTACTTTTATTTTGGCTTGTGTTTTCCTTTGTGTAAGAGGGAGGTTTATGCCTGGTTTTGTAACTTTAAGCTTTTACCTAGAGGGGACATCCTCTGTGTTCTTGAGTCTTTTGTATTCTGTAAAGTACTTACCATCCCGATTTTACAGAGGTGATTCTTTTACCTTTTCTTTAATTAAAATTTTTCTTTTAAGAACCTGATTGATTCTTCATTGTTTTAAGATCCAAGGGTTTGGGTCTGTGTTCCAATTGGTGAGGATATTATTCTCAAGCCTCCCCAGGAAAGGGGGTGTAGGAGCTTGGGGGAGTATTCTCAAGCCTGCCCAGGAAAAGGGGTGTAGTGGCTTGGGGGGATATTTGGGGAAGGTAGGGCTCCAAGTCGCCCTCTCTCAATGTTTGTTTAAATCACTTGGTGGTGGCAGTGTTACTTAATCCAAGGTATAAGAGAGAAATTGAGCCTTGGGGAGTGTTTAACCTAAGCTGGTAAAAATAAGCTTAGGGGGTCTTTCATGTGGATCCCCACATCTGTACCCTAGAGTTCAGAGTGGGGAAGGAGCACTGACAGGGTATACATTTAAACTGAGCATCTATTATGGTGTCTTTCAAAAGTTTCCATCTAGTTTGCAAGGATTTCAATTTTGGCACTGTACTTTTTTTTTTACCTCTGTTTAACTAACTTCCTCATTTTTGTGTAGTTAGTTCCCCTTCCTGAAATTAAATGCTACTGTGGTGGGCTTCTTTGGTGTTTTCCCTCCCACAGGGATGGTAAATTTAATTATGTTATGGTCATTATTACCAAGAGGTTCAACTATATTCACCTCTTGGACCAGATCCTGTGCTCCACTTATCATGGATTGCCTTTCCATTGGTGGGTTCCAGGACTAGCTGTTCCAAAAATAAGTCATTTAAGGTGTCAAGAAACTTTATCTCTGAATCCTGTCTTATGTAGCATGTACCCAGTCAATATGGGGATAGTTGGCATCCCCCATTATTCTGAGTTTTTTCTTTAAAAAAAATATTATTTTATAGCTTGTCTGGTCTCCCTGAGCATTTCACAGTCACTATTACCACCCTGGTCAGGTGATCTGTTGTAGATCCCTGCTGCTATATTCTTATTATTCAATCATGGAATTACTATCCATAGAGATTCTATGGTACAGTTTGGTTTATTTAAGATTTTTACTTTCTTTGACTCTAAGCTTTCTTTCACATAAAGTGCCACTCCCCCGCCAGCACAACCTATTCTGTCCTGATATATTTTGTACCCTGGTATTATTGCATCACATTGGTTATCCTCATTCCACCAAGTTGCTGTGATGCCTATTGTATCAATATCCTCATTTTATACAAGGCACTCCAGTTAACCCATTTTAGTATTTAGACTTCTAGCATTTGAATATAAGCATTTAAAAAATGGTCACTTTTTAGCTGTCTGCCATTGTGATGTAATTGATTGGGACTCTTTTTCATTTGACTGTTTCTCATCAGATCTTACCCATATTTTACCATCTTTGTTAGGAGTATTAGTTCCAATGTAGGATCCAGGCCTGTAGTTTTGCCTGAGATAGTACTTTGAGTTCTGCTTGCCTGTTTGGTTTTGGATATATATACATTTTTACTAATATGTGTGAACAAAGGGATTCTTACTAAGAACAAAGACAGACTCTGTAAATGTTGCTTTTGCCTAAATCAGATGGGTTTGTTAGTATAATGGCAATAGATAAGAGCAGTTAAAGTGTTACTGGGTATGGTGGGAATGTAATATATGAGCATACACTGCCTCAACTTCTTATCTCAAGACAAGGTCAAACAACCAGTCAGGAGGGGCAAGGGAAGATGCGGGATGGGGGGGGAGTAAGGTAAAACACTAAAAGACCAGAGAAATGCCTGCCCCTGACTGGAGTAAAACCTCACTCCTTACCCCTCCCATGGGGTACAAAAGGGGTGGGAATGGAGACCCCAGCCCGACGCCCCCCAAAATGGAACATGACCATAAGTTATAAGGGGTGGGACTGTGGGCATGCATTTCAGGTATAATTATGCCTTTTGAGGAGGGGGGAGTGGGAACATTGGAAAACAGGGCTCTGTGGCATCAGTTATTGTATACATGTGCTTGCTGGAAATTAGCCCCAATAAACATTGCATTGCTTGCAGTTAAGATTTCTGGTCTGCTTTCCGTCTGCCTGACGGAACTGGGGGAGAGGGTGAAGGGAAAGCCCTCTAACAATCTTTCATCCTCTACTCCTTACTAGGATATTGAGAATCTCCATTAACGGATCCTCCCCTACGGGATGTCTCTGTCCAAACCACATGCTCCTCTACACTTGTCGGCTTTCTTCCGGCCCTCCTCTCTACACTATCATCTCAGCTGAGGGCAGCTAAACAATGTGGGTTTTGAGAGTTATTTGTTAAACATTGTCTTTACTGGGGACACTTCATCTAAAACTCGAAACTCTAAAGCTGAAGAGAACTGACAAGAGAATGACAGCGCTATGCTTTTCTTATCTGGTGAATGGATTCGCTGGTCCAAATTCTCTGAGGGTGGTAAAACTCCACTAGTCTTTGAATATGTACTCAATGTCATCAAAGAGAATTTGGACTGCTGGGAATATCTTGCAAATTGCTGCTGCAGATGTATTGCCAAACCCAGACATTCAAAGCTCATTAGAAGAGTCCCTCCAAATCGTGAAATTGGCTTATAATAAAAACTGCCTTCTATTTTTTGATCCTTTAGGGTTCATGTTTTCAAACTTCTCTCGACAACTTGTGCTAAAAACGTGTGCTTTTTTGTTTTATTTTCATTTTTTAATGGAAGCTGAGATTCTGATGTAATTACATAACTCCAGAACCATTTAGTATAGCAAGATTTGTAATAAAATTGCAAGGGTGGGCAACACTGCAGAAAAAACTCAAACCAGGAGACAACAGGCAATACATGGTGGGTCAGAAGGAGGTATCCATCTGTCTGCATCACAAGCAGTGAGACATTCAGCTGATACAAGGTATGTAAGAAGTGATAAGCTTGTAACAACAAGCTGGTAAGTACTCAGAATAGTTTGGTTCATTATTAGTATAGATGCCCAAATATATCTTTAATTACTACCATATAGAACAGATATAGGCATAGGCAACCTTAATTCTAGAATTTCCTAACTTTTGAGTGCTTGACTTTGCAACCTTAGTAATGTCCTTTTAATATTTTGTATGTGTGTAATTCAATCTATAGACTTTCATTTATAAAACCTAGGGCTAATCTTAATTGCTGATGGCACTCAGGATCTTACAGGGTAGGAACTGCAAGTAAATAGCTAGCAGCAGACACTCCAGTGCTTGTGGTGGTGCTACAGGGTTAACTTCAGAGCCTAGTCAGAAATCATTATATGACTATTTTACAAGTCAGGAAACAGATTCTCATATCCTTAAACAGATGTACAAAACTTACAATAGGCTTCTAAATCATGCCAATACATTAGAAATAAAAAAGGCTTTGATTGCTTTGCACTTGAGTTACAGGAGATTGGTTTATAAATCAGGACTTTGATGCGATGTCATTATGTTCAGACTTATAAAACTAGTGCTATTAATTCACAAAAAACTATATTAAAGTTAAACCCACAAAGCAAAAGTATTTATATTACAAATGCAGCTTTATCCTTAAGGTTGTGCCTACTTTATGTCCTTAAGCCCTTTGTGCTTCATTATTAGAGTATACATGGTGCTATACAGATGATCATTCACTGTTTTGAAAGCCCAGCACAATATAGGAATACAATCCTTTATTTAGCAAGACTTTCATTACAGTTGGCATTAGTCCTGCCAGATTCAGTAGTGGAGGACGGGGCTTAGCAAGAGCTAACTGCCAACTCTGAGTTTCAATTGAATTTGTATTTCTCCATTTTTTTATTAATTATTATTATTTTTGCAGTGGAAAACTGGAGTACTGTACTTGTGAATCGGACACTTCATTTTTGAACCCCTGTTTTGTACCGCATCTTAATAGAATGCTTAAAGCAACGGTTGAAAAGTTCAGTCAAATTGTCTTTATTTGACTAACTCAGATGGAGTGAAATAATGAACAGAAATACTACAGGCATAACTCAGTATTAGTTAGGTTTGATAGATGAGCAATGTTCCTTCCACATCAATATTTTCCATGCTCAGATTCCAGCTCACACTAAAACCTTCTTCAAAGAAACTTCTGTTGCTGCTAAAGGACATGGCTAAAAGAACAACGTATTTATAATTTAGCATGCTAACAAATGTAGAGATAGACAATGCTTCATCAAAATCTTCCATCACAAATATTAGGAATTAATAAGCAATATGTAATTGCCTATGAAGTTTACTGTGTTGTGTTTTCTCATATCACATTAACATGCCACATAAAGCAAGTTAAACAATGTAATATGACATGACAGCTGGAATATGAAGTGCTGAGTTTTTGATTTGGGACTGAAGACAGCACCCCAAAGCTATATAAACAAGGAGATATAATATCCAGATATCTATCCTATGTATTATGGTGATCATCTCAGATTACTTACTTTCTGAATTACATTTGGGCAGCCTGACACTTCAGTGTGAATAGAAACAATCCTGTTACATTAAGCAATGCAAATACTGTATGCCCTTGATTGCCATGCTCCAAGGCAAGATCAGAAATTGCAGAGTTATACAGTTGAATCCAAATCAGTTATAGAGAAAAGTTTGATAACAAAGTAAATGTAATTGCTTACACCCATCTTTGGAGACCAAGGGCCAGATCCTGGCCCTCATTGCATCTCTCAGACTGTGCCAAAGGGGAGTAAATCTTCTCTAAACAGGCCACTAAGTCAAGTGTGGTGGAATTCCCAGCTGGCATAAAGCTGGTATAGGCAGATGATAAATGCTATCCTCCTCTAGACCCCAGTATTCATCATTTAGAAAAGCAAAAGTATGCTACTTTTTGAATCAGAGCTGGTCTCCAAGGACATATTCAGTAGCAGCACAGGAAGACATGTTCATAGGAAAATGGCTTCAACTGGAATCCATTATATGGGATCTCTCAGAGCAAATGATTCTATGCTCATTACCAGATCAGTACTTAGGGGTCACCAATGTGGTTAGGGGTGTGTGTGGGGGTGTGTGTGTGTGGCCCCAGCTGTGCACAGCCAGCCAGCACAACAGACCTTGAGTGAAACACCCAATGATCACAAGATCTGTTAAGGTACCAAGGCACCAGGCCAGGTTTATTGTCAACAAAGCACAGTAATAGCACCTGGCAGACTCTACGAGGATACTAAGACATGTGTACCCATGACAGTGGACACAGCTCAGTGAATGGCGGGACTTTCCATGCCCCTCTCAGCTGGACAAAGCTCTGAGATACCTCTTTATATCCTGATACAAGCAAGTTGGTACTGCTTCTGAGATAGTTAGTTACTGCCTCCTGGTGTGGCTAGTTATTACCCATCACCTCGTACATGTTGGTTCGATCAAAAAATCTCTATTATGTACTGTCATCCTGACCTTATCTTTTAGGAGGGGAGTGTGTTTTGTTATCCTTGGGGACTGTTTTTGTACCATCCTTGATATCGGGAGGTTCTGGTACCACGGGATACCGGGATGTGTTTGCGTGAGTACTCTGTGCTTAGCAATTCTTAGGAATGTGTATTTCTGTTTTTGCCTGATTCTGTGAACAGGTACTGCCTCATACCAGGCCAATAATACAAGGGCTTATGTCTCAGGCTCTCGTCCTACTACAAGTGGTTCATACTTGCTCCAAATAAAGTAAAAGGAGCTTTGTGCGTACATAGCAATCGTTGACTTAGTGTAAATTAAAAATATAGTGAGATATGCTATCAAGTCATCAGTGGCGAACTATTGGTCCCACTGAAATAAATAGCAAAATTCCCATTGACTTCCAGGGAACCAGGATTTCACCCTCGTCACTGCTGCTAAGGAAAGGACCACAATGCCCACGTGGAAGTCATAATAAAGGTTCATTTGCAGCTTGCAAGGGAAACAGTAACCATATTTCCCATTAAAGACCAGTAGCTAGAAGAAAATAGTCTGCTGAGGGTGTGGATGGCTCAGTATGACACAAAACCATGTAGGTGTTTTACTTCCAACATAGTTAAAATGACAATAACATAGATTTATAGACACTGTAATAGTGGATACCAATGAAGTCCCCCTTATGTGCAAGGGGCATGCGCACTGATCCAAACTTCACTCACTCAATAGTGTCTTGCCCCAAACAGCAGAATGAAACCCGTGATGTCAAATAACCAAAACAAAAGGTTCCAGAGCAGCCCCACAATCCCTAGGAAACTCAGTGCTATAGCCAAGGGTCAGGTCACAATGTCTCATGATATCCAGGGTGAGGCTCAGACTATCATGAAGGAGAAACCAGGCATACAAACTTATAACACTAATTGTCCACAACAAGGGGGTATACAGGGCAGCACAAGCCATCCGTTTCTGAGAAAAGCCTGCTCCCTTATCACTCCCTCCACTGAAATAGCAGCAGGTCTCACAAAGTTTTATTGTTTCCATGAGCTGACCTCTGTCCACCCACCTGCCATTCATCCTTACTCCCTTCGCAGAGGGCAAAGCATGCAGAGTGGGAGTGACTTCTTGTCAGTGCAGCATAATTTACAATACACATTGCTTCATAAATTGTGCTGTTCCTGAACAAGTGATGGTACAATCAATGAGATATATACATCTAATCAAGGGCCTTTAAACTGTATTTTCCATCTGTTTTCCATTCACTCTTCACTGGCAGCCTTTCAAATCAGGTTAGTATACATTAGTATAACAATTGCAGTACTTTTAATGTAAAGACTAAACCAGACATTTACAATTTCCATTTATTTTCCCCTTAATAATAACTGATCTTACATTATTTGAAACAAAGATTCCTTTCATTTGAGTAATGTGTGAAGAAGCCAACAATAATAAAAATACAAGAACTGGTGGACATTTTATTCTTATACTATAACTATATCTAAAGTAAGGCTTGTCCAGTGGTTAGGGCTGTGGCTTGCAAGACCTCAGTTCAACTCCCTCCTCTCCAACAGACTTACTGTGTGATATAGAGCAAGTCATATAGTCTTTCTGGGCAGACCTTCTCCATCTATAACATGCGAATAGCAGCACTTGCCTACCTCAGAGGCGTGTTGTGATCACAGTTTCATTAAAGATTGAAACACTCAGATATTATGGTCATTGAGTTATGCAAGTATCAGCTAGATTTACCCTTTATATAATGATACTATATAGCTCAATGGCTGCTTCAACACAAAAACAATTTTATTTACAGAAAAGTACATTTTAATTATTATGTCTTTTTAAGTGTCTATGCTTTTAATATTTTGTATTATTTTTAAATGACCTAATTTATAAAAATACCCCCAAATCCAACAACACTTGTCATAAGAGTATAAAGCACAGCACAGAAGCATCTATCAAACAAATCATTTAAGATTTCAGTGGAAAATACACACTTGTGTATTAAATATTGACTTGGTATATGAATTTATGCATTTTTAAAGCAAATGCTATGTTTACATGATCATAAATATAACATGCTGGGCAAACTTTGCCATGGTCACCACAACTGTTGTTGCCAAAGATCAAGGACTATACTCTCCTAGCGCTGTCAAGGATTTTTTTAGAGACAATGTGGGTGATACTAACACACACCTGGTCTCTCCTATATGCTGGAACCAACATGGCTACAACGACACTGTATACCAGGTTTTTTTTTAAGTTCTTTATCTCAGCTTTGTATTGAAGGAAAGGAAATCACAGCATTTGTAAACTCAATCCAGTTTTCTTTAAAATTAAAACACAAGAAATTCAGATCCTAACACTGTGTTGTTATCATTGACCCAGGAGGATGGAGATGAGGGAACTGGCTATACAGATGCCACTAGAATTATAAAGTATCAGAGGGGTAGCCGTGTTAGTCTGGTTCTGTAGAAGCAGCAAAGAGTCCTGTGGCACCTTATAGACTAACAGATGAGCTTCGCTTTTGTGAAATGGTGACTTCTTTTCTTACAGTTCAGTCGTGTGAATACCCACTTCTTCGGATGCAAGCAGTGGAAATTTTCCACTGCTTGCATCCGAAGAAGTGGGTATTCACCCACGAAAGCTCATGCTGCAAAACGTCTGTTAGTCTATAAGGTGCCACAGGACTCTTTGCTAGAATTATAAAGTTATGGTGAAGAGAGGGAGAGGATGGAGAGTCAAAGAGCTAGAGAGACCCAAGACTTGAAATATACAATATTCTGAATTCAGCCAAGATTAATAGTGACTGAAAGTTGTTGCCATCTGACCACTATTGAGTGGCTCCGGGGTAATAAGCTGGCAGTCTGTCCAGTTTCTAGTAGGCAGATGTCAATATTACAGAAACCACGAGTATAATTGACACTAATTGACACCATCATTAGCAATCTAAGCACAGAGGCCAAGGATTTAATTGAGCTGGGGACTGAACTTTCCAGAGGTGGTTCTTCCTGGTCACAGTTGAGGAACATTAGTTGGCCGGGGTGAGAAAATTTGCACTGCTGATGCTTGTGCTGTATCCAATCTGCAAATGAATAGACAATGTGAATCTCCATTGCTGACAATCTGGCAGCTTCCATGAGTACTAAATTCACTTGCAAAAATTAATTATACTAAAAACTGCTTCCATAATATAACTGTCCTTTATACTGCTTATATAATGTGTGTTTCAATATTATCACTGTGCAAACTTCAACATACAGGGGTCGGCAGCCTTTCAGAAGTGGTGTGCCGAGTCTTCATTTATTCACTCTAATTTAAGGTTTCGCGTGCCAGTAATACATTTGAACATTTTTAGAAGGTCTCTTTCTATAAGTCTATAATATACAACTAAACTGTTGTTGTATGTAAAGTAAATAAGGTTTTTAAAATGTTTGCCGCTTCATTTAAAATTAAATTAAAATACGGAGTCCCCCGGACCGGTGGCCAGGATCCAGGCAGTGTGAGTGCCACTGAAAATCAGCTCGCATGCCGCCTTCGGCACACGTGCCATAGGTTGCCTACTCCTGTATTAGCTATTGCTCCCTATTTTGAAATTCTACTTTTTGAACTCACTTCCAGAACCCATAGAACTGACTATTTTGGAAAGTAAGTATGTGTATATGATACAAGGTTATTTGTTGGTCAAACCACTGTATCACATTATATGCAAGCATAGACAAAGCAGACAAAAGCTTACCATCTAGCTGTAAAATACAGAACTAGAATACAGTGTCGATTCATAGATTTCAAGGATAGAAGGGACCATTGTGATCATTTAGTCTAACTTCCTGTATAACACAGGCCATAGAACTTCCCCAAAATATGCTCTTTTAGAAAAAATATCCAGTCTTGATTTAAAAATTATCAGTGATGGAGAATCCATCATGCCCCTTGGTAAATTGTTCAAGTAGTTAATTACCCTCTTTGTTAAAAAAATTACAACTTATCTCTAGTCTGAATTTGTCTAGTTTCAACTTCCAGCCTTTGAATTGCATTATACTTTTTTTCTGCTAGACTGAAAGTCCCATTATTAAATATTTGTCCACCTTGTAGATATTTATAGACTGTCATCAAGTCACCCCTTAATCTTCTTTTTGTTAAGCTAAATAGATTGAGCTCTTTGAGTCTAGTACTATAAAGCATGTTTTCTAATCCTTTAATCTTTCTTGTGGCTCTTCACTGAATTCTCTCAAATTTATCAACATTCTTCTTGTATTGTGGGCACCAGAACTGGACACAGTATTCCAGCAGCACTTGCACTACCACCAAATATAGAGGTAAAAGAACCTTCTATTCCTACTTGAAATCCCATTGACTATGCATCCCAGGATCATATTAGCCCTTTTGGACATAGCATTACACTGGGAGCTCATGTTCAGCTAATTATCCACCATGGCCCAATTTTTTTTTCAGTCACTGCTTCCCAGGATTGAGTCCCCCAACCTGCAAATATGCCCTACATTCTTTGTTCCTAGAGGTATGCATTTACATTTATAATATAAGCGAAGCTCTGAAAAGGTAGATTTCCAATTAGCCCAGTTATTTTGTCCATAAATTGCAACCAGTCCCTTTAATCTTTATTATTACACTGATGAATGTGCTGGGACCCTAATGCCTGTTCTGCTCCCTTTGGAGTTTGGCTTCATAAGGGGTGGATAGGTAGGTAAAAAGGGTTTAAAGCCAACTTTTTCTAATGTTGATTGCCTAGAGCTAGGAACTTAAATCTGTATTTTTGCATCTAAGTGACCTGATTTTCAGAAGTGCTGGGTATCCACAGAGATTAACCTATGTAAAAACAAACAAACAAACAAAAACAAACAAACAAAACCAATTGTTTAGGTTCCAAATGTGGATTTAGTAGCCTAATTTAAGTAGGGTGACCATACTTCCCATTTTGGCCAGGATAGTCCCTTTTTTAAAGCCTGTCCTGGCTGTCCCAGCTTTTTTGACAAAAGTGGGCATTTGTCCTGATTTCTCTTGCTAACTTGATTATTTGGCAAGAGCAAACAGGACAAATACCCACTTTTGTCAAAAAAAGTGGGGTGTGGTGTGAAGGAGCATAGGGGGGGTGAGCAGAGATGGCAACCCCATGCAAGGTGGAAGGCAGGGCTCTGGCAGGGGCAGCGGGAAGAAGGGTTCCAGCACATAGGAGTGCCGGCAGGGTTGCAGCATAGGAGGAGAACAGCCAAGGTGGAGAAGGGCGGCTTCAGACCAGCGCCGTGAGGTGTCCCATTTTTCCTTTGAGAAATATGGTCACCTTAAACTTAAGACACCCAGTTATAAAAATGTTGGCCTTAACATAAGCTGAAACTCAAATTTTACACAGTGTTTACATCAATATATACATTTCTCTCTACTGATGTGTCATCTAGATTCAATTCTCTTTTTTCTTTATCAGATTTCCCAAACACTACACAAAGAGACTATAATATCAAACATGTAGTTTGACTTTATCCATCTGTGACACAATGATATAGGGCCCTGAAGAAGAACTCTGTGGAAGCTTGAAAGCTTGTCTCTATCACCAACAGAAGTTGGCCCAGTAAAATATATTACCTCACCTACCTGGTCTCACAATGGTATAAAGAAAATTAAAATCTACTTATTGCTGTAAACTAGCTAAAATTTGATTTTCAGCTGCATTACTTTTTTGACTCACTGGGGCTCCTTATGTGTGTAATGTTACAGTGGCCATTACTCAGCAAAGTACTTCGTTACTGGTCTCGCTTAAAGTATGTGAATGGTCCCTCACATGCTTAACGTTAGGCAGGTGCATAAGTACCTTATAGGGCCAGTGTTACAGGACTGGGGACTTGAATTGTATCAGATCATTGGGTGCTCTGGTGTTCTATTTAGATTGGAATGTGGTCCCATTTCTGAAAGAATGTGGTTTAATTATTATTAATAATAATTATTATTATACGTATCTAAATAATAATATAATAGTAATTGTTAATTATTATTGTGATAATTAATAATAATAATTATTCTCCTCCCCAATCAGGCGGGGTGGGTCGGCCGCGCCGCAGGCGCGCCCGCGCGCGCGCGGAGGAGCAGCGGGAGCCCCCGCGGGCTGGGGCATGACTGCCCGCTGGTCCTGGCCCGGCTCTTGGCTCGTCCTGCTGCTCCTGCGCTCCTCCCGGCCGCTGAGCTGAGCGCGCTAGAGAGCTGGCCGGCGGAGGTCCAGAGCCGAGCCGAGCCGCCCTCCCGCCCCGCAGTCATGCGGCAGGCGCGTCAGTCCCCCCGTCCCGGGGCTCGGTGGAGCGCATCGCAGCGGCAGGCAGGGCCGCCCGCCGGCCCGCCGCCCCGGCCGCACGGCACGCCCCCTAGATTTTGCCACCCTAGGCACCAGCTTGTTTTGCTGGTGCCTAGAGCCGCCCCTGTCCCCAATCCTTATAAATTATACTCCATGCTTTTAATTTGAACATTTTCTAAAACCTTTGATGATAGCAAATAGGGTGGTTCTTAAAATTCTCCAAGGAAACAAGCAAACGAATAGAAAGTCAAAATTACCACTCTTCTACATAAATCAGGAGCCTTGTCAAAGAACAATGCTTGGGGGGGGGGGAAAGGTGGCAACAATAATTGTTTCCTTTATATGGTACCTTTCTCACAAAAGATCCCATAATTAAAAAGCGACAGAGTCCTGTGGCACCTTATAGACTAACAGGTGTATTAAGCTTATGCTCCAATACATCTGTTAGTCTATAAGGTGCCACAGGACTCTTGTCGCTTTTTACAGATCCAGACTAACATGGCTACCCTCTGATCTTTAATTATTGTATTTACAAAGAGCTCTCAAACTGTAAGGGCTTTTATGAAAGACTCCTGTAGCAGACTGCATGAAACTCAATTCATCCATAATCAGAAGGAAGAAGGGCTCAGGACTGACCTTGCCGGGATCACACTAGTGGTTCCAGGAGTATTTCAAATCTATTGCTGAAATTACTCAATCGTATCTTCATTGAGAGTATTTCTATAAATGAAAGAAAGCAATTGAACAATTCACTAGGCCATTCATTGGCCAGAGCCTCATACAACCATTGCAGAGAACAGCACACTTTGGAGAATACATCGGCGTTATATGCAGCTTTGGCATCATTACAGAGTGCCTCAGTCAAGATGAGAGATCACCTTATGGACCTAGGGAATAATGAAATCAGGAGAATATCTGTTTAGTCCTATTTCTAATGAGGTCTGAAAGCCAAAAAACCTTTCCAAAAGTGGCTGCCTCAATAGTTAGAAATAAAAACTAAAAAAAGCTTTATTAAGATAAATTTCATTCACTCTGACCATCAGGTAATAGTGAGCCAAAGCTCATTATTATTCAGCATCCTCTGTTTGTTTGGTTTTTAAATATTTTCATCCTATTGCAGTATCATCATGACATTAGAGGACTTTCCAAGCATACTAGAAAGGGATGTGGTGTTATCCAGTTCCATAAGAAATGTCATTCCCTGAAATACAAGGAAACTAAAGGAATTACCAGAGATGTTGATGGCCAATAGCATTGATACTTTGGGCCTGATGCCAATCTCACGTGTACTGGTTTTACAGTAGTGTACTATAATTCCATTGACTTCCATAGAATTACTTCTTACAGTAGAACCTCAGAGTTATGAACGCTTTGGGAACTCTGAAATGTTCATAATTCTGAATAAAATGTTATGGTTGTTCTTTCAAAAGCTTACAACTGAACAATGACTTAATACAGCTTTGAAACTTTACTATGAAGTAGAAAAATGCTGCCTTTAACCGTCTTAATTTAAATGAAACAAGCACAGAAACAGTTTCTTTACCTTTATCTTTCTTTATCTTTTTTTAAAAAAAACTTTCTTATTTTTCCCTTTACAGAGCAGTACTGTACTCTATTTGTTTTTGTTTTTTTGTTTTTTTTGGTCTTTGCTGCTGCCTGATTGCATACATCCAGTTCCAAAGGAGGTATATGGTTGACCAGTGAGTTCATAACTCTGGTGTTCATAATTCTGAGGTTGTACTGTATTTAATAATGCCAGATCCTGCACCACTTAACATAGCAAGAGCATTGCTTTTTACTTCAGTGAGCACAAGATCAAACCCGCATACTGATTTAAGTGAGATAGGATCAGGTTCTTTGAATCTGTGAAGGAGGCTCTACGATGCAATACTGTTCACTCAGTTTTACTGATTTTATATTATGGCTTAGGTACCATACACAAAGTGGCTTACTTTAAGTCAGATTTTTGAAAGTATTTAGTTGCCTAAAATGCAGATAGGTGCGTAGTAGAATTTACAAAATCTAACTCTGCAACTTCCGTTCAATTTAGGGTATGAGTTAGATGCTCAGACACCTGAAAAGATCCTTTCTGCATCTTTAAGCACCAATCTTTTATAATCTAGCCCTTTGCCTCTAACTAGCAAGGCAAAGCATCAAAAATTAAGTAACTATAACCATACTGTAAATGTGTTTATATTTATTATTATTATTATATTCTATTTGTATTCCAGGGGTGTCTAAGGTTCCCATTCTGATAGGTTCTATACAAATACATAGGAAGTTACAGCCTGTACTTCAAAGAACTTACAGTCTAACAAGCATCCCACAACAATACACACATGAGGAGTCACAGAATCATAGAAGAGCGGGTCTGGAAGGGATCTCAAGAGATCATCTAGTCTAGTCCCCTGCATTGAAGCAGACCAAGTACACCAAGACCATCCCTGACAGGTTTTTTTCTAGCCTATTCTTAAAACGTATGATGATTGGGATTACATAACCTCCCTTGGAAGCCTATTCCAGTGCTTAGTTAGGAAGTTTTTCCTAACATTTAAGATAAATCTCCCTTCCTGAGGATTAACCCATTTTTTTTCTTGTGCTACCTTCAGTGGACATGGAGAACAATTGATCACCAGCCTCTTCACAACAGCCCTTAATATGTTTGAAGACTGTTATCAGGTCCTTCCTCAGTCTTCTTTTCTCAAGACTAGTTTTTTAACCTTTCCTCATATTCCTTTCCTCATATTCCTAAGTGAAATACTTTGCACTTGTCTTTTGTTGAATTTCATCTTGTTGATTTCAAACCAATTCTCTACTTTGTCAAGGTCATTTTGAATTCTAATCCTGTCCTCCAAAGTGTTTGCAGCTGCTCCCACTTTGGTGACATCCACAAATTTTATACGCATACTCTCCACCCCATTGTCCAAGTCATTAATGAAAATATAGAAAAACATCACATCCAGAACAGACCCTGTGGCACCCCACTAGATATGTCCTCCCAGTTTGATAGTGAACCATTCATAACAACTCTGAGCACAGTCTCTCATCCAGTTGTGCACCCAGTTTACAGTAATTTAATCTAGATGATATTTTCCTAGTCTGACTGAATGTTCCTCAATGCTCCTGGTCCACTGTGATGGTCACTACAGAAAACTTTCTGATATATGTTAATGAACACTATTTTATGCCCATTCATATATTTTCTAATCTCTTTTATTAATCCTTCCAGAATGGTTGCTTTGACTATCTCCCTTAGTATTGTATTCCAGTCTCCTGTAACTGTAAAATATACTTTTCCCTAATGTTAGACTCGCCACCACAGTTTCCTAAGTGGGTAGTTGTGAAAACATTATTTCTCTTATTAGGATAATATATGATGCATAATCTTACCTCCATTCACCTTCCAATATCCTTTAGAACATCAGACGTAGTGGGAAGTTTTACTGAAATCATAAATGTTCTGAGTAATCATAGTGCTTTCATCTTCATGTGAAAGGCATACTTAAAAAGAACGGTCTTATTCTACATTATGAACATCATAATTGATTATATTGCTGCTATAGCAGTGTTATCATTCTGACAGAAAAGATGAGAAAGTTTGTAACATGAAATGAACATCTCAGTTATGCCACCAAATGCCATGAGATGATGATCAGACAAAGTCCACACTAAAAAAGGAAAATGCCACCTTTTAATCTAGCAGATGAGTGGGATTGATGAGAGCATTGATTCTATTACAGAACACAACACTGCTGCTATTGATAAACGTTGTGTTTAACTTTTAAATTGTGATTTGGGAGTATAACTTGGGGATTTTTAATCACATTGAGCAAAAGCTCAGGATGTTATCCTTATATATTCTAAAAGTAGCTTAAATATGTAAGCTTTGTTTATTTATAGTGACAAATATTATTGATTTGCTTCAGATGGAGTCCAAAGGCACCGGAAGGAATTAAATGATATTAAATGAGGATATTGATATAATAGGTATCACAGAAACTTGGTGAAATGATAATAATCAATGTGACATGGTAATATCAGGGTACAAAATGTAGAGAAATGATGAAGTAAGTTGTGCTGTTGTGCGAGAGGCTCCATATGTGAAGAAAGCAGAGTCAAATATAGTAAAAATCTTAAAAGAATCAAACTGTAACACAGAATCTCTATGGATAGAAATTCCATGCTTGAATAATAAGAGTATAGCAGTATAAATATACTACCGACCACCTGAACAGGATGGTAATGGTGATTATGAAATGCTCAGGGAGATTAGAGAGGCTACAAATAAGGGGGAGATTTCAACTATCCCCATGCTGACTGGGGACATGTCACCTAAGAATAGGATGCAGAGATAAAATTTATAGACACCCTTAATGAGTACTGCTTAGAACCCATAAAGGGAGGGGCAATTCTTAATTTAATCCTAAATAGAGCACAAGATCTAATCCAAGAAGTGAATATAGCTGAACTACTCTAAAATAGGAACCATAATGTAATTAAATTTAATATCCTTGTATGAGAGAAATAGCAAACAACTTCAAAATTTAACTTCAAAAAGGAGAACCACACAAAAATGAGGAAGCTAGTTAAACAGAAATTAAAAGGAAGAGTCACAAGAGTGAAATGCCTGCAAGCTGCATGGGAACTATTTAAAAATACCATAACAGATACTCAAACTAAAATAGGCATTTAGAGGCAAAATGATCCTTTAAAAATTGGAAGTCAAATCCTACTGAGGAAAATAAAAAGGAGCATAAACTTTGGCAAGTCACGCGTACAAGTATAATTAGGCAAGCTAAAAAGATAATTTGAAGAGCAATAGGCAAAGGACACAAAAATTAACAACAATGTTTTTAAGTACATCAGAAGTAGGAAGCTTGCAAAACAATCAGTAGGGCCACTGGACTGTCAAGGAACACTCAAGGAAGACAAAGCAGTTGTAAAGAGGCTGAATGAATTCTTTTCGTTGGTCTTCACTGAAGGGGAAATGAGGAAGATGCCCACGCCTGGGCCATCCTTTTTAGGTGACAAATCTGAGGAGCCGTCCCAAATTGAAGTGTCGGTAGAGGAAGTTTGGGAACAAATTGATAAATTGAACAGTAATAAGTCACCAGGACAGGAGCGGCGCCAGAGTTTCTGGCGCCCTAGGCAGAATTCGGGGGGCGGCATTTTGTGCGCTCCCCATGGGGCGCGCGGGAGCTTCCGGTTCCACTCCCATTGTGCCGCCGAAGAAGGACCCTCCGCCGAAATGCCGCAGGCGACAGCGGCAGTCATTGAGCTGCTCAATTGCCTGCTGCTGTTTTCCACGGCATGTCGGCAGAAGGTCCTTCTTCAGCGGTGCGACGGGAGTGGAACCAGAAGCTCCCGTGCGCCCCGTGGGGAGCACACAAAATGCCGCCCCCCGAATCCTGGCGCCGTAGGCAACCGCCTAGGGTCGCCTAATGGAAGCGCCGGCCCTGCACCAGGATGAGAAAGTATTCACCCAACAGTTCTGAAGGAATTCAGATATGAAATTGCAGAACTAATAACTTTGTGCTATATAACCTAACATTTAAATAAGCCTTTGTGCCAGATGAGTGGAGGATAGTTAATGTAACATCCACTTTAAAAAAAAAAAAAGCATCCAGATGTAATCCTGGCAATTAGAGTAATATAAGCCTAACTGCAGTACCAGGCAGAATGGTTGAAACTATAGCAAAGAACAAAAACAATGAGGAATCAGGTGGCACCTTAAAGACTAACAGATTTATTTTGGCATAAGCTTTTGTGGGTAAAAAAACCAAAAACTTCTTCAGATGCATGGAATGAAAATTACAGATATAGGCATAAGTATATATTGGCACATGAAGAGAAGGGAGTTACCTTACAAGTGGAGAACCGGTGTTAAAGGCCAATTCAGTCAGGGTGGATGTAGTCCACTCCCAATAGTTGATGAGGAGATGTCAATACCAAGAAAGAGAAAATTGCTTTTCTGTGAGTCAGCCACTCCCAGTCCCTATTCAAGCCCACGCTGATGGTGTTAAGTTTGCAAATGAATTGAAGCTCTGCAGTTTCTCTTTGAAGTCTGTTTTTGAAGTTTTTTTGTTGAAGTATGACTACTGTTATTGAGTGTCCAGGGAGATTGAAGTGTTCTCCTACTGGCTTTTGTATGTTACCATTACTGATATCTGATTTGTGTCCATTTATCCTTTTATGTAGAGACTGTCCGGTTTGGCCAATGTACATGGCAGAGGGGTATTGCTGGCACATGATGGCATATATCACATTAGTAGATGTGCAAGTGAATGAGCCTCTGGCTCCTCATTCTTTTTGTGGCTACAGACTAACATGGCTACCCCCTTGCAAAGAACAGAATTATCAGACACACAGATGAATACAATATGTTGAGAAAATTCAACATGGTTTTTGTAAAGGGAAATCATGCCAAACCAATCTATTAGAATTCCTTTAGGGTGTCAACAAGCATGTGGACAAGGTTGATCCAGTTGATATAGTATAGTTGGACTTGCAGCAAGCCTTTCACAAGGTCCCACGCCAAAGGCTCTTAAGTAAAATAAGCAGTCATGGGATAAGAGGGAAGATCCTCTCATGGTTCAGTAACTAGTTAAAAGACAGGAAACAAAGGGAGGAATAAAAGGTCAGTTTTCACATTGGAGTGAGGTAAATAGTAGTGATCCTCCAAGAATCTGTATTGGGACCAGTGCTGTTCAACATATTAATAAATGATCAGGGAAAAGGGTTAAACAATGAGATAAAAAAGTTTGTGATAATACAAAATTTCTCAAGATAGTTAAGTCTAAAGTTGACTGCTAAGAGTTAAAAAGGAGCCTCAATAAATTGAGTGACTGGGCAACAAAATGGCAGATGACATTCAATGTTGATAAATGCAAAGACATGCACATTGTATAGTTGAGATTATGTTTTCCATACAAAATGATGGGGTCTAAATTAATTGTTGATCTTTGAATCATTGTGGATCATTGAATCATTCTCTGAAAACATCTGCTAAATGTGCAACTGCAGAAGTTAAAAAAAAAGCTAACAGAATATTAGGAACCACTAGAAACAGGTTAGATAATAAAACAGAAAATGTCATAATGCCAGTATATAAATCCATGATAAGTCCACATCTGGTATAGTGGGTGCAGGTCTGGTCGTCCCATCACAAGAAAAGATATATTAGAACTGGCAACAAAATGAGAGAAGGGCAACAAAAATGATTAGGGAATATGAGAAGAGAATAAAAAGACTGGGACTGTTCAGCTTAGAAAAGTGACAACTAAGAGGGGATATGACAGCGGTTTATAAAATCATGAATGGTGCAGAGGAAGTGAATAAGAAAGCATTATTTTCACCTTCACATAACACAAGAACAAGCGGTCATCCAATGAAATTAATAGGCAGAAGATTTTAAACAAACATTAGAAAGTATTTCTTCACACCATCCACATTCAATCTGTGAAACTCACTGCCAGGGGTTGTGAAGGCCAAAAATATAATTGGGTTTAAAAAAGGATTAGATATGTCATGGAGGATAGGTCCATTAATGGCTATTAGCCAAGATGGTCAGAGATTCATTGCCATGCTCTGGGTGTCCCTAGGACTCTGACTGCCAGAAGCTGGGTCTGGACAACAGACGATGGATCACTCAATAATTTCCCTGTTCTGTTCATTTCCTCTGAAGTATCTGACACTGGCCATTGTTGGAAAACTGCACACTGGGCTACATGGACCATTGGTCTGACCCAGTATGGTCATTCTGCTGTTCTTATGTTGTTATATTAAGGAACAATTCCTATAACTTACACTTTAAAAAAGCAAAACAAACAGTCAAAGAAATGTAGGAAAGGGGAAATGGCTACAACATTCAAGCAGCGTGGTCATGTAGTAAGTGATCATGTCTTGAAAATACAATATTTTAATATTAAGGACTGTATTATAATGCATGTGTCCAAGGGTACAAACGAGTCAAATTAAACTTGCATGTGCAGCCTGAACTCTGGAATCTCCTAACTTTTGGTTGCTTGACATTGCAACCTTACTATTCTTTTTACATTGTTTCTGCATGTGTAATACATATGTACTACATTCTATAGTCATGCATTATAAAGATGCCAGTCCGAACTCCATAATAGAGGTTGTTTTCCATTTTGTAGTTAAAGAAGGGATTCCAAAAAATGCAGAGTATCCTCCCCCAAAATTACAGCACTGACTCTTTGGTCACAGAATTAATTTTCTGAAAATTTAGAAGTAAATCTGCTAATTAGTTTGAGTAAAAATTAATAAAAATTGCAGGAGGCAAATTCTTAGCCAATGTAAATTGTCATAGGTCCATTGTCTTTATCTTTGTCAATCTTTTCTTTCTCTTGAATTATTTTAATAACAGAATACAGACTCTTCTACGTTCCCATGTAGTTATTTTATCCACAGGCTATATTTGACGAATTTAATCTGTAATTCAACCAAGTTCTTAGTAGAGCTGGTCACAAATTTTCCAACTGAATAATTTCCAATCAGAAAGTGCAGACTCCACAGAATCTAATTGGTCCACAGCTTCCCATTTCTGGTTCCCTCCTACCTGGGGAGTCACATGTCTGAGTTCCTGGCTGTTCAAATACCCAGATGATCAGTTCCCAAGCTGCCATCCTGGAAGGCAGGCAAGCGGCTGGGCCATCCAGCTCCAGACTCCCTAAGTAGCTGGCTCCTCAGCTCCCTGGGCTACCACACTCTCTGGTTACCAGGCACTTCAGCCAGCCAGCCAGCTCCCCAGACTGTTGGATGGCTCTAGTTATTATTAATTATTGTTGTATCTAGTTGTTAAGATTATGTATGGTACAAACAATATGAACGCAACAGATCCAATAACTTTAAAGAAGGCCATTGTAACATCAGAAGTATCTCATCCAATCACCACTCTCTTTCTGCAGCTGATTTTAATGTAACAATTCTATTAGATGTTCTAATTCAATGGTATCAGGAAAACTAGACTCATGTATCAAGAGTTCCCATTGGTAGATTGGCTCAAGTGTTGCTTTCCTCTATGACTTCATCATGGGGAAAATATGAGAATAAAAATCAAAGTGTCTTTAAATATCAATTTAATCTCATTGGGGCCACAACAATTAAAATACCATAATCAAAATGTAGCCTTATTTTATGGTGTCACTGCCAGGTAGAGATAAGGTTATGTGGTTGCCTAAAGTGTACATTTCCATATTTTAAACCTGTTGGGATTTCCTTTAAGGCCTTGTTACAGAGAATGTAGTACTGTAAACCAGGGTGTAATGCTCCATGTGAACATTGCAACAGCACACTATAATATGCAGAGTGCACTTTGACATACTCACATTTCAGCAGCTAGTCAAAGTACACTACTGAATTTTTAGTGTGCTATAGCACTCTCCACAAGACATTACTGTGCTGCAGGCTAGTATACTGTAGATTCACACACTGGCTTGCCATGCACTAACTTGCCATGTAGACAAGCCCTTAGTGTAACCTTTCTTTGAATTTCCTGAATTGCTAGTGTTTGATTTCGGGATAGTTACAATATCCCTGTGATGCTTTTTGTCCTTAAAAATGATATAGTCTCTACCTTAATTCTATTTTAATGCAGTTTTTTACTTGAAATATGTACTACACTGATGTGTATTCATGCCAGTAAACTCACTTGCTAGAATAGTTACAGAAACTGAACACAGCGGGGACATGAACATAGTCAAAGCAAATTAGGGTTGTTTTTTTTTAATGAATGAATATTAGTGGGAAATTGTTTTCAGTATAATCCAGCTCTAGTTTTGAGCTTGATTAGCTGTGATGAGAATGGGTTTATGTTAGGTTGGTACTTTTCTAATAATACAAGATGCCATTTTTTAAATTACTGTTTGTGTGGCTACTCTGTCATTAAATCAAAGTCTGATTGGACTAGTCTTTGGCCATAAAATACTCCTGAGAGAGATTCTGTAAATTATCATAAGGCTGATATATGTAGCAAGCTGGCACTCATATGCTGAGACAGAATCCAATACCCGAATCATGGCTTGCTGATTGACTTATTCATTTCATGTGATACAAGAATGTGGTAAACTAATTGTAACTACAGTACTACAATTTTTAATGAATGTCTGCATAATTCTCACTAAGTAGGTAGTACTGTATATGCTTTGCCCTTCCTTTCTCCATGCAGAGGTGGGAGTCAGGATCAGTAGATTGTTGTCATCTTTCCATAATGGACTTCCATGCAGATATTTATACATCACTGTCTATCTATGTAATATCCTTATATGGCTCCTGTTACCACAGTATTGGAGCACTTCATAGTCATTAATTTGACAACATGTCTATGGATATATCTACCCAGCCGCTGGGAAGTTTAGCATGCTAAAAATAGCCTTGTGGTTGAAGAGGCATTTGTGGTGATTTGGGCTAGTCACCCAATTACACTGGTAACATCTCAGGCAACTAGCCCAAGCTGCTGCATCACATTGCTATTTTTAGTGTGCTAGCTCAAGCAGAACTAATGAATGTATGTCTACCCCAGTCAGGAACTTTACCTTCTAGCTACTTTGTAGACATACCCTGTACGGTAGAGAAATGCTGATGTCCCCATTTTGGAGATGGGAACTGTATCATCCTTCCTTCATTAAGAAGACATTGCAACTTTTCACTAAGATTTTTTTTTAAATGATCATAAGACACACTCAGCAAAACCAAAACCAGAAGACATCCTTGGAACTAAGAGGTAGAGCTGTGCAAATAACAGATTTTTCCATTTGTAAGTTTGTAAGTTCAGTCTTGTTCAGATAAGTACCTTGAAGTTTAACTAAACTTCATCCAAACTATCCTGAACTTCTATGTTCTGTAAAGCTGGGCTGGAAAGTTCATGATAATAAGTTATTTTGTGAGATTTCAGGTACTTTCTGCTTCCAGTCAAGTCAGAAATAAGTGAGAAAAGCTTCTTTTATGATATTCTGGCCTGTCAATATCCTATATTGGATGGAATGTGTAATTGACGAGTATTTTTTAGAGAAAGTCCTCACTTTTTTTACATCAAAAATATTTGGTTCAAATTTGAACTCAACCTTTGAGATGATACTCATTTGCTTATCTTAATACCAAACCCTGCAACATTTCAAATGCTCATGAATTTATTCATTTAAGTATGAAAGTAAAAGTTCAAAGCATCTTGTTGGCTGCTAAGTACGGATGACTAGGTTCATGTATCGTACTAGATCCTTCACCTCCTATAAAATCCTCCTTAAAACACTTTTTCCATTAATACTTTCAGTGATGACTATACAAGAAGTCTTCACCACCTCAAGGATGTACTGTCACATGGTGCAATTTTCTATGCTTTATGTTGCACTGTACACACTCTGAGCAGTAAATAATAAGAAAATGCTGTACTGCAAATGTAAAAGTAGCAGCGGCTATGATATGTCTCCTCTCTTTAGGCTGCCCCAGCTCAACAGGACTTCACAGGGGGTGAAAGTCTCTTTTCATGATAAATATGCCTTAAAAATGAGTCACAATGCTAAAATGAAATGTTAACCCTATGGTTATCTACTGAAGGGGCCCATAAAGCTGGCTGTTTCTTATCTATCCTATATGGAACCCATTGTTGTGTTATCTGAATGCCTGTGTGGTGGTACTCAGTGTTGTTGTAGCTGTGTTGGTCCCAGAATATGAGAGAGACAAGGTGGGTGAGGTAATATCTTTTATTGGACCAACTGCTGTTGATGAGAGAGACAAGCATGGTGGTGTGAGAGGATACTTAGTAGAGAAATAAAACTGTAACTTCATTTTTAAAATACATTTTCCTTCTCTCTCAAGTCCTCTGTCACGTCCTGCTTCAGTGGAGATATCCCAGAATACAATCACATCAGATACTTAAAACAGAGAGAGCTAACCTAAGACCAACATAACTTCCCTAAACAGGTCATCTTTTTTGAAAAATTAGATGGCTGTGTTTTTCCCCACAAACACATACACTCTGTAACCATGGATTAGGTCCCTGATCTAAAACAGCTGCCTCCAGCTAGCAAGCATGTACACAAAAGGTGGTTTCTCAAGCAAGTGATCCATTTCATAATATTTAATATGCCCTATGCTTCTCTAATTTTCCCTGCTAGTTCACATTTGACAAATGAAGGAAACCATTGGTTGCTGTCATACAAAACATCCTATCTGGGCACTTTAGAGCAGACCACTTTAGAGCAAAACTGATTTTTCAGTTCAGTGGCAGTTCTGAAATAAAAGGGGGAGGGGGGAGAGAATGTTCCAGGTCAAACCGAATTTGAATTATTTTGTAATTTGACGAATCACAAGTCATTTTCTGGATGAACCACATTTTGTTCCACCTGCAGTGTTTTGTTCCTGAGCATTTTTACAGGGCTAGATTCACAAAATAGAGACGGTAGAGGAGGAATCTCCCCCACCCCCTTTATAATCTTTGGCTGTTGGTTGTGCACTCACCTAGGATATGGGAGATGCAGATCTAAATCCCTGCTTTAGAGCAAGGATTTGAACCCAAGTCTCTTCTCTGTCTATGTGAGTGTCTTATGTTCCAGGTGAGAAACTATTCTAGGGAGGGCTCTTAAGCTCTTCTGTTGAAGTAGTTCCACTTTGTCTTAAAATACTCGAATAGTAATTGAGCCGGAGAAAGAGTGAGGGGGAGAGTGCAATTAAAACTATAGCCTGGTGGTTAGAGTACTCAGATGGGAGAGGGAAGACACACTTTCCGTGCACCAATGAATGACTACAAATTGCCACTATAAATGATAATGGCTAGTCATTGGATCAAAGAGAGGGAGTGCAGATGTTACCAGGTGGTTAGGACACTCACCAGCCATGTGGGAAACTCAATGGTTGAAAGATTTAAAATATCCTCTGATCAATATCAAAGCTTCTCAGAAAATAACATCCACTGTTGTGCAATTGCAAACAGGCCACACTGCAGCAATGCAAATCAACAGAGATGTAAGCAAGCTATATCCATTTTGCCAGTTGTGTTGGGAGCAGGTGTTAACACACTTTTGAATAGAATATGTTAAGAAAAGTGAAGCTTTTCCAACCGGGCACCCTGAATCAAGCCCTTGCAAAGGATGCTGTAGGAGTTGCTGAATTCATTTTCGAACTTCATGGCCTCATATAATTACTGTGGGACAAGACAACAGCAACAAACAAACTTCACATTAATGTGAGGAGAAGGCATTGCCATTAGTGTCTTAGTGTCTGCAGTTTTCAAAGTAATTTCTTATAGGATATAAATTCCCAAAAGAAAAAAAAATCAGTATTTCAGTCATAAGATTTGTCTCTTAAGAGGTAGCAGTAATTAATCCAGCTCTACCAGAAGTACTATACTAATGAAAATCAATAGAGTCGCTATAAATACAGATTATTCGCTTAAGTGTTGTCTAGTTTTTCTTTGTTACATTTAAAGGTCACTGTACTCCAATGATCCTTAATCCATATCAAACTGAAATAACTGGTTTATAAATCCATAATAGTCAGATTTTTAGCTTTCACATCATTTTATGAAAGTATTTTAAAATACATGGTATCCGAGACTAATCCTTGGCATGCTGAGTGCAGTTCTTTTGTGCAATAGATACCAATTATCCATTTCCTGCTTAAGAATTTTGTTGCTTGCCTTCCCAGAAACAGTGTGAAACTACCAATCTTTCTTATGCACATTGCATGAGTGAAACCTGAAATAGCTATCTACGGTAATATCAGGGCAATATGAAATGTCATGCCAATTGTTTGGGAGAGGGATAGAGCTGCATATAGTATATATGTAAAATAGCACATTGCTTTAATAAGAATATCTTTAATTCCACAAAATTAATTTTCATTTCCTGAAATACAGACATGTTTTCCCTTTGCAGATAAAAGTCGCATTGTCTGGCGCAGAGGTAATACCTGAAGAACAACAATGGAGAAGACAAGAGAATTGGGTACAGCAGCAGGAGCTGGGAATCATGAGGCAGTAGAATGAATAAGCCTGATTACATTTATCTACCCCCAGGATACAGACAGATTGAGGACAGAAAAATCAAGTTGGCTTGATGATGTAAGTCTACTCGACTGTATGCTTTTCTAATTAAGACTGTTTATTTACAGATACACAATAAAAAAACACAGACTCAAGGTCTCAGAATAGCTAGATTGCTTGGTAAATAACCCCTCTCACTAATTCCTCTCCCCAGCCAGTGCAGGGCAAATCTCAAAAGGTGCAGTGGTTTTGTTTAGTTAATGTACCGAGCACTTTGGAAATTTATCCCAACTATTCAACTTTCTTGGGTCAACCTCCCTGTTTGCCAGAATCCTGCATGCATGTTTATCTGCAGAGAAATCTGTTCTAAAATACTGGGAAAGATTTCTAAGAGTCTGTTATGTCTGGTAGAATCAAAAGGATTTAGACAGAATATACAGTGAGGAACAGCAGTTGGCTCTCTATAAAATCCTGAATGGTCCCTGGTCAGAGTGCTCCTCGGAGAGCTAACAGGCTAACAGAAGAAGAATCTGCAATAGTGCTAGCAATAAAGGGATTCCAAAATAAGTTAAGGATTCCAGAAAGAAATCATCTGCCTCCTTTGGGACTATATTGTCATAGTCCCCACTCTGCACATCCCTATTCAGACTGTGATTCAAGAAATAGAGATTAGAGCAGGAGCTACTCAATTGCTACCCTCCACTGCAAGCAAGTGGGAGTAGAGGGTGGGCAAGAAGTGGTTGGAGCTCTAGATCTCCCCCTCCTACTTAGGTAGAGTTGTTCAAAGGGGTGTTCCCCAAAAAGAAGGTAAGGTAAAACTCCTCCTCCAGAGCAAGGGAAGATTTGGAATTCTGTGTGTCATAACTCATTTTCCGCCCTGCTCCTGGGACAGTACAACTACACGCTACCCTTTACTCAGTGCATGTGGTAACTCCAATATCGAGGCCTTAATATTTTAAGACTTTCTGTTTTACTCCTGCCAAAAAGCATTCTTAACTTGTTTGCATAATTTAATTGTTTCACTGCTTGACAAAACCAAGGTCATTTTATGATGCAATCTTTCATCAATAGCATTTAATTATAGACACACTTTTTACATACCTTTACAGGACTGATGACTGAGGGAGTTCAAAACATTATATCTAGCTCGGAAAAGACTCCTTTTTTCCATACACCTATTCATTATTTGAAGCCCTTTTGTCAATTTTTAGAAGAACAAGCCAATTTACCACTTATTCTGTAACCCTATATCCTAAATATTAACCTTTAAGTGGAGCTTTTTCAAATACTTCCAGGAAATGCAAGTTTACCTTGGACATAGGATGTTCCATCATATTAATGAGGGTCTTAAAATCTGTTGATTAGTTAGCAGTCTTATCAAGAAAACTGTAGTTTTATAAATATATATGAAGTCATAACTCATTTTAATATTTCTTCCAAATACATTATTTATGGAATTAGAAGCATAATATGATGTTCATAGAATGTGATTGATAGCATGAAGGAGAGAGATGCAGGGAAAGAAGACAAGTTAGGGGTTTTTATATATTATGGTATGATCTGAAGCTTTGCTGCAGGCACATAAGTAGTTCTGTTGACTTCAACATACATAATACCTTGTTGAATCAAGGCCATAGTCAATAAAGGGATTATGTACAAATGAAGGCACGTTTTTATCAATTTACGGGGATTCATGGACTTATGTGGTACAAAATTGCCTTAAGGGGGCCAGAGAAAGCTGATGGAGAATTCACCCCATTTAACGTAATTCTCAGATAGCAAGAATCTGCTAGAGGTGCGTCTTCTACCTGCTGTGCTAAGTTGCATCTCCCAACCCCAGTGTGAGGAGAGGGAGGTGGTGGTGGTCATGGTAGACATGAGCACCACAAAGCCTGTTTACTGACAAGTTAGAGCTGCTCCTTTGCAACTTTAAGTTATGTCAGGGCCAGGTATCTGCTTCCTGTGATAGGTCTCTTTAATTCATATCTGTTACTGACAAACTATTTTACCTGATCTTGGCTAATAAATGTCTGTAATAGTCTGCCTTGTGCATTAGCAATCAATTGTCAATCAATTAGCAATCAATTGTCAGTTATGTGTTAAGGTGTCCAACCTCTTCACAGAGATATGCTCCCCTCTGAGAATCACATAAATTGTATCATTAGAGTGAGCAACTCCAAATTCCATGCCCTCTTTCAGGGTGAAATACAGGTTACAAGCAGGAAACTGACACTGGGGCCCCTTGGATCTGCAAAGGAGGAGGAGAAGGGCAGAAAGAACACCAACTTGTGTGTACTATGGCACTATGTTGCGGTACCTTCCTGCCCTGCCTCTGCTGGCAGAAAGGACCCCTGAGGAGTCTTGAGTTGTCACATTAGTTCCTGGAAGCTGAATGCAAGGGGCACTGTTAGAATCATTGTTACCTGCATAAGTCTGTGTACTGATTCTGCTTCCATCCAGGTCACCAACAAAGATCCCACTGACTCCAGTGGTTCAGGAGTACACACTTAGACTAAAGCATTACTTTAGATGGCTCTGAAGCATTTTGCTTGATACTCTCTGAGTGGAGCAGTCAAAATGACTGATCCCTAACTCTGTCCCTGTACTAACCAGCCAACCCTCAAATGACACCCCTTTCAATGTCTATTGGCAGCTTTTAATGGGGCATGGCTTCTCTCCTGCCTTCAGCCCTGCAGAAACTGCATGGCTTGAAGTGTTGTGCCTTCAGCATATTCTTTTATTTTAAGTTCCCTCCACTATTTCCACAACAATCTCCATGCACCAGTTTATTTACAGTACCCCTGTGCTTTTTGGGCCTCTTGACCTGAGGAAAACAGAGGCCACACTCCCTTGAGGCCTCAATGTAACTGGGTTCACCTAACCTGCTTCAGTCAGCCTTTCCCTCACTCACCCTTTGGCGCTTCCTTCTTCTTTATCACTCTTGGGCCAATGAGCTAATTGACTCCTTATCCCATCCAGCTGACCAGCCTGACTAATGATCACTGCCAGCTTTCTCAAGGGGAACTAATTAACATTAGAGTGATGGTCCACCTGTTAGCTTCCAGCAGCCTCTCCCCTTCCCCTCCCCCCCATCCAGACCACTGAGTGACTGTATCATCTCTGCCTGTGTGGTGGCTGTTCTTGTTGTGGGGGTGAGGGGAGGTGGCATGGAGCCCTCCCCTTATTCCATCCATCACCACCTGCTCCACCACCCTGAACACCACGCTGGGCTGGGACTGTTTCCCCTCCTTGGCTCAGCCACTTGCCTTGCCCTGTTACCATATGGGATTCTGATTGCAGCAGCAAGCTGGAACTATTGTTTGCAAGTGTACATGGGTGCATGTGCCCCCCTTCCTCCCTGGACTTGCCTTTCTCCGAGCTGTGCAAGGCTGGTGGGCCCCTCCCTCCCTTTGTTTGCCCATCAGCCCATCTGCAGAAGTTAGTCCCTCTCTCCTTGTTTGTCATTACACACACACACACACATTTCCCTTGCAAGTTTTGTTAGTTTGCCTGTCCCACCCTGGTCCTTGGGAGTCTGTTTGGTTGCCTGTCCCACCCTGGTCCCTGGGAGTCTGTTTGGTTGCCTGTCCCACCCTGGTCCCTGGGAGTCTGTTTGTGTGCTTTTCCTGCTCCACCTCTGGCCTGTTCTCAGCCCATTTCCACTGCCCCACCCCATCCCGCTTGTTCTGTGTGCCCATGTCTGTCCTTCTCTGGGCTTGTGACCCCCTCCATTTTTGTTGCCCCCCCATTCTCTGCAACACCTAATGTTGCTATAGGCCCTTGTGACCCCTCCCTGTTGGTGCCCTCCTCCCCCTGCCTGTAGCCTAGCAGGGAGGAGCAGTTAGCTGTGCCCTCTCCACCTTGCCCCTCCCTGCATTGCTTGCTCTTGCTCCTGTCCCCTTTCCCTGAATGACGGAGGAGACTGCAGGAGGGGGCCCCCTGGTTGATCCTGTTGCCCTCCCCCTCCAGCCTGCTCCACCATCCACCCTTGTGGCTACCACGTCAACTGCTGATGCTGAGTCCTTCACCCTCACCCCCACAGGGGAAACACCAGCGGCGAGCACGGGTAGGGATTCCACCACTGCCATGGCTTCCACCACTACCATCCTCCAGGGAGCCCCCTTAACGGGCAGAAAGGGCCAGGGGAAAAAGAAGGGCATGAGTCCTGCCCAGAAAGCAAAACCTTCAGTGGCAGGAACCACCACCCCCTGTCCCCTCTGCCATGGCCCTGCCATCAGCGGCGGCTCCCCCTCCCCCGATGTTCTCTCCACCACTACTGGAGGAGCCCATGTCTCAGCCCCCCAGAGCATATGCCATCATGGCAGCCTCCAAGAAGTATGGGAAAGTTGTCTTCTTCCTGGCATCGTAGGCTGCCTCTGCAGGGGAGAAGGGCCTTGTGGTGGGAGTTATCTATGTCCCCCTTGAGCCCCTGGAGGACCAGGGAGTATGGGTGGTTTTCAACTCCATCCTGCCCTTTCTCCCCAGTGCTGCCCTATTATCCTTCTTCTCCATCCTGGGGAAATCTTTATTCATCATCAGCCCTCTCCTATTAGGCCTCAAGTCCCCCATCCTATGCCTCGTCCTCTCATTCTGCTGGCAGGTGCAAATCCAGCTGCTGCCAGCAGCTCGTGAAGGAGAGGCACTCGAGGGGTCCTTTCTGGTGTCCCATCAGGAAGCCCAGTACTGGATACATGATGCAAAGCTCCTGCTACGCAACCCCCAGCTTGGTGTGCAGGCAGAGGAGTCCCCCTCGGTGAGCCAGAGGTTGGTCCTGGCAGGAGCCACCAGAATCTGGCTCCTCCTGAACTACGACCAGGGAGACTGGGTGGGTCCCCTTGTGCTCAGTTGGCACAAAGGACTCTCCACCCCTTATGCCCCCGGCACATACTCCAGGAGGTGATGGCAGCCTTACCGCCCACCTTTCAGGCTTTCCTTAAGTAGGTCCTGTGGGAGGTGCTCCCCCCTTCCCCCCAACCCTCTGGACTTTGTTATCAGGTCCCTGCCCTGTGAGCACTCCCCTCCCCCACCCGACCCTCTTCCCTTATTTCTGAACTGTGCCAAGGAAACATCTGTACACATCCGTGCGCCATACTTTTCATTTCCTCGCCCTCATGTCCCACCCTGACACCAAGTGGCAGAACCTTTTGTTACCTGTGGAGGGTGAGAAACTCCAGTGGGCCAGCGTATATTCCACCTTGATCCCATGACCAACTGGGGATATCAGCTGGTGGTTCCTTCCTGGAGCCGTGTGCATGGGTGTGTACTTGGCACAGCTCACTCCCCTCTCTTCCCTGACACTGGCCCTTTTGCAGTATCAGGGAGACTCTGGTGCATGTCAATCTGGAGTGTGCCAGTTAGCAGCCCCCTTGCCAGCTTCTCTAGAACCTTCTCCTTAGTTTCTGGCAGCACTTTCCCCTGCACAGCCTTATGAACGCACACCCTGTCTGCACCCCACAAAATCTCTAGACCTCTTTGTCAACCTCCTTCTGGCACTGGCGAAAGTGGCCATCTATAAAACACGAGAAGGACACTGGATTGGGAGGTACTCTGCAACTGTGGGGCCTATTGGTTCATGCATCCAGGCAGAGTTACTCTAGGCTGTGTCAGCTGGCTCCCTAGACACCTTTGAGGAGCATTGAGCACTGTCCGGGGTTCTCTGTTTGGTGTCGCCCTCTGGTTCCCTGCTTATGGCCCTATGACCTCACTCCTGTCCCTGTTTTCTTATCAGTTGTCCCCCGAAATCATTTGAGCCCCAGGCTTAGTCACTCCACCCCTTAGGCTGGGGAAGGGACCTTCAAACAGGGGTGGGCTTGCGCCCTCCCACTCCCAGAACTCAATAGGTGTTCATCCCCTGCACTCTGTCACACAGCTATGAAGGGAGGTGAAAGAAATATCCCTCATAGCTATCTTTCTCTCATGGATTCTCCTGAACCACATTATTTTAATACATATTGGCTTCCCTTCAAACTCTGCAGAAGGGAGCAGAGGGGTAAAATAACAGAATTCCCAAGTTTAGTGAGCTGTGGGGAACAATATATAAGGGCCACAGGTTGGGATCCCAATATGCATATATGGATCATGCCTCTGAATCCCTTTGTCACCTCCCTCTGTCCTTCTCTGACTCCTGTTTGCAGGGTTGTTATAGCCTTGTTGATCCCAGGATAATACAAAGACAAGGTCAGTGAAAAGAAGAGTGTTTGAAAGAAGAAAGTGAATAGTGAATCAGTTCACAAGAAGAGATGAAACATAAATTATATTTAAAGTTATGACTCCACATATGGCTCTAGGGTGAACATAGATTAAATTAGTACAGTTGTTACTGAAGTTCATAAAGCTCAAATAAAATGGCACTTAAAGTGTTGTAGGAAATGTTCTTTTAAGGAGAAGGCTGGAAAATGCTGCATTCCTCTAAGTCTCAGAATTTAGGAGATCTGGACCTCCTATAAGAATGGTTTATCATGGGGTACTGTAATATTTACTGCCTCTTCCTAATGGAAATTTCAGGCAGATGCTGAGCAAAAGGAAGAAGGAAAAAAACATGAGAAAATTCACCTCAAATTTTATTATGAATAGAAAAAACAAATGGTACCTATAATCATGACTAATAATATTAAAAAAATTGATCTTGCATGAAAAATGGAAATGTCATTAATTATAAAAAACATGCTATTGAATTTAATAGGAATTAAACCAATTAGGTTCTACAGAAATATAAAAAGGTTCTATCAAACTAACTCTAAAAAACTATTCAATTTAATAGAGCATATTGTCCTTTCTGTAGTTTAAAAAAAATCTAAAGGAAAGGATATAATTTTCTTTAAAAAGCCTATTGGAAAGTCATCATTTTCTATTCTATTTTGCCATGAGGGATACTATTTTTCTTGCTTTATTGGATGAAGTTATGTCTAAAAAGGACTTAAATCATACTAACCATAAATTTGATATTTTTTCTTGATTTAAAGACAGATGGCACAAATCAAGAGAAAATAGCCCTAAATTAAGTTCCACTTTACTGGAAGCTTCAATGACAACTGTTTTATCTTTCCTTGTATTGCTGAGGCTAGATTTGTTTTGGAAATAAGAGGTTAAAGATGTTGGCTTATAGAAGGAACAGGCAGACTAGCAACATCATGTCTCCAAGAGCAAACACTACTTCCTGTTAAGGAAACAGATTCTTTATATGTGTACAGCCTCTGTGGAAGCTGTTGGAATTCAAGTCCAACTTTTGACTTTTTTTGGAAATTTTAGAAAGGAATTTAATGTAGGCTGGACATATTTTGGCTATGGCAGCTGCTATGCTGGGCCTGTTGCTTATTATACTAATTGTATGTGTCTCATTCTTACCTTGTATTCTCCAATTTGTTTGTGTATCCATTCACCTGTTGTTTTTCATCATGTGTGCAGATAAGATCTTTGGAACAGACTCTAATTTTGTTTTAAGTGTGTATTGCTCCTAGCACAATAGGGACACCAGTTGTCTGAATGGACCATTTGCACAATAGCTCAGTATAAATACCTAATATTAACTATAATGAATAGTGATTAATCCACATTTCTCTTTCCTCTTACAATGATAACTTTTAAAACTCTCCTGCAAACACCATACAGAGTTAACATTTTGAGAACAATGTGTAATGTGATTTTGACAAACTGAATTGCTGTAATTTACAATACAGAACAAGATGATAATGAACAGAGCTTTGGTCTAGACCTTTTGTTTGTTATTTGCATCCCTGCTTGAATAATAATGTGCTAAAAGTTCTGATCTAAGAGGTCACCTTCCACCACCCTCAAAA
Source organism: Mauremys reevesii (assembly GCF_016161935.1). NCBI lineage: Eukaryota > Metazoa > Chordata > Testudines > Geoemydidae > Mauremys > Mauremys reevesii. The sequence goes on from NC_052625.1 coordinate 168,972,304, forward strand.
TGAAGAATAATGGCTGGATTGGAAAAAATAATTGTACTGCTTTTATAATGGTCAAAATCTCCCAGCTGTCATAAAGCCCTTTTTCTGTGGTATGATAGACAATATATATATAAAAAATCTAATAAAGTATAAGAAAGAAAAGGGTCACACAACAGAAGACATGTAGTTGCTAACCTGTGGGAATATTTTCCAGTGTATATAATAGCTCTTTTCTGTTGAGTGCCATGACTCCTATTATAAGACAAAATATTTCCCTGAGAAGACCTGTGTTGTCCACTTGAAGAATAATGAAGTTTTGCCACTGTATAACAGATGATGCTTGGGTTGGAAGCACAATGTAGATAGAAATCAAAAGACACAGAGACAAGTCTATAACAAATTGAAATCATAAAAGGGGAAAAAAGTTAAAATAATACAATATTCTTATTGTCCCTTTTTAATTGAGAATTTCTAAGCATTGGTTTAGAGATTCTGTTATGGGTAGCAGCTCCTGATAATAAACTACTTAATGTATAGAACCACAATTTAAGTTTCAGAAAAAAAATCATTGATGGTACATTGTTGGTGCTGTTGTGTCATGAACCATGTACACAGTCGTTTTGGTTTAAAGATCATGGCTGTAGCTTTATTAAAGTAACATGAAAAAGGTTTTATCGAGCACTTTCTCACTGTGTTCATGGGCAGTGCGTAATTCAGGTTGGGGAGGCTAAGCCTCCCCAAATCTTGCGCTGCCAGGGTTTGGGGGGGTGGCAGATTTGGGCCCCCCTGAAAAATCTCCCCCCGCCACAGCCCTGGGGCACAGAGCTTTTTCTGATCTCAGGGCTGCAGGGCCGGGAGGAGAGAGGGAGGGGAAGAGGCAGAATGGGGACAGGGCCATGGGTGGAACAGGGGTGGGGCCACAAGGAAAGGGGGGAAATGGGGTGGGGCCATGGGCACAAGGGGCGGAACAGGGGATGGGCTCCAGGCTCAGACTTGCAGCCAGTGCAGAGAGCTCCACTGTGGTCCCAGCTGAGGCTGAGAGCTCAACCCTGGCGGGGGCCAAGCTCTCAGTCCCCCCTAGCCCCGGCCGAGGCCATGGGGGATGGGGTGTCTGAGAGCACTGAGTGGCAGTAGGGGCCTCTGCCAGAAGAGGCAGGGCAGGAGCTAGCCATGCCCAGGGGAAGCTTCACCCGCCACCCACGAGTGTGTTCATCGTGATTAGATATGGGTAATTTTTTTTTGTTTGAGACCTTTTTGCACCAAAAATGCAGGTTTGAGACAAACCAAACATTCCATGTGTCAGCTCCACCAAATTGTTTCAATCAGGAAAAAAAGCAGAAGAAAAAAATGCTTAAAAAAAATGAAAGCATCAACATTTTGGAACCAAAACATTTCAACTCTGTGATTCAAAATGACTTTTTGTTTTGAAATTTAGTTCATTTTGATCAAAATCTCTCCCCCGCCCCACACACACACCAAAAAAACAACCAAATAAATCATTTGACCTGAAACGTTTGTTTTTTCCTTTTCATTTCAGCCACTGAACCAAAAAAAATCATTCATTTACACCACTTTATTCATCACTGTTGGTTCAGAGTTGTACCCAAGTCTGAACCAACACCACTATGCATGCTTTAATTTTACCCACTACCAAATTTGAGACACTAAAACTTCCAAACTGGTTTACTGTATACAACAGTGGAAGACCATGGCACTTAGTTACCATTGTGTCAGGACCAGGAACAGTAGGTGTTGGGGATGGGATTGCTAGATGAATGGGGTATAAGGTGAACACAGTAGAAGTGAAGTAGAAGTACTCAAGGGGATGCGCGCCATGAAAGTTATATCAGGAGTGTAGACCTAGAAGTTGTGGGAAAGATGATTTTAGTGATTAGAAAAAGAGCATAAGAGGTGATGCCAATTACAAAAGAAGGATAAAGGTAGAAGGTGATCTCTCCTTCCAACATGTTTCATGCTGTTGTACTTATAGTAATGTTGCCCCTCTGTCAAGAGTAGATTTTGTGGCCTGAAGGTCAGTTTCCAGTTGGAGGAGAAATCAGTAACTTAGCACCTGATTATTTTTTAGTGCAGCTTGTTTGTTTTCACTTGCATCAGTCCTTGAACAGAGGTGGTCAAACAGCACTGGAGCAATCCTCTCTGTCAGAGCTCTCAGACAAAACAGCAATGCCTGGTACCCCCGGAGCAACTCTGCCTCAAGAATTTATTCTGATTATGGAGATTAAGGCAAAGAGCAAATTCCCTTGCTGTTTTTCAGAGCTGTTCCCAAAAATCTGTATCACAAAACTAACAGTAATGCAACATCACTTCTAAGACTGGATAGGTTTCAGAGTAGCAGCCGTGTTCTAAGACTGGATAGTGTTCACATGGTAAGAGTGAGAATTTATTAAAAAGCACCTCCTGTGGTGACTTCTGCCATAACAATAACACCACAGCCTGGTGGATAACAGGAAGAACTCAACAGTAAATAGTAGAATGCAGCCCTAGTGATGGAAAAATCTGCAGTCTCTACAAGATTTTAGTCATCAAACCTGAATGAGGGGAAAGCAGTTGCAGTAGCATCCGTGGAGTGACTACACTGGTGTTATTATATTACCATAGTGCCTAGGAGCCCCACTCATGGACCAGGCATAAGTGCCTGGCTTACACTAGTGCATTTGGGTTGGGTTCCATCCCTCTATTATCCTCGTGTTTTGTGCAGGAGTTGGATCACTAAATTATTCCTTCCTGTCTAACATTGCTAGGGTGATCAGATGAAAGGAAGAAAATAGAGGGACACACGGGGTGGGGGGGGAGGTTGCTGGTGGAGCAAAAACAAAAACAAAAAATGGAGTGCCACCAGCGGAGCAAAAAAAAAAAATACCGGGACAAGTTGTATCCTGACCAGTCATCGGTCAGGACGCGGGACAAGAGCCTAAATATCAGGACAGTCCCGATTTTATCAGGACGTCTGGTCACCCTAAACGTTACAAATACATATAGAATCAGGCTTGAGGTACTTTTCTAAAGGTTTATAGATTGTTAGTTCAGCTATACAAAGTACTCATGCTGCTGACAATTGAATTTTCACAGTGTGATATTGTCACGAATCTCATTAAATCTACTGGAAAAAATGCCACTTAAATTCCAAGTAAAATTTTGTGATGAAGTGAATATAGTAGAACTATTAAAAATGCTGAGACCGTTCTCCTACAAGTCCTTGCATGATGCACAGCTGGAAGTGTAAGATTGTTGCATTCCTGCACAAACGTGATCAAAGACTATATTTGAAAGTGATTTTGTTCAAGTGTAGTCTCCTATACAAATTAGAAGTCTGAACCCTTTTGCCTGCCTGCTCCCTAAAGAACACAGGATAAAAAAATGCAGACAAAGAAGATGGCAGGATGGTTAGGCTGGGACTTAGAATGACAAGGGGTCAATTCCTTGGTCTGCCACAGACTTACATTGAGCAAATCAAATTGCCTCAGTTCCCTATCTGCAAACTTCCCTACATCACAAGGGCATGTGAGGATACATACATTAAAGTTTGTGAGGCTCTCAGATACTATGGTAAGGGGTCATAAAAGTACCTATGGTAGAGAAATGGTAAGGCTGTGGAGACAAGGGCCTGACTGTACCTCTCAACATGCATATTGTGGAAGTAGAGAATTACGTATCACTTAGTTACATTACACACTCTTTGACTTCAGCAGAAGTACCTTGTCAGCCATGAAGCTAGGTACTATTGCACGTCATATCTGGCTCATTGTGTTTATGTGTGTAAAATCATGCTCTTTGGCTGAGCAGGAGGAGGTCCTGAGGAGGCCAAAACAAACAAACAAAACCTGCTTAGCACATGTTTTTAGAATGTCTCACAGGAGCTTGTTACCGGCATTTGAATTAACTTTGCCTCAGATTCTGAAAACTCCCCATCTGTACGGGGGGGACTGAAAATCCTTGGAGTACTGTGCAAGGGATTGAAAAAATAGACACTATCTATTCTGGATCTTGTAATAAAACAATTCTTCCTTTATCTCTTTCATCACAAGATTTTATAACATTTTATATTATGTGGCTCATACCTTTTATCGTTAGATTTGTATTAGCACATACTATCTTTTTACTTTTCAGGCTAGTAATAAAATCGCAGCTTGAAACTATATCCTGTTGATTTTGGCCTTTATAACACAAGGTGTTAGGGGGGCTTTAAACCATTCTTTTAACACACTGCAGATTCTCTGTCCATGTAGGGTGAAATCTATGTCCAGGGGGAAGGATAGCTCAGTGGCTTGAGCATTGGCCTGCTAAACAGAGTGTTGTGAGTTCACTCCTTGAGGGGGCCACTTAGGGATTTGGGGATTTATCCTCCTTTGAGCACAGGCTCAGACTAGATGACCTCCTGAGGTCCCTTCTAACCCTGATATTCTGTGAAAGCTTGAATGGTGCTTATGCCCTATTTTATTAACATAGGCCCAGATTCAGCCAGGCACTTATGCATATACCTGACTTGACCCACAGAAGTAGTTTCACTGAATTCAATGGAACTACTAATGTGCTTGAAGTTAGGCACATGCTTAAGTACTTTACTGAACTGTAGTCTTAAATGGGACTTCACAGGAAGAAAGGGCTTGAACTGGCCCAGGGATGAATTTTTCTCATTATAAATACAAGAAAAGAATATCCCCAGAAATTAGAGTAGAATAAACCTAGAAATGAATGCCTTGGGTTTGTATCTTTCCCACCAGGGAATTATCCATGTATTCCAGAAGTTCATACTATTCCTAACTGCCCACGAGACAGCCACAGCTTACAAAAGAGACATTATGCTGATGCTGATTAACAAAGTTCCAAATTATTATATAGGTAAGAAAAAGGAAACCCAAAAACAAACAAAAAGAAAAGATTCTCAAAGTTCACTGCCTCCATATTCCCTCATATTCTGTGCAGTGTAAACACTGAACAAGTCAAAATCTCCAGCCACCACGATTTACCCTCTACATATTTTTTTCCTTCCAGAAATAGTCCAATAACATTATTTCAGGGGCAAAGTATGGCTAACAGATTATATTTCACTTACAGATCTGTATTCAGGGATAGATGCAATCAAATTACCACCTCTTCTTTGAATTCAGCCATTGACCTAATTGATATTTTAAAATGCTATTCAGCAAAGAAGTTTAATGTGTAGTGATGAGAAAAATATGTTGTTTTATGTATAGTGAGATGAGAATCTGGTTAGGAGATGTTTCAAATAAAAATAAGTATAATCACACAAGGAAATCATCACTCATCACTAGAAATAGTCTTTCTGGAGATTGCTTTGATTACTGTTTGAATAAAATACAGAAATCAAGCAATTCATGATATGCACAGCAGTGTATAGTATCAAAGGTCTCTGAGAACATACAGCGTCCATGCAAACCATTTGTGATACCAAAAACCAAAGCCAATTAATATAACATTATATGGTCAATATAGGGCTTAAAGGCTAGAGCCAGGGAGGGAACTGCCACTCTAGGAATGTAAAAGTCCAAAATTTAGGTTGCAGTTCCTAAGTGCCCATTGTACATCCCACACAGTGATTAAATATCAATGTTTTATAACATCGTTTACAGATGAAAATTCAATTTCTGAATTAGAGATATTTAAATGTTTCTACCTGAACATAACTATGGTGAGAAATATACCTTAGATGCCACGAAAGCAGTAATACACATGGGAGGAAAGTTCAGTTGAAGGATCTATATTGGGCCATTTAACATCATTAATTGCCAGCAAATGTCAGACCTGGAGAATGTAATGAAAACATTCCAAAATAAAGACAAAAACATAGTGGGGTTGATACTGGACAAAGCAGGTGTGGGGTTTGCATATATACGAAAATATGACCTGATGAGCAGAGTAGAGAGCAGGCTGTTCCTGAGAACAACCATCAAGCAATGCCTGCCTAGGAGTAAGAGTAAGTCAGTAGAAGAAAGCTCAAACCCCTCCAACGCATCATCAGGGATCTACAACCCATCCTGGACAATGATCCCATACTTTCACAGGCCTTGGGTGGCAGGCCAGTCCTCGCCCACAGACAACCTGCCAACCTGAAGCATATTCTCACCAACAACTGCACACCGCACCATAGTAACTCTAGCTCAGGAACCAACCCATGCAACAAACCTCGATGCCAACTCTCCCCACATATCTACACCAGCAACACCATCACAGGACCTAACCAGATCAGCCACACCATCACCGGTTCATTCACCTGCACGTCCAGCAATGTAATATATGCCATCATATGCCAGCAATGCCCCTCTGCTATGTACATCGTCCAAACTGGACAGTCTCTAAGGAAAAGGATAAATGGACACAAATCAGACATTAGGAATGGCAATATACAAAAACCTGTAGGAGAACACTTCAACCTCCCTGGCCACACAATAGCAGATTTTAAGGTGGCCATCCTACAACAAAAAAACTTTAGGACCAGACTTCAAAGAGAAACTGCTGAGCTCCAGTTCATCTGCAAATTTAACACCATCAGCTTAGGACTAAACAAAGACTGTGAATGGCTTGCCAATTACAGAACCAGTTTCTCCTCCCTTGGTTTTCACACCTCAGCTGCTGGAACAGGGCCCCATCCTCCCTGATTGATCTAACCTCGTTATCTCTAGCTTACTTCTTGCTTGCTTATATATACACACCTGCCCCTGGAAATTTCCACTGCTTGCATCCGAAGAAGTGGGTATTCACCCACAAAAGCTCATGCTGCAAAACTTCTGTTAGTCTATAAGGTGCCACAGGATTCTTTGCTGCTTCTACAGAACCAGACTAACACGGCTACCCCTCTGATACTTGACACATACTTCAGGACCTCAAGGCACTTAAATTTGTGCTCTACTAGCATGCTTAAAATTAGACATGAGCGTAAGCACCTTACTGAATCATTGCAATTTCAATGGGACATAATTTAGGGGTTTTGAAAACTAAGGAAAACAAGCTGAGAAAAAATGTTATGTGGAATTTTGCTGGAAAATGTTCCAATTCTATTTGTCATAATAATTTGGCACAGGAACTACAAGGCAACCATGAACAACTGTTCAGTGCTACAATCACATAACTATAACATTACAAGGAGTCCGTGGCACCTTAAAGACTAACAGATTTATTTGGGCATAAGCTTTCGTGGGTAAAAAACCTCACTTCAGATGCATCTTTTTTTTACCCATGAAAGCTCAGGGCCGCCCAGAGGGGGGGGCAAGAGGGGCAATTTGCCCCGGCCCCGAGCCACACAGGGGCCCCCACGAGAGTTTTTCGGGGCCCCTGGAGTGGGGTCCCTCACTTGCTCCGGGGGGCCCGGAAAACTCTTGCGGGGCTGGGCGCAGGAGCTTCTTCGCTCCCGGTCTTCGCCAGCGGGGGGTCCTTCCGCCCTGGAGCCGAAGGACCCTAACCCTTCCGCCGAATTACCGCCGAAGACGGAGTGGGACCCGCCGCTGAAGTTCAGCTCGGTCTTCAGCGGTAATTCGGCGGTGGGGGGCCCTTCCGTTCCAGGACCCGCCGCCGAAGTGCCCCGAAGACCCGCGGCGGGGGACTCCCTGCCGCCGAATTACCACCGAAGACCGGGCTGCACTTCGGCGGTGGGTCCCGCTTCGGCGGTACTTCGGCGGCGGGGGGTCCCCGCCGTGGGTCTTTGGGGCACTTCAGCGGCGGGTCCCGGAACAGAAGGGCCCCCCGCCGCCGAAGACCCCCAGGCCCCCAGAATCCTCTGGGCGGCCCTGTGAAAGCTTATACCCAAATAAATCTGTTAGTCTTTAAGGTGCCACCGGACTCCTTGTTGTTTTTGTGGCAGTGCAGGTATGTTGTGGACTACCACACACAACGTTATTTTAGAACTAGTACTACATCTTTCATCCTCAGAAATCAATAATTTATTCTCCGACAATCACCACTTACACAGAGCCACTTACCAAAACAGAGTTGTGTAGTTCAATTACATCTTTATGCAGAGCAATTTAAAGGCTGCAGGAACACGTGCACTAGCCAAGAAAACATTATGTAATTCCCACCTTGTCCAAATCCAATACCCAGTCAAAACTTGTGAGAATAACAATATGTTAAGGCATGGATTGTTGACAATGGATATGCATAACTGACGCTGGTTCAAAATCAAAGCCCAACTACTCAAAGAGTTAAATAAATAAATTCAAACTCTTATTATTATCAGTTCTATCACAGAGCAGGAATTTGTCACAATCCTTATATCACACCATATGGCAAGCCAGTGTTTTTACTGGAGTGACAGATCTGCCAAATTAAATGAAGTATATTCTGAGGCAAAAAATCATTCCTGTGCAGAGGGCCAGCAAAAGACCTATACATCATTTAACTCCCACTTAAGCCCTCAGAATAGTAGTCTATTATGTAAATATGACATTTTTTTCTTGCACATTAGAATATCTCTCACTTCTGTTCCTGGGATATAATTTTTTATTAAATCTTGTTGGATGGTTCAAAAATTGAGCAAAGCTTAGCAATTTTGTTAAAATCTCAAAGGGAATGCTTTTAAATCAGGGAAAGTTAAAGTAAATTGAAAAATGATCTTTTTTTCTGAATTCTTATGACTATGTATATTCTTTTTATATGTTATATATTTAATTCTATCAAATCCAACATACTGACAGATATATAATGTAGCAAGATGGCTATTGATAGAGTTATTTAAAAAGTCAATGATGTCATTCAATTTTAAATGCTTGTATGTACATATGCATAGTAAGGGTGCCTATCCAACTACTTTATTATACTGAGTCTATAGTATGTTGCTTGAGCATGTTTCATTGTGTATGATTTACACATCACACCAGAAGTGGGCTAGGTCACTTATATACATTTTAAAAATTGCTCTTTTGTGAAGATTGTTCTTTCATTCTTTATTGTTTGGCTGCTACCTTTAATCTAAAATTGAGACAGAAAATATATGCTTGTTTTTTTCTGTTGGGAAAACATGACAGGGCTGTAGTTTCAAGAACCCTGCAGGATCAAACAGACCCATCACTCCCTGACAGGCTGTGAATGAGAGGCTCCAGGAGGACAGTGAACTTCTGCTCCTACTGCACAATCCTTGGCCACTGAATCTGGCAGGCATCCTTCTTCACACAATCAGGTGTATCATTGCTAGCTTTTACCACTAAAGACAGCAGCAGCTTTCTGCCTTGAGGCTGTAAATGCATCATTTTCGACAAATAATCCCCATTGTGGAGGTTTATATTAAAAGACCCAGTCTTTCAGAGATAGAAGAATGTTAATGTCCCTTTAATTAAGGACTGTATATGGTGAAAACAGAATTGTACTGGTTGATAACATTAATGACAATTTGTTTCTTTGCTGATGGAGTTTTTTTCTGATGCTAGCTTCACAGAAATGCAGCATCTGGGGATTGATCTTGCAAGGGAGTGAGCACATGTGTGGGTAGGTATGGGTCTTAACTGCTCCCACTGACAGGATGAAAGACTTTGGTGCATTTAGCACCTGATAGGAATGCTCAGCTCCTTGTAGGATCAAGTCTATCTTGAACTGTGAGCAAATGACAGACAAAAAGCAATCGTCTCTATATTCTTCAGCTTTTGCCCCTTCCAGAGGGAAATTGGTGCCCCTAGTAGTTTGGTTAAACATGAACCCAAGTTAGACAATGATAAGCACTCCTGTTCAGAAGATGATTTTTCTTTATAACTTTTGTCCTTTACCATACGCAGAGTCTGAATTCATCCTTTAGCTACATTGATATTCTTGTGCTTTATCACAGGAGATCTGAAATAGATTTCTATTGCAGTATATTACTCCCCACTTCTTTACAGACTGGGATTTCAGTCTCTCATTTGTTTTTAACTGTTATTTTTCATTTCTCTCCCTTTTAAGTCTTAGATATACATTGATACAATTGCTGATCCTCTATTATCAATTGGTGGTAGATCTAGCTTGTCTCATAAACTACCATCTGTCTTTGCCTTTTACTTGCTTCTGATGCCAGTTGTACTAGTAACTGGACACCATACCTGGTATGATGGCTTCTACCAGTTCTCACTATTTGCAAAGGAACCCTACAGCCAGTGCAAAAAATATTCTCACGGTACCAAATGTTACTCAGCAGGGTCCTCCATAAAAGACAGGCCCCATACTGACACTTTGGGACTATCAGTGCTGCCACTGGGATATCGAAATCCATCATATAAACTGAGTAAAACTGTATAAAATCAGAGCCAGCAGCTTGCTTGATAATGATATGGCTTTAGATGTATTATGATATGGCTTTAGATGATACCCTTCTATGTTAATTGGTTGTATGTACTGATCGTTGCAGGAGTGCTGTGTCTCTGTGTCTGTCTGTCTGTGTATGTGTAAATAGTTAATAGATAAAGTGCCAGTAGATGACACTCAAGGATACATAGTTTCTGTTTTTTTCAGACCACTAAAACTTCTTGTTGCTGTGATCTGAAAATGGTTTCCATATGTGCCGCTATTTACATAAGCGCTTAACACTGGTAAGATGCTGATATATTTTATAGAAACATGCGGACTGATTTTTTCTGGTGCAAACCAAGCATAAATCCATTTATCCACTTCAATGAATGTTAAAATATGAGCAGAGGAGAATCCGTGGTGGGTGGAGAGGTATAAAGAGTCCATGACTAGGGATCATAGGTGCTATGGTAATACAAATAAATAAATAATAATAATGAGTTTGAGATCATGATTTGACTTGTGTGGAAGACCCATGAGTGAGTTATGCAGGTCATTCCAAATGATGCTCAGTATAACTTTTATATGCCATCACACCATCATGTATGTGTGTGTTCCCTATATGTTAGAGAAATACAAATTTAGGACTGGTTTAAAGAGTTTTAAAAAAATGCTACTGGTTTTCATATCCTTCTGCCTGTAAATCCAGGTGCATTATTTACCAGGAGGTCAACTGTACAAGACTTGGAGGGAGCCATTAAAAACCTCTAGAACAGCCTACACTGAAATATCTCCATTTTAAGATATGCTATCACAAGGCCTTCCAGGGCTGAAAGTGAGGCCTTTGTCTCATTTGGTAGCTGGGATTCTCCCCTACTTATTGCTTAAATCCCCTGTTTCTAGCTATGCAGGTCCATAAGATTATGGACTTTAAAGCTGTCACATTTTATATATAGAAAAATGGACACTGCTTCTGTGCATAAATGCACACAATTCTATAGGGGAACCATTCTTCGCAATCAAAGCAAATCTGAGCTGTTTCAAGTATAATACTGCAGATACCTGTGGATAGGAACAATCTGATTTTCACATTGTGTATTTATTGATTTTTGATTGCTGAGGTTATTCTGCAGATGAAAAGCACATACTCATACTGTGAGATACTTCACTGAAAACTTGTACTCTATGAAACAAAGTGGAAACACCAATTCAGTTCACTCTAAATACAAAAGTAAGGATTCTTAGTAACATCCTCCTTGTTTTAGGAGCATGTAGTTAATTACTTGAGCCAGACAGTCTTAGAAGCCCTACCTGATTTGATAAGGGATAAAAAAGGAAATATTGTATAAGAAGCAAAGAACACTCTAGCTCAGCTTCCTCACCTTGTGGCATGAAGTTGAGTCACAGCTCCAAGTCTCCTCCCTCTTCTCCACTATTGAAATTGAGCAGAGGATTGAGAGCTGGTGAGTGCCACGGGCTTCCGCAGGCCAGAGAGGTGGCCTGGTGGACTGTGCACAAGTGGATGAACCAGGTCTCAGTGTTTTAATGCTGGCTCTGACATTGGCTCCATCTTTGGCCTTGGAGAAATCATTTAATCTGTCTATAAAATGCAGAAAGCAATGTTTATTTGTCTACCTCTCAGAGGTGTTGCGAGGATTACTTGGTTAGGGCTAGACTGCAGCAGCATTTAAGCCACCGCTTTGAATACAGAGAGGTGTGAAGCTGTACCTTACAAAGAAGAAGGTGAGGGAGATTTTGTCTGTCAGTGGGAGCAGTTAAGACCCATACCTACCCACACATGTGCTCACTCCCTTGCAAGATCAATCCCCAGATGCTGCATTTCTGTGAAGCTAGCATCAGAAAAAAACTCCATCAGCAAAGAAACAAATTGTCATTAATGTTATCAACCAGTACAATTCTGAAATTTTTTCATTAAATATTTTTCACTGTAAAATGTCAATTTGTGAAAAATAGAACTTCCTGTGGAAACATGTCAGTTTCAGCGCATTTTTCATTTAGGGAAAATATGGAAAAAATGTGTCTGAATTAAATGTTTCAGCTTTTTAGTTTGAAACACCTTCGTTTGACAGTTGTTATTTTATTTTTTTCAAGTAAATAAAAAGGTTAAAATAAAAAATGAAACATTTTGATTTTGTTGAAATGAAATGTTTTGATTGACCATGTGCTTTTTTTTCTGGATTTTTGGTTCATAAAAAAATTGAGGATTTTGGCTTTTCATCCCAATTTGGGATGGGAATTATTTTTTGAAAGCTCAACATTTTTCAAGGGATGGGAAATCTGTTTCTCAGCCAGCTCTAATTATAATCATTGTCTTGATGGTTGAGTCTCCCCTTTAGGTGAGAGTGATGAAAACTGAGTATATGGGGTTCCCTTTGGATGTGACTTCATTAAGAGAAAAAGCTGTGTTCTTAACTCATGTTAGTAACATCTCAGTAAAATCCTAGTAAAGGAATGCAGCTTGTAGTTTTCACATAGTTAAGTAAGTTGTGGTAAAGACTATGGGAGACCCTAGGATTTATTCATGTTAAACTACCGTCTACCTTCTCTTTCATTACAATTTTATCTTATGTATGCTATCATGTTTCAGCTAACATGAGTTAAGAATACACCCTTTTTCCTTGAGAAGACAAGGCCTTTTTTAGTCAAGCACATATATCACAAGCACATAGAAGTCAAGCACATATATCACATTTTGGGATATGGATCTAATACGCAATTACTGCAGGAATTTACTGTCATATTTTATCATACCTTTCCCTTCTAGTAAGTGGGGGAAGGGAGGAATGTGGTAAAGGAGAAAAGTGGGGGCAGAGAAAGCCAATGACCGGAGACCCAATCCATTCCCAAATGCAAATATGCAGTTTCAGGTAAAACTGTAAGTCAGTCCTTGGAAAACCATAAGTATGATTTCCCTGATTCTTTATCAGCTCTTAATGTAGCCAGCTGTGGAAGCAGTTCACATGTATATGGCTGCAGTCTCAGACAGAAGCCGAGCATTCTAAGTTTCTCTCAGAGGACTCACTGTGAAAGCACACATATCACAGGACTAGTGAGCCAACAAAATGCTACCCCGTTCCACCAGAAGAACCCTTCTGGCCAGCTGGGAAATGGGAAGTCACCACAGGAAGAGGAGGTACTTAACAGACAGAGAAAAAACAAAAAAGAAACAGAAAGCAAATAAAATCACACAGACAACAAACAAAGAGACAAAGAGAATAAAAAATATGACAAAGAGAATAAAAAATGCTGGGTAAGGAAACCTCACAGAAGAAACAGCAGCAATTGTGCCCAGGCATCTCAGTGGATTGCATCCACCAATTCAACATAAGTGGGCTCCAACAAAAAGGTTAGGAACCACTATGTTAAGGCTACGTGACTTGGCAATCAGTCCAGCTTGTCAACAGTGCAATGGAATGAATGGACAAGCTTGCCATCAAACTGAATACTCATTGAAGAGAGAGCTAGGATACTGCAGGTACATTTGTTAAGGCAGCAGAAAAAGCGCAGAGCCCAAAATCCCAACCTATCTGCTCTTCATATGCAAGTTCCCAGACAACATATGAAAACTGAATAGGTGGTTCATTGTTTTCTGTAATAAATTTCAGGACACAGAACCATAATATTAGACTCAATCATTGATGCTATGAAGACATATTCCAATTTTAACATGGCATCACATTTATTTTTTTGCACATACCACATTGTGTGACACCATCAGCTTTTACATCATTGTCACTCTTTTTAGTTTTTATTCTTTATTTTTACAAGCACCTTAGTGTGTCCTATATACAACCACCCACTTGTCACCCCAGTGTAAAACAAATGTGACTGCATAGTAAATTAGTTACCCAAAGTAAAATATTACTTTTTGTGGCAACAGAGTGGAAGTTTCTGGAATGAGTTGGGGTGGAGCAGAGAAAGTCCAGAAGATGGGTGAAGATATAGCTGTTGGGTCTGCAAATACCCACATCCACAGGACCTGGAGCAGACTTGCTATTGAGATTTTACATTATACAGCAACCATGGAGTGACTAGTGAGATTCCCTATGCACAGGTTGTTTACTCGGGATTTGTGCAAGTATCAGAAATTAGGTACATTTTTTCTCCTTCCCCCACCTCCCCCCCACCCAGGGGGAAAGAGTAAACTAGCTCAGTTTTAGATATGTGAATCTTCCTTTCTTATAAGACTACTGGTTTACTTGCTCTGCAACTCTTAGGTCTGGTCTAGACTACGGGGGGGGCGGGGGTCGAACTAAGGTACGCGACTTCAGCTACGCGAGTAGCGTAGCTGAAGTCGGACTACCTTAGTTCGACTGACTTACCTGTCCAGACGCGGCGGGGTCGAACTCCGCAGCTCCAAGGTCGACTCCGCCACCGCCGTTCGCGGTGGTGGAGTTCCGGAGTCGACCAGAGCGCGTGGGGAGTTCGAACTATCGCGTCTTGATTAGACGCGATAGTTCGAACTCCGAGAAGTCGAACTCACCGCGTCGACCCGTGCGGTAAGTATGGACCTACCCTTAGTGTCTAATAGCAGCCGTTAGTTTCTGGCCATACTTGTTGGCAGGCAGTTACACCATTTGGAAATTAAAAATACCCAAATATTTTTCAAAGCATTTTCAGAAACTTTGCTAAGGAAAACATTTATTTTTATATTCTGTGAAAAAGCCAGCATTTCTATCTTAAAAACTGTTCAGTTCAGCAATATACTTAAGCCCATGCCCAACTTCAATCACATGAATAGTTCCATTGACTTCAGAAGGCCCAAATGCATAATGTGGATTAAAAAACAAACAAAAAATAACCCTGTCTAGGAGACAGAAAGCAAAGTGTAGGATGAAATGGTTAATTTACATCCCAGCAAAAGGTAAATAACCTTAGAGTTCAATACTAATTTAATATACTTATTAATGCTCTAGATCCCAACCCCTGCTACCTATGAGTCACTCTTGATGCAGCCTGACCTACCAACAACATTTAAAGAAGGTGAGCCATAAAACATAGAGCTACATCAATATCATCCAACATCTAGCAGGTTCTAGCTGTGGTTGTGATGCTCAAATGCTATTAATGGCAACAGTGGCTTTAGTTTATTCCATGACCGAGTATTGCACAACTGTCTGGGGATGACACATGCACACATACCTCATCAATATCCAGCTAAATGCAGCTATGAGATTTGTAACTGGCACCCTGGTGTCCACTCCGCTGCATTGGCTTCCAGTCCTCACAAATATACTTTCTCCAACCATCCATTGAGAGATGGCTGCATTGCACAGGGTATAAGAAATCTCTCACTAAGCAAAAGCTCCTGCTCTGTGAAATCCTTGTCCGCTTACCTCACTCCTGCTTTAAGTCCTGCCAACCAATCTTCTGTCATTTAACTTCAACCAAGAAGATACTGAGTAGATACAATGGGCAGACTCTAATTTAAACAACAAGAATCGGATACATGGTCCCTGTGTCAAACCACCTGGTTTCTTGCTCCTTTGAAGACAGTGGGCAACTATCAACTGTATTTGGCCATTACATGAAAGATGGGTGCATGCATCTGATGCTAAAATGGAGAGTCAATGATTCACCACAGTGCAAAGGCAGAAACCTCCAAATCATCAAACATATTGTGAACAAGTAACCCATCTTTTCATTTCCTGGAGGGATAGCAAAGATGCACTCTTCATCTCCTAAAGCCCTTTAATGGATTTCATACCTTTCTATTAACTTGTAAATGTTGTCATTTCCATACCAAAGAAGAATAATGCTCTAGATGGAAGGGGGAGGAGGAAGCAAGAGGTAGCAACATTTGCAGATGTGTGATGCGGTGTCCACCCCATACCAGCTTTGAAAGGGTTAATAAGGCTGAGAAGAGGGCCAATTAACTTGAAAGTCTGCACGTGAGGGAGAGCCAAGGATGGAAAGGCTGATTGGAGATGGAGATTCCTGAGAAGGAGTGCGCAGAAAGGAAGGAATAAACCCAGGAAGCTGGCAGCAGAAAGGGGGCTGCAGGGGAAGTAGTCTTCAGCCTCTTCCTGGGAGAAGGGAGGCTGTCGAGTTCAGTAGTCTACAGTTATTCCCAGGGAGGAGTCTGAGCTGGTACACCCAGAAAGTGGGGAGCCAGAAGCTGTAGTAAAAAGTCCAAAGAAAGAACAACTGAGTCCAAGGGAAAACAGGCCATGGTTGCCAGGAACATGGGTCCTGGACTGGAACCTGAAGTAATGCATGGGCCTAGTTTCCCCTACCAGCCACTGGGGAAGTGGCACAGACCAGGCAGTAGTGCTCAAACTGCCTAATATGGTTGTTCAGTGGGCCTTTGGTATCCCGGAGGGGAGGACTATTGTGACCTGCCAGAAGGCTGAGTCATGAAGGAGCACCACGAGTTCCAGAGGAAGAGAGAGTCCACAGGGAGAGGACCAGACAGACGGGGGCTTCAGACCTGTGAAGAGCTTATCCTCAGAGCAACCAGGAAGAGATGCCCTAGTGGTGAGTGGATCCCGTGATGACACAAAGATATTTAGGTTAGTCAAGACCAGAGAGGACTGTGAGGAACTTCAGGGAAACCTAAATAATCTAGGTGAATGGGCAACACAATGACAAATGAAAGTCAATGTCAATAAATATAAAGTAATGCATACTGGAAGAAAAAAAGTTAATTACTTGTATACCTATTAGGGTTCTAAATTAACTGTATCAATTGAAGAAAGGGATCTAGGCATAATTGTACATGGCCCATTGAAGACATCTACTCAATGTGCAGCTCCACTCAAAAAGCAGGGATGTTAGCATGCATGAAGAATGGGATGGGGAATATATGAATAATATTATAATGCCTTTATATAACAGCCTCCACTGGAATTTTGTTTGCAGTACTGGTCACTCCACCTCAAAAAGGATTGTGCAGAACAAGAGGGGGTCGGGGGGGCTTAGAGAAGATCAAGGACCTGGAAAAACTCTGATAGGAAGAGAGATTGTAAATACTGAGATTGTTTTTCTCAGAAAGGGGATATGATTAAAGTGTATAAAATAATGGATGGTACAGAGAAAGCATTGTAGGAGCTTCTGTTCTCCCTGTATTTTAAAAAAATGAACAAAGGGACAGTCATCGCAACCAATAATATAATAATAAATCATGCCTGGCTCTCATATAGCTTTTTTCATAAGCAGATCTCCAAGTGCATTACAAAGGAGTTCAATATCATTATCCCAATTTTACAGATGGGAAACTGAAGCACGGAGAGTAGAGGTGACTTGCCCTAGGTCACACAGTAGGTCAGTGGCACAGCCAAGCATAGAATCAAGGTCTCCTGAGTGACCGTTTCATGCTCCAGCCATTAGGAAACACTGCCTCCCGTTTCACACAATGTGTAATGAAACTGAGCAATTCATTGGCACAAGAAGTCATTAATGCTGAGTAAGAGCAAAGTTCAAGAGGGGTGAGGACATTAATATAGATGCTAAGAATGTACAGAGTTATTATCATTAATGACAAACAATTTTGGAAGAGATTAAATCTCATGCTTTAAAAGGCTTAAATTTACCTCTAACAAATGAAGATCAGAGTATGATGTAATGGGGGCAGGTTGGGGAGAGATATCCTCACATCTGCCAACTGCAGGGTTCTTACATCTGCCTCTGAAGCAGCTGGTACTGGCCACTGTCAGAGACAAGCTACTGAACTAGATGAAACTTGGGTCCGAGCCAATCTGTCAATTCCTATGTTCATACCATGAGACAAGTACCTAAAAGGAGGGATATTGGAAATTACCCAATCAGGATAATGATGTGGGATTCCTTCCTTTAATATAAATAGCACATTCTGTACCCTCAGTTTCATTATTCTTTATGTGTGATGTAAATGCTTTTAAATATGAAAGATGAGGGGAAGCCAAATTTGTGTGGACTGGGGGTAATTAGGGGACTCAAACGACTGATGTCCCTTGAAATAAAGTACATTTGAGTGTTAATTGGATTGGCCTTGTAAATTGTAGAAATGAGGATCAATATTATGCCCCTCCCCCAAAAAAAAGTCACAATAGTGACTTGAAGGCAAGTTAGAAAAAGAGCACTACCATTATATTAGCCATTTGGTTGAAAACACTGCACATATAAACAATCCAAAACAGTATAGGCAGATGTCAGCCATAAAGATGCAATATTCATAAAAAAGGCCACATCAGCAAAGCAGTAGCAATTTATGGGTCCATCCCACTCCTACAGAAGTCAGTTAATATTTCCCTGTAGACTTTCAAGAGGAAGATGGTTGGATTCCAACTATCCAGTGTACAGGAAGCAAGAGAATGGTAATTTTTTTTTATCTCACACACAAAACAGATTTTAATGTGACCTGTTTGTGGATAAATGTAGAGCTAACATTAAGAAAAAATCATTGTGCTTTATCTTCTGATCGTTTTGAAAAAGCACCCAAGTTAATTAAGTATGATGATGAAGATGAAATTTGCAAGCACATGGAATAGATCTTGCCAAGAAAAAGGGAACAAAACGTTTTTAAATGCCTAAGCTCTGATGTTGTGAATTTTTAAAATATATTTATTTGAAATTCTCAATATGTTTCTACTGCATTCAGGGAACAATAAAAGAGCCCTCTTGTAACTAATTCTTGTGGAAGTTAATAAAATACTGTGTAGCCTAGCAGATAAAGTGTCTATAAAACATCTCAAGGGAGGCATGGTCAAATCCTATTCATACTGTATTTATATAAACTCCTTTCCTTCAATGAACGATTCATTCCTGCTTTTTTTTTTATAAAGGAAAATAAAATAAAAGTAAAATGTAGCATCTAGTCGTGCTAGTTCCTCTGGCCTCCTCTGCTCAGCTTGTGCTGCTCCAGTGGTTCAAAAGTCTCAGAGCTTGGCTGCATCTCCCTAGCTCAGAATACCCGTCAGGGGGGAGTCCTCAGTGGGTACAGGGTCAGCCTAACTAACTCCTACTACATCCCCAGTTGTAGGTGGAACATTTCAGGGTGGGGTGGGGTGTGTGGTCACAATGAATTGTACTCTGGCAATTCTCAGCAGGTTGATGGAAACCAGCTGGAGCCTGATGCAAATCTGGTTTCCATATAAGGGAGTCATAAACAGCATCCCCATCTCAGTTGCACCCAGAGCAAGGTGGGAGCCACTGACAACCCATCGCTTCATATATGGTTTTCTTATATAGCTATGTTAGACAAAGAACCATTCTGCCAGACATATGTGATATATTTAAAAACTCTAATAGGACAAATTAGGCTTTAATGAAACCATTTAGACTACTAACCCTATCCTGAAACCGTTGTTTCAGTAGCTCTCAAAGTGACATATTTCAACCCACAAGTTCCCTCCTTTGGGCCCTGGGGGACACTGCTTTACCTGAAGCAGTTTGAACTGGGTAGATTGTGCAATAGAAAGACTCCTCATTTTCCCATATATGCACCAAAAAGGGAAAATACAAAATCTTGGGCATAGCATTTTCATGATGCTAGATTGGTGGGTGATTAAAACTCACACAGGTCTTCCTCCTTCTAGATAAGTCAGGCACATCCTGAATATCTGCAAGAAGGTGGAGTAGCCCAATCAGCCACTCCAAGAAGACACTGTAATCTCAGCCTATTTCTGGGCACTGGGCCTCATCCACACAAAATCATTTGAAGAACAGACCTACTCTGGAAAAAATTAACATGCAAAACTGGCACTTTCTTCCTCAACATATCTGCTCTCTGTGTGCCTTTAAAGTCATATCTACTGGCTTTAGTGGACAACAATAAATATTCATTGCTTTTTATTCTTCTTAGCCCTGCAGAGCCAAAACAGCTGAGAGAGAGCGAGAGATCTGGATTCTATTCCATCTTTTGCATCATCTACTGAATTGTTTGCTAAAGTTCCAACATGTTCAAAAGCTCTGAAAGCAAAAGAATTGCACAGGTATCACTTAAGGCAGAATTTGGCCTTCAGAAATATTGTAATTGGTGTTCACGTCTGATATGGAAAGAATCCAGCCTGTCTCTCAGAGCCCAGGGTGAGTTTGCAAGACTGTCAATTTGAAAAAAATCTCCTTTTACTCTTCAATTGAGCACATTTGACATGGAAATCATTAAGACAACAACAATTTAACCTCATGGTGCCATATTAACAGAGTCCCATAAGAGAGCAAAACAATTTGAGTTAAAGAAGAACCTAGAGATTGTTGGGTAGTGTGTAAGGGGCCCACCTCTAAAACTACCTATTTCCACTGAAAGCTATGCAAACCAGGGCCAAATTTCAATTTCACAATTAATCCCAGTTTCAGTGTGAACATTGTGCACAGCCCTAGCAATTATTGTGTCATTGTCAGACCGAAGATCTAGGAAGCAACCATTTGAGATTACTATGTGCAGTTAAATGTTATGACAGAAAACTCGTTAGAAGAAGGTAGATTCCACTAGCAAGTAATTTAATATAAAAGATTACCATTTCCATAAAATCAACTAAATCAACTACTTGATGTCAGCAGTTTCAGTATATCCATTATTGGCAGTGGCAAGCATGCCTTGAAAATCTGACTCATAGTATGACAGGATTAAACTGGTGAAGCCAGTGGGACACACACACACACACACGTACGTACGTACGTACGTATTCTGTGTGATAGAATATGAGGGATTTATACAAATCATCCTATAAGCAGTGATCATTATTCCCACAGTGCCATCTAATGGTAAACTGAGGAATCTACATAAATTAGTTCCAAATTGCAATGGATATAACAACTATGTATAAGCAATTTGATCCCCTATTAAGATACAAAGAAAACATATTGCTTTTCTTATTTTTCTATAATTTTGTAATTTAATGTGTAGTATTTATTTCAGATTTTTGTACTCTATATAAAAACTGTTGAATGCCATAAAAACCAAATGCATGTGCCATTCCCAATCAAGAAATAAACCCTTCTGTATTTAACACATCAAAAATCCAATACTAAATATTTCACATAGCATTCAACTGAAGAGCATGTATCATAATTTTTTAACAATTGCACGTGTTTTCTCCCTGCTATCTCAAATATATTTGTTATATCTGTGGTCTGAATAATTACTTTGCTAAGTATTTTAAAAGTTCCATTGTTCTGTTAATATATGATGCCCATCCTAGATTGGAAAAAATAATTTGATAAATCTGCTTGGGATTTCATGCAGCATAATAGTGTAGCTGTATCAGATGTATCACTCCATAGATAAAATTTCCTTCCTATTTGGGAGGCATTGCCTGTGGCTTGCTACTGTGTTCTATACTTCCCCCCCCCCCCCCAAACACACACATATTCACTCAGATATTTTAGTTTTTATTTTAATATACTGAAAAATTCCTACAAACTATGTGTAATTCTACAGATCAGTTCAATGGTAACAGGATTCATCAAACTGCTAAAGCTGTTGAAAAGGATACAATTCTGAGGATATATGTGATTTCACAAGTAAAAATGACTGATATTTAATATAGTTTTAAGCTATTAATACCATGCAGCCTGGCTGGATTAGTCACCAGGCACTGCACTCAAATCTAGCTTCAAAATTAGAAATAATATACTTGTGCTTTCCAAACTAAATAGGTATTAAATACCATGTTATAGGGCTTATTGGAGAAATGTTTTCACTTATGAAGTATTAATGAATAATTCTGAGGCACTTTTTATCCCAGCTGAGTCTTCAAAGCAGATTAGGAGAATACTTTCTTTTACTTGTGCTTAAATATAACTGGAAGAGAGGACTAATTGATGGCATCAGGCACCTGGAACTTTGACCCTTGCCCTTTCTAGAGGATAAAAACAAGCAGATAACATCCGAAACTTCTGATAACATAGATCATCAACAACTCCTTTGGCAAGGGAAATCCACTTCCCACCTCAAATATGCAATAGCCTGAACAAATTAAAGAAACCATTGCTCCAGGGCAGCGTTTCTCAAACAGGGGTCTGGGAAGGTACTCCAGGGGGTCGTGGACCATGTTATTCAACTCCTCCCCCTCCCTCTCTCAACTCCTCCCTCTCCCTCCTAGCGTCTCTTGCATGCCGGAGAACAGCTGTTCAGCGGCGTACAGGAGACACCGGGAAGGAGGGGGGGGAGCGGGTATGCGGTGTGCTTGGGGGAGGGGGCAGGGAAGAGGGGGGCAGGGATGGAGTGAGGGCAGGAAGAGTGGGGCAGGGGTAAGGCCTTGGAGGAAGGGGTGGAGTGGGGCAGGCCCTGCAGCTGTGCAGGGGGCTTGAGGGTCTATGAAAAAATTTAAATCAAAATGGAGATCCTCAGGTTGCTAACATTTGAGAACTGCTGCTCTAGGCCAATCATTTTCCAAAACACTGCCCAACGTCAAATTCCCACTTTTTAAGCACACTAATTCAGAAGTCAGCACATTCCCCCTCCCCTCTAAAAAAAACCACCTACAGTTTTCAGTGCCACTTGTTAGCTTCCATCATCTGTGATTCATCTCCGGCAGGCTTCAGACAAGGACGCCATTCGGAGACAACACTTGCTGCCCTGCTGGATGAATGCTTCCTTTTCCACAGACTGGTAGAGAAACATTATTCTCATCCTGCTGGTTCTCCCTGTAACATTTCATACTGTTCATGATCATATACTCCTATGCCACCTCTAAGAAGCTGCAAGAATGAACAGAAACACCCTGAAATGACTTGAGTCCTTCCTCCCAGACTCAAAACAGCGAACTATGACGACTGTTCTTCCACTTCCAACATTCTCACCTGTGGAACCCCACGTGCCTCATTCTTCCCTCCCATCTTATTTTACAGCTGTGTGAACTGTTGGGATAAGTGGTAAGGCAAGTGAGTGTCTGCATTACACAGGGGGCAGCCAGCTCCACATATTCTTTATATAAAACATAAACAGCACCATCTCCTAGATTTTTCAGTGCCTTGCCAAAACCAGTACCGGGATGAAAAGAAACTGCCTGAAGCCTAATCTAGGCAAGACTAAGGTGATGCTGGTAGAATGGGGGAAGAATTTCAAAATAAAATACTTGTCTCCTCTATAACATACCCCACTATCAAAGGCATTTGCCTGCAAACTGTTTAGCTGGCCAACAGACTTGGGGGTCCTTTTACACTCAAATACAATTGGATGCCAAAATAGCCACCATGGCAAAAACTGTCTACTAACATTGTTGCCTGTCCAGAAGCATCTCAGACAAAGATCCATGTGTTTCAGGCTTGATCATTGATATTTGTCAAGGGTCAGAATGAAACCCCTGCTCTACATTAAGTCATAGTAATATTTTACACTTCACTTTGAAAAGGTAGATAGTCTAATTCTGTATTCTTGAAGCTTGTTTGTTTCTTGCTTTTACCTTTACTAGACGTGTGAATCAGTGGTCATATATTCTAGTATCAGTCAGTTTCAGCACAATATATCTTTTAAAACAGGGTATTTGAATGCATATGCAGCAGAGATTGTTGAAAAATGTGCTTCCACCTCCTAGTCATTTTCAGAATGTCTGTAGTGATTACCCAACAGTGTGTCTGCAGTGAACCATCTTTTTCACTTTTATTTTCTATTATTAATACTTTGGAAGAAGCTTTCTGTCAGGATTTTTCCCCCCAAATGTCTGCACACAACCTTCTGTCATCCTTGCACCATTAGGATCTGAGGTTACTTATTGTGGCAGTTTCTCTTTCTCATTCTTGACTATACATATGTACACCCTTTATTCATCTAATGTATCTGTTCAGGCATTTGTTATGTGCTTATTACCATACAAGCAGAGCACCTTAAAAATTCTAAAAGAAACAAAAGAGATTTTTTTTTCATTCTCTCTTCTCCCTTGCTGTGCATGTATGTGTATGATTTATGTGTGTATATATGTATGTTCCTCTGAAATCCCATAATGTCCTTCAACTCTGCTAGTTACATATCCCTCAGAAACTCTGTGATTCAAGAATATACCGTCTTCTCTAGATGCTTAAAGTACTTATGACTTCGCTACATAGTGGGTGTAGAATTACAGTGGAAGTGGCAGTGACTGCTACACCTAATGTGAGCATTCTAACCCATTGTTTTCAGTTGCTCATAACTTTCTGAACTGTTCACATTTTGCACTGGAAATTTACAGGCTCAGTCTCTTCCTGCAGGTAATTTATTATCATTATTAGATACTTTATTTTGGTAGAAAGATTGAACATAAGCAGGTGCTCCTCCATCCTGAAGGAAAGTGAAAAAAGATTTTTTTCCTATATAAAAAATATTCTTTCAACCTCTTTTAAAACAGATCTACAGACAAAATGGTTGGACTTTTTATGGAGCGAATAGACTAAACAGACTGCTATGCATCATATCAAGTGGACATGGGGCAGATGTGAAACTTACAGGGGAGGCTTTTTTTCCTTTTGACCTTGTTCAAAGAGGGGCCAGTGATGGCTCCATTCTTTTCCAGAGCAGCAGTTTTTTCCAGAAAGGTGCTGCTCAAAGCCTAATATCATCTCCTGAGCAGCAGGGATTTCCGTTCCCTCTTTCGAGAATAAGGGCTCTTCAGGGGAGGTTGCAGACAGCCCAGCTCTTCCCTACTGCATGGCACAAGGATTCTTAGAGTTCATTCACAGCTGAAGCCTACTGCTCTTCGGACTGGTCAGGAACGGTCATCCCATGTAGTGGGATAATTGTCTAGCTTTGTTTCATAAACCTGGTAACACAGATTGACACTTGGCTCTTCATTCTGACTTCCTACTCATTTCCTGTTTGT
The DNA here is from genome assembly GCF_016161935.1 of Mauremys reevesii. NCBI lineage: Eukaryota > Metazoa > Chordata > Testudines > Geoemydidae > Mauremys > Mauremys reevesii. Next base: position 168,997,242 of record NC_052625.1, read on the forward strand.
TGTTACTGCTATAGACAGAGCGAGGAGCAAGAGTACTGATATTTAACAACTGTGAAAAACAAAAGTCTAGTTATTTCAGTTCTACCTCAAAAATGGCATTTTCATACTCAGTAGATCAACCACTTGTCTCTTCTCAGAATCATATCTGCTAACTTTACTGAAACATGTTAAGCTTTTTTTTTTTGTATTTTCAGCCTTGATGCTCTGGAAGAATGAACTGGATTATTTTCTAGTTTATGTACCATCAACAGAATTATTAACTAGCTTCCACTCTCCAGGCTACCTATGCAATCCCCTTGAAGGCAATGTGGTTGCATTGGCTTAACAGAAGGCAACATTTGGCCTGCACAATTCACGGTATATTATTATTGGTGACACTTCACTAATTAGAAAGAAAGCACAGCTTGGATATCAAATCCTAAAATGACTTCATAGGACTGGCGGTTTGGAACACCCACATTTCACTTGTAAACTGAGTAAATTTGATATGGAAATTGTTGTGACAATGAATATGAATAATGTGTCATTGTTCAACATAGTTGTGCTCTAAGTCTTGACTTACAACTCACTCTAAGTATATCTTCTCTAACTACACATTCTGATCTATGAAACGTCATGAAATAGTGAGGTAGGACAGAGTGTGGGGGAGAAGACTAGAGTTCCTATAGTTTGCCTTTGACCTAAATCAAGCTGACAAGTCAAGCTGTTCTTTTATCTTGTGGTGTTCTTGAGCAAAGACTCTCAAACTATGTGGTAATTTTAGGAAAGAGATAGACAAGATATATCTACAAAGATGTGAAGCTAAGGCCTTTCAACTCATTTTCATTTGTGACTCAAATCAAATTTGAACCCAGGTCTCTACCTGCACTGACCCACTGTGCCATTAATATTTGACAAAGAGTGTTCTTACTGAATTTCTGGAGTTAGAATCTGATCCTGCTCATTTTAAAACCAATTGTGAAAGTTCCACTTACTCCCATGGGAAAAGGATCAGTATTTAAGTACTTATACAGCCCCCATCATTTTAGTATGTGACCATCTCACAATCTTTAATGTATTCATCCTCAGAACACCCCTGTGAGACAGGGAAGTGCTATGATCCCCATTTTACAAATGGGGACCAAGACACATAGAGGATAAGGGACTTGCTTAAGGCCAGACCGGAAGTTTGGGGTGGAGCAGGGAATTTAATCTAGCTCTCACTACTCCAAACTTGGCATCCAAATTGTTGGCCCATCCTTCCTCTCTGAAACTGGATTGATGTGCCCTGCCTCAGTTTTATCCCTGGACTCATGCCATTACTGAACTAATTAAATTGAACCCACATTAGAAATTAAAATGTTTTTATTAAGAACCTGCTAAAATATGAAAACATGCCACAGGAGTAGTTAACATAATTCTTTAACTTTGACCTCTTCTATTAGAATCCCTTTATTATTGTACACCAGTATTTTCTGAAAATTCTTCTACATTTTCTTTATTTCATTAAGGTTGAAGATCGTTCTTTTGGAAAGAAACTACATTTTGTTTGATAAGTATACCACGGTGGTTCATAGTTTGGGTGCAGAAATTTGTATGAAGAAGGCTTGAGGGTTTGAGAATAAAAGTCATGAAACATGCATTGTAGAAAAGAAGGTTTAAAAGTAGTGCAAAATTTGTATGCAAAATCCCCAGCTGAATATTTTAAGAGTCTAAATCAGATCCATAGTAATTCAGAGGGGCGAGAGCAGAGAGGGGATATCGCAGATCACAAAGTCCTTTTTCAGGTAGACTTTAGGGGGGTTATAAATCAGGAAATTAGTTAGGGAAGTGGATTGGACTGAAGAAATCGTGGATCTAAAGGTGGAGGAGGCCTGGAATTACTTTAAGTCAAAGTTGTAGAAACTATCAAAAGCCTGCATCCCAACAAAGGGGAAAAAAATTCATAAGCAGGAGTTGTAGACCAAGCTGGATGAGCAAGCATCTCAGAGAGGTGATTAAGAAAAAGCAGAAAGCCTACAAGGAGTGGAAGATGGGAGCGATCAGCAAGGAAAGCTACCTTATTGAGGTTAGAACATGTAGGAATAAAGTGAGAAAGGCCAAAAGCCATGTAGAGTTGGACCTTGCAAGGGGAATTAAAACCAATAGCAAAAGGTTTTATAGCCATATAAATAAGAAGAAAACAAAGAAAGAAGAAATGGGACCCCTAAACACTGAGGATAGAGTGGAGGTTAAGGATAATCTAGGTATGGTCCAATATCTAAACAAATACTTTGGCTCAGTCTTTAATGAGGCAAATGAGGAGCTTAGGGATAATGGCAGGATGACAAATGGGAATGTGGATATGGAGGTAGATATTACCACATCCGAGGTAGAAGTCAAACTTGAACAGCTTAATGGGACTAAATCTGTGAGCCCAGATAATCTTCATCCAAGAATATTAAAAGAACTGGCACATGAAATTGCAAGCCCATTAGCAAGAATTTTTGATGAATCTGTAAACTCAGGGGTTGTACCGTATGACTGGAGAATTGCTAACATAGTTCCTATTTTTAAGAAAGGGGGGGGGAAAGTAATCCAGGTAACTATAGGCCTGTTAGTTTGACATCTGTAGTATGCAAGGTCTTGGGAAAAAAAGTAGTTAAGGAGATTGAGGTCAATGGTAATTGGGACAAAATACAACATGGTTTTACAAAAGGTAGATCTGCCAAACCAAGCTGATCTCCTTCTTTGAGAAGCTAACAGATTTTTTAGACAAAGGAAATGCAGTGGATCTAATTTACCTCGATTTCAGTAAGCCATTTGATAAGATTCCACATGGGGAATTATTAGTTAAATTGGAAAAGATGGGGATCAATATGAAAATTGAAAGGTGGATAAGGAACTGGTTAAAGGGGAGACTACAACGGGTCATACTGAAAGGTGAACTGTCAGGCTGGAAGAAGGTTGGTTTTGGGACCAATCTTATTTAATCTTTTTATTACTGACCTTGGCACAAAAAGTGGGAGTATGCTAATAAATTTTGCGGATGACACAAAGCTGGGAGGTATTGCCAATACAGAGAAGGACCGGGATATCATACAGGAATATCTCGATGACCTTGTAAACTGGAGTAATAGTAATAGGATGACATTTAATAGTGAAAAGTGCAAGGTCATGCATTTAGGGATTTAACAAGATTTTTTGTTATAAGGTGGGGACTCATCAGTTGGAAGTAAGAGAGGAGGAGAAGGACCTTGGAGTATTGGTTGATCACAGGATGACTATGAGCTGCCAATGTGATATGGCTGTGAAAAAAGCTAATGCGATCTTGGGATATATCAGGCAAGGTATTTCCAGTAGAGATAAGAAGGTGTTAGTACCATTATATAAGGCATTGGTGAGGCCTCATCTGGAATACTGTGTGCAGTTCTGGTCTCCCATGTTTAAGAAGGATGAATTCAAACTGGAACAGGTACAGAGAAGGTCTACTAGGATGATCTGAGGAATGGAAAACCTGTCTTATGAAAGGAGACTCAAAGAGCTTGGCTTGTTTAGCCTAAGCAAAAGAAGGCTGAAGGGAGGTATGATTGCTCTCTATAAATATATCAGAGGGATAAATACTAGTGAGGGAGAGGAATTATTTAACCTAAGTACTAATGTGGACACAAGAACAAATGGATATAAATTGACCATCAGGAAGTTTAGACTTGAAATTAGATGAAGGTTTGTAGCCATCAGAGGAGTGAAGTTCTGGAACAGCCTTCCAAGGGGAGCAGTGGGGGCAAAAGACATATCTGGCTTCAAGACTAAGGTTGATAAGTTTATGGAGGGGATGGTATCATGGGATAGCCTAATTTTGGCAATTAATTGATCTTTGACTATTAGCGGTAAATATGCCCAATGGCCTGTGATTGGATGTTAGATGGGGTGGGATCTGAGTTACTACAGAGAATTCTTTCCTAGGTGTCTGGCTGATAAGTCTTGCCCACAGGCTCAGGATTTAGCTGATCACCATATTTGGGGTCGGGAAAGCATAGGCCCTGGGGGGTTTTCGTCTTTCTCTGCAGCATGGGGCACGGGTCACTTGCTGGAGGCTTCTCTGCATCTTGAAGTCTTTAAACCATGATTTGAGGACTTTAATAGCTCAGACATAGGTTAGGGGTTTATTACAGGCATGGGTGGGTGAGATTCTAGGATGGAGGAACGTTTTTAGAAAATTTAAATACTGAATTGCACCCACAGAATTGTACTTGCCATTGGATATATCCTATCATGTAAATTTATTCAGTTTCATTCTATCTTTCTTTCATAAATATGAGTTTTATATTGACAATTACCTGTGTCGACAGACATACTTTTTGTGCATGCAGTTTAGGAAAAGAGCTTGAAAATCTAGTTCAGTGTTTTACAATCAAATATGTTTTCACAGAATCATAGAATCATAGATTATTAGGGTTGGAAGGGATCTCAACTGAATTGTGCCAAACACTCTGGGATAGATTCTCTGTCTCATTCCACTCCCTTTGGGGCATTCATGTGGTGCAAAGGGAGTAGACATTGACCTTAAACCCCTACATGGGGAAACCCCCATAAGGGGGTGAGCAGGTGCAGAGCTAACATAGCCAGCCTCTCTGCTCACATTTCCTAGTGCAAAGGGTTGAGCTGGAGATGGGAAGAGGTGGGTGTGTCTGTAGCTGATCTATGGCCCCTGGAGGACGCTAGCCAGTTAGTGTAAGTTAGAGCAACCCATAGTCCATTTGAACTGACAATCAGGGAGACATAACCAGCTCCCTGATGCTCCCCCTCTTTGCTGTCCCCAACGTAAAGTGGATGCAGCAAAATATCTGGGCCATTAACTTTGAAGAAAGAACTAAATGGGATTATTAACATTCATAGAAAGAAGCAAATGATTCAGTGGACATAGAGTAGCAGACAATCTAGATGTCATCAATATGGATATAGTAAAACTTCTGCATCCCATACCCCAGATACCTGATAATTTTATGCTGAAGGGTAGCTTCAAAGGTCAAAAGCTCTTAGAGGAAACACAGCAGGGAACACATTTGTATGCCATAACAAAGAAAATCTGAAATGTTTTGAAGAACTTTGAATTCAGACATGAGTTAAATAGCCTTAAGGATGGGATGAATGAAGAATAAAAGAATATAATAGGAAACTTCTAAACACATGTATAAAGGGAAAAGAAGCCAAAGCCTAGATGATAGTAGCTCCTGAAGGAAGCCAAGAGTCCAATGAGATCATTACAGATGATCCAGGCAAAGTGGGAGGGCGGGGGTGGAATTGATCACAAACTAGTATAAGCAGATGAAAAAAATGCCAAGTTCAACACCACAGGAACAATCAAAGAGACAAAATAACTGTCAAGTAAGTGCAATAGTTAGCAGCAGAAAACGAACTAGGCCAACAGCTAAAGCAAATAGTGTCAGAACATATATCTATTGTAAGATCCCTCTTCTTCATTCCCACAAAATACAATTCCATAAAGCAAACATTACAGCTACACCAGACAGAAAGCAAGGCAGCAGAAGGACCATTATTATTACCTGGTGTATGTGTTGCTGAGCTGTACCCTTTTTCCCTATGTGTCTTTTTGCCTCCTTTCCTGGAAGCATGAAGACCTTAGTTAGTCTTGTGCTACTTCTCTTAATCTCTCACACCCTCACCAGCATTTCTCAGAAGAAAGAAAGAAGGAGTAAACATGGAGAAGAGGAAGAATGGGGGAAAGGGTGGAAAGGGAAGGACCTTAAACAATTACAAAAAGAATATCCTTTGACTATGGGATATTGGGAGATGGATAGCCCTCCATCTTTCCTCTTGATAGCTCTCCACTGTGGATAAGAAAGAAAGAAAGAAAAATTAGAGCAGGGGAATAGATCCTGGGTTTCCCACATCCTAGGGTGGAACCACAAGACTACAGAGTCAGTCTCATGTTTCCTCTTTCTCTCTCTAGCCTAATGACTCTCATTATTTATCCACCATCTTTCAGCTTCAACAGGGGAGATTGAAAGAGCCCCAAATCAGATTACAGCATTCAAGAGGTAGCAAATCCCTTCTCCCACTCCTGGTAGAGGCAGGACGTGAGCCAGCAATTTTCCACATCCCAGATGAGTACCCTAACCACTGGGCTAAAAGTTATGAGGGAGGTGGGCAGCCTTCTCCCCCTGCCCTGGCTTCTTGCAAAAATGGTGTAGCTGCCTAATGCCAAGACAGGGTTTGCAGCTAAGAATCCTGAGGGAGGGACCTCCCTACAGCCAAGCTTGCATCTCTGAAAAAGGGATGGAGTTTTGCATGCACGCTTCTGCTTGGCATCTCCCATTGGCTGCCTTAGGTGAGGCGCTGCATTGTATGCTGGCTTTTGTGAATCCCATTCTGAGTCATCTATCTCTCCCCATTCATTGTATAGGGCAGGGGTGGGGAACCTATGGCCTGCGGGCTGGATCCAGCCCACTGCTTAGTTTCATCCAGCCAGCGGGAAGTCTCCACACCAAAGGCGGGAAGCCCCAAGCCTCAATGCCGGCCATTTCCAGGAGCAGTTCAGACCCCGGGGAGGCAGGGAGCCTACCTTAGTCCCGCTGCGCCACCAACCAGGAGCTGCCTGAGGTAAGTGCCACCCAGCCAGAGCCCAAACCTTCTGCCCCAGGTCAGAGCCCCCTCTCGCACCCTAACTCCCTCCCCGAATCTCCTCCTGCACTCCAACCCCCTGCCCCAATCCTGATCCTGATCCTGCTCCCCAAACTCCTCATCCTCAGCCCCACCTCAGAGCTGGCACTCCCAACTGGAGCCCTCACTCCCTCCCACTCCCCAACCCTCTGCCCCAGCCCGGAGCCCCCTCGCACATGCAAACCCCTCATTTCTGGCCCCACCCCAGAGCCTAGAGGAAGACCTGAGCCTCCACACCATGGATCCATGAGCACCGGCTTGCCTTGTATTGCTGCAACTACGTAAATTGATTAAATAGAATAATGATGTAATTAGCATTTCACAGACCAGAAAACAGTCATTTTAACTGACTTTAAAAACCCTAATTACATCCAGTCCTGCACATCTGATGAATGAAAAGCTCCTGTTGATTTCAGCAGGAGCTACATACACTGCAGTTCCTGCTCTGTACCACTGACAAAAATTAACACATCAGGATTATTTGCCTAATGTAAAAGAGCCCAGGAACCTATATAAAGTGCTATTAAAGCACTGATCTCCAGGGTCAGAATCCACGTCATCCTGGAAACAAGCATTTATAAAAGGCACAGGCTGCAGTTCTGAGTCCCTTCAGTGGTTGCTGGGAGGCAGAGGAAAAGAAAGTAATGAAAAGCACCATCTTCAGTAATGCTAAATATGAAGAGATTCATCCAAAACCTGAAAGTCTTGAAGGAAAATTCTCACTTGTGAGAATGAAGCTGTCACTTAGAAGGATGAATCATGATCCGAGATGGATTGAAGTACCAAAGACCCACTCCTGCAAGCCATAACCTGTGTGTGTAGTGCTTATTCAGGGAACAATTATATTTTCTCCAGGAATTCCCTTTTGGGTGTCTTCAGTATTATTTCCCTGTCATTGGAGGTTTTTAAAAACAGGTTAGACAAATATCTGTCAGATGTGGTCTAGGCATACTTCGTTCTGCCTCATAACAGAAGATGAAATCTAATGACTTCTTGAGGTCACTTCCAGCCCTATATTTCTATGAGTCTGTGATGTCCACCATGCTAACAACTAGCTTTCAGTTTATTACTGAAATTAACTTCTGTTTGAGATGATATTATCAGAATGTCAGAGGTGGCAGAAGCACCCTTGAATAGAGGGACAGAGGGAAAAAAGGGAAGCACTAACCCTAATTCATAACTTCTCCCCAGTTGGCCCCCAGGTGCTGTGGCAGCAACTGCAGCCTCTCCAGGTCCTGCTCTTGGCCCCATTCCCTCCCCCCACATGTGACAGAGGTGTGCCCTTCCTACTGCTGTGGGGGGAGGACTGGCTAGAATCTCAAACAATCAGCCAATGGGGAGGAAGTAACTGTATCTGGGTGGTGTGGGGCGGCATTAGAATGGAAGAGGAGTCGAGCAAGGGTGGAAATGTAGATTGGCCCCCTGAATATTTCCATTGCACGCTGGTTCTGCTGTCCCTGAAGAACACTGTATCTCTGAAGAGACTTTTTCCCCAGAAGTACTACCAACAAAAGCACATTATGGTTACTCTTTTACTAAATATTATATTATTTACATTTTTAAATTACTAGTTTAAAAAACATTACTCAGACCTCGATCCAGCAAGCTACTTCATCTGGACAGAGCCCTGCATCTGTGCAGGGCTCCAGGTTTCTGAGAAATGTAGCAATACTTACTCAGTCCTACAGTAGAACATGTACACACTTCACACGAATTATTGCTGTCTTGTAATGGCTTTACAATTAGCTTAGTTTAAATAAAGTGTACAGTGTTTGCACATAGAAAGTTTCTTGCCATTTGAGAGATATTACTAATGCTCTCAGTATTCCTCAGTCACTGAAAGTGGTAGCATCATTCAAAGCAGAAGAAATTTCTATAGTGTGCCCACTGTGCTTTCTTCTAAGGAAAGCAATCAGTCATTTAAATGACTAAAAATGGGAATCAACAGACAACAAACGGTCAGTGTGCAAATGATACTAAGCTGGGAGGAACTATGAACATCAACTGGAAAAGAGAAGTACATTAATATAAAGGGACCTAGAAAGGTTAGAAACATAGGTGTGACATAAAAGGAGATTCATTTCGAAAAGCTAAATAGTAGTACAGGGAGTCCTTGGACTTACGACATCCGACTTAAGTCATATGCCACTTATGACGCTTTTCAACTGACTGCTCGTTTCACCCTTATGACCCTTGTTTTGCCCTGATGACGTTCAATTTGCATAAAGTTTGCTTGAAATCACTTCCTGGTTGGGTTATACTGGTATGGAGCTAGAAGGGGTCACTTCTGATTGGCTTCGAGGCAGCAGGATAGCTTGTTGCACAGTAGGGTTGCCGCTTGTTTTTGATTGGCTGAGCCCAGGGCCAAGGGCAAGTCATGCCTGACTAACCTAATTGCCTTCTATGATGAGATAACGGCTCTGTGGATGAGGGGAAAGCAGTGGATGTGCTATTTCTGGACTTTAGCAAAGCTTTTGATACAGTCTCCCACAGTATTCTTGCCAGCAAGTTAAAGAAGTATGGGCTGGATGAATGGACAGTAAGGTGGATAGAAAACTGGCTAGATGGTCGGGCTCAACAGGTAGTGATCAATGGTTCCATGTCTAGTTGGCAGCCGGTATCAAGTGGAGTGCCCCAAGGGTCGGTGCTGGGGCCGGTTTTGTTCAATATCTTCATTAACGATCTGGAGGATGGTGTGGACTGCACCCTTAGCAAGTTTGCAGATGACACTAAACTGGGAGGAGTGGTTGATACGCTGGAGGGTAGGGATAGGATACAGAGGGACCTAGACAAATTAGAGGATTGGGCCAAAAGAAAGATGATGAGGTTCAACAAGGACAAGTGCAGAGTCCTGCACTTAGGACAGAAGAATCTTATGCACTGCTACAGACTAGGGACCGAATGGCTGGGCAGCAGTTCTGCAGAAAAGGACCTAGGGGTTACGGTGGACGAAAAGCTGGATATGAGTCAACAGTGTGCCCTTGTTGCCAAGAAGGCTAATGGCATTTTGGGTTGTATAAGTAGAGGCATTTCCAGCAGATCGAGGGACGTGATCATTCCCCTCTATTCAGCACTGGTGAGGCCTCATTTGGAGTACTGTGTCTAGTTTTGGGCCCCACACTACAAGAAGGATGTGGATAAATTGGAGAGAGTCCAGCAGAGAGCAACAAAAATGATTAGGGGGCTAGAGCACATGACTTATGAGGAGAGGCTGAGGGAACTGAGATTGTTTAGCCTGCAGAAGAGAAGAATGAGGGGGGATTTGATAGCTGCTTTCAACTACCGGAAAAGGGGTTCCAAAGAGGATGGATCTAGACTGTTCTCAGTGGTAGAAGATGACAGAACAAGGAGTAATGGTCTCAAGTTGCAGAGGGGGAGGTTTAGGTTGGACATTAGGAAAAACTTTTTCACTAGTAGGGTGGTGAAGAACTGGAATGGGTTACCTAGGGAGGTGGTGGAATCTCCTTCCTTAGAGGTTTTTAAGGTCAGGCTTGACAAAGCCCTGGCTGGGATGATTTAGTTGGGTTTGGTCCTGCTTTGAGCAGGGGGTTGGACTAGATGACCTCCTGAGGTCCCTTCCAACCCTGAGATTCTGTGATTCTATGATTCTATGAACAGTGATTGGCTGAGACTCAGCATGTGTGCCATTCTCCCTGGCTTTCTGAGCAACATATGTAAGTTTATATGTTTATTTGAATGCTTTTTACAAAATACAGTGTACAGTAAATACATTGCTGTTGCAACATTAGTCATCAATAATTCATTTAGTACAAAAATCTAGGTTATTGTGGTGAAATTATTGTATCAAGTCTTGGTTCAGGAATCAATCCCCCTTTCAAACCATTGATTTCTATGGGAAAAGCGGTTTCGACTTACAACATTTCGACTTACAATGCAATTCTGAGGAACTAATTTGGTCGGAAGTCCGAAGTCTCCCTGTAATGTGACATTCAGAGACGCAATGTGGTTAGAGTAATGAAAGTGTAAAACCACCAACTGGATCAATTGTGAGGATTGAACCCAAATCATCTGGACCTAAAAGAACATCCTTCTACCATATCAGCTAAAGGACTCTTCAGGAGTGGCAGTAGACACTTAAATGATTTAGCCTCTAGAGAGGGACAATAAGCCACAATGTGTTAAGAATACTGAAAGAAACCTAAGGGAGAGCACATTAGAAAGTATTTTGTCTTGCACATATATAATGTAACTGCCTAAAAGGTCAAAGCAATTCTGACCTGCATAAGCAAAAGTATGTAGGAGGAGGGAGATGATAGTTTTTTCTGCACTGCTCAAGTGAAACCACATCTGGAGTACAGTATTGCAATGAGTCCTGGGCAACACATTCTGGAAATATATTGAGAAACCAGATGCAGTTCAGGGACAAACAACAAAAATTATCAGGGGGCTGGAGGGATTGACTTTTAAGGAAAGATTAAGAAAGCTAAATATGTATAGCTTGGCTAAGCAACAGTGAGTGGGAAAAGGTAGATGAAACAATCTGCAAATATTTGATGGATTTAAACACAAAGAATAGAGAGGAATTAAGTAGTCTGTTATATTGGGTATACATAAAAGGAATGGGATGAAATTAAGGCAGAGAAAATCTATATTGTCAAGAAAACATTATGATAGTGAGATGCATGAAGCTGTGGAAATCTCCAAAGGGTAGTAATGGAAAACCAGTGGCTTGGTATTTGATGAACTATACTAAAAAAACCATAATAGAAAAAAATGGTATGGAAGGGAAACAATCCTGTATTATCAGAGAGGTGGATGAGTGTCTTTTCCTTCTCTAAATTCTGATTCTATGAACTATAATAAATGGAAACATACCTAACCTCAATGCTTTTATAACAGAACATTGGTCTATCAATCCAACATTTACTATAATATTTTATTATTTCTACTTTTTGGTGTGTTTCTGTAGGTGAAACAACCATTGTCAGCTAAATGTTACCTTACTATTTTTGTCAAGCTAAGCTCTTTTGTGTTTTAGTTTTAAGCTGATTGTTGTCACTAGAAAGAGAGTAAAGCAAAGACAAATAGAGAACCCCAAGGCATGTTATGAGGTTTTCTAGTGCATTTCTGTTTTCATTCATGACAATTTTTACAGAGATAGAACAATATTAAAACATCAGACTCATATGGTCGCCCATAGATCTCTCCCTGATATTCAGTTTACCCATGGATATGCTGAAATCCAGGAACCTTCTGCTATCCTATTATATCACTTTAAGCAGTGTGGTTGCGTCTGAAAAGTAATGTTTCATTATCCAGAGTCACCCAGCCAGAGTTGACTGATGTGCTTGTGATATTACACAGAAAGACGCACACATGCACACCCACACACATAAAGTAGGAAGTTCTGAGTTGTTATTACTGTTCTTCCTTGAGTAATGCAGTTCGGCTTGGCAGTGCATAGCACTCCTATGTGGAAAAGTTCTCTGAAATGTAATGGAAATGAAACCATAGAAAACTCATAGTCAAATCTTCAACTGGTGTAAATCAACACAGTTCATTGTAATAAATTGAGCTATGCTGATTTACACCAGGATGTTACTCAGGATATCGTTCTCTATTAAATTATTTCTAAAGAGGGAATATATTTTTTTAAATTACTGTATATAGTACTTTTCCAGAAGGGTATTATGTGCACTGTCAAGGGGTTTACAAGTAGATGTTTGTAGCTTTATAGGTATCTGCATTTCGTAATTCACATTCAGTTCATTTCTGAAATGTGCAATCAACTTTTTCCTACTTGAGATACCTAATAAAACCAGTGTATTTAGTTGTAAATTACTAGAAGGTTGAACACAATAAGAAACAGACAGTGGAGGTAGCAGTGTAATAATGTAGTCTTGGCATTTTCCATACTGTCATAACAAAACCCACATATTTGATAAGATATCTATGTTACTAATTTTGTTGCTTGTGTTTGTTTTGTATATCTAAGTACATATTTCAGTATCTTCATAGTCATTTTATACACAACACCATATTTGCATGGAGTCCTACCAGTTCAGGCTTTGTTACAGACATCTAGATCATGATCTAAGCAGGGTCTAATCTGTTAGTATTTAGACAGGAAACCACCAAGAATAACAGGTTATATGGGAAGATTATTGGTGGTACAACAGCTGATGTTCCTTCTGAGTCAGTACTGACACTGCCCCAGCATGACTTCAGAAGGTAGGTGATGACAGGAAAGTTATCTTTCCAGTGAGACAGAAAAATCAAGATATTTACCCTCTATTATGACTAGAGATTCTATGGAACTTTTCTTAAAAGTAGAGAAGTTAATCTGGATACCCTAACCAAATTTCAATTTGATAAATTACAGTCTGTCTACTTGAAATTCCCTTAGTAGTTTCAGTGGAGATATGTTCTTCATTTCCACAAAGCATAGTATTCTTGCTGTGTTTCAGTGGTCAGTGAGTGATCGTTCTGTATGCCATATATAAGTTTACTGGATATGTAGAACTCCACCATCACTGCCCATTTCAGCAGCAGTGCTATGAAGACCAGTTCTGCCTCCAGAACTCAGATTGGTTAGGTGGTCATAGAGAGGAGGTGCTGAAAACTCCACTACCCTCTCTTCCAAAACCCTGGTTGGCAGTAGAGCTTGCGGAAATCCCACCACAACTTCTTGTGTTTCTCCCATTGGATGATGGGAATGCCACAGGAGAACAGACAATATGGTCTCCAGAAAGAGGCACATGCTGCTGCTGCACAGACACAATAGGCCCAAAACCTCAGCTCAGGGCTTGGATACAGGCCTGGGGAGCAGCCTGAGTCACTATGAGCTTAAACTAAACTTCATGCAAGAATTGGCCACTGCTCAAAAGGAAATAGGGGCTAAAGGACAGAGACTGAAGAGGCAGATTGAATTGTTAAATTTGTTAAGCATCTTGGATTTCACGATAGTTGCACTAACTGTTCCTTTCAATGTCACTATGGTTCTACCCATGCTGATGAAGACATTTGAATTGATCTCTGCTGAAGCAATTCTTAGATGGATTCCTGCCTCCTCAAAGAATGTAGGAGGACTTTCTTGTCCAAGGCAAGGTGTAAGCATTTGGAACAGTCTATCTCTAAGCAGGGAGTTCCTCCTACAGGGATAGCCTTCAAGATGAAATACATAACAAATTATGGGCCAGACTATGAACTCTGACACTTGTGAACCTAAAGAATATCACTCTGTCCATTTCCTACTGGTGAAGGATTTATCCCTACACTTAGAGTCTGAAGTACTCCATTTTGTCTAGTCTAATTGTTAATTGGCTTTAGGGAGTTGGATTCCAGTACTACTCTTGGACCAGTGAGTAATTATGACATCTCCACACCCATGTACTCTTATCCAGTATTCAAGTGCACATTTCCATGCCTGCATACCCAAATACTTAGTATGAAAATATGAAATAACCTTTTAATTAAAAACCCATGAAAACACATAGTAGTATTTGTATTACTGTAGCACTTCTTGAGACCTAGTGGCCAACTACCTTACAAGCTGTAAAAAGAAAAAAAATCATCCCAGTTGCAACATCTTTACATAATTCTTATTTTTTGCTTTTAACATTAAAGATGAGCTCCCTTAATGGGAAATTCCTAACATTATTCTGATTTCTCTCTTTTTTTAGCCATATTAATAAACCTCAGGGTACATAGTGTGGCAAGGCACCTTCTCAGTCTCCACAGCCTCTGCTGCTTTTAGCCCTGGTGAGACAGGCTTGGGTAATGCGGTCCCCCTTGGGACACAGGGGAAGTCTGCTCCCTGTATCTCCACCAGTCCTCTTTAGAGTATTTTTACTCCCTTGTGGGAGAGAGTACTGCCTCTCCTCCTGGTGAGGCTCACTGTCTTGCTGCTCCAACACTCCTGGCAGCAGGGCTCCTTCTCTCTCTGCTCTGCCCCTCCTTCCTCCCAGGGAAGGGTTTAAAAAGGTCTCACGCAGCCCTAAGTTGGAATCAGCTGATCCTAATTACCCTCAGGTAGCTCCCCCTCAACTGATTCTAATTGCTACCTTGGTAACCCTTTCTCAGCTGAACCTGATTGACCTGTAGTTGCCTCCCAGTTGATAAGGAGGAGGGCCTTTTAACCCTCTGGGACTGATTCCTACCCCTCCCTTGCAGTTGTCTGTCCTGAGTTTATCACAATAGTTAACTAGAACCAACTATCAGCCTTGAAAGGCAACAACTTTCAGACAGAATGTTACAAACTACTCTTTTGGCAAAGGTTATTGTCTAGCGAGAGACCAGACTAATTCAGCAAAGAATCCTGTGGCACCTTATAGACTAACAGATGTTTTGTAGCATGAGCTTTCGTGGGTGAACACCCACTTCTTCGGATGCAAGCAGTGGAAATTTCCAGGGGCAGGTGTGTATATATAAGCAAGCAAGAAGCAAGCTAGAGATAATGAGGTTAGATCAATCAGGGAGGATGGGGCCCTGTTCCAGCAGCTGAGGTGTGAAAACCAAGGGAGGAGAAACTGGTTCTGTAATTGGCAAGCCATTCACAGTCTTTGTTTAGTCCTAAACTGATGGTGTTAAATTTGCAGATGAACTGGAGCTCAGCAGTTTCTCTCTGGAGTCTGGTCCTAAAGTTTTTTTGCTGGAGGATGGCCACCTTAAAATCTGCTATTGTGTGGCCAGGGAGGTTGAAGTGTTCTCCTACAGGTTTTTGTATATTGCCATTCCTAATGTCTGATTTGTGTCCATTTCTCTAAGGAAAAGGATAAATGGACACAAATCAGACATTAGGAATGGCAATATACAAAAACCTGTAGGAGAACACTTCAACCTCCCTGGCCACACAATAGCAGATTTTAAGGTGGCCATCCTCCAGCAAAAAAACTTTAGGACCAGACTCCAGAGAGAAACTGCTGAGCTCCAGTTCATCTGCAATTTAACACCATCAGTTTAGGACTAAACAAAGACTGTGAATGGCTTGCCAATTACAGAACCAGTTTCTCCTCCCTTGGTTTTCACACTTCAGCTGCTGGAACAGGGCCCCATCCTCCCTGATTGATCTAACCTCGTTATCTCTAGCTTGCTTCTTGCTTGCTTATATATACACACCTGCCCCTGGAAATTTCCACTGCTTGCATCCGAAGAAGTGGGTGTTCACCCATGAAAGCTCATGCTACAAAACATCTGTTAGTCTATAAGGTGCCACAGGATTCTTTGCTGCTTCTACAGAACCAGACTAACACGGCTACCCCTCTGATACTTGACAGACTAATTCAATTATAAAAAAAAAATATCAGTGGCATGTATAAACTTATGTTTTATCAATTAACACTGAAAATATTTTAAGATCACTTTACAATTTGCTTCAGGCTTTTTTCTTTAGCTCAGAAACAATTCTGCCTTAATTAGTTTTTATCAAAGCTTCTCCATTTCAGACATACAGACCCAAAAGGATCCAATCCAACAAGGCACTTAGCATCTCCAGCTCCTGTAGAAATCAATGGCAATTGAGGCTACAGGCACTAAGATAGCAAGATCATTGTTTTCTCATTTACAGGCTAAATATATTGCAAACCCATTCGTTCTCTCCTCTACAAAGTACAGTTGTAATGTAAAATTTGATTAACCTCTAATTAATTTTAGTCACAGTCTGTAGCTTAACCCCCACAGAAATGCTAAATAGTTATTCTTTGTCCCATTTTTTGGTAGTTTTTTTTTTTTTTGGAGGGAGAGGAAGGGACAAAAGCAAGGAAAGTGTAATATTTCTTTTGGGATTTATTTTGGTGATATCCATTTGAGTTAAACATTTTCAATTTCACTCTGTCTTCCTCTGCTCACCCCACTACCATGCACAATTTCTTCTACACCTACCTGTCTAAAGTGCATCCCCCAGAGGAGATGACATTTTTATCTCTGGAAAATATAAATTAATTCCTAGAATCTTAAACCTTTCCCTTCCGGACTCTGCCTTCCCAAATTACTGCTCTCTTCTCAACAGCCGTGAAACTGGGTTAGCCAATGCATTAACCTTTTTCTTATTGTAAAGATTCTTAACTTTTATTAGCACTACTGGGAGGATGAACTGATTGAATTTCAGTTGTATTTTGTTTCCGTTACTAGTTTAAGTTCATTGACTGTCAAGGCTTTAAAAATCTCTTCAAGTGTGGCATTATTTAAAATCCTAAATTAGAAAGGAAAGGAGAGCAGACTAAACAGCATATTTGCCTGGGGTGAAAACCAATGCTGTAGATTAAAGGAATTATAAAACCCATATCACTTCTGTAAGATTAATTGAGCAGGTGTCTCTTCAATATAGTGTTAGAAGGGAGTTTCAGTTTAACAGATGTTGAGAGATGCTGTTATAGTGTGGAATTCTTAAGACTGCCCAATAAGTACTAAAAATCTAGCATTCTTCATTGGTTTGGACACTATTCGAATTTTCCAATGTGAAGTTAGTAATTCTATTCCCATTTCAGTAATGCCTAATAAAAGCACGAGTTAGCTTACTTTTTCTTTCTATGTTTCCATTTAACGATATCAATGAAATGTGCCAGAAAGAAAATCATTGCTCTTATTCAGAGGTTCAGGCTCACACTCTTTTGGCTATATTTTGCCTGACCCCTTACACAGGATGTCACCATGCCTCAGTGAGTCAAAGCTCAAGATGTCAGTTTCAGGACAAACCCATAAATAAAAGTAAACTTCTGTTCCACCATACTGGTTAACAAGAAGTCCAAACTGCAGTCTCCTTCAGCGTCCCAGCACTTGTTTCATCACCCAAACACTACAGTTTATGGTGAGTGGTTATTGAAAACAGATTTAATCAAACAAAAGATTCTTCTGATCTCAAAAGGTTAGGCACATACCCAGGTCAATATATAACTCAGATCTTACCCAATAATCATGCTATTGCCAATCTTTTAGTATCTAATATCTAAAGGTTTCTTTATAAGAGAAAAGAGAGTTAAAATGGTTCAGGAAATCATAGATAGATAGATATACACAACCATTGCAAAGTTCTTGTATCAGGTTTGAAGCAGTGATGGAATAAACTGCTAGCTTGCAAAAGTCTTCTCTGAAAATTACCCGAACAGCTTGGGGGTCATCAGTCCTTCTTTAGGGCTTCCGTGTCAGAAATCCAATCCAGAGAAATGAAGACAATCAGGAAATGAAGACAAAATGGAGATGCTTCCAGGGGCTTTTATAACCTATCCCATGTGGTTATAAATGGGATGGGATTTTACTATCCCAAACACAGCTCTCAGATTTAGTTTGTGGGAAATTACAGGCACAAGATAGAGTTCAGGATCACATGAGCAAGTCACATGCCCTTACATGGGGTGCTAACTCACAGGGGCAAGCCACTGGCCACTTGGAGGCTAAGGCATCTGCAGGAAGAGACATTTGGGTGGAGTGAGTTTCTTCTATGCCCCATTGTGAGAGTTAATTCCCTTTGATAGGCCATCAACAAAAAGTTGTCTGGCTGCAATGTAGATTTTACCTGGTGGGTGTTACTCAAGAATACAGCACATATGTAGGATACCAGTACATAGTCAATATTTATAACTTCAGATATAAAAATGATAGATGCATATGAACAAGATAATCATACTCAGCCAATCATAACTTTTCCATTGACACCTTAAATGACATATTTTGTACAAGATTTGTTGCAATTGTTTAACTGCGATATACATGATCATATTTCAGTCATACAGCATTACACAAGTACACAGCAAAGAATCAAGAGGATACAAGAAGCCTTCACTTCTTTCCTTTATATGGCCCACATAAGCACCAGGCACAGTTTCAGTCCCTGAAATACCAATGCCTGTATAAAGTCAACAACTGATCTATCTGAGGGAAGCTAGATCAAGTAGCATGAACTGGCAAAAATTAAATCACCGATATAACTTCTTTACAATAATATTACATACACGTTCTGTATCCCATAACTTATGCTGCCTCAAGTGTGCTGTAGTTCCTCATCATGTATATCTGGAAGCCTCTGTTACTGCATATATGAGAAAATAACTATTAACAATTTTATTTACTTCTAATCAATAAAAGACAATTTTTGAGATTCTACTTTATTTATTTATTTATTTTCTCTTATCCTTGAAATTATAACTCAAGCATGTTGGCCTTTCTTTCAAAAGTCTATACCCTATCAATATTTGCAATTAAGTGTTGGATGAGGCAATCCCTTTCAGATGAACGCCTTTATATAAATCCATTGTGGAAAATATTATACTCATGAAATGACTCTGAAAGACTCTATGATTCTGTAAACTAGTGAAAATCAATAGTATACTTTTATTACAGTTTACTAATCTTTTCTAAAAATATAGTTCCATGTACATATACTGTATTTGTCTATGTATTTTACTGTAACTGGTTGGAAAAATTAACCTGAAACACTCTGTACTGTTATGTAGTGTAGATTTGGCTGGGGAATGTTAAGTGATTTCTGATGATTCAGATAGGCAGGTTGCCTATTAACCCACACAGGTGTATGAGAATGGCTCTAGGGAGAGAGGATCTAAGGTGTGGGCTGAGCAGGTTTGAGGGAAGAGCTGTAGGAACAACTAGTCCTCAGGAGAAGGTGTGAGCTGGACTTTATTCTCTTATTGTTATTTTCTGTCTTAATAAAACCTAGCCACAAGAAAGGAGAGTGTTTGAATTCTACATAGTGTGTAGGCTGTGTTTGGGAGTAATTTAAGAAAAGCACTTGCTTACACTTACATTTTAAAAACAAAATGTTAATAGCAAGAAGGATCTACATACCAGGACCTGTGTTTTCAGTATATTGAACTAGTGATCCAAATCTGTACACTTTTTAACTCAATAAATGGACAAATCTTATAGGTCCTTGTGAAAACAAAAGAAGTGAGTTATTCATTAATACTCGGGATATGTTCTTCCACCAGTGTTCTCCATTCACCTCCATCTGCCCTCCCTTTCCCTGGTGAATTTCAACCCTTACATTTACAGAACCACAGTATCCACAGTTTTCAAATGATCTAATGGATGTACTCTGAAATGAGTGGTGGCTCATTTCTCTTCTCTCCAAAAAGAATAAAGACAGGCTATATGGTTTGAACTGTGAATCTATTTATGACCTAAACACTGATGTCAGAGTTATCACAAAATACTGTAAACCAGATTTAACACTAAGTTTCATCCAATCTTCCATCCCAACCAACAAAAAATATGACTAGTCATGGATAGTATCCAAAAAATCTTGTTTGCCATGCCCACATAGCCTATTTATTTGACCACTATTACAATACTATGCGAGTACTTTACAACACCCCTGTGAGGTAAGGATGTATCATTATCTCCATTTTACAGAAGGAGAACTAAACCACAAAGACTATGTGACTTTGCCCAGTGCGAACTGTGATAGAGCAAGGAAGTGAATGTAGGACTCCTGAGATGTAGACTAAGGCCCCAACCATTGAACCATCCTTCTCCTCAAGCAAAACAGGAAAACCAAGAGACCTTGCTAGCCATAGTTGCCAAAAGGGTTTGACAGATCCTATTATCCTCTTTGTATAGATTTTCTTCAATTGGATGTTGGGACAATTTAATCTTCTTGAAAAACAGATGTCACAAGTAATATGTTCATTTAAATTAGTATATTATGTATGGATTGTTGCCTGTGATAAAATTCAGGTATTTTCTGAGTATGCTAATCTTGGGTCTATTAAATAGACCCTAAAAACTGAGAACAATTTTTATTGCAAACAACCTGATCAGTTCACATTTAATTATATATAATAGTAACTAACCCCTTACTTATATAAACCCACCCCCTACTAACTCTCTTCCTACAGTTACACAGTAGCTGTACAGTTTCCAAGAGTAAAATTCTCTGTAGGTTGCAACTGATGGAATCTGAAAAGCCATGTTAATGAAATAAATACACTCAAACACTGATTTCTTAAAGAAAAGGTGACCTTTACAGAAGACCTAACTGAAGGAAAATGAACAGGTTCTGGCTAGCACATCTTTTCATATGGCTGGAAACAGATTTTTAAATCTAACATTGTTTACATCTAACAAGACTAAGGGAGAGCAGGAAACATGTAGTCCATACATAAACTGGATATGCTATAGAAAAAGCATGAACGTTTATGAATATCATGAAGTAGACTATCTAAGGCTCATTTCTTTTAAAGCAGCACATACACAGTCCCAGTGATTTAACTACTTGCATTACAAAAGCCATTTCAATGTATTGTAGATATACTGAGAGAAAAAGACTCCTGGGTATCAATTTACTACTATATGAATCTTTCAGAATATCTAAAAAACTTGAAATGCATACATTTAACTATGACAACTGCAGTGAAAATATTGCTATGTAAGGAAACAAATCTTGAGTGATTAATCAGATTCTAAGATAAAAAATGTTTTCTTTTACTTCTAAAATGTTTTAAAAAATAAGACACGGGCAATTCAACACTTTAAAAAAAAATCTCTCTGAGGAAAAGAGTTTAGCTCCCAATTAAGATCAAATACATTGGGGAAGCAGATGATATTCAAAATTATTGTTCAATATAATAAATTAGTACTATAGTTAAAATACACTTGTAGCTATCTGCAGGACAAAGCTTATGTAAGATTAATTTAACTAGTCACTGGATGCTACAGGTATTGCACTCAAAAAATAATTTATCTATCTTGATTTATAGACTAAAACTCTGTAGGCATTTGTCACATGCTCTGGATTTCCATTACATACTTTCATAGATTTTAAAGCCAGAAGGGACCATTCTGATAATCTACTCTGAGCTCCTGCATAATGTATCTGAGTAGTTTAAATTATTCCTTTCAATGTACATTACCTTACATTTTATCTACTTACCTTTTTAAGGTCCTTCTGAAGTTCCTCACAATTTCTTCAAGTCTTGACTATCCTAAATAATGTGTCATTAGCAAACTTTAACTGTCCATTCATCACTTAATTTCCCAGATCATTAATAAGAATATAAAAAATCTACCATTTCTAACATACTTCATTGGAGAAACCCACTGTTAACCTTTTGCCTTTTTGAAAATTGATCTTTTATTCCTACTGTTTTTCTCTCTGCTTCCTTTTAATCCCACCCCCTGATGACAACCTAAGCTTCCTTAATAACCTATTAAAAGAGACATTGTCAAAGGCTTTTTAAAAATGCTGATTTTGGCTGGTTTTTTTCTATCCACTATTTTGTTGACACTCAAAAAATGCTAAGGTCTCTTGCTCCCAACTCAGTAACATTAGCTCAGTCTTATCATGATTAAGCTACAGACCACTAGCACATATCCGAGCCCTAACCTTATATGAACATTATGTTACATGCATATGTAGTTGTTTCTCGCTCAAAATCTGGTGGTTCTTAATTACAGAATTTCATCAGAGGCTATTTGTGTTTATACTTGTGCTATAAATGTATTGTGCTGAATTGAGAATGTTTTGAAATAGTAATTTATTATTAGGACTCTGACATAACACACTCCCTCTCACAGGAGAAGTTTAAATATAAGAGTTTCTATAGGAGAAATTCATTATAGACCTTACTGTACTGACATTTTAGTAGTTAAAATGTCATGATGTCTTGAGAGAGACAAGATGTCACTAGGACATTTTAAGGCTCTTAAATGGCATAATAACAGGGGTTTAGAGCACCCTGACCATAACTTCAGCCTTTGGAATATGGGCTACATTGTTCTTTGCCATTCTGTGTATGATAGCTTTAGAGCAGCAGTACAGAATGTCAGGAGATCTTAGTTTCTCAAATACTGGCTCAGATGTTGTGATGCAGCTATGGCATACTGTTTAAAAGACAGATTTAATGAGGGGGAAATAACTGACTATGAAACACAAAAATCTCTGCCCAAATCAACAGCAAAAACTCTTTCCCATGCAGAAAAATGAAAGCCCCTTAGCATTGTTCAGACAATATGAGAGTTTTTGCTCAGAAGCCTGTAGTCCTAGTTTTGCTAAAATAAAACAAACAAATTGAACTATTCTAACAAAGAAAGATGCTGTATGCTGACGACATCTGAACCTCTCAGATACATGTTGTGTGCATTTTAGGGACCAGAAACATGCATGATTGTTTAATGGTTTCCATATTTTAAAAATTCATGATGAATCAACATTTATTTCATCAGATGTTTCTCATTTCAGCTGGCTTCCTTCTGCTGGACTGTTTTCTTTCATATTTCATCTCAAGTTTTGGTTCAGTCTCTCAGCTCTTGAAGAAAGTTCTAATAGAAAATTCTTATTTTTACTGGCATTTATTTGAAATGTTTAGGTTTGGCTGCACATTTGTCTTACGATTATTATTTAATGTAACCGTTATAATATTGATTTTGCAATATATATATGACCTGATTCAAGAGAGGGGTTATAGCTTTTTGTGTTCAAAATGATAATGAATACATCACATTCTATACTGTATATTTATCACAATCTATGGAGCTACATCAGTGCAAAACAGAGTCACCCCCCATGATGTATGTTCATTTTCAAGTAGTCAGGCAATCCAGATAATACAGATTACCAAGTGCAAAAGCTAGTGACCATCCAGGCCTGAAATTACACCTGAAAAGTTATAAAGAAAAAATATTTTATAACCACAATGAGTAAATAGAGTTTGACTTTACATTTAGTTTTGATGTAATTTCTACCCAAAGAAAACATCATTGGCAAACTAGAAACTGAGCTATTAAAAGGAACCTGGAATAATGGCTGAATCTAAAATGGAGCCTTTTGTTTTCACATACAATTTCATCTGCCAGTCTCATTAATTTTACAGTTACCACTGTCGAAGGACCCCACTGCTGAATGAGTTATGGTCAATTTTTATTAAATTTGCTTACTAATGTCACATCAAATGGTTCTTTTGCAAAAGTTGGATATGGAATTAATTCCCAAATAAGTGTCTTAAATTGGTGTGCAGGGAAGTGATTCATCTGGTTAGGTGCAGCAGTGGAGAAAATGGTGAACCTTGAATTAAGATTGACGAAGATTGGTAATTAGCAAAATCAAACTGCGAAATTAGAAATGCAAAACATGTGGGAGGGGAATAAGTTAGTGAGTTAAACTAGGAGGTTTCTTACATACCTGATGCTACTTAAGAGAAAGTGTCTCAAGAGCTCACTACTGCTTGGGACAGAATGTGAACTAATATATTCATGAAAGCTAACTGTCATTTAAAACAGTTGGAAATAAGGACATTTGAACATGAGATTCAACACTATGTAGGGTGAAGGGGTACGCAGTTTGTGGAACTGGACAAGGAGAGGAGAGCATAATATTGGACAGCAGTAGCCAGGAAGATGGGGAGACCCTTTAAGGCTCCTTCAGAGGAAGCATAAAATCATTGGAGCTAGTGGCTACTGATTCCTGTCCAGTGACAGGGATATCGGCTTTGCCACCTTGACAAATATGGTGGTATGAACGGAGCCAGGAAACAAAGACCAACTACTTGCCAACACTTGTATTACAATGCCTTCATTCCAGCAGCACCGGGACACAACTTGACACTCTTTAGTGCCCTCATCTTCTGATAGTATCAGCTCCTTTCATAAAGTAATGCTCATCTCTTCAAGGACAAAAATCACAAGTGAAAAGCATTCCCAGATGTTGAACTCTTCCAAACATTTCCAGTGATGAGTGCCTCCGCATCCAGTTGCCAAAAACCTTCCCACTTCCACTATAACAAAATTTCATATTCCTTCCTTGGGTTGCTATAGATGAGTAGTTCTCAGGCTTTTCCACACCCCATTTAACAATAAGGGAAGGGTATCTGAGAAGTTCTTTTATAAGCAATATTTTTTTTAGCTGTATTGGTTAATATTTGTCATCCCTGACTTAGAAACCTATGGGTATATGCAATTATTTTGGATCAAAATTACCAGGATTACAAATTAATCATCTTGACAGAGGGAGACAACATTTTAACATCTTCCTTTCCTCTTTTTTGCATTGGACAATAGCTCATTTATAATTTATTAGCCAATTATGCACGGGTGGATGGTATTTGAGAGGTAAGAATCACTTTATTTTGTTGATAGCAATTAATTAGAGTTTTCACTTGAGTGTTTTTCTAGCTGTGATATTATGAGGTGTTCAAAATAATTATTGATTGATTTTGTTAAATATATTTTACTAATTATGGTGCTGTGGGGATTCGTAATTGATTTAATTAAAGTGAAATGAGTTAGTAGCTATGGATAGCATATAAAGAGGGTGCATGAGAGAAAGAGAGGATGGGAGCCATTTGGAAACACGGAGTAACTTTAGAAGTGTTCTTTTATGACTATTTGTTTTTAATTTTTCCTCCATTTTAAAAGACCTATAGCAAATAGATATTTGTCTGATTTTGTATTTCATGTTAAATTGGGTAAATGGTGTTCTTGAGGGGTAGATTTCTTAAAAAGTGTGTAAATGTGGTAAGCAAATAAAACCCAGATTTTACAAAGGACAAAAAAGAAGAGTAAACTGATTGTAGGCATTTGATCCAGAAGATCAATCCTTTGGATTGATAATAATAATAATATGAATAATAATATGAAATGAACAAACTAACCCAGAGCCTGAGCTGAGAATTGAGGATTACTCAGCTCAGTTCTAGAAGCAGGGATGGGGCAGGGAAAGGTGGCTTTAAACCACTTTTGGTGTTATAATCATAGGTCGTTCTATGCAATTCTTCTATCCTGGTATCACTTAGAGCAGTCTAAGACCTCTTCTAGATTTTGCTAGCTGCCAAGAATTCCAAGGGGGTACTACAGTAATCAGGGATTGGGACATCAACTATGTTTTCTGTACACTGGTCATGGATCCCTCCTTCTCCACTTACGTTATAGAATAGCTTTGCACAAGTGGAGAAGGTACAAAGCCCCCTAATGCAGTCCAGGATCTGGCCCATAGTATCAAAGGGAGATTTTTAGCTCTCTGGACATAAATTGGAATAGAGTATCTGAGTTCTTCTCCATTTTTACAGGCACAGTGTAGCACCTGGAAATAATTGTTCTCTCACTTTTGAGTACAACATTCTAGGTATCATCTCTCTGTATATCTGCATGAAAGCATGTTTTGATACCAAATTCATCAGTGCAAAGAGTTAGGCCCCAGTCCATTAAAGCACTTCAATACATAGAATCATAGAACTGGAAGGGATCTCGAGAGGTCATCTAGTCCAGTCCCCTGCACTCAAGGCAGGACTAAGTATTATCTAGACCATCACTGACAGGTGTTTGTCCAACCTGCCCTTAAAAATCCCCAATGATGGAGATTCCACCACCTCTGTAGGCAATTTATTCCAGTGCTTAACAACTCTGACAGTTAGGAAGTTTTTCCTAATGTCCAACCTAAACTGCCCTTGCTGCAATTTAAGCTTCTTGTCCTATCCTCAGAGGTTAAGAAGAACAATTTTTCTTCCTCCTCCTTGTAACAACCTTTTATGTACTTGAAAACTGTTTTCATGTCCCCTCTCAGTCTTCTCTTCTCCAAACTAAACAAACCCATTTTTTTCAATCTTCCCTCATAGGTCATATTTTCTAGACCTTTAATCATTTTTGTTGCTCTTCTCTGGACTTTCTCCAATTTCTCCACATCTTTCCTGAAATGTGGCGCCCAGAACTGGACACAATACTCCAGTTGAGGCCTAATCAGCATGGAGTAGAGTGGAAGAATTACTTCTCATGTCTTGCTTACAATACTCCTGCTAATACATCCCAGAATGGTTTGGGTTTTTTTGCAACAGTGTTACACTGTTGACTCATATTTAGCTTGTGATCCCCTTCCTAGACAGTCATTTCCCATTTTATATGCATGCAACTTATTGTTCCTTCCTAAGTGGAGTACTTTGCATTTGTCCTTATTGAATTTCGTCCTATTTACTTCAGACCATTTCACCAGTTTGTCCAGATCATTTTGAATTTTAATCCTATCTTCCAAAGCACTTGCAAACCCTTCCAGCTTTGTCTTGTCCATAAACTTTATAAGTGCACTTTCTATGCCATTATCTAAATCATTGATGAAGATATTGAACAGAACCTGATCCAGAACCAATCCCTGCAGGACCCCACTCATTATGCCCTTCCAGCATGACTGTGAACCACTGATAACTACTCTCTGAGAACGATTTTCCAACCAGTTTTGCATGCATCTTATAGTAGCTCCATCTAGGTTCTATTTCCTTAGTTTGTTTATGAGAAGGTCATGCGAGACAGTATCAAAAGCCTTACTAAAGTCAAGATATACCACACCTACCACTTCCATCCTACCCACAAAGCTTGTTACCCTGTCAAAGAAAGCTATGAAGTTGGTTTGACACAATTTGTTCTTGACAAATCCATGTTGACTGTTATTTATCACCTTCTTTATAACATCTTCTAGGTGTTTGCAAATTGATTGCTTAATTATTTGCTCCATTATTTTTCCAGGTACAGAAGTTAAGCTGACCGGTCTGTAATTCCCCGGGTTGTCCTTATTTCCCTTTTTACAGATGGACACTATATTTGTCCTTTTCCAGTCTTCTGGAATGTCTCCATGACTTTTCAAAGATAATTTCTCAGAAATCTCAGCTCCTTGAGTATTCTAGGATGCATTTCATCGGGCCCTTGTGATTTGAAGACATCTAACTTGTCTGAGTAATTTTTGACTTGTTCTTTCCCTATTTTAGACTCTGATCCTACCCCATTTTCACTGGCAGTCACTATGTTAGACATCCAATCACCACCAACCTTCTTGGTGAAAACCGGAACAAAGAAGTCATTAAGCACCTCTGCCATTTCCACATTTTCTGTTATTGTCTTTCCCCTCTCATTGAGTAATGGGCCTACTCTGTCCTGGTCTTCCTCTTATGCTTAAATTTAGGAACATGAATAGTCCTAAAGAAGTACTATATACTTATATTAAGCACAGTTTAAATGCTTTGTTGCAACTAATGTTTATGCCCAGAATGAACAAATGTATGCATGTGTGCTCATGTGTAAATTTTTGAAATAACAAGCTGTGTCTGCAAAAGAAGCCCATAAGTTGAAATAAGTTAAGAAAGTGTGGGGATATGGAATAGCAGCTTCTTTACCAGTATTCTTAATATTATTCTTATATTAATATAATACGGTAGCTCCTAAGGATCACAACTGAGATTGTGATCTCCCAGTATGTATCCATTGTACAATCCTTGCTCCAAAGTTTACAGTCTAAAAATCTGTATGGACCAACCCTTGAGTAGGTTAAGAGAAACCCTGACAATATAAAACTGATAATCTAAAGGTATGGCATACCTAAGCAGTAATGAATATAACATAATTAGGTTTACAGTATAACTTATTAGAAGTAAAGTGTGACAGAAAAGGAGGAAAATAAACATGGATTACCACTGCAGAAATATTGAAAGACTCTGGGATGCATTCAAGTAAATGATAGTGGGAAGGAAGAATAATGTTGTGAGAGGACAGAGAATGGAAATGGAAAGCATTTAAAGTTAAATAAAGGTATACCCAAAGGTTATGCATGTAATCTAGCAATAAATACTCCTGGAGTAAAAAAGGTCAGAATGGATGAACAAGCAAGTTTAAAAATAATTGGGGATAAGAAAGTGGCTTATCAATGTTATAAAACATCTGATGAGGACTAGCAGGAGTGGGATGAAGTTGAGAGCATAAATATAGTGTAAGAGAAGTTAAACCTAATATGGAAAAAAAATAAAAGAAAGAATAAAGGATATTATAATAGTATCTTTTTAATACTATATCTATATACCAAATATGACATGTGGACATCATAACAATGGAATTAATTCCATTATTTCTACAACCTAGGGTAAAATACAGGACCAGATTGATATTCCATTTTTAACATGCCTCAAGAATTAAGCTTGCAATAGATTTTTGAAGTATGCTTTCATAATGAATTAGATTCTTTACATACATCTTTCTTTTCCAAGGTGTGCATGAGTAGACATCTTCTAGGAATATGGAGCAGCTCATAAGAAAGTGAAGAAGTATTTGATGAGGCAGGATACAAAAGAAACATAAAGGCAGTATGCAGGGCACAGGCTGAGAAGTAGCAAGAGATCAGACCCAAGATGTTGTTCGAAGGTCAGCCATGGGAAAGGAAAATTGTAGGTGGCAGAGAGCTTAGTAGGCAGAAGACTAAGAGAATCAGGAGGATCCAAAAACAACAATGAGGAAACTGTGTAGTGGAGACTTAATGGAAGAGGTTGCAGCCCTGAGAGCTCCAAACTTCTCAAGAGCCAAGGCTTTGCTGTGATGGAATTTAGGTGCCTGCCTGTGCTCTGCCATTGTTCTGTACCCCTAAGCTGATCTACTTTGCATTTGTGTACATTTATGCAGCACAAAAATGCATTAATATGGCAATTTTAAAAAGGGCAATTATGTGTCCATTTGTGCATCTGTATAATTGCATTATACAGTACATAGGTCCCTGGACTGTAGTAAGCACTACATAACCTCAGGTTTCTTTTACAGCTCCCAATTTTCAGAACTGCAAACTAAATTTCTTAAATGGAAGGGGAAGAATAAAGAAAAGTAAGAAAGACACAGTATCCCTCAAGAGAACAGTCACTGTTCTTGTCTAAACTTGATAATGGCTAGGCAGCTGATGTGGTCGGACCACAGCCTATAATGCTGGTATTATTTCATTGTTTCTTTGTACTCGTCCATCTCTCTGTCTGGCTATCCACTTGTTGTCTTTGTCTTATACTTAGAATGTAAGCTCTCCGTGGCTGGGATCATCTTTTAGTTCTATGTACAGTACCAAGCACAACGGGCTCCTGGTCCATGACTGGGTTTCTCTGCACTATCACAAACAAAAAATAATTAATTATTATAAATCTACTCTTCTAATTAACTACAATGATAGTGGGTCATCCTCTGCTGTCATTTACACCAGAGTAAATCTGGAATAGCTGCACTGACTACACCAAAACTTCAATGAAGCTACTTCAGATTTACTCTGGTGTAAATGACAGCAGAATTTCCCCCTAGATTCCTTAGGCAATATCGAAGTCTCCTTCCCCCAATCCCAATGCAACATTAACATGTGAGAATTCCCTTCCAAAAGAAAAATATGGCTTATACATATGTAGGAAGATTTGCAACTGTTCCCCGATTTTTGTCTCTGTTACAGAACGTATTAATGCTCACAGCTGATACAAACTAAAGAATTTTTCCTTCACACAGTTATAAAAACATTTTAGCCTATGAATGCTCAGCCCCAAGGATTTAAAGTATAGCTATAGTTACAAAAATTAAAATGTCTTTTTATTATTTCTTCCTGTCTCAGAAAAGTCTTTATTGATCTGATATCCTGCATTTCCATTTCCTCTTGCTCATGAATTTTCTAGGAAGATGGGTTGAAAACAAATGAAGTATAAATGGAGTTCTGTTGATGTCCCTTGTGGCCTGTCTGACTGTATCATGGCATCTGGTCCCCGCAATGGGCTAGAGCTATGCAGTGTCTCCTGGTAGGCAGAGTAGACTCTACTCTAGGATGTGGCAACCTTGGTCTCCCAGTCCATCACTCATGCATTCCTGTGGGATGTTTCTCTGTCTTTCACTCTCATAACTGAGTTGTATCTTCCCAGGAGTAGTGGATAGTTTTCCCTTTTTTCCAGGTGCAGGCCTAACTTGACATGAGTAACTTGACACAAGTAAGACATCATTTCTCAGTGGGCATGATTGGGAAGGTGAATGAAAGATTAAGTTGTAAATAAAGGCATACCAATGCTGGGGTCAGTCTAGCTAAGGTAAAAAAGAACACACTGGTACTAGGGACAGCAGATGAGATAACCCTGGAATGGAGATATCCAGTTATACATGAACAGGACATAGACAGAGCATGCTGTACAGGGATTGGTTCCTGAAAAGTAACCAAGCCATTCATGAAGCGCATGGGGCAATGTATAATCAGGAATGCAGGTGTTAGTAAAGACGTATATAAGGAAAAGTTTTACAGTATAACTTTGGTGTTCTAATGTACCCTGCACCCACCCTTTGCATTTGAGCCTGGCCAGCTTGGGCACAGAGTTGCTGTATGCCAAATAAAGGTACCTAGGTGACAAAGTCCAGAGTCATACTGAGTTTTTGGGAAGGGAGTGGAAGAATGTCTTGGGGGATCCCAACACCCTTTACTCTCAAGCACCTGGCAATACCTTTCATGGATTCGCACCTTAGCTGGGGAGAAAAGAGTTCCCTGTTTCCTGCTTGGGCTCAGAATTACTTCTCTGAATCTGTGTTAAATGTGTCCACTTTTTCTTGGATTCAGGACTGATTATACTGTAATTGCAAATCTTGAATTTCTGTACTGAACTCAATTTGCACCAACATAACTGAGATCAGAGTCTGTCTTCAATGTGTCTTCTACAGAAGTGTCTGTCTGAGTCTCAGGAACCAGGTCTCAGGAGAGACTGAAAGTGCACAAGTTTATGGACAGCAAACACCCTTTTTTGATACATGTCTCTGAAACTTTGTGTTCTGAAACAATTTCTTCTCACAGTTCACCAGTCTTTTCTCCTTTGTTTTCTTCATTTCTCAGGATGGCTTATTCTTTTTTTTAACCTTCTCAATTGAATCACGGTGTTGCAGTTATTTGATGGCTTTATCCTCTGGTGTTCCATGCTGTTCTCCCTGAAGCTCAAGCTTCTAAAATAATCATTAGTTTCTCTCTCTCTCTCTCTTAGGGCATGTCTACACATACAGCACTGCAGTGGCACAGCTGCATTGATGCAGCTGCACTGCTGCAGTTCTTCTGGTGAAGATGCTCTATGCTGATGGGAGAGAGCTCTCTCATTGGCATAAAAAAACCATGCCATGAGCAACAGAAGCTATGTCAGTGGGAGAAGCTCTCCCACTGACATAGCACTGTCCACACAGATGATTATGTTGGTGTAACTTATGTTACTTATGGGGTGGTATATTCATACCTCTAAGCAACATAACTTATGCCAACATAAGCTGTAGTGTAGACATAGCCTAAGTTTTTACATGCTGAGGCAAAACAGAAGAAACAATATAGTGTGCAGTCTTATATGATGCAGCTGTCTGTGAATTACCTCTGTATTCTGCTAACAGAAAATTTAGGGTAGAGTCAATTTTTGTAAACCATGAGTCATGTTCTGCTTTCACAACAGTGTAAAATTTGGTTATTTCTATTATAAGTGAGATCAGAATCTAGTTCACTATTTCTTTTGGTACAGCTTTATGATAATCAATTTTGTACAAGGGTAACTGGGCTGGATTTAAACCAATGACCAAGAGGAGAAAGCTCCTGCATTCCATAACCAACCATCAGAGATATCCATTACCTGGCACAGGGGAAAAAAACTTCTATTCAATCCATATCTAATGGAACATTGCTTCATGTATCCATCCCTGGTAGTTCTACAGGGTTAGCCATAGGTTTTGTAAGGTCCTGTGGAAAATGTTCAGGGACTCATGAATACTTCCATAAATGGTACAATACAGCTTGGGTGATAGCATCTGGAAGCTGGGTGGGCCATGGTACTTGTTATTAAGGGGATGCAGGAGTGAGGATTTGGCATGCTTGTCACTATGAGGTTGTGGGGGAAGAAACAGAATGATTTCATCAGCTAGAAGGTGACCAAGCAGGATCTCTACAACCTATGTGGGACTTGACCCTGCAGTTACCCTCTTTTCAGGTGAAAGGGTCACAACAAGTAACTGGATGGAGCAGGGCTTTCTTGGGTATACACTGTGAGGGATGAAGACACAAGGCCATGATCTGTGTGGCTGCACACTTGACAAGCAACTAAGTCTAGCGCTGCATCACTATTTCCATATTCTCCTGTTCTACGGTGTCATTATATTCAGGCAATACAGCCATTATAGTGCCATACCAAAATATCTTCTTCCTTCCCCCCCCTTCTCCTTAACAAAGTGGACTGTTTTCTCTCCTACTTCTGTATTCACACATAATAATTCCCATTAACTACAGTGGGGGTGATGAGAATGGTCTTCTGGCCACACAGATGCCCTAAAAGATCACAGACTAACTGCAGCAAATAAAAGCTGTTTTGTGTTTGCCTGAGATAGGAACTCCAATGAAAAAAACCCTTTAGGCCCACTTGGAGATGCTGAAAAATTCAGGGCAGGCTGAGAATGCAAAACAAGTGTAAAAGCTGCCAATATTTAAATTAGCAGATTCCAGAGGTGTTTTTTTATTGTTTTGTTTATTAATACAAGAATAGGACAATCAGGGAGAAAAATGTCTTTGTGAGATCAGAACAAAAATAGCACATTTAAGTGCTTGCTTGCTTTTTCTCAGTGATTTCTTCACTGAGTTTAATTAAACTCTCCATAGCCTGATGAGCAAACTTCCAATTAAGCTCTTGTAATAAAAGAGTAAACATATAAAATAACTGACTCCATGGGTAAGCACATTTGAAACCACATACTCTAGTAAATGTCAGATATGTGATAGAAAGTGCTTACATATTTTAAAATTTTGTTTTAAAACATAGGTTCAGAATTCAATAACCATTCCAGGATAGATGATAATGGTAAGTAATAATCATCTTTGACTTAATGTTTTACATCATCATTGTGCTTTACAGTGTTTCTTTTTCACAGCACCCTTGTAAGGTGGGTAGGTCGTAGTATCCCCTTGCACAAATGGAGATGCAGAGGCGAAGGGTCAGAACATTCCCTTCTGTGGAAAAATTCATGGGAAGGATTTAAGGGAGAAAAAAACCTGGTGGAGTTTTCATTTTGGAATTTTTCTTTCTTTGATTGGAGAGGTCATGATACTGTTGAGGTGATTTGATAGGCCACACACACCCAACCACCTCCATG
This sequence comes from Mauremys reevesii, assembly GCF_016161935.1. Classification (NCBI taxonomy): domain Eukaryota; kingdom Metazoa; phylum Chordata; order Testudines; family Geoemydidae; genus Mauremys; species Mauremys reevesii. Next base: position 169,030,695 of record NC_052625.1, read on the forward strand.
CAAAATCACAAACCATCCTTCAGGAATGACCCTCTAGCCCTGAGCCAACCCAACAGTGTGGCTCCTGTTGGTGCCAAACTGCTGCTGAGTGGGTAACCCTCTGCTGGAGGGGTACGGGTGAGAGGCTTCTTTTCATAAGTCCAATAAGTAGAGGAGTCCAGTATGCTTAGCAATAGATGATAGGAAAATCTGCTCTGCTTTTATATGATGGGGCCTTCTGGGTTAGGTGCATGTTTGCTGTTACGTTGATAGAAGGTAACTTACCTCTGGCATGTTACAAATCTAGACTAGCTACCTTTACAGACATGCTCCATCAAATCTTCCCAAGCTCAACAAGCTTTTAAAATGAAAGGAATTGCCTGGTATATTTCACCACTTTCCAAAGGAAGGTGCTCTCTGGTTTTATTTCCTATTTTTTACATCCATACAGATTCCCCATCCCAGTCAAGCTTGAATTATGGCATTTTTAGGAATAAGGGGAGTTCCCCATGCTGAATATCCACATAGTCATTTGCTTGGCTAGCTCTGGCCTGTCTGGGGACACAATCTCCTTTCATCCATTATTTTTCTCTTCTCCTCATTTTCTTCCTCACATTGTATCTTTTTACCACAAGCTTCTGCAATGCTGTATAATCATATGATTTCAAGATTTGTCATGTTGACAGACAAAATTAATGATCTGACCCTTAGATACTGACTCCCTGTAGCCTCTGGCTATGGGCTCACCCCCACTAGAGTCTGCAGTTGCTAAGTCAAGTCATTAGGTATGCTGATACAGCAGTATGGATACATACTACCAAAATTCCTCCAGTGACAAACTGACTGACAGTACTTAGCAGATTTATGATAGAAAATACCATAACAAGCAAGTTTTAAATTACAGAGTGTAATAGGGTGACCTGCCCTTTTAAGGAGTGCCTGGTGTTCTGCTCATCCCTGTCACCAGGAATGGGTCCTTTAAGTGTTTGGGGTGGTCTGATGTACAAAGACTGGGGAGGTATGGGGAGAGAGAGGAAGGAATCCTGTTACAGTACTTTAAAGGGTTCAGTACTGGGAGCCTTACAGAGTGGGTGGGGCAAGATGCCCTTCTCCAAACCAACTGAATTCAGCTTTTGGAAGGGGACCAGCATATATGATGCCTCCTCCTTCATAGCAAGTCAGACATCAATGGAAGAAGGTTGGTCAGCTGAACTCCAAGCTGGAGGGCTAATTGGGCAAAGGAGCCCAACCAAAGGTCAGGCCAGCAGCTAGCCTAAACCACGTCCCCAGCTCCATGGAGGAGAGCTGGGGGGAACTCATGTCTTGAGAAGGGAGACCATGAGGACAGTTCAGACTATAAGCCCAATGCATTTCAGAGAATCTGAGGAGTCACAGACCATGAGAAGCCATTCATGAAACTAGAACCTCAGGAGGAGGTGAACCAGGGTGAACAGATGAACAGGCTCCAGGAGGAGCATGGTAGGACGCACAGGCCAGAGAAACAGTAAAGAATTGGAAGAGATTGGCTTTATACTTATACTTTATACAGGGCCCTGGCCTGGACCTGGTGGACCTGGGTTTTTATTGTCTTGTCTCAAAATAATCATATCAGACCATGAATTTCAAGATTGAAATCAGCAGCTCCTACAGGGTCCTTTGTAAGGGCTTGATTCAGGATGTCCAAGCTGAAGAACTTCACTTTCCTTACCACATTACATTCAAATGTGTGCAGTGGTTAAAGCCTGGTACAAGTATATGAAAGCAAACCACAATCCCTACAGTGACACAAAGAAAGTCAATAAAATAATATGGTCTATTTACCTGTGAGGTGGATATAGTGCCAGACTACATAATATGACTAAACATGGGGAACAGACATCAGCTTATATTGTCACTCATTCAATATAAGGAAACTGTAGAGCAAGTTTATTAATTTAAGGCCTGATCCAAAGCCTCTTGAAATCAATGAAAAGACTCCCACTGGGGATAAGGCCATAGTTTGATAAAAACACCATGTATATTTGGAGAATAATATATATTTTTATGGTAGCCCTTTGGAATGGCAAGGTCAATTTCTATTCCCAGATTACCATAGGGTCCTTTGAAAATCAATAAAATATGCTGTCATTGTTTATTCTTCTGGTAGGTTTTTATGCCCCCAAATATGGTGTGAAGATATCCTGTATAAAAGAATATATGCATATAAAAATAGGGTGACCAGATCACCCAGGTCAAATATCGGGACATGGGGGGGGCAGGGACAGAGGGGAAAAAAATGGCGGCAGAGCAAAAAAAAAAAAAATCCCCCACCCCCGATTCCTCCTCCCTCCGCAAGCACTGGAGGGAGGCCCGGGAGACTCAGGGGAGCACGGGGCTGGGGTGAGTGTGAGTCTGGCCTGGCCCCAAGCAGACAGGACTCGGGCGCGGTACCTGGAGGGAGAGTAGGGGGCGGCCCGCAGGGCCAGGCGGCGGTTGTTCTCCCCACCTGGGCAGCGGGACTTGGGAGCAGCCGCTGCTGCAGCTCCCACTGCCGCGGGGGGAGGAAGCGGCCGCTGGCCAAGCTTGGCGGCTGCGGCTCTAGCACCCATTAACCTCCCGAGCCGGGCCTGCTGCAGGGACCCAGCGCGCACCCAGTCTGGGCTGGCTGCCCAGGTGGTGCAATCCCGCGGGCGGCCCCGGAGTGGGGGAAGCAGGCCCCAGCCCCCCCATCCCGCTTGGGTCCCGCAGGAGAACAAATGGGGCTGGGCTGCCGATGCCTCCGCTGCAGGATTGCACCAGCCGGGCAGCCAGCCCAGACACGACTGGCCAGGGGCTGAGCGCAGTGTGCGCGCTGCCCCGCAGCAGGCCCGCGCTCGGGGGTTCTGGCCCGGGCGCCAAAGCCGCAGCCGCTGAGCGCCACGTGCTTGGCCGCTTCCTCCCCCCGCGGCAGTGGGAGCTGCAGCAGCGGCTGCTCCCGAGTCCTGCTGCCCAGGTGGGGAGAACAGCCACCGCCTGGCCCCGCGGGCCGCCCCCCTACTCTCCCTTCAGGTACCGAGTCCTGCCTGCTCGGGGCCAGGCCAGACTCACACTCACCCCGGCCCCACACTCCCCTGCGTCTCCTGGGCATGGCATGCTTGGCAAGAGGCGGGGATTTGGGGAGGGAGCCAATGGGGGAAGGAGGGGGAAGAGTCAGGGCGGGGGAGGGCGCGAGCCCTTCTGGGCTCCGGAGCCTTTGCTTGTTTGTCCAGTGTCCCGACCTAACATTGGTCGGGACGCGGGACAAACAAGCAAATATCGGGACAGTCCCGATAAAATCGGGACGTCTGGTCACCCTATATAAAAATCAAAGAGTCAGTGGTACAGTAGCACTTATTTTTTAAAGTTCTCAAAGTCCAACTGAAAATTTCTGCAAAAAAAGAGATTACTTTTGCACTAGTTCACAAGAAAATGTTCAGAGAAGATTCTGTGTATTGTTATAAAGCCTGTGAAAATCCCACTACTAGATTTCCTTTTGTTGTTTAATCAGTGATTGATGATTGATACAAGAATTGTTCTCAATGAAAAAAAATGAAACCATAAATTCTTAATGAGGATTAAACAAAATACAGCAATGTTGTAAAAAAGCACATGAGAATTTATAAAGAGTAGTTTATTGGCTCAAAACACCTCCTGTTGATATAAAATGAGCAATGAACAGGTGCCACCATATAGCTAGAATAGCCTGATAACCCATAAAATTATCTGCAAAAATGGGGTTGCACCACGTTTTGTCTTATTAGCCTTTCACTTGATTACAATAACAACATAACATGGAAAACTACAAAAACAATGTAGAGGAAATAAGAGAGAGCCTGTTTCTTTTCTCATTTACACAGATCTAAATCTGGCTCATCTCCATTAAATGTGATGGATTCACACAGGAGCAAAAACAGTGTAAGTGAAAACAGAATAACGTCCAAAGAGTTTCCATGGAAAAAACTTTTTTAATTCTCTAACAGGTCTCTTTTGTATTGGATTTTATTCCCAATAGCCTGTGAATCATTAGTTGCTGCATGTTCAAGTATTGATACATGGCCTCTTGTATTTGCCATGTCAGCTTGAAAAGGAATCGCAAGGATTATTTTTTGTGAATTTAGTGCAGGTGAAAGGTGGTGGATTAATAACTGAAAGTCTATTCAGTCACAGAACAAACTCTGCATGTCCAGTAGCAATGAAAACACCACCACCACACCCTGACCTTAAGGAGCTGTCTTTAAGTGTGAGAGCGCTGTTCAATCTCCATGCCCATTTCATAATTGCCTTTCTGCTGACCCTGGTGCCAATTAATTGAAATACTGACCTTTTTATGAGGGAGCAAGGGTGCTTTGAGCACCTGATGACTGATATACCCACAAATTTCACATCAACATTTCACATCAGGGAAGTATTGCTTGGTCACTTACCCAGACGAGCGATACTGGGACAGGTAACCTAGAGTGGAATGTCTGTGTCCCATTATCAATCCCTCAAGTCATCCTTGAGCAAGGTTCACTGAAATGATAGAATAAAAGAAAAAACAGAAAAGAAAACTATAGTTAATAATCAATATTTCATGAGATTTGTTCAAGTTTAGCATTAAACCCAAACTACCTTCTGTTTCTGTTCCAAGGCTCAACACACAGGCATGGGCTAGAATACAGTTTATTTTAAGATCTATAGCTCCACTATACTGTTTATAATATAAACTCCAGATAAATGCTGTGCAGTGACAGTATGCTTACTCTAAGCCTGGGCTAAGTAAATTATTCCTTTCTAATTTAAAAAGATCACAGCATCACCTTTTTTATCAAGCACCTTAACAAGAAAATACAGAGCAAGCACCCGCAAGCATGGGGACTTATAGAATCAGTTTAATGAATGAGAATATATATTTACAAATGTCTCTTTTCCCTCCTCCTTCCCTACTGGTACTAATTAAAATAATTTTCTGCCTTTGACATGAAATAATAAAACATTCAAGGACTACATTAGCTGAAATAGGGTTATCTTTTGCCCTATTGGTCAAGAACTCTATATAGTTCCAGCAGTTCACGCAGATTGTATTTGCCGACAAATTCCTTCCTGTCAAGGATCATTCTCAGTATTGGGACTCTGTCAATTCTGTATGATTAGGTTTGTGGTGATAGAGCTTTCTTTTGTGGGATGTGTCTAAGACCCATGATACCAACAAGGAGCAGAAGTTTTAGTTCAACAATGTGATTTTGATAAACACAATTGTTTTATCTTGGAGATGAGCAGCACTATGAGATGGAGGGAAGTATTACACTATAGCTAAAATACCCCTTCATGGGGTGGATAGCTTCTCACAAGGTACTGTATTAGTCTCGAATACCATCGATTAGACTAGCCTTGATGGCACAGACTAGCAGTAGGAAATACTGCTGGTTTGCCATACCTAAGCATTTATGGGCTTGCTTCAGGCATAGTTCAGTGTGTACTTAATAGTAATTTATCACTCTCATTTCAACATGGATCATAGGTCAGGCCTTCTCCCAGGAGCACATTATTCAGCTAATGCTAGATCTTATATTTACCACAAGTTGTCAACAGTTGCAGGTTGTTATAGGTTACTGCACATAGCAGTACAGCATCTGTCAATTAAAAACTATTTTATTAATTTTGAGCGCATGCACAATATTTAATACCAAATTCTATGTATGTTTTCTTTTCTCTTTACACTGCATTGTATTTCTTCACACAGTCTCCCTGAGCCCACTGCCTTTCTTCAAGGGAGAAGAAGTGAGCTAGATAATATTCTCTCTCTTTCCCAGTTATGGCTCCATGCAAGTAATATGCAGATTGAAATACATTCCTATAAGTGGTGTACATTTCCCCATAACTACTTCTGCTTTGCAGCAGATCCAGGGAATTGAATATGAGGAGGTGGTATGGCATTCGCTGAAGCACTACATACTACCTGATGCAAAGCCACATTGTAAGGGCAAAGGTTGAGAAATTCTAGCAAGAATTGTAATAAGTAGTTCTAGCCAAATTACTGCTCCACTCTGAATTAGTGATGGGGACCAGAATACGACAGTGAAATTGTAGTCTGCTAAGAAAAGGAGTGAAAAAAATGAATCTCTGAGCTCAGATCTGAAGCCAGATAAAGAAACAAGTAGGATAAAATGATTGTCTAAAAACATGGACGTAACAAACAAGCCACATATCGAAGATGTAAAAAATTAAAGAACTCCCAAGTATTTGGCTTAAGGAAATCGTAGTTTCTCAAGACAGCAGTAAATGCTACTAAACATAATGGAAAATAAACATATTCAATTTTTCATGTTCTTTTCTTTTTGTTCACAGCAATCCAACAAAAATACATCCTTCCTAAAGATAATCAAAATTGTGAATGGAGTACAGAGGGATTTCTCCCACAATGCAATTCAAAATAAAATTAATATAAGGGTTCATCTGTACAGTCATCCAATTCCCAGCATGGTTCTGTTTTTAGGAGATGAAGCAAAGATATAATCAGACAAGATCAATCCCCTCCTGGCAGAAGACCCCCTCTCCCTCCACCTAATGCTTTGAGGATAAGGAGTGGAGATCAAACACCATAATGATCCCAGCAACAAAAAAAAAGTGTGTTCACCAATGGCTATTCTCACTGGTGTTATACAGTTTTTAGGTGTCAGTTAATACCCAGGTCTGTCTAAACTGTTCAAGATAGACTGTGGACCTGTATCCTTTTACTGTTTAATACAGACTTTATCATCTTTTAAATCAAAGATATTACAGCAACTAGGAAATTCACAACCTTCCACTTATTAGCAGGTTATATATCAACTATCTTGGACGATGTAAAACAAACATTTCAGCCAGTCGGCTGTCCATAATATACTGTACTTGGCCTGGCCAAATACTGCACAACATTTGCTTTAATTATTTAATGCTAAGAAGATGTTCAAATACCACAGAGATGAGCTTAATTTAGATAGATATCTCTGGGACAGGGCTTCTAAATGTATGTGTCTTTAACAAGAGTAAATTTGAGCTGACAGTATACCTTTAAACAAAACATCATTCTGTACAGAATTTCCCATCAGAAATTTCCAGTCCCAGGATCTGTCACTGACTACAGCCAGGAGTTGAGACAACACATTGTATCTTCTCTGCTTCTGGGGCAAACACCAGGGTCTTCATCTCTCTTAATATTGATTAATAAAATCAACAAGTATGAAACAATATACATTATGTTATACATGAATAAGGTTATAGTGCCCACCAGATTGTTAGAGCTTGCACAGACTGACACATTTAGGCAGAGATCTTCATTGGGAGGGTTGAGGAGTAATACTATCTCAGAGGGAGAACCTAGAGTTATTTTCCCTCAGGGGGCCATAACGTTCCCCAGGTGCAGTGGTTGAGAAAGCATTCTGATACTCCTCTTTGTGCAGTGTCTTGTGTTCACCCTTATCCCTGTGAGACTGTCCAGTGTGTGGATGTAGGCACAGAGCCATGACACTGCTTCCTCTCTGCCCTTCATTGCTTCCTTTGAGGCATCCTGCATCCACAGGGGAGTAATGACAGAGCAGTTCTTGCACTCGCCTGAGTCCAGAGACCAAAATTCTGCTCAGCCATTAAGTGGATTAGAGAAGTGGCAGAAGGTCCTTACTCTCTCTCCGACAAAACACACTTGCACAAGGACCAGGCACAATCCAACCCATATGAAACAGATCTCTGCCCTAAAGAGCTTACAATGTAAATGTTAGTTATGACAGTGAAGCGAGGGTATAGCATTCCACGTGAGGGGAGGGGCAAGGAAAGTCACCGGTTACAAAGAGACAGATGTGGACACTCAGGCATACATACAGCATTGTGGAACAACTGGCTGCATCTTGGCTCTGGCTTTGCTCTTATTTTATCTGAAACTGGTTGTCCGTCCTTCATAAAGAACATCATGTAAAGAGAATTGCATTGCTTCTTTTCATGTTTGAAGAAAAATAACAAGAATGTCATGTCTTTAAAGTAAATTCAGTGGTCACAAAAGGAGGCCAGTTAAGAGCTCTGGGAACGGAAGTGTTCTATCCACAAGTCAGTCCTGCGGTGTGCTAGCTGCTGATTAGAGGAGGTGTGGCACTGTAGAGTACATAAGAACAGACATACTGGGTCAGACCAAAGGTCCATCCAGCACAGTATCCTGTCTACCAACAGTGGCCAATGCCAGGTGCCCCAGAGGGAGTTAACCTAACAGGTAATGATCAAGTGATCTCTCTGCTGCCGTCCATCACCACCCTCTGACAAAGAGAGGCTAGAGACACCATTCCTTACCCATCTTAGCTAATAGCCATTAATGGACTTAACCTCCATGAATTTATCCAGTTCTCTTTTAAACACTGTTATAGACCTAGTCTTCACAACCTCTTCAGGCAAGGAGTTCCACAAGTTGACTGTGTGCTGTGTGAAGAAGAACTTCCTTTTATTTGTTTTAAACCTGCTGCCCATTAATTTCATTTGGTGGCCCCTAGTTCTTATATTATGGGAACAAGTAAATAACTTTTCCTTATTCACTTTCTCCACACTGTTCATGATTTTATATACCTCTATCATATCCCCCCTTAGTCTCCTGTTTTCCAAGCTGAAAAGTCCTAGCCTCCTTGGAACCCATTCCAAACCCCTAATCATTTTAGTTGCCCTTCTCTGAACCTTTTCTAATGCCAGTATATCTTTTTTGAGATGAGGAGACCACATCAGTAGGCAGTATTCAAGATGTGGGTGTACCATGGATTTATATAAGGGCAATAAGATATTCTCCATCTTATTCTCTATCCCCTTTTTAATGATTCCTAACATCCTGTTTGCTTTTTTGACTGCCACTGCACACTGCGTGGATGTCTTCAGAGAACTATCCACGATGACGCCAAGATCTTTTTCCTGATTATTTGTAGCTAAATTAGCCCCCATCACATTGTATGTATAGTTGGGGTTATTTTTACCAATGTGCATTACTTTACATTTATCCACATTACATTTCATTTGCCATTTTGTTGCCCAATCACTTAGTTTTGTGAGATCTTTTTGAAGTTCTTCACAGTCTGCTTTGGTCTTAACTATCTTGAGCAGTTTAGTATCATCTGCAAACTTTTCCACCTCACTTTTTACCCCTTTCTCCAGATCATTTATGAATAAGTTGAATAGGATTGGTCCTAGGACTGACCCTTGGGGAACACCACGAGTTACCCCTCTCCATTCTGAAAATTTACTATTCCTACCCTTTGTTCCCTGTCTTTTAACCAGTTCTCAATCCATGAAAGGATCTTCCCTCTTATCCCATGACAACTTAATTTACGTAAGAGCCTTTGGTGAGGGACCTTGTCAAAGGCTTCCTGGAAATCTAAGTACACTGTGTCCACTGGATCCCCCTTGTCCACATATTTGTTGACCCCTTCAAAGAACTCTAATAGATTTGTAAGACATGAGTGAAAGAGGAGTGTTGTTGTTGTGGGCAATTTCTGTTGCTAACTTGCTTGACTTGTGTTTTTAAATATATGCCAAGGATGAGCAGAGTTTTGAGGGGTCATTCTTTGGAGGGAGCTGTTATTTTTATAGATTGAATTCAAAATTAATAAAATAAACAAGACAACATGTTCAGATCAGGCCACCACAATGTGCGCTTCCCTGCATGACCCTGCCAATGTGAACTCACCCTGACCTGGAAGGAGTATCTGGATAGTATTATCAGTTGAACCAACAGGATTTTGGTCCGGCTGTTTCCTTTTCCTATAATATAGGTCCCTGCTATCCAGCTTGCTTTATAGCACTGTAATTTTGAAAACTAGATTAACTCTAAATGGAGGTAAAATTCCACACAGCAGGTTTTGAGCTGTGTTTGCTGGCTTGCACTGTTGTGCCAACTGCTAAAGCTGGAATTTCCTTCTTGATATACCGGGGTAATTGTGCATTCTTCACTGAAATAGTACAGAACATAGCAAATTTACAGAAAGCTATTATGGGGTGACTATTTCTATTAATTTATCATTCACAGAATGGCATAAACAAAAACTGAGTAAAATGATCAGGATCTATTAAAAACAATACTTTTCTCCTGCATATTTTGTTCCTGAATAATGCTTAATTTAGTTTACAGTACTTATTTAGTAATATATCTTATTATTTTAAGTCAAAAGATTTAACTAATCTATAAATAATCCTATTAGTGTTTTGTAAACTGAGCACATAAAACTGGAGGGTTTAGTCCAGCTAGGTAAAATACCAATATGATTTTCCTTAGAGACAAGTTGTTGATGTGTCAGAAATGCATAAAAGGAGTCTGGAAAACTCTCAAGGCTTTTTATCAGTAACACTTGGATTTATATGGACAGAATCCACATTAAGCACTACCTGTATGTGGTTTTCATCAAAATACATCCAGGACATCTTTGTCATCCTTGGAATATCAGTTAAAATTTGTCTATTCTACTGCAGCCATTTATAAATTGATTTGATATTCTGTCCTGGTTTAAACCAAGATTGTTAGTAAGGCTTAGATGTAAAACCAGTGACTGTTCCCAAGGAATGCCAGAGAAATAAAAGCAATGGGAAACCCTTCAAAGTGCTACAAATTACTTTAAAATTGTTTGAATAAAAGAGCACAAGATGCTAAAAGGTTATAAAATGGCCAAAGTTCTTATAAACTTCTGTTAAAAGAGGCAAGCATTGTGGTGATAACACAACAAACCTCAGCATGAGCTATAACTATTTCCTCACCCGATAATATCTAGGAATACTGATTTAAACTTTTTCATTAAAGTGCCTAAAGAGTTTGTATAGAAACACGTCAACAGCCTATTAAAAAGAAGATGAAGGATTGTACCCCCAAATGTTAAACATTTCAAATACAAAGCATAATTATAATGTCCTAGGTAAATCCTGGCTGCTTTTTTTTAATTATTTTGTTTTGTTTTGTTTTCTTTTAAGGAATTGGTGAAGACAGCGGTGCTATGTAAAGAGCCAACTTTCCATCACGCTGGCACTCAGTATGACACTAACCTGCAGGACAAAGGAAAATGTGGTTAGTGATGTGATCTCTAGGGGACAGTAGTGCATATAATAAACTACCATACATTATTCAGGCCTAAAACGCAGTGGATATAAAGCTCATGTTTTGCAGAAGAAGCTCAAGTCCCCATTGGCTATCTATCTGAAATATAACTAATCAGAAGTATAGAACAAGAGTGCCACCTAGTGTCTGGAAAGGTTCATTCAAAGCTGCAATCCATGAGGTTTTCCTTCCTTGTTTCCTTCTTTCATTATATATGTAGGCGTGTACACATATATAGATACACAATCATTGTGGTTTATACTATAATTCATATTTTAGTAGTGACCAGAGTATTTATCCACACACACAGTCCTGGGCTCAGATTGCTTACAATCTAAAAAGACAAGCCACATATGAAAGGTGATGGAGAGGAATGCAATCTATGTACATTTTATATATGTTGAGTCATATTCTCATATGGTATAAATCGATGCAGCTAGGATAATTTGCACCAGCTGAGTCTCTGGCCCTTACTCTTTCTTTTTATTTTATTTTATTTACTTATTTACTCAGTAAATACCCACTGGTTGTACTCAACTGCCCCTCAAGCTAGCTATAATTTGCTGGCCAATTTCTTTTAGGCATAATGGAGGAAGTGGTTTTGAAGAGGTATTTGAAGGAGTAGAGGGTTTAGGGTGGGGTCCTGGCACTAGGGGACAGCATAGAAGAAGGTCCACAGATGGTTTTGGGAGAAGTGGACAAATGGGAATCAAGGCTGGACATAGATGAAGAGATCACTGATATTTTTTGCTTTTCTTACTTAAATGCATTATAGTGCTCCTTCTCTGTTTTAAAGCCATTCCCGACATAAGGCCATATTATCTGGTTCCTGTCCCAAATTTAATTGAAGCATAGTTTTATGTGTTTCCCTTTTATAATATCTACCTCAATATAGCATGCAAAATGTTTATTGTCAATAACAACCCTGGAGGAAGGGAGCAATGCTAAGAAAATATGCCCCGGGGAACGATGGTGCTGAAATCCATACTAATGCTGTTATTTCCTCCTGCAAATATTCTGCCTTATGCTCACCATACAAATACTTAAGAATTGTTGATTGACAGAAGTCTGCATGAATATAAATCAAAAACGTTTTTCTTTTTAAATGATAATTTAAATGAACTCAGATCGATGTTCTGATGCCTGTTTCTCCACTTTTGAATCCATCACCATAACACCAATAATGAAAAAGCACTGTTACTTTCACAGGTCTAATTATAAATCTCCAGAGAAAACACTGAAGTGGAATTTAAACATTGTCACAGTCAGTGATTTCAAGTCTGTTTTCCAAAGCTGAGCAGCTAAAAGCAAATCTGATACAGTCCTGTACTATAAGTAAGTACCGTATATATTTGATCATAAGCCGGTTTTTTTATAAGCCGATCCCCACAAGATGGATAAGCAAAATTGGAATTTTTTTATGACCCATTCATAAGCCAACCCTATAATTCAGGGGTCAGCAAACTTTGGCTCCCGGGCCATCAGGATAAACCACTGGTGGGCTGAGATGGTTTGTTTACCTCGAGTGTCCGCAGGCACGGAAATAAACCTTTGTAAACAAAGTGTCCTGGCGTGCCAGATGCTTACCCTGATGGGCCAGGACAGCAACTGGTGAGGAATTTTTTTGGGGGGAGGAGAAGATGGGGGTCAAGGGAGTAACCCCTGTGACCACCCCTCACATGACTCCACCCTTAGCCCGGGACCCCCACACTCTCCCCATCCCATCCCTTCCCACCTTATCTGGGGAGGGTCAGGGGAGGATGTCTCTGGCCTGGCTGGAGCTGCTCCGGCAGGCTGGGTAGCGTGTCCGCAGCCTGCTCCAGCGGGCCAGACCGGGTGGCGTGGCCACAGCATGTTCCAGTGGGCTGGGCCAGGCGCCATGGCCACAGCGTGATCTGCCAGCCCCGGAGCTGCAGCTTCTTTGGAGGCTGGGGGAGAGCAGTGTGGCCAGAAGCGGAGAGACTTTGGCCTCTCCTCTTCCCTTCTGGCTGTGCTGCCTCTCCTTGCTCCCTCTGTTGGGGGAGGGGCTGTGTCCCACCTCTCCCTCTCTATACCTGTTCATAAGTCAACCCCCTTCTCTGGTGCTTCCCTTTTTTACTAAAAAATTCAGCTTATGAACGAGTATATACAGTATAGTGTAAGTATTGTTGAAAAATCAACATCAAATAATGGTTTCTATTTATTTCCACACCAGACTACATTACAGTAGCAAAATCTAAGATAATGTTCCAATTAAACCAAGACAGATAAAATGCACTCTGCCCCTTTTTTATGTATGAGCTTTATCCTTGGGAATCAAACCTGGAAATGTTATGAAGCTCTCCTATAATGAGGGAAATAACTGTGTTCCCTCTAGTTGAGAAACATGATAGCCCTCTACCAAAGGTTTGTTAATGGAGAGATCTTTTTGAGTTAGTGACATGCATTTACTGGTATATCCCATTAATCAAAGTAGCCATAATCCTAGTTCTGTAATGCATTTGATAAATAATGCTGTAACCATAATGGGCTACAGGTCAAGGGCTCTACAATTTGCACCCCGATGAAGGGTCTCCACATGTTTTATGAAACATTTGTTGCTTCTTTACATTGCTAGAGAAACCACTGGCCTCAACATAGCTGGAGGAATATTTTACAGCAAACTATTTATTCAACAAATGTAGCCATTTTGCCTCTTTGAAGAAAGGATGATCTTGGGGTTACGGGACAGGAATGGGATTCAGAAGGGATGGGTTCAATTCCTGGCTCTACCACTGACTTTCTGTCAGACCTCGGGCAAGTCACTTAATAGCTCTGTGCCTCTGTTTCCCATTTGTAACATTGAGATGATGATAAGTCTCTTCTACCACACTTTTGATGTCTCATCCGTTAAGAATATAAGCTCATCTGGGCAGACTTTCTTACTTTGTGTTTATACAATGCCTAACACCAATGGGGCCCTGATCTGGGTTGAGATTTATCTTGGACATTATTCAAAGTATCTCCATCTTAATGCAGAACTAGGAGTAATGGTGTAAGGATGAAGAAATAATAGTAAAATTTGTTTCACACATTCATCACTTAGGGACCATGTTAGTGGGAGACGAACAGCGAAAGATTTGGGGGTTCTGTTATTTTGTGATCAACATTCAAATGTCTGGAGATCTACTTGAAGCTTACCTTGCCAACCTCCTGGGTCTAGAAATTGGACCAGAAATCTCATAAAAAGAAACTTTCTGTAAGATTTCTTACACTTCTGGTTTCTAGGTAATACCTCAAGAATGACTCATCTCACTGTATTTGGGTAGTTCAGAATCCTTTCTTAGTTAAGCTCAGTAAATGGAGAGACATATTGAAATAAACCAAAGAAATGAAACAAAAAGAGACTAACCTAATTTTTCACATATTTAAAAAGGCTTATTTCAAGTAGAACAGAGCAAATGATTAGCAGCAAATAATTTGTTGATGAAATCAGTGTCTTTTGTGTCACATGATATTGTTTCTGTTCCCTGATTTGATGAATGGTTGGAAGAAAACATAGAGATAGTATGACTCTCTCTGGGAGAGGTAACACTATTGGAAGAGGTAGAAGAAGAGCCAGTATTTTGTCCTTTATGGGTCCCATGGACCTTGCCTGAGGCATTATTCCTAGAAAATGTTGCCTACCATCAAATTTATTGGCTTTCTGCAGAGTTTAATTGAGGGCCATAGCCTCAGCTGATGCAACTGACTTAAATGAAGCTAAGTCAGTTTACATTGACGCTGTGGCTCAGTATTTTCCCTGGTCACATCCATTCATAGCAGTAATGCATGGGAGCATACCATCCTAGCATGTAGTGAAATCCTTGTCTGGCTCATTTCATTTTCTCTGTGCTAAGGATCTTATGATGGGAGCTGGGACTCGGCCTCTGCTGTGTCAATCAGTGTGCCTACTCCTGTGTGTGTGAATTATAATTCATTATCCCAGAGCACTCTGCAGTGTGAGTTTAGACTGCCATTTCTCTGAGGATTCATGCCAGCAAAACACCATCACCTAAATATTCGTGGCAAGCAAACACTATAAAGATGTGAGTGCGGCTGAAGCAAATTCATTTTGACATTTGAGTGAATACTCGTAAAAAGGCTTTTGTGGCACTCACCCAATGCTAATTTAAAATTTGGGGTAAAGGTTCAGGTCAGTTTTTACTCTGTCCATCCCTAGAACATAGACAAATTTCAGTTTCCTGCTGTGGTGTGTGTGTAAAATATTCAGTTTATCATTTAAAATGCTAGAAATTGAAAGGTGTCTGTCTACACTCCACAGATGATTCTCGCTCCTAACCTGTTAATCCCCTGGGACTCAGAAAGTGGATAGACCTTTTCACTTCACTCAGACTCTGCAGAAAGAATTAATCAGTGAAAACAAAAAGAAAATCCATCAGGCAGGTTTATCCTCTTCAAGGTTCTCTGCCTCCCTACTCACTGAGTCTTACTCTGAAAAGCATGGCCCCAGGACCTGTGATTAAGGGGACTGTTAAAAATTCAGCGAAGAGCTGCAGCATCAAATAGGTAGACTATTTAAACCAATTTCCCCACATTCTCTTTTTAAGGGCCAGATCCTCAGCTCTGTAAATAAGCATGTGATGATTTATACCAATGGCATATGGTATGTGGTAAAGCCACACCCACATCTAAATATTTTAGTTTACAATGTTGTTGTAGCCATCTTGGTCCCAGGATATTAGAGAGACAAGGTGGGTGAGGTAATATCTTTTATTGGGCCAACTTCTGTTAATGGAAGGGACAAGCTTTTGAGCTTCACAGAGCTCTTCTTCTGGTCTGGGGAAAGTAACCAGAGAAACTCTCAACAATGTAAGGAGAATAAAGACACAATGACAGCATGCTATTTTCATGGAAATGTATTTCCTTTTTTAAAGATAAGCAAGAAAGAGGGAGGAGAAAAGATGGCCTCATGGTTAAGGCACTGGCGTGGCACTCAAGAACTGTAAACTCAAGTCCTGGCTCTGTCACAGACTTCTTATCTGACCTCACAGAAGACAATTAATCTCTGTGTCTCTGTTCCCTGACTATAAACTAGGGATAATAATATTTCCCTACATCAAAGAGGTGTTGTGAGGATAAATCCATAAAGACTTTGGATGTCCTTCATGTACTGATGAGTGTTATATAAGTTGCTAGGTGGAACCTTGTTTAACAGCAGAGTATCTAGAGAAGAATGTGCTGTATTTTAATTGGCACCTTCCACACTTACATCTTGTACAGATCAACTGCATTTAAAAAAAAATCAGCTCATAGGACAGATTTTCATCAGTGATATTTCAAAATCTGCTTCTCTGAAATAAAGGTAACCTTGGTTTTTATTAAAAAGCGAATTAAACAAATGGAAAACAATATCATCTAGCAATGTAAGGAATAGATTGCAAATGAATGTTTCATGTTTATGATACTATGAGATTCTGTATTAACTCTTAGTGAAAGTTACATTTATAAAAAATTCAAATACTGTGGGTAAATTAATCCCTGCTGTAACTACTCTGTTGTCTTCAACAGAGTTACAGCAGAGATCAATATGGCGTGGTATGTTTTCATTTGGATTCGTATGTGTTAGTCCTTAATATATTTCTCCGTATCTCCAAGTATGCTGATAATACTAACTGGACAAAATTCTATTTTTGGGAATGGATCACTAGTTTGTGGCTTTAAATTCCAAGGCTAAAAGAGATGATAATTTATTATTTGTTCAGAAAATAATTTATAAAAGGTCTAATAACATTTAACCCAATCAGAAAACAGACTCGGATCTGAAAAAATGTATGAAACATTTATTCTCCTGAAATCAGTGACCACTTAATGCCCCTACTCTACTTGTGCTACATTGATGACATTTTCATCATGTGGACCCCTGGAAAAGGAGCCCTTGAGGAATTCCACCATGATTTCAACAATTTCTATCCCACCATCAACCTCAGCCTTGAACAATCCACACAAGCGGTCCATTTCCTAGACACTACTGTGCTAATAAGCGATGGTCACATAAACACCACCCTATACCGGAAACCTACTGACCGCTATTCTTACCTACATGCCTCCAGCTTCCATCCAGGACACACCACATGATCCATTGTCTACGGCCAAGCTCTAAGATACAACCGCATTTGTTCCAATCCCTCAGACAGAGACAAACACTTACAAGATCTCTATCAAGCATTCTTAAAACTACAATACCCACCTGCTGAAGTGAAAAAACAGATTGACAGAGCCAGAAGAGTACCCAGAAGTCACCTACTACAGGACAGGCCCAACAAAGAAAATAACAGAACGCCACTAGCCGTCACCTTCATCCCCCAACTAAAACCTCTCCAGCGCATCATCAAAGATCTACAACCTATCCTGAAAGATGATCCCTCACTCTCACAGATCTTGGGAGACAGACCTGTCCTTGTTTACAGACAGCCCCCCAACCTGAAGCAAATACTCACCAGCAACCACACACCACAGAACAAAAACACTAACCCAGGAACCTATCCTTGCAACAAAGCCCGATGCCAACTCTGTCCACATATCTATTCAAGTGACACAATCATAGGACCTAATCACATAAGCCATACCATCAGGGGCTCGTTCACCTGCACATCTACCAATGTGATAAATGCCATCATGTGCCAGCAATGCCCCTCTGCCATGTACATTGGCCAAACTGGACAGTCTCTACGTAAAAGGATAAATGGACACAAATCTGACATCAGGAATCATAACATTCAAAAACCAGTGGGAGAACACTTCAACCTCTCTAATCACTCAGTGACAGACATTAAGGTGGCAATTTTGCAACAGAAAAACTTCAAAAACAGACTCCAACGAGAAGCTGCTGAACTTGAATTAATATGCAAACTAGATACCATTAACTTAGGTTTGAACAGAGACTGGAATGGCTTGGTCATTACACTAATTGAATCTATTTCCCCATGTTAAAATATCCTCACACCTTTGTGTCAACTGTCCGAAATGGGCTATCTTGATTATCACTTCAAAAGTTTTTCTCCCCTGCTGATAATAGCTTCTCTTAATTAATTAGCCTCTTACAGTTGGTATGGGTACTTCTACCTTTTCATGTTCTCTGTATGTATAAATATCTTCTTACTGTATGTTCCATTCTATGCATCTGATGAAGTGGACTGTAGCCCACAAAAGCTTATTCTCAAATAAATGTGTTAGTCTCTAAGGTGCCACAAGTACTCCTGTTCTTTTTGCTGATACAGACTAACACGGCTGCTGCTCTGAAACCTGTAGACTGCATAGGATCTTTGGATGGAAGTGAGAGATCCACATTAATTGTTTATGAAACCTCTCTCTGTTCCCTACTGGTATTTGTCCACTAGCCTTGCCCAGATATAGATAAGCTTAGCTGGGGTGGTGACAGTCCAGTGTAATGGGGCTGAGAGACCCATGTGTAGTGGGATATGACACTATAGTGTTACCGAAATGTTGGGTCCGCCTAGCTGAGAGCCAATGACAGCCAGACAGGGATAAGAAAAGGTTGCTTTATTCTGCAGAAGAAAGGAGAGCTTTGTACCAAGATACAAAAACTCTAACTCCATACAAAAAACAAAAATATTTTATACACACTCACACACAGGCTTCAGTCGTGTTAGCATTTGATTGGTGGTTAGCAAACCCTACACTCCTGCAATCTGCTCAGCAAAAACCAGTTCAGAACTAGCTTCAACTGCCTCTAGACTGATAAGGGAAGACAGTTCAAAAGTTCAGGCTACTGTGTCCCTGAGGTGTCCAATTTCCCCTAATGGTTGCCAGCTATTATAAGCTGCTTAACTAGCTAACAGTCAGGGGAAACTCTACTGACTGTCACAATAGGAAGGATTTTAAGAGGTTTATAACCTGGAAAGGTAGAAGCTAGAGAGGCTTTGGAAGATAATCTATTTTGATGAGGAGTTGTTTTGGTTGTGCTTGGAGGTTCAATATATTGTGTTAGGATATTTTTAATTGTCTCTAACTTGCCCTGGAAGTATTTATTCAGGTTCCCAGCTCTGGTGACTGTCACATCTCTAAACACCTTTGGTTGGCCAAACGCTAAGCTACACAGCTATGTGCTAGGGATATGGGGAACCCAGACAACTTTGATTATGGGGGCATGAGCCCCTCTATTCTTCCAGGTAAGCAGAGGAGAGTAGGTATTGTGCAGAAACCAAGGCCAAGATGTTTACTCTTAATGTCATTTGTCTCACATTTTGAATCTCAAGAACATGAGGTGTCAGTGTCTGTCTTGTCTCTTCATGCTATTAAATGCCCTATACAATCAGCACCATTCACAATTTGATTGAAACCTCTGACTCTGTATGTACTACTGAGATTTGATTAGATGGCACTGCAGGACCACTGTGTAGTAGTATCCAGACAGGTATATGGTTTATCGTTAGTTGACATGGCATTGTGGAGGTGGTAATTACCTGATTGTCACAGACCAACCATTCTGTCCTTACATTTGAGATTGAGGCACGCTGGAACAGAGCCCAGATGAATTACATTTCAGGGCATGCTACAAAGTTAACTATTTTCCCTTGGGCTCTTTGAGAGGGGGTGAATTAATGGGAGGGAGGTAGAACATGATCTACTGTGAGTTGTCTATTCAAATGGCGATTGTGGGTTTTTTTGCATAAGCAGTCCAGTAGGCAGATCTATTTTATGAGTTTATACTTTGGTATATTTTAATGTCTGTTAAAGGTACTTTGTGCCAGTGATAAGTGCTTCAGATGCAACTGAAATAAATAAATGGAGACCACTGTCTGACTATTTAACAGTGCATATTTATAAAACTACATTTATATTAGCTGGGAATAAAGCTAACTTACTAGTACAGTGATTTTCACTTAATTTGTTCACTGGTTAATTTGATCCTCTCTGTTGTTTGATCTGCTCTCCAGGAACCAAATAATTTGCATTTATTTGTATTGTGTTTTCTCACTGCTTATTTTGCTCATGTCCACTTCAGTTAATACTAGATAATTCAATCAAGATCGATTGAATCTGCCCCCAAAACAGAAGAGTAATCATATTGCTTACAACATAAATATTGACCTGTATTGTGCTTCTTTTCTATTCTCCTTCTTAATTTTCCTACACTGGCGAGTTTCTGTGCCACAAGTTATACCACTTTTATTAAAACACTGGAATTAAACCACTGTTGCATGTCCACACTGTGCTCCTTGTGACACTGGAGCGCATCCACATTAGCAGCCCTTGCAATGGCAAAGACAGCAGAGCATTGTGGTAGCTATCCCACTGTGCAACTGGCAATGGGAAGGGTTTGCAATGCCTCATGGGGCAGGTACAGCGTCACATGATGCAGGTTTCCCAATCCCATTGTTCCATGGTGTCATAAACAGATAGTTAAGGATTACTGCCTCTTTTACCTGTAAAGGGTTAAGAAATTCACCTAGCCTAGCTGACACCTGACCAGAGGAACCAATGGGGGAACAAGATGTTTCAAAAGGAAGGAGAGAAGTTTCCTTTGTTTAGTCAGTTCAGTTTCAGCCGGAGTGAAAAGGTCAAGGAACCAGTCTCTTATCAGAGTAGTAAGTTTTAGAAAGGGATAAGCCTTTTTCTTAATACCTGATTTATTTTTTTCCTTGTTTTTAGATCCAAGGGGGTTGGATCTGGATCCACCAGGAAATTGGTGAAGTCTCTCAAGGCTACCCAGGGAGGGGAAGGTTTTGGGGGGAAAGAGGGTGTTCCAGACACTGAGAAATCTGGATGGTGGCAGCAAGACCAGATCTAAGCTGGTAGTTAAGATTAGAGCTTCTCATGCAGGTCCCCCACATCTGTACCCTAAAGTTCAGAGTGGGGAAGGAACCTTGACACATGGGCATCCTACTATATTACCAGCTTCTTTTCAACTGAAGTGGGGGGGAGGGCAGAATGTGTAACAGGGAGTGTGTGTGTTTGTGTGTGTGTGTGTATAGAGGGGGGGAGAGATACAGTGTGTTTTGGGGGACAGAGAGTGTGTCAGCATGATGTCTTGTAAGTTCAGACAGTGGCAGGAAGCAACCAGTCCTGAGGCAGGGGGCGGGGGAAATCCCAACATCAGCCCCCGCCTCCCTCCTTGGGCTCTCTGCACAGCAATCTCTCTCTCTGTCACACACACACACACACGCGCACACACACACACACACACACTCCTGCCTCTGTGTTCAACAGCACGAGCATTCCACTTTGTTTAATGGTTTGCTTTGTGTCCTGGAGCAGATCAGCACCGCACACAACGGCTGTCAGAAATGGTGCTTTGAAAGGGGAGGGGCGCATGTCTCCAGGGCAGCCAAGTTCAAAACAATGAGCAGAGCAGTCACTTGAGGCACTATGGGATAACTCCAGAGGCCAATTACAGCGCAAAAAGCAATCAAGTGTCTACACTGGCAATAGAGCACTGGAGCCTCTGCACAAAAAGCCTTACGAATCTAGTCAAGGTGGGGTTTTTTGCAGCCCTGCAACTGAGGAGTTTCTGTGCATAAAGTGACTTGGCAGTGTGCAGACATCTGCAGTTTGGGCACAAAAAGCTGATTTATTGCATAGAAACATGCCAGTGTAGACAAGCCCAATGACATGAAATTAGTAGTTACATTTGAGAGAAGCTGGAAACTAAAATTTTAATGGCACCCTACATCCTGGCCAGACATTTATTTTAAAAAGCCATTGGTCTTATTCTGCTCCTACTTGCACTGGTGTAAAATAGTGTTAAATCCACTGAAGTCAATAGAGCTACACTGATATAAAACTAGTCAGGCCCACAGACCATTTGCCCCTGACTGATTTAGCACCACGCTGTGTGCTTGTTATATATGGCTGCTTTTAAATATAAATGCTAATATTTTTGTTTGCTCACATTATTTACCAACATGCATGCAAAAATAAATGCTTTTAATTGAATCCCTGCTCTAATATTATACTAGTTCATCCTTAGGGTTAACCACTCAATGGTTACATATGTTTGTGCAGTTTGATAATTGGCTTTTATTACAGTATTACATTTGTTAGTGAGTAACTGCCTTCTTATTATAAGGGATGGGCTAGTATATTATTTTGAATGGATCATATGCATTTTGTATTTTAGTAGCACTCTAAATTATGAGATTATAGAAAAGCGCCTAGATTTTGAGATGGGCAATTTGTCATTTTGTAACATGAGGTGAGTAAAGGAATAAATATGAAGAAATGTCTGAGAGAATGAACTCTCTTTCCATTTTAACGTTAAGGGGTTCTAGCATATTTTTACCTTAGAACGTTTCCCATTCCAGAGAAAATGAGAACTGCAACAATCTACATCTTCCCTTTGCCAGATGTTTTGGGCAAGAAATAATCATCTCAGTGAAATTTAAATTTTAAGAACAGCTCCTCCAAACAGTGAGAAGTGCTACTGGCTTCCATAGAGAGGACAGATGGTCCTGTGTTTAGGGCATGGCCCTGGGGCTTGGAATACTTGTCTTAAATTCCTTGCTCCTCCACAATTTCCTTTGTGACCTGGCGCTAGTCACTTTGCCTCTTTGTGCTGCAGTTCCCTATCTGCACTTCTTTACCTCCCAGAAGTGTTCTGAGAAGATTGTCATCAGAGCTCAATGTTCAGGTTCCATAACCTGAGGACAGCCTCTGTACCATGAAGGCTAGCTGTGGTAAGCCACCTTCCAAAGGTTGAGTTGAGCGTTCTTCCATTGTGTGAGTTGTTATCTACAACTCCGCCCCACAGTCACGGCATGGAGAAGGACCCAGCCCAAGCCAGTGCATTGTTACAATTCTGGATGAGCCAGAGATTAGCCTGTTGAGCCTGGTCCAGTATCTACAACCATATGGACAAGGAGGCAGGTGCAGAGATGGACTCCTGAATTTACTTAGTATGTTCAACTGTTGTCTGCTGATGCTTCCGCTCTGTAATAATGTAGTTTTTAGTCCCATGACGGTGCTGATCCTCCATGCATGGTAAAGGGTCAGTAGCATTCTTGTCCAGGAATACATAAGCTGTCATAGCAATGGGGTGTCATGAGCTCAGCTGTGGTGCCTACCCCAGTTTGCAGGAGTGGAATTCCTCCGTGGAATACAACCAAACCTTCAAGTTGGCTCAGCATGTTATGTCCTATCTGAAAATGGGGCCTCAGTCAGACAGAGATGTAATAGATTGGTTTTCTCTGTCACAACTTTCAGGCAGAAAACAATTCTGGTATCTCAAAGGTCTAGTGGAGTTCTGTGTGCTAACACATACAAACTAGAGGTTGAATAATTCAAGCAGCCATTAATAATATGACTGGCCAAATTGAGTTCTGTGTTGACAAGCTGAGTGTGGCAAATGTGGCATGGGCAGCTGGTGAAAATATTGTTGCAGGGTGTGGGGAGGCGAGCTTGCCCCACACTCTCCCTGCAGTGGTGGCTCCTGTCTCACAGGGCTGGGCCTGGCTCCCTGATCCAGCCAGTTGGCTCTTGTTGCTCACAGATTCAGAGGAGCCTGCCATAGTGTCATGAATGGCCATGCACAGGTGGGGCCCACTGTCCCCTTCCTGGCCCTGGCACCACTGAACACAGGTCTTTAGGATCTCTCCCCTCCACTGGGACTCTCCTTTCTCCTCCCAATCCCCTCATGATCCCCAGAAGGTTCCCAATAGTTTTCATATTAAGGTGGTTTGGGAAGAGATCTTCATTTTCAGGTGTTCCGGGTGAGGCTGGTGTATCAGACCACTGTTGAGTTTTACTCCCAAGTACACGACAAGTGGTTGGAATGGCAGTAAATGTCCTTGTACATATACTGAGATGTCAGGACAATTGTTTTGCTGGAAAGTAGATGCCATTGTCTCGGTTTCATTAAGAATTAGTCTTTGTCACTGGAAGTAAGTGGTCATACTAGCCATGTCTTGGATTCCCTTCAATTCTATGGAAATCTTTTCCAGTGTCAGCAATACATGTCATCTGCATACACATATTTCTCAGCCTGCATTTCAGGAAGGCCATGTATGTATAGATTGGGGGAAAAGTGGATCCAAAGCTGACCTTGTGCAAATTGGGGAGAGAAACTAAAGACTGTGAGGCGCTCAGATGCTATAGTAATGATCCAGTCATGATATGCCCCTTAAGTAGAGTGTGGGCAGTTTGGACTTGCATGGACTCTTCAAGAGCTCAAGGAGGGAAGCAGTTTTATCCCTTCTACAAGGCTATCAGTCTCTGTGGGCTGATTCCACTTTGGAGGTGTGGATTCCACCCTGAGGAGTATATGAAGAATGTAGCCCTTGCACTCTGAGCACAGAAGCTGCCATTGTCCCAGGTTTTTGAAGGGAAAGTATGATCAGAGGGGGGAGAGAGCTCTTTGTGTCCTTCCAAAGTCATAAGAACGGCCATACTGGGTCAGACCAAAGGTCCATCTAGCCCAGTATCCTGTCTTCTGACAGTGGCCAATGCCAGGTGTTTCAAGGGGAATGAACAGAATGAGTAATCATCAAGTGGTCCATCCCCTTGTCTCCAATTCCCAGGAACAAACTGTCCCAGAGAAAGAACTGAGCAGCGGATAGAAGAAAGTAGATTTTACAAACACAGTAAAGCATCATCTACATACTGGGAAACCATAACTATTCCACCTGTGGTAACTATCCCTTAGCCAGCCCATAGCACCAACCTTGTGTGAGTACTAGAAATTCAAATAAAAGTAGATTTTGAAAGCAGATTTGAATGAACCAGCATTGATCTGGTGATATTTAAAAGAATAAAATTTAGTTATAAAAAGCATCCAAAGTGTTTAAATGCTTGAAAATTATGTATCTGACTAAACGATAAACATACTAATTAAAATGTGTTCCTCTGAAATTAATTGAAAGGTTGATTAAATGTTATTGCAGAAAATATTTAAAGATCAAGTACCCTTGTCATTACTACACTGTTAAGCAGTGACACAGAGACTGATTGTACTACAGCTGAAGCCAATGGTAAAACTCAATGGGAGAAGGATCAGTTCCACAGTGAAGCACTGCAACTCTGTTCCCTTTGAAGAACACTTTAGTTTCCACTTGTCTAGAGAATAAAATCTTGTATTTGGCTGCATAATACAGAACATAATGTTAGTATAGGGATTCAAAATGTATGGTACAACATCATACTGTAGAACTCCCCTTCTTCCAAGTAGGTGTCATCAATTTCATACTTGGAAGGAGAATGAAACTAATAACAGTATTCTGATAACTTTATTCTCCTTTAGTAGTACCTTTCTCTGAAAGCCATCCCAATTATTTTGGTGTGACAGAGGGCAAAGTACTATTCAATGGCCCAGATTCGAGACAGGAAGCTTAAGCGCTATGCTGCATAGGGATGCTTTCCTCACTCTTTGGCAAGGGTGGCAGAACTGGACTCTAATTTCAAGCTAGATCACACTTTTAAAGTACAGACAATAATAAGCGGAGAGGGCTGCCCAGCTCCTGTTACGGGCTTTCCATAAAGAATTGGATACAAAAAGCCATTTGCTGTGCACAACAAGTTGCATTGATCCTATTACAATCTGGGAACTCTGCTACATATTTTTGACCACCATATTTTTGTACCTTATCTATTTATATGTATTATAGAGACATCTCTCAGCCCCAGGAAAGCAGCAGGACCAATGTCTTTTTCATGATCAGACAACCCTATTGGGTTATTTATATTTTTAATACTTCTTATCATTATTTAATATTTGTATTACCAGGGAACCTAATCACCATCAGGGTCCCATTTTGTTAATCAAAGAAGCCTGTGTTGAGACTAACAAATTCAAGATCAATTTGCTTCTGTGTCCAATCAACATCAGGTTTTTTCATTTGTTTGTTTTCATGTTTTGAATTTTACTTCATCCAATTTATTCCCTGTATGCATAGCCAAGTCCTGGTTTAATAATCAAAGCCATCTATTTTTACTGTACTTATCAAAGTACAATAAGTGCTAAAACTTACATTGAAACACGGTTCCAGAAATATAAAATGTGTAAACGGGCCCTTTTCTATTAAAATAACAGTGCAAATATAAACCCCTTTATTTCCTTTTAACACCATAAATTAATAAATACATTTTTAAAATTTAACAGTACTAAACAAGTCTATTGTATTTAAACTCAATATTAGAATACACCTTGTGCGGCGCTAATCAGAACTGTGAGTGACGATCACGTGGTATAATGTATTATTTTATAAGAAAAATAACATTTTTCTATTCAAATGTGCCATCTGTTCAAAACTCCTCTAAGAAAATCAAAACTAAGGATGATGCAATTTTATCCCTGTCTTTCATATTCCCTTTCACCTCTGCTGTGAATAGACAGAATTTTTTTCACTGCTTAAAGTCAAATGCCTGATAAATCGTGATTTCCTGGTCCAGATCTTCCCAACCTAACTATAATCATTAAGAGGAAATACATAGTAAACTGAAACCCCTATGAATGGGAAATAGCATCTTCCCCCTTCTTAACAGACCTTCCATAGCTGCTACACTTCCTCACTTCCTTTGTATGAGTCCTCAACCACTGCTGTTTGGGGACCTCCATACACACAGCCCACCTCCACCTCCCCATCCTTCCTCCTCTCCCCACCTCCATGGTCTCTTCTGATGTAGTCATTCCCTTCCCACTGTGCATAAACAGATCACAGATTTGCAGATACACTCAAAATGACTCCCCAATTATTTATCATTTTTCTGCTACCAGATTAGTTGTATGTTCGGTGAAGCCAAATGAAAGAAGTTTTCCTTGGGCGAAGTTATAGAAACCTTTGTTTTACACTATGGATGCAAATCCTTGTTGAAAGGATTTAAATACTACCAGTGCAGTTAGGTACATGTCTCATAAATACTTTCTATATTTTCCCCATGGCAAAGTTGGAATAACATTTTTCCTTAAAATAAAGCAACCAAATAAAACATTTTTCTATTTACTGTGTTAACAGTATGTGGAACAACACCCAACCAATTTTAAAAATCACATTAAAGCAGTTTCCTACTAATAGTTGAGATTCACAGATGTGAAAGCTAGAAGAAGCCATTAAGATAACAAGTCTGACCTCCAGCCTAACACAGTCCATAGAACCTTCCTCAGCAATTTATGCATAAAGCCTGTATCTTGTGGTTGTGCTAGGGCATATTGTTAGAATGACATCCAATTTTGATTTAAAGACTTCAATTGATGGAGAATCAACTTCATCCCTTGGAAAGGTGATAGAGTAACATTTATACCAGTAGTTGGACTACCAATTATAATCCAAAATTAATTCGTTTTGTAAACAGAATCCTTTTATTTTGTATAAGACCAAAAAACCATGGCTTGGATCTCAGCTGCAGACTATGTGAGACTGAACACAATATGCAGTGGTTAATTTTATCAGTCTGATTCTTTCAGTGGGGATGATGGTAGTTGCTACCAATCTCCCATTATGTGTCCATATTTCTTGGTTTCTTGGTTCTATACTGATCCCTGGAAAACCCTTGGAGGAATAAGTTTGATTCAGGTTGATGAGCTAAATCTAACTGCAGCATGTATCCCCAATAGTCTCTCAAAGAACAAACCCAAGATGCACAGGATTTTAATCCAAAAGGCCCACATGTTTGGCATGCTGCAAGGGTGCTCTATGATGGCTTTTACCTCTTTGACTATACTGCAACTGCCCAGTTCTGGAGCATGGAGAGCAATTTGCACCCCAAGAAAATCTAGGAAGGTCAACAGTTGTGCCGGGCTCCTTGCATGGGAAATATTAGCAGGAGTATTGTAAGCATGGGGCTCCTTTTGTCCTCCCCATATAGGACCAGACGGAGCATTGCTCTTGAATGGTGAAAAAAACAAAACCATAAAATTGATTTTGTCTTTCCTCTTGTCAGATCTCTTATCCAGGGCTAAATTCTGTCACCAAAGTCTTTAGCAGGAATTTAACTGCTCTCTTCTAAATTTCCTGGGATTGTTTAGAAATAAATTCTCGGTCATCTTTTACTTGATGCAATAATCTTCCTTACGCCAACCCTGGAATGGAGAATTCCTTTTCATTTCAATCCTTTTCTTCTACAGGAATCCTGGTTAAAACACTTTTCTTAATAATCTTCAAAGCAAACCTTCCCCTTAGTTTACAATAGTGTCAGAGGTGAGAATTTCTTCCCAATATATTTTCACTGGCCCGACTTTTTTTAGGGGGTGGGGGGTGAGCGCATGGGCTTGATACAGCCCACTGGTGCAATGGCTTTGGCCCCAATGTCTCAGAGGAGATGCTGACAGCAGAAAAGCTTACCTCGAAGGGGTCATAGTACTGTAATACACTCCACTCAGGGAACTGGAGCCAAACAGCACTATATTAAAAAAAGGACGGTGCTGAGCTTGCAGGGAGTGAGGCTGGGACACTGGAGTTTGTGTTGATTCAGCACATCCCTCATGTGGCCTCCATTGTCAGAGGTCATAGGAGGTTTTAAACAAAGTTAAAAGTCACCCTGCTCTTTAAGAATCTTTGGAGAGTGCAACCACTTCTTGAGTTCCCCCAGGGCTGAAGTGGGGAGGGCTGCCTCCTCTTTCTCTACATTTTACTTAGTTTAGTTGATTGAAAAGACCTCGCTGCTTTATTGGTTGATAAGACTGAAAGCTATTCGCTACAGGAATGATTTTCATGACTGCATTTCTCAGCCTTTTCCCAATCAAAGTACCTTTTACTTCTGGCCTTATTATAGTTTTTTCTTCCACAACAGTAGATTTCTGGGGGTATTGTTGGGGCTTGGGGGTGATTATATCACGTATATTAGTTACCTGAACACCATTTTCATCCTTTATCATTGGATCCTCTAGATCTGGAGCCTCTGCCCACTTTTTTTGTCCCCAGTCTTTTCATCTGGCACTCTCTCTTCTTACTGGGCGTATTCTGTTCTTTGCTCAGCTCATTAACTATTAGTTTTAAAGAACCTCAGCGTTGCATGGTGGTTTCCCTTATCCTCTCTAGGGTCACTTGGGTATGTCTGCACTGAAGCTAGGAGTGAGCCTCCTAGCATGGGTAGACAGACTTGCACTCGCTTGGCTCAAGCTAGCATGTTAGCATAGCCGTGTGGGCATTACAGCTTGGGTAGAGGCTCAGGTTTTCAAGTCCGTCCAACCCCTGGGTCTGAGCTCAGGTGGCTAACCGAAGTCTCAGCTGGAGCCACAACAGCCACACTGCTATTTTTAGTGTACTATCTTGAGCCAAAATAGAATGAATTTGTCTCTCCAGACTGGGAGACTCAGTCCCAGCTGCCGTGTAAACGTCCCAATGTTTTCTTCATTTCAAGCCAATACACTAATTACTCAGATCCTAGCTTTTGCTTCTGAGCTTGTTCATACCATAACAACTATTTGCCAACTGTTCCTTCAGCGTGAAGATGTTGGCAGCCCTATTTATGGTGCTCTGGAAGTTGGGGGCCCAGAGCAGAACTTTACAAAGGCTGCTGGCCAGGTCCCTGCTTCATCTGAACACCATTTTCCTGAAGCTTCCCCTCACTTCCCACAGAGCATTGACTAAATGTGTTTGTGCGGAATAATTTGGGCTGTCACACTCCTGATGAAGAGCAAGCTTCAGGGATGAACTGCATTTAGCTCTTGAATTGAGTCTCACCCTTTCTGAGTAGTTAGCTGCTCAGTCTCAGTAGACTTTAGAATTCTGACACACATTTGAATAAACCTCTAATTGCTACTAGTTACTATTTTTTCTATTTTTG
This sequence comes from Mauremys reevesii, assembly GCF_016161935.1. NCBI lineage: Eukaryota > Metazoa > Chordata > Testudines > Geoemydidae > Mauremys > Mauremys reevesii. Next base: position 169,060,432 of record NC_052625.1, read on the forward strand.
CTGGCTTTCACAAAAATATTTTTCTTCCATGCCCTGAGAGTTCAGAATGTACAAAATAAATCCATTTAAATGGCACTAGTATAGCCCTTTGACATACTCTATGTATCTTGCCACTGGAAGACTCCATTGAAAGCATATTTCTACCTTAATTGATAGAGTGGATTTCAGTCCTTGTGAACAGTGCCTGATTGAAAGCAATGTGGAGCGTGAAATTCTCTATACACCAAACAGCTCCATCACAGGCAGTAAATACTCCTGCCCACCAGGAACTAGACTGAAATCACCAGCTTAATTTACATAAAGGAATAATGACTTATGGACCTTAGTAACCTGACTGTGATTTGAATGAACTAGGTGAGAAAGATACATCATTTTCCAATTCTCCTGATCTCCTGAAGATAATTTGATTGCATGTAAAGTTTACTTAGGACCTAATGGACTAAAATCTTGATGCCATACTATTTCAGTGTCCTGTTGTACCTAGTCACATCAGTTTCAACTCAATCTAATATTCTTCACTTCTGTCACAAGCAATTGGGTAGTGTTGCTGTATATTTGAGTTGGATCACTGCTGGATTCCAAGCCAGAATACACTGCATTTCACTGGTGAGTGAAATGATTCTTGGTCAGCATATTACACCGTATGTAAAGTGGGAGCCTATGGACTGAAAGGCATTGCACAGATATATTATTGTATAACATTACATCAGTAAATGCAACCAATTTCACATTTTCACTGACATTTTAAGATTCTTCTCCCTTAAGATTTTTTTTCTTTAAAAGAAAAAAAAGGTTTGCGTCAACAGAAAAAGAGGTTGTTTAAATCCTGTGTTGTTCCTTACTACTTGAATGAACCCAAAGTGGTTTGTTCCTTCCTCTTTCTTTTATCATCTTTGAATAAAAGCACTTACTGTTTAGGTTACCTATTAACATCTCTTACTTTCACTTTGATAGGTAGTATGGTAGGTTGAAGAAATTGCTTTAAATAATAGAACAGTTTTAGATTTAGTAGGAGAAAATGATGCACACTGTATGATAAGCTTTGTACAGAAAACAAAATATCACAAAAAAGATTAGAGATAGAATCATGGAAACTGAGGACTAGAAGGGATCTCAGTTGGTCATCTAGTCTACTCCTCTTTACTGAGGCAGGACTAATTATTTCTAGACCATCTACTTAAACCCAGGCACTTCAGAGAGGTTTTTAACTTAATACAAAAAACTTCATATCTGGTTAATAAAATAAAGAAATCCAAAACTGAGGCTTTCATGGTCGAAGGACCTCAGACTCAGGGGAAACAGTTTCTAGAGGCCTGTAAAGGGAGCAGAAATTCTGATTCCTGGTGGTAGTGATACACCAAAACATAAAGTTCTTCTGTGACCAAGTGAAAAAAGACTTTGTGGAAGACCCAGAAGTCAGTTTAATTACAACAGCATCAGCTGTAGCAATACATCATAACCATCAGATGCTGAGGTTGCAGGTAGGATAGACAGCTTTGGTGGCTCCTTTCTACCTTCTTGAAGGGGTAGGATTCTAACCAAGTTGGATTTGAAGACAGCCCTTGAAACATTTGAACATCTGGTAGGAGTGTTCTGGTGATCTAGAAGGTCTTTAGGATTGTTCCCATTTGTAAGAGGGTAGCCTCAGAACAGCCTATTGTGTTGTGCAGTCAACAGCTGTCACTGACTATGAGCTTCTCAAAGCAGCCATTTTGATTGGCTGGGGCTTATTGTTGGTTCAGAGCAAAAAGGTTTGTCTCAGGTTCCTGGCCTCAAATAGTGGCTTAGGGATTGCTGCAACCTGTGGCTGAAGCCAGAACCTCTCTCCATTAATAAAGTAGAGCCAAACATATTAGAATTATTTTGTTTGATCTTATGGCTGGACTGAGTTTGTTGCAAGATAGCAATCAGTCTTGCAGATGCCTTGTGGCTGGTGGAGAATTTCCTAGGTGCTTTGGGTCTACAACCTTAGCTGGGAAAACAGGGATCCAGGAAATTGTCCAGCTGGACCCTGATACAAGAACTGACTGCACTGAAATTTCCCTTCCTATAGAAAAAGCTTCTCTCCTGCAGTGGATAAAGATTACAAACTACATGTTAGAAGACAGTAGATGGTAGGTTGGCCAGAAGCCAGAAATTGGATGATTATTCAGTACGAAATACATTTCTGGCTCTGGAAGAAAAGGGTCAGCTGCAGCTGGTGTTTGAACATAAACATTGACTCAACAATTAATGCAAAGTGCAATAAAGAATTATACCTAGAAACACATCAGTATGATGAGGGAGAATGAGACCTGCAGAATGTGGGCACCATATTTCATAAGTAACATTTTGTTTACTGCAGTTCAATGTCAACCTAAACTTAGTTTGTGAATGGCAGGGATCCCTTGAGGATAGAGGCAGATATCTGGAATTTTGGCTAGGTGGCTGCAATATATATGTATCCATAACTTACACAGAATACCCCACAGAGGACAATTTCCACAAGGAAATCAGTCCTGGCATCAGCAAAGAAGAAGAAAGGAAAGGATAGCTGTCCTAAATCATCACCTGCCCTCCCGACTAGAAATCCAAAGCCAAAATATTCCAAAATTTCCAGGGCTTAGCCAATCTACCTATTTATTTGGAGTATGCAGTCTGGTCAACCCAAGCCACAGTGTTCTTATCAATGATGTCTGAGGCATGAAGACCTCCAGGAAGTTGAGTCATTTTGCGGTTCTCAAGAGTGTGTGTCATGGTTTGTGGCTGCCCACATTGACATAGTGGACTGTCTCTAAAACACCACCGAAATTCTGCTGTTAGCACAAATTCCATGTCCGGTATGAAACTGGTTCAGAAAAATCCATTGCCTGCACAATTCAAACCTGGGTTGACATAGAGTGGGGTCTGAGACAAGATAATTATTTTTCACTTTCTCTGCAGACCATGAAGCTCACCACACATCCTCTAGTGTAAATCTCTCACTGGTAAACTTACAGAATCCTAGAACCATAGAACTGGAAGGGACCTCAAGAGGTCATCTAGTCCAGTCCCCTGCACTCAAGGCAGGACTAAATATAATCTAGACCATCACTGACAGGTGTTTGTCCAACCTGCCCTTAAAAATCCCCAATGATGGAGATTCCACCACCTCTGTAGGCAATTTATTCCAGTGCTTAACAACTCTGACAGTTAGGAAGTTTTTCCTAATGTCAACCTAAACTGCCCTTGCTGCAATTTAAGCTTCTTGTCCTATCCTCAGAGGTTAAGAGGAACAATTTTTCTCCCTCCTTCGTGTAACAACCTTTTATGTACTTGAAAACTGTTATCATGTCCCCTCTCAGTCTTCTCTTTTCCAAACTAAACAAACCCATTTTTTTCAATCTTCCCTCACAGGTCATGTTTTCTAGACCTTTAATCATTTTTGTTGCTCTTCTCTGGACTTTCTCCAATTTGTCCACATCTTTCCTGAAAGGTGGTGCCCAGAACTGGACACAATACTCCAGTTGAGGCCTAATCAGCACGGAGTAGAGCGGAAGAATTACTTCTCATGTCTTGCTTACAACACTCCTGCCACTACATCCCAGAATGGTTTGCTTTTTTTGCAACAGTGTTACACTGTTGACTTATATTTAGCTTGTGATCCCCTTCCTAGAAAGTCATTTCCCATTTTGTATGTGTGCAACTTATTGTTCCTTCCTAAGTGGAGTACTTTGCATTTGTCCTTATTGAATTTCATCCTATTTACTTCAGACCATTTCTCCAGTTTGTCCAGATCATTTTGAATTTTAATCCTATCTTCCAAAGCACTTGCAACCCCCACCCCAGTAACATCCACAAACTGTATAAGTGTATTCTCTATGCCATTATCTAAATCACTGATTAATATATTGAACAGAACTGGACCCAGAACCTATCCCTGCGGGACTCCACTCATTATGTCCTTCCAGCATGACTGTGAACCACTGATAACTACTCTCTGGGAATGATTTCCCAACCAGTTATGCACCCACCTTATAGTAGCTCCATCTAGGTTATATTTCCCTAGTTTGTTTATGAGAAGGTCATGCGAGACAGTATCAAAAGCCTTACTAAATCAAACTATACCACATCTACCATTTCCCCCCATCCACAAGGTTTGTTACCCTGTCAAAGAAAGCTATAAAGTTGGTTTGACACAATTTGTTCTTGAAAAAAACATGCTGATTGTTATTTATCACCTTATTATCTTCTAGGTGTTTGCAAATTGATTGCTTAATTATTTGCTCCATCATTTTTCCAGGTACAGAAGTTAAGCTGACTGGTCTGTAATTCCCCGGGTTGTCCTTATTTCTCTTTTTATAGATGGACACTACAGTTAACATAAGAACGGCCGTACCGGGTCAGACCAAAGGTCCATCTAGCCCAGTATCTGTCTACCGACAGTGGCCAATGCCAGGTGCCCCAGAGGGATTGAACCTAACAGGCAATGATCAAGTGATCTCTCTCCTGCCATTCATCTCCATCCTCTGACAAACAGAGGCTAGGGACACCATTCCTTACCCTTCCTGGCTAATAGCCATTTATGGACTTAACCACCATGAATTTATCCAGTTCTCTTTTAAACACTGTTATAATCCTAGCCTTCACAACCTCCTCAGGTAAGGAGTTCCACAAGTTGACGGTGCGCTGCGTGCAGAAGAACTTCCTTTTATTTGTTTTAAACCTGCTGCCTATTAATTTCATTTGGTGACCTCCTAGTTCTTATATTATGGGAATAAGTAAATAACTTTTCCTTATCCACTTTCTCCACATCACTCATGATTTTAGATGCCTCTATCATATCCCCCCTTAGTCTCCTCTTTTCCAAGCTGAAGAGTCCTAGCCTCTTTAATCTTTCCTCATATGGGACTCTCTCCAAACCCCTAATCATTTTAGTTGCCCTTTTCTGAACCTGTTCTAGTGCCAGTGTATCTTTTTTGAGGTGAGGAGACCACATCTGTACACAGTATTCGAGATGTGGGTGTACCATGGATTTATATAAGGGCAATAATATATTCTCAGTCTTATTCTCTATCCCCTTTTTAATGATTCCTAACATTCTGTTTGCTTTTTTGACCACCTCTGCATACTGTGTGGACATCTTCAGAGATCTGTCCATGATGAAATAATAATTGGAGATATACCTATCTCCTGGAACTGGAAGGGACCTTGAAAGGTCATTAAGTCTATCCCCCTGCCTTCACTAGCAGGACCAAGGACTGATTTTTGCCCCAGATCCCTAAGTGGCCCTCTCAAGGATTGAACTCATAACCCTGGGTTTAGCAGGCCAATGCTCAAACCACTGAGTTATCCCTCCCCCAAGTTGCCATTTTCCAATCTTCTGGAATGTCTCCTGTGTTCCATGACTTTTCAAAGATAATTGCTAATGGCTCAGATATCTCCTCAGTCAGCTCCTTGAGTATTCTTGGATGCATTTCATCAGGCCCTGGTGATTTGAAGACATCTAACTTGTCTAAGTAATTTTTGACTTGTTCTCCCCCTATTTTAGATTCTGAAATAGAGAGATTTTTAGATTCTCATCCTTTTCACTGGCACTTTTCACTTAGATTCTTTTCACTTAGATTCTGATCCTTTTCACTGGCGTTCACTATTTTAGACATCCCATCACCACCAACCTTCTTGGTGAAAACTGGAACAAAGTAGTCATTAAGCACCTTTGCCATTTCCACATTTTCTGTTATTGTCTTTCCCCCCTCATTGAGTAATGGGCCCACTCTGTCCTTGGTCTTCCTCTTGCTTCTAATGTATTTGTAGAATGTTTTCTTGTTTCCTTTTATGTCCCTAGCTAGTTTGATCTTGTTTTATCCCTTGGCTTTTCTAATTTTGTCCCTACATACTTGTGTTATTTGTTTATATTCATCCTTTGTAGTTTGACCGAGTTTCACTTTTTGAATTTTAGATCATTGAAGATCTTCTGGTTAAGCCAGGGTGGTCTCTTGGCATACTTCCTATCTTTCCTATGCAGTGGGATAGGTTGCTCTTGTGCCCTTAATAATGTCTCTTTGAAAAACTGCCAAGTGTTAGACTTAGACTTGCTTCCCATAAGATTTTACCTACCAACTCCCTGAGTTTGCTGAAGGCTGCCTTCTTGAAATCCATTGTCTTTATTGTGCTGTTCTCCCTCCTACCATTCCTTAGAATTGTGAACTCTACAATTTCATGATCACTTTCACCAAAGTTGCCTTCCACTTTCAAATTCTCAGCCAGTTCTTCGCTATTTGTCAAAATCAAATTTAGAACAGCCTCCTCTCTAGTAGCTTTCTCCACCTCTTGAAATAAAAAATTGCCTCCAATACATTCCAAGAACTTGTTGGATAATCTGTGCCCTGCTGTGTTATTTTTCCAACAGATGTCTGGGTAGTTGAAGTCCCACAACAGGTGATGTGAGGACAGATGACCATGTTGTGGATTAAACAAGTCTTTAATTAATCGTAGATGTGGCATAGCATGCAATTTTGTCATGAGCTTTGCTATTCTTTCCTCTCTGCAAACACTAGGCAGAACAATATTGCAGAGAAGTGGTAACAATGGTAGAGGAATAGATTTAATTGTTCCAGAAATAATGTGCATGGTTGAAGGAAGTTGTACGTTGATCATCTTTGAGTGCCATGAGCAAGCTCAGACTGGAATGCAATACTCCGCTGCTGGATAACAAAGCACTAAGACTGAAATGCCTAACATTTGGACCATGGTGCCCCATGTTGTTTTGACTGGTTTTCCAAGCAGGTTGTTGTGCCCTGGCCCTGGCCCTGGTGCCCAGAATTTCTGTCGGACGGCCTGCACAGATGATGAAATTCTTTGCAAAATCAGATGCTCAAGCACCTTAAAACAGATGCTTAGAAGTGAAATTGCTTGAAGGCAAGAGATGCTTGAAGGCAAGTGTGTGTCTTTCCCAAGTTTCAGCAAGGCAATGACCTTCATTTGGCACCAGATTCTAGGCAGTCTGTATTTCCACAGAACTCTGTTGAAAAAACAAAGGAGCCATTCTCATGCACGAGGATCCAGATGTTTAATGAATTCAGGTGCAATACTGTCATATCCGGGAGCTGTACCCATTGTTAAATCATTCAGAACTTTATCAAATTCCACACTGGTTAATGGCTCCATCTTTCTTTCAGCTGAATTGTTCCTTAAGAAACGCCATCACTCATCATGTACCTGTCTTTTGACAACTCTGTCATCAGGGGCTTTGATGACTTTCAATAGGTGACTGACAATCTGATTTGGAGTAACTGCTGGCCTGCTTTGTGCACATGGACGTTGAGCTGTACCTAGTTGGGGAATTAAGCTCCAGCTCTTCCAGCATGACCACGAAAAGTCAAACACCAGTGCCACTTCCTCCCATCAAGCCCAATGAGCAGCATTCAATGAGTCTATAAGATGGTCCACAATCTCCGGATCATCTGACTGCTCATACTGTCTCAGCAAGTCTGCACAATCCTCATTCAAACATGGAATGTACACTGGTCAGAAGCTGAATGAAATTGTTTCACTTGCAGCTTTAAAAATGGCACAACAGATATGACAGTTTGCATCTTCCACGGAGATGATGTTTAATGGGAGGGTCACAAAGCTCCATTATAAGTACGCTGTAAAGGAGCTCCAATCTGCCTTTGAAAGTTCCATCTAGGCTTTGGTATCCTCCTTATAAACTGAAGATGCATTCCCATCTGAATCAATGACAAATGATGTCGGCTATGTGGAAAATCATTAACTACAATACATGCCACTGGCTGCAGGTGACTGGCAAAGACGTGACACAGCAGCACAGGTCTGGGCAATAATCCCCATTCCAATGTGGTGGGTTTCAAATTGCAAATGTGTATAAGTCACCAGGTGTAACCTGGGGTCCACAAGTTCTCCCAAGTCTTAAACATCTGGCAGCATAGGTGCTGACTCTGTGGGTGCTCCAGGGCTGGAGCACCCAAGGAAAAAAATAGTGGGTGCTCAGCACCCACCAGTGACAGCTTTTGATAATAGACAAACAAAATATGGAAAATGTTGAACTACGCGTGAATGGCATTTGCATTAGACTCACTATACAGGATGTACATTTCATTAACACTTATGTATATTTTAACCTATAAAATGCAATCATAAAAGGTGTCCATAAAAGCATGTATATAACAATTTTAATGCAGGTCACTAGACTAGTCCACTTAATGGAGAGCTGCTAATGCAACTGTTTCCTGCCTGGATGCCCTGGAGTCAAATAGTTCATCAATCACTTCCAGCAAGATTTGCAGGTCTAGCAAAAGCAATAGACCCTTAAAGGTTAGAAGTATTGGTTTATATACACATGTTGCTTCTCTTGCCAACCATACAAGATGGTTATTTTGTCTCCTCAGAACCATGGAATGATTTATTTTAGAAGGGAGCCTTTGGAAGGTCACCTACTCTACCATCTTCACCCTCCTGCACAGAAGCATAATCTTATTAAGTTTAAGCCACTTCCAATATTTCGTTATCAAGCTTTGTCTTGGAGCTTTCCAGATAAAGTGAGCCTGCTGCTTTTTTCGGAAGCATGTTCTATATTCCCTAGTTTATCTTGTGGGTTTATAAAGTTAATTGTTTGGGTCATATCAAGTGCAGCAGAGCACAAGACAGGAGAACTGTTCATGGCGTTGCACTCACAAAGAGGGAGAGCTATTGCATAGGTGGACAATGCAAAGAGCCTCACACCATTGTGCCTGCACAAAGACCCGGTAGAATCGACAGTCTATGTGCTCCCTTGAGTGTTTTGAAGTCATAAGGGGTTCAGACAAAGTCTGTATGACCATCTAGGGTAAAATCCATTGGCTTCAACAGGGTCAGGATTTCACATCTAGATTTATGGATCTGAATAGCAATAAGAACCCTCACTACATATCTTGAGGTCTGTTCCTACTAAATACCATCTAATCTCAATTTTACTTCCTGCATTTTACACCTTGTAAACGGGTCGGACTCACCCCTGCGGCGCCTCCTGCTGGTGACTCCGGGAATTAGCTCTGTCCAGCGCTGGAGCACCCTCTGCAGGCTGGTGATCCACCTGTCCTCAGGCCCCCGTGTCCCTCCCTGGACCTGGTGCCCTTTTACATGGGGGTGCTGCTCCCTGGCAGTAACCCCTTTCTCTCTGGGTCTCCCCTCTAAGGGAATCCCCACCCTCTATCCCTACCTTGCCTCAGTATAAGGCTACTGCCAGTCATTGTCTAGCCCCACGCCCTGGGGCAGACTGCAGTATCAGCCAACTCATCACTGGCAAGGAGGGTTTGGACCTGCTGCTTTGGCCTACCCCTGGGCTGCCCTCTGCAACCCCCAGTACCTGTTAGCCCTATGCTAGGCCGCAGCCTGGGGCTTTCCAGGCTGGAGCTCCCCAGCTCCTCAGCCTTTCCCCAGCCCTGCTTCACTCAGGTATCCGGTCTCTAGCTCCCTGCAGTCAGGCTCATCTCCCTCTGAAGGCAGAGAGAGACTCCCTGTGCTTCTGGCTTCCCTGGCCTTTTATAGGGGCCAGCTGTGGCCTGATTGGGTGTGGCCCACCTGCAGCCACTCCCCTAATCAGCCCAGCCTAAAGGCTGTTTTCTCAAGCCTCAGCCCCTTCCCAGGGCTGTTTTTAACCCCTTCAGGGCCGGAGCAGGGGTTCACCCTGCTACACACCTATTGTCTTGTCCAATTATATTTTCAAGGATAATTGTTCCCATTCATCCCTAAATAACTATTGCAATTGCCCTACCTTCTTTCAGGGAAGCAGTGTTGCTTATTATTTGGCCCTGCTTTAAAAACTTCGGTATTATTATTATTTATGAAAATCACAAGATGCTATGGAAACCATGCCTTATTCATAGTAAATCATTCCTGATACACTTTCCTATAGACTGCTTCCATTCTTTAGTGGGTTGTTATAAACAGGGCCGGCTCCAGGCACATGCATTCCAAGCTGGTGCTTGGGGCAGCAATGTGCAAGGGGCGGCAGTCCCTGTTGTTTTGCCCCCAAGCAGCACACCAAACTGCTGCCATGGGCGGCGGGGGCAGTCCATGTGCCGTTAGGGCGGCAGGTGCATTTCCACGGTGGCGGCAATTCGGTGGCAGCTTCTGTGTTTAGCTGTCTGCGGCAGCTTCAGCTCTACATAGAAGCTGCTGCCGAACTGCCGCCACCGCGGAAACGTGCCTGCTGCCCTAAGGGCACACGGACTGCCCCCGCCGCCCGCGGTGGCAATTCGGCGCACTGCTTGGGGCGGCGAAAACTGTAGAGCCGGCCCTGGTTATAAAACGTAGCACAACACAGGTTGGGACATTACAGTGCATATAGAACTAAGATCTTGGAATTAAAAAAGAAAAGGCTTGTGTCTTCTAATACTGGTCTACAATTTTTGAGAAGTTGTCTGCTTCAGAGATAAAATGTGCTATTTATTATGTATTTTGATGTGCTGAATTCAAATATGACAATTAAAACAACTGATTGGCTACTGTTTCTAAGGTATTTAAGTTTTTACATTTTATGTCTATGTATATTGTGTAGATAGTAGAGTTTTAATCATAAATTGTAAACCTAGGTCTTTTCATGTGTTTATGGTTGCTTTACATGATAATATTTCACCTGTCCTGTTTATGTAACACTTTAAAAATCAGCAAAAGGGTTATATAACTAAAATTTATTATGAAACAAAAGGCAAAAAACTATTATGTACATAGTTTAGTCCTATTCAGTGTCTACTCGGCGCTTCTTGTCTTGTCTCTTATATTCATTAAATGGAGCATCTCTTGTCACTGTCCAGCAATAGTCTGCAAGCATTGATGGGCTCCATTTGCCCTGATAGCATTTCTCCATTGTTGCAATGTCCTGGTGAAATCGCTCGCCGTGCTCGTCGCTCACTGCTCCATGATTCGGTGGAAAAAATCTAGATGAGAGTGCAAAAAATGTCTCTTTAGTGACATGTTGCAACCAAGGCTTTTGTATGCCTTGAGGAGGTTTTCCACCAACAACCTGTAGTTGTCTGCCTTGTTGTTTCTGAGAAAATTTATTGCCACTAACTGGAAGGCTTTCCATGCCGTCTTTTCCTTGCCACGCAGTGCATGGTCAAATGCATCATCTCGAAGAAGTTCACGAATCTGAGGACCAACAAAGACACCTTCCTTTATCTTAGCTTCACTTAACCTTGGAAATTTTCCACGGAGGTACTTGAAAGCTGCTTGTGTTTTGTCAATGGCCTTGACAAAGTTCTTCATCAGACCCAGCTTGATGTGTAAGGGTGGTAACAAAATCTTCCTTGATTCAACAAGTGGTGGATGCTGAACACTTTTCCTCCCAGGCTCCAGTGACTGTTGGAGTGGCCAATCTTTCTTGATGTAGTGGGAATCTCTTGCACGACTATCCCATTCGCAGAGAAAACAACAGTACTTTGTGTATCCAGTCTGCAGACCAAGCAAGAGAGCAACAACCTTCAAATCACCACAAAGCTGCCACTGATGTTGGTCATAGTTTATGCACCTCAAAAGTTGTTTCATGTTGTCATAGGTTTCCTTCATATGGACTGCATGACCAACTGGAATTGATGGCAAAACATTGCCATTATGCAGTAAAACAGCTTTAAGACTCGTCTTCGATGAATCAGTGAACAGTCTCCACCCATCTGGATCGTGAACGATGTTGAGGGCTGCCATCACACCATCGATGTTGTTGCAGGCTACAAGATCACCTTCCATGAAGAAGAATGGGACAAGATCCTTTTGACGGTCACGGAACATGGAAACCCTAACATCACCTGCCAGGAGATTCCACTGCTGTAGTCTGGAGCCCAACAGCTCTGCCTTACTCTTGGGTAGTTCCAAATCCCTGACAAGGTCATTCAGTTCACCTTGTGTTATGAGATGTGGTTCAGAGGAGGAGGATGGGAGAAAATGTGGGTCCTGTGACACTGATGGTTCAGGACCAGAAGTTTCATCCTCTTCCTCTTTCTCGTCTGACTCAAGTGAGAATGATTCTGGTGCATCAGGAACCGGCAGTCCTTCTCCGTGGGGTACTGGGCGTATAGCTGATGGAATGTTTGGATAATGCACAGTCCACTTTTTCTTCTTTGGGCTTGGCTACACTTGAAAGTTGCAGCGCTGGGAGTTTACAGCGCTGGTCGTGCGGCTGTGTAGGGACAGCGCTGGTGTGTGGCCACACTCACAGCTACCAGAGCTGGTGTGTGGCCACATTTGCAGCATTTGCAGCGCTGTTGGGAGTGATGCATTATGGGCAGCTATCCCAGCGTTCAAGTGGCAGCAACGTGCTTTTCAAAAGAGGGGGGTGGGGGGTGGTGTAGTGTGACAGGGAGTGGGGGGAGAGAGAGAGAGTGGATTTTTGGAGCCAACACTGTGTGTTTAGCTTCCTGCCTTGAAAAATCAGAAAATGTTCCCGATCCCTTAGTCTTAATTCTTAATTGCAAATAGCCTGCATCCAAACGGACTCCCTTTCCCTGTCAAGCAAACACTCACTCCCTGCCTGCCTCATTCACAGGGATTATCTCATTTGATTGTTCACAGCCAGGTACAGATTGATCACAGCAAACAGGAGCGGTGTTTGTTTTTTAGATAAGCAGCTCCGGGATCAACGGAGCTACGGAGCTCCGAGTTCACAACAAAACAAAGAGAGGCTGCATAACAAAACAAAGAGAGTAATTTATAAAAGCATTCTGGGATATCTGCTAATACCCTGGAGGCCAATAACAGCGCTGGTGTGTGTCCACACTTGACGAGCAGCGCTGGATCACCAGCGCTGCAATCGCTACACCCCAACCAGACCAGGTGTACAGCCAGCGCTGCAGCCAGGGAGTTGCAGCGCTGGATGTGCCTTGCAGGTGTGGACGGTTACTAATTGCAGCGCTGGAAAGCCTCCACCAGCGCTGCAACTTTCAAGTGTAGCCAAGCCCTCTGACACACCTTTCCGAACTGGAGGCACCATGCAGAAGTAACAATTGCTGGTATGATCTGTTGGCTCTCTCCAAATCATTGGCACTGCAAAAGGCATAGATTTCCTTTTCCTGTTCAACCACTGGCGAAGATTTGTTGCACAAGTGTTGCAGCATATGTGTGGGGCCCACCTCTTGTCCTGATCTCCAATTTTGCAGCCAAAATAAAGGTGATAGGCTTTCTTAACCATAGTGGTTATACTGCGCTTTTGTGATGCAAAAGTCACTTCACCACAAACATAGCAGAAGTTATCTGCACTGTTCACACAAGTACGAGGCATCTCTGCTCACTTTGGCTAAACAGAAATGTGTCCCTTTGCAAAATCAAACACTGACAAATAAGAGAGCACAACACTGTATGATTTCTAGAGCTGATATAGGGCAATTTGTTCAGCAGAGTGATGTAAGCTTCGTTATGATTGCATCATCCATGACTTCTAGGAATAACATGATGCAATTCATATCATGTATGACGCAATACCAACTTCAGATTGCATCATTCATTGTTTTGCCTAAAAAGCAAGTACTGTCCAAACCCCTTAGATTTATTCATAGATCCACTCAAAGATGTATTTTAGTCATTTCTGGTTTAAATTGAGATCCCTTCCCTTTATAACTCACTTATCCTCCGCTATTCCCAAGTCAAGGGTCGTATATACTGACCAAATAGCATATGTTGAAAACTAGAGCCAATCAACAATTTTAAGCATCATTTTTGTTCTCAGTGACCCAGAATTAGTAAAGTTAGACTACATTTATTTCAGAAGCATTTTGGCTGTAGAGCAGTGATTTGTATGCTTAATACATAGGTTATTGAGTCAGTATATACTGCCACAGCATTATAAATAAAATCCATACAATTTAGTTGTAGTTTACCTTCAAGTGATACATATATCTGGCATCTGCTATCTTTTCCTGTAAGAGTTTTACATGAGGTCATGCACTACTATTTTTCTTAAGATGACCTCATATAATCATTTTATCAGAGGGGTTGCCGTGTTAGTCTGGATCTGTAAAAAGCAACAAAGAGTCCTGTGGCACCATAAACCAGTGATTTTCCTTTGCGCATTTGTTTTCTTACTCATAATTTTGTTGGTTTTGGTTTTGGTCTGTTTGAACCAGGACAGCAGTTTTGTGTCAGAATCATGGTCATTTTCATTATTTCTCTTAGGGCTTGGCCTGGGGCGGCTCTAGACATTTTGCCGCCCCAAGCACAGAGGGTCCACTGGTCCCGCGGCTTCGGTGAACCTCCCACAGGCATGCCTGCGGGAGGTCCACCGAAGCCGCGGGACCAGCGGACCCTCCGCAGGCAAGCCGCTGAAGGGAGCCTGCCTGCGGCCCTCGCGGCGACCGGCAGAGCGCGCCCCCACTGCTTGCCGCCCCAGGCACGCACTTGGAGTGCTGGTGCCTGGAGCCGCCTCTGGGCTTGGCTACACTGGAGAGTTACAGCGCTGGTGGTGGCTTTACAGCGCTGTAACTTACTTCCCGTCCACACTGGCAAGGCACATACAGCGCTGTATCTCCCTGGCTACAGCGCTGGTTGTACTCCACCTCGACAAGGGAAATAAAGAGAACAGCGCTGGTGCTGCAGCGCTGGGGTGCCAGTGTAAACAGTGATTAATCTTACTACGCTCTAACTGACCTCTGGAATTTTCCCATAATGCTTTTAAGTAAAGATAACACTCTTTGTTTTGTTGTGAACTCGGAGCTCCTGGAGCTGCTTATCTAAAAAACAAGCACAGCTACTGTTTGCTCGAGCAGAGACAGGCAGGGGGATTAATGTCCACAGCTAGTGTTTGCTTGAGGAGAGAATCAGCGTGGCTTGCGGGGGCAGGGTCCGTTTTGGAGCAGCTGCTTATCTGGTCTGTGAGGAAAAAAACAAAAGGCTATTTGCATTTAGTGAATGAGAGAGGGGTGAGGGAAGGGATCGGAATTTGCAAGGCAGGGAGCTGACACACAGTGTCAGCTCCAAAAATCCACTCTCTCTCTCCCCCACACTCCCTGTCACACTCCACCCCACCCCCCTCTTTTGAAAAGCACATTGCAGCCACTTGAACACTGGGATAGCTGCCCATAATGCACCACTCCCAACATCGCTGCAAATGCTGCAAATGCGGCCACGCTGCAGCGCTGGTAGCTGTCAGTGTGGCCACACTGCAGCGCTTTCCCTATACAGCTGTACGAAGACAGCTTTAACTCCCAGCGCTGTACAGCTGCAAGTGTAGCCAAACCCTCAGTCTCTTTATCCCATTTGTTACCTTCTGTGCACCACATCTATGTGTGTCTGACAGGACATCAGGCATCTTGAACATTGGATTAGTAAGTTGCCATATCCTGTCACAGATATAAATATCATGCTCTTTACCTTTTCGGGATAACTTGGCATCAGCTGACCTGTATCTAGCTTGTGGTTATTTGCCTTGCCTCTATGTGTCCTTATTAGTTGCTCTTATTATAGCCTTTTCATTAAAATATTAATAATTTCAGTCCTTTTATATAAATAAGTCTCTGAACAGACCTGAAGCTTCTTCAATATCTCTATAGTATTATAGAGATGTTAAAAATACAGAAATTTACATTTTAGGCTAATTTGCCATACCATTTAAACATTTGGGCCTTATATGACATTACATCTGGACTCATGAATACAAGAAAAGTTGCCTTTTCATATATAATAATACACACATAGGTAATATATTTTAAAAGACAATAATGTTAATTAGGTATATGAAACTACCCGTAGTAATTCAACTACTATGATATTTACAATCAAATAAATCCAAATGTTCTACGGGAAAAAAAAGATTGAAGTGGAGCTGCTATTAAGTCTTTGCAGAAAATAATACACTAGTTCAATTGAACAATATAATGACGATAATTGTTTGTGAGTTAAAAACCTTGGGCCAGATCCTCTGCTGGGATAAATGGGTCCTGCGCTACTGGTTTCAGTGAGGTTTCACTCAATTATATCAGCAGAGAATTTGACTCCTTCTGTTTTTCATATTTAATTTTCATGATGCTCAGGAGAGTTGGCTGTTATGTAAGTGTTGATAATTTTATGTATCAAATGTATGTATCAATTTCTCTAATAAGCTTAAAAATAAAATTAATTTCTTACTTTGGCCTCCCTAATGACCTTCCTCAGTTGCGCTTTCTGTCATACTGATTCTCTCAGGCTCTGCCCTAATGATTACAGTATTTACACAAATACAAGAAATACTTACATGCCATAGAAAGGCGTAGTAAGGGGGTGCTGGCATTCCATATTCCTGGCTTTAAAAATTCAGTCACTGGCCTTCTAATCAGTGGTGCAAGATTATCAGCAAATGGGCTGAGTGAGATGGGAGCCTGCTACATTAGATACTTTTAGAAAGTAGAGGTGAAATCAAAGCCTCATTGGAGCTAATGGAAATTTTGCCAGTGGGCCCAGGATTTCACCCCAGAGCCTGTCAGCTCTGATTATGAAATTTGGTTTCAGCTGTTGAAATATTTTGGAAGGTTAATCTTAAAATAAAATCCATAGCTCCATTCTAGTTAATTTAGGACTGACAGCAACATTAGCCTCTCCAAGAAACATGCTACAGCAAACCAAGAAATTCTGCCTCGTCTCCCCAAAGTCAATGACAAAACTTCCATTGACCTACTCTTTTCTCAAGGTATACCCTAAGTGAAATATGAAACCTGGAATTGGTAATTGAAACCTAAAGGCAATTTTGGAGTCACTTGCTCATACCGCGAAAAATAATATCTTTTATTTTTAAGGCTAGAAGATTATTAAAAAGTTTATATTGAATATAATAAGATTGATTCCAGCTTCTCTTTGTGATCTCACTAGGAAGACTAAAAACTTCCAGAACTCTTAAAATTAAACTGTGAGTTTTTCTATCGTGAAGCCCCAACTTCAACAAAATGTCTACTGTACTGTAGTCTTAGATAGTTATAGGCCTGTTCTCACATGGTGCAGAGCAGGTTGTTCTGTTAATCAAGAGGGAGCAATTTCCAGGGGGGGATGAATTTGAAACCATTGAAAAGGAATAGCTAGCATTTAAAACCCTTTGTTATTTTCCACAGTTGTTATTAATGATCAGATTAGATAATTAGATAACCGAAATGAAGGACAGAAATGTTCAATGTACTCAATGGATTCTGACCCTGCAAGCATTCATGTTTAGTATGAAGCACTGGCTTGGGAGCCAACATAAAAATGCTGATAATCTTTTGATATTTGGGACTGGAATATGGATTACTGAACAAGAGAACATGCTTTCTTCTTCATTGCTGGATGGGGATGTGATAGCCTGGCTGTGGTTGTGCTATAGAGTAAGTCTTCCAGGAAGTGTAGAAATGCCACACATCTTGTACACTCTAGATGCAGTCTTTGGTTTCCACAATGACATACTTCCTGCTGGGAAGAAATCAAGAAACCCAGGACAGGGCGGTTGCAGGCTGCAGCTACATGTAGCAGTAGACAGTTTTGTTACTTCATTTCTGTACATAGCTCTGTTTGTAATAAAGGTTTATATTTACAGCAGTCTGTGCATCAGTAAGATACTACATATTACCAGGAGCATGGAAGGGGTTGGGGGAGGGAGTCGTAATGTGCTGGAAGACCCAGTGTGAGAGAACATTGAAATGGCTGCTACTGAGCCTTGAAACTTCAAGTAACTCCCCAGCTGCCCTGAAAATAAGGGGATATGCTGTCTATTGCTGGAGAAAGGTTCAAACAGCAATTTGAGCAGTAAATGAAAAGCCATTGCCTCCAAATAAAATGGAGGGTAAGCAAAAGATTGCTCTGTTCTTAACAATGGCAGGCATATAAGCCCTAGATGTCTACAATGTATTCCATATAGATGGGGATGGGGGGTGGAGAGGAAAATTTTGCAGAAATAAATGAAAATGTTTCAGAATCATTGTGCCCATAGAAAAAAATGTTACTTATGAAAGAGATATGTTTAGGATGAGAACAAAGAATGAAGGGGAAACAATAGAAGGGTTTGTTGCAGATGTAAAACTTAAAAGTCAGTCCAATGATTATGAAATACTAAAAGACCAGCTTGTCCAGTAAGTTAATTATTACTAAGGGAGATGGATCTGACACTAGAAAGAGTAATATGTATATACCAAGCAGCAGAACAAACACAAATAAAAAGCCTAGAGAAAGTCACACAGCACATGACTGTGAGAACCATAGCTAAACCATCAGAGAAAATGTTCACAGAAATTAAATTAGCCAAGGACACAAACACAGAAAGCAGGAAACAATGCCAGTGATGTGGCAACTTGCATGAGTATAGGAAATGCCCAGTATTCCGGCAAATGTGTAGATACTGTAATAAATACAACCTTTATGTTAAAATCGGCAAAAAAAGCAAGAAAGTACATGTATTAAGTGTAGAAAGGGATTCCTCAAGTGAAGAGGAAGAGCTGTTTTTAAGCACAATAATGGAGAGGCTGAGAACCCAAAAGACTGGCTAATTAAAATGTGCACAAATGGCACTTCTGATACTGGGGCATAAGTAAATGTAATAACAGAAACTGCAAATGAAAGATGTAAGGAGCACATACAAGTGTAACAGTCAGATGAAAGACTAGAAGGAACTATTGGTGTGTTGATGGAGTGCACGCTGACACCTAAACACAAAGGGGAAATGATAAAACAAGTGTTTCTGATAGTACCACAGGCAAGCAACCAGTCTTGGTGCTACAGCTACATGAGCTTCTTGCTCTTGTTAAGAGGGAGTATGCCATAGAGATAGAGACAGAAAGACACCACAGAATCAGATATGAAAGTATTAATAGCATCATATGAAGGAAAGAGCTACCCAGTAACATATAAAATATGGTTAAGAGAAGACACGGAACCTGTGGTTAGGGTTGCCAAATTTCTAATCGCACAAAACCAAACACCCCTGTCCCACCACCTGCCCCACCCCTTCCTGAGACCCCACTCCAGCCCCACCCCTTCTCCAAGGCTCCACACTCACTTGCTCCATCCCCCCTCCCTCCATTGCTCGCTCTCCCCCACCCTCCCTCACTTTCTCTGGGCTGGGGCAGGGGGTTGGGGTGCAGAAGGGGGTGAGGGCTCTGGCTGGGGATGCAGGCTCTGGGGTAGGGCTGGGGATAAGGGGTATGGGGTGTGGAGAGGGCTCTGGGCTGGGGCAGAGGGTTGGGATTGGGGGGAGGAATGGCTCTGAGCTGGGGGGTGCAGGCTCTGGGGGAGTGGGGATGAGGGGGTTGGGGTGCAGAAGGGGGCTCTGGGCTGGGGCCAAGGAGGCTGGGATGTGGGGTGGTGGTGCAGGAGGGAGTTTAGGTGTGGGAGGGGACTCCAGGCTGGGGCAAGGGGTTGGGGTGTGGGACAGGTTTTGGGGTACGGGTCCTGGCAGCGCTTACCACAACTCCCAGGAAATGGCCACCAGGTCCCCTCGCCCCCGCAGGCACCGCCCCCGCAGCTTCCATTGGTCACAGTTGCTGGCCAATGGGAGCTGCAGAGCCAGCACTTGGGGCAGGGGTAGCGTGCAGAGCCTCCCTGGCTGCCCATGCACCTAGGGACCTGGTGGCCACTTCCAGCAGCCACTCAGTGCTAGGGCAGGCAGGGAACCTGCCCTAGCCCTGGGCCCCCACTGTGCTGCCAACCAGACTTTGAACAGCCTGGTCAGCAGTGCTGATCAGAGCCACCAGGGTCCCTCTTGAACCAGGTGTTCCAGTCGAAAACTGAACGCCTGGCAACCCCACCTGTGGTACATGCTATACAAAAAGTTCCACAAGACTTAAGAAAGAGGCTTGAAGAAGAACTTCAAAATGTGACCGCAAAAGTATCTTTTGAAGAATAGAAGACCAAGAGATTGGAGTCGCTCCAGTGCTTAATTTGTAATAAAAGAGGTGCCAGGGCTCAAGCAATGTTTTTACTTTCGTAACTGATGCAGCAAGTCCAGAGGTTGCCAAGCCTAGCAAGCTCAACCCTGGCAAGCCTGGCACAAATTAAGAACTGGTTCACTCCTTACTAATTGTAGAGAAAAAAGGGTGGGGGACTACAGTTGTGTATAAAGACTAATGAGCTGAACAAAAACATAAAAAGAGAATATTTTCATTTGCCCACAAGAAGTGAGCTATTGTCTGAGATGGCAGGAGTCAAATTCTCCAGCAAATTAGATGCTTTGGAGGAATATTGGTAGATTCCCTTGGACACTGAGACCTCCAAGATCTTTCAACACACCCTTTGGCAGAAACTGCTTCCTAAGACTGCCTTTCAGAATATGTGTGACTCCAGAACTAGTTCACCATACAGAGAGCCCATCACTAGAGGGGTCCAGCACACATGAAAGTGTACATTGATGATGTAATAGTTTGGGGCAGCGCTGACACTTAACATCAGGAACAATTGAGGACAATACTGCAGATTGGGAGAGCTAATAACCTTAAAACTTAATAAGTCACCTTAATGTTTTGTTTACGCAACCTCAAGGGTTATTAAATCAGATATTTTTTGTTATAATTACTTAGTTTAATTTAATAGTGTTTAGTTCAGTAAAGGAATCTAAAAAAGGGAAGATGTTCTATATAGTAAGTCCTCAAGGAAAGGTAGCAATAACCACATTTCCTGTATACTCTAGCTGCAGTCTTTCGTTTCTTATAACACCCTTCCTGCTGGGTAGACACAAAGAAGCCCAGGACAGGGTAGTCACAGGCTGCAGATACGCAGAGCAGTAGAAAGTTTGCAACTTTATTCTGTACATAGTTCTGCTCATAATACAGAATTTCTTTTGACACCATTCTGTTCATAATAAAGATACTATAGTGGCTGGGTGACTGATCAGTTCAGCAGGGGGTTAACTTTATAAAAGGGGCAAGATTTATTTTTTCCTTTCTGTACCCACGATTCCAAGGTGGGTCTATCTGCGTCCTTTATTTTTTATACCTCTTTAAGCTCCTATAAGAGCAATATCAAACTGGCCTGCTGTGTCAGTATGACATTATCTTCTATTTCTTAAGCCTTATCTTCACTATGAAAAAAAGTGTATTCTTAACTCAAGTGAACTAACTTGAAGTGAAATCTGAAGACAAGGCGGTTTGTAGTTTTCACATGAGTTTTCAGGTCAATGTAAAGATTATGCTCCTTATTCTCTTAATAGACTGCACTCTTATTCTAATTGCTGGTTATCAAACTTTTATTGTTTTATTTCTTGTTTTCCAATTCTTGCACATTCAGCAGTCAGAAAAATTCATATAGAGATGGGTTTGCTTCCTCATCTCGGGTGAATATATTTCACTTTAGCCAGTTGTTACATTTAGTTTTGCAAAAGGGTGGAGAATGTTATAGATGAGTTGAAATGAATGGCATTACCAGGAAGTAGTTCCCTGTAGTCCTCTGTGTGCATCTAATCTTGTGATAGGAGTGGACATCTACACATACTATAAAAAAACAAACCTACTGAGTCAAGGGAGGTTCATCCTAAGGTGACTCTTGTGTGGTGGGAAGTTCTCAGTGAGACTGTTGAGGTGGTGGTCTTCAGCCTTTGTAAAAGAAAACCATTTCTTATAGCTGTCTTTGTTTGGTATTTCATTTTTGTTCCTGCATTTTATACCATCCTTATTTTAAAGTCTTCAGTCTTCAGTCTTACTTTAAAGGATTCAGAACTCTACACCCACCCCATATCTTCATGTGGTGGCAAAGCATTATTTTCTTTGTCTGTTCAAATCCAGTTTTTTGTCTTACTTCTAGAAGATTGTACCAAACCAAAGAAAACACAGGGATTTCAACGAGATGATATTAGACTGCAAAGTTAGACTCATTCTGTTCAGCACATCATTCCAGAACGTTTTAATATTCTTGCAGGACCAAATCAGAAGATGTAATCCTTCATATCCAGAGAAACAGTACCATGAGCTTGCAGCTCTGATTCCTAGTTTATTCATTCTTTCAGATATTAAATAGAGTCTATTCATAGGTTCTAAGTGTGTCAGTTTTATACTGGAAGCTCTGACTGCACTCCAGTTAGTAATCTATTCCATTTGGCCTTCATTTAGTTAGAGCCTACTTTTCAATCCCTGGCTGATTTTAGCCTGTGTGATACTTTAATTGGAAAAAGAAGGGGAATTAAAAATCTAGCTGTAAACCTTAATAATATGGAAACATTTTAGACAGAAGACTATTTCAGTAAACTAAGATTTGGAAAACAGTTGGTAATAACTTGCAGGACTTGATACTCATTAGACTAACTGCAAAACAGGGACAAGTTTCAATCAGGAAATGTCCAGTAATTGGCATGAGATGAGATATTAGGGGGTTGAAATCATGCGTGTGCCACAGTCTGATTTCTCTAATGCATGCCAGGCATATGTAACTTCAAAATCCCTTCCACTGATGACCAGTAGTACTCACAAAGGGTATCTCTCACTAGGCATAAAGAAAGATAGACCTAATGACAGATTTTAGCCATAACTCACTACTGAGGCAGATACAGTTTTAGGATTTAGCTCCACCATCCCCAGTTAGAAAAGCTTTAATATAATGTCCCCTTGTGGTTTAGCCAAGGTTTGGCAGAGCTCTTCTCTGGACACTGGCTGTGAGAGGAGGAAAGGGCTTTGGAGGGGACATTTGTACCTTTCTGGACAGACTTCTGAGATTCTTTCTTCACTATGCACCTTTCTGAAGGCAGAAATGTGCCTGCCCCTTATGCAGATCTATGATGAGGTGTGGGTCAAGGAGCCCAAACACAGTGAGCAGGCCATAGTCTCAAACCTGGAAATATTCCTGCTAGACACCACTCAAAGAGAGTGGCTAAAAGACTTGACCATGGCCCCACATTTTACTCACCCATAGTGCTGCTCCCAGCCATAGAGGTGAGCCTATGCTGCATCCCTCCAAGGGGCGCATGCAACGGAGCTCCAAGAGGCACAGTGCCTCCCTGAGGCAGGGTAACTCTGCACCATCCAGAATGAAGGCCTGTTCCATGATGACACAATCTGGGTTGTCTTGTTTGTGAACAGGACAGATATCACTTATGTCATACACACTGTACATTGTTGCCTATTCATTCCACTGTCTCCTTTGTATCCCTGCTCATGATGTGCTTTCCAGCTGGGCAAGGCACTTACTAATGCTGAATATATTTTACAGTACAATCCATACAATTCCCATGTAACATATTCACTCACTTTATGCCCATCAGGATACTCAATTTTCATGTTGTATATTGTAATACCTTCCCTCTGTGGCTTTTTGAATAATAAATGCTCAGAGGGAAAAACAAACAAACAAACAAACAAAAAAAGCAAGCCATGATTTAGTAGCTTCTAGGCATAAACAACCCCTTCTGCAGGTTTTTTCGCACCTATAAATCAGGTGGATAGCAGTAGAGATCATTAGCGCTATTATGTTCTGGGTGGGATGCAATTGGCTTTTTTGTCTTCTTTATCAATGTTTATCATCCTCTCCAGTTGGAGATGTTTATTCAAGCAATGCAAGTGGAGGAAAACTAGAAAGGAGAGATATTAAAATAAGAAAGATGGTCTCTATTTTCTGGAGACACATAATGAACATATCTCTTGAAATGAAGCAAAAGAGCGAGATAAGCTGGCGGAGGAGGATTTAATTAAAACTAAAAAGTAGAATGGGAAATTGAATGACTTTTTTATTAACCAGCAGTGAAGCTGAAAGGACAAATGCAGGATTTACACCAGGATGAGAAAAAGGGCTAGTATCTGTATTTGTTCAGGGCTGGAAACAATTCTAGTGCTGCAGCTCTTTGGTGGGGGAATTCCTCTCACAGCTGCCAGTGATAGCGGCGCTCAGTGTATGCAATGGAGATGGCTAGGCAGCTCTCTTCTGTGACATGACACACTTTAAACTGAAGTCTTACTCACTTTGGCTTATCAAAAATGTTTTCCAAACGGAAGGTGGTTACTGGGAAATCTCTGTGCAGTATAAGGTATAGTAAGTGGGGAAAACCCTACAATACATTTTGCTGGGAAAAGGTATTATCAGACTACTGTTGAGAAGAAGGTTCTGAGTTCAGGACTATTTTTTATATGTTTTCCTTAGACAGCTTTTGAGATAATGCAAAATGGTGGTGATGAATGGAACAAATACCTTTCAGTGTAATTACAGCCCAGTCCTATAACGTTTACTCACATGAGTGATCCCATTTAAGTCAAGGCCACTACTTGCAGGGTAAGGTGCAATAACATTCATATATCTAGTGGTTATATGCAGCGTTCCTTTAAATGCACAGTACTGTGTAAACTAACTGTGCTCAGTACTTTCTTCCCTTGATTAGGAGGGGGTAGATCAGAACATACATGATCCAAAACTCAAATTCAAAATATGCTTATAAAATGCATGCTGAACATTAATGGGACTGTTGAAAAAATGTCTTCACAGAATTTATCTTGCACTCTAACCAACCTCCAGAAAACTTTTTGAGGTTAAGTACTTGATATTATACTTGTGCTTGATATTATACTAGTCTTTGTTACCCTGTGCTCCCGCTTCATTTGTTTGTTGTAGCCACTGGTTGTGTGTCTGTAATGGGGTTTACAAACCCCATACTGAGTATAGGAGCAGAAGAAAGAGGAGTGTCTTCCTTGATTACAAGCAATCAGGCTGATCACTCTCCATAGAGCTGTCAGAAGTGCCAATCATGGAGGTGTGCACCCGCAGCTGTGGCCAATAAATTAAACAAACCTAGCTATAAGGAAGAAGGGAGAAGCATGAGATAGCAGAGAGGCAACGTACCTGTGTTAGGCTAATGCTAAGAAACTGACAAGGAGATAAAAGAAGACTGCAAGGTCTTGTGTTTAAGGGCTGATAGACTCAATTTAGGTTAAGAAATGTGGTCTAACTGTAGGTGAATTGAAGGAGACCAGTTAGGAGAAAGTTGGGGCCCCTAGAGAGATTGCACCAAGAACAGCCATCAGTCTTAGATTATACATTCTTTGGAGCAGGCATCATCTTTTTGTTGAATGTTAATACAGTGCCTAGCACAATGGGGTCTTGATCCCTGATTTGCAGCCTGAGGTATGACTGAAAAATAATACACCTGATAAGTATTATCCAGAAACTTGGATTTCTCTGTATCACCAAATCAGATAGCAATCCTTGTGGGGGTGAATTGAAAGGAAAGGTAGAGCTTTCAAAATATATTTATGGATAAAATATATCATTCTGATTACTTGGAACTGAAAAGGGGGTTATAAATGCTAAAATGATACATACTGTACCTTCATCACCACTAGAAATTCTGGTGAAGAAAAAACTGCAGCAGATTCTGCACAGGCCTGAATCTTCTGCAAAATGAACTTTTACAGAACTTAACTGGAGCAAGACCTACTTGGGATCTGCAGTGGCTTGACTTCAGAAAGACTCTCAGGAGTAGAACATGAACACACACAAGCCTCAATTCAGGAAGCCAGTGGGACTGAGACATGCAGTTAAAGTTAAGCACATGCTTAAGTGCTTTCCTGAATAGGTCCCAAAAGTGTCATGCATGTCAGTCTGATTAATGAATGTGCACACATAGTATGTCTAATAAATTTCCCTGTATATGTTTATGTAAATATTTAATATTTCAGTAGTTACTAGTTTGAGACAGTGAAAAGAAAATGTCTGAAAATGCCAGGTGCTGTATCCATTGCTGTAGAAGACGGAATGATTAATATTAAATAACTTCAGACAGAGGGTCATTCCATCCATTTATTAAGGTACCAAGCAATATATGCAGTACCCATTGCTTGTCACCACCACAAATGAAAATGTAAGTGTACTTTACTGTTGAATTTCTTTGCAAATAGCTATGCTAAAATTAGGCCAAAAACTAATGAGAAAGTCACCTATTTAAACCACACTGCAAATTTGTAACCACATTAATTCAAATATTCATTTTCTGCCTCAACTGATTGCCCGAACACCATTCATTGGGGGAACTAACCTGAAACAGCATTGAGCCCACTTCGTTAAAAATTATACATTTGTTAAATGGGGTTTTCGCACTCTTTATTCAAAGGAAGTGGGGCATGCCCAATTTTCAGTTAAGCTATATGTGACTTAAAGTCATTGCAATTACATGTGTCTTGCAAATGGTTATTTCTCCATCATGAATTCAATGCATCACAGACCCCAAAAAGAATGACACCAAATTGGAGTGAAAAGACACATTCCAAAAAATAAAATTGCATTTTATTATTTGAGGTGAAGAAAAATGGTTAGGTGTAGCTGCACAGAGCATACATGAATGAGAAGTTGTTGTACTAATTACATGGCTATTTAAGAATGACATCCACTGTATACTCACTTCTAGAAAATTGCTTGGTAATTACCATAGCAATCTGCCATGTGATGCAGTACATACAAAGTATTTCTAATGCTTATTAAAATAGCAATTACTCCTCCAATTATATCCTTACCTAACCCTTTTACATTTGAACAGAATGTTTCTCTACAAGTCAGTTATTTTAATGGATTTTCTCTTATTATATTTTAATTTGTTCTTAATTTTGCATTTTTATCAATTTTTTTTAGGATGGAAGACATTATTAAGGAGTTTGAGAGTTAAAAAATGTGATCTAATGTATTTAGAATTTACAAATGCTCATGATGCTAACCAGGATGCAGCTTTGATGGGGCTGGGAACAGTGGAAACACCTCCTGGGGCAAAGCGGGGAGGGGAGAGCTCTCCATTGGGAGCAGGTGATGCTGTGTTTTAATTGGCTTCTCTCCTTTCCTTCCCTCCCTCTTTTGCCTTTAGCAAGTGGAACCACCTTCTTCTCTCTTTCCTCTTCCTTCCTCATGCTGCGTGGGAGGGGTGTGGGTAGGAGAAGGTCGGGGTCACATTCTGCATCTGGGCCTGGACTCTGGGGCCTGAATCACCCAACACTGCTGCCTTTGTGTGCTGAGGGTGGTGATGGGGCTGGATGATTGGCTCCCACTTGTTGGTAGTGGAGCATGAGGAGCGTTGATGCAGTTTGTTGGCTAGACAGGGTAGCCAATGGGGTTCCCTATTTCAGTCCCACCCTCCACACTATTTTTCTAGTTGCTGGATCTCTAGTAATACCAGGGACTTGCCTGATGACTAGTTTGGGGATCTGAAAGGGATTTTTTCCATAAGGCAAAATTTGCAAACTGCTTTGTGGGTTTTTTCAGCTTCCACCCAGAACACCGGAGGTCTGGTCTAATGGTTTAAATTACAATTATCACAGCTTTGGTGGGTTCCAGTGTAGTTGGTGCATTCATTAGAAAGAGTCCAACTGAGATCCCAGTAATGCAGTGGGCTGCTTGGGCAACAGTTTTGGGCACTCATATGACATGGAGAGGGGTTTGACTCTGTGTCTCATGTAGCTTGTGGTTCTTCTCATCCTTTCTCTCTCCTATCTCTAGTGTGGAGGAGGGGAGCAGTTCAATACTCTGACTTCCAGGCAGGGTTCTTTGGCAAGCCTGAGGGTGTAGAAGGGGTATTCTAGTGCCACCAGTGCTTATTGAGATCTGCATTGGAACAACCCTGCTGGGCATTTCGGCATGCCTATGTCAAAGCTGATTCCCCACTCTGGCACTTCGAGTGCAGAAGGTGGGGCCCGCAAGGATTCTAAAAATTAATACTGGCCGCGCCAGGCTGGTATTAAACTCTGCAGGTTGCAGCTTTTCTCTGATCTTGGCTTGGTAAACGCTGCCACCACCCAAGTGAAAAACTGCCTCTTGCAAATCCTGGAAAGACTCACTTGGGAAGTTTTCCCTGAGGTCTCTTGGCTTTTCCACCCCTCCCTTGGGGAAGCTGAGAAAGAAAACAAAGGAAATTAGCTCTTGCCACCAGCTAATTTAACAATATATGCACAAACCTCTTAGGACATCAAAAATCCAATCCTGTTGTTAAAAAAGGTAAATTTTATTAAAACCAAAAAGAAAGAAAATACATCTAGAACTTAGGCTATTGCTAGATTTTAAAAGAGGAATTCCAAAAATTAAGCACCCAAAATAGCTTTCTTGGGGGTTCACCTTAAAGGTTACAAGAAAACAAAAGCATCTGGGGTTAGCCAGAGGAGTCCACAAGCCTTACAGAAAATAAAATAAATAAACCTAATCGCATCTTTCTAGACATTTCCTAATCTACTTACATATTTGGGCAGTTCTAGGTATAATCCGATGATTTCCATACCTGGCAAAAAGTTTTTTAAAGCATAGTCATAGCCCTGAATTTGCTCTGTTCCCCTCTCTCCAGAGAGCAACACAGAACACAAAGGGACATTTTAAAAAGTTCTAGCCTTCCCAATGGCTCTTTTGGTCAGGTGCCCACTCTCTTTTCTTTACCTGGGGGACTTTTTAACCCTTTACAAGTAAAGAAAGCAGCCACCAAGATGGACTTTATAGATAACTGGCTGGCTGGATGTCCATAAAAAGGAGCTACCCCCCACTTCATTTATCACAGCATACTTCTCACTTAAGTATATTACAGTGTTGCTATCTCCTTCTTTCTATGTCCACATCAAAGACAACATGTGGCAGAATGTTAGTACTTCTCCATCACAAATCAACCTACTACAGATGTAAAACCAAGCATCTTTGCCAAAAAAAAGCAATGTCAGCCCATCTCCTCTGCTATGTTACCTTCTTTTCTTGCCACATGACATGCAGTTTCCATACTGTGTGTTCATAAAACAGACTCTGCTATCAACTGCCTTGCAGTGACAGTCATATAATCTTCATAGCTCTGGCTATGCCAGGCAAACATGAAAAGCCATTAAGCCTGAGACTGTACACAACTTCTTGTGATCTGCCTCTTTTAACCTCTGCAACTATCCTTATTTTTCTCTTTTACCAGTTTCTTTATTGCCCAACATATTTTGAAGGAAGATTTGTTTAGGCAAAAAAATGAGATTATTTTTTAATCTGTAAATCTTCTGATATCTCTATCAGGAATCTTTTTTTTAAAAAAAACCCATTGCTGTTGTTACAATTTGTATTTACGTAGTACCTGGTATAGTTAATTTTATGGCCTCCATTACTGTGGAATCTGAGCCCATCACAATCTTTAATGTTTATCCTCACAATGCTCCTGTGAGGTAGAGAAGTAGTAGTGTTATTCTACAGATGGGAACAGAGGAACTAAAGCCCAGATTTTCAAACTTATTTAGACACCTAAAGATGCAGATAGGCACCTAGTGGGATTTTCAAAGTTGAAATCAATGGAAATTAGGAACCTAAACACTCTTGTAAATCGTAATAGGTATCTATTTGCATCTTTAGGGCCAGGTATTAGGCAACTAAGTGACTTGTCCAAGGTTACAAAGTAAATCTGTGGCCAAGAAGAGTGTTAAACCTGGATGTACTGAATCCTAGGCTAGCATCTTAACCACTGGACATTTCTTCCTTGGGGCCCTATTTAGGGATTGGGGCTCCAATTTACTAGTCACTGTATATTTCAGTGGGTCAGGATTTTTTCAATTAATCAAAATCCCAATTTTTCATGGGAAAGGTTCCATTTCAATACATTTCTCATTTCCAAATTTTTGGCCAAAACTTTAGAAATTGTCAAAATGTTCAATTTTTTAAATGAAAAGTTCAATTTTTTTTGTTCAGAAAAGTTTTTCTTTTTGAAATTTAAGTTAATTTATAGTACAAAAGTGTAAAAAATAAAAGTTGAAATCAAGGCAAAACATTTCAACCTTTTTAAAGGACACCGGGACAAGATGCAATATTCCAATTTAAATCTCACCAATGCCATATATGGAGGTAAAATTGCCTTCCTACTCTTATCTACAAGTTCTCTGTTTATACATCCAAGGATCACCTTAATCCTTTTTGCCACAGCACAGCATATGGAACTCATGTTGAAAGGTTTTTCCCTTATGACTCTTAAATCCTTTTCAGAGTCACTGCTTTATAGGCTATAGTCTCCCATTCTGTAGGTGCCTTGATATTGTTCCTAGATATTGCACCTTCTGTTTGTTTCCCTATGATATATTCCTTGTTTTGCATACATGTGAAAAATAGGTAAAAAAATACAGTGAGTATATTCATATATCCAAGATAGTTGTTGCTAATATGTTAATAAATGGGTAGCACTGTGCAACATGAAGAAAAATGCATTATTGTCATATTCACTAGATTAAAGAGCAGAGAGACTGCCATATTTTCCATTCTAATCTGTGTTCCCTAATGAGAGCAATGACATTATATTATAATAATATTGGCTTTCTATACAACCTTTCATCAGAGAATTTCAAAACTCTTTAGAAACATTAATTAATGAAACCTTCCAACACCCCTAAAAAGTAGGTAAGTTATGGGAAAACAATCGGGACAGACTCTGCATGAAAATACAGTTCATATAGTTTTCCTGGAGCATTTTAAAATGTTTTATAGATGAAAATCTATATGTTTATCCATCAGCAGATATTAAGATGGGAATTTAGATCTGATCTGATGACTAATATGTTAACTTTATGATCTGATTAATTTAAAAATGAATTTAAAAGTGATCTGGACTGTAATACAGATTTTCTTCAAATACTCAACACTAGACTGAAACATGATTGTACATAGCTGACTAAAGCAGATGCTACATTGTTGGGAGCCATACTGAACAGCAGGTAGATACATGGTTCTAGTGTGGTGAATTATACCATTCAGGATCTGTGCTTTGCAGATGGATTTGAAGGCCAGATACGAAAGCATCCCAAACTTCCCAAGTTTGTAGCTGCCTTACATTTGCCAAACCAGTTCTACCCATTTCTCTAATTAAAACATGTAAGACTTCCAGGACTTGATTGAGCATGATTGCTCATGTATAGAATATAGACAAGAGACCTTTTCTTTAAATGCTATAAACAACATTTTTTAGTACTTGAAACAACAAAACAAAGGGCTAGATTCTAAGAAGCCCTTGTCCAGAGACATAGTGGGTGGGGGAGGTCAGGTGAAGCCTTCACACCCCACCCCTTTCCTGGTACACTCAAGATACAGGCAGTATGGACTGATCTTTCACTGCTATGTTAGGGGCACAGGCTGTACAAGGAAAGGAGCTGAGAAGGACAAGGTATGGAAACACCAGCCTGCAGAGTGGAACTTGAAGCAACACCAGAAAGAAACGTGCACCCCCTAAAGGGGTCTAGTAGTGTGTTTACTCCTACTATTGCTGGGAAGCTCCAGGACAAACTTGAGGCAAAATGCCTCCCATTACTCCTTCTGGTATGGTGCAGCTCCATGGCATCTCTTACTCAGAGCTGTGCTTTAAAGGTTCAACCGAACTTAAGTGAATATTAAAAAGAAAGAGAGAGAGAAAGCCAGCCAGGGTAGTGGATGGCAATCAAGCAACTACAAGTGCCTTTTCTGGATGGTGGAGTTATGTATTTATATAATCTCTTTCTCTAATCATTAGGCTATTGAGTGGGTTGCAATCATTTTTTTTTCAACTTAAATGACTTTTGAAGTGAGTTCCTGTGTACATAGCTTCTTCTACTAGCAAATTTAATTCAAAGCATTACACAGTGCAGTGGAATAAAAACTGGAGAGAAGGGAAAATCATGTGCAACTCATTCTGAGCCAGCCTATGTGATATACAAGCTAAACTGGATAATGATTTGGGAGTAAAGTTCTGTAAGACTTGTTGGTTTGACGTAGATGCAAAAATGTTGTTTTTTTTAAATTCCTTCTCTGGGGGTTCACATTTCCTGAGCTTTGATTTTCAGGTTCTAGTGAACTCAGTTCGTTATAATATTTAGCACTTGCTTCCATAGCTCTAATATGCCTCTCTAAGGTATTATAATTTATATTTTACAGATGGGTAACTATTGAGTAAGTGACTTGTCTGAAATCACACCACAAGGTCATTGACAAAGTTGGAATTAGAAAACAGTCCTCTGCCTCCCATTCCTATGCTTAATCCACTCAACTCCTGCTGTCTCCAACCACATCTGCCCCTCATTCATGACTATTCAGTTTTACATAGTATCATGTGGACCTTGCAAAGATGTGAAGTTTCCATCATTTTAGCACTAAAAAAAGATTTATTTAAAGCTGGAGTCAGGTTGTAAGCCTGCAATAGTTGCAATGGTTCTGAGAGCTTAAGAACTATAAACTTTAGTGAATCTTATTTCAGTTTTGTCTTTTAAGTTCCGGTGAATGTAACATGATTTTATATTTCCAGTTTTTATCCATTCCTTTAAAACTAAAAAAAAGTCACCTCACTCAATCTTTCCATGTTCAGTGGACTCTGAGTTTTTCTCTAAACATTTCATTCTAGAGTTCCTATTTTCCAATGTGAATTTTCAATCAGCTAAGTAGGATGAATATTAAATTATGGGACAAATTCTGTCATTGCACTGTTCAGTCCCATTTAGATGGGCAAGCCAGCACTGAATTTGGAAATAAAGGAGAGTGCTATTTTTAATAATCAAAAAATTCTATGACAATTGGGTAAGATAACTACTTTCATGAGATTTCTTACAATAAGGGGAGCTACTTATTTGATTAACTGTATTGATGATGTATAAAATGAATGACAAAGAGTCCTGTGGCACCTTATAGACTAACAGAAGTATTGGAGCATAAACTTTCGTGGGTGAATACCCACTTCATCGTCGTTGATGTGTCTGACAAAGTGGGTATTCACCCATGAAAGCCCATGCTCCAATAATTCTGTTAGTCTATCAGGTGCCACAGGACTCTTTGTTTTTACAGATCCAGACTAACACAGCTACCCCTCTGATACTATAAAATAAATGTTACAAGAAAACTAAATATACCATGTCAGATTTTTAAGATGCAAAATCCAATGGTTAGAAGCACTAAGGATGTGTTTATGGTGATAGTTTTTATAAAAAGCAAATCACCAATATAACCTGATAAAAATCACTGCAATTGTCATGGTATTATTACAAAACACAGGGTAGGATACATAACTGGTTTCAAATCAGAGCTCTCTCTCTCATCAGCCACAAAAATTGGGGTCTTGATTAGAGTTGACCAGAGAATGACAATTCCATTTTGCAGCAACTTCTGAGGTTTCAGAATTTTTTCTCATTCCACATTGGAACAAAACAAAATTCTTTCTAAGGGTTTTGTTGGGACATAATTATGTCAAGAGAGGAGTGGGGTTACAGCACTGGCCTGGGAGACTCATTCAGAGCAGAGATTTGCATCCAGCATCACTTCAAATGAGGCAGAGCAAGGAGCTGCCTGGGGGTCACTCCCAGCCCAGCCTCCTAACCACCATAATATAGAGTCAGAGCTTCACTCTCTGTCTCCACTGGTGCAAAAAACCTTCAGTGAAACATTTTATCTTGGATGAAACAGCATATTTCACTAAAGTGAAATCAGTGAAAATGTTCCAACAAGCTCTACTCTAGATCCAGATTTCACACACACTAAACCATAGGTATCCAGTGTTTTGCTGCTGGGTTCATATTTAGTCTGAGTGCCACCCCATCCTACTCAACAGCAGGAACAGGATCTGACACAGCAGCAGGGTAGCCATAAGATTTCACCACAAGAATGACCTCTTCTTCTATCCCAAATCCCCAACTAAAACCAACAACAGAATAACCCTGAAACAAGTCAACCTTAGCAAAAAATAAATTAATAACATTTAAAACCTCCAAAACCCTATCCCAAGGAGAGGTTTTACCCTGAAAAGGGAGAAGTGCTAAAGATGCCATGAAATACACTAGGGACTTTGCAGTTGGTGTTGATTTTTTTGTGGAAGGCCCTCAGATTCTGTGTTGATGGGAGACAGTATAAATCCCATAAGTATATAGGAAACTGTCCAGCTCAACAGCTGTTGATTCCTTCTCCTCTATAAGTTGCTACATCCAGACACCTTACACAATACTCTTTTGCGGCAAAGTGAGCAAAAATGTCACTGGATGTAAAACCCTTCCCCAGCCTATCCCCCTCCTCTTGTAAATCTCTGCTAACTAATATTTTTACTCCCAGACCTACAAAGATAAAACTAATTTGGCCATGTGAGCATTTTCATGGTGAATACCCATGTTGTCATTGCAAGACATGCTTACCTTGAATTTCACTGAGTGCTCATGGATAACTTTTCATTCTAGTTGTACAGATCTACTTAAAACACAATCTATTAGTTGCTTCCTGATAACAAATGAAATTTCAGAAGCAACATGATCTGTGGACAAGACATTCGGCTGGGACTCAGAGCTGTGTTCTATTCCTGGCTCCACTAAACTGCATTGTCCATGAACAGGTCATGTCACCTCTTTGTGGCTGTATTTCCCCTGCTATCCTTTGTTTGTCTTGTCTGTTTAGATTGTAAGGATTTTAGAACAGTGACTGTCTCTTACAATGTCCCTAGCACAATGGGGCCCCAATCTCAGCTGGTGTAATACAAATAACAGTAGTAGGAATAATGTTCACAGTCTTTGGGATTTTTAGATGGTAAAGTACATAAACAGGAGCACTGCATCATAAAGTGAGTGGGGATAAAAGGGAAATAAAAATGCTATTTTTAATAATCAAAAAATTCTATGACAATTGGGTAAGATTGCTACTTTCATGAGATTTCTTATGATTAGGGGAGCTGCTTATTTGATTAACTGTATTGAAATTTGAGCATTAGTTTAGGCAAAACAAGAAGATAAAGCTAAAAACCAGATGCACCTGTGTTTGTTGTTATTAAAACACTGTGATCAGCGGAAATATTCCAGAATGCTACAATTCTGCCCATGGAAAGCTGACAAACAACCTCCCACTCTTTTGTCTTCCTCAGCAGAAATGTGATCATGCGGTTGAACAATTTTTCAGCCAGCTTCCCCAGGTGGCTTTCATAAAGGAAAAAGGAAAATTTTATTACAGAACCTACTTTCATCCTTTATGTGACACTAATCCTAATTCATTAATGACAGCAATATGCAATCTGGCCTCTGTTTTCAGTGGGTTTTTGTACATACAAAATGTGTGCAAGCAGAGACAAATAATTCATTTGCATGGACAAATGGTGAACTGTGTACATCCTAGTGTTACAACAGTAGGACACTTAGGTCAGTGACTTCAGTGGAGTTACTCAGAATTTATACCAATATAGCTAAAAGTAGAATTTGGCTCCTAATATGTTTTAACTCTACCAAACAGAAAACAGAGGTTCATGGAAAATACATATTGGATTTTAAGGCTTTTCTAGACTTCAGATCGGGCCTTACATTATCCTTGAAAATAAATAATTATTTCATACTTACAGGTAAAGTTGACAGTAGATAAGATGACTCTCTAACTTTGAATTCATACTTCCGAAAGAAGTGCCAGAGTCTGTAGTTTAGTACAGTTATGGGACTACAACAAACACTGCTCTCAGACTGCATGATAATAGTGCAGTAGAAGAAGAACCTATAGATGAATGGGTGAACGGATGAATGCATTTAGAAATAGCGTGACAGTAATTTCTGAGATATGTTTCCCTTTCTCTCCCTGACTTAAGAACTCCCACCATTAGGAAATGCTTGTCAGTTTGTTAAGGCTTAAATAAATATTGTTCTTAACTCCCAATGGCTTAAGTAAGGCCTGAGGAACTCGGCACCTTGTACAATCAGCTTCTTAATGAGTACTGTATCTTCAAAATGAACAAGGGAAGATGAAGAAGGGAAGAGTGCAAAGGAGAGGAATGGAGAGGGCAATAGTCTACACTAACAAGAAAAACATGTAGGTTGAACTGCTGTTAACAGAGTGTACATGTCGTTATGGGGTATATAGCACCCATCGTACCACAGCCACTAAGGGGTTAATGATTAGACTCACTATCTCCTCAGCTGCAACTAATGGCTGGGGTATAAGAAGACTGCAGAACAGAGGAGAGGGTGGCCATCAGAGAGACTACAGAGTGGGGACTCCTTCAGCAGCCAACTGGTAGGAAACTATCCAGGAAGCTGGATTTCCATAGAGGAAGAATCAGAGAATGTGAGTATGGAAAAGGCCTACAAGGGAGGTGAGATGGGAAGCTGCACAGGGAAGCAGAAAGGATTGTGAGGAACTGGTCCCGGCTGCTTAATGCAGGGTCCCTTGGCTGGAACCCAGAGAGAGCAAAGCGGATGGTCAAACCCCTTAAAGCAAAAGGGATCAGGACTCTGCAGGGCCTGGGATTATTGATCTTTTGCTGAGATCATTGGACTCAGAGTCTATCAGACTCCTCTCACCTTCTGGGGAAATACTATAAATTACCTGGCTGGAGTCATAAGGGGAAGCTGTCAGGCACAGGACCCAACAACTGTTAGTATTGTGTGGGGAAAGTAAAGCAGAATTGCGGTGACACTGTGTACAGCCACAAGAGGGCACTGGCTAGCAAAGTCCCCCCAGTAACATGTCCAGTGTTGACTGGGCATAACCCATTGTACAGAACATGTTATGGGGTACTGTAATTCCCTCTCTGAAACTTTTAATAGGTTAGATGATGTTCTAGACTAGATTTGACCCTTACTTCTTCTACAGTTCATGTTCAGTTTGTTTATAAATGTGTTGCAGACTAGGCATAATTGTTTTAATACCTGATCCTGGAGTTGCTGAGTACCTTCCCCTCCATTGACTACCATGGGATTGCAACGTGCTCAGTGCCTCACAGGATCAGACAGTTGCCAACGGGAGCTAATCAAAATGATTTGGAACAAAACAATCTGTTCATCCATAAATGAGCTTGTTTAAAACATGGGAATTTTTGGTGAAAATATTTTTTTCAAACTTTTCTGGTTTTCTAAAGTTTTCCACTGAAACTTTAAAGACCTATTGGTTGTTCTATTTGTGCCTTTAGTTGTGCATGAACAAGACTATTCATTGTTTGGAATTCTTTTAAAAATCTCAGTTATCCAATCCGGAAAGCAGAACTGTGTCAGGCTTAGGTAACCAGTTCCATGCCATAAATAACTAATAACATAGACATATTGCATGATTGGCAAGCAATATATAAGTCAAAATTGCTTAAGCAATCTATGCTGTGAATAGATACAAATAATGAATACATTTTTCAGAAATCAGGAACAGTTCATGAACACAAAAGACATGCTCCATTTAATATTACTCACCACAAATGAGTTAGACAGCTCTACTCTCTAAGCAATAGCTGTTTTAAAAAGAGAAAGAAAAGGGAAAGTACAATAAAACTTTGTAAGACTTATGCATTTTAGTCACAACCTCTCTTAGCAAGTTGCATTTAACTGAATATGCACAGCATTACATACTGAATACTTGCTAATCTCTCAGTTTTTCTTTTCCTGGCATTATCTGACTGAAAATGCCATTAGTGAATATTGTGATTTAAGGGGCAAGAGACTGCACAATAAAAGATTCATTTAGTGTACCAGCTTTTAAAATTAAAGCTTGTTTCCAGATCTCAAATGCAAATTTAGTACAACTCTAAACTCTGCTTGGCAAAGACCTGCTATGAAGAAAATTGTGTTTTTCTGTTAATATCTTTATCATCTTTATTTTTAACACTAGAAGAAGGAAGAGAGGAAAATCATGATGAACTACTAAGGCAATGTCTACACTACAAGCTAGGGGTATGATTCCCTTCTAATGTACGCATACTTGCGCTAGCTCTCATCGAACTGGCATGAGTGTAAATAGCAGTGTAGCCATGATATCACGGGCAATAGCAGTGGAGGCACAGCTGAGCTGCCTGAAACCAGTGGGTATTTACTCAGTGCAGCTCAGCAATTCCTCTCCTAACCATGCTACCACAGCTATACTGCTATTTATACTCACACTAGCTCTAAGAGAGCTAGCCTGAGTATGTGTACACACGTAGGGGAATCACATCCCAGCTCATAGTGCAGATGCAGCCCAAGATATGCACCTGTGTAAGCTGACCATCCATGTCATTGCACTGCTATAACTCATACTTCCGCATCCTGTTCCCCCTCTATTGTTTGTCAGCATTTCTAATTGTGACACGTCTAATATGTATACAGTAAGCTGCTTTGGATGGGAACTATGTCTTCCAGTGCCTTCTCTGAAGTGCCCAGCATACTTGTGTGTGCTGGGAAATTAATAGTTAGTTATCTTCAAAAAGAAAGCAAACCTTTCTAACCCACAAAAATGATCACTAACAAAATCTAGACTATATAATAGTATCCACTCTCATGAAGTAAAATATTGTAATATTAACTTATAGAATCACAGAGATTTCTTGGACACTGCAAGTACCAACTCCAGTACACACAGGCAGGAATGAACTTCTGCTAACCCCCCAGGTCAAAACAATAACAACTTAATACTAAAATAAAGATATAATACCATCTGCTGCTGTAAGTGCCATCTACACTAAACATTCCAACTTTCCCTGCTCGTTAAATAAACAGTAACTCCTAGGAATCCAGGCAGTCTGCCATCCATGCAGGTTTCCGTGTTGGTCCACCCACTTGAGTCCAACAGTCAGTCATGGACACATCACTCGTAATTGGATCAGGATTATCAGCGAGTGCAGGGTTCATGTCCTCTAGGGTAGGCCTATCTATTGTGGGCAGATTGTCTGTTGAAGACAGTGGTGTGTTGAGGTCCTAAGAACATCCCAGCAATTCCTTCTTCACATCCAGTCTCCCATTATGAGCCAGAAGAACCTGCTGGGGTATCTGCAAATCCTCTTCGCAGCCCTCTGGGATAGTTGTTGAGCATCCTCAGTGTTTGCCTTCCCCTTTATTTCAATGAATCTGTGCACAAGAAATCAATTCACTACCAAGAAAAGAGCTCTTGCTTTTTGTATCACCAAGGATACACTGTTTCGTTTTCAGAGTAGCAGCCATGTTAGTCTGTATCCGCAAAAAGAACAGGAGTACTTTTGGCACCTTAGAGACTAACAAATTTATTTGAGCATAAGCTTTCATGGGCTATAGCCCATTACATCGGACGCATAGAATGGAACACATAGTGAGGAGATATATTTGTAATCACTCTTTAAGGTCCCCTCCAAAAAGGACTACATTTGGGATTTTTTTCCAGGCTGTTTTTTCCAGTTGCATAGCCACACTTTCTTTCCTTCCTGAATGGACACATAATTTTCATTTTCCCTGTCAACTTGTGCCTGGCATGCTTGCTTCCAGTGCATGTTCCTCCTCAGGTCACTGATATAAGACTTTGCCACGTCACCCACCTGTGTAGGTGTAGGGAGCCTGGCCAGTTCTTGCTGCCTGAACATGAAGTCACAGGAACTCATGAGTATGCAGAGTCCAAAATAAATCACACAAGGCGAGTAATGGATAGTTGAGCACTGGATGCTCTTATATGCAAAGATGACAAAAGGTGACTGTGTCCCAGTCTTGCTGGTCTTCACTAAGGCCTGGTCTACACTAAGAAGGGGGGTCGAACTAGGGTACGCAAACTCAGCTACATGAATAGCGTAGCTGAATTCGAAGTACCCTAGTTCGACCTACTCACCCGTCCAGACGCGGCAGGGTCGAATTCCGCGGCTCCCCCGTCGACTCCGCCACTGCCGTTTGGAATGGAGGAGTACCGGAGTCGACCGCAGCGCTTCCGGAGTTCGAACTATCGCGTCTAGATCAGACGCAATAGTTCGAACTCCGAGAAGTCGAACTGACCGCGTTGACCCGGAAGGTAAGTGTAAACCTACCCTAAGACTCTAAGCATAGAACCAATGGGGCAGATTTACTCCCTGCACTCCCCCATTACTCACAGTGTGGCAACATCAGTCCTCATCTTGGTTATCTGGAGTTGTCAGCAAATCTTGTGTAATAACCATGATTCATTCCTTCTCCTGATCACTGCAGATGCAATACTATATGTTTCATCAATGCATCTGTAATTATCTCAATTTTTTCATCCTTCAGTGGTTGCACCATCACATACTTAGAGAAGGTATCATATGCTACCAGCAAATGCCAATTTCCATATGGTGTTTCTGAACTCCCAGGGCTTACTAGGTTGGGGCGTTTCCCCTAAAACAGTTCTGCCTTTTCTTGCTGGCACTTTCCATTCTTGACAGGGAAAAATCAATTCCTCAGCATCTGCAGTCATGCTCAGCCAAAAAGCTCTGTCGGATACTCATCTCAGTGTCATTTCATATCACATGTGTACTGCCAATTCATTATCATGAAGCACTGTTCTCTGTATGCTTGCTATCTATACGATCCTGTTACCTTCTACACCAGCAGGTTGATCACCGGAACAATGCGGAATTGCTCCTGAGTGCATTGAACCTACCCACTGTGGGTCTCCTTCAGTAGATCAGCTGGCATGCTGAAAATAACTCAGGGTCCTTAGACTGTTCTTGCCAGATGTCCCCATGAGACCAGTTTGAGTCTATTCTCACTGCCATCACCCAGCTGAGAGCATCTGCAACCAAACTTTGCTTTCCAGGTTTATCATGAACTGGGAATTTATTGTCAGAAAGCTTTTGAATCCATCTCCACAGGCATGCTTCTGGGTTGTGCTTCATAAAGAGCCACTTCATGGTACGTGCTCTGTGTAGACAGTGATTTCATGCATAGTAAATAGGGACAATAAGCCTTGATGGAGTCCACAATAGCCAGATACTGCAGTTCTGTAGCTGAATACCTGGTTTCCCTTTCATTTCACTTTCAATCTCCAATAGCCACCAGTCTGTGCCTGTATGTGAGCTCATCTGTTTCTTCAGCTGCATAGTACCTAACAGTGCTTTTGGATGGTGATGCCAGAGCATTTTACCAGCAGCTTCTCAGTGAGGGTTTTAGAGTGGTAGCCGTGTTAGTCTGTATCAGCAAAAAGAACAGGAGTACTTGTGTCACCTTAGAGACTAACAAATTTATTTGAGCATAAGCTTTTGTGGGCTAAAGCCCACTTCATCAGATGAGTGCAGTGGAAAATACAGTAGGAAGATATATATGTACACAGAGAACATGAAAACCGGTCCCGCGGTTTCGGCAGCAATTCAGCAGCTGGTACGCCGAAGGCACAGGATTGGCAGACCTCCTGCAGGCATGCCTCCGAAACCCATCTGACTGCCGCTCTTGGGGCGGCAAAATACATAGAGCCGCCCCTGCTAAGCAGTGGTGAGTGCAGCTGAATTTGTGCTGCTAATATTACATCAGTGGTAATATTGGGAGTAAAGAATATCTGAGTACAGATCCATCATACTGATCTGGGAGCAAATTTTCACTGACTTTGTCTTTCCACTGTTCTTTCTGTTCAGAGTTTTTTTTCTTTCCCCTTCCTTTCTTCTTCTTCTGCATGACTTCCTTTCTCCAGACTTTCTCCAGGTCTCTCTCCATCACTTTCCTTATCCTTTTCTATTTTTCT
Organism: Mauremys reevesii; assembly: GCF_016161935.1. NCBI lineage: Eukaryota > Metazoa > Chordata > Testudines > Geoemydidae > Mauremys > Mauremys reevesii. The sequence continues at coordinate 169,101,601 of NC_052625.1, forward strand.
ATTCATTTTGTTCCAGTCTGCTTTCTATTTTTAGTTGTACATTTTGTTCACTTTGAAAATTCATTCTTTCTTCTTGCCACTTAAATTTCCTTGGTTTCTATTTTGGTGTCTTGTTTCTTGTGACTACAATGGATTTCGCTCTCTCTGTCTTTCTGGGATTCATTTTTCTCTTCATTTCTCCTAGGTCTCACTTTCTTTTTTGTTTATGTCTCCTACATTTTCTCTACATTTGTACATTTCTTATTGCTCTTCTATGTGCTGTTGACCATCATTCAGATTAGTTTTCATTGAAAATCCCATTTGAACAGCTATTTTAATTATGCCACATATTAAGAGTTACTTGGCTGTATCCTTCTAATTTTGTAGGATAACTACCAACCTCATGAAGTATTTAGAGGCAAGTTTGCAGGGGATTTGTGAAGTTTGAATTATTATTAACATCCTGACTAGAGGCCCCCAATTCAGGAAAGTACTTAAGCATGTGCTTAACTCTATCTCTGTTAAGTTAAAGTTTAAGCATGTGTGTAAGTACTGTTTAATATGGATTCTTTTCTGTATTGGAGCTGAGAGAGCTAGCCTTCCTCAGATTTTTATTCCAAGATGAAGATTATTTTTATAAATAATTCTTCAGAAGGATCAAATAACAGAAAATGTTAACAGTTCTGAATAACTATCTAGCAAGCAAAAAGCTTTCCCCCCTCCCTTTTTTTAATTCCTTCAACAGTTTACAATACATCCCTTTGGATTGTTCTTATTTCTTAACAATATCTCAGTATTGAATGCTCTACATAAAACAAGCAATTAAAACCTCTATTTACTTGTGCAATACACATATGGAAAGTACTTCATTTACTCTTTGGGATTTGTACAGAATTAATATATTTGTTACACAATTAGTGAATTGTCTGTCACTCAACTGTATTTAATCAACTGAGATTATTTCAGAAGAGTTGATAGGAAGTCTTAAATAAACATTATAAATCTTTCCAATGGATTAGCATGGAAACTTCCTTGTTATCTCCAAATAAACCCTCAGTCAGTGTAATTCCTAATTGCTGTCATCTGCACTGATGTTTAACTGATTCCTGTTCTTTTCCAAAAGTAGCCACAATATGGACTTTTAAGCCCAGAACTTTAAGGTATTTAGTCTCCTAAATACCTTTAAATCAGTGGGAGTTAGACACCTAAATACTTTTAAGGATCTGGGCCTTAGGTCTTCCTCCCCCTTGCTTTGCACACTCTAAATCCCAGTTTTTGGAATAAAGTTATTTCCAAACATTGCAGGCACGTTGATTTATTAAAGTCTACAAAGTCCTCTGATGGGCTTGATCAGATTGCAATTAAAGCTCTGCTGGCAAGTTTGTGTGTATTGGGGACCTAACCAATGCTCACTGAAGTCAGGGAAAAGCTTTCCACTGAGTTCAGTGGGCATATGATCAGGTCCCTTGTGCACAGAATGAAAAATCATTAGTACACTGTCGGCTGACTCTCCTGACCTCTCAACTCAAACCTCTGACTCTCATCTATTTCCAGCTGCACTGGTGGCTCACAGTCCCTCTCAGAGTACCTCTGAGGTGACCTTTGAATGTTTCCTTCTCTATCCAAATCTCATCCCTTGTGTTCACAACTGATCCCTCTTTGTCATGCCTGGGATAAAGCTCCCAGGTACTCTGCCTCTTCTTTAACACCCAGATTCAACAAATAACTTAAACACATGTTATCAATTCCTGTTTAGCACTTGCTTAAACTTAAGTATATGTGTAAATATTTTGCTGAATCAGAGCCCAGTTTCTCTTCATACCTACTATATTCCTGCAAACCTGTTTCTGAATTGTTACTATCTGCATGTATTATGTGCATTACCATAGCATCCAGGAGCTCCAGTTGTGAACCAGGAGTTAGACAAAGAGAACAGATAAGAACCTTCTATGTCTGTGACAAGAGAGAAGGAAGAAAGAGTTGTAGCAGTGGAAGGGAAGGTGAGCCCAGGGAAGGAGGATGGTCATGTCATAACAGGTAAATTGTCTCTTGGAAGAAATTGGCGACACCTGGTCTGTAGAGAGAAATGGAGGCAGGAGGGAAGGGTTTGAGGTGCGAGTCAAAGGTGGTAAAAAAGTTGCTTGCATTTGCAGTGTGTTATTCAGTTAAGTTGGAGAAGTAGAATTCTTTGGCCAGGAAGATGTAACAAGAGGAAAGAAAAAAATGTAGTGGAGGAAGTCAGTTTCTTCATGGGATTTCTGCCAGAGATGTTCCACAGCACAAGAAAGCGGGAGCAGAGGAGATGTGTATTGGGGATGAGCCAGGGCTGGGGACTGGTAGGATGGATACTGCAATGCTGGATAGGGACAGAAGAGTCAAGGATGGAGGAGAGCAAAGCATGGTGAGAATCAGCAATTATATCAATTGGAGAAAGGGAAGAGAGAGCACTGAGGAGAGAGCTGAGAGCAGATGAGTGCTGGTAAGCTGGAAGTCACCAAAAGGCCAAATAAGAGGGCAAGAGGGTGATGGCTGATGGGTAATGTTGAAAAAGGTCAGGTTATGATTGAAGAGGAGGAACTCAGCAGCAGGGAGATTAGTAAACAGCAATGCTTGGTGAAGAATCCTGAATATGGTATTGAGTATGCATGGGTTGTAGTTCAAACCTGCAAGAAAGATGATTACCTACATGCTGGCTCCCAGCTACTCATTTCTGCATCCTGTTCTCTCTATGCAGACACATCTAGCCTGAACACCACCTAGCTGTCTTTCAAAGTTCAGGTTCCCTCTCAGCCAGTCAACTCCCTTTGTCAATTTGTGAAATACTCACCAGAAGGGTATGTCACTGGTCTTTATTTTACCCTATGTCATCTTGGAAAATGCAACAACAGTAGCTATGTTCTCACTTTCTGACTAGACAATGACAAGTCTTTATTCTTTCAGTTCAACTCAGATCTTCAGAATGTCTGCTGGGAAAAAGTATCATCACCTCACACCCACAGTGCCCACTTTTCCGTGGTGAAGCAAAAAGCTGAAAGGGAGATAAATAACGCCATGGGACCTCATCTTGAATCTTGACTTTAATAGGAGTTTTCCCTGAGTAAGAGAGCAGAACTGAGTCCTGAGACTATTGGTTGGAGGCGCAGAGACAGAATGTGTTCAGAAAATGGGAGGGGATACAAAAGTGAGTCTATTTGCTCACAAGTGGTCCATTTTCAATTAGCTTGGAGGGTTCTGAGGAGGATTGATATACTCCATGATTTAAAAGCCAGCTCAGAATAATCACTTTGGAAAAAAATATGAAGGTTTGACTATTTTTGTAACCAATCAGAATTTGGAGAGATTTCAGTTTTCCAACCAAGCAGCTAGATTATACTTTTACTGGTGTTATAACCTTGTATGTTAACTGTGACCTTGGTCCTTAATCAAGAGTTTTTAAAAAATGGAAGTGTTTTAAAGTGCCTGCCTCATCAAGTTATCATAATTAAATCATCATTTTCATCAAGCATCAAAATGTGACCAAATTACCATGCAAAACTATTAATCACACCACAGATACATTTCAATTGCAAACAGTTTAGGATGCATTTATAAAAATCTTCTTGAGATAATCACAGGAGTAAAATTGCATTAATGGTTTGCCATTCAAGGAGGACCTACAGATTATGGTAGCAAGATTACTATTACAATATTAAGGCCTAAATCCTGCAAATGATTATTTATGTCAACACTCCCATTGATTTCAGTAAGACTTTGAAGGATTGGGTGCTTAAGTATGTGACTAACTTTAAGCACATGAGTAGACCCATTGAAGTCAATGGGTCATCTCATATACTTCGACACCTTGCTTAAAGATGCTCAGTTAATATTATTCCTAACAGATCCTATCTGAAGTCATTCAATTTAACTGGAATAGCTCTGTTCCTCCCCTACACCCATGATAGTAGAACATTTTGCCATATGATGTAGATGACTGAAAATGTATTAGAATTTGGCTACATTGTAACAAAGACACAGTATGGTTAAAATACTAATCTTCTTCTGCAAAATAAATATTTTGACCAATAAAAAATAACAAACTGATCAACTTATTTATGTTTCATCTTCATCACTATAATCTTGTGATCCTCTTCTGAGCATGCATCCCATGTGATCCCCAAGAAAGCTGTAGCCGGTGAAAACTTCACAAGCTTCCTAGTAGCAAGTTCCATCTTGATGAAGCCACTGTTATAGCAACCACTGGCAACTTCTTCTTTTATACTATACTTAAGTTAATTCCAAAATCTAACCATTCCACAGCTAAATCCACCATGCTGAGAGATAGCAATGGCATGTCCAACTCACCCACTCATGTTGGGGTGAGGGCAGGTGGGAAATAATTTGAATTTTAATTACCAAGCTGCTATCTTAGAATCCTTCTGTTGGCCTCTATTGGTAAAGCTAATCTGGTCAGTAAATGGAGAACAAAAGCCAAAGTTCTGCCCTTTCCTTTACCTTCACGCTCCCTCCTACCCGCTGGCTCACAGTGGGGTGTACACAGAGAACTGGAGCAGCCCTCCACATCAGACCAATATTCAGGTAGTCTGAGCACTGGAGATGGAGCTTGTAAACCTAAGAGCCCCTCAAATTCTAGCATCAATTGTTCACTGTCATGTAACAGCCACTCCTATCAGGCCTGGCAAACTCACTACACCTACCACATGGTATTTAGCTATAAAGAATGTTGTGGAAGGTACCAAAGGAAAACTTATATCATACTGGTCATCCTAATCGTTGTGTGATGTATGTATGGGTAACCATTAAGAAGTTATATGTGTATGCTGAACATATAGTTAAACCCATCAAAACAGTCAGTGTTGATAACCAAGGAGTTTCTAGACAGGAATTTGATGTATCTGTCTGCCTAGGCCTTTGATGTAAATTGAGCATGGCAAAAGCCAACACAAAACAAGCTATGTTTGCATATTAAGACAGTGGGAAAAGCAAATGAACAGAAGGATGAGAAAAGCAACGTGGACAGCATGGTGTCTGCTCACTAGCGAGAGAGAAGAACCTGGTTTGGGGGTACATTGCAGATGAATACATTTCAAAGGTATAAGAAGAAAGGGAAGGAACTCTTTGGGGTCCATTTCACTGAGGAACACTCGCAGCAGAGAGGAATGATTCATGAAAAATCTGGATCCTGGGCTGACTGAAAATCAGCAAACTCTGCAAAAGGACAGTAAGATGAGAAACTGTTTTGGCCAAAGAACTTTAGCAAGCTTCAATCATGTTTAGTCTCTTAGAAGTGTGCAATACTTTTTGTTTTATTTTTAACCATTTCTGTTTCTATTATCTTTGCTTGGTATCACTTAAATCTCTGTTCTTTATTCATAAACTTATTCTTGGTTTTACTGTAAATTCATCTCAGTGCTGTAATATTAAAGTGTGTATCATCAGCTGAGCTAGCTGGCTGGTGTGTACACTGTCTCTTTGGCGATAGTGGACTTGGTAATTTCTATAAGCATCCCATGACAGGCGCTGGGTACTGAAGGGAAATGCTCTGCAAGGGGGTTCGGGAACTGGGGTCCACCAAGCTACATCTGCCAAGCAAAGTAAGGACGGCAGAGTCCAGAGAAATTTGTCTGGGGTGGCTAACAGAGGGGGTAAGAGGGAACTGCCACTCAGTTTAGCACCAGCAAATCTCTCTCTTGCTTATATAGGGGAGTAACATGGGTCACCCATAGGTCTGGGCATCCCGAGAAGGCGTCGCAGGCCCTTGCTCCTCCTTAACTGTCTGCTCAGCCAGGTAAGACAACCCGGTCCTTACTGCGTAAATCAGAAGTAACGCTGATGCTGTAAAACTGGTATAAATGAGAGCAACCCTTTATCCTTGAGTAGATTGTACCATTTTGGAGGCAGTGTGGCGCCTCACCCCTCTGCAGAAGGAGCACCAGAGATATGTCTGCTGAAGCTCTCCAGTTGGCAAACAGAGGCATGCACATAGAAAGGATGGAACCATGGGTCTCCGTACTCACCACCCTTCCTTCCCCGCCCCTCCCCTTTGGGATGCTGAATGTTTAGAGCAAAATGTGGTTAGCAGTGTTTTAACTTTTCCAGCAGCACTTGCCTTGTCTCAGTTGGCTTGAGGATAGGGTACTGAAGTGTTCTCTCAAGAAAACCAGATTCTGCCACTGTAACTCGTGTTCAAATTCATGGGCTCAGTCCTCAAGTGCACTGAGATTATGCTCCATGCAGCTGAGAGGAAGGGGTGGGAGACGTTGGCTCTAAGCAATCTTCCTATTTCCCTGATCCTGGGCTGCTGTAAGTCAGCCCTGCAAAAGCCAGCCATTATGCCAGTCAGGATCTGGTGAAGTGCCATGTGCTCCATCCCACCCCTGAAACAGCAAGGGGAGAGCTGATGTAGCTCTGACTGCACCGCTCAAAGATTCCCCTGCAATAGAGGAATCCCCAGCTGCCCCTTTAGGGCAGTCCTCCAGGGGCTCTGTGTTGCTGGAGCCAGGCCTGAGAATTGAGCCTGATGGGGCTACTCATGGAGTAGCCTGATAGTTATGTATCTTCTAGGGCTAACTGCTAGAGCACTGTAAAGGGGCCTTAGTGAATTAGAGAATCAGGCCCTTTGTATCATTGGCAGAAACTGGCTCAGTCTTTTTGATTGTTGTGCTAATGTGTAAATTACTTTACATGTGAACAGGTTTCAGAGTAGCAGCCGTGTTAGTCTGTATCCGCAAAAAAACAGGAGTACTTGTGGCACCTTAAAGACTAACAAATTTATTTAAGCATGAGCTTTCGTGAGCTACAGCTCTTTAAGGTGCCACAAGTACTCCTGTTTTTTTTTACATGTGAAGATATTTATAACAGAGTGGAGCTCAGGATGAATCGATTCAGAACTAAACTAGTTCACTTTAAAGAGAACCAAGTTTCTTTTTACTCTTAAATAAACACTGCTGCCCATGTGAGCAATACATGAAGTTTGATAAGGAAGGAGAATTTCTATTGTTTATGTAACTTGCACGTGGTATACATTAAAGTTATGCTAATTCTGTAGGTTCTGATTTAAAAACTCTCATTCTCAGGCCTTCCTGTTTACTGGGCAAGTAACATTCAGTTTTGAGATCCTTATCTCTGGAGTATGTGGCACCATATGCTATTTATATGAATAAGGCTTAGCTGTGTTTGTTACTGGATTATTTAATAAAGTTAATTATTTACAGATCCATTAGCTAAAAAGGGCTAATCAAGAACGAAGCCAACTCTTGTTCTAACATATGGAATTTGGTAGACAGCAACAGTCCTGTGGAGGAACATATCTTTCTGAAATGTAATGTAATGAATATCTGAAATTAAATTTTAAATCAGGAGAGTTGGATATTACTTGCCTCACTAGGGAAGGAGTCAGAGAAATGTACACTCACAAGCCATCAAAACCCATGAAGGATAGTCCAAAGCAACAAACCAGAATTTAGAAAGCAGTTGGGTAGAAATATGAAATACAATTCACATTTTTAAAATATGCAAAGAAGTATACCACTTTATTTTGTACAGTGACTTTCATACAAACTCTATCCTTTACAGAGTTAGATAATGTTACAACAGCGAGAACTAATAAAGGAGAGCCAAAGAGACAACGTGAGGCAAAGGCAAGGGAAAAAAAGATGCTTTCAGTTGTTATCTCAAATCAGCTGGAAAACTGATGAGGCTGAGAAATAAAAAGGGCTGTTCCAGAGGACAGAAGATGCAGGGAAGAAGGTTCTTGCACCAAAAAGAAAGAAGGGACAGAGAAAAAGCCAGTACCAGGTGAGTAGAGCAGGGAGCAGAGTACAAATTAGGGATAAATTTGGCCCATATGCTGTGTTACAAGGACCAGGAGAAGGCTACTGTTATCTAGTGATGGGCAGTGATTTTGAATGAGAGGGACTATATACTGAAGGAATATACCATGTCTGAACAAATGATGACACTAAAATTGGAGGGCTGCTTGCTTGCTTTTAAAAAAAAAGGCAGATTTGTCAGAGAGAGTTTATAGTAGGACAGGAGGAGAAATGGCAAATACACAGAGGGAATAAAGCAGAGGAAGGAAGGTGTAAAAACAGGTTGATAAGATAAAGCTAAAATGTGCACTTCAGGTTAAATTGTGGATTTATGGAGACTAATAAAGGAGGAAGTAACCACATTAATAGAGAGTTATTAAAGTGCCTACATCCAAATGCAACAAATTTAGCAAAGAAATGAGATCTGGAACTATCTGCATGCAGATAAATGAGTGATATTATGAGACTGACTAGAACTTTGCTAGAAGATAACAATAAAAATAAATTAATATCCAGGGATATCAATTGTTTTTAGAAAGGGCAGCCAGTGTAATGATCCTCAGGCAATTAAGGGGGAGGGGATTTTGAGAGTGAGATATGAAAAGGAGGCAGATCTTGCTAATTCCTCCTCTGTGGCCCCATGAGTAGCAAAGATTTGGGAAGAATCCCTGCAGAGCAGAATTGAGGACACAGTCAGAGAGCAGAAATCCATGCTCTGTAGACAGTGATGGCTTTTAGGCCTATGGGCCAGATTTACAAAGGTATTTAGGCACCTAGTGGAATTTACAAATGTGCCGAAGCAGGTTAGGTGCCTAACTCCCGTTGATATCATTTGCATTTCCTAACTTCCTTAGGTGCTTTTAACCACCACCACCCCAAACCCAGGGCCCAGATTTTCAAATATATTTTACGTACCTAACTTGATTTCAATCCGAATTAGGTGCCTAAATACATTTGAGGACCTGGACATAAGAGCTTCTCTGAATCTTTAGGTGCCTAAATGCCTTACTAAATCTGGCACTATGTAACGTACCTCCTGTAGTTCTCCTCTTCCCTTCTCCCATTGGTTTTTCCATGGCAGGATTCATTCAGACCCATATTATGTGGTTCTAGCTTTTCTTGGTTGCCGTTTGCAGCAGTGGTCTGTCAGCTTCACCTTTTGCTCCATGACTATAAATGTTCCAAAACAAGTCAGCCAGGATATCTCCAATACACACAGGTCACTTTCTGAAAGGCCAGAAGCTGAGGCTAGGTACATTTATGAAGAATCCGAAAGAAAACAGGAAAATCTTGGCCCATCTATTATGTCTGTCAATGTTTCTCATCTCAGTGAAGGTGGAAGTGCTGTTTTGCAAAGCAGAACTTAAAAAGCATCCATCACAAGGCAAATCGTGGCACCAAACAGCAGTAGTCAGAGGTTAGGCCTCATGTTTCTCAGCTCAGACACTAAAAGGAACCCGGCCACAAGGAGCACTGAAGATAGACATGACTGCTGAACTGGGGTTGTAGGCAGAAAATCACTTCTAAAACCACCCCACGGCAGAGATGGCCCCTCTGGCCCTAACACATGCTAATTCTGGCTGCAGGGCTCATTCCCTTCTCTGCTGCTTAGACCCAATCATCTTCCTCATTCCCCGCTGCCTGTTCTCACTGAAGCAAGGAAAACCCTGCTACCCATCTTCCCACTCAAGCCCAAACCTTCACCAAATGCTTCGCAATGTCCTGGCTGCAAGACAGAACACGCTGTTCCTCTCCTCGCTCTTTGTGGTAATACCTCTCCCCATTTAACTCCTTGTTTTGGAGTAATCCCCTCTTTCCTCCATTTCAGTGTCAATTACCATCCTGATCCTAGCTCCAGGTCCCGCTTCCCTCCCTCCCATCCTTTCAGGCCCTATTGATTACACCACCCCCTCCTCCCTTCTCTAACACTGAGTTGATATGCTTGTTTGGGTCTGAACCACCATAGATGCTATCAGGGTTGCTTCCACACTCTGAACTCTGGGGTACAGATGTGGGGACCCACATGAAAGACTCCCTAAGCTTATTTTTACCAGCTTAGGTTAAAAACTTTCCCAAGGCACATATTCAACTTTGAACAGTATGCTGCCACCACCAAGTGATTTAAACAAACATTCAGGGAGGGCCACTTGGAGCCCTACCTTCCCCAAATATCCCCCCAAGCCCCTACACCCCCTTTCCTGGGGAGGCTTGAGAATAATATCCTCACCAATTGCTACAGGTGAACATAAACCCAAACCCTTGGATCTTAAGAACAATGAAAAATCAATCAGGTTGTTAAAGAAGAATTTTAATTAAAGAAAAGGTAAAAGAATTACCCCTGTAAAATCGGAATGGTAAGTACTTTACAGAATAACAAAAGACTCAAGAACACAGAGGATTTCCCCTCTAGGCAAAACCTTTAAGTTACAAAAACAAGGAAAAACTTTTCCCTCTTAGCACAGGGAAAAATTCACAAGCTAAAAGAATCTAATACATTTTTTTTGCTATTACTTACTATTTCTGCAAGACTAGATGCTTAGTTCAGATATATTTTCCCCTGCCCTGTTTCCTTGCTGGCTCTGACAGACACAGACCAAAAACCTTTTCGTCCCCCCTGATTTGAAAGTATCTTCTCCCCTTTTTGGTCCTTTTGGCAGGTGCTCCAGGTTATCTGAGCTTCTTAACCCTTTACAGGTAAAAGAGGAATTAACCTTTTACAGGGTAAAGAGGGATTTTATGCTACCCTTAGCTGTATGTTTATGACAGATGCCAATTAGAAGAGTCAGGATGACTTCACTGGGCTTTGGTTCAGGCCCTTTTGAACATATGGCTCTCCATTTAGTTCAAGAGGATTTTTTAAACCTTTATCCAAGAACATAATGCAGGCAAATTGACTCACATGGCATTAAGTCACATTGAACACTCCACCGCAGGTCCTGCTTACAATCCCCACAGCATCTGTAAACTCCCAAACACCATGCCGTGAAAATCCAGCATCATGTAGCTTAGGGCACTGCTTGTTCAGTAATTAAGCAAATCAGACTGTTATGGCAAAGGTAGTAATGAACAACATGTCACTGGATTATTGAGCTATGAATACAGAAACCTTTGGGATTAAACCTAAGAACATCACAGTTATTATTTGTATTACTGTAGCACCGAGGAACTCCAGTCATGGAGCAGGATTCCAAAGTGGCAGGTGATGTAAAAACACAAGAAAAAGATGGTCCCTGCCCCAAATTGCTTACAATCTATTTATAAGACCACAGCTAGATACAGACGTCAAGATGTCCAGGGGGGGAGGGATAGCTCAGTGGTTTGAGCATTGGCCTGCTAAACCCAGGGTTGTGAGTTCAATCCTTGAGGGGGCCACTTAGGGATCTGGGGCAAAAATTGGTCTTGCTAGTGAAGGCAGGGGGCTGGACTCAATGACCTTTCAAGCTCCGTTCTAGGAGATTGGTATATCTCCAATTATTACCTATTACCACAAGCAATCAATGAGATATTATTGACAGGAAAATGACAATGTCTGATAAGGAATCAAGTGGGGTTGGTCAATGCTAAGGTAATAGATGGGTAAAGGGCTTGTCTCTGTTCATGGCCAGATCAAAACCAAAAGGAAATAAAAGAGTAAAAGGACTGTCCACTGCATCTGAAAAGTGTCCCTCGTTGGCAGACAACCCTGAGAAGATGGTATTAGAGTGTGGAGAAACCAGTCTAACTCAACATGGTCTAGGAAGAATAGTGATTTCTGGGTGACAGGCAAAACACAAGATTTGTTTTGGTGTGAATGTCTAAAGTGGAGGTTTAGCCATGAAGAGCCAACAGGACATAGTGGCCAAAATGCTGGAAGCAGGACATTGGAGCAAACAGCTGGCTAAATACTCTGAGAGCCATGTGTGTTAGCTGAATTCTTAAAGTGGAAACATCTCTGTTCAGATTTGCAGCTAGTTTTGCTGTCTTTTATGAAGGGAAATAATTGTAAATTTACAGTGTATATACTGTGTGAGTGTGTAAACTGTATGCCTATACACTATTGTGCTTCTGATCCTGCATTACATATGTATCTGTAATGCAGGATCAGAAGCACAATAGTAACTCCCATTGAAGTCAATGAAAGTTTTGCATGTATTAAAGACTGCAGGATCAGGCCATAAGCCAGATGTGACATACTTGTCCATACAATACAGGATTGCTCTTTAATTTGATCTCTGAATTAACAAGTAACAAAAGGAAAAACACTACACTTGCCAAGCAACTGAACATGAGCTTCCAATGTGATACTTCTGTAACCCACACACCTTCTGGGTGTGGTGTTCTGTCCGATCTAGCGGCAAAAAGGGCTAATACAATCCTTGGATGAATAAACAGGAGAGTAGTGAGCAGGAGTAGAAGGTGATTTTTATGTCTGTATCTGGCATTGCTGAGACTGATAATGGAATATTGCACCCAGTTCTTCTGCCCACATTTTTTAAATAATATTGAAAAATTGGACAGGATGTAGGAAAATGTCTTGATCTGAGGGCTGGAGAAAATAAACTCCTTAAGTCTCTCACTACAAAGCAATCTGTTTAGCTTATCAAAAAGAGGATCAAGAGCTGAGTTGATTACAATCTATAAGTACCTTTACAGGGAGAAATTTTCAAATATTATAGGGCTCTTTAGCCTGGCAGAGAAAGACATAACGAGAACCAATGGCTGGAATATAAAGCCAGACATATTCAAATTAGAAATAAGGAACCCATTTTTAAATAGGGAGGGTGGTAAACAACAAACAAACTACAAAGGGAAGTGATGGATTCTTCATCTCTTGATGTCAAACCAAGTCAAACCAAGACTGGGTGTCTTTTCAGAAGATATGCTATATCAGACACAAGTTGGGGTGAAATGCTATTGCCTGTGGTATACAAAAGCTCAGACAAGATGCTCTAATGGTCCCCCCTTCTGACCTTAAAATCTATGAATTTTTGAATCTCTAATAAAGGTGATGATTGAACACAAAGGAACGAGAAACAATACTCAAGGATAGATTTAGGATTCTAATTAAAAGGAGAAATGGAAAAATAAACCTTAAACATTGGAAAACGTCAATATATTAAGCAAAATCAAATCGGATGACTCACTCAAAGAAAATGATACAGTAGGGAAAATGGGGAGGGACATGAACGTAGCATGCAAATGTACTACATGGATAAGCAAGTACAATGTCATTGAAGTCAGTTGAGTTGCATTTGTTTATATGAGGGGTGGATTTGACTGAGACCATGTGTATTAGTAATAAATACAGCATGAATTATAATAAGACCTACTATATGTGGATGAGAAAGAAAATGTACAGCATGATTAAGAAAGGGAACAAGTTAGCTTAGATTTTTTGCTATCGTGAAGTAAGATAATGACAAAATAAATTGCGCAGTCAGAAATTAAGACTTAGAGATGTTTAGATGTACAGTGGATAACTTTTTTTTTAACCAATATGTCCCTATGTTACAGAGACTGGTGCAATAGCACAAAGGTGATATTCACCATGATTCAGAGGGAACATAATCAATGGATTGGAAGTAGAGCTAGTCAAAAAAAATTGGACAAAATATTTTTCTGTCAGAAAATCCTAGTGAGTTGAAACGGAAATGTTGTGTGGAACTCTGCTTAGTTCTGTGAAAATTTCCTCAGATCCTGGATGGAATTTCTGATCACTGCAGCTCTGGGGAAGATACTAGAAATATTAATAAGGGGCAGAATAATTTAAAACTTATGTTTCAGATCTAATTTAGTGAGATGCCATCATAAGATCTTAATAAAGGGAAATCATGCCTGTCAAATATGCTTCAATTCTCTGTGAGTGCAGTATTGAAATGGAATATGAGAATGCTCTGGTGCACATAATTTAACTGGGTGACGAGAGAACATAAGGTGTTGTTGACATAGCTATGAACACTGGCAGGGATAGATGGAGTTGTACTTGTGTTGGCTCCATTATTTCTCATGGGCTAGTACTGAGCTGGTGCTAATCAAACTCAGTGTCTCCCTGTTGTGGGGCATTTTAAGATTGTCTTCTGTTCCGATGCCTTTTCAATTAGCTGTTAAGTGGGATACTGATATGATTTGCAATGCCATGGCACTCCATTCTATATCTCTGGGGTTTTTTTCAGTGTGGTGTGGTTGATCATCTTTTTAAGGTACCTATCTTAGTTGAAACATTATGGCATAGTTGAAAATTAGCTAGCTGAAAGTCATTCAGGATAGTAGGGAAATAATGCTGATAGGCTGTGGGGAAATAACTGGAGGGTAGGCAGATTATATTTGATCGATCAGATGATGAAGTGTACTCCCCTTTGTTATTCAGGCTCACAACCTGAGATATTAGCTGAAACCTTAGCTGTATGACCAGCAGCAGCACCAGCCAAGAGTGCTTTTTATAACATCTGCATATAGTGAGAAGGTGGCAAACTATCCTTTTGTGCATGGACCTTTTCACAGTTATCCATATCATATGGTAGGCATTCTTTGAAGGAAGCTACAGAAATCCTCATTCATCAGAATTCCCCCCCAGACTGAATAAACAAACTTTTAATGTACTATTTACAATTAAAGCCTAGGATTCACCTCCAGTATTATCATCTGGAAATGCCCACTGTCCTTTTCGGGTGACAGATTTATTTCATACTCCAGTTCAGGCTTCCTTTTCATAAACATTGGAGTTCAATGTTCTCCCAGTCTGCTCTCTCCACTACCATCTTGGAAGCCTGTGCCTCTGTTTTCCCTGATGGACCAGTCTCTGGAGTCTGGAGAGAGCTTTCTTGGCAACTTCAACTAGCCTGAAGCAAAACATTTCTGGTGGGCAAGTCTCCACTAACACATATCTTCACACCTGCTGACTTTGGAACAAACATTCCAGAGTGGCTCCTAGCAACCCAATAGGCCCTCGCAGACTCCATATGTTTCAAACCACTCTCTCTCTTCCACCCACATTTTACCTCCCACATACCTACAATAATATAAATGCCATACATGCTGTAACATTCTCCACGGGTACACATGAATATGGAAGGCAAGATATGATACAAAATTATCCTCTGTCCCCATTGTCATTTCTAGATAAATCTCTGATAGAAAAATGTCTGTAGGGAGTTGATTTGTTTTGCGAAACAAAGGTAAGTAATTTCAATATATTTCTTATGGAAACTTCATTGACAGAAAGTTACAAAATGGTTGACACAGACTTGATAAAATACATTCAGCACATTTATCTGATTCTACAGATTTGTATCCTTCAGATAGATTATATTGTCAGTTTGTACCTTGCAGTGGGAGCTCAGCCGATCTATTAATTATTTTAATATATATATCATAAATCTAAGTCTCAGATTCAATCAAAGCAACAGAAAGTAAAAGAAAAGAGACTTTTAAAAATCCCAGATACCTATATCTTGAATGATAAGTTATTTACTAGCAAGCCTTTAATGCAGGTTTTCAAATACTAGCAAAGGCATCATTTGATTTTACTGTCAATATGTTCGCTCATATGGCAAGTATAGGTGATGCACTACCATTCAGATCTAATTCTTAAGGCACTTGAGAATACATTTTTCCAAGGGAGAAATTGGTGATTGCATTTATCAGCACAAATCAATGTGAAAAGGGCTATAGCAAGAAAAAAAATGGCAATCATGGTGAGGTTTCTCTCTCTCCCTCATTTTGACCAGAAATTCCATCTTGAGCCTGCAAAATATTTCCTGATGCAAGCTTCATTAAAACTGATTCATTCCTGCAAAAAGTTTTGGTTTTGACAAATCAGCGTTTTCTGAGGAAAAAAAGGTTTGTCAATAAATTCCCAGGCAGCTCTACTGCACACAAAGAGATATAATAAGCATGCAAAGGTAACCTTTTTGCACACACCAAAAAAGGGCTAAATTATTCTTGAAATCAAATGGCTAGTTATTTAGCGTTAGAAACTCTAGAAAATTTGTTTACAAAATAACTACTAAAACTGTTCAGCAAGCAGCTGGACTAATGTTTAAGAGATAGAGTAATGGTGAGGTCAACTCACTTTAGGAATTGATAACTCAAGGGATTGACATTGGAATACAGTGATGTCCTTACCCTATGGAAGTCACTCTACCTTTCATTGTTATGTTTAGAGCAGTAGGAATCCAGACATAAAGGGTAAGGTAGACAGCTAACAACTAGGGATTTTTCAAATTGGAACATTTTTTTACCAACATTTTGAATTCTGGTGAAATGGGCGGAGAGTTTCATAAATATTTTAATCTTGCCCCTCACCTAAATGCTTTCCCATTTTCCAATCAAATTCAATAAGGACTATACTAAAACTAATAGGATTCTGAGACCAATTTGAGCCTCCAGCAAAACCTACTCCAGAATACCTCCAGCAGAATATCAGATGACAGCATTCAGCCAATGAAACAAGTGAGTATCACTACTATAAAAATAATTATACTACACATCCAGCAAATTTTACAAGTTTTCATATACCTCTGTATACCTTTTAATAGTATGATATAGTCCCTAGTGTCTATATTGCAAGAGGAGACCACTATAATTGGCACTAACTGGTTTAAGCCTTTCTAGAGACTAATGAGGAAGGATGATGAGCTTTCGTGCAAATCATTTTCCTGATTACTCCTGCCATAGGACGAATGTAGGCTAAAGGAAAGTCAAGCTGCTGATTGTATGTAAGTGTTCTGAATGAAAACATGTAGAGTCTATAGAGATCAAAGCCAGCACAGGAAGGTTAGGATCAATGTACCATCTGATGCAAAAGATTAAAAGCCATTAAAAGTGAATCTGCTGAGGAAACATCAATACTTTTTTAATTTTTATTGTCATTGCAAAGTATTTAATATCAAACAAACAACCCTATGCATGCTCCCTGTGGAAATGCCACTGGTCATATTTAACTGTCTGCTTCTTCATACTTTGCTTTCACTGTCATTACGAGACAAAGGACATAATTCCCTTAAACAATAGACTGGTCTACTCATCTCACCTTAATCGGACTATGCTATTACCTCAAAATTTAAATGTTTTATTGTCCTCATTTATTTAACAAGCTGTTGGACTAAATTTAAACTAGGTCAAAATTGATCAGTTTACCTACCCAGCCTCAGTTAGATTAAATATATCCCCAACACAGAGCCCTGTGAAGTGTTTGAATTTAGTCCTGAGGATCTATACCAGCAAGTTCTAAGACAGATGTTGTCTTTTTTTAAAAGAGCAAGCAAATACTTGTATGTTAATTTAATAACCCACTTTGTATCTCAATTGCAAAATCAGTTAAAGTGAAGTATTAGTGCAATTAGTCCCTATGGGGCTACCTCATAGTGCTATTTACCTTTCTGTGCTTTGTGCCAATAGTACCAGACTTTCAGCTAGCCTAAATCAGCATAACTCTGTTGAAGTCAATTGATTTATACTGATTTATACCAGCTAAGGATCTGGCCCAAAACTTTTAGAATGCATGAAGAGACAGGGCTGTGATCATAAGAATTTTATCTGCATTTGTTTTGCATGGCCACAATTGTCATCAGTAATAAAGCAACAAGCAAATTATACACATGATCCTAAATCATTATCATCAGGGCAAATTGCAAAGGCATATAGCCTTCTTGCAGATCAAGCACTATCTGGATTGATCTCTACCTATGTCCTTAAAATAATCTGGCTGGATGTTCAATCTAGGTATATCACTGGTGATCTGATCATGCCACCAAACCTTTTCATGGCCACATGATCTCCATCCATTTAGTAGCATCCCTTGATAAACACTTTTTGTAATTTGTTGTTTTTCCATCCTAATAATACATTCATTCTATGAAAGTCACCCAAACCAGAACAGTTCTGATGGAGGAAGTTGCTGCATATCCTCGTTTCTGATCTTGTCCTGTCACTTACTATGGAGCCGCTGATGAAAACAATGAGAATCAAGAATGTCAGTCTGCTGTTCATCAGCCTTCCTCAGCACCCACATTTCACAGCCATACAGTCAAGTTAGCATAACCATGATCTCTAGAGCTGAAGCTTCATAGATAGCATGATGTCCCACCATCTCCACAGATGCTACTGAAGGGCCTGGAACATGGTGGCAGCTGATGCTACACAAGCATCCACATCTTTTGAACATCCTCCAGCACCAGGGGGGATAACTCAGTGGTTTGAGCATTGACCTGCTGAGCCCAAGGTTGTGAGTTCAATCCTTAGAGGGGCCACTTAGGGATCTGGGGCAAAATCAGTACAGTACTTGTTCCTGCTAGCAATGGCCTTAAGTTTACAGCTTGTTCAGGGTAGGACCCCAAGACACTTTGTTTACCTAAGCCTCTGCAGGTACAGCCACTCACAGCTCCCATTGGCTGAAGTTCACCATTCCCAGCCAATAGGAGCTGCAGAAAGCATCACAGGCTGGCCAGAGGTTGGGAACACACAATGGCTGTGTGCACCAATTCACCAAAGATATGCTCTCCAGCTTGTTTTACAAATGGAAACCTGACAGCTTGGTTCTAATAAAAGCTTTTGGTTTAAACAAACTAATTTCAATCCATTAACTGGCTGTTCAGTAAATCAGAGGCACACTTTTGTCAACAGAAGCTGATGGTCAGTGTCAAGTTCAGCACCTCTGCAAACTCACACATCAATGGCCAATCATTGACTGCGATCATTGTATGAGGAAAAATCAATAACAATCGCATCACAGGGGTCTTTCTAATGAAGCCACCACCTATGACATTTTGGTCAATTGTCCTTGAAGCTTAAGTGGCCAAGAGTTTGTCTCTGCCTCTAAGACAAAAAAAAAAAAAAGACCAAGTAAACTTTGCAATGATCCTAAATAATCAACTATATAACTTTTAATACCACACAGCACTGCCATATCTGGCATCTATAGAAGACTTTTTGAAGTAATTATGTCAAAAATGTTTTAGAAATATTTCTATCCCTTTTTTGGCAGTCCTTTTATCCCTCCACCTGTAGAACCAGACACTTCCTTAATAAGATTGTGTGGAACTTAGAAGGACAGAAAGATAAAAATCAATACCTCTTAAAAAGTTACCTAACTACAATCTCATGTTGAATAGAAGAGTGTTCGTACATAAATAAGACATAATAAAAGTGTCATGTCAAAAGAAACTGGGGGTTTGTGGTAGTGTCAAATTTTGATACTACTGAATAAGCACAGATGTTAAAGTTGAGCAATGAAAAATTGCTCCCATACAGATGAGAGCAGAATTTAAGTTTATGAGAATCAATTTTGATCAAAAAGTGGCTGGGATGAAAAAGTAATACCTGATTTAGAAAAAGTTCAGCTGGAAACTGCTGTTGGAATTCAGAAGTTGTTAGGAACGTATAACTTTGGTCAAGTTCCTGAAACTGAAAGAAAATGCAAATCATAATTGGAAGATACAGAAAATACAGAATGAAGGAACAATTAAAAATTAAAAAAAGAATATATTCTCCAGTGCCTTCAGAATTGGTCTGAATAGTAGCCATGGTAGCATGGATTTAAATTATTAAGGCTATCCCAGGGCCTAAAATCCTACCAGGCTTCACTGCTATCACTTGTGGTAATGGTGGCTAAACATGACCCTCAATTGTCTCTTCCTCCTGCTGCTGCTGCTCAGTCATTATTTTTTGTTTTATAGATATATGCGCTTACAATGTCCCTTCTCCCCATTTCATTTTCTAACTGAAAAAGATGTTTAGAAATGGATGTGGAAGAACTTCCTATGCTGATTTTACAAGCAAATGATCGCACACACTAGAATTTGAATATTGGAAGTTTTGTAGACATTTGTAGCATTAACCAGTCTTCATCTGAATACTCATAAAATGAATAATGCGACCCCACAGATATTAGTGAACCAGACACAACAGTTTTACTCATTAAACTGTTCACAAATTATCAATCCTGATTTGTTCACAGATCACTTCTAGAGATAAGAGTTGCAGATTCAGACCCACGGCAACCTTTTTTATTAATAGTTGTTTAAGTTTTAAATATTAGAGTTTCAAACAAACATATTGATTTTTCATTGGAGAAGTTAAAATTCCACTATTCCAAATTAAACGAACGAGGGAGAGGAAAACAGTATTTGAAGATTAATAGCTCAATCGATTCTTACGTAGGATATAAGAATTCTGCATGTGTCACTCAAAGTTTCCTGAGTGCTGAAAGAAATACCTAATTTGTGTTTTATACAATAGACTATTAAAACAGCCTTTGATTTTTTTTAACTTCCGCTGGTATCTAGTACTTGAAATCAGATGTCGTTAGCATCTGCCAGTAGAAGGTTTTCAAAGGGAACTCAGGCACATTTATTACAGTAATTTGAGTTTCTCCCCTCATCAATTTTAATATATATCATATTTTTTCTTTACACAAATTTTGGTATGCAGAAATCTGTGTGACTCATCTAATTACAAATAATATTAGAATCTAAAAAAAGGTCTTAATACAATTCATTGAGGGTTTTAAATGAAGTGTTAGCTAATCAACATTTAACTTCCCTGTGTTCTAATTAAGTGATAATCAGTAATCACCATTGTCTCAGAATATATGAGGCAATAAAAATCAATCCCATGTACAAAATAAAGTGCCACAACATTAATTGAATAATGCAGCAAGAGATTTGTTTTTGTCCCTTCCTTTTGGGGTGTTTTTTTTTGTGGAGTTTTGTTTTAATTGTTTTAAATGAGATGAGGCTAGTTAAAAATTCCTTTTAAGACTGCAAATTGAAATTGACTATTGCTATGGGTTCTGAGCTATATTTGTCTGTTCTTCCACTATATGCATTTTATTTAGAGTCGTATCCAACAGAAAGCTACAGTGGGATTATAGGCACAAAACTGTGAATTGTCTTCTAAGAAGTTGTCATTCCTTTTCAGTCAGGTGGCTTCTGTTATATGCTTTGATCTGAATTGTTGCAGGATTAGTAAACTCCCAATCTATCAAGCTTGTAGATACTTGGTGAAAATGATCTGGGCTTTTTTCTCCCTACTGAACAGGGAGCTTGCTTACTGGACAAGTGATCTAGAAATTATTGACAAAATGCTCACCCAGTGTATCATCCTGAGCATGCCAGCTTAGTCAAAAATTAATACTTTTTGTCCAAAAGAGAGAGAAAAATTAAGAAGTTTTCAGAGTGACAAACTTCAAACCCTCAGCATCTTGTAGAATTTTAATTTTAATTTCTGTATCCTGTGAGTTAAAATGGTAATTTATTGGCGTTGCAGTATTCACCATTAAAGTCAACCTTTACCTACAGTTATCTTGTGCTTTACTGCTATTCTTGATTCTAAGTATGTGTGGAAGTATGATATGTCAGATATCACATAGTCAATTGATCCTTTTTCAGCATGGCAAACAGTTAGCAATGGAGGTACCCACAGTTCTATACTGGAATCATAGAATCATAGAATATTAGGGTTGGAAGAGACCACAGGAGGTCATCTAGTCCAATCCCCTGCCCAAAGCAGGACCAAACACTAACTAAATCATCTCAGCCAGGGCTTTGTCGAGCCAGACCTTAAAAACCTCTAAGGATGCACTCGTCCTAGTTGAACCTCATCAGATTTCTTTTGGCCCAATCCTCCAACTTGTCTAGGTCACTCTGGACCATATCCCTGCCCTCAAGCGTATCTACCTCCCCCTCCCCCTTAGTAGTGTGCCAAATTTGTGCCAGCAATGCATCTCCATCATCCCAGATCATTAATAAAGATGTTGAACAAAACCTGCCCCAGGACCAACCCCTGGCTCACTCCACTTGATACCGGCTGCCAACTAGACATCAAGCCATTGATCACTGAGCCCAACAAGCTAGCCAGCTTTCTCTCCACCTTATAGTCCATTCATCCAAGCCATACTTCTTTAACTTGCTGGCAAGAATACTGTGGGAGACGGTATCAAAAACTTTGCTAAAGTCAAGATATATCACATCCACTGCTTTCCCCATATCCACAGAGCCAGTTATCTTGTCATAGAAGGCAATCAGGTTGGTCAGGCATGACTTGCCCTTGGTGAATCCATGTTGACTGTTCCCGATCACCTTCCTCTCCTCCAACTGCTACTAGGATGGATATTGCTTAATTTGAAGAAAACATATGCCTATTGATGACCTGGAAAAGTGGAGATGGCAAAATTTACTTATGACACAAGATTATTAGGTTACTCAAGATTAGAGAAAGTTGTGTTATTTAGGTTAGTCCGGGCTAACAATTGGGAGATGTTTGAGATGTCTAGGTGAATAGACAAACATGATGGCACATAGTATCAGAGGGGTAGCCATGTTAGTCTGGATCTGTAAAAAGCGACAAAGAGTCCTGTGGCACCTTATAGACTAACAGACTACTATGCATCTGACGAAGTGGGTATTCACCCATGAAAGCTTATGCTCCAATACTTCTGTTAGTCTATAAGGTGCGACAGGACTCTTTGTCGCTTTTTACATGATGGTGCATAAAATTCGATATTCCATCATCAGTGTACCATGTATTGGAAGGAATATTTTAACTTCTTGTACACATTATACACACTCCTGACTATAGCTATTCTGGGGCGGGGAGGGGCAATGAAATGAGGATATGTGCCCATTTTGAATTTCACTGATAATATTTCCTTCACCTCTTTGTCCGTATAATATTCTATTTGGGATTATGAAATTTTGATTTGTGTTTCAACATTCGATGCAACCTCCCAATAGTTTTCTGCACTGTGGGAAACCTGGACTTCGTAACTGATACATGCTGAGAAGAATTTAGGAGGCTTGTGCACCTATGTGCCCTTTCAGTATTCTGCACAAGTGGTGAATCATGATGAGACTGGTCAAGCTAGATCATTGCAATCATTTTTGGCCTGGAGGGAAAAAATCTAGTGCATATAAGAACACTTTGAAGTAATTGATGTTCCTGTTGTATTGCATTTGGGAGATAATACGTCAGACATGATAAAAAAAAGGCTCTTTTGTAGAAAATACATTAAAAAATTGAGAGAACATTCTTGCTATAGTTTTAGAATAATTGTTTATAGATACTGTGGGCTTGGTTTTACCCTCATTCACACCAGTTTCAATCAGGAGTAATTCCACTGAACCCTATGAAGTTTCACCAATGTAAAACATATACGAAACTAAAACCAGACCTCCTATTGTGTGCGACTTCTATAGCATAAGATGAACCTAGAAGATAGCAGAAAAAACCTTATTGATAACCTTATCAACTGCCTCTTGTTAAAATGGGAACGTAAAGCTACAGACATGGTTAAGGTTGCACATGTGTGTCTATTCTAAAATGACCTTTTATGGGAGCATACAATTTTTGCCAAACTTTCACCTTTCCTACTGAGCTTTTCCACTTCTGAATCCACTCTGGCTGCCTGAAGGTGATTTTTTTTAAGTTTGGCCAAAAACAGGTTAGCCATTTTTGGGGGTGTACAAAGAGTTAAAGGAGTGCACTATTGCCATTATTTTAGCCATTTAGGAATCCCCTAGTGCCTCAGTGGTTTGTGATACAATCTTGAAATTTAACAGTTGGTCTGAAGACTATCAGGGATCAATAATATTCTTCTGGAAACACACATCCATGAGTAAACCAAGTGGAATTATCTTCAGGCTGTGATCTCCCACTGTTCTGTTAACTCTGCATGTCTGTACATAAGAAAGTAGAGTGGAATTTCCTTTTACAAGTATAGGAGTCCATGAGAAAAATATTCCTTGAATATGCACATAGAATAAAGTAGGAGTCCTGATTCATTCAACAGAACATCTGAAAGTGTGTACAGACTCATTCCGCATGATCTATTAAAGGGTGCAGTAAATCTGCAGAAGGCCTGACTCATTCAGTACACAGAAGTACTCAATAGGTCAGAAACAGAAACAGTGAGCTGTACATGTGATGAGGATGAAGAGGACAGTACTGCTTCTGTCAGACACTTCTGTAATTTATATGCCCTTTCCCTGCGACACTAACATATTATGTTGATGCGATGCTGCAACAAATGATACAAAGCACAGCTTTTATGTCTGAAATGGAGTAGGATGAAGAGGATGTCACTTGAGCTCCAGGACTGAGATTCTATTCTAAATCTTTGAGTGCTCTCATCACTGTAGAGTCTGAATGCTTTCCAGAACTCTATTATACAATGCGCAAGAGCATTTGTTATGCATGATTCTCTTTTTCTTTTTCTCCTTTTTTTCTCTGTGGGGGAAGTGTGAGTTTATTTTAAATATTAGTTTTTAAAGTTTATTTTGTCTGCTTTGCTGTGTTAATCATTGAAGGCACACTGTTATTAAAGTGGTATACTGTTGCCACTTTCGTCCATGTCTTACTAATTCACCTTGTTCATGTTGAGTATCAGAGAGGATAGATCTTTATGGGATTCCACAGGTGGAGATGCAGTATCCCATTAATACTTTGTGGGTATGTCCCTCCATGAAAGAGTCATACCATTTCAGTGCATTCCCCTTACCTCATGCAACCTACTTCAGGCAGTACTTAATTTGTGGGCTTGTCAGGGCTGAACACAGGCACCTCTAGGCTTGGCAGTTCATAGCCCCGGCACCTCTGGGCTTGCTGCAGCAGTTATGAATGTAAAAAAATGGCTTGAGCCCCAAAACCTAATTGCTTGAGACCCACCACCTCTTTCATTACAAATTAAGCACTAAATTCAGGCAGGTCAGTAGTATCTCATGATCAGCTGTGACAAATGCTGCAGAGAGATCCAGGAGAATTAGAGTGGATATCTACCCTCCATCCATCAACAGCAGAAGATCATCCAATAAAGCTAGTAATGCTGTTTCCTTCCCGTACCCTGATCTGAATCCAGATTGTGCCGGCCTTTAGCTAAATCCTCTGTGAGCTTGCTCAGGAACAGAACATTTGAGAATGGTAACCAACTAGATCTGAAGCATAATGGGTATTGGCTGGACTATTGCAAATCTGAATGGGGAAGGGAAGATTCTTCCACTGAATGAGGCATTGGCTATTTCAGTCAAGAGTGGCACTCATTGCTCATGATTCACCTTTACTAACCATGAAGGGCAGGAGTCAGATTCACAGGTCTTGGACAGAGTCTCCTTCAGCACCTCTATTGGTGTAAATTCACTAAATTAATAGCAAGAAGGTGGGTTTGTTGTTGGCCAGTAGATGGGGATTGAATCCATGAGAAACGTTCCTGAATGTAATTGTTTCAGCAAAGTAAAATAATAGATCTTCACAGTGCTTGGTTCTGGGTTCTGCAGTTGATCAGAAGCAGTCTGGATCAATGAGATGGTCTACTACCCCGAATGGTTTCTTAGGATGAGATTTGGTGGCTACTCTGGAAGCCAATGGACCTTCTCTTGGCCTGGGATACTGCCTCAGCATAGCTTTGGAGAAATATTTTGTTTCACCTATTTATTTCATCCTTTCCTTTTTTACTACTCATGCTCAAGTTTCTGACCTGTACATCTTGTGCAGAGCATTTAGAAAACCAAGGCAATTTGTGCTCGTAGGAAACAGTTATTTGGAAGCCAGACCACAGTGACTGTGACTGGAATATAATAGAATTTACCCTCATCACCTACACATTGTACAGGCTGTGGTTGCAATTATATAATGGTATTGTGCTGAAATACACAACTAACGTGGGAATTATTTTATTTTTTATAGATTTTTTTGAGAAAAGAAATGAACTTCTCAGACGCTCACCACTTATATAAAGAGTTTGGAATGATGTTGCCTTGAATTATTCTGTCAATAGGTGAGCAATTAGAAGTATTTAAGGATGAATCATTTCAAAATGTTTCACTAGTTTTATAATCCTTGGATCCCTCTAGCTTAATATTGTATTGTTACACTTTTGACATGTCAAACTTCCCACAGGTGTGGATCTTGACAGTTTCAGCAGTACACAGCATTTACCTAATTTAATATTTACACAAAGTATATAGTTACATGATTTACTCTGACATCTTTAATTTATACCAATATTTTGACAAACTTACCTTACTGAGGAAAGGGGAAGGCTTTTTTACTGAAGTCTATCCATTTGGCTTCTTATATGGCCACCATTACCATAGTATCCGAGTCCCTCTGACTGGGTGGCAGTCCCTGTCCAGTGTGGAGTGAGTTCACCTCATTCCTCAAGCTGTCCTTTACCTTACAGTGGTGAAACCTAAGGGCTAAAGTCAATATAATTACACTGATTCACAGGACCATAAGGAGTAGTGTCCAAAGTCAGTATAGTTACCCTGATTCGCAGGGCAGCGAGGCCTACCAGCAAGACTCAATGGAGCTTACCCTGAACCACAGAGCAGCAATGCCTAGCAGCCAGAGTCTATGGGGTTTACCCTGATTCACCAGACAGCAAGGCCTAGTGGCCAGAGTCAATAGAGCTTCACTGAGCCACAGAGCAGTAAGGCCAACTAGTGGGAATCAATGGCCTGCCATCTAGGGTCAGGGTGGCGTCTGGGATAGGGAGCCCCAGGCCAACCCTATTCCACTGGGTCCTGGCCCAGGGCCCTAACATTGGAGGTAGTCTGCTGCTGAGTCAGGAGGGCTCCAACTGAAACATGCTGACTTCTCACTGGACTAGAGCTAGTCCTCCCCTCCTCCCCCCGGGCCACTTCCTACCATGTCTCTTGGAGCTGTAGCTGAAGCATCTTCAGAGGGCTCCAGGATTTTCAGCATGCATGTTCCCCAGTGACTCTGGTCCCTGTCGGACATCCACAGGCACTTGGGTATCCATCTGGGTCTCTGCAGTTCCAGCTTCCATGGTCAGGGATTCCAGCTGCTCCCAGCAAGGAGCATCCTTCCTCTCCAGCGGTCAGCACAGACTGAGCTCGGCCACTCCCTCTTATACTAGTGCTACACCCAGTAGGGACATGAGGCCAGGGCTTCCTCCACCCAGAGTGAGGAGTTGATCCTTTCCTGTCCAAAGTGGGGTGAGTTCACCTGTCACAGTCCCTCACAAATACTAATGTAGCATAGCTGTTAAGTAGGGAAGTATAATCATCTTACTGATGGAGTACTGAGACATATAGGGTAAAATTCACCTGTGAACCAAAGGCACAAACCTGGCCAATCTACAATTTAGTTCCCACTTGTGCCCTCAAAATAGAATGAATGGGAATGAATGGAGCTCTGCTTGGGGTGAATTTCACCCTGAAAGATTAAATGATTTACCAAGGTAATACAGGATGTCTCTGGGGCAGAGCCAGAAACAGAACTTTAGTTCAGCATCATAACCACAAGTCCATCCCTCCTTTCCTCAGAACAATGCCAACACAGAATGCATTTAATCTTGCCTTGGATGCAGAGGAAAGCAGGAGAGAGGGGGATATTCATTTTCAAGAAAATTAACCATTTTACCTATACATTCACATATTTTAGGGTGCCTATGCTTGAAGATTTATCCCTAAATATTAAAAAAGTCATCTATGAGACTATAGAATGATACAAGACTAAACAGCTTTTCCCCACTTAAATATTTTTTCTGAGTACTTTATATAGTATGTAAACCACAAAAAGTGAAATAGTTTCTTGCTGAAAAACATTAGTGACTGCCAAAAGCAACATAAATAAGAGAACAAAGCTTCTTCAACAAAAGGGAGAGCAAATGTTTCAGGTCTCCTGTGTAAGCATTGCCTAGGGAATGGGAATTTTAGTTTTCCAAATTGTATTCTGACATTACTGTAATTTTTGTTATACAAATTGGGCAAAAAACATGACTGTTTAATTCTTACAAACTTTGCAGATTTGAACCAAGCTGAAAAGGGAATAGTTAGTTTTTGCCACCATTTTGCAGAATGAAGAAAGGCATTTTATCCCCTTTCATTTTTTTGTTTGTTTTCCTGTCTCTAAACTTCCCAGAAGTTTTGTATCATTGCAACTTTTATTTAAAAGAAGTACAAAACTAATAATTCTACATTTGCAAAAGCAAAGTTAGTGATCTCATTTTCACTGTTGTGTTGAATGCATATGTGTTTATCAGCACGAAGCAGCTTCTTATTTTCCTTCATAGCCCAAGGCAGAGTTAACATTTAATTAGAAATCTCAGTTTCTAAACCTATTGAGGTTATTGCCTTAAAGTGATCTTCCTACTCAGTGACAAATATACAAATAGATTAAACAGGAGAACTTTCTAAATGTTTGTACAACGTTTGCTGGGCTGGTACTGGTGGCTATTAAAAACATTGATTATTGTGCCCAGTAAAACCCCTCAAATTTCTATGGCCTCTAAAGAACCACTTGTCAGAAATGAGTTGATGGGATAAAACATCCAGCCAAGTTCTGTCCTCATTTGTGGCCCTTGGACATAAGGGCTATAAGGTCCAAATTCAGAAGAGCATTTAAACATATGTTTAAGTCCCAATGACTTCAATGGGATTTAAGGACATTCTTAAGTGCTTTCCTAAAATAAAGTTTAAATGAAGGGTGAAATTGGCGCATTGTATTTTATATTACACTTTTATGTAAGTATAATTGTTGTTCCTTGATTGAGTTTATTTCGTAACCAGAAGAAGTAGGATATAAGATATTTCAAGCCCTTGATTTTACATGGGGTTCCAAAAGAGGAAAGAATACTACTGTAAGACTGAACTGGTCTAAGTTTCCAAGACTGGTTGTGCTCAGAGATGTTAAGATTCTATACACAGAAACGTCCATTAAAACCTGATTGACAGCTGCTGATGAGGAAATACTTCCAGTAAAACAGCAAGGTGACTCAAGAATGTGGCAATAACAAATAATGAATATTCCATTGAGTGAGAACATCTGGTCATCTTAGGATGTGGGGTAAAAATTGCAGTACTTAAGGCCAAGTCCCCATTGTCTTCTGAATATTTTATCATAAACATCCAAACTTATCTAGCTCTTTCTGTAATTAATAGCAAGAATTTAATTTCACAGAACTTTATCACAAGGGCAAAACCACAAAAAAGGGAAAGTACTGTAGGAGAGTGAAGTGTAAATTAAATAGTAATTATAAATTAGAGATGTGCTTAGTTATCTGAGAACAAATATCTGGTACTCAGACGTCTCCATGATCCTTAGGTAAAGCAACTTATTTTTTCTAATCAGAGGTATGTTCCTTTCCTGAAAGAATAGGCTCCTGAAAAAAAAAAACATATGGAACACTTCATGCCACATAGAGAAGTCCATATAAAATGCTTCACTGTAAAGCGGACTGAATTTCAGAGTACTTCAAAGTCACTACAATATGATTATGTTGGTGAAGAAACTGCTCTGTCCTAGAGTATGAAAGGAGACATGGAGAAATGCCAGAATTTCCATATTAAATTTCATATAAATAGGGATCACAAATAATGAGAAGAGCTCAGTTTTATTGTCTTTTATCTGTTTTTTTCAACCTTTTAAAGTATTTTACAAGTTTCATAAAACAACACACCAACTTGCATATATCATATATGTAGAGGTGGCATCTGTGTGATAAATTACTAGTGATCTGTAGTCTGGCAAAGAAAACAAAAAAGGGGAACACAAGATATCTATAAATATTTGAAGACTGAAACACCGGTGATGTAAAGGAAATATTTATTGTAGGTTTATAGTATTTAGAGTGGTATATGAGGGTTAGAGCTAGTAGTAGCTAGATTAAATTAAGGAAAGATAATTATAGATGAAACAGTGAGGGCTAGATTATATCTGTAGAATAATCTCCCAAAGGAAGAAATGTCAGATCTTATGCTTGAGGCATTTAAACTAAACTGGAAAAAACACTAACATATATACTAGGACCATACTGTATATACTTGCATATAAAACCACTCAAGCATAAATTGAGTCCTTAATTCCACATTTAAAATGTTTCCAAAATGAGCATCCTGTGAATATGCCAGGCAACCACATGAGTATGTCTGGGAGATGTGAAGGGAAATACAAAAGGAATGAGGGCATCTGGTCCTGGCCAGAGAACCCAGCCTTAGGCTGGAGGAAAGACAGAGGCACCAGAGCACCAGGGATTAGCTCATCATGCCTGATTCCATGGGAAATGATGAAGAAAACAAAAACGTTTTTGATCTATACATTTAGGATGTTATGGATATTTTCCTCCCCAGAGTGATTCACTAAGATGTAGGTTGTGCAGTGTTTGCACCATGGTCCCAGATATATTTGGAAATAAAAAAATATTTATTTGATGTTATAATTAATATTGGGTTTAGAGCCATCAAGTTTTGCTGTGGAAACAGTTTCATCAGTTTTGTAACAGAGTCCCTTCTGATTAGCAACTGAGAGAGAACCAGAATGATTCTAGGTTTATTTTACTTCTTCCAATTAGCTTCAGGGGATAATGTCTCCATTGTGCAGTTTATAGAGATGCAGAAAGTCTACCAAATTGGTCTGAAGACGTAAACTCTGATAATGAATTCCCCAAATCCTATCAAGCTATACAGCCAACTAAAATCCATAATCCAGTAAAGGGCAAAGCTTTCTATTTAAAAACAGCTATTCTGTTTCACTATACAAATTTTTTCAAAGCAGGAAAATGTGATATTCACATCCATATCCTTGGAATAATTTTTATGTTAGTGCTGTATTTTCATTTTCAACATCGTTATGAACTGAAAAATTCAAATAATTATAATCACCCTTTTTGAATAAAAAATAATAATTAATAATAAAGTCTGCAGGCAACTATAGAAAATTTTGTTAAACTTTTAATGACTTTTAAATGTGTGATTAGATGCATAATTGAAAGATTGAAAAGCAAAACAATGAAAAACCCACAGCATTCATGTAAGATTATGAGATATATCCCAGGGCTTTTTCACAATCCAGGAGAGTCTCTTCATTTATCCTACAGTCATGAAGATGTAGTGAAGTATAGATACTCTGGTTTTATGACATGATTTATGGCTCTGGGGGGAATATATGACATGACTGCTATCCCTTTAACAATTTGAAATCTTTTTAATTCCTAGCAGTTACTGTATACTGAGGTTGTGTTTTGTTCAACGAAATGTTTATACAGTAAAATTTGCTTATGAGAATTTGTGATTGTTGTATTTATTTATAGGCTTCTTCCGTGGTGCTTATCACCGTAGTGTTTCAGTGTCTGACATACAGGACCACTAAGAGAGAGAGAGAGAGAGAGAGAGAAAGCAGTAATATTTAACAAATGGGAAACTGAAGCCTGGAGAGATTACCATGTTACTTGTCTGAGACCTCACACAAAGTTAGGTGTCTATCATCCATTGAAAATCAGTGGGAGCTGGATGCCTAACTCTCCCCCAAAGTCTGTAGCAGAGTCATGAACAAAACCCACATCTGCTTAGCCCCAGGCCAGTGCCTTAGCTGCAACATCATCCTTCCCCTCTCCATGTGATAACATTTATAAGGATCGTTTCTCTATGTATCAAACACTGGAGCTAAAACTTGCAAAGGTAGCATGAGATCTTTCATGTCTTCAAGTGGTCAGGACCTCTCTTTTATGAGTTATCTCTAACAGCAGAGTGACCCCAGTGCCACACAAGTGTACTGATTCAGTACTGACTCAGAAGGTAGAGTGGTATCTACTGTACTGAATCCCAAATAGGAATTTCCTCCAACAGGAAATTTCCTTTGGGATTTTCCTTTCAAGTATTGATCCAGCCTGACCTTATCTAGCTAGTGAGGTGTGACAAGATCATAGCCTGTGATGACATGGCTGCATAGAAATTATATTGGCACTTTGTCTCCTGATTTCAGAGGTTATCAAATTTAATGATTTGTTAGTTACTAGTTTAATATATGTGAAATACAACTGAAGTTTAAAACAGCATTTAAAGATATTTAATAGTACAATGTTCATTATTGTAGATAGCATAGTGTTATAAAATAATACTTTTAATACTGATTACTTATTAAATCAGTTGTTTAAGTACCATTGGTGGCTACATGTATCTAGTGCTAGAAGAAATTTAAAATGTCCTCGCCCTTATTTTCTGAATCAACACAGTATCCATTGTTGATATTTCCCACTCTGGGTAGAGGAATGTTTGACAATATACAAGGAAAATATAAAAATACAATATTCTTCCTGTTGTTACTCACAAATAAAACTTACATTTCTGATTCCATTCTACTCTGTCTCATTACCATTTGCCATTTCATTTCCATTTTTCTGATTCTGTTATACTGTTTTGTCTTTCTTAAAACCTTCTATTTAGGTCTTTTTCTGTGTCTTTTATCCCTCAGCTATATATTACATAACAACTCTTTTTCCCTTTCTTTTCCTTACTTCCAGCCTCTGACCAGCTTGTCTCTTTTCTTCATAGTCTGGATTTAGCATAAGAGAATTATTGCACAATTTTAAAATGTAATGGGACATGCAATGACCATCTTTCTGTGGAGGGGCCAGGGGAAACAAGTTATGTAAAGTGGAAACCAATGGGTACAAAATGAAGGGCATGGCAGTCTTTTAAATCTCTCCTCATATAAATGCTGTGCCATACCCCTAATCATTTTTGTTGCCCTTCTCTTTACTTTTTCCAAGGTTAATACATCATTTTTGAGATGGGGTGACAAGGATTGCTTGCAGTAGTCAAGGTGTGGGTGTATCATGAATTTATAGTGTAGCATTATGATATTTTCTAAATATTTTCATAATGCCACTATATAAATATGCTTTTACAGCAAACATATAGTTGTGTTGATGCACCTGAATTAGTATCCTGGAAACATAGTTTTAAAAGTGTAAAACTCAATATATTGGCCACTATACCAACTGAAGATCTTCCCCCTAATGTTCCATTTCATTCATGAAAGAAAACTACATCATGACAAAAAAATAAATCTAGCAAGGCTGACCCCATTTAAGATGTAATTTACAAGGCAAGAGTATTTTGCACATGGTTAAAAAGTGAAAATGACAGTGGTTCTTTATCAAACTCAGTCTCTATACCATTAAATCAATGTTCACAGACTACTGGGTCAAGTGCATCAAAACAACACTATGATATTTACTGCAAAACCAAAAACCACTGAGGAAGCAAAAAAATCCAAGTAGTTACTCAAGGTTACATCTACAAATTTAATAATTGTTCTGTTAACGTTCAAATTATGGCATAAAAATCATAGTGTGCTTTGAGTACATGTAATTTGCTATTTCCATGATTCATGAAACTCACTTCTTCTAGCAGGCAATTCCTTCTCTTGTTTCATGCTCAAGTAAATGCATAAATCCAAAAGGGGCAGAGACACATAGATAAGCTGAGTGCAACAGTGCAGAAAATATGCTTTATTATAGAAAATATTAATAACACAAGATATATAAACAAATACATTTGTGATATTGAATTTACACTAATTTCTTTATTGGGAATTGGATTAATTTACATAGTGTTAAAAGCATGAAAACATGTATGAAACTAACATTTAATAACATTCTGCTCAAATTATTTTGTTTATTATTATTAAGAATGGGTGACCTTAATTGACCTCATCTTTTGACGCCCACATAAGGACATAAGAAAAGTCATACTGCATCAGATCAATGGTTCTTCTTGTCCTGTATCATGTCTCTGACAGTGGCCAGTACCAGAGCTTCGGAGGAATGTATGGAACAGGGAGGTTGGAGTGAACCACTCCTGTCTTTCACTCCTGACTTCTGGCAGTTAAAGGTTTAGGGTCATCCAAGCATGTGGTTGCATTCTTGACCATCTTGGCTAATAGACATTGTTGGACCTATCCTTCGTGAACTTATCTATTTTTTGTTTTTTTTAACTCAGTGATACTTTTATCAACATCCCATGGCAATGAGTTCCGCAGGTTGATTGTGCGTTGTGTGAAAAAGTACTTCTTCTTCTTTGTATTAAGCCTGCTGCCTATTAATTTAATCAGGTGACCCTTTGTTTTTTTGTATTGTGGGAAAGTATAATCAAAACTTCCTTATTTACTTTCTCCACACTATGACTTTATAGACCTCTATCATATTCTCCCTTAGTTGTCTGTTTTCTAGGCTGAAAGCAATTCTTAAACAACAAACTGGCACAAAAGGGCCACAGGACTCATCCTTCCCAATCGAAGAGAAGTATCTCTGGCCCAGGGAGTGCCTTTGTTTGGTGTAGTGCCAGTTCTGGCAATTCTGAAGCACCTCTTCACGAGATGTTCCGGAGTGAGGGGAAACACATCTGGGATAGGAGGAGGTATGGCCAAGGCAGCTCTGTGCCCAATTCTGCACCCCTACAGTGGCCCATAGTGGACAACATATCAGGAGAGCAACTTCAGAACACCCTTCAGGGCTGCTTTAACCCATGCAAGGGCCCACACAAGCCCCTGCATCCCTGAATTGGGAAGATGCAAATGGCCTCCCAGCAGTTGCTGGCCCAGTGCCTGTACTAGCTGGGATGAATTGGACTCCACAAGCCTCATGAGCCACAGCTACACACTTTACATGAGATGGGTGTAAATATACTTTGCCCAGGTGGAAAGAGAAACACAAGCATACAAGGCACTGTGACAGTAAAATGCGGCATTAAAATGCAGTGTAAAAGTCTTTAGTGTATGAGAATCAGGGCCCAAATTTGGACTGGAATTTTACTGGGTTTCTCAGGAGTCCCTCCTTTAAAAAGGGAGCATAGTGAACAAAAACTAATGGAAAAAAAAGAGAAAGTGAAGTAAAGTGGTGGGCAGGCAGAGACAAAGAGATACTTGCGGGAAAGGAAGCTGAAGTGCAAAAGAGAAATTATATGTATATATATATATAAACACCTGCCCCTAGAAGCCTCACTGTTTGAGAATCTGCTCTTATTCTATCCCTGTGCCGTGCTAGGAAAAATATACCCACAAATGAGTGGTAGCGCATCCAGTCCACACATCTTTATGCTACTAATAGTGTTTAAAATCTCGTGAGCCATATTCACATATGACATAGGAAATCCTCTCTCAAGGGAGGGGAGTGGGGAATTCCCCTACATTCCTCCAAAAGGGAAAAGGCTGGTCAGCATGCAACCATTGCCCTGCCTTCTTCACATGATACAAAGAGGCTAGTTAGTGCCTTATGTTGGGGAACAGACCAAGGTATATGCCTGCTTCAAGCACAACAGGGGCTATGAGTATGCATGATCCCTCATGCTGGCTTAATGCTAAAAGCCACCACTGTTTGGTTTGTGCATCTCCTGTCATGCATTGCCCTCCCCCACACCCAAACTTCCCAGTGTGGATTTCAAGAGCCAGATCTGAACTCAAATTAACAATATATGTGGGTGGTTAACATCACTGTCTTTGACTGGGCAGTGTCAGTTCTTTATCTGCTGTAAATAGTAGAATCATAGCTTCTTTTACAGCCAACGTGGCAACAAGCAGACAGCCCCCATGTATTCACATTTGAAGATACCAGCGCAAACATGAAAGATGAAAACTCTTTCAGTGTTCCTTGTTGCCATATTTTCAAAGGATAAAATTCCAGACAGCATCAACCATCTTCTGTGTAACTCAACTAGAGTGAGACTAATTACTCCCCTACTTTTGATGAGCAATGAGAAATCTTCCCTCTCTCTTTTTTTAAGCGAAAGATTTATTGCTTCATTTTAATGGTGTTTTAACATTTCCTTCTCTTTTAATCTACAGTATTAAATTCATGTAGATGCCTCTGCAGCACCAAAGCTCTCTGCAAGCTGATTCTGATACTGAAAGCCAAGCAGTACTATTTTTCAATAAATTGCAAGCTAGTAACTTGAATATGATGTTCTGGGGTTTTGCTCAATTACAAAATCTGGGCTACAGTTTTAAACTATCTAAAATGGAAATAGCATTTTACAAATTCAGTTATATCTAACACCTATAACCATAAACTCTCCATTGTAATTTCTGCTGTAAAAAAAAAACTGTAATACACCTCACAACTGGGGTGATGAACCAAGGAAGCTACTTCTGATTGCCATGCAGCAATAAGATACGTATACTAACTAGTTTCAGTGGCTATATTATGTGCTAGAAACAGTCTCTTAAATTCTGCTGATTCATGCAAGTAGATGTAAAAAATAATCTACTCTCTCCTTGTGGCTGAGATTTCATGAATAGAACTCACTACTCATGATTTTGACAGGATTAGGATAGTTATCATGTGTTATAAATATAAAACATTCTTTATAATATTTTTTGCTTGAGGGAAATTGTTTGAATTGACGGGGAAAATGAGCAAACCAAACCCTGCTGAAAACTTTTGCTATCAAGGAAATAAATAAATTCTCCCTCGGACTTTGCTGTGTTTAATCTTTTTCAACTTCACAGTAACTTGACCTCTGTCTGGCTGTTTTACACATTGAAGAATGATCAGTGCAGTAGAAAAAGGTTAAGAAAAATATCACCAACCAGCAAAAATCTGTTAAGACTTGCCAGAACCAGGCTAATTTTTCACAGCATGATTTAATTTCCGTAGTGCCATCCATTCCCAGTGAGTCTTGATTTGTTTAAATATAAAAATTGATATAATACAGCATTAGTTTTCAGGAGCCCTATCTAGCAGCCATTTAAGTGGACACTAAGATGGATTCAATTACAGAATCAGGACCTTAGCTTGCATATATATATTGCAATGAGGTATTTTTCCACCGGTGATTCAGATATCCTTTCCCCAGGAAGAAAATGTTTCTCTTCCCATGCCTGCTCCTGGACAACAGAGTTTTGAAATGTTTCTCAGACTGTTTGGTTAGAGTTTGTTTCTATGAATTCTTTAAAGATGACATTTACCTTCACATGTTTGTTTAAGTAACATAAATTTCATGTGATGTAGAGGATAAAATATACATCGGTGGAAAGGCTTTAGAAGTTAGAAGTGTTATACAGTATTTGAAGATGGTTCTGTTATGTGTATATTATCTTATCAAAGATTTACAGTGATTGCCTTAAAAAGGCAATATTTGCCAAAAATTGCCACACCATCATATCTGAGATGCCACCATATCTTCTCACTTTAGGGAAATAGTGGAATGTATTACTATTAAATACCTTTTTAAAATAATAAAATATTACTAAATATAAATATTTAAAACGTAGAGGGACAAGTATTCAGCTGGTGTAAATTGGTGTAATTCCATAAGGAAGGTGAGAGATAAGACAGAAAAATTCATTATGCCACTATATAAATCCATGGTATGCCAACATCTTGAATACTGTGTCCGGTTCTGGTCACCCCATCTCAAAAAGGATGTAGTGGATCTAGAAAAGGTTCAAAGAAGGACAACAAAGATGATCAAGGCTATGGAGTACCTTTCATATGAGGAGAGACTAAAACGATTAGGGCTGTTCAGCTTAGAATAGAGAAAACTAAGGGGGGATACGATAGAGGTCTATAAAATCATGAATGTTGTGGAAAAAGTGAATAGAGAATTGTTATTTACCTTTCCCACAATACAAAAACCAGGAGTCACCCAATAAACTTAATAGGTAGCAGTTTAAATAAAAACAAAAGGAAATACTTTTTCCACACAACACACAATTAACCTGTGGAACTCATTGCCCTGGGATCTTGTGAGGGACAAAAATATCATTGGGTTAAAAAAAAGAACTAAATAAGTTCGTGGCAGATAGGTCCACCAATGGCTATTAGCCAAGGTGGCCAGGGATGCAACCCCATGCTCAGAGCAACCTAAACCTTTGTTCCCTTGACTTTGCATTCATCTTCTGACCTTGGATCCTGCTTCCTGGGTCTTAGATTTGGCTCACTCCCTGAGCTCGGTGTGACAATCAGAGTCCAGACACCCAAAGGGGAGAACAGGAGGTCTGAAGCTCACAGAATAAGCAATTGAATCACTTGGCTGTTTACAATGTAATTATGTATAAATATATGTCAGATAAGATCTTTCATGAAAGCATGTAGTGTTATGAACTTGATGGTCAGTAGGAGA
This sequence comes from Mauremys reevesii, assembly GCF_016161935.1. Lineage (NCBI taxonomy): Eukaryota > Metazoa > Chordata > Testudines > Geoemydidae > Mauremys > Mauremys reevesii. Next base: position 169,139,222 of record NC_052625.1, read on the forward strand.
TATGTATCCCGGTTATTGTTATGAATAGATGCCCGTTATCTGTGGTCTGGTCTACAATACACATGTTGAAGCAGCAAGGCAGCTTACATCAACTTAATTATGTCAGTGTACACACTACAGCCTTGTCCTGCCGATGTAAGTGCCCTACTACTCCGACATAATAAGTCCTACGCCTCTCATGGAGGCGTAGTCAGGGCAACACAGTGTCTGCACAGACACTGTGTTACTTACATCGGCTTTTGGGCTCTGGAGCCATGAAAGTGACAAGAAATCCAAGCAGCTGGAGCCCGGCTACCTCCAGCTCCCCACTCCCAACTGGGCTGTGCCCGCCTGGCTCCCCACTCCCTGCTCAGGGATGCCAGAAGCCTGGGCGACTGCCCCACTCTCCTAGGGGGGAGGTGAGAAGACGGCTGGCTGCTCCCCACTCCCAGCTGGGAGCAGGGAGCTGTGAGTCTGAGGGCCGCTGGGGCTCCCAGTGGGGAGCTGCACGGAGCTGAGAGCCCTGGCTCTCAGCCCCCTCACTGTCCCTCTTCAGTCAGTGGAAGCACACCTGTTGACATAGGTTGACTTAAGTCTGTAGTGTAGACATGCCCTCTGTGTAGAGAACATTGTAATTGTAAACAGGGTGCAACTACAACATCACCTCACAGCAGTGCAAGGAAGGAATCAAATAGCCAGGAGCATCTCCCAAAGTTAGTTACACAAAACTAACCCCAAACATCTAACATTGTACAACCCAGGAAAAGATAATGGTGCACCATTAAAGTTAATGGAAAGACATTGAAACTGAAAAGAAAACCCCTATCTTGGAAAGCAAGGAAGGAGGGAGCTTCCCCTGCTCTGTGTAACCATGAATTACCGTAGTCTGAGAGAAAGGAAAAACAATAGTGCAAACCCTGTTAAAAGGGAAGACATTTGAAGTGAGAGCTATCCAGAAATTAAGGGCCAGCATACAAACTGGGTGTTGTCCATGAAACACTGGATCCCTTCTAGGACAGATGACAAGCTGGAAAAGTGCCCAGAGGCAAAAGCTAACTCTTATTAGAGAAGGGAATCTAGATAATATAGCAGCGTAAAATCTGAGGTTGCATCTTTATGTTTAGTTTCTGTGTAACTGTTGTGGTTTTGCTTTTCCTTACTATTTCTTCGTTGAATCTATGATTTTTCTGTTAAATAAACTTTGTTTATTTTCCCCCTGAGCAGGTCTCTGTTGTGCAAACTCTGTTGTGCAAACTGTGCACGGCCCCAAGTGGATTGGTAACTGGGGGCAGGTTTCACTCCTTTGCGGTTGATGAACAAGAAAGGAAAAATCAGAGTGTCTGGTAGTTAAGACCTCAGGGGGTGGATTTGGGGAGTCTTGGAACTAGAAGGGCTGTTGGTCACCCTGCAAAGAGAATTTAGGAGGCTGAAAGTGAGGGTGAGACCTTTACACTTGTAGGCTGGCTACTGGTGTCATAGCAGCACCACATTAAGGTTCCCAAGGCAGGTGGTAACAGAACCCCTTACTGGTCTGAATGATCCCCAAAATGTCACACTTGGTATTTGGCTTCTGATCCTGGCTCCCATAGGCACCGACTTCCCCTCTTTCCCTTGGGTGCTCAACCCCCCTCTGCCCCAGCCCTGCCCCCACTCCATCCCTTCCATGAGGCCCCACCCCTGCCCCTCCTCTTCCCACCCCGCCCCCATTCCAACCCCTTCCCCAAAGTCCCTGCCCCAACTCCATCCCCTCCCTGCCCCTATTCCAACTCCTTCAACAAATTCCCACCCTGGCCCCACCTCTTCCCTGTCTCCTCCCCTGAGCATGCCATGTTCCTGCTCCTCCCCCTCCTTCCCGGAGCACACTAACGCTGCCAAACAGCTGTTTGGTGGCAGCCGGGTGGGAAGCTCTAGGAGGTAGATGGAGGAGCAGGGACGCGGCACGCTCAAGGGGGCCAAAAGGAGGAGATGGGGGGGGAGCTTGGCTGCCGGTGAGTGCAGAGCACCCACTAATTTTGCCCCGGAGCACCTATGGAGTCGGTGCCTATGCTGGCTCCTGTTTCCTAGGTCTGGCTCATTCCCCGGTATTCACACTTGGTATCTGGCTTCAAACCCTGGCATTGGGCCCTGGTTCCTGGCTCCCAACTCCTGCTCACTCCCTGAGCTTAGTAACTCTGCTCCTGATTTGGGCTCTGGCCATTGTGCTTGGTGCCTCCTATTCCAACCATTAGGCCCCTTCACCTCCTGACCATTAGACATGGCCACCCAGGGCCAAGGCCTTACCATCTATAAGGACAATAAGACATACTGGCCTGCCTCTTCAGGGGGTTAATAGCATTAACTGTTTACCATGTAGCACTTTGGAAATATTAATTCCCAAATATTCATGTTTTTCTGCATCAAAAACTATTTCATGATTCAGCACAAATGTCTACGTCTGCTTAGGGGAAAAAATCAGGTTTCAGATGCGTTAGCTTCATTCCTGCAGCTCAGACTTGAGGTAAATTGTCAGCAATGTGTGGATACATTTGTTTAGTGCCTCCTTTTGCTACGTCTGGCTCTAGAACAGGAGTGGGCAAACTTTTTGGCCCAAGGGCCACATCGGCACTGGGAAACTGTATGGAGGGCCGGGTAGGGAAGGCTGTGCCTCCCCAAACAGCCTGGCCCCCACCCCTATCTGCCCCCTCTCACTTCCCGCCCTCTGACTTCCCCCCTCAGAACCCCTGACCTGTCCAGCCCCCCCGCTCCTTGTCCCCTGACCGCCCCGTCCTGGGACCCTCGCCCCTAACTGCCCCCAGGACCCCACCCCCTATCTAACCCCTGCTCCCTGTCCCCTGACTGCCCTGACCCCTATCCACACCCCGCCCCTGACAGCCCCTCCGGGATTCCCACGCCTATCTAACCCCTGCTCCCTTTCCCTGACTGCCCCCGGGACCCCCACCCCTTACCAATCCCCCCAGCTGGAGCCAGCCACACCACCCACGCTGCCGGGCAGGAGCAGCGGGCCAGAGCACAGAGCTGCAGGTTGCCCACCACTGCTCTAAATATTTCAGTATGTGAAGCATTAGAAAAACTGTCCATTGGCTTCTGAGCTTAATTTTTTAAATAAAATCATGCAATGGGTAATTTCATTAGCTGTATCCAAAAGAAATCTCTTTTAAAAATTAAAAAAGTGTTCAGTTTATGCACCTGCAGTATGTCAGGTGAATTTTCTCTCCAGACATCCACTTCCTTTGTACTTCTTTGAGCCCAAATCTCTATTGCTTCCAACTTCACTATTTCTCTGATGTAATGGAGATGAGGAAGCCACGGGCCCAGCTGCAGTCCCCATATCCTCTAACAGAATTTAGAGCAGAAGGAGGGACTATGCCAATTTCTGCCAGTTGAGGAAACTGCACTAGTTGAATATTAGACACAGTGAAGTCTGACTCCACTATAACCCCTCCTTCTCCGACTCCCAATATGTCCTCTCCTCCCCTTTATGCCTGGAATGAGCTTTACTGCATCACAAATTACCCCTGCACAGGGGAAATTCTCTAGTGGTCATCCCCAACTGTTTGAACTTGGTGGACCAGAGGGTCCTGCACTTATATCAATCTATATGGTGTTTATACCTTCAGTCCCCTTTTTCCTACCAAGTAATGAAATATGACTCCTCATACATTCATTTTTTAAAATACATCATTTAAATGCCAGACAGTAGAGGTACAGTGATGATAAGTGAAGTGTCTGATCATCACTGTGTGTTGATGGAAAAGCCATAGGACGAAGCTAACACATGAATTGGAACAGAGATATTAGCTAGGAAGAGGGTTTTGTACGACTAGCCAGTCGCTCTGAAATAAGGAGGAATTTCATTCTGCTATGAATGCAGAGTGAAGTCTAACATAATGAGTAATACTTCACCTGAACTGCAGTGCAAGCTGTAGTCAGGTCCAGAAGGAAATAGAAAAAAAACTCGTAGTGGGGGGATGAGAGATGGGCAGGAAACAATTTTCCCATCCTGTGAATATCTTGAGCGTTCAAAATTTTTTCCCATGTTGGATGAAGAATAGAAATTGTGAAAATATTTGTGAACCAAAAAATGCAACTTTTTTTTTCATTTTGTGTCAACTGAAACATTTCATTTGATGATTTTGAATCATTTTCTTTCAATTTTGACCTTTTTAACTTTTTTCAATCTACTTAACTTAAATTTCTAACTGAAAAGTCACTTCAAACCAGAAAAAAAAAAACGTTTTTAACAGAAACTGTTCAAATGAAGTCTTTTGACAATGTTTTGTTCTAAAAGTATTGAGTCAGGAAATCTGGTGAACCTGATCCTGTTTCACAAACAGTTTGGGTTTTGATGTATTGGCATTTTTCAACAAAACAAAAAAATTCTTAAAACAAAAAACACCAGCTCTATGGGAGGGTGAGTATATCAGGTTTTTTGTTTGTTTTTTGGGGGTATGTAAGACATGGTAATGTAAAGTATTGCTGAAATCAAACAAGTTAGTAAACCCTCACAGTAATCCATCGGATGCATTTTTGTTTGTTTTTGTTTTCCTAGAATTAGACTCAGCACTCTTATTATATCTGGGCCTTTTATATTATGTAGAATATGCTTCTGTGAAAATTTCCAACTGTACCCTTTGTCTCCTTTTAACAAGTGCCATTAAAGATGGTGCAAAATGCATATGCACATATATTATTCTATTCATAACCTACTCCATGATTATCACAACTGACTATAAATCCATTTTTTTCCTAGAGAGTTTTTACATAAGGCTCAAGCAAAGTCACTTGCCCAAGCACTTCTGAAATTTTAGCCCTTGAAATTAATATTATATGATTAAGAGACAGATTCTGGTTCATTCTCTTGCAATGATTAATACGTTACTTTATAAGTCCAACTGAAGCTAATGGTGTAAGATGCTACTCAGTTTATTAGGGCATGATAATCCAACTCTAAATTTGTGGATTAGTTTCAAAATAATAATTTTTAGAAGAAAAACAAATCCTCACACAATTATCAGAGCAGATGAGGTGGTATTCAGATGTTAGTTGGCAGAAGAGAAGAGATGAGGTCAGGTCACCAAACCAGGCGAAAATGTTACACCTGAGTAGGTCTGTTAATACAGCAGGAGCTTAGGTGTTTTGAGATGAAAAGAAATAGAATTTGAAAAGACTGTGAATTGGTAACAAAAATCAAGCAACTTCAATTAGTATTGTCCCCAAGGAAGTCTCTGAAGCTGCAATATGAGCACAAATTACATTGTGTTCAGCAAATACAAAATCTATTTCACAACCTGAAAATCTACTTTGAACAAACAATAGGCCTACTAACCAATCAAGTGGAACAAATTACAACTGTCAACATCATAGCAGCTGTACTAAATTGGTAATTTAGCATGACCCTACAGCAGAAGAGAAGTTAGATGTTCTGATAACATTTAGAAAAGTTAAAGAAGTGATCAGCAGTCTGGCTTGGCAAACAGCATAAATTATAGTATGAAGAGGCCTTCTAGAGAGCATTGGCCTACCTATGCAAAACATTGTGTGCTAAACTCCAATGCTAGCATTGCCCAAGAAAAGGAAAACATCATTGCACAGTTACTGGCTAGTTACTGGTCTTGTGTAATTTCTAAGCAATACAGGTTTGCTGATGTTGAAATCTTTTCCCAGTATCTTGAAAGACATAGTGGAACTGATATATAATCTCTGATCAAATTTTGTTTTAATCAAATGAAGGTTCTGAGAGCCACCAGTGTCATCTTCTCAGTGCTATCATCTGGGGGGGAAAGTGTTTTATTTAGATATACAGCATACATCTAAAGCAGCATCTATCCCTTTCTCTAGACACACTTTGGTAATTTTAAATATTGAAGAGGATCTGCTACAGAGGGGACTACAACTCCCATCAGTCCCCTCCCCATTGCACTTCCTCAGACCAGATAAGCAGAAGTAGGCTCTGCCTGAGAGTGCAAAGCATATGATGACAGCAGGGAGCTGGGGAGAAGTCCCAGGAACTATGGACAGAGCTGTGTGTGGAACAAGCTATAACTGCTTCTCATCACATCTGAATACAGATCTGTGTGGGACTTAGGGGGGAGCAGCAGTGACTGAGGAAGAAACCAGTGCAGAGTAGGGTTGTCGTCTGTCCAGTTTTCACCCAGACAGTCCGGGTTTCAACTTGTATGTCCAGGTGCCATTTGACAGTCCCTGATGTTCTGTTTTTTTGATCTGTAGCAACCCTAAGTGGAAGGAAGGAAATAGCACAGCAGCTGCTACTGCCTCAAATGCCAGACTGTTCATGTGGCTTACAGTGGCATGTAGCATGCAGGGGTGAAGCCTCAGGGGAAGAATTAGAAAAGGGTTGAGGCCTCGAGGGAAGATGCGGAGCAGCGGCAGGGTCTTGGTGCAATAAGGTGGAGCAAGGACGAGGCCTTTGGAGGGAAGAGGTGGGCAGGGGTGTGGTCCCGGGGGGTCCTGTGCCATTACAAAGGTGGCAACCCTAGAGAGGGGCCCTAGTGAGAGACACTAAGTGAGTCTGCTTGGAAACCCGCAAATACTTATTTGCCTGAATAGAGACTGGACTGGAGAGGGCCACCCATGCACCAGGCCTGAAGAGCCCTGACTTTCTATTGGACTGCCCCAAACTGGATCCGCTATTGCTCACTTTGAACTGTGACTGTTCAAGCCTCTATATCTAGGATATTTGCAACCTTTCTCCATTCCTGCCAGTCCTAGTAAAAACCTTTCCCTCGGCCATGTGTCCAAGTGGTTATTGGGACCCCCAGGGGTAGCGCCAACAAGGCCTAGCTGCTAAAGCACCTACAGAGCATGTTTCCGAAACACAATACCCCAAGAATGCTACTGGCATACTAGGGGCTTGGGGTACAGAGTAAGCCCAATACATACAATACAGTCATAAAATAGACCCCTTCTGTCATTCCCACTTTCAACAGTTAATAATCATATCCACAGGAATCAGCAATAATCCAGCAGCGAAGTCACAGTGAATAGCTTTAAGATCTCCCACCAGAGCCTTCTCATTCAGTCACAAATAGGGAACACAGAGGCCTTGCAGCCAGGGAAAAGTAATATTGTTATTTTGTGAATTTCATACCCATCATTGGCTGCTCAGCGAGTGGCTCAGAATACCTTAGAACTGCACCCTGCACATCATTCATTGACGGCTATTTGGAGAGGGCGACAAACCACGGCCTTGACTCCTCCCTGCCCTTCCCCAGCCCTTTGGGGTCTTTATGTCTTCCTACTCCCTTTCTGGGTCACACAGAGTAGTCTCTACTCTCCCCCAACCTCAGTGACTGCATTGTGACAGCCCCTTGCATAGGCCACAGAGGAAGGGTGGGGAGGCCTATGTTAAGAACTGTCACAGTCTATCCTACATGGATAAGGAAGGAAGAGAGTAAGAAAGCCAGTCATGGCTTCTTATATGCTGGATAGTCTCCCTGGGGAGCTGCAGTTCACCAGAACTCCATTAACTTTACAATTGTGACTTACACTGCATGGGTTTTATTGCACAGATGAACAGTAGCTGTTCCCTGCTAGGACTGTCCTACTTTCGCATGATTCAATTGTTACCTCAGAGCTTTCGTTTGTTGGTGCTCCTGGCTGCAGATGTTGTTTCCAGTTCTTTCATTTCTGCTACTTTGTCTGTGACAATTATCTGCAGACGATAAAAGCCAAAGTTAAGATCTTTAGAAAGTATATTCAGAAAGCTGCAAAATATACAAAGCTCTGACCACAGGCTCTGCAATATAATAGATAATACTTATCGCCAAAAAGCAGGCAGCAGAGCAGCCAGTCAGCTTTCACATGCACTAATATGATCACACTGTAAAAACTGAAGAGAGGATGCTGTTGCACTGATGGATAATTTCGCCAATTACATTTCTTTTCAGTTACCATATTTTCCCACATGAATACTTCTTTGATTCTGTTAAAAGGGTTTTCTTGGATCTGGGCTTTACAATTAAAACAAAATTGGTAGCCATGCTTTTCGGCTAAAATAGGAAGCAAAAGGAAACAAATGCAAATCAAGGAAGGCTGTATTGGCTCAGATGTGCCATGAGCTCCAGATGATTTGCAGCCTGTCATCCAGGCAGAGTAAAACAAAAATCACCCCAGTGTGGGGAAACCTTCTAGTGGTGTAAAGAGGACATAATAGCTACTATGCTGCCCCATCCCTCTGGCCAGTGTAAAGGGCATGGCCAGGGGAGAAGAGACCTGGCAGGGACTTCACTTAGTCTTGGTATCACATAGCTTCCATAGCCCCCTTGGTAGGCATTGGAGCAGTGTTTAGGATGCTGTAATTTATGCCACGGGGCTGACCTGGTACACAGCTGGCCCAAGTCGGGATGGAGGTTGCAAAAGTATTTTAAAGCATCTGTGCAGCTTGGCTGCAGCTGAGAATCTGGGCCATATTGACATAATTTAACTTATGTTTGTAGTATTAATGCTTGCTGATGACATGCCTTTGCTCCGAAGTTACCAAAAGGAAATAAAAAATGTGATGAAATAAACTACTGATAAATTAGATGAACGCCACAAGAAATCAGGAGGCAGCAACTCTGCCTATGCTGTCTTACTAGCTAGTCATTTTGATGGAGGATGGGGTGTAGATAGCTAGTAAATGTTACGATTTCTGTATGCTACATCATTTCAACTTCTAGCACTTGGCACTTTGCAGAGGGTGCTGCCATTTTCTGAGGCAGCATGTTGCACAGCAGACTCAGGCCATAATACTCAGACTTAGGTGAATACTCTCACTTCAAGCACCTATATAAATGGCCTAATTTTCTAAGTTGCTGGGTGCCTGCTGTTTGCTAGAACACAACAGGGGAATGGGCCTTATGTTCTCAAAGAGACTTTACTTATGTTCATTGTTGTTTTGCTTTGGCCCTTTGTCTAAAAGGACATACATTTTTATGAAGCTGTTGGGGAGCAGTTTAGATGCTCAACAAAAATGGCACAAGATGACTTACTCTCCACTGCGAAGGCCAACATAAGCCTAGACATCACTTGAGTCCTACATAAATCCTCTAAACAATAGATTTAGAAGGTACAGAAGGGGTGAATTTTGCCTACAGTGATCTTCATGTCTACAAAGCAGTGGTGGAAGTGTATTCATTTACACAGAATGAAAAGAGAAGGCTACTATTACACATTTCTCAAGTCAAGATTTTTGCCATAGAAACTCGATAATTATGCTAATTAGTACAAAGTAATTTGCTTTAGAGTAGCAGCAATAAATGATGAAAGATTAAACAGGGCAGCCATTTGGCTAGATAACGAGGCTTATTTATGAGTTTACGTCCTAAAGATAAAAGTGTGTCATTAAAGCTGTACATCATATCATTGTTTTGTCTGTATGTTCTAGTAAGTAAACTATTATGAGAATATGATCAAGTAGGCTTCATGCACAGATAAGCACCTTGTTGTGCCCAAAAAGCAAATCCTTGTATGAGTAATGGCATTGTTGTATTTTTCCTGATAAACCTCAGTCCTGACACAAGTTTAATTACATGCTGGGCAAAAATTCAGCTCAATTTCTTTCTGCATCATTAACTGTCAGCAAGATGACTTCAGATTTATTAGGTTTCTCTAATCTGTCACTGACTCTGTGGTCAAACTGAAACCCCTTGGGGTCCAAGCCAGCCTGAACTCCAGAACTCCAAATGGAAGCACCAGTGCGTCTGCCGAATGGAAGGTCTTCTATTGAGAAGGATGTTTCCTCTTTCCTGGGGGAAGATTGTTCAGTAGACACAGAATAACTCATAGCAGCTCTCTTCCTATTTAGGGAGCTTGCAGTGTGAGGGGAAGGTTCTTCCCAAATGAATAGAATAGCAGTGAGATAGAAAAGAATTTTAAAGAGCTCATGGCCTGAATTCGCTGAGCTTCCCTTGGCTGTGACAGTAAAGGACATGAGTTCTAGGGCTGGAATAATTCCAATGGGCTCCTAAGAACCACAAGCAGTGTGAGAAGCACAGAGTTTGTAGAGCGCACTCCACTCCCTATTGGCTATTCCTGAGGGGTAGGTTGACGTGGTGTTTTAGCTTCTGCGACTTAACCAAACTCTCCCCAGAATAAACTAGCCTGTACCTGAGCCATCATCCATGACTTTTCAGAGCTTATAGGGCTTGGAAGATAGGAGAGAGAAGTCCAGATGATCTTCTGCCATACACCAGTTTTATACAAGTGTAACTGCATTTACTTTAATAGATTCTACACTTGATTTACACTATTGTAAAAGGGGGGAGAAACTTGGATTTTTTTTAGTAGTCACTAGACATTGTAATCACTGTCTAGTGATACTAGCAGTCAGTGGCACAGCGGATAAATAATCTACCTTTTCAAAGAGTCTGGAAAACTTTCTTCGTGATCTCTCCTTTCTGTACTTCTGCTGGTATGCCATAGAGGCCAAGAGCTTTCTTCCTTTTCATGTTGCTCAATGCTTCTTCAATGTCTTCTTCTGGGATTGGTGCCCCTAGACCCAGCTTCGGTATTATCATACACCATTGTTCTCTTAGATTATCTTCATTCATAAACTTTTCAATAGTAATAATAAGCCTTAAGTAGTAATAATAATTAGGGCTGTCAATTAATCGCAGTTAACTCATGCAAATAACTCAAAAAAAGTAATCGCAATTAATCGCAGTTTTAATCACATTGTTAAACAATAGAATACCAAATGAAATGTATTGAATATTTTGGATGTTTTTATACATTTTCAAATATATTGATTTCAATTACAACACAGAATACACTGTACAGTGCTCACGTTATATTATTATTTTTATTACAAATATTTGCACTGTAAAAATGATAAAAGAAATAGTATTTTCCAGTTCACCTCATACAAGTACTGTAGTGCAATCTCTTTATCATGAAAGTGCAACTTACAAACGTACATTTTTTTGTTCTATACACTCAAAAACAACACAGTGTAAAACTTTAGAGCCTACAAGTCTACTTAGTCCTACTTCTTGTTCAGCCAATCACTAAGACAAACAATTTTGTTTACATTTACAGGAGATAATACTGCCCGCTTCTTATTTACAATGTCACCTGAAAGTGAGAACAGGTGTTTGCAGGCAAGGTGTTGTGGCCGGCATTGCGAGGTATTTATGTGCCATGTATGCTAAATATTCATATGCCCCTTCATGCTTCGGCCACCATTCCAGAGGACATGCTTCCATGTTGATGATGCTCATTAAAAAAATAATTAAATTTGTGACTGAACTCCCTGGGGGAGAATTGTATGTCTCCTGCTCTGTGTTTTACCCACATTCTATCATATAGTTCATGTTATGGCAGTCTTGGATTACTACTGCGCACAGGTTGTTCCATTTAAAAACACTTTCACTGCAGAAAATGCAAAGAAGGTACCAATGTGAAATTTCTAAAGATAGTGTCAAGGCTGATTCCCCACTCTGGCACTTCGAGTGCAGAAGGTGGGGGCCTCAAGGATTTTAAAAATTAATACTGGCCACTCCAGGCTAGTATTAAACTCCCAAGGTTACAGCTTCTCTCTGACCTGGGCTTGGAAAACAGTGCCGCCACCCAGATGCAAAACCTCTTTTGGAACCCAGGAAGATGCAGTTGGGAATTCCTTCCTGTGGGGTACCCTCAAGCTCTTTCACACACCCCTCTGGAGAATAGCTGAGAAAGAAAACAAAGGAAATTAGCTGTTGCCACCAGCTAATTAGACAACACATGCACAAACCTCTTAGGACACCAAAAATCCAATCCTGTTCTTAAAAAAGGTAAATTTTATTAAAAACAAAAAGAAAGAAAATATATCTGGAACTTAGGCTTTTGGTAGATTTTAAAAAAGCAATTCCAAAAGCACCCAAAATAACTTTCTTGGGGGTTCAGCTTAAAGGTTACAAGCAAACAAAAGCATCTAGGGTTAGCACAGAGGCGGCCACAAGCCAATAAGAAATAAAAGAAATAATCCTTATTGCATCTTTCTAGACATTCCCTATTTTACTTACATATCTGAGGCTTCAGATAAGTAGGTTTGAGGTATGAATTGATAATCTATAATCATACCTGGCTTAAAGCTTCTTACAGCATTGTTTCTCCGTGTCCCTGCAGCCCAGAGAGAAAAACAGACAAAAGGAAAGTTTCTTTCCAATTTTAAAAAGTTCTACCTTCCCAGGTGCCCACTTCCTTTTCTTTACCTGGGGGACTTTTAACCCTTTACAGGTAAAGCAAGCAGATAGCTACAGCACTCGATCCAAGGTTTAAGAATCTGAAGTGCCTTCCAAAATCTGAGAGGGATGATGTGTGGAGCATGCTTTCAGAAGTCTTAAAAGAGCAACACTCTGATGCGGAAACTACTGGACCCAAACCACCAAAAAAGAAAATCAACCTTCCACTGGTGGCATCTGACTCAGAAGATGAAAATGAACATGCGCAGTCTGCACTGCTTTGGATTGTCCTCTGGAATGGTGGACAAAGCATGAAGGGACATATGAATCTTTACCGCAGCTGGCACATTAATATCTTGTAACGCCAGCTACAACCGTGCCATGCGAATGCCTGTTCTCACTTTCAGGTGACATTGAAAACACAAAGCAGATAGCATTATCTCCCATAAATGTAAACAAACTTGTTGGTCTGAGCGATTGACTGAACAAGAAGTAGGACTGAGTGGACTTGTGGGCTCTAAAGTTTTACATTGTTTTACTTTTGAGTGCATCTTTTTTGTACATAATTCTACATTTGTAAGTTCAACTTTAATGATAAAGAGATTGCACTACAGTACTTGTATTAGGTGAATTGAAAAATACTGTGTCTTGTTTCTTTTTTACAGTGCAAATATTTGTAATAAAAAATAAATATAGAGTGAACACTGTACACTTTGTATTCTGTGTTGTAATTGAAATGAATATATTTGAAAATGTAGAAAACAACCAAAAATATTTAAATAAATGATATTCTATTATTGTTTAACAGAGCAATTAATCATGTAATTAATCACAATTATTTTTAATCACTTGACAGCCCTAATAATAATAATGCATTTATTATTTTTATATAATTGTTCTTGTACCACAAAGACAACTTAGCTCCTGGAAGTAAGCTTTCTTATGGCTGAAATGAAAAACAATTCAGTGAGTTACATTGCTGTGAACTCTATTTTATGAGACTTTCCCCTCGTAGGAGCAATACTAAAAGGGCAATTTCAAAGCTGTTTTGCTTCCTGAGCCTGCAGAGCATGCAATGGGCTCACAAATTAAGATTCCCCTGCAAGAATATTTTAGTCTCTGGATTAAATGTGAACTACATGTTGAGTATCAGCAGAATCGCCGTAGAAATCAAGTAATAGTGCTCAAAGTAGCACAAGAGATAATTAATCCCTTGGGAGCCACAACTCCCAGAATGCCCAAGGAACTGTCATTTAACATGAACCCATTATTTTCAATGACTTGGCAAGACAGTGTGAATCAAAATTTCAGCCCGATACATGAGAGGTTGCACATAACTCATTACTGTTAATTGTCTCACTCTTGTTGCAAAGGTTGCTAATAGCATGACACATATCTGTAACACTGGGAAAAGTTTCACACATCCTCACTAGAGACAAGTTACCTTGCAGCGAGATCAGGAAAAACTTCCCCTCTTTTACTTTTAGAAGGGGGGGTCACACGCAGAGGCTTGCTTTGTGAAAGGGGTCACCAGCAGAAAAGTTTGAGAACCACTGGTCTAGGGCATACTCTAAGGTTTCAGTTAATGACGTTGTGATTGATTCATAGATTTTAAGGCTAGAAGTAAATTAGCTCCAATCTTGGCATCCTGTGTAACACAGGCTATAACATTTACCCAGTAATTCTTGTATCAAGACCCATAATTGATGGTTGATCTAGAGCATATCTTTTAGGAAGATGCCCAATCATCATTTGCTGTTCCAAGGGATGGTGAATACTTAGTGTTATGCATTTCAGTTTTTACTGATTTTCACAGATAAATTACCAGGTTTTTTTATTAAAGGAGTTCAGTTTTTACTGATTTACACCCATTTATCAATCCACACTGTATTTTTCTGGGTACTTATTTTTGTTAAACACTAAAGTTTTACACAATTGTTGTATCCTACAGCTCTGAGACTGAAGCAGTTCTACAGTATAAAACACAAAACACACACACATGGAAGGTTTAAAAATCAAATATTAATATTGTGCTATGATTCGCTTACAAGGATACAGGGCCCACCTATTTCTTTTTGTCCGTTCAGTATGGTGCTGAATTTAAACAATCAATCCTCCCCAGATAAAGATATGCAATGCTCCCTATCCACCCGGATACCTCCTTTAGTGCCAATTCCTCACGGATTTGAATGTGCAGACCTGGGTTCTTCTGAATCCCCACAGACCTGGGATCTACTGGATCCCTGCTCTTTCTGTGGCTGACTCCAGACAGCCCCAAAATGGCTTCTCTCCCCTCCAGGGATCATAGGGGAGGGCATCTCAGTCCCTATTAGTCAGGCTAGCTCTTCTTCCCAGGGTTTCGCTTGTCAATCCTTTGACTCTACCCCTTCCTCTGAGCAGGTACATCTGCTATCCTTCTCCAAATCAAAAGAGGCCCCTATTTTCCACATAGTGCCTCTCCTCTCTTCCTCTGGGTCGCTGAGCAGACTGAGTCTGCCCTTGCCTTCCTCACCAGGGACAGCGGGCCTCTCCTTGAGCTACCAGCACATAGAGCCCCAGGAACCTCAGTAAACTCCTTGGGGGTTACAGCTAGATAAGGTAAAAAGGTAATCATGTGGCAAAGATGCAAAGCTATGCCTGAATACCAACAAGAAAATCCATGCTTAGAAATTTTCAAGAGAAGTAAAGACGCTGGAAGTACTGCAGCATTGAGGTCAGTGCTCACGCTGACAGAATAAAGGAGCATGTTGAAAGCAAGCAACACACGAAGCTTAAAGAAGAAAGTGAGCTTTGGGATAAACAGTCAATATCAGGAGCTTTCACCAGGGTTTTGAGGACAGAGAGGACACAGTGTCATTGAATCAATGAATCTGTGTGTGTTCTTTGTTTTGCTGGACAACCGCTCTTTATAGCAGAAGGGCCTATTGGTGACTTTGTGTGACAATACTGTCCAGCAACAAAAACCCTTCCTAATGCAGACAACTTCACTCATAAGTCAGGAGAGATGGAAGCTCCCTAAACGTGGGAACTGTGGCCCCCACCCCCGCACACCGCCCCTTCCCCTGTGCCCCTGCCCTTGTGCAGCCCCTCCCCCCTACATCTCACCTCTGTGCTGCCCCTTCCCCCGATGCCCCACCCTCACACCACCCCTTCCCCATGGCCCCCACCCTCGTGCCAGCTCTTCCCCAACCTTCCCCCCACCTCATTCCTACTGATGGAAGGAATTGATAGAATGTGGTGACTAGTCTGATTTTTGACTAGATGCTTTGGACTGTCCAATTCCTGGCCTTTTGTTTGCGGGGGGAGGGGTTTTTATTTTAAAGCAAATAAGCCTACATTTTTTGTGCTGCTGTGACATTCATCCCCTCTGTTTACAGCCGTTTTGTCGCCGCAGAGATGTTTGCGATGTACCAACTAACTTGGGAAAATGTAGTTACAACTAACACACATTCTGCTTCCTACATGGCTAAATTACACAGGAGATAAAACTCAATCAGAAACCAGAACTGCTGCATATTTCCCGTCCTGCTCATCTAATTATTGTTTACTGTCAGCAGATACTGTCGCAGAAGAAACGAAAGACGTGAAATCTTGCCTCATTGGACTCGTGACCTGAAAGACAGCAAGAGGCTCAACATGAGTGAGGACACTTTCATGGGTGGCGGGCATGAGAGGCCGGGGAGGCAAAACCTCCCCAAACAGCCAGCCTGTCGCCTTTGGAGCGCACCCCGAGGCCCTGCTCCCACTTATCCTCTTCCCCCCGAGGCCCCGTCCTCACTCTGCCACTTCCTGTCTCCACTTTGTCCTCATGGGAGCCTTGGGGAAAGGGAGAAGAGGCGCTCATGATGGGCAGGCAGCTTCAGGGGAGGGGGCAAAGAGTGAGCAGTGAGCGGCTGGGGTGTGAAGGGGTGTGAGCAGCAGGTAGGGGGTGGCCTGGAGGATGGGGCAAAGAGGTGCAAGCAGCTTGGTTGACATCCTAGAAGTATCTGCATAGCATTGTTGAAGTTCACCCCTGGTCACAGCACCAGCCTCAATTAAACCTTCAGAACAAGACTCAAGTGGTGCACAAGCCTTTTGTTGATCCTGTGCCCCAGGACATGCGACTTTATTGTAATTTTCCCTGTTTCATGTTATGTTTTATGCTTTGTGATATAGTCATAATACATGTTCAGAAGCCATGCGGCTTCAGTGAGGTAGCAGTACTCACCAAAAATAAAACAGGGCCAAAATTAAAGTGAGAGCTAATGAAGTAGCTTCCCATTACTCTTGCAAGGCAGTTTTTGCATGGAAGCAGTTTGTTACAACGCAGCAAAATAAAAGGTGCCTAGCAGGGCAGGAGTTTCTAAAAAACAGGAAATAGCAGATAAAATATATGACTTTGCTTTCTTTTTTGTCAATATCTTATACTAGGGCAATGAAATGAAACCATCAGAAATTCTTGCCCAGGGTATCTACAGAAAGAACTTCCACAAAAATATAGGGCCAGATTCACCGGTTTTCTCTGGCTGCTTTGTACCACTCAAGCAATGCAGAGCAGCCATAAAGCGGGCTTAAACCAGGTTTATGGCTGTGTTGCATCATTTGAGTGGTGCAGAGCACCTGAGCGCATCAGTAAATCTGACACTGCACAGTAGTTCTTCTTTTTTTTCTATTAAAGATATTATTGGGTTTGTAGAACCAAAGCAGCGAGCTGTATACACTCGGATGTATGAAATCACTGCACAGAGAATACTGATAGCTGGCAATTACTGCTGTGCTCTAGTTGAGATCTATCCTGCTATCAGCCAACCAGGGAAGGAAATTTAAAGGGGCTGTGCAGCCTGAAGGTGAATTCTCCCTTACCCACAGCTCTGATGGCACTTAGATGGGGAAAGGTGATGGAGCCCACCAGGATGAAGTCTGCTCCCCTGCAGTGGCCCATAGGATGGAAGAGAATGAGCCCTACTACACTAGAGAAAGCTAGTTCCACACAGCAGTGGGGCGTAGGATCATTCCATGACTTGTGATAAAGACTATGCTGAGATAAGTCCACCCCTAAGATTGTATCAGCTCCCATGCCCTATACAGCTCCGGAGATGGGGGACAGGTGTACTGAGCAGAGGGAGTTTCAGGCTAAGACAGGGGTTCCCAAACTGGGGGTTGCGACCCCTCAGAGGGTCCTGAGATTATCACGTGGGGGTCACGAGCTGTCAGCCTCCACCTCCAAACCCCACTTTGCCTCCAGCATTTATAATAGTAGTAAATATAAAAAAGAGGTTTTTAATTTATAAGGGGGGGGTCGCGCATAGAGGTTTGCAATATAAAACAATAAACAATATAAAATTTTGAGAACCCCTGGGCTAAGATTTTCAAAGCTGACTCAAGGATTTAGCCTCACAGCTCCCATGACTCCCATTAATTTCAGTGAGAGACTAAATCCCTAGTCAGCATTATGATGTTTAAATAAGGCTTTCCTGCTCTTGAGGGTATTTTCATCTGTACAGAGCTTTATGTTATTGCTGTGCTGTATAGTACATCAACACACACACACACACACACATACACACGCTTGCACAGTGGATATATCCCTGGGCCGTGTGGATGCAAGTTAGTTAGCAGTTTATCCAGAAACTTTCCACCCTTCCCCCTTTTCCTTTACATGTCATCTCTGGGTGACATCACCCACCCTCGTGGACTTAGCTACCACCTATAAGCCAAAAGCTCTGAGATCTAGCTATGTACCCTGACCCTTCTTCCTCTGCCCAGTCTCGCATCTATGACTGTATCTCCCACATTTGCTACCAACTAAAACTCCAAGTGCTGAAAACAGAAGTCCTGATCTTTCCCCTGAAAATTTCCCTTTCATCACTATCAAAATCTCCACTATCATTCCCATTGTGAGGCTTACATGGTTGGTGCCATATTTGATTTGATTCTCCTCTCTCCTCCCTACTAACTCTACTCTTGTCCGTGCCATATCCTGCTGGTTCTTTCTTTACAACATCTCAGAAATCAATTCACTTTCAGTTTCTCCTCCTCTGTACCACTCCAATACTTGTCCATACCTTGGTCCTTGTCTGCTTTGGTTACTGCCACATCTTACCCTCTGTTTCTGCTATCCAAAATGCTACTGCTTAGAATCGCTTTGTCTCCTGCCATTATAGCCCTGTTATGCCCCTTCACCAGCTTCCCATCACTTTCTGAATGTTCTTGTCTTAATCTTCAAGTCTTTACACAAAGCTGTTTCCACTCACAGCTCTGCTTTCCTCTCTTCCCGTCCCCACTCCCTCCCTTAGCTAGCTCCAAGCTTCTTAATACCTCCCTTTGTATCCTTCCTCGGGGCTGTTCTTTCTGCAGGGAACAGTCTACCTCCTCTTGTGAACTACTCACCCCTTTCATTCCCACTTTCTTGGTGAAGATTTTAAATAATAAGGCTTAGCTCCTCAAAGGCAAACTCAAAAGTATGATCTGAACCGACTACTAAGGAACTAGCTTATTTGCCATTAAAAAACTAAAACCTGACTGTATTAGTTTGCTATTGCACTTTCATCTAATGTCCTAACATATTTTGCCTGAATTGTGCTACCTAATATACAAAAGACTAATTTCTTTATTTTCACAACACCCCTGTGAGGTTAGGAGATGGTATTGTCTCCATTTTACATATGGGGAACTAAGACAGAGAGAGATTAATGTCAAAAGTACCCCCTAAATTTGGGTACTTAGCTTTATGTTGCACATTAAATGCTCAAAATACAATTGCCTTTGACTTCATCTGCAGTTGTGAGTGCTCAACTCTTCAACAAATCAGACCCCCATGGTCTCAAGTCAGGCACACAGAAAATGAGTTAGTTAAGTGACTTGACAAGCATCACTTAGGAACGGCGTATCAAAGCAGGGATAGAATCCAGTTCTCCAGAGCAGAACTCAGGTGCCTTAATCATGAAACACAGGCGAGACAGGCTTCCTGCTCTCAGTTCTGGTGCCTGGACCTAGACCTGGACTTTGCATGGCTCCCAACAGCCTGAAACTGCAATTGCATGGAAAATCCTTCTCAGTCCTGATCTGGAGCATGCCCAGTGCATACAGACTCATCACAGATTTTTCCTGTTAAACTCTAGCAAATCTGTACAGTGCGTGTGTGACCTGTGATTATTCACTTGGCCAAATCTGGGTGGATTTTCACAGAGCTGGCACAGGGCATGTCTCTGACACAAATGCAACTCCCCTCCAAATTTCAAGTCAGGCACTCCCAAGAAAAGGTCAACAGAATTTTTTAACATTTTCAAAACAATGTATTTTCCTAAGCCTTTTTCATGGAAATGGATGCATTGTTTTAACTGAACCACAAACAAACAAAATAGCCTTCTGAGGTAGTCAGCTGGCTTGGAACATTTCAGACCAAACGTCGAAGGTTGGCAAAGTTATAAGCAACTGAAAACAGGGTCTTATAATGAGCAGAGTCAGGAAATCTTAATAATAGCCAGTACTACCTACCCCACTTATAACAATTAGCCAGTGGGAATGTTAGCACTGACTTCAATGGAAACAAGAATGGCCCCTTAGGCCCATATAACTCCTATTTAAATCAGTGGGAGTAAGATACTTAAATACCTTTGAGGATCTGGACCTTACCCATCTTCAAATATATGTGCATATGTACATATGTGCACGTAACTTTACTCATATGAGTAGTGCCACTGAAATGGGAATACTCGCTTGTAAGCCATTTTAAGTGTTTTCAAAGAAAAAGGTCTTAGATTGACAACTTGTTCAGGAATTAAAAGTACTTTCCTCTGTTACCCATTTCTCTCTGTACGCAGTGACTGGGGTTCAAATAATGCCTGCAGTGATAATATCAATAATGTGCACTTGCAGATATATATTGCACGGTATTTATTGCATGCTGATGCTCTTTCCTTTGCTGCATCAGTCTGCAGCCCCTATCTTAGTCTGCTTGCTAGACAACTAGTCTAGCTGGCTCATTGGAGAAAAACAAACAATTCAGTTAAAATACTTTCCAAGCACAAACACAATTTAAATGACAATAAGTGTAGGACATATTGAGAAATAACAGGGTTTTTGTTTGTTTAGAAACTAGAACTTCCTTATGTGTATTACAAATAACGCCACAGACTATTCCACACAGAAGAATTTAAAAATCAAATGTACTTTTCATTATTTATGCTCTTTTATTACTTTTACTTTTTTTGTCTTTCAGTTTGTACAATGAATATAAACTAGTCAATTTCAGTTCTGTTTCTGGTCTGTTTGGAGTCAATTTCAGTTTCTCAGGCCCTAACCCAATTCTGCAATATTTGTATTACAAACCCTGCAGATGATGTATATTTGCTTTTCCAAAATCTCTCTGTACATTGGAATTTTTTAAAAGTGGAAACATGTCTAGTAGGTTTTGTAGATTAAGTGTATTATTACAAAACCAAAATTTGAGACAAACAACCTAGATTTTTTTCCAGATGTAATTTTTATTTCCCGCACTTCTGCAATTAGAAATTTGAAAATTAAATTCCTCTCCCTATGAATTTGCTATCTGACAATTGTTGATAGAAAATAACACTGAGATTGTGCCCTGGTCCTATGCAGAATTACATGGGAGAAGAAGGCACTAGTCATCGGGGAGAGCAGGGGCTGCATACCCAGTATTGCTCCCCACACAAGGAGCAAATGGGTTGTGAGTGAGTGGAGATGGGCAGAGAGTGTGCACTGAACAGACCAGCTGACCAGATGTGCAGGGAGGAGTATGCTATCCCATTAAGTCTGAAATAAACTCCTCTCTCCTTACCCAATCTTGATGCAAAAGAGGAGCCTGGAGAGGAAATCTCTCTCTCTGAGTTGGAATTCATTCCTGGTATTCCTCTTGGGGCAGTGCAGCTACAAGCCAGCCCACATTCAGAGCTAAGTCTGAAGGCTCATTCGAGTGCTAAGGACCGATCCAAAGCTCACTGAAGTCAATGGGTGGCTTTCCATTGACTTCAATAGATTTTGGATCACCCCCTATAATAGCATACCCCTGTAAAGAGGTTGCACCAGATTCTGTTCTCATTTACACCAGTGGCAATCCAGAGGGACTCTGTTGGCTTAAGTGCACTTAGCCTGAATTTTTATTGATCTATCCAAGAACAGAATGTGGCCAATTTATTTTTAAGTTGTTTGACACTGGAAAAGGAGGATATGTAAAATACTTATGCTTAGTTGTGGCCACTAATAGTTACAGTGCAAGAGATAGCTGAGGAGGAAAAGGTTATGGGAGGACTGAGCATGCATGAAAAGGGAGACAGAGCGAGAAGGCAGCTGGAAGCTTTGGAATGGTGCAGCAGCTTTTCCAAGCCTCGTTTACTTGGGCAGTATTCCAGGGTACTTCTAACCCACAGTGCAGTTCCGACACCTCTGCAGAACTTTTTGTGGCAAGTTGAAGACAATAATATCCAGGAAAAATATGTTATCTAGCAACCGCTACAGGTTTTTTCCATGCTTTTGCTTGTGCCAGAGCCTTCCACCAGGAATGGTGATTCCATAAAGTCCTTTCCCCAGAATTAGTCAGCCTGCCTCTCTGATAGAAGTAGGAGCTGCAGTTGGAGAAATAGTGCTGCATAGGTTTGAGCAGCTTTAACTACCATAGAAATATGCTGAACATGGCAGGCAGGGAGCCTGCTTCCTTGCTCTACCTTTCACTATGTACCCCCTCCAAATCCCCTCCATGATTGCAAAGACCCAGCCACATGGAGTTCAAGTGGAGAGGTTTATATAGGCAACTGGGAAGAGCCATTGTGTCCTCTCTCAGTTTCCCCTGTTCTATTTCAATACCATGTAATATGAGGGAGATGGAGTGGAGCAAAGCCACTGACTCATTATAAAACAGAGCATGCAGCAGGCCAGCAGCACAAGTGGTAGTATAGCAGCAAGTTAATCTCGCTTCAGGCTTGTGAGCTTGGACAGCTTTTAAAGAGAAGAGGATCCTGCTTGCTAGACAGAATTATTTCCAAGTTTGTCTGTCAATACATAAATTGTATCACAAATCTGATGGATCAGAGGTCATGGGAACACTGTCTAAAGGGATAACAACATGATTATACACAATACCTTCTACACTCCATGGCAATTGCATCCTCTGAGTTGTATGTCTGTTAACTTTAAGTTTCAACTAGTATTCCATTAGCAATTCGGATATAGTACTTCCCAATTATCTTTTGTAAAAAAAAACCTAGATTTTTTTAAAATCTAATTTTGTTTTGTTTTGACTTGTGAAATGTTTTGCAGAGGGAGGAAGGATGTCTGTGACTAAGGAATAGAGCTGGTTTCTAGAGATCTCTGTGCTATTGTTAGCTTTACCACTAACTTCCTGTTTGACCTTGGGCAAGTCTCTTGGGGAAGATTTTCAGAGATACAAAAGGGAGATAAAAAGAACAGGAGTACTTGTGGCACCTTAAAGACTAACAAATTTATTGTAGCATGAGCTTTCGTGAGCTACAGCTCACTTCTTCCGATGCATATGTTATGCATCCGAAGAAGTGAGCTGTAGCTCACAAAAGCTCATGCTACAATAAATTTGTTAGTCTTTAAGGTGCCACAAGTACTCCTGTTCTTTTTGCGGATACAGACTAACACGGCTGCTACTCTGAAAAAAGGGAGATAGGCACCATTCGAAATCAGTGGGAGTTGGGTGTCTAACTTCCATTTGTGCCTTTAAAATCTTTCCCTTAATCTCTCTCTGCCTCATTTCCCTCTCCGTGGAATGGGGATAACCCTTCTTCCCTAGCTCACATGTGAGGGCATTTGTGATGAGCATGGATCCTACAGGGATGTCATGTAAGTGTTTCTGTCCACAGTTTTCAAAAGGACTCAGCCCATTACTTGGGGCTGGATTTTCAAGATTGCTCAGGTGCATTTAGGCACCTAAATAAGTGGCCAGATTTTCAGAAGTGCCTAGCACATCGGGTGAAAGCTGAGGTGCTGGAGTTCTGCCAGGTGATGTCCTTATTTAGATGCCTAAATGGGAGCTGAGATCCTTGGAAAATCTGGCCCCATATGTGGTTCTTGTAACCCACTGGGCTTTTGGGCATTGGTCCTGAGAATAGTATTGCTGATAAGGAGGTTGCCTTTGTGGCAGCATGTATGGTACATGTAGCTACACACCATAGTGGAAAGCAGACAGCTTCCACAATGTGGTGTGTATCTACATGTGTCAGTGAAAGGCTCTGGCAAAGGGGCATTAGTGGGGAAAGCCTTCAGCAGCGCCCTGCTGCCAGAGCCTTTCACTGCAGCAAGGAAAGGCTCTGGCAGTGGGGAGGCAGCAAGGAAAGGAAGGCTCTGGCAGCATGGAGGTAGCGGGACACTCTTTTGCTAAAAATATCAGTGTAGACAGGGAGGCACTGCTTGGGAAAGTAGAGTATGTATTTGCATGCATACCCACCCCTTTTAGGCATGTCTTTATGCTACTCAACTAAACCATGTCTCACCCTCTACACTGCTATTTATACCCATGCTAGGGCTATATGAGTTTGTACACTACATACACGCACCAAAAGAAGCATGCAGCTTGTAGACAGCTTGTGGCATCCCTCATCTCATGTCTTCCATCTCAGCATGGAGGAAGGACGCAGTTTGGGATTCAAGCTTCTAGTCAGGGACTTATGGGAGGCCTGAGGATACAGAGGGGGCATCACCTTCCTGGTGCCAGTTGAGAAGAAAAATCCCTGCTGGTTAGCTACTCCAGCTCAGCTAGGTAATAGTTTTAAATAAAGTCGCAGGCTCTCCAATAACCAAATTAGAGTGTCTGTGTCCTGTTTCTTCCACTCACACCAATGGCAGAGTATAAAACTTAGCAAATTACTATAAAGCAAAGTAGCTGCAACACAGGAAATCAGGCTATGTTCATTTAAACAATGAGAAGTGTGGATAACAATGCTCTAATGCTCAGCCACAAAGTTCAAATGTTCATAAACAAGGTGTTAGGAGGTCAAATATGCTATTTTTAAAATGAGCAGGCTGAAAAACCCTGAGCTAATATCCAAGGACAACACAGGCACTGAGCCACTGCACATTCCAAGGAGGAATAAAATATTAATATATACTACTAGTAGTGTGTTACAGATCTTGACATCACTGCATCTTGCAATGTCAGTGCTTAGAGCCAGATCCTGCAGTCTTCACTCCTGCAAAGCTCACATTAATTTCAAAAGGACTTTGCAGCTGGGTAAGGACTGAATAAAAACAGCAGGACTTGATCCTCTGTGCAAAATGTTCAGAGCTTTGAGACAGTGCTTTTAAAACCTGCTGAGACTGCTAGGTTTGATAAGTATTCATTTAAACTTCCTCTTCAAATGACACTGTTCAGGTACATCACATGTTCTGTATGTTTCATATCATAAGAAACACTTAATGTCAGAAGAGTCTTGTAATATCTTGCAAGGAATGTTTTATTCCTCCTAAAGTGTATCACGCAAAGATTAAGAGGCAGCATTATTGCCTGCAAAATCATCTGCTATTTCCTGGAAATAGAATTTGCTGGACCTGTCCTTGTCACAGGCATAAGCATAATGCTTTTAATAATCTCCCATTCCATAAGTGATGTGTTTGCATCAAAAAGATGGATATGCTAGAGTTAGCGGAATTTTTTTAAGACCTGTTCATTTTTATCTTATTCTTTTGGTGCCACCTAGAGGATTAATTCTCCTTCTGCAAAGTGGAAAAGAAAGGGGTTTGTTATTTTTCAAAAGTTTCCTTTAAAACCAATCTGTGGGTTAACAGCACTTAGAGTGCTATTATCTCAGAAACTCTTTCTCCATATGTGAGCAGATGAATGTAGTGTGTGCATATGTTTGGGCTGTGGGATATGAAAGAACCCTATGGGCTGGAAAAAGTGTTACACTAAAGGCAAATACAGCCATTTAAAAAACAAATCTTTTCCCCATTAAAAACACCTGTAAATTGATCTTGAGAGGAATTTTCATAGAACTTGTATCCAAACAAATAAACAGAATACAAATCAAAGATGGTTTCAAGGAAGCAAGTGCACAGAGGAAAGGCAGCCCAGCCAGTCTTGAAACAGTCTGCCAACAAGACAGATCCAGCGGCAACTTCAGGCCCATCAGCACAACTGGCTGACATCTTATCTACCTCCTGTGAAAAGCCAGCTGTGCTTCATTATGCTATGATTGCCTAGAAAAGCACAACATGAAACTTGCACAACATAAAATGACAGAAAATCAGGCCTGGTCTACACTACAAAGTTAGTTCGAAACTACCAGGTCCTTTACGTTGACCTAAGTTACTTCTGATGTCGACTTCTGTAATCCACCTTTGCAAGAGGCGTAGCACTTAGTTCCATTTTCATTGGCTGACTGCGAGGTAGTGCAGATGCAGCCTTGTGTAATTTGACTTAAATGGCCTCCAGGTGGTGTCCCACAATGCTCATCTGTGACCGCTCTGGAGATCATTCTCAACTCTGCTGCATTGCAGTCAGGTACACAGGCAACAGCCTCTCCCCTGCTAAAGCCCCAGGAACTTTTGAATTCCCATTTCCTCTTTGATCAGCACTGGGAGCGTGCCAGCTTGAGCACAGCTGATGGTGGTGTTGGAGAGAGGGCTTTGGATTCTTTGACCATGGGATGTTGTTCAAGGAAGAAGGGTTGCTAGGAAGAGATGGGATTCACCTAATGGAGAGAGGGAAGAACATCTTCACAGGCAGGCTTGCTAACTTAGTGAGGAGGGCTTTAAACTAGGTTTGCTGGGAGATGGTGACAGTTACTGAATGGGGAAGGCAACCTAGCGACACATGATGTGGAAAAAGCTGAAGTACTCAATGTTTTTTTTGCCTCAGTCTTCACAGACAAAGTCAGCTCCCAGACTGCTGCATTGGGCAACACAGTATGGGGAGGAGGTGAGCAGCCCTCAGTGGTGAAAGAACAGGTTAAGGACTATTTAGAAAAGCTGGACATTCCCAAGTCCATGGATCCAGATCTAATGCATCCAAGGGTGCTGAGGGAGTTGGCTGATGTGATTGCAGAGCCATTGGCTATTATCTTTGAAAACCCGTGGCAATTGGGGGAGGTCCTGGATGATTGGAAAAAGTCAAATATAGTGCCCATCTTTAAAAAAGGGAAGAAAGAGAATCCAGGAAACTACAGACCGGTCAGCCTCACTTCATTCCCTTGGAAAACCATGGAGCAGGTCTTCAAGGAATCCATTCTGAAGCACTTAGAGGAGAGGAAGGTGATCAGGAACAGTCAACATGGATTTACCAAGGGCAAGTCATGCCTGACCAACCAGATTGCCTTCTATGATGAGATAACTGGCTCTGTAGATATGGGGAAAGTGATGGATGTGATATATCTTCACTTTATCAAAGCTTTTGATACAGTCTTCCACAGTATTTTTGCCAGCAAGTTAAAGAAGTATGGGCTGGATGAATGGACCATAAGGTGGATAGAAAGCTGACTAGATTGTCGGACTCAATGGTCAGTGATCAATGGCTCGATGTCTAGTTGGCAGCCAGTATCAAGGGCAGTGCCCCAGGGGTCGGTCCTGGGGCCAGTTTTGTTCTACATCTTTATTAATGATCTGGATGATGGGATGAGTTGCACGCTGGGGGAAGAGGTATATGCGCTGGAGGACAAGGATAGGGTCCAGAGTGACCTAGACAAATTGGAGGATTGGGCCAAAAGAAATCTGATGAGGTTGAACAAGGACCAGTGCAGAATACTGCACTTAGGAAGGAGGAATCCCATGCACTGCTACAAGCTGGGGATCGACTGGCTAAGCAGCAGCTCTGCAGAAAAGGACCTGGGGATTACAGTGAATGAGAAGCTGGATCTGAGTGAGCAGTGCACCCTTGTTGCCAAGAAGGCCAAGAACATATTGGGCTGTATTAGCAGGAGCATTGCCAGGAGATCGAGGGAAGTGATTATTTCCTCTCTTCGGCCCTGGTGATGCCACATCTGGAGTATTGTGTCCAGTTTTGGTCCCCCCCACTACAGAAGGGATGTGAACAAATTGGAGATAGTCCAGCGGAGGTCAACAAAAATGATTAGGGGGCTGGGGCACATGATTTACGAGGCGAGGCTGAGGGAACTGGGGTTAGTCTGCAGAAGAGAAGAGTGAGGGGGGATTTGATAGCAGCCTTCAACAACCTGAGGGGGGGTTCCAAAGAGGATGGAACTAGGCTGTTCTCAATGGTGACGGATGACAGAACAAGAAACAATGGTCTCAAGTTGCAGAGGGGGAGGTCTAGGTTGGATATTAGGAAACACTATTTCACTAGGAGGGTGGAGAAGCACTGGAATGGGTTACCTAGGGAGGTGGTAGAATCTCCATCCTTAGATGTTTTTAAGGCCCAACTTGACAAATCCTTGGCTGGGATGATTTAGTTGGGGTTGGTCCTGCTTTGAGCAGGGGGTTGGACTATATGACCTCCTGAGGTCCCTTTCAACCCTAATATTTTATGATTCTATGATTCTATGTTCACTGAGATAATGAATGCCTCCGGGACAACTGATGCAGAGCTGAGAGCGTGGAGGATTTCACTGTCTGAGAAGTTAGGCATAGACATGAAGAGCAGGAAAGCTTCCAATGAGCGAGACCGTGTGGCACAGGATGAGATGCTTCAGATTATGAGGGAACAAGCAGACATGTTGAGGCATCTGGTTGAACTGCAGGAACAGAAGCAGGAGAGTAAAGTCCCTCTGCAGACCCTGATGGACAGCCAGCCAGCATCACCTGGCACAGAATCACCCTCCCCTAAGTGTTCCATGAGGCATGGGCAAAAAGTCCATTATCCCTTTCACTTAACTCAGGGGGGCAAGGTACAGAAGGCGCCCATTCACAGACCTTTGATGGTCTATAATGAGGTACCATGTTACACAGCTGAAAATGTTTCTCCCATTCCAACTTTACAATCCCTTTTCCCCAAGATTACCTTTTCTTTTGCTCTCCCTCTTTTCAAGAAATAAATGTTCTTTATTGAGTAGAAGCAGTGGGCTTGGGCAGGGGGTTGGCTTTACAGGGACAGTGATACAAGCCAGGTGAAGGTTTAGGAAAGCACAATGCAGACAAGCAGCTCACATTACTGTGACTCATTATTGAAACGGCTTTTCAAAGCCTCACGGATATGCAGTGCCCCTTGCTGTGCTCTTCTTATTGCCCTTGTGTCTGGCTGCCCAAAAATGGCTGCCACGTGATCTGTCTCAACTGCCCACCCCTTCAGAGAATTTCCCCCCTTTTTTTCCCACAGATATTATGGCGCACACAGCAGGCAGCTATAACCATGGCAATGTTGTCCTTACTAAGGTCCAACCTTGTTAGTAGACTTCTCCAGCACCCTTTCAAGTGACCAAAGGCATATTCAACCACCATTCTGCACTTGCTGAGCCTATAGTTGAACTGTTCCTTACTGCTGTCCAGACGGCCGGTGTATGACTTCATGAGCCATGGGAGCAAGGGGAAGGCTGGGTCCCCCAGGATAACTACAGGCATCTCAATGTCATCAATGTTAATTTTGTGGTCTGGAAAGAAAGTCCCGGATGCAGCTTTTTGAACAGACCCAAGTTCCTAAAGATGCATGTGTCATGAACTTTTCCCGACCATCCTACGTTGATGTTGGAGAAATGCCCCCCTGTGATCCACCAGCACTTGCAACACCATTGAAAAGTATCCCTTTCAGTTTATGTACTCTTTGGCGAGGTGGTCTGGTGCCAAGAGGGGATATGCCTGCCATCTATTGCCACACCGCAATTAGGGAACCCCATTGGGGCAAAACCATCCACTATAACCTGCAGATTTCCCAGACTCACTGCTCTTTGTAGTAGAAGTCAATTAATGGCCCTGCACACTTGGAGCACAGCAGCTCCCATGGTTGATTTACCTACTCCAAATTGATTCCTCACTGACCAGTAACTGTCTGGCATTGCAAGCTTCTAAATAGCGATCACCACTCACTTTTCCACTCTCAGAGCAGCTTTCATTTTTGTGTTGCTGAACTGCAGGCAGGGAAATGCTCTGCACAAAGTTCCTGGAAGGTGGCCTTCCACATTTGAAAGTTCTGCAGCCAGTGCTCATCATCCCATACCAGCAAAACAATGCAGTTCCCCCCAGTCAGTGCTTGTTTCACAGGACCAGAAATGGCACTCAGCAGAATGCAGCTGCCCTGTGACTGACATCAGTAACTGTGAATTGTTTTTTTCAATAGCTTGCACCAGGGCTGCTTGCAGGACATTGCTACATTCTGTGTGGCGGACCCTACTTCGGCTCTGGAAATACTGCAGGAGAAGGCGCAAGGTGTTTGAGATGCTCACAGCAAGAGTGCACAGTTGAGCAGGCTCCATGCTTCTGGGGTTATGGTTTAAGGTGCAAAAACCACTGAGTTGTTTGCCATTGATGTGAGGGTGGGAGCACAGTGCATCAGGGGATGCCGACGCAATGTTCTGGTCACATGAGGCATTGCACAAACTTCCCAAAGCACACCGTGGCAAGTTGGACTTTGGGATAGCTACCCACGATGCACTGTTTTGTCCATCAATGTAGGTGCTGCTAGTGAGGAAGCACTCCATCGAGACATTGAGCATGGTGTGGCTATGCACAATAGGCGTTATTAATTCAGGGGCTCGTGGTCAAATTAGATAAAGTCAACTTAATTTTGTAGTGTAGACAAGCCCCCATTGTAATAAAAGTATTTCTAACTTTAATGGGACCCTGGCTTTGTAAAAATCACATGCCAGATTCTCAACTGTGTAAACTGGTATCACTTCATTGACTTCGACTGATTTGTGCCAGCTAAGGATCTGGCCCAGTAAATATACAGTTTTGTCTCACCTCATCCTAAAATGTAATTCAATTAAACTAAAAGGGAAATTAAGCTTATAAAGGGTACATGCAAATGCTAACATACCTAATCATGAATTCAATTTGACTTGATTACTAAGCTACCCTATCTACCCCTCTAATACCCATTACACCTTAAAATCCCTGTGTACAATTCAGTGCAAGTCTGCTTTGAAAAATATCTCATCTGATTTTCGTACTAGTGGTTTTAAAATGAGATCACTGTGTACAAAGAAAACAGGTATAACCACACTGAAAAAGATGAAATCTTATAAGAAATCCTTCGTCTTTTGAATATAATATTTCAGTGAATGATAATTTCTGTACTTCAGCAGAAGATTAACTGTCACAATAAATTATTTCCCTCTGCCTGAAAGGAAATAACTGAAGCTTGCTTAACTAAAAGGGCCAGCTAAAAGGTACAACTGAGATGAGTTTAACCTTGTCTGCTATGCCCAAGGATACCTCTGAAAAGCTGCCATAACATGCAATAATTTGATAGTCTCAGCTACATTTAACCTGTGTACTGTAGAAGGAGATAAGAATAATATTAAATTCTTGCTGATGGTCACTTTGTATGCTGTGGAGACTGGCTCTGATGTGTTCTGAAAAGGTCTTAAATACTAAATTGCAATAATAATTGAAAAACTGGGTTATTTTATTTTACTAAGAGGGTCAATCTCGTCCTTGTGATGTCAAATTCAAATAAAACATTTCATTTTCTTACTGTGGCAGGTATTTTAGTGATAAATCCTTGCTTCGCTTTTGTCTTCTATAAACCCCCCAGATCAAATTATTTCATTTTAAAAGCAGGTTTTTCCTCTTAAGTCATGTTAATGACTAGGTATGTTGAGTCCATAAATACAGGACTGATTCACACAGGAATAGCCATTTCTGACTGTTGTCTAACACTTTTCTACATTGTTTGTATAATACATTACGTTTCACCTCTCCATTTCATAACCATAAGGATACACTGCTCCTAAAAGAGCAGTTTGTTAAATGAACAGTTATTTACTCGTTCCCATAATATAAGAACTAGGGGCTACCAAATGAAATTAATAGGAAGCAGGTTTAAAACAAATACAATTAAATTCTTCTTCATACAGTGCACAGTCAACTTGTGGAACTCCTTGCCTGAGGAGATTGTGAAGGCTAAGACTATAACAGGGTTTAAAAGAGAATTGGATAAATTCATGGAGGTTAAGTCCATTAATGGCTATTAGCCAAAATGGGTAAGGAATGGTGTCCCTAGCCTCTGTTTGTCAGAGGGTGGTGAAAGACGGCAGGAGAGAGATCACTTGATCATTACCTGTTAGGTTCACTCCCTCTGGTGCACCTGGCATTGGCCACTGTAGGTAGATAGGATACTGGGCTTGATGGACCTTTGGTCTGACCCAGTACAGCCATTCTTATGTTCTTATGAAATGGTTAAAAAAGAATTGCATATATTTTAATATACATACTATACAAATATTTAATTCCCAGAGCTTCTATGCTTATTTTTACACTGGCTATTCACAGTTGATAATGGTTTCAAGAGCAGATTTTTTCTTCAAGATCTCCATACTTCATTAATTAACTGGGGAAAAGTAGCCATGTTTAAAAGAGAATTTAGTTGTCAATCAGTTTTCCTTTTAATCACAAAGCTGTCCCAATGATACCATATCAAATCAAACCCTACTTGCCTTAGTCCACTAGTAGTCCCACTGCTATAGAGGTCTACTACTTATATGAGGAAGAGAAGCAGGATTAGGTTTATAAGACCAGATCCTCAAAGCTATTTAGGCATCTAATGCCTGTTGGTTTCAATAGGAGCTAGGAGGCTAACTATCTTTGTGGACTTGGGCCATGATTTCTATGTCCACCCTCAGATTTCCAGTTGTGTGGAACACACTAAAAGTTCAATCTGCTCCTGCACCTGAGCACTACTTGATGTAGGAGGTGGCCATGAGGCATCTGGTTATGGCTCCCTGATTCTCAGGTGCCAGCTGTGATCCCAACATGACAAATTACGGCAGCAGCTGGCTTCGCTGAGTTGCACCACTGCCATAGGAGCCTACCCAATGAAGTATTTGAATAGCATAATTACATTGCACCATGCCCTCTCCTCTCCTCCCTCCCCGATACTTACCCTACTCCAGGGGAGGGGAGGCCACAGGTGCAGGGTCTGGATCTAGCATACTTGTGTAAGCAGGAAATTACCTTCCAAGAGGCGAATTCTCTGCTGGGCATTTACGGCCAGATTAGAGCCTGAGTGGCCAATGGGGCTGTAATTGTGTAGCTGATCTGGCACCAAAACCCCAATCCTGCCAACATTCAAGTGCATACTTAATTTTGGGCACATGAGTAGTACCACTGAAATTGATTCAGTGGGACTACTCACACGCTTCAAGGTAAGTGCATGCTTAAGTGTCTGCAGAATCATGGTCTAATATTAAGCTCCTGCTCCCACAGACATTGGTTTTAGCAGAAGCAGGAGCTGACCCATAATAACCCTAGAAAGCTGCACAATTGTATATGTGTCTTGTTTTTCCAGTTTAAATTGCATCTTGACCTATACCATAAAGAGCAAATGTAATGTTGTAAGTGCCACACAGTGACTGTGATTAACCATAATGTGTTTTCTTTATTGAAAACCCATTGTCTGCATGCTACCAGCTGTGAAATTATGCAATAAGCCATAATTAAACAATGAAATAGTAAACCAAATTAGTTAGGTGTGATTTGGTGCAGTGAGACGCACAAGGTGACTTTTTAAGTTTTATCAGCACAAAGCAAGAAAAACAAAATACAACCATGTAACTTATGCTTTAACAAGTCCACTGTGATCATCTGTAGAACACTACCAAAGATCAGTTTGCGGTACAGAATAACAATGCTACTAAATACAGACTACAGTGGACATCTCAGTTTGCCTTACTCAGATGAGGAGTACCTTCAAAGTCAAAGACTCCACATGTGAGTAATGAGTAGGTACGGCTCTGAATGCATATTTAACTACAGCATGCTACTTCTGTTGTTGGAGAACTGATTCTCAGCGAAGAAAATTTATATCACTGTAACTTTATAGAAACTGCCATTGATAATTAAACCCAATGGCAGGTATTGGGCCTGTTGCTATTTGTAAGTCGTGCCATATTGCATTTTTTCATAGACATAACTGCACAAATGTACAATACTGTTGTACAACTGTCTCTCTAATGCATGCCTTTAAAAGCTCATTTCTTGGGACAGTGCCAGTTATCTATTTGCAGCAACGCTTCAACTACAGCTCATCTATATGGTTTTGTCTGTCAAACATGGTTTTCGAACTTTATTTCCTACTGGATTTCTCAGCTGTGGAGGTTGTTTTTGCTTTTTCTGGAGGTGCTGTGTCTTGTGCTGGTGGTGGTATTATCCGTGGTTTAGCAACCTGGGAAGGTTTAATGTCAGGCAACTCTTCACCATGTTTGTACACACTTACAGTGACATCCACTGTTTCCCCACCATACTTGTTCTTGACATTGATGCTATATTTGCCTGAGTCCTCTGAGGACACTCCCTTGATTGTAAAGCTGGCAACGTTTCCATGCTCCATTGAAACTAAATAATGTTCATTAAGATCAAATTTCTTGTCATTCCAAAGCCACACCACTTCAGGATCAGGATTTCCAAATACAGAGCAGGTCAGATTCAAAGTCTAAGAAAAAGAAAAGTCATTTAAGGCATCAGTCAAATAGAAGGTTTGTTTGAGCATGCTGGTTGTTACCACACTTATTATACATTAGGAGCAAGAGAAAGACAAAGGAAAGTGTAGGTCTTCTACTCAGCAGGGCAGCAGAGCCAATAATGGACATCAAAATGGCTGAGGAGTTTAATGTCTATTTTGCATCAGTTTTCACTAAAAAGGTAAATCGTGACCAGATATTTAACACAATTAATATTAGCAACAAAGGGGAAAGAGTGCAAGCCAAAATATTTAGATACATTAGACCAGGGGTCGGCAACCTTCAGCACATGGCCCATCAGGGTAATCCACTGGCGGGCCATGAGACATTTTTTTACATTGACCATCCACAAGCATGGCCCCCCGCAGCTCCCAGTGGCCATGGTTCACCATTCCCAGCCAATGGGAGCTGCGGGAAGCAATAGCCAGCACAACCCTGCAGCCCGCGTCACTTCCCGCAGCTCCCGTTGGCCGGGAACAGTGAACCGCAGCCACTGGAAGCTGCCGGGAGCTCTGCCTGCAGACAGTCAACATAAACAAAATGTCTCCATGGCCCGCCAGTGGATTAGCCTAATGGGCCACGTGCCAAAGGTTGCCGACCCCAGCATTAGTCATATTCAAGTCTGATGAAATCCACCCTAGTGTGCTTAAGGAACTAGCTGAAACAATCTTAGAACCATTAGTGATTATCTTTGAGAACTCACAGAGGATGGCTGAGGTCCCAGATCACGGGAGAAGGACAAATACAGTACCTATCTTTAAATGAGGGTGGGAGAAAGATGATCTGGGGAATTATAGATTAGACAGCCTAACTTCAATATCTGGAAAGATACTGGAACAAACTATTAAGCAATCAATTTGTAAGCACCTAAAGGATAATAGGGTTACATAATGAATAACCAGCATAGATTTGTCATGAACAAATCATATCAAACCAACCTAATTTCCTTATTTGACATGATATTGGCCTACTGGATGAGAGGAAGCTGTAAATGTGATATATCTTGATTTTAGTAAGGCTTTTCACACAGTCCCACATGACACTCTCGTAAGCAAACTGAAAAAAAGTGGTCTACATGAAATTACTGTAAGATGGGTGCATAACTGGTTGAAAGATTGTACTCAAAGAGTAGTTATCAGTGATTCACTGTCAGACTGGGAGGACATATATAGTGGGGTCCTGCAGGGGTCTGGTTCAATATTTTCATTAATGACTCCAATAACGGAGAGGAGAGTATGCTTATAAAATTTGCAGATAACACCAAGCTGGGAGAGGTTTAAAGCACTTTGAAGGATAAAATTAGAATTCAAAATGACATTGACAAATTAGAGGATTAGTCTGAATTCAACAAAAACACAGTACTACACTTAGGAATGAAGAATCAGGTGCCTAACTACAATATGGAGAATATCTAGCTAGGCAGTAATACTGCAGAAAAGGATCTGTGGTTTATAGTGGATCAGAAATGGAATATACAGAGAATCATAGGTTGGGAGGGACAGCAAGGATCATCTAGTCTAACCCGCTGCCAAGATGCAGGATTTGTTGTGTCTAAACTATCCGAGACAGATGGCTCTTCAGCCTCCTTTTGAAAATCTCCAGTGAAGGAGCTTCCACAACCTCCCTAGGCACTCTGTTCCATTGGTTCAACAATGTGGTGAAGTTGCTAAAAAGGCTAAAGTAATTCTGGATTGTGTTAACTGGAGTGTTGTACGTAAGATGAGGAAGATGATTGTCCCACTACTCATCATTGGTGAGGCCTCACTTGCAGTACTATGTCCAGTTCTTGGCACCACACTTTAAGAAAGATAGGGACAAATTGGAGAGAGTATGGAGGAGAGCAACAAATATAATAAAAGGTTTAGAAAACCTGACTTCTGAGGAAAGGTTAAAAAAACTGGGCATGTTTAGTCTTGAGAAAAGAAGATTGAGGGGGGAGATTGGATAACAGTTTTCAAATGTTAAGGATTGCTATAAAGAGGATGGTAATCAATTATTCTCCATGTGCACTGAAAGTAGGACAAAAAGTAATCAGCTTAATCTGCAGCAAAGGAGATTTAGGCTAGATATTAGGAAAAGCTTTCTAAATAGAAGGATAGTGTTAAGTGCTGGAATAGGCTTCCAAGGGATCTTGTGGAATCCCAGTCATTGGAAGTTTTTAAGAACAGGTTAGACAAACACCTATCAGGGATGGCCTAAGTATCCTTGGTCCTGCCACAGTGCAGGGGACTGGGCTAGATACCTTTTCAAAGTCCCTTACAGCCCTACATTTTCATGATTCTATGGGTCTTCTGGGGAGAGGGAGAGGAGGAATCCACAACATAGATAAGATTACACTGTTTAAGGGTTCACTTTGAGATTTAACTTTAGCTTCACTAATCAAACTGTGGCTAATATACATACATTTAGACTTGTGAAGACTGAAAATACAGATACATAAAGTATATTTCTAACTTTCCTTGTTTGAGACACAACCTTTCCACCATCTTACCAGTGATTGTGATTCAATAATAGCCCGAGGGTAACATTGTCTGAAGATGGTAATTTGGACTGTCATTGCAGTCTTGCCTGCAGCAGACTCCTGACAAGCCATTAGTCTAACATGATGTTCAGACAATGATACGTTTAAAAACATCCTTTGAAATGTCTACATATGCACCATTGGAAGAGTTGAGCAAACTACTTCAGATGCAGGCCTCCCAAGATTATTGGAGATGTTTAAATTCACTGTGAAAGCAACTAATATTATAGACTCTCCAGTCATCTAGGCTCTGTCTAGTGGTTAAATAATAACACTAAATATGTCTTTATATACAATATAGTTTACAAGTATAAGACATAGAAATTTATGTCAGATATATTTATATACTATATATGTCTGTCTATCACTATATATGTGGTGATGACATCAGTACAATAAATGGAAGACCTATATGATACATTGTATAGTCATGTGGTTCATTTCAAACACAATGCACCTTTGACTCTCTCTCTTTCATTCTGCCCACAAATCGCACTCCAATTAAGTTATTTTTAACATTTCAGGCCACTGAACTGCAGCATTTGAGAGAGAACATAATGTCTAAATGTCACCACTTTGACCTCAACACCCATCAATATTGGAGATTTTTTTTAATATGTCAATATTGAGAATCAGTCAGAGTGCTGATACCTAGGGTGCATGTAAATATCCCAAATAGTCACTCTTGTGTCTTTGGGGCTGCTCTGGTTTACTGAACTACAGTGGTCACCTTTAAAACCATTTATATGATAACAGTGTTCGAATACATTAAGGGCTGTTATAAAAAGGATGATGATCCATGTCCATTGAAGGCAGGACAAGAAGTAATCATAATCTGCAGCAAGGGAGACTAAGGTTAGATATTAGAAGAAATTTTCTAACTATAAGAATAGTTAAGTACTGGAATAGTTTACCAAGGAAGGTTTCAGTATAATATTTTGCCACTGGCTGTATGAAGAATACTGCAGCACACCTTTACTGAGTGCTGGAGACAGTCTACATTCTTTTTACAATAAAGTTGTTGTGGTTGCTAGCATCCATTTTGCCTTTGTGTCTGTGTGATTAACCTGACATGGTGTCAGAAGAAAAACAATAGAAACTGCAGAATTTCATCAAAATGCCAAAGTTTCACACCCCAAAGAGCTTCGGCTCCGACAGGCCATCAGAGTGGCCTGTTTGGAAAGAGCAGTTTCCATGTTTTTGCATCACAAGTAATTGCAGGAAAATGCAAGTTACTTCCCTAGTCTATGCCATTGGCAGCAAAACTGAATATATCTTCAAGTTCTTTGCCTTTGGAGAGGAAAACCACAAGAACAGTTACACTGTGGTGCTGGCTACGTTAAATGAGCAATTCGCATAATGTGGTTTATAACAGCATAAGCGTTTTTCTACCAGTGTGTCCAAATTCCTGGGGAATCTGTGGAATCTTTCATAAGAGACTTGCCTGACAGGGCAGAAAACTGATTTTGAAGACAAAAAGGAAAAGCAGAATACTGATTGACATTTTAGACAAGGGACTGTAGATAAACTGCAAATGAAGAGAGATTTAACCCTTCACACTGCAATAGAAATGGCAAGACAATCAGAGATCATTAAAAATCAAAACAGAGACCAGTATCTGCCAGAAAGACACCTAGAGGAAGTGACTTGCAAACAGAATCACAACAGGACATAGAGCACAGCTGCAAAAAGCAATTGCAGTAATCCTCAAAGGCAATGTGGGGTAAGCCCCAGGTAAAACATAACACTTTTCAGATTAAATGCACAAGATGTGGGAAAGATCACAGTCCAAGAGGTGATTGCTCAGATAAAGGAGCCAAGTGCCGTAAATTCACAAAAATTGGACATTTTGCAGCTCTCTGCCTCACAAAGGCAGTATGGGAAGTGACCACCGAGAATCAAGAGCCATTTTTTCTGGGTTTAAGCATGCGTAATGACACACAGCCAGCGTGGAGGGTGAAACTGGATATTTGTGGAAAGACTGTTAATTGGAATCTTACAGCCCAAGGTGAGGTATGTGACTATACCTGCTACAAAAAGCAACCTGGGCATACAAGCAAATTCAAATAAGTTTTTAGTTATATTCAGACAGGATGGCTTAAGTATCTAAAGAACACTATGGATATGGCACAAGACTATTTTGTTGTATGAAGACAATTAAGTGAGTCCAATGGACTAATGATTAAAGGTGATCACATTTCTCCTCTCAAAGATGGCAATTCTAAATCACATCCATGAAGGACATCAAAGGCTAACTAAATGCTGTGAATGGGCCAATCAGTCAGTGAAGTGGCCTGAAATCAGCAAGGATGTGAAGAATAAAGTATTTTCATGCAAACGTTGCAGAACTAACAGACCAACACAACGCAAAGCACGTCTAATAATACTTCTACCAGATAGACCCTGGAAGAGGCTAGCAGAAGATTTATACGAATTTAGAGGACACCATTACCAAGTTGTAGTGGATTATTTTTCTAGATATATTGAAACAATATATCCGAAAGATGCAACATGTAACAGTGTTATCAAGAAATTAAAGAGCACATTCATCCATTGTGCTATTCCAGAACAACTATTGATGGACAATGGATCACAATTCACCACAGCTAAATTTAAGTCATTCCACACAAAATATGATTTTGAACACATCACTAGCAGCTCACATTACCCACAAGCAAATGGTGGGGCTGATAGGGCTGTTCAGACAGCCAAGAAAATATTGAGCCAGGAAGATCCATTCCTTGGTTCTTCTGATTTACAGATCAACACTATACCCCAGACCAACCTCTAAAGGGCAGGCAAGTCAGGACTACTGTTCTAACCCTGGAAAAAAATCCAGCCCCAAAGTGACCAGACCTAAGAAGAGTAGCCAAATTGGGTCAAAAGACAAAAAGATCTTATGAACACTTCTATAGCCTATATCACTCAGATAATTGCCTGATCTGGAACCTGGTAACCATGTTTGTGTCAAAACTTCCTCATAGCATCAGGCCTCCCACAGAAGCCTTTTGTTTCTTTAAACTCATCATATAACATAGCCTTAATTTAGAGCCAGACTTTTCAAGGCATGATTTTGTGCAAGCAAACTGCAACTTGCATGTGTGCACATTGGAAATTGAACATGTACATATTAGGGTACAGCTGCACTAAGTTGTTTCATTACTGATTTGTTGACCTTAAGATGTTTGTTTTGACTTATAATACCCTAAATGGACTGGGTCCTACCGACTGAGTGTCTTGCATTGGATCGTACTGAGGGTAGTTACTCCTCCTACTGCCCTGGCTACACTCTAATTTTAGCAAGCTAATACAGGCATGTCTCCTTGAGCTGGGAATTACACCCCCAGCTCAACGAGTAGACTTACCATGTGACTGTTTGCCTGAATTGTGCTTGACACACACAAAACACATTTCTCTCGGAGCTGAGCCAGGAGCCCAATGGACAGGCCCCAGATAGCTACTGATGGCTTGGACTACCCTGACTTGTGAGCTAAGCCCAGATAGGGACAGTGTTTCTTTAGAGAAAGAGCTGGCTGCAGAGAGTTGGATTACAGCAACTGGAGGGGAAGCAGCCCAGGAGTTACTCTTTCTGCAGAAAAGATGATGCCATTTTGTCTCTCATAGCCAAAGGACTTGACAGACCATATTTTCTACAGGGCCTTGCTGGGGCTCAGCTGTGGCCCCTCTTCACTCAGTGGCAGAAAATGTGACCTTGCACGTATGGTGAATGCAAGGTCATGTTGTGTGGAGGATGCTATTTTGAGCCCTGCAACCTCTTTCTTTACAAATTATGCGCTGGCGCTTGAGACCAATCTAGAGCCCCCAGTTTTATGATGGCGAGACTGAACCCCAGTGTTCCCCTGCTTCTGTGAGGACTGACTGCTAGATAAACCTGGCAGGCCTCTTCTGCATCCAGAGCTGGAGGATGGACAGGGCTGGAGACCATCAGAGATCCACTCCATTCAAAGGAGAGAGCTATTGACTTCCCACCATGGACAACAGCCCTTCTCATCAAGTTTCTATTACACCAAGCAGGTAAGGCCTGTTGGGAAACTTGGGGGCAGGTCTGTTTTTCATACACACAGACACAAAATCATATAAGAGGTTACTCACCCTGTATAGGTGGCAAAGAGTTCTGTGGCACCTTATAGACTAACAAATGTATTGGAGCATGAGCTTTCGTGGGTGAATACCCACTTTGTCACATGCATCCGACGAAGTGGATATTCACTCACGAAAGCTCATGCTCCAATATGTCTGTTAGTCGTAAGGTGTCACAGAAATCTTTGCTGCTTTTACAGATCCAGAGTAACACGGCTACCCCTCTGATACTTGTCACCCTGTATAGTAACTACAGTTCGAGATGTGTGTCCTTATGGATGCTCCACTTCAGGTGCACATTTGCCTCTCAAGCCCTTGATGGGAGATTTTTCTGCTAGCAGTGCCCATTTGGCCCATGCATGCAGCCTGCATGCCTGACACTGAAGCTATATAGGGATGCACAGGTGAACCTCCCTCAGTTCCTTCTCCACTTGAACATCTCCACAGAGAACAGTCAGAAACAGGAGGAAAGGAAGGAAGGGTGGGTGGTGGAGCACTCTTAGGGACACACATCTCAATGAACTGCAGTTACTGAATGAGGTAAGTAACCTCTTCTTCTTTGAGTAGTGTCACTATGGATGCTCCACTTTAAGCGACATCTGAGCAGTTTCCCCAGAGGAAGAAGGGAGCTTCGGAACTAAGTCCAGAACTGAAGATAGAACTGCAGTACCTAGTGCTGAATAGGATCTGATGGCATGGATAAAAGCATAGTGCTTTGAAATTGAATGTATTGAAGCCCACATAGCGGCCTACATATCTCAGATACAGGTACATTCTTAAGCAGTACTGTGGATGCTGCATGGACTTGATAGTATGTACTATCACCTTTTCAGGAGGATGAACCCCTGCGGTCTTATAACAAGTGGCAATACATCCAGCTATCCATCTCAATAGTCTCTGAGCAGAAATCGTGGATCCATGAAGGAGATGAACAGCCTGGATGACCTTCAAAATTGCTTGGTCCTATCCAAGAAGAAGGCCAGTGCTGCCCTTCTAATTCCAGGGTATGAAAACAAGACTCTCGAAGAGAGTTATGTGGCTTCAGGAGAAACACTGGGATATGAATAGATGGGTTAAGGTGGAACTCCAAGAGAAACTTAGGTAAAAATTTAGGATGTGGGTGTAAAGAAACCGTATCCTTGAAGACTACCATCAATGGGGGAATCTGCCATCAAGGCACCAATCTTCCCAATTCTATGCAATAAATGATGGCTACTAGAAAGGCCGTCTTCATAGATAAAGGGAGTAAAGAACAGATTGCCATAGGTCCAAATGGATGTTTAATAAAGGTAATTGAGTACTTGGTTGAGGTCCCAAGTCAGACTGGGGTCTCTAGGCTGGAGGTAGTGATTTCCTAAACCCTTAATAAATCTAGATGATACAGGATGAGCAAATATGGAAAAAACTCTTCTATAGTCAGATGAAAGGCTGATATTGCAGCCAAATGGACCTTAACTGGGCTAACTGATAACCCTGATATCTTCAGATCCAGAAGATAATCCAGGATGGCTGAAAGAGGCACAGATCCAGGCGGGAAGTAGCAATGACAGCACCAATGGGAGATTCTCTTCCATTTCTGCAGTTAAGCAGTACAGGTTGACTTCTTTGTACCATTCAGTAACACCTGTTGCACTTTGTCAGAGCAGGAGGATTCTAGCCCATGAATCATCAAAGAACCATGCCTACAGGCAGAGAACCCCTAGTCTGGGGTGAAACATAAGTCCCACATCCTGAGAACGGAGACAAGGAATGATCAGTATCTTGAGCTGTGGATGGATGCATAAATGAGGTAGGTAAGGCTAGCAAGCTTGTCTCGGCAGGGTGGTACTATAAGGATTACCCTGGTCTTGTCCCATATTATTTTGTTCATCACACTGAGAGCTTGACTTCACTACCACACTAAGTCAGCGCCACTGCCATCAACACAGCAGCGCCGATTTAGCAGATCTGGTGAAGAAGCACTAAGTTGATGGGAGAGCGCTCTCCCATCGACTTCAGAACTCCATCTCAATGAGAGGCGGAAGCTATGTTGACAGGAGAGTGTCTTCCATAGACACTTTAAGTCACTGTAAGTTACATCAACTTAAATTACATAATTTAGGTAACTTTACTAGCATCACTTAGATCAACTTAAAGCATTAGTGTAGACAAGACCTCGGTATCAGCAGAGTTGGAGGAAATGCACAGAGCAGAGCCTTCTTCCAGGAAAGAAGAAAGGCATCCCTCAAAGAGGTCCAGACCTCTCTTGAGCAGAAGAAATGGCACTTCTTGTTTCTGAAGATGGAATATGCTGTGAAGGATTTGAGGGTCTAGCACTCATTCATAGTCCTAACAGAAGTCACTGTTCTGAAAACCTGGCAGGTAGACCAAAATTTGGATCTGATGAGCTATGCACTGGGTTCCATAGCTTCATGGCTTTGGTGCACAGAGGGGACTCTTGCTCCTCCCTGCTTGTTGATATAAAACATGCAGGACACATTGTCCATCACAACCCTGATTTATTTGCCCTGATGAGAGGTAGGAAATGGAGGCAGGCCTTCCTGACAGCCCAGAGCTCCAACATAAGAACATAACAATGCCCATACTGAGTCATATCAATGGGCCATCTAGCCCAGAATCCTGTCTTCCAACAGTGGCCAATGCCAGGTACTTCAGAAGGAATGAATAAATGAACAGAGCACATAATCATCAAGTGATCCCCTCCTCATATGTAAGCTGTTCCATACCCCTAATCATTTTTGTTGCTCTTTTCTGAACCTTTTCCAATATATATCCTCTTTGAGATGGGGCGACCACATCTGCATGCACTATTCAAGATGCGGGCATACTATGGATTTATAGAGAGGCAATATGATATTTTCTGTCTTATTATCTAGCACTTTTCTAATGATTCCCAACATTCTGTTAGCTTTTTTGACAGTCGCTGTTTTCAGAGAACTATCCAGAATGACGCCAAGATCTCTTTCTTGAGTTGAACAGCTAATTTATCATTTTATATGTTTAGTTGGGATTATGTTTTCCATTATACATTACAACATTGAATTGCCATTTTGTTGCCCAGTCACCCAGATTTGTGAGACCCCTTTGTAACTCTGCAGTCTGCTTTGGACTTAACTATCTTGTGGATGACACAAAGCTAGGAGGTATTGCTAACACAGAGAAGGACCTGGATATCATGCAGGAAGACCTGGATGACCTTGTAAACTGGAGTAATAGTAATAGAATGAAATTTAATAGTGAAAAGTGCAAGGTCATGCATTTAGGGATTAATAACAAGAATTTTAGTTATAAATTGGGGACACATCAGTTGGAAGTAACAGAGAAGGAGAAGGACCTCGGAGTATTGGTTGATCACAGAATGACTATGAGCCGCCTATGTGATATGGCCATTAAAAAAGCTAATGCGGTTTTAGGATGCATCAGGTGAGGTATTTCCAGCAAAATTAAGGAGGTGATAGTACCGTTATACAAGGCACTGGTGAGACCTCATCTGGAATACTGTGTGCAGTTCTGGTCTCCCATGTTTAAGAAGGATGAATTCAAACTGGAACAGGTACAGAGAAGGGCTACTAGGATGATCCGAGGAATGGAAAACCTATCTTATGAAAGGAGACTCAAAGAGCTTGGCTTGTTTAGCCTAACCAAAAGAAGGTTGAGGGGGGATATGATTGCTGTTTATAAATATATCAGAGGGATAAATATTAGGGAGGGAGAGGAATTATTTAAGCTTAGTACCAATGTGGACACAAGAACAAATGGATAAAAACTGGACACTAGGAAGTTTAGACTTGAAATTAGATGAAGGTTTCTAACCATTAGAGGAGTGAAGTTCTGGAACAGCCTTCCAAGGGGAGTAGTGGGGCAAAAGACATATCTGGCTTTAAGACTAAGCTTGATAAGTTTATGGAGGGGATGGTATGATGGGATAGCCTAATTTTGGCAATCAATTTGGCAATTGATCTTTGATTATCAGCAGGTAAGTATGCCCAGTGGTCTGTGATGGGATGTTAGATGGGGCGGGATCTGAGTTACTACAGAGAATTCTTTCCTGGGTGCTGGCTGGTGAGTTTTGCCCACATGCTCATGGTTTAACTGATCGCCATATTTGGGGTCGGGAAGGAATTTTCCTTCAGGGCAGATTGGCAGAGGCCCTGGAGGTTTTTCGCCTTCCTCTGCAGCATGGGGCATGGGTCACTTGCTGGAGGATTCTCTGCACCTTGAGGTCTTCAAACCACAATTTGAGGACTTCAATAACTCAGACATAGGTTAGGGGTTTGTTACAGGAGTGGGTGGGTGAGATTCTGTGGCCTGCATTGTGCAGGAGGTCAGACTAGATGATCATAATGGTCCCTTCAGACCTTAAAGTCTATGAGTAGTTTTGTAACATCTGCAGATTTTGCCATCTCACTGTTTATTTCTGAATATGTTGAACAGTACTGGTCCAGTACAGACCCCTGTGAAAGCCCTGATTTACCTCTCTCCATTCTGAAAACTGACCATTTATTCCTACCCTTTGTTTTCTATCTTTTAACCAGTTACTGATTCATGAAAGGACCTTCCCGCTTATCCCAGGACTGCTTGCTTTGCTTAAGAGCCTTTGGAGAGGAACCTTGTCAAAGGCTTTTTGAAAATCTAAGTACATTATATCCACTGGATCAACCTTGCCCACATGCTTCAAA
Source organism: Mauremys reevesii (assembly GCF_016161935.1). Classification (NCBI taxonomy): domain Eukaryota; kingdom Metazoa; phylum Chordata; order Testudines; family Geoemydidae; genus Mauremys; species Mauremys reevesii. The sequence goes on from NC_052625.1 coordinate 169,184,187, forward strand.
GAATAATAGCATATTGGTGAGGTATGATTTCTCTTTACAAAAACCATGTTGACTCTTCCTCAACAAATTGTGTTCATTTATGTGTCTGACAATTCTATTTTTTACTATAATTTCAACCAGTTTGCCAGGTCCTGAAGTTAGACTTACTAGCCTGCAATTGTTGGGATCACCTCTGGAGCCTTTTTTAAAAATTGGTGTCACATTAGCTATTCTCCAGTCATCTGGTACAGAAGCTGATTTAAATGGTAGGTTACATACTGTATTTTCCACTCCATGCATCCGATGAAGTGGGTTTGAGCCCACAAAAGCTTATGGCCAAATAAATTTGTTAGTCTCTAAGGTGCCACAAGGACTCCTTGTTGTTTTTGCTGATACAGACTAGCATGGCTACCACTCTGAAACATACCACAGTTAGTAGTTCTGCAGTTTCACATTTGAGTTCCTTCAGAACTCTTGGATGAATACCATCTGGTCCTGGTGAGTTCTTACAGTTTGGTTTATCAATTTATTCCAAAACCTCCTCTAATGACACCACAGATTTGTCACCTAAAAATAATGGCTCAGGTTTGGGAATCTCCCTCACATCTTCAGCCATGAAGACCAATGCAAAGAATTCATTTAATTATGTTCTTATGAAATTATCCCGACCTATGGTGCATCATAGATATTTCCTGTGCAAATGGTGTATGTTACATGGAAGAAGGCATCTTGTAGGCTGAGGACCAAAAACCAATGCCACTTTTTCAGTGAAGAAATTATAGGTGCCAGAGTCACCATCCTGAACTTTTGAGACGTTATGAATTTGTTTAGAAGTCTTAAAAATCTAAGATTCGTCTTCGCACTCCATTCTTCTTTGGTGCAAGGAAATACTTCCAGTAAAACCCTTTGCCCATGTGAGGGGAAGGGACCAGCTGTATTGCTTCTATCCTGAGGAGAGAGTTTACCTCCAGTCTTCATACAAGCTCGTGAGAAGGGTCCCTGAAGGAGGACAGGGAAGGGGAGTGGAAGGGTAGGAGTGATGTAAAATGGATGGTATAGCCCAATGTTATAACCACTATGACCCACTTGTCTGTAGTAATCAACCTCCAGGCATGTTGGAAATAAGAAAGGTGGTCTCCATATGGAGGGTGGTGGGCAAATGGGTGCAGCTGTAAAACCAGAGATGTGGGAGGATTCGAACCCTAGACCAGCCCATCAAAATTTATACTTAGAAGATGGTTGGGTGGTTATGGAGGGTGGGTGAGCAGCCCTCTTCCTCTGAAACATGTCTTTTCCTAGGGGCTCAATGGATCTATGGAATCCAGAGGATTTAGCAGGACATAATCTCTAGGCAGTTTATGATCTACTAAACTCTCTCTTATTTGTAGGTGAATATATGCCCAGCGAATGTAAAGTGGCTCAGAAATCCTTCAGTGTATGCAAGACCTCCTCTGTGGTCTCTGAGAAAAGCTTATGGCCATTAAAGGGGAGGTCCTCTTCTTTTCTGAGAAACCCCAAGAGCTGGAGCCATGATGCCCTGTGCATAACTACTGCCATGGAGATGGATGTGAAGGCAGTGTTTGCAGCATCCAAGGATGCTTGAAGAGCAGTCTTGGACAATGGCCTCTGAAATTATGGACTGGAATTGCTACCCATGTTCCTGTGGCAGGTGCTCAATAAAGTCTGTCAAATCTATTATAGTTTGTAAGTTGCTGTAAGTTCTCTAGGGTAGACATAGTGTTTAGCCTTACTAACTACAACTCTTTCTAACTATACTAACTAATATTACCTTAAGAAGAATATGAAATAGCTGAGGCATGCTCAAGGTGGGCAAGTTAGAGCTCCATCTCAGCCCAAGCAATAGAGAAGGAACTAAGGGTGGTTTGTCCACGCATTCCTATACCGCCTTTGTCTGCCATAAGGAGGCACAGGGCACATGCCTGCCAAATGGGCACTGCTAGCAGAAAAATCTCTGATCCGGGACTTGAGAGGTGCATGCGCACCTGAAGTGGAGCACCCATAGGAACATTACACAAAGAAGAAGAATACCTGTTGGTCATTGATTTCCTCTGTAGTGGATACCAGTTAATAGCAACATTCAGTTAATAGCAATATTAACAACATTCAGTTAATAGCAATATTTTGCCAGGAACTGATCCCATTCCATTGACTTTAATGCTAATGGAATAGAGATGTTGGCAACAGGCATGCTGCTTATTAACAACTATACCAGGGCAGGGCTCAGCCCAGAGAGTGCAGGGAGAGGTTCCATGCAGCACCAGTGCTTTCAGTCCCTGTGGAAAGCCTGAGCAGCCCCTCTCTTTACTGCTGCCCAGCCTGCTGCTGGCCATCCTACCCCACAGCACCAGGACTCCAGAAGAAGGGGGGGCTGCAGCACGGAGAGCTGCGAGCTCATGGACTTCATTCTACCTCTCCCTGTGCTCTCAATGCTATACCATGTCCCAACCTCAAGGGCCCAGGCTATACACATGGTAAGGGTTATCGGTTGTCTGCTACTTTATGAACCCAGCCACAAGTGCTCAGGATCTTGGGCTCACTTGACTGTAAGTAGGGGTCACCAAGCCCCTGATATGGAGGAAAAAGGGACTTTGCCACCCTTGCAGATCTGGTGTGCTGCGTGGGGGGGAGAGGAGGAGAGGGGTTGTTCACATAGAACAGTAAACATCCAAATAAATAATAAAATAAATAATTAAAATTAAATATTGGGTGGAGATTTTCAAAGCTGATGGGCATTTACCACAAAACTCCCACTGAAATTAGTGGGAACTTTGTCATTAAATCCCCTGGACAGCTTTGATAATCCTAATCATAATAATTAATACATTCTCCATCCAAAAGGCTACACTGCATATTTCTTTACTTCTCTGAACCACTGCCTCCTCCCCACTAACACAGAAATCCCAACATATGAACATGACAATGACAAAAGTCATCCTTACCTTGCCTTCCATTATAGTCACCACATCGGGCAAACCTCCTATCACTTTACCACGATCTAGGAATTAAATAATAATCATACTATAACAAACCATCACAAAGTCTGAAAGAATTTATTACTCACTAAATATGTTAATCTTTACAAATCCTGATGTAGTATTAGCAATAAATTGGTGACTTCAGACCAAAAGGAAATTCTTGGGCAGTTTCAAGCATGTAGGAGGCAGTATCTTAAAAATAGTATTTTTATTAAATGAAATATGAAAATAAATAATACAATCCATACAGTATTCCTGGTGTTATTTATTTTAATATTAACTATTTTATGCTTCCCTCAAATTTTTAATGTACAATGTGCCACAGATTTTTGGATCAAACATACAATTGCCTCGAAGACGTTGTTAGAGAGACTCTGACAGCTGAGTATGGAACAGTATAAGCTTTTGAAACACAACAAAGCAAGAGCAATTTAGGTTTTTAGCATCCAGGTGGTAGCTATCATTACGTTTCAAAGTCAACATCCCAGTGTGATGAAGGAAGTTCACAACTTTTAAATTTATTGTTTCAGGCTCTCTAAAAAAGCATAGCAGTGGTTTACCCACCCAGGTCTCATTTGGCAAGTTTCCTTTGCAACTAAAGAGGATTAGACACAATTTTTGAAAAATGACAGCAAATTCTGTGGCCAAATTCTGCAACAATGTGTTGGTTCTGCTGTCATGGAACTATGAAAAGCATGGGAACTTGGAATTAGGTTTGCCAAATTAAAAAAAAAAAGTCACAAGATTAGAAGTAGATTGTCTCTCAAAATATGTAAAATATACTTACTCTTCTCAGCAAAAGCCACTGCCCTATAGTTGGGGACGGTGGAAAAGAAAGGAAATAAATTAATATTGTACTGTATAATTAAGGCACTAACTACAGGATCTAAATAAAAAATGTATGGCTTACTTGAGTCGCTGGAATTCCGCATATGCATCATCAAAAGCTGTAATGAAATATTTCGGTGCATTATATAAAATGTAACATAGTTCTTATCTACAAGTAAACATAAATGTTGTCACTCATTCATATGTTAATGTTCTTTTAAAACTTCTCATAAAATTACATAGTTCCAACATATCAAATGAAAACTGAACATATGGGGTCAAAATCAGTCCTGGTGGAAATGGTCTCAATGCTAAGATATCCAGAAAAGTTGGGTCCACTTATAGCATGGCTGAATTTGGCTGATAGCTCTCCATTTTTATAGTTATTCTTCCGCTTAATCCAGTTTATGAAAATGCATCATACCTCAGAACTATAATATATTCAGTATCCTACCTTGTCCAGATAGATCAAGCATGCGCTTATGGGATTCTTTGCCATCAAAAATTTCGAAGGTGTATTTCCCTTTGTCCTTTTCAGTGGGCTCACATATCTGCAGCCAGGCAACCTCTTCACTACCTCCAATCCTCATCTTTTCACCAGAAGAAACCTTAGACTCCCTCGAAAAATGAAAAAAAATATGTTTAAAAAATGCTTTGATGTACATTCTTCATAAAATATTTGGTTATTAAATTTATAAAGGATAACATAATGCGCTTAAAATTACAAATAAACTACAACTACTGAGAACAACTTCACAGTGAATTCTTTTTTCTTCCCAATATGGATATGAAACAGTTCTGAACCATAAAAGTTAAAATATCAATCTTTGGATTGTAATCTAACTCTCTCTCTTTGTATATATAGTGTGAGTTCGTGGGTGCATGTCACACAAACACACACAGTATATATAATTATATATGCTGTTTACAGAGAGAGAGAGAGACAGGCAGTTTTTTATAGACACACAGATAGTTATATACATATGTGTATATAAATACACACACATTATATATAACGTTTGTAAGGCTTTTTGCACATCATAACAAACATGTAAACTAGTATGCAATATATCACAATGCTAAACCAGTTTGATGGGGAAACATATTAGCAAATGATACCCCTTTCCCAATGTACAGAATCTTTTTCTTTCACCTATATTAACTTATTTGAAATAATTTAATAATAAAAGTAGTATGAACTTCAGCATGAAATTTTAGATTTTCTTTTTGCAATAAGATGAATCTCTGACACTTAGGGCCCAAATTTGAATTCCTAATACCAGCAAAACTACCATTGATTTCACTGGGAATGACTGCAGGGCTGGGTCCAGGCTAGGGTTGCTAATTGTCTAATCACTCAAACCCAAACACCCTTGCCCCGCTCCCTATCCTGCCCCTTCTCAGAGGCCCCGCCCCTGTTCCTCCCCTTCTCAGAGACACCCCCCCTTCACTTCATCCCCCCTATTTCTATCACTTGCTGTCCCCCTCACTCACTCACTTTCACCAGGCTGGAGCAGGGAGTTGGGGTGCGGGCTCTGGGCTGGGGGTGAGAGGTTCAGAGTGGGAGGGGGCTCTGGGCTGAGCCTGGGGCAGTGGGTGGGGATGCAGGAAGGGGTGTGGACTCTGGGAGGGGGTTCAGGGGTGAGGAAGGGGACTGGGGTGCAGGAGGGGTGAAGGGTGTGGATGCTGGGAGGGAGTTTGGGTGCAGGAGATGGCCCTGGGCTGGGGCAGGGTGTTCGGGTGTGGGAGGGGGGTCAGGGTGCAGGCTCTTGGAGTGGGCTCAGGGCTGGGGCAGGGGGTTGGAGTGCCAAAGGGTGTGTGGGGGTGCAGGCTCTGGCTGGGTGACGCTTACCTCAGGCGACTCCTGGTCGGCAGTACGGTGAGGCTAAGGCAGGCTCCCTGCCTGCCCTGGCCCCATGCCTTTCCCGGAAGTGGCCAACATGTCCCTGCAGCCCCTGGTGAGGGCAGGGGGCTCCATGAGCTGCCCCTGCCTGCAGGCACCATCCCAGCAGCTCCCTAGGCAATGGGAGCTGCAGAGTCGGTGCTCGGGGTGGGGGCAGCTCGCAGATCCCCCTTCACCTCCCTCCCTGCGATCCTGCCATAGCCCATTGCATTGCCAGACTTTTAATGGCCTAAAATCTCCTGAATTGGCTTCAGTAGCCTTTGGGAGATAGAACCCGATTCCAGGAGACTCCCGGTGAAACTGGGAGAGTTGACAACCCTAGTGCAGGTCCATTTTGATTTCCACATGGATGAGCAATATCTGTTGGGTTCCATCTATCTTCTTCTCCTTTTATGACCAGATGGCCCCCACCTACAGGTATCCATAACTCATACACCCTGCGGTGTCTTTGTGCCTTTGGCCCCTCAGGTTGAGGCATCTCTTTTCCACACTTATTTGTAAAGCTCCATGGCTTTTGGTGATTGCTGTTTGTGGATCAAGAAGCAAAGGGAAGTGCAAATTTCTAAAGCAAAGACTGGATAGGGTGCTTAGGGAATCCAACCTATGCTTTGGTACACTGCCATCAGAGATGGGATGGGACTCCGGGTGATCAAAGATAAAACTCTGTCATGGAGTCAGATTTCTATTTATTTCTATTTATCTGTTTCTAGAGGCGTCTGAAGCTCAGATGAGTATATGTTCAGAGAGGTTCCTGGATGTGCAGTCTTGTGTATCATCAAAAGCAATCACTGGTGGCACTGAGCCTGTGAGAGTCTATTTTTTCTTTGCTATAGTTAAGGTTGCAATATGACTTTCATTTTAACCTCCTCAGAAAAAAATCCTCTTTTTTGGGGCTGAATCTCTCCATGCTATCATCCCAAAGCCTGAAGGGCTTGGGGGAAAGGACAAAGACTTTTTTCAGTTATCAGCGCATTTTTTAAAAAGTAAATATTTTCCACTCAAAAAATAGCAAAGTAAAAAAAATTGTGCGAACAAAGTATTTCAAAAATAGCTGAACTTCATATATGTCTTGCAAAAACATTCAGTTATATTTTCCTATTGCAACCAGATAGTTATACTACCAACCAACACAGAAAGGCAGAGAAGTATATACTAGGAAACTAAACTACATATCAGAGGCCATATTGTGCCATTCCTTTTAAGCAAACTTCCCAATTACAATAAATCAATAAGGAGTTCTTTAAAAATACTGATGTAATTATATTGCTCCAGACTATTTCCTAAACTTTCTCTTGTCTCCCGTTAGCCAAACTTAATTTAACATGGTCTGTACTTACTTCCTTCTTCTCAATCATATTTGCCCTGGATTAATTTTTAAATTGATAAAGTCAGGATTGAATTTCTCTTTGATTGAATAAATAATGTGTCCAAACAAGATTGATTTGGCCTCATACCTACAAAGAGCTACCTTGATGAGAAAAGGAATTTTTTCAGCGCTCTTACCTTTTCGGAAGAGAACTAGTTTTGGCTCACTAGACCAGATAGATATCTGCCTAGAAATTATGTTATGCTCCCCACTGAGCAATGAGTGGATGATTGCATGCTGGCTTTAGGATTTCTATGCATTGTGGTGGATGATTCAGTGCTGACTGGAAATCTGCATGCTATGCTATGTGCTGGGCTGATGAAAAACAAAGATTGTCTACCTTCCTTTTAAGAATGGGTAGCTGGAATTTAATTTAAAATAGAAACTCCGGTTTTTTTAGTCTTTGATTTAACTCTAAATAATTCTGGTTTATAATCATTCTGTTTATAGCAGGATTGTAATTTCCTTTCTGTCTTAGCTATAGCTACTTTTTTATTTTAAAAGACAAAATTGTGCATAAAGCATATTATGCAATTGGGCACATTTTTAGTAACTGTGTATACATAAGTCTGTTGATGCCTCCACTTTACCAGTGTTCTGTTATATAGAATTCTGCCCATATACACTGGATAAGGGTTTGGTGTAAGCTGCCTTAAATCTCCAGCCACTCATGAGCCAAGGTGAATAGGCAAATAGTTTTTCTGCTTTTTAAGTCATATTAACAACACATTTGTTCAAAGGGTGAAACTTATTTGATACTAAGCTCACCTTATGAATAGTCTTCACGGATGCTCTCCTTGTGCTCCTTGAACCCAATTCAGTACTGTTACTCCCATTGTATGTCTGTGTTTCTTCGTGGAAATCAATGGCTTTACATGAGCATAAAACTGGGGTAACGTGTTGCTGACTCAGGCCATTTCTGTCCAATTCAAACTACTTCATTTCCTACACTCTCTCTGGTGGATATCAAGGAATTACTATGTTTAAAAACATTATCCTGCAAACTCTCCTTTCCTGTGGATGGCACAATTGACTGGAACTTTCCTGGCTCTGCTACAGACTTCCTTTATGACTTTGGGCAAGCCACTTGATAGCTCTGTACCTTCGTTCCCCCTCTGTAAAATGGGAATGATAATACTTCCTTGTCTTACAGAAGCATTGGGATGATCAATTGTATGGGAGGTGCTATCTGAATGTCATAAAAAAAGATAATAAATAAAAATAAATCCTGCAGACCTTAACATCTATTTAAATCTCCCACTGAATTCAGTGTCTGGCCAGCCACTCTCACTTACTTCTGATACCAGTTAGCTTTCATTTCATCTGCATAGTACTTCAGGAAACATTGAAGTCTTATTCCTTCTGGAGTGCAGTGGACCTTCAGTGGAGAAGCAGATTTACCTGCATAAAATAAAACATATTCCTATTAAAGAACACAGTGTATTGTGGTGCAAAAAGACAAATCGGGCTTTCATAATATTTGCCCTCTCAACACATGGGTTCACCTACAAAAACTACAATTATAATTAGGAAATAGTTATTATCTTGGTGTAGACTGGCATAGTTTGTTGATTTCAGTGGAGCTATGCTAATTTACACCTGCTATGGGTCTGGTCCAGTATCATTCTTTTGTTGCTGTTTATTAAGTTTATTACCAGTATGATTATTTTAAAAGTAATAAACTATTTGTATAATGATGATTAAATAATATTGATCTGATACTGATTTCACACCTATTTTACACAGACGCTGCTCTATTGGCACTTTGGAGTGACTCCTAAGGTGCATCAGTGTCAGTGGGATCAGAATCAGACCCTCTCTATATTGTATAAATGGTCATTTGTTTACCTGAGGTTAATATGAAGAAAACTATAAATTATAGCCCTAAGACATTTATAGTAACTAAACAATACAAGCCAGGTGGAATAATTCTTTGTTCCCCTTTAATAATGGAAATTAGCAAAATCAAATCCCTATTTAGAAACTTAATAATGTGCCCATAATAGGATATGCATTGTGATTCCCAGAAATTTCCCGCTTGCCTCAGGCTCTCACGATTTTAATATCAAAATATTACATGAAAGTCAGAGACAGAATTTACTTACCAATGACCCTGCTCATTGCCAGGATTATATCATCAAACACTGAGGAGAAGAAAAAAAGAAACATACCAACAAATAGTAAAAATTGTTCAGAATGTAGCCTTGCTATATGTAAAGTGGTATGGAAAAATCACCACATTAGGGGCGAAAAAGAAATTGTTTATGTTGGCAATAAATCATTCTATATTACCCACATATTTTAACTAACTCTGACACCATTTTACTGAGCAATGTTTGGGAAGACACATTAAATTGGAACAGTCCACCACTATCTCAATCATTTTTAATGACATAAAACCCTCTTTTGCTACCTGTGATCTAAGCTGGTATTTTGGACCAGATTCTGCCTCCCTTACTAATGCATATTTTCCTCCAAGAATAGTTAAAATCTACTTGAGGAAGAATGCTTGGCTCAGTCCAAGATTGAAGGAATTTGGTTCAAAGCTGATATAGTTTCTGAGTCCTCTAAAAATAGCAATAGCAAGAGCTTTGAAATTAACTAGAGCACAAGAGTTTCCTGCATTATCCATTTTCAAGGGAAGATGATTTGCCATTTTTTGTAGAATTGTTAGTCATGCATTACTTCACTATAACAAATTGAGCGTTACCTTTTCCTGATATATCAAGAGTAGTCACATCCTGACCTCTGTCATCTGACACTGTTGCCTTATATTCACCTTGATTCTTTTTAGACAGCTAGAAATAAAACATGGCACATTTGCTGTATAACTGAAATTAGAGCTGGGGATATAAGCAAGTACTAGACCATTTTCTATATCAAAGATCTTACTTTGAATTGCTTCAACAATGACTACCAATGAGAAGAAACTCAAGATTAGGTCTGGTAAGTAAGCTCTATTTATTGTATTCATGCGTGCTAAATCACTAATCCTATACTATAATACAAAGTTAGCTCAATTATCTATCAATAGGTTGCTTCTCTCTGATGTTCCATATAAACAAATACATATGGCCTAAGTAGTTTAGTGAGATCCAAAAGTCAATTAAGTCTAAAAAAGATACTAATAATGGGTGACTTCAGCTATTGATGTATAAACTAGTCAAATGAGACATGTCATTGGGACGAAGTTTAGAGAGACAATTTCTCTTCAGACGAAACGATTGCTTTCAGGAACATTTCATTCTAGAGCACATAAGAGGCCTCAATATTCAGGGCTTTGGAGCTGTGCTCCAGCTCTGCTCCAGCTCCAGGCAAAAACCTGCAACTCCACTGCTCCGGAGCTGCTCCGTGCTCCAGCTCCAGGCTCCACTGCAAAGCCCTGTCAATATTCCTGATTTAGTTCCAGTAGCACCCCATATTTGGTTCAAGAAATTACTGTACCATAGTGTCACTATCCCCAGAGAAGTTACATATTAAAATCTAGTATAGTGACACTATGGTTTAGAAAGGGAGATTTTTTTTATATTTTTTTAAATTAGGAAGTTGGTCAAAGTCAAAAATGGGGAAATGTAAATATTTGGACTTAGCATGGAGGTTACATAATAGAATCATAAGTCCTAAACAAAAACAGAAGCAGGAAAACAGGAGGAAAAACACAGTGTATCTAAATGTCAAGGCAAAAGAAGTTATTCAAGCCAAACAGATATCCTTCAGGAAATATTAACCCTGCACAACTGAAGCCAAGAGAAAGCACATAAACTATTGCAGATAAATTGTAAGATGGAAGTTAGAAAAGTTAATGGGGTCTTTGAAGGGCAAATAACCAAAGATAAAATAAAGTGACAGGGAACCTTTTACAGTCAAAGCAGGAAATCTGCAAGGGATCACTGGGTCTGCTGGACTACTAGGGAGCAGTGGGGGCAATTAAGGAGAATGAGGCCATTACAGAGAAGTGAACATAATCTTTTCACATGAGTCTTCACTATAATGGATGCTGGGGAGATTCCTACCTCAGACCTATTCATTTTGGGCAGTAAAGACGAGACACTGTCAGAGATGAGATGTTTGACCAAATTAATAAATTAAGGAGCAACAAGTCATCAGGACCACATCGTATTCATACACGAGTCCTGAAGGAATTGGTTGAGCGGATAATAAAAACGGGCACTCTCTTATTAGCGCTAGCTATTATATCAGTGAACTAGAGTGTAGCAAATGTACCTTCATTTAAAATGGCCCATAGAAATACTGAGTTGACACTTGGCTTAGGACTCAACCTGGTAAAATGTTATGCAGAAATTGTCACTGATAATTGGTAGATTATATCATACCCTTGGAATAGTTAGCTGGCACACTCCTTTCTGTAAATCAGGCAACTCTTTAACCTCAAGCCCAGAACCATCCTTGTACCATTTGAAAAATGTCTCCTTCTTAGTGTTTGCCACCTGCACAACAGAAAATGCATATATTATTATATGTTGACAGAAGACATCTCCATTTAACTGTATTCACAATACAAGAGGATACATTTTTCTATCATCTATTGTGTACATCAGATAAGCACCGTATGGAACAATTACAATTAAATTGTATTGAGCCAAATCTTGGTCCTAACACATCTGTAGCATACAGATTCCATGGCCTGAGTTCCATGGCCTGTCCTGACTCTGGTTACAGAGCACTACAGAATCCTGAAGTGCATTCCAGAGCTGCACCCGTTCCACATGAGCACTAACTTCTACTCTCTGTCTAGGAGGCGGAGTTCGGTACAATTCTTTCAGGCCTATGTACATTATGCGACTGAGTCTAATCCCCACAAAGGCCCATTTACATTGCTTTGGCAGGGGTCTTAAAGAGAACAGGAGCAATGCCAAAAGAATTCCCCCAGGCTAGGTTGGCACAGGGGCAACATGTGCAGCCAGACATCATCCTGCTATGGTCAGGCTGGGGCGGGGGGGTAGCCAGGGATGAGAAGGGGCAGTTAGGGGTAGAAGGGAAAGTGGCTGGATCATTTTGTGCTCTGGTTGTTCTGGCTACAAAACTATCCATTGGCAGCTGTGAGGAAGGCTCAGGGGGTTAGAGTGACCTTCTTGAAGAAGCAGTGGCCTTTCATTAGTAACATGGAGAAAGAGGTTACAGCTGTGGTTTCAGCATTGATTGATGTTTGAAATATAGTTGTGTAGCAGGTGACACTTAGAATACTGCTGGATGGGCGAGTTTAAAGTGTGATTTCAAAGAAGCAGCTAAAAGGAGAGTGACTAAAAGCAGAAGTTCAGCACTCTTTAGAGGTACTGCCAATGTAATTTTCATGTTGTTTTATGACATTTAACAGGTCTCTCAATAAAAGGTTTGTCACTCAGAGTTTTGCAAGCTGCACTGTTTCAGCTTGGTTGCATTCACATACTAAACAAAGTTACACCAGTGTCATAAAATTAAAGGCAGGTCTAATAAAAGAATGCTGGGTTTCAGCAGATGTACTCTTATCTAACACGGTTAAGCATTCAAGGAATGTTGAGTTCAGAGCCTAGAGGATAAAATGAAAGAGAAACTGATTTTTCAAATCTATGGTTATAAAATGTACGGCAAGCAAGCTTGTGACTTCTCTTTATTGTGTATTTTTACATCCCTTTCCTGTGCCCTCTGAACAAACAGGACCTACAATTGCAAGCCTGGTTCTTAAAGTGAGTTTTGATTTTTTGTACTAATTGCACAAGTTGTGGGCAATGATTACTGCAATTAATTTCTCTCAAAGTCAATGGTGCAAAGCCAGCTTACCCCAGCTGAGCATTTGGCCCACTGTTTGGGAGTTTTCTTGGCTGCCTGCAAGAGTGGTTTATTCGCTACATAGTGTCTAATTCATGATCTCAGTGAGTGAATGGGATACAAATGATGTGTGAAATGTAGTAAATTTTTCTGGCATTTTCTTTATTCTTTTGTTAATCACTGGAAAATGTGAACTCCAGTGTAGATGTGGTTGTTGCTGAGCTACTAGTGAGAGAAAGTTATTTACTTTATAGTAACTGGAGGTTCTTCAAGATGTGTGGTCCATATTTGTATTCCACTGTGGGTATGCATGCACTCCATGCACCCAGCGCCGGAGAATCCTTGGTCTGAACATGCATTCTTGCACACTTTGTGCCTCTGACCAAGGAGATAAAGGATAGGACAGACTGACCACCTCTTCAGTTTCTTCTCTATCATGAATGAAAAGACAATCTGAAGCAGGGGGGAAGGAGGGCAGGAGTGGAATACATACGGGAACCACAAATCTCAAAGAACTTTTAATTGCTATAAAGTAAATACTTTCTCTTCTTCTTTGAGTGCTGGTCCCAATGTGTATTCCACTATGGGTGAATGACAAGCAGCACTCAAGTAGGAGGAGGGTATGAAGATGAGGATGGCACAGCCAAATGAAGGACCACCATTCCATTGCAGAGGAGTCCTATACCCTGGCACAATGTTTCACAAATGTGTGGATAAAACTCCATGTAACTGCTTTGCAGCTATCAAGTAAAGACACTTTTTGAAGTGATGCTATAGATGTTGCACTCTTGTGAAATGAGCCCTTACCCCAAGAGAAGGGGGAAAAAATCAGTCAGCCAATAGCAGAGCAAAATACAGCCCGAGATCCATTTTGAGAAAATAGAGTCTAACCCCAAACTCTTTCTGCTGTGGTGACAGATAGTCTAGGAAACTCTCTGATTGTTTTCATTCTCTGCAGGTAAAAGGCCAAGGCTGACTGAACATCGAGTTTCTTTTCTTCTGAATATGCATGAGGTTCTGCAAACAACACAGGTAAGTGAATTTACTGGTGCAGGTGAAAAGCAAACTACTTTGGAGGTGAACTTAATGAAACTTTGTCCCTCAGGAATATAGTAAAGGGGGATCTGCCATCAGGGCTCCAAGCTCACCAATCCTCCTGGCTGAGGTGATCACTACCAGGAATGCAACTTTAATGGAAAGGAGAGACATGGAGCAAGAAGCTCCATGTTCAACGGGAGGCTTAGCAAGTACCGAAAGAACAAAATTCAAATACCATCAAGGACCTGGCTTTTTTATTGGCAGAAGGGTTTTGATTAGGCCTTTCGAGAATCTGCTGTTCAGTGGGTGTGCAAAGATCAAGGTACCCTGTGAAGGTGGATGGCATGCACTGATTGTGCCAAGTGGACTCATAAGGAGTTGATGGACAAACCTGCTGTCTTTAAGGAAAGTATATAGACAAAAATAAGAGGCATATCTGCAGCTTCTGGGGGTATATTTGATACACCCAGATAGAAAAATGCCTCCAGTTGGCTAGGTAACATTTTCTAGTGGAATCTTTTCTGCTGTTAGAAAAGATGTTCTGTACAGTTTCAGAGCATGATCATTCTAAGGACAAAGCCGATCCAAAAACTAAGCCCTGAAATGAAGCAGATGGTGGTTGGGATGCTTGAATTTGTTGTTTCCCTGCATCAGGAGTTAGGAAAATGTCAGAATAATGATCGGTGCCCAAGATAACATGCATGGGAGGCTCAGAAACCAAAATTGTCTGGGTCAGTTGGGGGCAAGGAGAATGATTCATATTCTGTCCTACTGAATCTTTTGTAAGACCCAAGGTAGGAGTGGTAATGGAAGGAAGGTATCGTTCAAGTGGACTGACTGTGGAAGAAGTAGAGCATCACCTCTGGAGCAGTATATGCTACACTTCCTGTTCATTTTGGGAGGCAAACAGGTCTCTGGTGGGGGTCCCCCACTAAGTAAAAATATTATTCATCACAGTGTTGTTTGCTGAGAAAGTACACTAGGTTCCCTGAGAGGTAGACTGCCGATAGGGTGATCCGATTGTGTGATGTCTGACATTATGAGGGCACGGTGACCTTAAATGAATGGATGAAAGGCTTCTCAAGCCCTTTGAACTGGTTGCAATTCCAGAATATTGATGTACATCTTGGACTCTTGAAATATCCAGGTGCTCTGTGCTGTACAGTGTTCATGTGGCCTCCTCAACACAACAGGGAGGCATCTGTAATGATCATCCTATGTGGTGAGGAGGCACGGAAGGAAATGCCCACACATACCTGGTGGGGATTTTTCCACCATAGCAGGGATATTAGTTTGGCTGGAATACTCACTATGGTGCTCCTGGACTGCAGATTTGGTAAGTACACTGTCTGAGGCCAGGCTTGCAGGCAACCAAGGTGGAGCTTGGCAAAAAGCATGAC
Organism: Mauremys reevesii; assembly: GCF_016161935.1. NCBI lineage: Eukaryota > Metazoa > Chordata > Testudines > Geoemydidae > Mauremys > Mauremys reevesii. The sequence continues at coordinate 169,199,463 of NC_052625.1, forward strand.
CTAAGTGCATGAAGCCTTATGATCCAGGAGAGAGAGAGACAAATCTCGACAAGTACTAAAGAGTTGCCTATGACTTGGTCTATGAGATCATTCATTGCCTGAAACCTGTCCATTGGCAGGTAAGCCCTTGCTGTGATTGTATTTAAGGACATCCCAATGAAGTGTAAAGTCTGTGTTAGAGTGAGGATGGACTTTTTGGAATTTGCATGGACCCCTAAAGAGAAGCGAAGCTGCAGCATTGTCAAAGTTGACTCACAGGCTCTTGGCTTGTCTTGGCAACAAGAAGCCAATCATTGAGACAGGAGAAAACAGTGAAATCCTAGCATCTGATATAGGCTGCTACTACAGAGAACACCTTGGTAAAGACCCTGGGGGCAGCAGCAATTCCAAAAGGGAGTACTCTGTAATGAAAGTGGTGGGTGCACACCATGAATCTGAGAAACTGTCCATGAGCAGGATGGATGTCCATGTGAATGTAGGCACCTTTCATATTGAGAGCTGAAAACCACATCTTTCTCCAGGGATGGAATTATAGATGCCAATATGATCATACGAAACTTTAGTCTGAGAATACAACTGTTGAGATGGCAAGGATTGAGAACAGGTCTCCAACTGCTCTTCTTTTTGGGTACTAGGAAGTACGTTGAGTGAAAACCCCACACTTGGTACTGAAAAGGAATCCGCTCTATTGCTCCTTGCTGTAAGAGGGATTCTACTTCTTGTTTAAGAATCTTCTCGTGAGAGTAGCCCCCAAAAGGGGGTGCGAAAGGAGACTGGAGGTGGTACTGATGTAAACTCTATTGTATAGCCAGAATGGATGACATTCAGAACCCATTTGTCCTTTGTTATTGCACTCCAGGTGTTGAAAAATAGTGCTAGACAAACCCCAAAGGGTGCATGGGGATCAGCAGGTGTTGAACTTAGTGGTTTGCAGCTCTCTATCTCCCATCAAAAACAACACTTAGCTGAGGGTTGGGATTGGGATGAAGAATCTGCTGTGGAAGATGTGGGGCTTTTCAACCCCATCTCTCTTTTGGGGTGGCTCATAAGGTCTCTGGTGGTAGAATTGAGTCATTGGTCTAGGCTTGTATAATTGCCTATGAATTTTTCTGTTGGGAGCAGGAGTATATATACCCAGGGAGTGGAAGGTGTCTCTGGAATTCTTCAGGGTGTGCAAAGACACATCTGTCTTCTGGTTAAACAGATGAGTCTCATCGAGGGGTAGGTCTTCAGTGGTGTTCTGAACCTCTCTGGAAACACTGAAGCATGAAAGCATGATTCCCTGCACTATATTATAAAGGCAGAAGCCATCACCCTTGGAGATGTATCAGCTGCATCTACCACTGATTGAAAAGCAGTCCTGGCAACCATCTTGCCTTCTTCTATGAGAACCTAGAAATTAACTCCATTCTTCTGGTGACTGCCCTATTGTAAGGGTTGAAAGTGAGTGTAGTGCACTCGACAGCACCTGCTTCCCCCAGTATATATAGATGACATAGCTCAGAGCATGACCTGGGTGGGAGAAGGTGTGACTGGATCATGGCACACTTCAGCTACCTCTGGCCAGAGGAATGGTCCTTAGGGTACTGTGCTAGCCAATATATGTTAGAGACAGCCATGTGGCTGCTCTAATTTGTACCAGAGGGCAGCTCAGCCCCAGGATTGGGAGAAGCAGAATGGCAGTTTAGAGCCACTTTTGCCTCCCCACTTAGTTATGCTGGGCATGAGCTGAAGCTAAAGTCTTATGTGTGTTCACAGATAATTTGTGAACAGGAAAAAAAGCTACTAAATGTGTAAGATAAATTACTTATGATGAATTATTCAATCAACTCTAATTAGAAACCCAAAACCTATTAAAAATGAGTAGTTAAAACTAATACAAAAGTGTCTGCACTGCTCAAAAAGCAGTGAACATCCTGAGTTTGATGCTTCCCAAATTAAATCCTTTTAATTATTCATTCCTCTCATTATGAGTTCTTATAAAAAGTAAAGCAACTAGAATAGTAAAGCCTCCTAGAATAGCATGTAAGTACAATTAATGACAGCAAGAGCTTTCTCAGAACTCCGTATACATTACTTTGAAATTAAGATGTTACTTTTTCAAAATCATTGACTACAAATATGAAAAGTCCTGTTTTGTCATCTAAATTCATACAAGAAATGTTTGTTTGCTAAACTCACTATTAAAAACAAATAATGTTTAAAAATGCATCTTCTACATATTATTGTGAGATTTTATAAAACTGCCTGGGAAATGTTTCCAAATATATTTTCTCACCTTACAAACAAGTAAAACCTCACAATCTTCTGTAACTTCCCAGTATAAATACTCCAGAAAATGAGGACCTAGGAAACAAAATGAATTTAAAACATGTGTTATGGAATCTACAAGGGAACACTTCTCACTTCAGTGTGAGCAGGGGAAAGTAGATCCAGGAGCCTTGGTCCCAATTGTTCATGGACTACATATTTCCTAAAGGAGAAACCTTTCAATGAGTGTTTGTCTTATTGATGTGGGGTAAAGAAGGGGAAAAAACTGTGGGACCCATCTTAGTTTGCAGCTGAAGGGAGATGTACCATTCCCAAATGCACTACAGCTTACTGAGTGAGACCAATAAAGTCATTACATTTGATATTACCCAGTTGCCAACTAAGCATAGGAAAGAGCTAGAACAGGGTTACCAACAAATGTCCAAATGAAATATTTAATGGAGAGGGAATTGGAGAATAAACAAGTGTCTCAAAATGCTCACCCAATTATATGTCAAAAGCAAAAATCCCTGACAAAACATTTTTCCAAATTACATTAAATGAAACATTATTTAAATAATGTTCTAATATTGCCAAAGAGAAATCTGAACTACTCGTGTTCCCCCATAACCTGCTCCAACCCTGCAAATAGGCATGCCCATGAGTAGCTTTCCTGACAGGCACAGTCGCTTTGAAGTCAGTGGGATGACTCATGTGAATAAAGTTATGCATATGTTTAAGTGTTTGCAAGACCAGGACCTAATAACATAAATTTAATGTCTGATCCTATGAGGAGTTGAGTCCCTACAACTCCCACTGAAGTCACTGAGGGTTGACAGTGCTCAGCTCCTCACAGGAAAAAATCCTCTGAGCTTGTGCATTGAAGGGAATATTTTGTATCTTCATTCATAAGACTATAAATAAACCAACACAGAAAATACAAAATTACATTATTTATGCAGATGTACTGGAGAGATCAATAAAAATAGGTGGATTAGCAGAGAGATAACAGGATGAACTAATAAATTTTTGCCATCTCTAATTTTTGTGATTCTGCTAGCTGGTGTCCTGAGATTAGTACTTATGCAAAGGTACTTATGCAAAGTTTGGAGCAAATAAAATAAGCAATATTTTTTTAAAACATTCTAAATAACATATGCTTGATAAATTATAATTATAAGTTATAACTAGAATGAAAATATTTTAAAAGAAGAATTCAGCAGCTATGTATTCTGAATTAGACATCTAACTAGTATACCACTTTCCTTGAACTGCAAAAATTATTCTTGATTTGAATTGTAATAAAAATTTAGATTGAACTTTATACAAAGAGAATAATAGGTGCATATTTGGGGTCCAGTCCTCTATTCTTTGTTGGAGTTTTGTCTATACAGGGACTACAGGATGAATTTGACACTATACTTTGCATGTGTGAATTTCCCCACACACACACACACACACAGTTTCTGATCAATGATATCAATGGAACTACTTGCATGCTTAAAATTAAGCACATACTGAAATGCTTTGCTGGATCAGACAGAGCCTACAGTAGGATCCCTCACCAGTTAAATCAGAAGATAACTTCTTGTAAGGTCCCCAACTTTACCTACTAGTGTGCACATCATATAGTGGAAGTTCTATCACAAACTGAGAGCAGTAAATGACCCTAAGAAAGCATAATTATGGTTTCGGATAGTGTGTGCAACTGTGTTTAATAGCAGACTTCTTGGGAAATAGTGTGTGTAATACAGACTTCTTGGGAAATAAGATTCCCCATTGTGCAAAGTGTTCAGTATCTCCTGCATGATGCTCAGTGTTCTCAACTCCTACTGGGAGTTGAGGACACTCATCATTCACAAGAGGTGCTCCGTTAGCTGCAACAATTCATCCCTAAGTCACCAGCCCTTCCTCTCTTACCTTGTTTCCTGAGATACTCCTTTCTCTGGAGCTCAGCCTCAGCCAATACAGCCTTGAATGCTAAATTAATGGAAGAAAAGTGTTAAACAATAAGTTAGTTGCTGAAGAACTCAAAAGAATAATTGAAGTGCATTATTTTTCATAGGCTGAGCCAAATGTTTCAGAGAACTTACCATCTCCAATGAGAACTAATGAAGACTGGTTCTTGGCATTTCCATCTTCAATTTGTACAGTGTAAGTACCTTCATTTTCAATTGTAAATTGGTCCATCAGCATCTCAATAATGCCATTTGAATAGTCACACTTAATTCTATGGTGCTGAAATTACATAAGCATTACAGTAGGTAAGTATAGCTACACAATACAATGTGTAGTGCAAGTTATTTATAATTCCCTAACATATCAGTCATCACCATATTCATTTGCTGATTTTATGCCCCCGTCGCCTATCCTTCACCTCTTACCATGAAGCTTTCTAGGGCAAGGGCTGTCTCTTTTTGTACAGTACCCAGCACAATGGGGCCTCTCTGCTACTATGATATGAATGTTTAATAATCATAAAAGTCCTTTTTCTCAACTTAAAAATCCTAATGTAATGGACCATGCTGGCTTCACGTGAATGAGTAGTTGGCTCACAGAGCGGATACTACTAAGTCTACTATTGGCTTCAGTCCTGCAAAGATATCTGCCAGCATGGAGCTTTATTCCTGAGTAGAGTTCCACTGAGGCCAGCTGGAAGGTCGAGGTTACAAGAAATATCTTCATACTGTAGATAGATCTACTATAACCAATCCAAACAGCAGAACTTGGCTGTTGGTTATGGGGTCCCTGGGCTTGAACTCCATGCAGTGGGAAGCCCTGGGTTCCCCTACCAGCCACCGGGAAAGCTAGCACGAAGCACTTAAGAAGGGGACAAGGATAACAGAGAGCCCTGAGAAAAGACCCTGAAGAACACAAGGCCCACAGTCAGAGCCAAAGGTCTGATACAAAGTCTTGGACTTTTTTTTTTGTAGGATTTTTCTGATACCCCAGAAGGGATGGACTAAATCATGACCTGGCCAGAGGGTTCAGTTACAGGAAAAGACACTGGTCTGCAGGGAGCTACCAGATGGGGAAAGAGCTGCTATGCTACAACTGGCCACAAGGAGGCAGTGAGTGAACTCCTCCATAGGCTGCAAAGAAAATGTGAGAAAGGAAACAAAGCGGCATCATTTTGGAAAGAAAACTGTGCAGGTGAGATTAAGGGTATGGCTATACTGCAATCAATCACAGGGTGTGACTGCAGCTCAAGTGGACAAATTCTAGCTAGATTTAATCCATCTAGCTCGGGTACCAGAGTAGTGAAGCAAATGGAAGTATGTACAGCTGGGTTCCAGGTGGGCTTGAAGCACACGTGGCCATGGCTTCACTGTTACAGTACCTGAGCTCGCTAAATTAAAGCAAGCTCAGACATGTCTATTCAAGATACTATCATGCCCCATGATTGCAGTACACATGTACCCTACTACAGATTAGATATTACATTACACTCATTATGGGACTGATCCTGGTCCGGTTAAGTGGAAGGGCCTTTTAATACTGAATGGGAGCAGTATTAGACTCTGTATTTTTACTGATCATTACTGACATATGCAAAAGTACAAATTATACAAGGGAGATATTTATGGTATGTTGTGGTAAAGTGCTGAGCTCTCAACTTCCAGTGGAATCAAGTGGCTCACAGAAACAGGTCTTAAAAATATAAACAATAATGAGAACATATGGCATACAATAAAGAAAGTAAAGATCTAAAAATAAATAGAGGAAAATTGAAAATATGAACATTATAAAGGCAATAAATGAAGAAAAATAAGAAGCTACATTATTTGATATGAAACAAAAAAAAGTTATAGCAGATAAAATGAGATGCAAAAAAATAAACAAACAGGCATGGAAAGCACATTAATGAAAGGGGAGTCAACTAGTGCCAAACAATATGAAGGAACCTAAAGAGAACTGGACAAGTTTGGAGCAACAAGTGAGAGAGATGATTTTGTGTCAGTGTTTTGGATGGATTGAAAAAGAGGTAAGGTGCAAGGATCACAGGCATGATGGGAAGAGGTTGCAGTAGTCAAGATGATCTTGAACATACTGTTGAGAAAAAAAGTGTGGGTCTGATGTGGAGTGAGAAAGAGAGCAAGATTTACAAATTACAGAATCCTGAGGAACAGAAAGGATGTAAGAGTTGCTAACAGAAATAGAAAAGAAAGATGGGTTCAGATTTAGTTTCCCATATAAGGCCCTTACTTATGTGAAGAGTTCCACTGAAGTCAACGTGCCTACTAGTATCAATAACAACAGCTTGTGTCAAGAAGCGTTAGCAGGATTGGGCCTTTACTTGTTAAGGACGAGGCCATTTTGAAAAATAGATTATTGGTACTGAAATTTGAAAGTTTAATTTAAAATATCAAGGAAACAACTATCAAATGTATGTAAGGAAAAGAAAAAATAATGAAGAGAGAAGTAAAGAAAGAACCAGTATAACTACAGTATTTATTAATGAAATGAAATACAGAAAAGAGAATATGTACATTGTTTGCACATAATTACAATGAAGCGATGGTCATAACATCTGGATGTTTACATCTTTCTTTGAACATACATAGTAAAGTAATATCACAGGGTTAAGGAGAATTGGCTAAATCACCACATTAAACAGGACATTGGCATATGTAATCAAAGTGTGTCGGAAAAGATGGTACAAAAGGGTTGGTGGCCATGATGATTAAAGAGAGGGGTTTGTGTGGGAAATGAAAAGAAGCTACATGTTATGCATTAAATTAAGTATCAAGCAGTGCAACTAAATGCCCATTGACTTCAATGGTACAGAAACAGACCCAAGAGAGAAAACTAAATTGGTGTTTCCAGCAGTAGAAAGGAAATTAGAAGGGGGAAAATACAAAGGCTCAATCTTGTCCTTTTTCTTGCTTCTTGAATTTGTTATATTTCTTACTTTTGGGCACAGGGAGGAAGATTAAAATGACTAAACAGGCTGAACAGTGCCAGTTAATTCCATTTTCACATTACTATATTTCAAACATCTTTCAGAAGTGGGACCAAAGGAAGTTTTCCCAATTAGGGCCCAGAAGAAAGTTATTTCATTGTCGTTAACGACAAGAATCAAACTACAGTCTCACCAGCACAATGGTCTATTGAACATGTTCACTGACTGCAGTCCAGTCTCTAGGCAGGTTTTGGAAAATAATTAGGCTTCTAGCTATTGCCATTATGCAGCAAGATGAAGTTCAATGATTTTATGGGTACCATAAATACAAGGCTTTTATGTGACTTTCCACAAAAATATCATCAATCTCCACAAGTAAATGTCACCTGTGGATTACTAATTAAAATGGTGAAATAATACAGCTCGACTGCAAGAGGCTATCTATGATGTCAACGCTTTCAAAACAGATGCACACTAAAAATAGATGAATCAGTTCTGTAAACAGTTCCAAATCCAGAATATTGAAACTTCAATAGATGCTAGTCATCTTTTATTCATGTTTTCAATGTTAAAGTTTATTACTTCTCAAGAAAAACTATAAGGGGGAAAGAAATTTATGATTCTAACAGAGACATATTCCCTCTTAATCCTGTCAATATGTAATCCAGGGGAATGCTCTTTGCTCTCCAGGGTTTGCAAAAAATGCAGACAAGCTTCTCTGATCAAAAATGTTTTCTACAACCTAAGGAACAGATTAATCGCTTTGAAGTCATAGCCATGCTCAGGGAGCAGAGTGAAGTCACCCCGCCCCAGAAAGTTTACTGGAGGGGTTGTGTGGCAGACAGGCACAGACTCTCCGAATGCTGCTCTTTATGTACAGAGGGTGAGCAATGTGCTCCCCCCAGTGTGTTAGCCCTGCACCGTGACCTGATGGTGCAGGGGGGTTGGGGGTGGAAGAGCATGGCTCTGCCTTATCCTTATGCTTCCCTGATCCCTTTACAAGGTCCACTGCAGTGAATGGTCTTAGTGCAGCAGTGCAAAGGTAGGGGAAGCTCCTGCATTACCCTTCTGTGACCAGGCAGCCATGCAGGGGCCACTCCCAATCTAGCCTCCAAATTTAAAATACATGCGACATCTTGCTGAAGCCATTGAGAGAACCCATGTGAATAAGAACTCCATGACTGGGCCCAATGTCTGTACCTATCTATACAAGCAGAAACATACAATTTGCTGCTAACAGAAGCACCTCAGCTGGAAAGTTGTGCTTATGCGACAGTCAAAATACTGTAGCACACTGACATGTTCACATGTAGGCAATCCACAGTTAGAGGCAAGTGGTAGATATATTACATACTATGGCAAACAGATGAAACAAAGAGACCCCTTCTTCCCCCTGCCCCCATCCCCCAAATCTGTATCCATTTATAGAACCTAATTCAAAATGGGCCTTTAAGGTTTGAAAAGTTCAGCTACGTTGTGCTTTCCACTTCCAGGTTCTGACTGAAACTGGCAATGCCAAAATAACACAGGAAAAAAACTGTTCTTATGGTATTTTTGGACAGGACCAACAGCAGAAATGGGAAAATGGGGACAGCTCAGGGAAAGGCTGTTCTAACTATACTAAGGTGATGGGAGCTTTAAAGTGCCCAAGGGTCCAATCAAACTCCCTCAAAAAATCAATGAGAATTTTACCACTGACTTCAGTGGTAGTTCTATTAGGCCTTAAAACACCTAGGCAGATATTTCCATCTCAAATGGTTAGGATAAGCTTCTACTGTACAGTTTGGATGTTTATACAAATCCAAACTCCAGACCTTTGACATTTTCCCATCACTGTTGTATAGTCATTCATCTTGCCTCATGTTTATTTTTAAAGACACATTCTTTCCAATTTACCTTGATTATAGAAAATAAAAAGATGAAGAAAGCCTCAGCTCCGCCAACAATGCCAGCCTTCATTACCCACTGGTCCAGTTTTCCCTCAAGCACTTTGCAGCATTCTCCCACGCTGCCTCTTATGCCTGGTGTAGGAATTTAGGCCCACATTAGATGTGGGTGAACTGTGGTTTTAAATTGAGTTAGGATATTAGCATAGGCCCGAAGGACGTGACCAAAAAGAATGAGATCATAAGAAAGAAGAGTTGTGGTGTTAAATATATAGTGACCCTTCAAAATACCACTGTTATCTTATTTAAGGTTTGGGCTGAAGTAATAGAAATAAAAGAGGGTAAACTGGGTCCCAGGTGCAATAAATAATCTGTTATATGAGTTTGTTTCATGTATTATAAAATATTGCTTAATCTGTGCTTAGCTAAGGTCTGACAATTGGCAATGACATCACTTGTTTGTTAAAGGGTATAAAAAAGTAAACTCTGAAAGGGTTCTTTGCTAACACCTGCCTAACCAAGATGGAGCCAACCAGTATGGGTCTAAGCACCCTGGGGTTTAGCCTGTTTTTCAGTATCTTGATTAAATGCTTATAAATGTCCTGTTACTGGTCTGATGTAGTAAATTGTTTATTATCTAGAGTTTTAGGCATGTTTAGAGCAATTGTAAATAACATTCAGCTTTGGATTTAATAGAGGAATTTATGGTTAAGTTAGTGTTGTGATAATACTCTGCATAAATAATAAAAATCCCAACACATGAGAAGAGCTCCCCATAAAAACCTGCACAGTTACCACATTGTCCTCCTTCAAATCCCTTCTTAAATCTCACTTGTGCTGTGAGGCCTACAAAATATTTGGCAATGGCTGAGCAGTAGGCGTACCATGACTGGTGCTTATTATACCAAGTATGGTTACCTCAGTGTTACCTTGTTCTCCCCATCATTTGTTTCTCCATTTATCCCTAGCTTCCATATCTCATAATATACTTAACTTATAAGCTCTTTGTGGGCAGGGCCTGTCACTTTATGAGATATGTATATAGTACTTAGCACAATGGCATTCCTTCCAGGCACTACCAACATATCAACATTAATAATATTGTAGATATTGCAGATTTAAGAAATTCACATGCAAAAGTGACATAAAAGCAACTATAGCCTTCCACATGTACTTACATCACTGTTTACAACTTCTTTATCATTAACAACAAATCTGAAGCTGGCATTTGGTGACAAACTCTCAGCTTGAACCCAGAAACGAACCTCTCCTTTATCAAACATCTCATAAGCTAATTCTGATTTCAGAGGAATTGCTACAAGAATAAAAGCAAGCAAAAGTCAATAATGCATGAACCCTTGTGAGCAAGAAGAGAAGAATAAAAAGCAAAACTCTAAAATGCATCAGAAGGGTACAGTAAAGCTTCTTTCTAGAAGTCAGAGCACAATCTCCACTACATCCTTAATGCAGTGTTTGAGGATTTTGCATAATAGACACCCCCCCCCCAGTATTAAACATGGACAAACATCAAAAGACTCTTGAGTGATGGAGATTGATCTCAGATAAGAGCTAATATTTGTTTTAAATTAATCAAAAGAGAAGCAAGCAAATTTTGCTGTGAAAAACAAGACTGTCATTGTCTTAAGAGGACTCCTTGGGGAGCACAGCCATCAGTGTGTAATTATATTATTTCATGAACTGTCTATTAAATTCAGAAGTTCTACTTACTTGGGTTCTTTATATCATGGCTTAGTGTCATCAGACGTTCAAGCTCTGAAATTATGAAAAAGTTTCATGTATTAATTTATTCTGACAGAGTCAAAATGCAACTGTTAAAACAGTGTACAAATCAGTATCGATGCATAAATAATCTGCTTATGGCTTGTGGGAAAAATACTCCAAAAGCCTCTGAAAATTCAGGTCTCAAAAGCTAAATTTAAGACGACAGGAAAAACTTAATATTCTGGTCCATGGATTTAGTAAATTTTCATATTTAAAATGTATGAGAATGTAAGCATGGAGCTAAAACTCATTTTAGATTTTCTATGGGATTTACACTAAAGATATATAGGAAATGTGCATCTAACCTGCATCTAACACCCTCTTTATCTGCTGACCCGGCTCACTGAAGAATCATTTCCAAAAGGTTTCTTTGCTAAAACAGCTAGATTGAGAGCTGGTTGGTAGGAAAGGTTCAATTAGCAGTAAATCCTTATGAAGATTGTGTACCAGGCTAGGTTCCACTTAGCTGGGACCTGGGACTAATCCTACTTAACATATTTATTACTGGTAGGGACTTGGAGGATGAAACTAAGTGCATCGTTTCAAAATTTACAGATAATACAAAGACAAGAGGAAACAATCAAGGATTTTAGGACACAGTGGAGGATTTAACAAAGTTGCAGAAGGATTTGATCTAGTTTTGGGAAATGGCTGGACAGCTAAGTGATTATTTTCAATGGTGGAATAAGTAAGGTGATACATATGGGAAGAGCAGACAAAAAGTAAAATGATCATTGTTAGTCATGGCAGAGGAAGAAAGGATTTAAGTTTAGTGGGAGAAATACCACCAGGGTTGTGTCACAGTGCATGGCTTTCAGCAAAGAAAACTAGGAATGTGTTAGGGTGGCACCCATATGCTATGGTGATGGGCCCACTAAAAATAAATTAGATGCACGGATGGATAAGTGATATGTGTTAACTTAAAACTAATAATAACAGTGATAAATTAAATTTTCCTTTATAAGGCCACATCTTGAGTAGTATGGACAATTGGGGTTGTCTAAGGCTAGACAGTTTAATAATGGCTGTTCGGTGCCCCACAACTTCATTAACTCAGAGTGAAGGTTGACCATCAATGCCTTTAGAGCATCAAGTGCACCTAGACCTAAGCCTGTGAATACCAGGAAATACGGAGTTAAGGTACACACCAGTCCTGCCCCTGCAATGGGCTGTGACCTACAGAATTGTGCGCTCTCACTCTCTCACTCGTCTGTGTGGATTCCAGCTGTCCTTCATGGTTTTAGGGACAGCTTTATTGATTGGTCTAAGCTTACTTACAGCAGGTTGCCACAGTTCACACTGTGATAGGAGAAGAAGTGCATCTACACCCAATAGGATCATGGACCCCTCATTTCTGTGCTGTGTTAGATCAGTTATACAAATAGAGGGGCACAACAGTCTATTCTTGCCATGGCAATCTGTAGCAGTCTAGTGGCATACTTAACAGTGTACTACAGGGCAAAAGTAAGTGCTAGTGATGTTCCAGAGAGACTAGCTAGGACAAGGGTCAAGGGGTAGTAGAATCTGGCATCTCTGGGGTAGTTTGTGCAGAGTACATGAAGTGGTCGAGTACAGGCACAACAATTTTCGAAACATTGAGTAAGGATGTGGATTGCAGAATACTTAGAAAAATCAGCTGTTAGAGTAAACGGGTCTCAGTCTTCACTATAGTGATGCTACTGCCCCGCTATAATCAAGGATTGGGAGGACAGAGAAGGGAAAGTTAATGTATGGTATGAAAGCTCTCTTCAAAGGGTTCAAGTGTGTTTCTCATGGAATAAACAGACCGCAAAGTGATCTCATTGCAGTTTCATAGGAAAAGAAAAAAAATCCAAGAGTGGGATTTTCAATGTCTAACTGATTTAGGAGCACAAGTCCTGCTGACATTCAGTTACATTCAATGGGCTTCAGTCATTTAAGCACTTTTGAAAATCCCATGCTAGATTTTTTCATATCTTCTGAAATTGTAATGAGATCATCTTTCAGTGTATTTCACAAAATGCTGTGCAAGCATACTCTGTCCACCTAGGCGTGTACTTGTGTTTCTAACCTGTGCCATCCTGGCTTCAATGCTAGCTAGATTAATGCAGATGTGAGTACATCTACCTGAGCGACACTTGCACCTCTGATTGCAGTGTACACATGAGCTAAGTGACTTAGCTCACGTCATGGGGGCATAAGTTCCATTGAATGTCCCACCTCTAATACTTGATCCCACACACCTTTAATTTATTTTGAGTGTAAATCAAGTTTCCAGTTGAATTCTGTGGGCTTTGGGTCAGCCCACTTAGACTTAAAAGAAAGTGTATACATTATGTGACAATAATTGAAAGCTGTAAAATGTGAGGTTTGGGTTAGGGCTCAAGATGCATTATGGATCAGTGATTAGAAAGTAGGGAGATAATATCTGAAGAAAGAGAAGAATGTAGCTTTTGAATAAAAAAATATAATTGAGTAGGAAAGTTCCCTGAATAGCAGAGCCTGCCTTAAAATAGGAAGAAGACTAGGAGCCAAATTATGCTGGGTCATATATAGATGCACCCACACAAGAGGCAGCTGTAAAATACAAAGTGTATTTGGGAGGACAACAGCCAGAACTGTCTGAAGCTGCTGATGGCATCTTTATGCTAATGGCATAAAAGGGTGACTGGGAAGGGTGAGGCCAGATCACCAGCCTCTAAGTACAGCAACAACTGCCAAGAGGAGATCACTGGAGGGAGCATGGGTGTGACCTTTGCTAAAACATAACAAACGAACCGCTCCAATACCCTCACCCTCCCAGCTTCCCTTGGATGGTGATGGGCACACTAAATAATGGCAACCCCAGTGAAGTAGAGCATAGCTACTCCAGATTTACATCAAGGTAACTGAGAGGAGAATTTGGCCCAATATCTCAAGATGCTGCTGTTCAACTAATATAGTTCTTCCTCCTTCTTTCCCATCACAACTCTGCATCTTAGACTTATAACCTAGTTCTATACATTTAACTCCAGAGGTTGTATCTGTATTTTTCAAACTATTTAAGTCACTTTGGATAGTGTATAGGATTTTGAGCTTAGGTTAATTAGCTGTTACACGGTTGATTATTAAAAGAAACATACTATAGGCCTGATTTTCAGAGCATGTTAACTGTAGAATTAGGGACATACATTCACAAAATAGTGCACACAGCTAATTGGATTTTCCAAAGTTTAACTGAATTGCTAGTGCAATTGAAACTACTAGATTTTTTGTTGGTAATGTTTTTTTGTTTTGTTTTGGGGGTTTTTTTGCAGATTTTATTGCATCCTAGCATTACAGTAAATTTGAAAATTAATACTAATTGTGTACATCCTTTATCTTTTTTAAAATTAACTATTTCCTTAAGTACAACAATGCTGAAATTTCCCTTGTATGTTAACCAGGAAAATAGACAGCCACTCCCAGAAAGCCTGTTCATGCATATTTATTTTGTTCTTCTGCACAAAATAGAATAGGTGCTTTAGTGTCATGAACAGTAAGTAACTTCTTATGAAATTACCTATTTTGCTTGTACATTTTGTTTTCTTAATATAGCCCTATAGATAAAGAGAGGCAGTGCTTAAATAATAGTGCTCTTACCTTTGTCATCCATTTTAAAGCTGGATGAGATGCCATCTGTGTCACTAACAGCTACAGAATAGGTTCCCAAATCCATTTTATCAGGATTTTTGAAGTACAACTTAGAACTAAAGAAATCATTAAAAATATATATATATACAGTTAGTGGCTGTGTCACAAGTGGGCAAAGTTTTACAAAAACAAACTTCTTGTGCCTTTATACAGGGTTGCAAAACTTACTGCTCTCCAGTAGTTTCAACATTAAATTTATCAAGATCAGTAATCTCTTCATAGGATTTACACCAAGTAAAATCTGATGCCTCTGTAACTTCTGGGCAATCAAAAGCTAGGTAAATATTACCTTCTTCATCCACATCTGCGGTAATTTCCTTGGTTCCTGAAAATTAAGAATCAATTCATAAACACAGCAGTCAAGAAACAGCATTTATTCTTCAAGACCCCAGCTCAGCAAAGCACTTAAGCACATACTTTAATTCCATTCTTCTTCAGCAATGTGTCAACCATTTGCTTAAATGCATTGCTGAATAGAGACGGACTTCAGCACATTCCTAAATTTAAGCATGCATTGAAGTGATTTGCTTAACATACTAGAATGGGGTTTCTTATAATGTACAAAAAAACAGAAGTCTAAAAATAGTGGGTGCCTAGTGATAGTAAGCTATGAAATAAAACTGACTGTAAACTTTAAAAATAAACTAGTAACATAAATTGTAACATAAACTAAACTATCTAAAAATTCTTGCAGTGTTAATCAGCGAGCCAGGTTATGCCTCTTACACCCAAATTAGGCAATACTTTACTGTATGAGCAGACTCACTGAAATCAGCGAGACTAGTTGTGGAGTACTACTCAGTGTGAATAAGGGTGGCAAAATGCGGCCTTATTAATTATTTAGAAACATGGTAACATAATGGTTTTTTTAATACACTTGTATATAATACATGTCCTTTCAACACCTACCACAGTAGTTAGTACTAATAGTGGTTGTTGTAAATGTCTTGTTCATAATTAGATTTAACAGATAAGGCAGTGCTTAAAAACTTTCCAGTTGCTTTAAATAACTAAATAACATTTACAGTTAGCTAATCTCAGAATTTGTAGTAATCCAGGTATTTCCCTCAGTAAGTAAAAGAAAGTACAAGGACACACTTCCAGTACTTTGATAACTATATCAGCAGATATGGTTATCTCAGATCAAACTGACAAGTTTTTCAGTACCTCCACTATTCTATCCTGAATTCCTGGAATGCTTATTTCTGCTACAGTAATGTTTACACCATTTTCTAAATTATATCTACATGTTGTGTATGAGAGATAACATAATTTAGTTCATACCTGGTCTTGCCTCGATAAGCACTGGCTCAGAAATATCAGATGATTTGCCTATACCAGCTTTATTCACTGCACGGACTTTGAAAACATAGGTTTTGCCCTCGTGTAAGTCATTGACCTTGAAAAGGACATAGAGTGAAGTTTGTGTTAAATACATAAATTTATATAATTGAGTAATAAGAATTTGTTAGCAGAAATCCAATGGTGATATCCTGCCCCATTGAAGTCAATGGTAAAACTCCTATTAGCTTCAATGGGGCCAGGTTTTCACCTCCAAGTTTTCTTGCTTGGTCACTTTTTCATTGAAACAACAATAACTACAACAACCTTTTACTAAATGAAGTGTTACCTTTAAGTAACAGTGTGAAATTTGTTTTTCATTAGCGGTGGTCCACTCTTCTGAATCTACTTCTTTATAGTCCACAAAATACCCGGTAATGGGACTGTTACCACTGTACACAGGTGCTTTCCATAGAAGTACCAGTGATGTATTCCTAACTTCACAGAATGTCAGATCATAGGCAGGCCCTAAAACATTTTGAATATTGAAAAATTAGTCAAACTTAATAACATTTTACAACCTGGCTCTTTTGGTTGGGGGAGGAATGTACAATTTATTTATTTTTGGTTGGTTGGTTTCAATTCCCCCCCTTTAGAAAAAGAAGTTGTATATATTGCTATCCTTTCCCAGGTTAAAATGCCTATGTCTATGTCAGCTCACAAAAGCTATATACTGCACCACCTCTCTTATTCAAGAGTAACATTAGTATTCCAAAGTGCACATTGTTAGCTGGATCCCAGTAGTTTCATTTTGAGGTTAAATTATTCATCTGGAAAATCCATGCCCTCTAAAATATTCCGAGGAGTGACAGGTGCTTCTTTTTATTCCTATTTTAATTCACTATTTCAAATTCGAGGCTGCTTCATTGAGTTTGGAATCAAATCAGTGATTAAGCATCAATACTTCCATTTTCAGTTTTATTGTTCCTATTTTATTGGTGAGCATGAAACAGGAGCCACTGGCCTGATCCACAGCCCACTAAAGTCAGTAGGAGATATTGCATGTATTTAATGGGATTTGGATCAGGCTCTATATGCATTGACAGAGATCACTTTTCAGTCTGAGGACAAGTATAGATCGCCCTAAAGGAAGGGAATTTAAGAGGACATTAAGACAAAGAACTACTAAAATAGTAGGCACTCAGATTCTCCTGACACTGTAAGCCATATGTGTGTGGTTTTGTGTCTTTGTATCTTGAAGGCTTATATTCTCACCACCACATCATCTTTTTCTTTCACTGAAATTGTTCTGGTGCCACACAATTTACATTTCTTTATACATGAAAATATTCAAACTCAGTTTTATTAACAGAGTACAAAACAGTAATCACATCAGTTTTCTATCACACAGACCAAACCTACAATAGTATACAACTACCATTCAAAATCACAGAACAAAGACAGGTCCTTTTGAATAAATTAGTGTTTCCCTCCATTCCATCTGACTTTCAATAATGATAAATAACCAACATGAAATTCTACCCATTACAGACTACATACCAAACAGACTACACAAAAAGCATGTGCCAATACAAAATACAAGAAAATGCTACTACCCAACAAACACACACACAATCTAAAACACACACACCTACCACACAACAAATACTACAAACACTGAAACACTAAAAAAAAGACAACTAAAACAAAAACTCACTGACCAAAAAAAAAAAAAAAAAAAACAACAAAAACAAAAAAAAAAAAAAAAAACAAAAAAAACAAAAAAAAACAAAAAACACAAAAAAACAAACACAAAACAACAAAAAAAAAACTAACACAACACACCACAACCAACAGCAACAATAGCAACCATAATCTTTCTCTTATCCTTAGCTCCTCCCTTCTCTCCTATCCCTATCCTATCCTATCATCTTCTCTATCACTCTCCTTTCCACATCTAGATTACATCTATCTACCTCTTTCCCTCAGATCCCTTCCACCGACTTGATCACTACTCCGAAATAGATCAACTCCCCTACCCTACGAATCCTCCAGACTCCAGCTATACCAACTACCAATCATCCTACACAGAAATTCCAGATCGAATCCTCAGTATAACTTTCAGACTAGACTAGGACGACTAGAGACCGTTTCGACACGAACTTTGTGGGAAAGCAACAAAACTTGCCCCAGGCCCCCCGCCGTCAAGAACACATCATACAACAACATCATGACAGCCTCTGACACAATAAACACACCTGAATCAAACAGGCTGAACAATGACATCATGAGACAACATGAATGTGAACAGCTTGAAACAACAAGCCTCATTCTACACCTCTGACTCCACAACTCTCTCTACTACCTCTGATCAAACCAATGATTACCAAAAGAAAACAAAAAATTACAAAAAAAACTACCTACACACACAAAAACAGATCTACACAGACACATTCCTACCCAAGACAGATAAACCATACCTGCTACCCACAATCCATCATCTCAAGCATTGGTCAATTAACAGCAGGATTGTCTGCTGAGCACTCTGCTCATGTGCATCTCTCTCTCACCTCCAGGATCCAGCACTCCCACTACTCCTCTTATCTTACTGCTACCAGCACTCCCCTCCATCTTTCCACCATTCTCATTTCTGATCTTGTGGAAATGAAACATCATTCCATCCAACACCTCTACAGCCACATACCATAAGAAACTATGCCACCGAACATATCACGGTATCAGGAACAATATCAATAGTAGATCAGTGGCTCACCAGTGTGACTAACTCTCCTGGTGTGAACTTTTCTATAAGTCATCCTTCAGTACAGCTATGGCACTATTATATATATTCAGTATATGGCCCCTCAGTATGCTAAAGCTGATGGCCCTAACAGTACTTCAACACTCTAACACCCCTAACTAGTCTACGCACTCCAGCTTCATTGATCACATCTTCACTCATTGGATGACATCTTCATCATCCGAACTCATGGAAATAATTCTTTCCCTCGATACCATCCCACCATCAACCCATCCCATCCATCCCACCATCCTAGACCTCCATCCACTAATGCTAATAAATCCTAAATACCACCTGTGCTAATAAACGACTGTCACATACTCACTATACTACTTACCATGCAGAGCCCTTCCCGGACACACACACCACATCTCCCACCAGCAACACCACACACCAACGATCCAATATCCCTCTCTCACTCAGATAAACACCTACAAGATCTCATCTCTATCAAGCATTCTTAAACCAAATACTCACCTGCCAACTGAAAAAAAAAAACAAGACAGAAGAAAGCAGAGAGAAGCCCCAGAAGCCAAAAGCCAGGACAGGCCTAAAAGAAAAAGAACATAACAAAAAGAAACTCACAGAACACCACAGCCTAAAACCTCAGCCAAATCAAATCATCAAAAGCATCCACAAAGATGATCCCTCACTCTCACAGATCTTGGAGACAGGCCAGTCCCTGAGACAAGACAGCCCTCCCAACCCAACAGCAACTCACAGCAGCACCAAATACTCACAACATAATACAACATAAAAACTAAACCTGGAACCTATCCTTTGCATAAAGCCCCGCCAGCACAGTCCCATCCACATCACACCATCAGTGACACCATTCACCAATCACATCCATCACACACATCAGGGCTCTGCACTACTGCATGCATCACCCATATATATATGATGCATGCATGTACATGCCCCCCCCATCATGTACATTGCCCAAACCGGACTCTCTCAATAAAAAAAAAAAAAACAAAACATCACAAATCAATCATATCAAAAAAAAACCAGTGGGAACACTAACCAACTTCCTTCCTAACAGTGACAGACTTGAAGGTGGCAATTTTGCAACAAAAAAAAAAAAAAAAAACAGAAACAGACTGAGACTGCTGAATTAAAATTAATATGCAAACTAGATATAACTTAACTTAAAGTAAATAATGGGAATGGAATGTCATTTACACCAATTATGATTATTTCTATTTATTATGTCCTCCTCCTCCCCACTATGGGCCATCTTAATTATCACTTCAAAAAGTTTTTTTTTTCTCCTCCTGCTCATCTCTCTCAATCAATTGATTAGACTCTGCCTGTTGGTATGCATACTTTTTTCTCTTTGTCTGTATGTATGTATATCTATCTGTCTGTGTGTTCTTCCATTCCATCAGAAGAGAGTGAGCTTTGCTCAAAAAGCTCTCATGCTACAATAAATTTGTTAGTCTTTAAGGTGCCACAAGTACTCCTGTTTTTTTTGCGGATACAGACTAACACGGCTGCTACTCTGAAACCTATAGTGATATGGTTCTGCAAACATGCATAAGGATATCATTAGTGAGCAACAAAGGGGTGATTCTCCACTGGATATAAAATACTGAACATAGGATTGGAAGGGACCTCTTTGGTCATCAAGTCTAGTCCCCTGCTGTCTCAGGCAACCTTGTCATACAATCCCATTCGTAAATTTACCAGTGTGTTTTCTTTATAAATCTGGGCACCTCTTTCAGACCAATGAGTACAGGTAAGAGATTTCTCATGTAAATGTAAGACTGGGATTGTCAAAGGATCCTAAAGGAGTTGAAGTTTGATTCCTAACTGTCTTAGAGTCCTTTGAAAATCCCAAGATAAATGTCTTTATGGCCACTTCTAATTACATTTCCAATAGGCAGATGTATTTGCTAAAGTCCTAGAAAGTGGAAGAAAGATGTCATGTGAGACTTGATGAAGAGGACTCTATACCACCAGTAGACATTGTGATCTTTCGTTGTTCTAATACATGTAGAATAATTCGTTAGATAACATTGTAAATTCATAGAGGCTCACAGATATACCTAAGATTGGGGCTCTGCAGGAAAAAAAATGGACACCAGCTATTCTCCTACAAATTGGAATGGAAATTGGTCAGTCACACTGGAAACCTTGCATTGAGTTTTGGCCTACCTGTAGAAGAACCTCACTTCTGTTTCAAAATGTGTAAGAGCACTTCCAATATCCACAGCAATTACAGGTATGTGGTAGACATGTACGTTTTTCTGGAATTTCTTCATGAAATAAGCATAAAAGGCTCAGACTCTCACTCCATCTTAATTCAAATCACACTTCCTCCTTTTGGTTGTTGCTAAGCCATTTTCTAACACTACTTTCAAAGAGGTTTGGAGAACATTTTAACAGCCTTTTTTCTAGCAGGAAGAAATTTAATACCACCTGTTCAGTTAACTGCATAATGAGAACAATGCAATCAGATTGCGGAGCGCAAAAGGTCAAGCAGTTCATCATGGAAATGAATGCTATTTCCTCTTTGTTTCCTGCAGACACCTTTTATTTTATTTTTAGATATAAACTCAAAAGGGCAAAATCCTTGCTAGTTCACACACTTGAGAATTCCACTGACTTTGTGGAAGATTTCAGCGGGAGTAAATCAGTGCAGTACTTGGCCCATTCAGAAGAGTAACTACCCCTTGATGTCATTTTGATTTCTCAGTACTTACAAAAGAATGTAAAAATCTCACATGTGATAATGGACATCAGGTCAAATTCTCTTACTTACGCCATTGCAATATCATAGAAACTAACAGTTAAGATTTGTATAAATCAATGGAGAATTTAGCTAAATGTTTTTCATTCCAGTCCAAAGTTATTTTTCATATATAAAATAAAAAGAAACAAAAAATTATTCTCTGACTTACACCCCCATCAAGCCACACTGAAGTCAGGGAGAACTTTTATCTAGTTTAGGAAAACCAATTTAAATTTTCCCAGAGAAAATTAATCCAATAAGGCATTTTGTGCAGGAAGCAGACATGAATAAATCCACTGAAGTCAATGGGACCATTCATGAAGGAAGATGCTACTTAATGTGAATGAGGGCATCAAAATGTGCCCTTTACTAAAGAACCTGATATTAAATAAAACTGGAGTCAAAATTATTGCTCTGAATGCTCCCCAATAAGAACCAAAGAAGAGTTACTTTTTACAGTCCTACATGGGTTAAGCATTTGTGATCTGCGAATCTTGGACCAGTAACATTTTCTCATTTAACATTTTTTAAAAGTGAATTTAATGCTTGTGATTAACAGTCTTGAAGCCTGAAGCTTGAGGAGGATGGAGGGCAGAACTGCAGGTTTCCTTGAAATACTTTGCCAATGGGCCATAACACTGTCCTGTTAGGACCACAAATAGGGATTTTATTTCTGTATTTGTTTAGGGTCCAACACAACGCCCACTGAGGACAATGGGAAGAGTCATGGGGTACATCTACACTACAATAAAAAACCCATAGCACTGATTTTCAGAGTCCAGGCTAATTGACTCCAGCTGCTGAGCTAAAAATTGCTGTGTCGATGTTCAGGCACAGGCTGGAGCCTGAGCTCTGAGACACCCCCGCCCAACACACACACACACACACACACACACACACACACACACACACACACACAGTTTCAGAGCCCAGGCTCCAGCCCAAGCCCAAACATCTACACAGCAATTTTTAGACCTGCAGCCTGAGCTGAGTCAGCTGACCCAAGCCAGCCACAGTTGTGCCATGGGTCTTTTATTGTAGTGCAGACATACCCTAAGGGTATGCCTATACTGCAAAGAAAAACCCATGGTGCTGAGTCACAGAGTCCAGGTCAATTGATTCAGGCTTGTGGGGCTTGGGCTGCAGGGCTGTGTAGACATTCCCACGTGGGTTCTGAAACCTGGCAAGGGAAGAGGGTCTCAGAGCCTGGGCTGGAGCCCGAATAGGAACATCTATACTGCTATTTTCAGCCCCTCAGCCTGAGCCCTGTGAGCCTGAGTCAGTTGACTAGGGCTCGAGACTTGGTGCAGTGGTTTCTTTGTAGCACAGACATACCCTGACTGACTTCAGTGGGATCTAGATAATTCCCTTCATCTTTGCTAGACACAGCCAATAGCCTTCCTAATAGTGGCTTGTTTCCTGTGTCAGCCTATTTATAAACTGCCTTATTAGAGATCACCTACTTGTTGGGACTGCCTGTAACGGGTGCAACTGTAAAGGTGTCTATTGTGATATGGATATTGCAATTGACTGAAGGCATCAATTCATTTCACACAGGACACTGAGCAGCCATCCAGTGACAATGACTTTTTTTCACCACCAATCAGTGTCTGATTCAAACCTTGTAGGGACACACTTCATATCACCTGAGCTATCCCATCCATTCACAGTGTATCAGCAAATTTAGTCCACTTCTAGTTTAGCTTTTTGAAAATCAGACACATCCTACTGAAGCAATTTGACAGGAACCCTTGTAAGAAAATTACACCTTCCTTATATATTCATACTGGGATTTCAAACTGACTGTGTTGCAAGGAATTTGCATTGAATTGAGTATTATGAGGAACTAATAGACTTACCAGCTTCTGGCATGGTCCAGGCTTTACACATAAAGTGCTCACTGGGATCTGAGGGAAGGCCTATACCAGCCAGGTTTGCAGCAGCGACTTTGAATTCATAGAAGGAGTTTTCTGTCAAATCCTCTACCTTTTCAAAACAGCCAAGGACAAATTAATATACATGAAAAATGTATTACTTTTTATTCAAGGCCTCAGAAATGTAAGAACAACAACAACAACAACATACATTTATTCACGGATTGATTTAATCATTATTAAGCGCCATAGATTGTACAAGGAAGTAAAAGATCCTGCTCCAAGGATCTCACAATCTAAACAAGAGAGCTCATATAGGCACGACTTTCGCCACCACACAATCAGCCTTAGTACTGTCCCTCACACACACACCTCTTAGAAGCGCAGTTCCTCCTCTTCCCTCCTCTTGCTGCAGTGGGAAATACATTTCTGCAGCTCTGGAAAAGGCAGTGCTTACTGTGACCTCATGAGTGGCCAGCTACTTAGGCCAGCAAGAAAGAGGATCATCTTCATCATCTATGCCCACTCTCTTCCCTTCTGCCCTCTCCCCTACCAGTTGCTCTCAAAGGGGAATATCTGAGGAGCAGGCGCTGTGTTCAGTCAGAGCCAAGATCCTGGTAGGCCTTATTGAGTGATCCCAGGGTGTTGGAGAGGCCGTACTTCTCCTCAGCTGAGTAAGACATGGGCACAAGGTCAAAACATGAAATAATGACAGACCCTGAGGAGTGGGAGTGGGGAAGGAGCAGATAATAGAAATCTAAGGGAAAAGGAAATAAACCCCTTGGGAGAGGAGTGTATTTAAATATCTCAGATCCTGCATTTGGCTTGTTTGGGCGTTTTTCCTCAGTTTTACTTAGTTGCATAGGGCTTTTATTTCCTTTCTTTAAATATTATAGACACTAGAAAAGGAGGAGCTAGCACTGGGGATGGAGTCAGCCGGGCACAGCTGGTGACCAGTAAATCCAAGCCAGAGCCACTAGCCACATCTCTGTCACTCTCCTGGCTTTTTGCAGTGAGCACATCACCGTTTGAGCTCAGCTTTGCAGCTTATGGAGACCATAAAATCCCAGAGTCTCCCTATGGCCTGCCCCCCTGATCAGCACAATCACAGTGGTGGTTCTGCATTTGGACCCTCCACGGACCCTGCAGATTTCCTCCCAGTTTTATTTTCTGTTAAAATTGTGAAAGGAAAAGCTCAGCTAATGGCAGGCACCACTGTGGAGGGCCTGGAAGATCTTAGATGTTCACAAATGTTAGAGAAAGTAGGTCAATAGTCTTTGAGAAAAAGGAGATAATAGAAGGATCTTAATGTAGTATTTAATTTTTGATGGGAATAGAGAGATTTATGCTTGAAAGTTTATCTGAACTAGTGTCAAATACAAGATCAAAGCAAAACCAAACTGAGCTAGGAGAATGCCAGGCACTAAAAGAATTTAGTCAGAATTTCTTAATATATAAAGTAACTAACAACATAAGAACTTAGTGCTGCCAGTAAAAATTATTTAACCCTCCTGCAGTTATTAAGGGTGTCATAAACAGATAGTTAAGGGTTAATGCCTCTTTTACCTGTAAAGGGTTAAGAAGTTCACCTAGCCTAGCTGACACCTGACCAGAGGAACCAATGGGGGAACAAGATGTTTAAAAGGAAGGAGGGTTTTTTCCTTTGTTTAGTTTTTCAGTTTCAGCGGGAGTGAAAAAGATCAAGGAACCAGCCTCTTATCAGAGTAGTAAGTTTTAGAAAGGAATAAATAGGTTTATGTTTATTTTCTTTGTAACTTGTCTTGGTACCATTAAGGGAATTATCAAATTTGGGTATTCTTGTGTGTATTAAAGTTTTTGCCCAGGGGAACATCCTCTGTGTTTTGAATCTGTTGTCTGTGAGAGTAGCTGGTATGCTAATCTCTCCCAGAGGGTTTTCTTTTACCTTTCTTTTCTTTAATTAAAGGCCTTTTTCTTAATACCTGATTGATTTTTCCTTGTTTTTTAGATCCAAGGGGGTTAGATCTGGATCCCCAGGAGTTGGTGGGAGAAAGGAGGGGGGATGGTTAATTTCCCCTTGTTTTAAGATCCAAGGGGTTTGGATCTGTGTTCACCAGGAAATTGGTGAAGTTTCTCAAGGCTACCCAAGGAAGGGAGTGCTTGTGAATGGTGGCAGTGATACCAGATCTAAGCTGGTAATTAAGCTTAGAAGTGTCCATGCAGGTCCCCACATCTGTACCCTAAAGTTCAGAGTGAGGAAGGAACCTTGACAAAGGGCAAAAAATATTTATGGAGTAAGGTACAATTATTTAATCCAGGAAAATGATGAATCTCCATAGATTTCCTGGTTTCTCTCTATCTATTTATGTTCTAATACTATGTATCTGAGGGACTCGCATGCTTACCAGACATCAAAAATGTGTTATGTGCCTAAAAGCTTTGTTTCCTTTATTTCAATCAGTATTTCAGGCTTCAATCCTTCAAATGGCTGCATGCAAATACACTCCTATATCCAAGCACAGTCACTTGGAGGCCTGTGATACCAAATGCATTAAAGACTAATTTGTTTTTCTTAATTTACATTATTTGTTTACAAATGCATAGAAGAAAAAAAACTTAATGCCCTGACTAACTTTGCTCTTCTTTCATTTCCCAATGTCCCCTGCTCTGGCCACTCAGCCAGTGATGCCTGCATTTCCTTTCAGTTGTCAGTTCTCACACATACATCTCTGTGTCTTCCATGCTGGCTCCTTGCATGAGCTCATCAGCAAGGCTATTGCCTCCTTTGCATTAAAATTTCTCCTAAAGACTCACTCCTGCTACGAGGCTTATGGGGAAATTATATGACTCACACTGATAATTTTGAGGAGTATTTGGGAATAATTTCTAAGTTATAGTTTCATAGAGTTCAAGGCCAGAGGGACCATTAGATCATCTAATCTGGCCACCTGCATTACATTCACCCCTGTTACCCTTATATGGAGTCCAGTATCTTGGGTTAGACTAAAACATTTCAGTCCTCAGGGGACTACACCGTTGTGTGCCATGGGGAGAGAACAGGAGATGAACTGCCACCAATGCTTGACTCCCCTGCCATGGCAGGGAATTGATTAGATGAGGCATGCCCAGATGATCCTAGCAGGTGATCCATGCCCCATGCTGAAAAAAGGCTACCTCCCATCCCCAGTTCCCTGCCAATCTGACCCAGAGGAAAGGTCCCTCCCATCCTGAAATCTGCCAAGCAGGTTGACCCTGAGCATGTGACCAAGCTACCAGCCAGGGATTTTAGAAAGATGAATCTCTGTACCATCTCAGACCACAGGCACACCCCATCAGGTGTCTTATCTCTAGTTGTAGCCAATCCTTGATGCTTCAAATGAAAGAAATTTTCAAAAATAAATAAAAATGTACAAATTTAACCATATATTACCCAAATGTGTGGTGAAGCCCCACCTTCATACTAAATGGCTGTATCCCTTCCACCCAATCTCTCTCTTTGTCTTCAGACTGTAAATTCCTTGGGGCATGAGCCATGCACTATTCTCTGTTTGGGAAGCACCTCATACAATATGCGAAGTACCATCAATCAATCAATCAATCATGACCTTCTGTTGCTCTAGAGCAGAGTTTGCTCTGCACTGGAAACAGGACCAGAGGCAAAGTGGTAGGGTTGGGGCATGCTTTTCTGTTTAGTTGAGGGCAGTGATCCACAGAAAGGACAGGCTTGCTCCCTTTGATCTTGGCCCATCTGTGTTCTCCCTCCAGACTTCCCACACTACAGGCAGCATAGTAGCCTGCTCAGTTACATGCTTCTGCCCTTCCACCATATGTTAAAGACCTGGTGGAGGAGTGAGGTTGCGCTTATCAATGCACTATAACATATAACACCTTTTTAGATCACAAGTTACTCTGCCCTGAATAGGAAATGTGCTTCCAACCTATTCCTCAAATCTCACTCCTTCAACCAGCCATACCTCTCTATGTCTAGGGGGGCAGTGGATTGTACTGCATTGCTACCTTTCCCCTCTGCATGCCTCTCCACCCCAATTCTCAAGTTTGTCACATATTGTTGCTCTTCACAACACACAGTTGAGGGGACTGAGCCATTTTTAGTAGTGTCCCTTCAAACAAGTAAAGCTTTGCCAATTGTCCAAGAGTAAAATAATACCAACCGTATAAATTCTCTCCTTAACAGGGGAAGAATTGACTTCATGCCAGTTATGGTGATGAGCCTCCCTCTTGTCTATATAATAACCAAGGACTGGTGATCCTCCGCTGAACTTTGGCAGTTTCCACCCAAGAGTCATTGAGTGACCATCACAGTTAAGGAGTGTGATGCCATAAGGATGTGATGGACAGGCTACAAGAAAATAAGCGTACTGAGTATTAGTACAGTGTTCAAAACACAACAGCTAGAAGAAATATGGTCATTTCCCCCTCTTCTCTTCTATAGCATATGGCTACAGGTTACTGCATCTAGGCAATGGTCTGTAAGGATCGTAATAAAAATTCACTTTCAGATGACTAATACCTTGGACATGTCAGTGGTGAACAACAGAGAGCAAGTAAGAGCCCCTTTGCCAAAAGAGTTTTTGCTGCTATGTCTGCCCCAATATTATCAGGTTCTGCATTCCTTGGCAATAATGCTGTCAATGCAAGTTATAAAATGGCTGGAATGGAATGGAACAGAAGGCTGTCTGGATCAACACATTCCTAATACGCTGAAATGTTCAAATAGGTGCAAGGATGTCTCACTCAACATTAAAGGGTCTTCAGCAGTGTTGACGTTAATGAAAATACTTCCTGACCAAGGATTCTGAAATCTTCTAGCATGTGCTTCAAACTGAGGTTGCTATGTGCACTGCTGTGAGCTCATTTAAGATGCCACAAACCTAAGCGACATTGAAGAATAATGTTCTTGGTGATTTTTCCCCAAAGGCATTATACCTGTTAAAGCCAGGAGCAGGCATCTCTCCAGGGCTTGCAAGAGGGTTTGTGAGATTGTTTTCCCGTGCTGCTTGTTACACCTATTCAACAGGCCTAGCCTGCACCTTCCCCTAGCACTATCTTGCATTTGCCATCTTGGATCATAACCTTTGCTAAAGGTATCCCTTCCTGGACCTGTAGTTCTATAAGTAGTGCTAGCTAGGTTCCCTCCCCTTGAGCTCCCCAGAGCATTTCAGCTGAGTTATTTGGCTCATCACATTTAAAAGACTAGAAAAAAATCTACCTGCAGCCCAATATAGTCTCTGCTTTTAGAGCTGTATTTGTGATCAGCATGAAGTACTGACAGCAATCAGCAAAGACAGGCATTGTTCTTTTCTAACTATGGATGAAACTCCAGAGTACCATTCACAGCCAGTTGTAATAAAGCATGTGAAACATATCTCAACAAATGTCTCGGCACCTCAGAGGGGGTCTGGCTTTTGTTAAACAACCTGGGCTTTCTTGCTATTACCACTTCAAGTTAAATAGTAGTGAGCATCAGTTAATTCTTACCAATGTAAAGCCTCGATCCATAAGGACTCTCTCCTGCAAATCCACATATGTCAGTCACTTCAACTATGTGAGTGCTCCCATTAAGTTCCCAATTATGACTGCTGATGTGAATAAGCACTACTCACATGTGTATGGGTTTGCAAGATTGGGCCATAAAACCGTGAAGTGTTAAATAATACACACCCATGCAACCAACAACTTCAAATAAAATGTGAAAAATTCAAAAAAAAAATCTGTGATTTTTATTTTATTTTTATGTCTTCCAACTGACTAAGTGACTGCAATGGTGTCTCAAAAAAGATGCTGCAACATTAAAAAGTGCAGGTGTATTAGACTCTAAAGGTAAACAAACGTAAGCATGCTTTCTGACTACCTACCGATATGAGGTACACTCCCTCCTAAAACAATCAAATAGAATAGATTTTTTTCAATAATAAAATATCAAAGGTTAAGAAAAAGTCTTCTAATATGCAAATCTTTTAAAAGATTATTTCTGAAAGCGATGTTGATTGTCCTTCCTCTACAACTTCAAAAGAGAACACGTTCAAATATTTAATTGAAATTTTTTTTTACTGAAAGAATACACTATTAAATCAAACTGATCTTCCAAGTGCAGGACATTTTTGTTACTTTTCATTCAAGTCTCAAGGCTGTGAATGCAATTGGGGAATCAAAGGCAGAATAGAAATAGATATTATAGTTTACCTGTGTTTGTGCATTATGGCCCAAGGAGCCATTATGCCCTCCAATAAGCATGTACGATGCCTACTCAAGCCAATGGACCTGTGCACATGCAACCAAGGGCAGAAATGGATTGCTTGGATTGAGGCTTTGCTTGCAGAATGCTGGACGATGCGGATCTTCCCAACTATATTTTGTATTAAAAGGAAATCTGGGTTTCCATCAAACCTACTGATCCAATTGTGACAGCCAGTAGCTGATCCAGCACTCTGATCACTTAAGCATTCATTAGCTCTACTAGGAAAGGCCTGATGGAGGAGGAGAGTACTTAATTGCCTAAGCAGACTGGGGGTTTATGAGCTAAAGAGCTAATTATCCCACCTGGTGGAGAGGCTAGTAAAAAGCACCAAAAGGAAGTCCAAGGGAAAAGGCTAACAAAGCTCAGAAGAATGATCTCAGGAGGATAAAAGTTCTCTCTCTTTTGGGAGAGTAGGAAAAGCTGTAAATAGACTTGCTGCATATGACTGTGATGGTGGTTTGGTAAGGGTAATAAATAAATAATAACCAACTAGAAGGCATCCGAGGCTGGCTGTGAGAGACATGAGAGGTGTTTGCCTTGGCTGTTACAACAATCAAACAATTTTCTGTTGGGTGTGGCCTTGTAGTACCTGAAACTCTTGTTGGTGGACCAGATTGACTAGTAGGCTGATTTGTCCTAAATGAGCATTAGAAATCTGTCACAGGCTAGTTTAGCAACACAAAGCAGCCCGGGAATAGGGATGAATCTGGTCCTATATTTCTAAAATGTTTTTCATTAAAAAAAGCTTTATTTTCCTCTTTTACACTGTCTTTTCCCTGCATAGCAGCCAAATGCATGGTAGTAAATATCAACACAGACAGATGTTCCATGGCTGAAAAGGGTACTATTATTCTAAATGAGACCATAGGAGTTAGTTGGTATCAAAATTTTAACCCACAAAAGAGATGCAAAGCAGAGCTGCACAGAACCACACTTACTGAGGGCTGCCTGTACTGTTATAGCTTCAGATTCTTGAGAATTTTCACTGACTCCCACAGCATTCGCAGCTTTTACACGGAAGATGTAATTCTCTCCAGTTGTCAGACCATGAACCACAAACCTGATTTTAAAAAAAAAATCAAATATTTGTTTTTCACTTTAAATAATCTGTTAAGGCAGATTAATGATTTAATGTTCTGTGCCACTTACTACAGGTGGGATAGACATGGATTTCTGATAAAAGGATGGGCTATATTATTAGAGATGGTCAGAAAATGCCTTTTTCATCCACAGGAAAATGTCAATGAAAACAAAGAATTTTGCTCAACCATGTGAATTTTTTTTCAGCTTTCAAGTTTTTGGTTGCTTGGTGCCCCCCCCCCCCCCAAATCATCAAAGATGGACATTTCCCATAAAATCCTCCACTTCCAGAAAATAGACATTTTTCATAGAAAATGTTTTGTTAGAAGGTTTCCAACCAGCTCTGTACAGTATATTAATATGCAATAGATTTCAAAATATCTGGATACACAGAGGTATGACCAGTACCTATTATATTTAATAGGTTTATGATTGCAAGGTTCCCAGTGGTTTGTTCCCACCACAGAAGTATCAATATAGTAGCCAAACAGATCTTCTTCATGTTTTGGCTTGTCCCACTGTACCACAACTGATGTTTTTGTATTTCTTGTTGCCAGTACACGACCAGGAGCAGATGGGACACCTATGCAAAACAGAAATCAAAAAAGGTTCACTATGTTTATAGTAATGGATATATAAACAAGTAGTGACTAATTCAACTAGATACAGCATTGTATACTTTTCAGCATTTAAATCTGACTAGCTGGGACTTTTTCTATTAATTTTGTTATGTGATACATTGGCCTGGTTCCTGTATTGTAAGTAATTCATATGCCTGGCTATTCCTATTACATCCTGCAGTGCTTTATTGATTTTACTTAAATTTATAAAGTAGTCTCACTTAAAGTTTCTTCTCTTTGAAGGAGTATCTCAGTATGAGAACGAACTCTTGCCCTTACAATGAATACTAGCAGAAGAAATGTTTTAAATGCACCCACTGTAGTATTATTGAACCTATCAGAAGCAAATGAAACTTCCAAAAGTACAAAGACTACAAAAGCCAAAGACAGTAGGAAAAACTACTTTCAAAACAACTGATAAGGCCCTGATTTAGGAAAGCATTGCTATTCATTACAGCAATTAAGCACATTCGTGAAGTTAAGCAAGTGCTTAACTGAACTTTGTTAAATGGGGATGAATTCCCTGGATATAGATAGACTTAAACCCTGAATGGGGGCCTGAAAATCTTTATAGTGAGGTGAAATTCACGTCTGTGCTGAAGGTCTATGCACCAAGTAACTCCCACTTATGGCCTCAAAATATGGGGCATAAGTGTTGCATGGAGCTTGTGCACAGGAGTAAATTTCACCCAGCAGTGAATAATAGCTCACAAAGCTATATAAGTAAGAGGATCAAGTGACTGTAGCCAGAACTGTAGCAAGCAGCACAAAACTAAAGAAAGAAGATGGACACAATTTGTGGTCTGTTAGTATTTAAATACAACAATAATACCTTACATTTACACAGTACTGCAGCTTGAATGGTAGAAAGGCTAACCACAAATTCCAGCTCAGGTAATTAAATTCTGCCTACCTAAAATGTTCTTGCAGTTTCAGTTGAAATTGTATCTTTCACTTCCTGTCCCAAACTGTGACTGTGCTATGTTCAGCAGTTCCTAGGTGTGGCTGATTTTTAGAGCTGGGTGAAATAAATCCAGTATTTTTATTGCCTACCTCAAGGGAGTGTTCTGTGATTTAGAGTCAGAGTTTAAGGCCAGAAGGGACCAAAACTGACCTCCTGTACATCACAGTTCACCAACACCACCCAGCATCCAATAGACCCAATAATCAAAATTAGACCATGGTATTACAGCTCACAGAACACTAGACTATTTTGTGCCACAGGCAGAAAATAGAAAGGACCCGAGATACACCAGTGCCCGAGGCACCCGTAATGTCAGAAACAATTTAAGTATTTTATGTTTATTAAGTAGGTATAAATCAAAGCTACTATAGAAGTACAAACACAAAATATTTTTTTTCATCCCAAATGATCTCAAATTACCTTATAGATGGTTAGCTGAATTTTTAAAACCCTGGTTGATATAAGTCAGTATCTATTAGCATTTACTATATTGTGCCATATTAAATAATACAGTTGTTTCTTATTCTTTAGTAAATATATTGAAATACTGTGATATCTGAGTTCCATAATGTGGCAACTGGTGCTTTCTGTTTGTGACCACTGTTAAACTGAGTACACAACCACACATTTGAACACAAAGTAGGTAAAACTGCTCCCCTAAATTCCCATTTGCATGTGTAAATGTGGGATCCAAATATATAATTTAGGTGAATTTTGAAAAGTAGCCACTGTGTGTGCAGATGTATCTTCAACTATCACTGAAATGCAGCCACCTGTGAAAAATTGGAATTCTGCACCAGCAACAATCCTCAACAGGGTTATTAGGAAGGGAAGGGAAGGCTATTTTATCTAACTGAAACTACACGGAAATTAAGGTAGCCTATAATTACCTAAGCTGGAGTCTGGCCAGGACAGCCAGTCCTACTTTTGTAAAAATTCACATTAATAAGCACTGTTGAAGAACAACCAACTGAAATTAATTTTACATTTTAACACTTCAATTATCCAGGAAAAGGAGATGCAATAGCTATGCAGAATCCCAAATGCTACAAAAACGTGGCATGTTCGTCACCCTTGATTCCTTGTGAAATTCTTAAAAACACAGCTGTTTATACAATTCATTTTGATTATAATGCACACTTTAATTTTTAAAAGCATACTTTATTTGCATTTTTAAAGTATCAGCGGCATTTACTATGTTGTCTTACCAATGGTCTCTTGTGCTTGAATTGGTGGTGTTATTTCAGAAGGCTCGCTAATGCCATGCTTGTTTGCTGACAAGACTCGGAAAACATATGATTTTCCTTCTGCAAGATCAAACACTGCATAGCGAGGAGATCTCACTGCAACCTGGGCATTGACCCTTTGCCAGCTTCCACTGCCAACCGCAGACTACCAAAAAATAAAGATGATTACTTCAGAATTGTTAAAGAAGTGAGCATGTTAGATATGTTCATGAATCTGGTGTAAGAAATTAAAACAGAGAACAGTTTTGGAACGGCTCATACTCATACACGCAGTTACTTGAGTTCTGACTGACAGCCTGTCTGTGTCTATCTAAGCTTATATTATGCAGACACTACGGTATCTGAGTTTTCTAGTTAAGGACTAGATTGTGCTATTTGCATGCCCAGAGTAGGGGATAGAACATGAGTGCATAGTCCCAGAGGGAGCACTGGGAGGCACTGTGCCTAAAAGAACAGGAGCACTTGTTGCACCTTAGAGACTAACAAACTTATTTGAGCATAAGCTTTTGTGGGCTACAGCCCACTTCTTCGGATGCCTAAAAGAGAAACTTAATTTATCTTAGGGCCCCCTGTTGCACTGAAGGAAGTAGTGATGTCTTATGGAATGCAACATAAACCCTGCATTGCCAAACAGCTCAGTTGGTTGGGGGAGAGGGGGCAGCAAGGGCAAACCTATAGCATCTCAGGTGCAGCCCCTACAATCCCTTGAGCACACAGAGCTCAGCTGCAATGCAAGTAGCCCCAATACAGAACCTGTAGAAGGGCTGTGGGATTTTACTGCCTACCACACCTTTGCACACTCTATAGAATCAAGTCACAACCATACCCTGTGTTCTTTTAGACTTTCACAAAATGACCAAACTAGTTTTGAATAATTCAATAGAATATTAGTTGAGCTCTGTGACAGAGGCGGCAATTTCTTCCAATACCCTAGACAGACCTTATTGAGTTGAGTTAGATCTTACTATATTAAGTTTATGTATCACTGTGGCCCAGGATAGTGTGGGGAGAGAGAACACAGTCCTCCAGGAACTAAGAACAGTGGAGCGTGATTTGGCAAATTCATTCAGGTTGTAACACCTCCCAAGGGGCACCACAGCTTGGAAAGACTTGCATACACTGATTCAGACTGGATTCTCTAGAGACCAGCACACAAAGAAATGACACTTTGGATCAATTAACTGGAGTTTAAACTGACTCGGGGTCTTCTTTCTGATCTAGCAAATGGACAGGACCTTCTGTCCACAGGAAAGAGTTTGAAGGTCTGACACTGACCAAAGTCCTTGTTGGAGTCAGTGCCAGCTCTACTGTTTTCGCCGCCCCCAAGCAGCACGCTGAATTGCCGCCGTGGACGGCGGGGGCAGTCCATGTGCCGTTCGGGCAGCAGGCGCGTTTCCGCGGTGGCAGCAATTCAGCAGCAGCTTCTGTCTTCAGCCGGAAGACAGAAGCTGCGCTGCCATGGACAGCTAAACATAGAAGCTGCCACCAAATTGCCGCCGCTGCGGAAACGTGTGTGCCACCCTAACGGCACATGGACTGCCCCAGCCGTCTGCAGCGGCAATTCGGCCCGCTGCTTGGGGGCAAAAGCACACAGACTGCCGCCCCTTGCAGATTGCCGCCTCAAGCACCCGCTTGGAATGCTGGTGCCTGGAGCCGGTCCTGGTTGGAGTTGGGGTGATCTTTGATAGGCTTATTAGCATGCCTGTTGGGTTTTTTTTTAAATAGTTTTTAATGTTTTCTCTGTAATGCTTTTACCTCAAGAATAAATGTGCTTAGAAAGAGCTGTGTGGTAACTTAACTGTGGGTGATTACACTTTTTATAGCCTCTGAGGAGAAAAGCAGAGCAGGTCTGATTAGGCATTCTGACTTGGCTGGGGAATTCACAGTGTCAGCAGAGACCTATGCAGCCAGGAAATACCCTGGTCAGGAGAGAGAAAAATCCATGTCTTTGAACAGAGGAGTGGATGGCTGGGGAGCCAGAAGCCTGAGAGTAGGTGCCTTTGGTGGACCGTCCGGGGGGGGAAACACAGGTACAGTTGCCCCGAACAGTGACAAGCTCGACTACTGTCTTTATTGCATATGGGAGAGAGCCCATACAAAGCTCAAGGAAGCAAGCACTCCGAGAACTCGTGTCTCCATTAATTTCTTAAAATAAACTGTTGACCCAGAATAAACTGAGTCATAGATTATTTCAGTGGCTTTAGTGGATAGTTTGAGTAAAACCGCCTTAGGACACAAAAAGACAGGTGCAACAATGTGAATTTTTCATGGGATTATATGAACAGAAGATTTAAAAAGAAAAGCCACTTAGATTGTAAACTCCTTGAAGGCTAGATAGTCTTTCGTGACTGTTTGACAAGCACCTTATACAAAATGTGCACTACCACAAATGAATAATAAAAAAGATAATACCCAAAATCCATATTTTTAAATCTTTTTAGTGAATACTGCACTTGCACATTGTTCTCTATAGAAAAAAACACAACTTTTTTCTTTAATAAAAAGGTGCAAAATATGGAAAGAACGTTATCATGCTGCATATTTGATATGTTAGTATTGAGCCTGGACTTGAAGGAATTTAATTGTGCATGCTTCAATGTGACTGACAAGGCAAAAATCAATGTACCATTTTACATAGTTATAATTTAAAATCCAGATATATTTTATTGGATTTTTTAACTGTTACTCTGCTCTGGATTTAATCTGTCTCAGCATTTCTTGTGTACTTGGGTAGCAGGTATTGCTTTTCCCTATAGTTATACAGCTAGGAGAACCCCACCTGGGTTTTGTGTTTCGTTTGACCTTTAAACATTCTTTTTCACTGTCGATTATGATGATTTTTCTAAATTTTAAAGATAAATTAATTTTAAAGTTTATATATCTAACCTAATAGATGTCTATGCTATGTAAAGGATAAAGATTCCTGTTTGCAATGAATGGATTACTCACATAAGTACGAACTATTCACCACATGAGTAAGGATTTGCATAAAGAAATCTTGTTCTATTTTTAGTTCTCAGTCTCGCTTTCCTTTAGTAAGTTTTGTATTTAATGAATTGTTCATTTGTCCTATTGCCTAGTGTCTGTCCATGTATGTTTTTTCTATACTTGTAAAACATCTTCAGTAAATCTTGTGCATATGAATATTACCACATGGACATTTAGGGTGAGACTGTGGGTACACTCTAGCATAGAGGGGTTATGACTCTTCATATTATTTGAATTTGCATAGCTTACAATCTAAGTATAAGGCAAGAGACAATAGATGTGTACGGACAGACTAATGGGAGATTACACTGAAGCAAAAAGAGACAATATTGGTCAGCACAATAAGCAGTGGTATAAGCGTACCAGTGGCCTAAACATTATCAAGTTTTTTGTAGGCATCGCAGCAAAGGAGAGTTTTGAGTAGGGTTTTGAAAGAGGATAATGAGTTGGTTTTGCAGCTATTTATGGGTAGAGCCCTGTGTGGATACAAAATTTGTATCCACGTCTGATCCCCAAAAATGGTCCATGAATTTGCAGGGCTTTATTTATGGGGATCTTTCCCCAAGCATGAGGGACAGCATGGGAGAAAGCATGAAGATGCTTGTTTGACTATTTAGCGAGTGATGAAAGCTGGCATGACGGGTCAATCCAAGGTGAGAGTCAACATCTCAATAGCAAATGAGAGATGATAGATAGGATGGAAATAGGGTGTGAAGGGTGTTGCAAATGAAGACAAGCATCTTATGTTTGATGCAATAGAGAAGGAGGAGCCAGTGGAGAGATGGATACAGGGGCATAACATGGTCAAAGTAATGGGCTCAGAAAATGATCTTTGCGTCAGTGTTCTGAATGGGTTATGAGCAGGGCAAGATAGCATTTTTCAAGGCCAGAGGAAAAAGATATTGTAGTAATTGAGATTCAAGATGAGACCTTGACCTTGAATGAGAGTTTTAGCAGTGTGGATGGACAGCAAAGGCTGTGTCTTAGAGCTATTATGCAGAAAAATCTGCAAGATTTAGACAGTCTGGATGTGATGACCTAGAGAAGTAGTTCTCCACCATTTTTTACCCAGGGACACCTAAACTTCAATAGACAAATCTGTGGACCCCCAGCTCTCCTCTCATTATTTTGTTGTTCACAATTTCTTTCTTTCATGTTTCTTTAATAGTTATCACAAATATTGCTGTAGAGAAATTATTATTATTTGAACAGATCAACAAAAATACCACAAATTAAAATATTGACAGCTTACCAGATACTAATGATAAATTACAGCATTGCTAGGCGATATATGGGGATATCTGGGGGATGCTGGAGGGGTGTCTGTGTACTGGGAGGATGCTGGAGGGGTGTGTGTTTACAGGGAGGAGGTACCTGGGGTTGTTGGAGGGGGTACCTGCAGCCTGACACTCAAGGTGAGGAACAGTGTCGCACTCCCTCTCCCTGTCATGGTGGCAGGGCGGCTGACAAATCCAGAATTCAGCTCCAGTCTGTCAGTTAGCGCCTCCTTGTGAGTCTCTCCCCCTTCTCTGGCCCTGTCACCCCTCCCAGCTGGGCTCTGAGGCCCTGCAAGAGGTGTTTGCCAGCTCTGCTTACCTAGCAGGCTGGGGTGGGAGGGATCTGATAGCTGCAGCTGCAGGGGAGGGACCAGAGGCCACTGCAGAGGAACATTCTGGGGCAGGGCTGGGCCATCCCCACATTCTGGGGCTCAGGGAGAGAGCACCACTTCCACCCCTGATTCATCTCAGTGGGCTCCAGCAGCAGGAAAGGAGAAGCAGCCCCATGTAGCAGGGGAAGGGGTCCTCAGCCCCCAAACAGCCGTCCTGCTGCTTCCCCTCTCCCTGCACTGCCTGGACATGCAGTGAGTGTGGCTGCTGGGAGAGCCACTGCCTCTTCACTGCTGGGTGTTCTGGCAAGAGGTGGCCCGAGGCCTTGCCCACCCCCAGTGCCCTGTGGGGCAGAGTCAATGGCATCCCCTCTGGATGGGTCCCCTCAGAAGGCATCAATCTGGGGGGGGTCATGTGACTCTGCATGCTTCCCCCCACCACGCATCACCTCCGGGAGAGACCAATCAGTTTCCAGACCCCCTTCATTATAGTGGTGTATCCCTAAGGGTCTGCAGACCACATGCTGAGAACCGCTGGCCTAAAGAGCTCGAAGTTGAAGATGATGCTTCGGTTACAGGCTTGAGTGACAGGCAGGATGGTGGGATGGTTCACAGTGATTGAGAAAGGAGGTAGCAGGGACATCTTGGAACAGAAGCAGGGACAGAAGATTAAGAGTTCTGCTGTAGCCATGTTGAGTTTGAGCTGGTGACTAGACATCCTCCAGGAGATGTCAGAAACAGACTGAGGTCTAGTCTACACTTACCTGCCGGGTCAACGCGGTGAGTTCGACTTCTCGGAGTTCGAACTATCGCGTCTAATCTGGACACGATAGTTCGAACTCCCCACGCGCTCCGGTCGACTCCGGTACTCCACCACTGCAAACGGCGGTGGCGGAGTCGACCCTGGAGCCGCAGACTTCGATCCCGCGGCGTCTGGACGGGTAAGTAGTTCAAACTAGGGTACTTCGAGTTCAGCTATGTTATTCACGTAGCTGAACTTGCGTACCCTAGTTCGACCCCCGCCCTTAGTGTAGACCTGCCCTGAGATTTCAGTTTGGACAAAAAGAGACAGGTCTGGAGTAGAGAGGTAAATTTGAGAGTTGACAGCTTAGAGATGATATCTGAAATTGTGTTTGTGGATTGGATTACCCAGAGATAAGGTATAGAGGAAAAAGAGAAGGGGACCAAGGACAGATTCCTGTGGAACCCCACAGAAAGTTAGACAGGAAATGAGGAGGATCCTCCACAGGAGATGTTAAAGGAACGATTAGAGAAGTAGGAAAGAGAATCAGGAAAGGACAGAGGCACAGAAGCCAAAGGGCGAGAAGATTTCAAGAAGAGGAGCATGGCTGATGATGTTGAAGGCAGGAGGCAGGTCAAGAAGGAGGAGGATGGAGTCCTGGTTCTGAGCTTTATCTAGGAAGAGGTCGAGACCTTGGGGAGGATCGTTTCAATGGAGTCCAAGGGACAAAATCAAGATTGGACAGGGTCTAGCATGTAATTGGAGAAGAGACATTCCAGACAGTGATTGTAAACAGCATGTTCACTGAGTTTACAGATGAAAGGGAGAAGAGAGATGGGGTGGTAGTTTGAGAGGCAAGTGGGGTCAAGAGTGTGGGCATTTTTTAAAAAATGTGAGAGACCAAAGCATGCATGTATCATGAAGAGAAAAAGCCAAGCAGAGTGAAAAGTTAACGGGTTGAGTAAAACAAGGGATGAGAGTGGGCACAAGGGATATCAGGAAATGGGTTGGGATGGGGTCACTGGAGCAAGTGGAGGAGTTAGGGGGGACAGCATATGAGAAACGTATGTGCCAATGACAGGGAAAAGGGAGGCAAGAGTTGGAGGAGAAGGGAAGGCAGGTCACATATTGTTTTCTCAGTTTTCACCAATGAGATCCTGTGTGGAGACAGAAGTGGAATCAGGAGGAGGGCAGGGTGTGGGGAGTGAGGCAAAGGTGGTGAACTATGGCTAG
The DNA here is from genome assembly GCF_016161935.1 of Mauremys reevesii. Taxonomy (NCBI): domain Eukaryota; kingdom Metazoa; phylum Chordata; order Testudines; family Geoemydidae; genus Mauremys; species Mauremys reevesii. The sequence continues at coordinate 169,239,345 of NC_052625.1, forward strand.
GATTTTTGACATTAGATTGAGTTAAAATTGGAGAAGGAGAGCTGTTTCGTTAGGAAGATGGCAGAACTGAAGGAAGAGAGACTGAATTTGTAGTGGAGGAAGACAGCCTTGTCATGAGATTTCCACCATAGATGCTTCGCAGGGAGACAACAGGAGCAAAAGAAGCAGATGTTGGAGGTGATCTTCCTTTGCTTACCAGCACAGGCTATCTGTATCATGGGTAACAGAGCAGGAAGGAGAGCAACCACCACCAGGTAGCAAAACCTCCTCCTGCTCTGGTGGACAGCGAGTGAGCATGCAGGAATGGGGAGTGGGTGGAGCTTTGGCTCCCCTCCCACTTCAACGTACAGGCTAGCATGGGCGGCAAGTTATATACCCACGTGGTGCCCAGGCAATATTCAGAGCCCAGGGGCCCAGTTCCACCAATGTTTGGGGACAGGTCTCCCCCTCAGCCCCACCTGCCAGCCCCCCGCGCCTCCCACAAGTGTCCCCCGGACCCTCCTTGCTGGCCCCGTGCACGTCCCCGGGCCCCAGAGGGATCAGAGTGTCCCTGCCTCTTCCATTGTAGCTCCATGCTGCCTCCCTGCAGCAACTGCTGCTGCAGGGTCCTAGTGCCCCCCTTCTCCACTGCCAGGGCAGACTGACTCTGAGCCTGCCCTTCCCCCTCAGACCCTTCCCTTTTCTGGCAGGACCCTTCAGCAGCACCTCCTGCCCCGCCTGCAGTCACCGCTCCTGCCCCATGCTGGGCAATGAGGCAGCCCCATCCCTCGCCCCCAGAGAGGCTACAGTAGGGGAGGAGGCACACGCAGCTCCCACTGGCACCCATCACGGGGGAGGTGAGGGATATTCCTGGACCTGAGAGGGGCCCTAGGAGCACATGCACTGACAGTAGGGGGGTGAGTGTGCTGCTGAGGGGGCAGGAAAGGGGGGCTCCTCCCCCAGAGCTCGCTGCTGCCGGCAGGGAAAGGGCTGGGGGGAGTCCTCCTCTCTGGCCCCTGGCCCGGAGCAGCCTGCCTGCACCCCAAACTCATCCCCAGCCCTGCCCCATCTCAGAGCCCACACCCCCGGTCAGAGCTTTCACCCCCCCACCGCACCCTCAACCCTCTGCCCGAGCCCTGAGCCCCTCCAGCACCCCAAACACCTTACCCCCAGTCCCAGACAGAGCCCTCATCCCCCTGCACTCCAACCCTCTGCCTTAGCCCTGAGTCCCTCCAGCACTACAAACCCCTCATCTCCAGCCCCAGCCAGAGCCCTCATCCCCCCCCCACACCCCAACCCTTCGCACTAGCCCTGAGCCCCCTCCAACACCACAAACCCCTCATCTCCAGTCCCAGACGGAGCCCTCATTCCACTGCACCCCAACTCTCTGCCCCAGCCCTGAGCCTCTCCAACACCTCAAACCCCTCATCCCCAGCCAGAGCCCTCACCGCCACACTCCTACTCTTGCCCTGTGCCCCTCCCACCCCCCAAGCACCTCATTCCAGCCCCAGACAGAGCCCTCATCCCCCTACACCCTAACCATCTGCCCCAACCCTGAGCCCCCTCCTGCATCATGAACTCCTCATACCCGGCCCCCACCCCACATCCCACCCCTCTGCCATAGCCCTGAGCCCCCTCCCACACCCCAATCCTCTCATCCTCAGCCTCACCCCAACCCAGCCCTATCCCTGCTCCCCTCCCTCCCCCAAACTCCCTCCCAGAGTCTGCACCCCCTCCCATCCCCAAACTCCCTCCCAGCGCCTGCACCCCTTCTGCACCCCAGACCTCCTCCCTCACCCAAATTCCCTCCCAGAGCCTTGGACAGGTAGGGGGTGGAGTTTGGGGGGGGGGCTGAGTTTGGGCAGGGGCTGGTTCTGGGCACCACCAAAATTTCTACAAACCTGCCACCCATGCAGGCTAGCACAGTTCAGCCACTGCAGAAGTAAGTTGCACCAGAAAATAGGCTGACACAGCTTATTTCCTTATGGAGAAAAGGGGAACCGGGGACCAAATGTGAGCCACAATTCAGTCTCTGCTCTGCTGCTGGGGAAGGGAAGATATGTGCTGCTCCTTAATAAGGGCAGATTGCACAATGCCAGTCCAGCCTTGAGGGAGGAGAAGGGTAAGGTGCTGCTCTCTATTAAATTGCTACAATACGTTGTAGTTTTGTTCTCATTTTTCATAGCAATAACAAAATAGCACAGAGGCAATTTTTCATGGCTCTTGAACTTCAACACCCATTAGATCACATAATAACATATTCTATTGTCAATGCCTTCTCTAAAGACCCACCGTCAAGTCCTGCAAGACCTCAGTGAGTGCTAGTTTTATTGTTCATTTTGCGGCTCCAAAAAGGATTTGAATTAAATTGTACACGGCTTACAGCTCAATGCAACTATACAGTACAGTACCTTCTCAATGAAATACATTAATGGCTCTTTGCCACGGGGAACAGGTGGCTCCCAGCTGAGTACAACATATGTTTTGCTGGTTTCAGAAGCATGTACATTGGTGGGAGGTCCTGGAATCTGAACATCGCCTGGAGGAGTAATAAACTTAGTCAGTGTTAAACCACAGATTAACCCCAGGTCAGCATTTATGCTACAGCTCATCTTTCCAAACTCAAGTCTATTAAAAGAACAGGCCTACTTGTGGCACCTTAGAGACTAACAAATTTATTTGATACAGACTAACACGGCTGCGACTCTGAATCAAGTCTATTAAGGGCTATAGTATCAGCTTTACAGTTTCATAGTTTGCGTCATTTCTATTTTGAGGCATTAAGCATGCGAATTACAAGCGGGGTATTTATTTTCACAACCAAAAGTAAAATATTCAATAGCACATAGATAGAAACTTTTCATTTGTCTCTCATGATTTTTCCTTGATCACATTTCAATTACTTTAATCTGCTGTGCCAAATGCCTTGGCAAAACCTACTCACTGTATGCATATAAGAGAGAGATGTTTGATCAAACTGATGAGTCCAAGAGTTACTATAGAAAAACTGAACTAGAAGGAGGATTCACTCAAAAGACTGGAGCATTTAAACACAAAAGGAGCTTAATGTAAAGTGGGCAGGAACAAAAGTATTCATGATATCTCCTACAATATGGGTGACATGACCAGCCAATATAATGTAGAGCAGCCATACAGGCTCAGGCTCAGAGGAGTGCAAATGCATTGCACAGCCACCTTGTTCCTACCTTCACAGGTTATTATGCCTTGTGGGGATCAATTGGAGTGCAGCAGTGGTCTAGCCTCACCCTTTTCCATTGCCATACCAAGGGCTGCAAGGATAGTGGCATAGAGCCAGTATAGCTCTGTGCCAACCTGAGGAAATCCTGAATTGGCCAGTTAGGGCAGCTTTAGGGCCACTCTGTGTCACTGTATAGATACAAACGGGCTAGGATCTGTCTCAATGGAGTTACACACTGATGTAATGAGGAGTAGGATTAAGGACTATCAACGTCACCTGCAATCATATTTGTCTGGCTCTGAATAAGATGTCAACAGGCAAAAAGTTCAGAAATGGTAATTCAACAGACATCCATGCACATCCTGTTCTCCTGGCTTAAAACGTTCAGTGTGACGTGGCTTTTGTTTGTGGTTTTTACGGTAATTTTGTCATTTTCTTTTTCTAAGTGCAAGCACAGTGCACAGATAAATGCTTAGAATTTGAAATTTAAAAAAAAAAGATAGAAAGAAAACGTCTCTTCCAGAGAACAATATTAGTTATGAAAATGAATCTTTAGGTGATTCTAAGCAATGTCACTAGATCTGTGAGCCAGCCTGCTATGTAGATGAAGTTATTTTATCTTTTATGATACTTTTGATCAAAATCAGAAGCTTTGAAGTTTGCATCTAACGATTGACATCATTTATTGTCATTCATAATGTATTTTTATTTGTTTGATCATCTGCAAATGGGACTTGCATTCTTTGGATAAACACATTGATCTGTTGAGTTTAAAACACATTCTGAAGTATTGTAAATAAAATTATTTTAAGCCTTAAAAGATCTATTTTCAGCAGATTGAATCAGTATTGAGCCAAGAGGCTCCCATGAACATCAGTAGAATTCACATAGCTAAATCTCCACAGTGTGTGGTAAATATTCACCCCTTAGAATTCCAAAGCTGACATCATATGTAACGTAACAACCCCTCCTTACAGATTGCAAGATCATCCAACATTGGTAGGGAGATAAATTATGTGAACTAAGGAGCCAACATTTTTAAAGCTAGCCTCCAATTTTGCAGATTTAAGTAATTAGGTTTATAACTGATAGCATTTAGATATCTATATTCCTGGATAGTACCCACAAGTCAGGTATTTAGAAATCTAAATACTCTTGCTGGTGCCTGCAAAATTCAAAATACAAAGCCCTGGGCCTGATTCACTTCTCACGTGGATGTAAATTGAAGTCACTGGGGTTGCAGCAGCGTAAAACCAGAAAAAGTGAGGAGAGCCCTCTGATTACATGATTTTGTGTAACAGTTACGGCTATAAATTAATTACAGTTAACTCAAGCGACTAACATAAAACAAATTAACTAGTTTTTAAAAAATAGTCACAATTAATCTCAGTTTAATCATACTGTTAAACAATAATAGAATACCAATTTAAATTTATTATAAATATTTTTGGAAAATTTTCTACATTTTCAAAGATATTGATTTACAAAATGTACAGTGCTCACTTTATATTTATTTTTATTACAAATAGTTTCACTGTAAAAAAACAAAATAAATAGTATTTTTCAATTCCCCCATTACAAATACTGTAGTGCAATCACTTTATCATGAAGGTTGAACTTACAAATGTAGAATTATGTACAAAAAAAATCTGCATTAAAAAATAAAAAAAGTAAAACTTTAGCGCCTACAAGTCCAATCAGTCCTACTTCTTGTTCAGCCAATTGCTCAGACAAACAAGTTTGATTACATTTGCAGGCCATAATGCTGACAACTTCTTGTTTACAATGTTTACAATGTCACCTGAAAGTGAGAACAGGAGTTCACATGGCATTGTCATAGCTCACGTTGCAAGATATTTATGTGCCACATGTGCTAAAGATTCATATGTCCCTTCATGCTTCAACCACCATTCTAGTGGGCATATGTCCATGCTGATGACGGCTTCTGCTCAGTAACAATTCAAAATAGTACAAACCAATGCATGTTCATTTTCATCATCCGAGTCAGATGCCACCAGCAGAAGATTCATTTTCTTTTTTGGTGGTTCGGGTTCTGTAGTTTCTGTATCAGCGCGTTGCTCTTTTAAGACATCTGAAAGCATGCTCCACACCTCATTCCTCTCAGATTTTGGAAGGCATTTCAGATTCTTAAACCTTGGGTAGAGTGCTCTATCTATCCTTAGAAATCTCACATTGGTTTTGTCAAATCTGCAGTGAAAGTGTTCTTAAAATGAACAAGTGCTGGGTCATCATCTGAGACTGCTACAACATGAAATATATGGCAGAATGCAGGAAAACAGAGGAGGAGGCATACAACTCTCCCAAAGGAGTTCAGTCACAAATTTAATTAATGCATTATTCTTTTAATAAGCATCATCAGCATGGAAGCATGTCCTCTGGAATGATGGCCGAAGCATGAAGGGGCATACAAATGTTTAGCATATCTGGCACATAAATACCTTGCAATGTTGGCTACAAAAGTGCCATGCGAACACCTGTTCTCACTTTCAGATGACATTGTAAATAAGAAGCGGGCAGCATTATCTCCCATAAATGTAAAGAAACGTGTTTGTCGTAGTGGTTGGCTGAACAAGAAGTAGAACTGAGTGGACTTGTAGGCTCTAAAGTTTTACATTGTTTTGTTTTTCAGTGCAGTTATGTAACACAAATGTAGATTTTTTTTAAGTTGCACTTTCATGATAAAGAGATTACACTATAGTACTTGTATGAGGTGAATTGAAAAATACTATTTCTTTTCTTTATCATTTTTACAGTATAAATACTTGTAATCAAAAATAATAATATAAAGTGAGTACTGTATACTTTGTATTCTGTGTTGTAATTAAAATCAATATATTTGAAAATGTAGAAAAACATCAAAAACTATTTAATAACTTTCAGTTGGGATTCTATTGTTTAACAGTGCGATTAAAACTGATTAATTGTGATTTTTTTAATCATGATTAATTTTTGAGTTAATCCCATGAGTTAACTGCGATTAATCGAGAGCCCTATTGAAAATGTGAAAAAAAATCCAAAAATATTTATAATTAATTTAAATTAGTATTCTAGTATTAACAGTGCAATTAAAATTGCTATTAATTGTGATTATTTTTTTAACCATTTGACAGTCTAGTAACACTGTCATTTCATTAGTAACAAACACTGTCAGAATCAAGAACCTTAAAGTTTTCCATTCTGCAGTTCAGAATGCCTACAAACAAAGGCATCTCAAATCTCTTAGCCAGCTTCTCCATTCCATTACATCAGTTTTACATGGGTATAAACTCCACTATGTCACAGTATCAGTGCAGTTGCACCACTTTTATACTGGTGTGAGAGTGGTTAATGCCCTTTTATCTTCAACAGTACTCAGCTATCCTAGTTAACATTTGTATCTTGCTAGGCAAAGTAAGCAGAACAAATATTCTACCAGAACAAAATTGCAGGTAGAAGGCATCTAGGACCTCATCCTGAGAATCTCTAACTCTTTACAGGCATCACTGACTGTGGCAAACCCTTAGCACTTCTCAGGAAAAGTATATCTTCCATTAAAAATGGCAAACACAATGTTTACCAGAGCTTCAAACTTTGACCAAAAAGCCACACTAGGCTCACAGGATAGGGATGAGAAATAAATTGGCAATAATCAAACACAAGATTCAGCTGTTTAATCTCAGATTGTGACTATTGAAAGAAAGAAGGAGAAATGCACAATGAAAATGGCACAATCAAAAGCATGAATCTATCCAGGGCCGGCTCCAGACCCCAGCGCGCCAAGCAGGCGCGTGGGGCGGCATTGTCCCGGCAGGGCGGCATTTGGCTCCGGCAGACCTTCAACAGTCATGCCTGCGGGAGGTCCACTGGAGCCCCGGGACGAGCGGACCTGCCACAGGCATAACTGCGGAGGGTCCCCTCTTCCCGCGGCTCCGCTTGAGCTCCCACAGGCATGACTGCGGCGGGTGCGCTGGTCCCGCGGCCCGGATGGAGCTCCCGCAGGCATGCCTTGGGGTGGCGTAATTTCTAGAGCCACCCCTGAATCTATCCCCCCCTTCAGACTTTTGCCTGTGTTGATGTTATCTTAAGCTTGAAAGCCTGAATATCTGCATTTATTTAATTTTATTAAGAGTTGGCTCACTAGGTGGATTTTTTTTCAAGATGTCATGTTTCTAATTATAATCTTAAATTCCTTGGATATAAATAGATGAAATGAAATCATGGTAGCGCTACATACCTTCAAGGTCATCCTGACATATTACAATTTCTCTGCCTCCATCCAGATGAACAGCTGTAGACCAAAACATTCATTTACAGTTAGTTCTCTGTGCAATAAAGTGTATTTACAGATAAACACTTGTGTAGTGTCCAGGGCCGGCTCCAGACCCCAGCACACCAAGCGCGTGCTTGGGGCGGCATGCCGCAGGGGGCGCTCTGCCGGTCGCCGGGAGGGAGGCAGGCAGCTCCAGTGGACCTGGAGCCGCGGGACCAGCGGACCCTCCGCAGGCACTTCTTCAGGAGGTCCACCGGAGCTGCGGGACGGGCGACCGCCAGAGCCCCCCCCGTGGCATGCCACCGTGCTTGGGGCGGCGAAATTGCTAGAGCCGCCCCTGGTAGTGTCTGCTATCTCAACTCTGGTATTACAGCTTTGTACATACGGATTCTCATTCATTGTTACACACTGATTCTGCCACCTTTACTAGCACTGACTAGTACTCACTCACAAACAAGAAGAGACCATTTAAAGATTAACTGAAAAACAAGAATCATATTCTTAACTGATGGAATCAGTGCTGTGGCACAGTGGCAATGTGTGTTATCAACTGGACTTTTGAGGACTGGACATGAATGTGTGTGAGTAAGCTAACTGAGGACAACAACAACATGTTACAAGGAACAAGTGAACTTTTGGTCTTCATAGTGGGTGAAATTCATCCCTGGACAGAAGGCCAGCACAAAACAGAGCTTGAGTAGAGTGTCACAAATCCATAGCCTTTGTGCTGACCAGGGCCGGCTCCAGGCACCAGCATTCCAAGCAGGTGCTTGGGGTGGCAATCTGCAAGGGGCGGCAGTCCGTGTGTTTTTGCCCCCAAGCAGTGTGCCGAATTGCCGCCACGGACGGCAGGGGCAGTCTGTGTGCCGTTAGGGCGGCACGTGCGTTTCCGCGGTGGCGACAATTCTGCGGCGGCTTCTATGTTCAGCTGTGCGCGGCAGCGCAGCTTCTTTCTTCCAGCTGGAAGACAGAAGCTGCCACCGAATTGCCACCGCCGTGGAAACGTGCGTGCCACCCTAACGGCACACGGACTGCCCCCTCCGTCCACGGTGGCAATTCGGCACACTGCTTGGGGCGGCGAAAACAGTAGAGCCAGCCCTGGTGCTGACCCTTTGCATAGTGTTAAATTTCAGTCAAACTGAACGTTCATCTAACTGCTCTCCAGCAGGTACCATGGCCTATACCTTGAGCAGCACTGATAGTGTTCCCTTACAGACCAGAATATCAGGGGTGCCCACCGTGTGATAGAAGAGCAATATGCAGCCAGTGGCTGGCCTTTGCCTGTAACAACTGGATATGAAAAAATAGAGGCAAGATTGTAGGATTTTACTACTAGTGAATTCAAACAACAAGCAAATTCCATTCAGCTAACACAGACATATAGAGTAATATTTTCAAAAGTGACTTTGGTCCTGATTTTTAAAGGCATTTAGGCGTTGCTCCACTCAGCATCACAGCACCTTTGAAAATGAGACATATGGCCAGATTTTGAAAGCTATTTAGGCACCTAAATACCTTCCAAAACCTGGCCCTTATGTGTTACAACACAAAGCAGAACAGTATCTAAATACCTTTCAAAAGCTGGCCTTTATGTGCTTTTGAAAATGTTACTCATTACACCTTTAAGCATTTCTTTTACATTTAAAAACTGTGCAACTATATATAAATGAATTGGCACCCTTGGGCTCCTGGCAAGTTGCCAGTGTGGACCTTGCTGTCACAGTGGGAGTGCCTTCATTATAATTAGCAAGTGGAGGAGCTCTGGGAAAGAATGGAAGCTGAAAAGCAGATCCAAAATGAAGAGGTTGGCACTGCCCATTTGGTTACTCACCAAATAAACCAGCAAATAAAACCTCTTTCAAAAATTACAGTGTAAACGTGGAACAGCTTTTTAGTTGTTGCATTACCTACTTTGTAATCTGTCCAGGTCAACAGGATCAAGAGCTGCAACTGCTTCAGAGACTCTAGACGGCCTGCTAATACCCGACTTGTTCACTGCTCTCACACGGAATATGTAAGACCGTCCCTCAAACAGTCCAGTTACAGGGTATTTGCAGATTTTTACTGGAGCATCATTGCACTGGACCCAGTTCTCAGTACCCACTTCACATCTAGGAGTAAGAAAAGGAGATCATATATCAGGGTGCCAAAATGAGCATGTGCAATTAGTATTGTGCTTATTAACAGAGAGCCAAATCCACAGCTGATTTAAATCGGTGTAGCTCCATTGACTTCCATGGAGCAACCCCGATTGATGCGAGCTGGGTATATGGCCCATAATACTTTATTACTGAGAGAAAATTAGTTGTGTTATATCAAAAGGAACACTAGATTATATACATAATGGGTGAAATTCACCCATGGTCTACGCACCATGTAAAGCCTTATTTTGAGTGTTTAAATGGAACTTAAATGGTCCATAGACATTGTAGAGCCCTCAGAGTGGTGAATCTCACCCTAGTGTATCCGACGAAGTGGGTATTCACCCACGAAAGCTCATGCTGCAAAACATCTGTTAGTCTAGAAGGTGCCACAGGATTCTTTGCTGCTTTTACAGATCCAGACTAACACGGCTACCCCTCTGATACTTGACACCCTAGTGAATGCCATTTTAAAATCAACATTTACCTACAGTTCCCAGAAGTCTGGGAGATAGGACATAACTACAGTGTATCAGATACAACAATGTAGCAACAGTGGGTAAATCGTTATTTTTAATATAGAATACTGTATATACTGACATTATAGCAGTAATATCTGTGTGTATAGTACATTGCTCATTTTAAATGTGAAGGACGAGATGCTGGGCTTTGACTACAGCTGAGGAGCACTCATTGCAGGTCAGGAGGAGTGCAAAGGTGGCCTCGGATTCCCCTAATCCTGACCTGCCTGTCCTGTGCAGGACTGCCAACAGAATTTAGAGCAGATTTCAGGAGCAGAAGGGCTATCATGTTGGCTTAAACTTCCAGTTGAGTAGTCCCCTGGTTTGGATGAATCACTGTCTTGAGTACACAAGCACCAGTTTAAGATAACATGAAGAAGAAGGGGGCATGGCTGGAGCACTGCTTCACTCAATGCTCCCCAGCAACTGGAACAACTCCTTGAAGGCTGCTCCAGCAGGGTGCGAATTAGAACGGCCCTAAGGCTGCTCTAAATTGTTCCAGGAACTATAGTGGCCCCAAATAGACTCAGTAATGAGGTGCAGGGCATAAAAATAGTGACTTTTTTCAGTACATACAATTTGATACACAAAAAACAAATCCACAAATATACACGCGCACACACCTGTCAACAAAATATCCTATGACTGGACTCTCACTGGCTGTATTTGGTGGTTTCCAGGTTACAATGACATAATCTCTGTTAGCATCATAGCATTTAACATCCATTGGTGCCCCGGGTGCCCCAGCAATTAATGCGTCAGCATCTAGATCAGAAAAAAAATCAAATCAGAGTTGACTACAATACTTCTCAGGTTCGGAGAGAGACTCCGTTGTTATAGCACATCAAAGATGAATTACACAGATTGCTCAATCCATCTATTACTCCTGTTTTATGCCAGTGAGACTCCAATGATTTCCATGAGGTTACGCTGGAGTAACAGTGGTGAAGCAAGCCCAGTGAGGTCTATCTATAGGTTTAGAAACCTGGGTGCAAATTTTGGAGGGTAGAAATGGATATTAGGCACCAAATTCTCACTGACTTTCAATAGGAGTTGAACAACTAACTTCCCTTTGTGCTTCTGAAAATCTCACCCTTCAGAAAGAAGGATTTCAGTCTCTCCTTGGTCAGAGAGAGGCACTCACTGAAGATCATGTGGTCAGGAAAAAGACATTTCCTAAGGCTACTTGGTGTGTGAGCGTTTGCTACATTTCTAAGGTTACTTCCTAATTCAAATCTTGAGATACAGACACTGATAAGTAATTAATGTTTCTTAGCTGAGACACCTATATGTGGCCTGATCCTAAGAAGTGTTGAGCACCCACAACTCCTAATGAAGCCTGTTAACAGGTGGAGTTTTCACCCTGCTAAAATAGGCGTATACACATATTGGATAAATTCCAAACTTCCTCTTTCCTGGTTTTGTCTCTGTTGTTGACAGAAACAACCACTACTTAACAGAAACCTCAATCTAAGCTTCTTCCCAAGTCTCGACTGTTCCTAAGGCTTTCTCTGCATATTCTCAGAGACATACCACACCTCAAGAAACATCCACCTGCTGAAGTATTTATGCTGTATCTTTATGCAGGATTCTAGCACCTGAGTTTAGGGTGACTCAGAGAAGTCCTGTATCTCTGTCCACAACTTGCCACCCTATTGCAATGACAATGGTGTTGAGAGGTAGATGCTCAGGACCAGGCCCCAGTATGATCCCACCCTTTGAACCCTTATGTTATATACCGGGAGGTTGCCCTCTACCTTCAGATCATGGCCCACATGAAAAGCGGGGAGTCCAAGTACCACCTTGGAAGTTTGTCTCCCCTTGGAATGGATCTCATGGAGGGCTCTCCACAAATCTAGGGACCTGTGAGTGGGAAGGGGTCAAAGTGTAGGTGTAGAAAGGATATGCTTGTTATTCATCTACCTGCACAATGGAGATTCCCCAAGAAAGTTAATATGCTTTCCATGACCTTTTCCCCTTTCAAGTGGGATTCTCCTTCCTAGAGAGTGGACTAGGAACAAGGAAGCCCTAGTAGCCTGGTTCCAGTGAGAGCAGGGAGTGTGGCTGCCAGGGACAGATGATACATCTATACTACATTTTAAAACGGCAATGAGTCTCAGAGACTGGGTCCACACACTCAGGCTCACGTGAGTCATGCTATAGCATTAAAAATAGCTGTGTGAATATTCAGGTACAAGCTGGAGCTTGGTCTCTGAAACACACCCACTCCCTGGCCTCAGAGTCTGAGCCTGAATGTCTACACAGCTGTTTTTAGTGCTGTAGTGAGACCCTGAGTCTGTAGAGTCAGGCTCTGAGACTCGCTGCCATTGGTGGGGGAGAGGGGGGGTGTTAAAATGCAGTGTAGCTGTCATAAACAGATAGTTAAGGGTTAATGTCTCTTTTACCTGTAAAGGGTTAACAAGCTCAGTAAGCCTGGCTGACACCTGACCAGAGGACCAATAAGGGGACAAGATACTTTCAAATCTCGGTGGAGGGAAGTCTTTGTTTGTGCTTTTTGTTTTGTTGTCCGTTCTCTCTTGGATCTAAGAGAAGCCAGACGTGCAACCAGGTTTCTCCAATCTTTCTGAAACAGTTTCTCATGTGCAAGATAGTAAGTACTAGCTAGAAGGCGGATTAGTCTTTTGTTTGTTTTCTTTATTGCAAATGTGTATTTTGCTGGAAAGATATTTTACCTCTGTTTGCTGTAACTTGTACTTATACTAGGGGGGGAGGGAGTCCCCTTAGTTTTTATAAGCTGTATACCCTGTAAGCATTTCCATCCTGATGGTACAGAGATAGAAAAGAAAAGAAAAACTTTCTTTTAATAAAAGCTTTCTTTTTAAGAACCTGAGTGATTTTTTCCCTTGTTTGAGACCTCAGGGGATTAGTCTGACTCACCAGGGAGAGGTGGGGGGAAAAGAGGAGGGGGAAGGTGAATCCCTCTTTGTTTTAGATTCAAGGAGTTTGAATCAGTGTAGTCTCTCCAGACGACCAAGGGAGGGAAAGTCTGGGAGGGGGAAAGGTGGGGGAATGGTTTATTTCCCTTTGTGTTAAGACCCAAGGGGTTTGGGTCTTGGGTTCCCCAAGGAAGGTTTGGGAGGAATGGAAAGTGCACCAAAACACTATATTTTTGGTTGGTGGCAGCGCTATCAGATCTAAGCTAGGATTTAAGCTTAGAAAGGTACATGCAGGTCCCCACCTTTTGAACGCTAAAGTTCAAAGTGGGGAATAAACCTATGACAGTAGCCATAGAGCCAATGCAGTTTGTGCACTAGCCACACAGGAAATGATGGACACCCAGCCACCACCCGTATCCACACACACACACAAATGGACCTGTGTGGATGAAATCTTTTTGAGGAAGACCACACGCACGTGCTGGTACACTTGTAAACAGAATAAGCCAGATCCACAGTGGGAGTATATCAGCATAGCTCCCTTGCCTTTGACGGATCTGCACCAATTTACAATTGCTGAGGATCAGAATTAAAGAACTGCACAGACAGAAACATACTCATTTTTAAAAACAAAAGAAATATAGAGCTATGCTCTGCCCACAGATGCCTGTGGGAGCTCGGGCTGAATCAGTGGGAGTTGTGAATGCAAATGTGAGGGCAAACTCTGACCTGTATTCTATTTTAATTAATTCCTCTCCTTTTCATCTATGTCTCTTGTGAAAAACACATTTTTCCCTCTCTTCCCCAAGTGAACAAAGTCCTAGGCTGTGATTGGCTCTGGTACACTGAAGGGAGGGTACACAGAATCTTCCTTCCCCCTCCTCACCACCCTCTGTGCAAGGGTCAGGCATAACCACAGTCTCTGAACTTGAGAATGTAAATGGCCTGCTCTAGCCTAGGGAGCCCAGTAGCAAAAGCCAGCACAAAGAGGAGGGACTGGGTGCAGGCACGTTCAAGGCTCTATGTGACAGAGTGTAGGGAGTTAACCAGTGAGCCTACATGCTGATCATTCTACACCAATTAGTTCCCCCAGAGAAGGCAGACTGATGCTGTTGAAGTTAATTATCTAATCAGGTGTGAGGGGTGGGTGAGCTAAAGAGCCAATTAGCCCATCAGCAGGAGACTGATAAGAAAGACAGTAGAAGGAAGGAAGGGAGAGAGAGGAACAGACCTAACTGAGGCAGAGACCTCATAAAAGGGAGACCTCTGCTCCTCTGGAGTCCTGAAAGTCCCAAAAGCATGGAGGACACTGTAAATAGCATTGCTGCATGGGACTGTAAAGATGTTGGTGGAGGAAATGAAAACAAATGGCATGGTCTTGAGTACACAACCATGGAGTCCGAGCAAGTTCCTATGGTGCTAGGAGGCAGGAGCAGACAGTGCCCTGTTACGCTGTAGAGTGCCAGTCAGAGAAGCTGGCCATCTGTGAAGAAAGGAGTAGGCTGCACCATCATTAAGGATGGGCTCCTTGGGTCTCTAGAAAGGATCATATTTTCCAGAGCACAATCACACCTTGAGCTCCTCCTGGTGCAGTGTGACTATATTGTCCCTGACACAGACCAGTGGATAAATTCCCCATCTATATAATGCCATGCTTCGGATTTCTTTTAGGCTTCCTTTATTATACTATGGTGCTAAATTAAATGACTTTTCCTAATTGGATTTGCTAAGTCTTCTCCCAACAAAGAATGACAAGCATACCTCTGACAAACATGAATGCACTGTACTCGTTCACCCCGCCTTTCGTGATTATGCGCAGGGTGTATAAGCCTTCATCATCCTTGTTCAGATGTGTGAAAGACAGTGCTGCTTGGCCTTCTCCAAAGGAGATTTTCGTCCACTTGGAGTCTTTTATTAGCACACCTGGAAGAGAATTGTGATCAAGCATGTGTCACTGAATTAGTAATAGCAATCTTCATCCAAGATCACTTCTGTGTTAATCAGTGGCACAGACTGCTGTTTATGCCATCTTTACTCAACATGGTAGTGTTTGTAGTCTATGAAAATATTTACCTACGAGAACTAAGCTGTGCCCCTGCAAACTCATTTGACCAATGAGTATGGGGAGAGGAGTGTACAATTTAGCTATTCTGTGCTGTACCTGCTACAGCAAAGGGAATGATTTCCCTTCATCATTTTTAATACACTGACAAGAAAATATTTTAAGCCCCGTTTTGAAACAATGCTGAAAATCTAAAGTACACAGTAACGACAGCAGTGTGTAATTATGCTTTTAAATACACTTTTCTACCTATTCAGGTCAAACGTCAGATTAGTCAAATTTCTTTCTTTAACTTTAAAGACCAGATTTCAGTTTAATCTGAAGCCTTGCTGTAAAGATACACTGACTCTGAAACCCTCCAGGCATACCTGCTGAGCAGTGAATCCAATTAAATCTGAATTTCTCACAGGTCAGACAGAGGTGGCGCCCCAGGATTAATGTAAATTAGTCTGATTGACTAGTGAGATGGGAGCAATGAAATGAGCAGAATATTTTATGATGGCCAAGGAAGTCCCTCAGTCTCCTTTTCTTTTAATCATTGATAGAACTTTTGATTTTTAACCCATTGAGTTCTATGATAATCAATGCAGCAGCATTACATTCAAAGTTCAGCCACAGCGCTATGCTTGATTATTGCCCTGTTGCTCAAATACACTTTGGAGTAGATGTTCAAAAGATTGCAGACAAATTATTTTAGCCAATGAATATATATACTGAACACAGAGCGGCACAAGGGGTGGAAAAAATGTGCCACATCTTCAAGTGATAAAGCTGACAGTAAAGGACCGGGTAATGAATATCTGGCCATCTGCCTACATAAATTGAAGCAATACATTATTACCTAGGTATTTCCACCAAGCCTGATTCTTAAGGGAATCTTTCAGGATTTGTACAAGGTAATTTCAGTGAGGCCTCTTTCCAGCTCTTAATCATGGGCTCCTTATATGGCATTCCTACATTTCCCCCTTTCTATTGCATTTTGCACAGTTTGTGTTCACTGCATTGTATAGAGCTGTGTGAACAGTTTGAGGTGAAAGCTGAAAACCCCTTGCAGCTAAAACTTTTGCATTTTCTTTTTAATTTTTTCCCCAATTTATGAAAAACTTGGAGCAAAGTGATCACAATGAAGTACAAGCCTGAGTGCTCAGCTCCTGTGAAAATCAGGCCACTTACTTAAGTGCCTGAATGTGGGCATGGGTTCCTTCCTTTAGATAGTCAAGTTTGAAAATGTAGTGGCTTCTGTGACTTTCCAAACAAGGCCAGAGAGGGAGTCAGCTTTGGAGCCTAGAATAGGACTCAGGAGTTCTGTCTGTCAAGACAGTTATGTGGTCTGCTATGACCATAATATCTGAGTTCCAGGCTCTCCGTTCTGAACTCAAACTACTAGAATATGCCTCTATCTCAATGTACTATATGCTATCAATTCCTCCAGAATCTGCTAGAGAATGAGTCTGGACGTGCCAGGGATCTTGACTCACTCAAGATACCCTGAAAACTCAGAGCTCTGCCATGTGTTAGTTAGGCCAAAAGTTCCCTAAAAGTTGCAGCTTGTTTCTGTTGAAATCACATATGCACTGATAGAAATGACTGTGTTTGGGGGTTTTCCCTCACATTAATTTCCCATGTTACATATTATGTTCTGTTAAAATATCAGCCAAATTCTGCACTCTCACTAAATTTATTACTTTAGAATTTTTTTTTTAAAAGAATCTGCAACCATCCAAAATCATATCCAAACTCGATTTAGATGTACAATCTTCAATAATAATTTCAGTACAGGTTCTTTAGCATCTTAAACTGGTTTAAATTAAGGTAGGAATTTTAAATGTACTACTTATAGAGTCAGAGACTTGAAACCATTTCAGAGGATTTGATTTACATATCTCCTAGAGTTTAGTGACCAACAACTGCTCTGAAGTTTATTAATTTTGAATAAACACAACATTCTCTTGTGTATAATTAATATAAATAAACCAGAGAGAACCATCTCAGGTCTTTAGATGTCTATCATTTGCATAATAAAATCGGTAAACATTTAAGAAAAATAGAAATTATTTTAATACCAACCCAGATTTAAACATAACTTGTCTGAAATAATAGATGTTAATCCAAGATTTGAGTTCAAGGCCAAAGTCCCTCTAAAACCAGAGCACTTTAAAAGATAGTCATCATGTTAGTTCCATTATTAACCTTCTTGCCCCCCAAAATTTAGGCAGTGGGTCTCCTGGCCTAAAAGTGTCACTGCCGCGATTTGAAGCATATAGCAGGTGTTCACTGCAATAACATAATAATCACATTAATCCCTGCTATTCTTGGGGGGAATCTCTGTCACATAAGCTTCCCCATGATGTCAGTGTGATACGCATGTGCACATCGGAGGTCAGTTTTTACCACTAGTGTTCAACAGAACAATACTGTTTTGTTTTTCATTAAATCATTTGGATATTGGACTGAAATCCTAGCCCCATTCAAGTCAATGGCAAGACACCCACTGACTTCAGTGAGGCCAGGATTTCACCCCCAATCTTCACCTCAGTGCTTGAGGAAGTTACACCAACCGTACAAATCTTCACATAGCTTAATGAGAATATGTTGGTGTCATTAGGGACTAAACCTACAGGCCCAAATCTTGAAGTCCTTTTCCAGTTTTCATAATCCAAGGAAAATGCCCAGTGAACTAAAAATTGAGTACAACTCGACATCTGTTGGATACCTGCAATTCCAATTAGCTTCAGTGGCAGCTGATATAAATTTCAGGTGCTCAGCACCTTTCTGGATTGGGCCCAGTCAGAGGTTTGCCTGACTAACAACAATGTACAAACTGATGGCTGAAATGAGCTCCCAGTTCTGACAGTAACAAAAAGGCTTTGGTGGCAGCAGGTTCAGCACTCCAAACACAGGCATCAGGGTTTGGCCCACAGTGAATAAAACTGTAGTTATTGTTTATTATTTGTATTGTGGTAGCACTTAGGAGCTCCAGTCTTGGAACAGGACCCCATGTGCTAAACATTGACAAACCCAGAAAAAAAGGCAGTCCCTGCCCCAAAGGATCAGGCATCTCCAGCCAAAACCCATCCTGCTTTATGTAAACAACTAGTCTTGTATTTTTCCTATCTAATTTGCCCCATTGTTGTTTGTCACTTTCACACATACACCTTGGTGATGGTGAGTATTTCCATCAGACTAGCAGGGGCACAATTCCAGCAATGGTTGTGTGGGAATCCTTCCTCCAAAATGTGGGCACTTCTGAGAGAGGCTGCCCCAAGTGATCGTGACAACTGATCCATATTCTCACTACATCTCACTACATCCAGGCTGGCCTCTTCAGAGTCTTGCCCGAGGATATCTGGGTACACTGGTGAGAGAAATCTCTAGTGATCCCTCCTAACAGCCAATTAACATATTTGTATTAGTTACTTTTATGTTTTATGAATGATTTATTTAAAAATAAATATCCTCCCTTTCCTCCCCGTCCCAAAAAAATCCCTAAAATTACACTAATAGGTATAAATTAAAGTGTGTTCATGCAGGTTTCTAACACACAGCCACCCAAAGAATTTCAGTCTGGACTGCACAATGGGAAGTCTTGGCTACTGAAGTGGCTACAAAACATTTGAATGCCTTTGCGGTTATGTTTCTCTGAACACATGGGGCTGTTGCTCCACAAATCTCCTTCTCCAATAACCAAGTTTCTTCTATCTATGTACTTACATGACTCCATCAATACAGTATGTGATCACCTCCCAAGTTTTTAAAAACAGAAATAACAACAAAATCATTCTGTCTGTGTCTCTTCCTTCCTAGCTTGTAGGAGAAATGGAATTATTATTTCACAGGTAAATATTTTAACATTTGTTTGGATGGATGAGAGGCTGTTTTCTGCGTCCACCTGTGTGTCAAGAGTTTAGCATGAAGGAGTCAAATTAACTATGACAGCCACCCAACAACCATCAAGAGACCAATGATATTCTGGGAGAGGGGGGCTTATTAGGGCCTTTGTAAATCTCCACACTTCTGAAACAATTAACTTGATAGATGCCTCTTTTTCTGTAGGATGATGTGTGGTTGGCACTGCCTACAGGTACAGTAGAACCTCAGAGTTACGAATACCAGAGTTACAAACTGACTGGTCAACCACACACCTCATTTGGAACCAGAAGTACGCAATCAGGCAGCAGAGACAAAAAGAAAAAAGCAAATACTGTACAGTACACTAATGTACTAAATGCAAACTACTAAAAAAATAAAGGGAAAGTTTACAAAAAATTTGACAAGGTAAGGAAACTGTTTCTGTGCTTGTTTCATTTAAATTAAGATGGTAAAAAACAGCATTTTTCTTCTGCATAGTAAAGTTTGAAAGCTATATTAAGACAATGTTCAGTGGTAAACTTTTGAAAGAACCATAACATTTTCTTCAGTGTTATGAACAACCTCCATTCCCGAGGTGTTTCTGACTCTGAGGTTCTACTGTACCTATGCAAATCCTCAGCAGCTGAATCTGTCTCTCAACAATTGACACTAAGTTCAGGCTTCTTCAAATTGCCTGGTTAGCGTCTTCATAACTCTCTGTGTCCCTTACCTAGTTATTTTGGTACCTACTTCTTCTTACTCTTCAAACAGGGTCATTTTGGACAACACTCCAGCAGAGATGGACTATGAAGGAAAATATCTCTCATCTGAGATAGTCACAGAAGGTAAAAAAGATATATTGGGACCGGGGTTACAATCAATCTTTTTTCTCTTAGGAAGGTGAATTCTAAGCCTGCACACAGACTTGCGGGAAGGAATCTGCACCTGAACAATTAAAACTCAGTTACATGGAGGCATGTACATTATCTCAGTGCAAATCTACTTACCATCTCTGTACCATTCAGCACGAGGTCGAAGCCTAGTCAGATCCGGAGTGATCAGCAGAGCACATTTGAGGGTAACTGTTTCGCCTTCCATCCCAAAGGTGACACCAAACTTCTCCAAAAACTGAACATCAATATGGGTGAAGCAAACTTCTGATGGCAGGGGCACTGCACACAGAGAAATCAGGAGACTATTGAGCACTAGTACATGATACTTGGTACTAGAGGATTATTGTCAAATAAGAACAGTAGATGGAATCCAGAGCTGATACATACTGCTGGTCAATACTCATAGCTGGGAAGTTAAAAGCATATGGACATCTTCCATTGTGACATCTTAACATTTAGAAAGCAAAGCCAGAGGAAATATTTATTATTTTGAGCTGAAAAAATATTCCTCAGGCTCCTGACGATGATAAGATTGAATAACGTGTCTACATTTTCTCACAAATAGGAAAGCATACTTACAATTGATGGGTAATATCCCACTAGGGCATGGCTCGTCATCCCCTCTGAACCCTGTAAAACAAGGACAGTTAAGATCCAACCCAAACGAGTGTGATATTTATTTCTTATTTGTAGCAGTGTTGTAGCCATGTTGGTACCAGGATATGAGAGAGACCAGGTAGGTTAGGTAATATCTTTTATTGGACCAACTTCTGTTGGTGGAAGGCTCAAGCTTTCAAGATTCAGACAGCACTTTTCTTCAGTTCTGGAGAAAATAACCAGAGTGTCTGAACTCAATACAAGGTGGAACAGATTATTGAGCATAAGGGTTTCACACATACTGTAGGAGGCCACTTAAAATGATGTGGACAATCAAGGGTTGGCAGACAGTAGTGTGTGTTACAAACTGTTGTAGCAAGCCATAAAACCAGTGTCTCTATTAAGTCCATGGGTTTTAGTTTCTAGCAGAGTTAAGAATGTTTGTCCCCAGGCTCATCTTTTGAGGGTGCTATGCAGGTTTCCTTTGAAGATGAGGACTGATTTTTTTATTATATTTATTCCAGGTTTAATTGCTATATAGGACTTACTCCTCACAACCACAGCAGCATTGGTTGACACCTGCCCATGGACATTCGTTGCAACTGCTGAATAGGTAGCAGTATCATCAAAATTAGCTCTGTGGGGGAAAGAGGAAAATAAAGTACTGTTAATATAAGCAACATTCATAAGTAAAGATCATAATCGTTTACACTACAAATCAAAGGGTTCCACTCAAAAACAGAGGACCAGATTATTTTCTAAACTCACTTGGGGTGGGAGGGCAACCAGGTGGTAATGACTCCCTAATTGTCTGCCTCAGTCCCAGCCCTGTCACAGCTGTAGAATCATAAGCAAGCTTGCAATGTTCTCCAGGGAACCATCCCTCAGATGGGGATAGCTAGAGTACATCACACTCTTCTCTGACCATTCTTTCTCCCCACTTCTCTCACACGCATCCTTCACATCCTCCCCCGCTGCCCCCCCATCCTCCACGCCTCCTGTGCCAGGTATTGAGGGAAGAGAGGTGTAGCAAACAATTACATCAACACTATCCCTGCTGGGATTCCCCTTCTACAGAGTTATCCCCAGCAGGGAATTGCAAGCAGTTTCTTTTCCCTTTGCACCACTCAGGCAGCACACAGGTAACAGAGCTGTCTAGGGAATCTGGCCTAATATTGCTGTAGACAAATGGGTTTGACCTGATATTTTTGTATTTAAGAAAAGAAGCTGATTAAGTAACAACCAACCTTTTATTTTTTTTAAAGCATCATTAGTGCAGCAGCACAGGGTCTAATGGTGGAATAACTCACTCTCCACAGCCTTCTTTGATGTGGAACTGGCAACATATGTTTTCATATCTGTTCGTGTTAAGATTCCAGTGCAAACTTCCACATCCAAGGACAATGGGCCTGATTCTTTTTACATCGAGATCAAACAGATGTAACTCCACTGGAGTTACACTGATGTAAAGTACAGGAAAAGAGAATAGCTCTTTGTATTTTGGTTGTGTAAAAATAAATGTTATGTAAACATACATGGCACATGTGTATGTTCATGATCTGAGGACTTCATGCAATTTAAGGGAAGCTCTATCCATTTATTGGAGACCATGACTTTTAAGAAGCAACACTGCACATGCCTGCATTCACTTTCATCTTAGAAGAAAAATTTGGTATCATCCTGGAAACTCTCAAATGAAATGGATAAAAATATGGCTACAAGATTATGGACACCAAGCATGAAAGAACAGATAAAACTGAAAAAAGTTTGATGCAAAATACCCAGGAGGATTGCAGACTTTGTGGCATACAGCATGGGTGTTGCTAAAGTGGGAGGCATATCACACACTTGCGTTTGAGCCTTGTCATATACTCTGGACTGTGACATGCCACAAAGTGGAACAACCCATCCTGCTTACTTTCAGAAATTTAGCTTTTGGTGAGCATAAACATGACCAGATGATGGGTCAAGCAATGGAATTACATCAATACAAATGTACAGGGCTCATAGCTCCCCCTAAAGACAGATCTCCAGCATGCATTTTACAAAACAAAGTGGCAAAATACAGGAGTATATTTTACAATTAATTATCAAAGACACAATAACAAACCCTGAGACTAGCTTGTGTTACCACAAAAGCCCAGGATATTGCCCTAAACATGACAGCACTGTAGGGTTACTATGAAATATTGTATGCTGGGAAAACAAATTAAGAAATTTTAACTCACGATAGATGCTTTTTTAATACACGCTCAAAGAATAAACCAATAATTGTTCACAAATCTATCTAAAGTTTAACTGATCCTTTGCTATGGTAGCTAACCTCATGAGACTTTGGATATGAATTCTTAGCTTGTTAATATGATATTTCTGTACTTAGGCTTTATAAAAAACACAGAAGGAAAATATAAAATTATCAGTGTAAAATAACATTAACAGCGTGATGCAAAATGTCAAATGCAAGGAAAACATGCAGTAAGTTTTTCACTCTTTTAGCCCACCCAATAATGCCTAAGTATTGAAACATACATGGGATATAGGATTCATACTCTTTTCACAACCCACCACCACAATGCCTTGGTACAATGAAACAAGCAAAGAATGAACTGAGAGTTTTAATCTTAGATTTCTTTGCTTTCATTATTAACTGGTGAATCAAATGATAATATATCAAAAGGATAACTTTTAACCAAATACCACTTTAAAAATAGTGGAGAGGTCATCTTTACTCAGCATTTGCTTTCGTACCTATTAGCGCAGAGGTTCTCAAACTTCATTGCACCGTGATCCCCTTCTGACAACAAAAATTACTACATGACCCCAGGAGGGGGGGATGACTGAAGCCTGAACCCACCAAGCCCTGCTGCCCCGGGTGGAGGGGGGCAAAGCCCAAGACCCGCTGCTCTGAGCGGGGTGGGGGCAAAGTTGAAGCCTGTAACCTGAGCCCCACCACCAAGGGCTTTGGCCCTCAAGCTTCAGCCCTAGGCAGTGGGGCTTGGGCTTTGACCCCAGGCTCCAGCAAGTCTAAGCCAGCCCTGGGGTCCCAATCCACTTTGGGGTCCCAACCCACAGTTTGAGAACGGCTGCATTAGCGTGATGTATTTGATTACTGGTAACCAACAGTTAACAAACATTGCTAGTTATCAAAATTACACAGAATTCAGAACCATGATTTATTTAGTTACCACCAGGTGGCATGCAAGTAGTCAGGAAACTGCAGAAATGTCTTGTTTAAACTGACATAAGGCCCCATCCTGCCTTCCTTTTCCACTCAAACCTTTGTTTGACTCAGATCAGAATGCAAGAAATGCAGGATTGTTTCCATGAAATAAGAAAGCACAGTGAGATGTCTGATTATTTTTTCAAACGAATATATAAACATGCTGTCTCAAATTCTGCAATCAGTTAAACATGTGAAACCCCATTGAAGTCAATAGGCTTATCCTGGCATAAGTGATAAGAATTTGGCCCTTAGTCAGTTTCTCCTGTTTGTGAAAGTCTTTCACACAACATAAGGACAGAAAAAAACATTTTTAAAAGTAGCATAATGTGATTTAAAATCAGTAGTATTGGTAGGGGATTTAGGTGGGTGAAGTATTTTTACTAATAATAATTAGAGCTGGGGAAAAAAAAGTGCAAATCATTTTTTCCATTGGTTCCACCAAAACAACTCACAAATTCAAGTCAATTTTGGCAAACTGCATCAGTCAAACACAAAAAAATTAAGAAATGTCAAACTGGTTCATTTAGGATTTCTGACACAAATCATTTCAACTTTTTGTTTTTTTAAAGATGATTTATTTTGGAATTTCACTTAATTTTATTTTAAAATACACTTTATAAAGGTAAACAACCTTGAAAAATAAACATTTAGGGTCAAAGAAAATGTTTTGCTTGACCCCAAAACAAAAATTTTCAACTTTTTCATTATGCCTGGAAACTTGAACAGGGCTTATTTTAGATAGATCTAAACTGTTTTTTGTTTTGTTTTTTCCTATTCAGCAGTTCAGCTACTAATCCAAAAAACTGGCTATTCACATAGCTCTACTAATCATTCTATTTTTGAAACTGACTAGATTTCAAGCTGACAAATTTCCATTAGCATCCGATGAAGTGGGCTGTAGCCCACGAAAGCTTATGCCCAAATAAATTTGTTAGTCTCTAATGTGCCACAAGGACTCCTCATTGTTTTTGTGGATACAGACTAACACTGCTACCACTCTGAAACCCATTTGATTAGAGTAAATCTATACTTTGAGCTGGAGGTGCAACTCCCAGCTCGAGGAGACATACCCGTGCGAGCTGTGATTGAGCTAGAACACAACAATTACAATGTAGCCATGGATGCACAAGCGGTGGAAGGGGCTAGCCTCCCTGAGTACGATCCTGTCCAAGACAGTAGGGATATACCTCAGGCGACTAGCCCCTCCTACTGCTCACCCTGCCACAGCTACGCTCTACTTTTAGCATGATCGCTCTGTCAGAGCTACAGTGGGTAAGTCTCCTCGACCAGAATTTACACCTCCAGTTCAAAGTGTAGACATACCCTTCATGGAGAGAAGCTATTTGATCTTCTACGTACATACAGGATTCTTCAGTTTTATGTAAACATGCAAAAGACATTTATATTAATATAAATATGAGTGGTTTGTGACACAATCTGGCTTCTGTGCAATTTGTAACTTGAAGATACATTTGCTAGAGACTAATACTTTGAAATTCAACAATTGACCATTTCCTGCTATGTCTCTCTAATCTAGCTCTGCCTCATATGAGTTACACCAGTTTAGGATATGTCTACACTGCAAGTGAAGGTGCGATTGCAACTCAGGTAGGCATAACCGTGCTACCTTGGCATGGACTTCAGGATGGACTGTACATGCCTGCCCATGATATTGAATATCAATACATACACGCATTCCTGAGCCTATGCCGCACCTTCACTGCTATTTTCAGCCGAGCTAGCTAGATTAAAGCTAATGAAGGTATGCTTATTCAAGCTGCAATCACACAGCCGAATGCAGTGCAAACAGACCTTTGGATGTCTTTAGATTCAGGGTCACAATCAAGGTGATGTGTAAGACGGTCAGTGGGTGTAAGTTACACATAATGTTGGTTTAAACTGTACGTTGAGGGAGGCTAGAAAAAGGTGCAAGTTACACCAGCGCCTGATAATTCACCTTTGAATATGGCCCTAAGATTCAATATCAGTGAGCAAACTATCAGTTTTATTGAATGCATCTATTCTGGTTGGACATCTGAACAAAACTAAATTTCCTAAATGATAGTCCAAGGTATACAGGATCTTGTGTAAAAATTAAGGTGGATTTTTGGTGTCTACAGAGGCTTGGGAGTTGTTTCTTCATCAGTTATCCTAATATTCTGGTCAATAATGTGTTTCCTAGACTATGCAAAGGTCAGATGAAATGGGTACAATTTACCTTCAATAGCATGAGATGGGAGTGACGAATTAGGTCTGTCCCAAGATAATGATAGTTTGTGTGAAAGTAAAACTGCCCTGAATCTTTATCATGTTCTTGAGTGTTACTATTTGCACTGGGACCTTTACACTGGCATTTAAAATGTACATTTAAAATGCACACGTTCATCCGTCTTGTGGAAGCCAGTAAATAATTAACAAGGATTTGAAGAGATCTTAATGAATGTTAGTTAGCAAGAGTCAGGCCATACTGTAACCTTAATGACGTAAGACTTGTAGGAGCAAAGATAGTGCGAGGCGACAGGACAGGAACTGTGTACAAAGTTATTATGACCTTGCAATCACTAACCAAAATGCAGGCTTGCTTTTCTTAGGATTGAGACAAATAAGATAAGCCTTTTTGCTATGTATAAACAAAATGTAGTTGTTGTTTTTTACTGTCTGTATTATTGCTAGAAATTGTCTGTAAAAGGTATAAAGGCTTGCTGTGATTGTTTACCAGTTGAGAGACCTGTCCAGGACCCTGTGTCCTATGGCACTCTCTCCCTCCATGGTAATTACTGGAGAAATAATAAAGTATTTGATTTTGCTGCATCCAAACAAAAAGTGAGAACTGAGTTTTTCTTCGACAATTTGGGGGCTCATCCGGGATGGCAACGGACCCACAGACAACTACTACGGATCATTCCGAACCCCATGGCACCACATGAGAGGTATGAGACCTTTTGAAATCTCTATTGGGGTATCGGAGGAGGATTTTCCCTGAGGACGTCTGTCTCTCTGTTGGGCTCACGCCATCTGAACTCATTGACTGTGCAGCAGGATCAGATGCAAAGTGGTATTGGGGAGAGGCCCCAATAAGGTTAGTTTATTGCAGTACTGGGAACTGCTGAGTTAAATGCATAAGGTAATGCATAAGGTAATGCATAGGTAAATGCATTAGAATGCACCGGTGCTGAGGGGTTTTTACCGCCTCAAGAGGGGTTGTCATACCGCCTCATGGTATTGGTCCGGACCAGGTAAAGATGCATCATGGTTTAAAAAAAAAAAAAAAAAGAAAAAAAAGGTTGAAAAAGGGTTAAAAAAAAATACATAAAAAGAAAAAGGAAGAAAAAGAGGCCTTGGTGTGTGTGTGTGTACACCAGTGTGAGTGGCTGTTACCGGGCTAGCCCAGTAACTAGTGGATCTTTAGGAGATCCGACCCACGGTGGGCTGACTCAGCCTGGCATAGTCCGGCGAGGAAGCTGCCTGGGTCTAGGAGTGTGTGAACCCATCTTCCCTCCCCTTTCCTTGTGAGTCTCTCCTGTGTGAGTGGAAAATGGGTAAGGGACTGTCTAAATATTCCACCTTACCCCTTAAGGGTACCCCAGCATATTACATGTACGTACATTATAGTCCTAAAACCTGCAGGTATTTAAATGATTGGAATCTGTATACGCGTGAAAATTCATTTAAACAATGCCCATTAGAAGGTACCTTCAATCTAGATAAGATCATATATCTCAGTGGAGCTTTATTCACAAAGAAAAACCTCTGTTACAGTGTGAGCAATTTGTCTAGGAACGGGTTAATTTGAAATTCGGCTTAGCCCTGAGATAAGGGAGAAGTTGTTTTGTCTTCAAGGTCATGAATTAGTGTGGACTATGCTAAGTGCTAAGTAAAACTGCTTCAGCCCCAGCTGGTTGTGGAAAATAAAAAAAAAAAGGCAAGCCAAAAAAGCAGTATAAGTTACAAAACTGAGATTGCATTTGCAAAGCTTAACGGTTCAGTGAGATCCAACAGTTTTTGCAACCCTGAAGCCGGACAGGCAGCTGACCTGAACTGGAATCTCTGAAAGAGACGCCGCAGGAGATTCCAGGGTGTAAAAGAACAGCCATCCCAAGAGTGGCAGCATGTCGGAAATGCTGGACAAGCTGTATACAGGATAATCTCCCGTCCACCTATTTCCCTTCTCTGAACATTATACACAGACATGCCAGTCTGGATATGTGTAAGTATTAAAGTGGTTTAAGGCTTGGGGCATTCATATTTTTCCCAAGTGATGTGGGAGCATTCCCAACACTCTCCATTGTTGTTTTATTATTTTAATGAAGCTTTAAAATTTGATTATATGCTCTGTCAGTTTGATCACCTGACATAAGGGATAATTGGTAACAGAAATTTGTCACAGTTTGGTGAGCAATAGAGAATTGGAAAGCACTGTAGAATTTACACCATCTATCTGTTTTACCCTTGTTAGTTTATGTTTGCTTTGTTTGGTACTGTTGGTGTTTTGTGTTAAGAATAGCATGATTATAGGTGAGCTCTAATAGAATAAGGAAACACTATTTGGTTTTGGTGCACTATTTAGCTTTGGCTCTGTTTTGTTTAACCGGTTACTGATGTTTTTCTGCTCTGTTCATTTGGGCGTTAGGTGTGTGAGCGGAACTGAACTTCAATTCCTCAGAGTGGAAGCCATGTGTGCGATGAAGCTCTGAGGTTGTCCTGAAATTTTACAGTCCCGCCCCCCCGTAGCGGACAATATAATAGAAGTAGAAAAATTTGGCTTAGACTGTAATTTTCTTTGTTTTTTGTGTAATTTTCTTTTCTGTTTAAGTGTCAGCAGACAAATGGGTGGGTCTCTGGGTATGCCCCCAAAGGGGTTTGGATTATGTGTTAAGTGAATGGCCATGTATTTTTGCCCAGGTGGCAAGCCTTACTAGGGAGGACTTGGGTAGTCTTGTGAGTAGAAATGTTTTGGGGAAAAGACCAGAAGGGTGGGGCTAGTTGAGGAGCTCACCCTCCTAGCTAAGAACTGGTTGTGGAACAAGCTAGTGTCCATGGACGGGACGATTCAGCGAGGAAAAAAGGATCGGGCCCAAGCGGGAGGGCAACAGACACAGTGATTGGAAAACAGGTTGGAAACTTTTGAGGGTGTAGTGGAAAGAAGGAGTAAGTGAATATAAGCATGAGGATTTCAAATACTCAGAAGGATATTTGGAATGGTGATTTGCATTGGTAAAGTGGCTGTTGGAAGGAAAAAAGCAATTGATTTTTAAGGGAAAATGAAAAATTGACTCTGTGTTTGCTGGGGGGAACAGCAGTTGAACTTTGTGAAGATGCTAAAGAGAACAATTTTTGGTGTCTTTGACATGTTTGTGAATGAATTCAGGCAAAGAAATTATTAGATTGCACTCATTTGGCTATGAACAATTTTGTTAAATCAGTTGAAGAATGTATACAGTGCTATGTAATGACATTTTATTAGGCCCTACAGGCACTATAAGTGGTGATGTTTTCTTTCAGTGTTTAAAAGCAGGAGTTAAAAGAAATAAAAAGCAAGCCAGAAATAATCTGTGTTAATGCAAATTAACTAACTGATAAGGTAGAGGCCGCTGAACCAGGGCTGTCTAAGAAGCACATACGAGAAAATATGGCGTAATTCCTCTGTTTTGCCTAGAATCAACAAGAGTATTTGTATATTTTAAGTATTTACCTGCCCCGAAGGGGTGGACCTCTGTTTTTGTCTTTCAGATAATTAAAGAACATTAATGCCAGCTGCACAGCATTCAACATACCTTGATTTACTGGCACAGTAAAAAAATTATGTTGTGTGTTCTATGTTCTGTTTTGTGGTGTTTAATATTTTCATGAGATGGTCTGATTTGACATCAAGCGAAAATGTTGCATTGCAATGCAGATACTTGTTTTGTTCAA
Source organism: Mauremys reevesii (assembly GCF_016161935.1). Lineage (NCBI taxonomy): Eukaryota > Metazoa > Chordata > Testudines > Geoemydidae > Mauremys > Mauremys reevesii. The sequence continues at coordinate 169,268,889 of NC_052625.1, forward strand.
CTTCGAGTACAAAGTGTTTAGTTATATCAGAAAAATGTGATATACTAAAGTCTAATACATTTTCTTAAGTAAGAGAAAGAAACTACATTGGCCAAATCTTTTAATTGAGAATTGTTGTTAAAATTTGCATACTGACAGTCTTTGGAAGCAAGGACATGAAAAGTTAACCCACTCCCCATATTGTACAAGGGATCCTTCTGGCTACCTCAGACTCTTAGCCAGAGGGCTGGGGATGGTGGATAGCTATTGGACTAGAAGTTATATTAAGTGAACTTCTCAAAGTGGGTGTGCTTGTCCTGGCTTGTTCTTCCAAAGTTCTGTAATAAGATTATTTTAGTGAAAGGGTATATGTGGCATACATTGAATGATAATACTTCTGTACTGTATAACAGTACTGTTTATGTGTTCATGGTATGAAAAAGGTGTATAATTGAAGAGTAAAAGTTTCCTTTGTAGGTTAAATGAAGAAAAAAGCCAAGTAGAGAATGGCTAACATGCACTGGCCCCAGTCAAGGACACCGCTTGGCTGCCTACCAAGGGAAGGGGGGGGGGGGAAATGGTTGTTGCAGTTACACGAGATTGGTGTGCAGCGGCCACTCTCCTCCTTGGGGAATTTTTGTGAATATTCAGATTGATTTTATTTCGATGTCTACATGTTGTGGTTCTGGATATGTATTTTGTTTTAGTTGATGTATTTACCAATTGGGTTAAAGCTTTTCCCTGCAGGAAAGCAGGTGTCAGGACTGTTGTGACATTTTGCTTAAAGATTTTGTGCCACGTTTTGGCATCCCTGTGACTATCAACAGTGATCGTGGAATTCATTTTTACTGGACAGATTGTACAGGAGTTATGTGCAACTCACTGCCCTCACCACCCAGAATCTGCTGGGACAGTGGAACGCCAGACCGGGATTTTAAAGAATAAACTGGCCCAGATTTGTGCTGAAACGAACTTAAGGTGGCCGGATGCCCTTCTTTTGGCACTGAGGTGTATGAGAGCCATTCCCAATCGAACGACTGGACTCAGCCCTCATGAAATTTGACAGGACACCCAATGCCGACTACCAACTGCACCCCCACTTACCCCAGCTCAGATGGACATTCATTTGCTGAATAACATAATGCTTAAATATTGTCAGGCACTAATGAAATGTGTTAAGTCTTTTTATACACAGGTGATGGAAGCACTACCAAAGGATCCTGTGCAACCTTGCCACTCGTTGGAACCAGGAGCCTGGGTCTACATAAAGATCCATCAGCGAAAGACTGCCTTGGCTCCATGCTGGAAAGGCCCTTTCCCAGTCCTGCTGACTACCGACACCGCTGTGAAGTGCCGCAAACTGACTGCTTGGACCCAGGATTCTCACTGAAAAAAGACCCCTCCACATCAGGAGAATTTTCCTATTGATGATTAGCCTATTCTTTCTTCTAGTTCTACTGTGCTTCTGGACAGCAGGGAAAAAGCTCCCTTGACCACTGACAGACCAACTGTGCCTTTAGACTTTTCTAGAAAAGAGCACAGCTATTACAGGGTGATATGTGCTGGAAACCTCTCCCCTGTAGGATGCTAAACCTCGATTGTTTTGGGAAAGAAGAAGACACACTCACTCCACTGACATTGCCAAAGTCCAGGAATTCCTGGCTGAAAAGGACATTGAGAACTGACCCTGGTGAAGAAACAAAGAATTGTACACTGGCAGGAGGAAATTTGTGGGACCCATGCTTGGGACTGTGGTATTAATTGGATTTTGGGGTTTATTCTACAGGCTGCGCCCTGTGTTCTGGATAAATCCTTCAGTATGTATTGCCCTCCCTAATTGGATTTTACCTGACATTGCCCTTATCCAGTTTTCTACATACCCAGATTGCTCACAAGGGGCTACCATTAGATTAGCACAACAAAAAGGCCTGGGTTATTTCCTCTGGACAAAAAGGGAATTGACCAGATCCCTGTGGGCTGGGTTATTTCATCTGGCCAATAGTGTAGTAGCCATTTGGACTATTCTTCCAGGCCAAGAACGTGATAAGAAATTGGGGCAACTACAAAAGGCCACTAGTCTTATTTTTGAAGCTCAGCTATCTTCAGTACAGGCTGGAGTTGCTGAGTTACATGTAATTTCCACCCTTAGTTCTATGACCCAGAAGTTACTGACAGAGATGGTATTGCATATCACTGAGGCTGGGAAGGTATTGCAGTGGGATCTGGACCAGACTTGGCCCACTGCCCTTCCAGACACGTCAGGTGTACCATCTGATCTGTGGTCATGAAGACATACTTGGACACTTTCTGGATGGAAGTGTGGACATTCACAGTGCTCCTTCCAAGCATATGGACCGGTTAGGGTGGGTGTGGGCACCCACATACCGAATCCTGCTGGGTCCATGGGGAGGATGCCTGTGGGACTGTAATTGTTTACCGAGACATCTGGGGAAATTAGACCACCTGGTATCTCCAACTGATTTCTAGACAGTACCCCTAGAATGACACCTGACATTTTGGATAAGAATAGAGAGTCAATGGACATTTTGGCCGTTAGAACCACCACAGCTCAGTGTATCTATAAACTGAAGCTAGGGGAAGTTGTCACTGTTTATGACAATATTTGTTGAGAGGGTGGAGGTCAAGGAACTACCCTGACGGGACACCCATTTTTTTTCAACCTAATGATAGCTGTGTATGCGTTAATGCCACCACTTTACAAGATATACATATTGATCTTACCACTGCTGCAGGCAATTATATCATTTACTGGCCTGCAGATAGAATGCAGATAGAATATTGTAAGTAGCTCTTGGATTTTAGGTATATTTTGATTGGACTAGAATAATGCCTGATCAGTTTCAAAATTTGCTTTCATTGTTACCAAAGGTTCAAAGAATCTCTGAATTGCAAGGGCAAATTCCCATGCTTTAGGATATATATCAAGATGGAAGGAATGCCTATCATACAGCTTATAGAGTGTTTACTTTATGTACTAGGTATGATGTTTTGTGCTTTGTGTATTGTACAACAGCCCCATTATATTATTCCTATGGGATTGTTATTGTTTGTAATGTTGTTAGTTAATTTAGGATTATATTATTGTTGTTGTTGTTGTAAATATTGTAAGAATAGCAATACCTTTCATGTTCATGCTAATTATGCATTGTCATTACGTCCCATGATGGTTGACATGTTTGCTGTGGAATCTGAAGTCCATGGTTTCATGATTATTGAGATTTGAAATTGTTTGTTGTACTAGAAGTACAAAAGGGGGGAGTGTGGAAGCCAGTAAATAATTAACAAGGATTTGAAGAGATCTTAATGAATGTTAGTTAGCAAGAGTCAGGCCATACTGTAACCTTAATGACGTAAGACTTGTAGGAGCAAAGATAGTGCGGCGACAGGACAGGAACTGTGTACAAAGTTATTATGACCTTGCAATCACTAACCAAAATGCAGGCTTGCTTTTCTTAGGATTGAGACAAATAAGATAAGCCTTTTTGCTATGTATAAACAAAATGTAGTTGTTGTTTTTTACTGTCTGTATTATTGCTAGAAATTGTCTGTAAAAGGTATAAAGGCTTGCTGTGATTGTTTACCAGTTGAGAGACCTGTCCAGGACCCTGTGTCCTATGGCACTCTCTCCCTCCATGGTAATTACTGGAGAAATAATAAAGTATTTGATTTTGCTGCATCCAAACAAAAAGTGAGAACTGAGTTTTTCTTCGACAGTCTGCACCACAGGAGTGAAGAGTGAAATAACATTTTTGCCTGAATTGGCATTCATTTCAACCCATGTCAAAAACAGAATGGAGACTGTAGTAACCATGCATTTGGTTAAAGACATCCACTTTCAGTATGAATTCAGTTGTCCCGAGTCTCTCCTATGCTGAGGCTCTTTTCCATTGCCCTAGCATAAAAGGCTGTAGATTGTCGATCCCCAGAGGATACCCTCTGGTAGAGATGGTCAAAGTTTTGCTAACTTTCAAAATGTGGACAATGGGAATGGGAGGGCCCACAAAATTTTTCCCAACTCCCGTCCCTGCCCCCCCTTCCCCATACACACTTTATTTTAATCAGCTCTTCCTCTAGGATGGAGCTGGGGAAACAGATGGTTCTCCAGTCAGCACAGACCCAGCGTAAGATTTTGACACCTGCTTCCCAGGATAGGTGGCATGGCAGGGGTGGCTGAGGGTTGGAGGGGCCATAGGTGGAGTGCACTGTGTTTCAGTTTTGCTGTACTGCTAGTACAACAGCTTTATCCATGCTCCCAGTTTAGGAGGCATGTCCATGCTGTGCTGGGGGAGGGTGTGAGAAGGGGTGTGGCTGGAGTGCATAACAGCCCCTATGGTGTTTTCAGGTCATAGCCACTGTCCCCTCTATAGCCTCCTCCACTAACAGTCTCCCACATGGAGGAAGATTTTTGTCAGAAACTGTACCAAACTGAACTCATGAAGTTTCATGGTCCTTCTTTCCTTCTTCCACTGCAGAAGTAACCACAACATGGTCCTCGGTTAGTCACTTTGTCTTTTACCTCACTCCATAGTTCTTAGCTATTGCAGCTCAGCTTGTATGTGCTAGGATGGGAACTCACCTGTAGCTCTGTGCCTGTACCATTCTTTGTTAAATACCCCACTGCTTGAATACAATTAGACATGATTATTATTATTCAAACATTCAGTCCCATAGATGCTAGAGCCTCCTCTGAGCAACAGCCTGGCACCTGCTGCTCTGCAGTTCAGAACCCTGCCTTCCAACATGACCTTTTGGCCCTGCAGTCACACCCCATATCCTTACACATGGATTGTTCTTCCCATAGTACCTGGCCACAGCACAAGGGATGGCATTCCTCCCTCTGAGTATCAAATCTGGAAGAGCATAAAGCACTTAGTCTGTTGTACCAAAATGTATCTGTACTAGTACCTCACCTGCCATGCAGTGACATTTGTACAGGCAAGACACTTACACAATTTGTGGGGGGTTCTGTTTTATTTTTTAAAGCAATGCTTGTAGAAGTTGGAAACTGGGAGCTCCGGTTAGAGATAAGCCCTGCTGCAGTAGGCCTACACAGCCATACGCAGTCTTCCCCACATCACCACACAAATCTGCTGATGCTCTCTCAAACCCTTTGCTATTGCAGTTCTAGACCTTCCTTAAACAAGGACTTCAGCTAGTCATGCAGGAGCAAGGGAGCTAACAAAAGGCTAGATAAAGCCTGACCTCTACACCATGCGTATGAGGCAGTGTCTAGCTGCACCACCCCACAAGGAGCCTGGGAAACCTGAGGCCTGGTCTACAGTGAAAAGCTATATAGCACAATAGCTGCATCAGCCAGGGATGTGAAAAAGCCACACACCTGCCCAACATAGTTATGCCAACGAGATGCCCACTCAGCTAAGGTGATGGCCCAGAGTTTCATCAACGTAGCTAACTTCATTCAAGGAGGTAGTGTTCCTACAGCGACAGTAGAACCCCTTCTATCAGCATAGGCAGTATCTACACTGTGGGGGCCATGCCAACATAGCTATGCCAGTATAGTCTCCAGAGTGTTGACATATCCACACTTCCTTCCTTGCTCCCTGTTTCTCCCAAGGAGGTAATGTACTGCAGTTCATGCTCCAACCACTCCCCTGATGAGGTGTGGGATTACAGGGTACAGAGACACTGCTCTTTCACCTGCACCCAAGCCACAACCTCAGGAGCTCCAATTCAGTCATACAATCTTGACAAAAGCAAGGTGATCCATGCTGGAAGAAATTTTTTGTCCTAGTCACAAACATTGCTGTGTCTAAATTAACTGTAAACAGTGAGAGGAGAGATCTAAATGTTATTGTAGACAACAAAAACCACTGATCAGTAAAAGTAAAGGTGCAACAGCAGTAAAAAAGAATATATAAGCAATGGGATAGAAATAATACAGAAAATATATTCTGCCATTATATAAATCAGTGGTACATCTGCAGCTGGAATACTGTGTTCATCCTAGCTCAAATGAATAGAGCAGAAACAGAGCCTGTTCAGAGCCAGGGAAAAAAAAGAATCAGAGGCAAGGAAAGGCTCCCATATGAAGAAATATTGAAAAGATATGCCTTCTGTCTTAACTACGGAGCCCCATCTAGGGTGCATAATAAAGACATAAAAATAATGACTAGTATAGGGAAATGATCCTATTTCTCCTACTGCAAGAACAAGGGGACATTCAATGAAATCAAAAAGAAGTTTTAAAGAGTGAAATGAAAATACTTCATAATGACCATGGGAACACATTGCTATGTGATATCACTGAAGCTAAATCTGATTAACACAAGAATAGAACATTTATACTGATAGTGAGAACATTCACACTTACCGAAATAGAAGGGTTATAAACCTGTATGCTCCAAGGCATACTCCAGTTGCTAATTGGTTGGGATTAAGAAGAAATTTCCCCTATGGGCAGGGCCGGCTGCAGGCATCAGCATTCCGAGCAATATGCAAGTGGCGGCAGTCCCTCTTGTTTTGCCCCCAAGCAGCGCACCGAATTGCCGCTGCGGGCAGCAGGGGCAGTCCCTGTGCCCTTAGGGCAGCAGGCCCGTTTCCGCGGTGGCGGCAATTCGGCAGCAGCTTCTATGTTTAGCTGTCCGCGGCGGCTTCAGCTAAACATAGAAGCTGCCGCGGAATTGCCGCCGCCGTGGAAACGCGCCTGCCGCCCTAAGGGCACAGGAACTTCTCCTGCTGTCCGCGGCAGCAATTTGGTGCACTGCTTGGGGTGGCGAAAACTGTAGAGCCGGCCCTGCCTATGGGTAGGCTATTCCATAGCTGACCCTAAATGGTTTATTGCACCTTCTTCTGAAACATCTGGTATTGGCCGCTGTTAGAGACAGGATACTGGACTAGAGGGACCAGTGGCCTGATGCAGTATGGCAATGCCTATGTTTCTGAGACTTGTGAAATGGGATTTGGGGAAGTGCACAAGTTAGAATTACAATGCCACCATCAATACCATTTGTCTTTACTACTCAAGACAGAACTTGAACTCAGGTCCCCTAGCATAAGACCCCTCCAAGCAGCCAGAAATCAACAGTATATGAAAAGGTTTGTGTCATGAGAATCCAGAAGACATGGTAAATTGACCAGAGGATGTGTTAAAAATCTGAGACGGAGCTATGAAGGTGATCTGGGTTACTGTACAGGTTGTGAGTCCTCTGAGATAAATGGGCAGATGAAAGTTTCCAGTTACAATTTTAAAATGAGGTGATGCTCTGTTTTTGGCATCTTAAGAATTTTTCCATCTGGGGACAAGAAACATCAAGTATATTCATAGGAATAAATGTCACACTTGCATCATAAGTAAAAGTTCACTACATAAGCTTCGGAGAAGTGCTAAGAAGACAGCCAAGACATTCCAAAGCCATTTTAAGTGACCACAGCTCAGATAACATGTAGCTCAGCACTTTGGTATGGACAGCTGAGAAGAGTACAGAAGTGGCTAGGTAAATAATCTTAGCTGTTCTATATCCAAAAACAAATTTATGCACATTTCAAATAGTTGGGATCTTCCATTTTAAGAACTACACCGCATCTTTTTTCTCCTTCCAAATACAAGAAATAGGCAGGATTTTTTTTGTATTAAAAAAGTATAGCTAGTAATATCAAAATGAGCTTTTATTTCTTGCATGTATAAGGCCCTACTAAACTTGCAATATTGCATAAATTGCATATTCTGCAATATTAGGCTTACACTGAATTTTGACAGCGGGAGCTACGGGAGTAGTGTGTGGCTGACATCAGGAGCCCTAGGCAGCCAACAGCAGAAGCCCCCACTCTCAGCCTCAGGTGGCCAACAGCAGAAAAGAGCAAAAAAGTAATAATGGACTTTATTACTGCAAATAACAAGGTCCATTATTACTTTTCCACAATTTTCCATGGCGTGTCTGTAACTCAGCTGCAATTTTTGACGATCATCTCACAATTCAAGAAGAGCCTTGTGCATGTCATATTTCTATCATTTTCACACAGTCCACAAACCAGTTTCACATCAAAGAAAGTGGTAATAAAGTAGCTTAGTGGAGTTTAGAAATGTTAGTTTAAGAAAGTGTATGCCTCAGAGTTAGAATCAGTCATGAAGCTGCCCCAATGAGACAGGATCTTTTTGGAAAACAACTAATAGAGTCATCCATAGGCACCCACAAAGGCTCCCACATGCACTCATACTCACGCAACTGTTAAACAAGGAAAAGGTGAATGATTCAGGGAGCAGTTGGGAAGCTTCACTTGGAAAAGAATGTACTGGCAGAGAATAGGAAAGATGCAGTGTGTGTATGGGTGCCAGGGGTTAGCTCTTTGGATAAGCATGGGTGTGTCTGGGTGAGTATGTATGGGCGTAGGTTTCAGCGGGTGGTGGCTAGGCAAGGGGGAATGCCAGAGTGTGAGTATGAGTGCATGTGGGAGCCTTTGTGGGTGCCTATGGATGACTCTATTAATGTGTCTTGGTGAGTGAGTAGGTATGGATGCCTATGGGGGAGTGGGTGGCTGTCTAGGTGACTGCGGGTACCTGGTAGGGAGGAGAGGGGGAAAATATTTGGGGAGGGGAACAAGCACCATCCCAGCAAGGCACCAACACATCCACCCATATTCCCCTAGACCAGGGATTGGCAACCTTTGGCATGTGGCCCACCAGGGTGCTTACCCTGGCGGGCCAGGCCGGTTTGTTTACATGCCACGTCCGCAGGTTCGGCCAATTGTGGCTCCCACTGGCCATGGTTTACCATTCCAGGCCAATGGGGGCTGCAGGAAGTGGCAGCCAGCACAACCCTTGGCCCATGCCGCTTCCCACAGCCCTCATTGGCCTGGGGACCACGGCCAGTGGGAGCCGCGATCGGCCAAACCTGCAGACACGGCAGGTAAACAAACTGGCCAGGGTGCTTACACTGGCGGGCCATGTGCCAAAGGTTGCCGATCCCTGCCCTAGACATCCATCCACTGGCACAACAAAAGGCACTCAAAAAATTACTCTACTCACCCCCATGCTACTCACAAGCAACCATACCCACAGTCCTGCACACAGCCACCTGCTGGCACCAACAAAGGCACCCAGGTACAATCACACTCACCCTAGGTGCCACCCACTGGCACTCAGTCACCCAAATATCACCCACTAGCAACCACTCTCACTCTCCCAAATAGCAATAGAAGAGTTTTTCCATTCTCACTGCTGGACAGGCTGCCTGCGTCTCTCACCAGCCTTCCCTAGCACCCAAAAGGCCAGGACAGATGGTATGGGTCAGCCACTATCTGGGCCCTTAAAGGGTGTGGGAAGTGGCCAGCAAACTGAATTCTGAAGATGGGGGAGGAGGCTAATAGTCTCCTCCCTCATCCAGGGAGTTGAGCAAAGAATAAAGATAAGTGGGGCAGAGCCCAGTGGCTATTGCGGAAGTCTCCTAGACAGGAATAAATTTCTCCACTACCCACTGGAGCCAAAGGAAGGAGGTTAGGGATTAGCTATCCCTTTCTACAGAAGCCAAAGGTTTGGGAACAGGGCTTCCTGCTTCAAGCAGAAGGAATGGTGCACTACTGTTCTACTTCTGCCTGGCCTAGCTCAGGGCTATGGCTGGAGACAGGATGAGTGAGTGAATATTTGGCCAGCCAAATATCACACACAAATGTTCAAACTGTTTGAATGTAGCCTGAGGTCATATTTTTGGTAAATTAGTAAGGACAGATGCAAACATTTAGACACTTATTTTTCTGTCTTGACACCATTGACCAGTCCACACTGTGGTTGCTTTGGGTTTTTTTTAAACTTGTACCAAGTCATACATTATCTGCGAAATACAGTATTGCAACCCTGTGTCCCAGCTGAGGTTTAGTGAGGGATGGTTGGGAGTGCTGACACTTATTACAACATTTGTTTTTCTTTCATGCCATGACTTTTAAATTGTCTTCAAGATATAATGGTTTAAATTAGATAAAAATATATTTTTCAGAACTTAAAACCTTTTAAAGAAACCACTGGACTCTCCCATCCCCAATCACAGGAAAACAAATACAATGAAGAGTTAAGGTAAGCAAAACATGACAACCTCCTAACAGAGCCAAATGCCGGCTGTTGAATTTTCCTGCCACAACTAGCTCAACTTTTCTAAGCTTCAAGCTCTGAACAAAGAGTTGCTGCCATGATGGAATAGACTATTAAAGAAGAACAAACTGTTCCACTCTAGCTGCCAGAATGATGAGATTAAAATATTATTATGAGGGGCTTTTTTAAATTGACACTTTTTTTTCTGCTCACTTACCTCCAGATGTGTTTTTTTCTTGCTGACAGTTTGGGTACTATGATAGAAACCCCTAGCTTTTCATTACACTGACCCCATACCGAGACTACTTAGGAGGTATCTTGCCACCGAAACCAAAGTAACAGCTAAGCAGAAGTTAAGTGTGCTGTAGTTTGTGACTCTTGTAATACATTATAGAAATTTTCAGATGTATTCACAGGAAATTATTTCAGTTAAAAGTCATAATCTAAATAACATTCTGTTATTCATCAGAATAAGCTACCTGTGTATCTCCAGCATATGCACTCCATATTTGCTTTCAATGCTGTACTTTCCTGGTTCACTTGCAGGTGAAATCAATTCCTCATTTTTATACCTAACAGTCAAGAAAAAAATAAATAAATAAACCGCAGTAAAAGTTAGAGATTATTCCATCAGGATGTCATGTATTAATAACTGAGCTCTCTCTATATACATGAATAGATCCCGAGAGCCTGACTGTGACCTGCCCATACATGGCCATGCAATGGAATGAAAGGAAGTAGTTATAGTTTGGGCACGGGTGTGCATGTGAAGCTACACACCTCAGTGTGTTGAACTCCCCAGCACACCAGCCATCAGAGCTAACTGGCATAAACAGAAGTAAATTTCATCCTCATTAGCTCTACAAGTCACTTCAGGTAAAAAAGGGGAGCAGCAGGGACAGAATTGTGACTGAGACAATTCTCTCCCTGGGCTTCCCCTAGGACAGAATTTGCCACCCCCGTCTCAGGACTGAACCTTACAGTTCAGTCTAGCCCACAGAAATCTTACAGCGCTCTCTCTGCATATGCTGTACACATAGATAATATATGAGGTTAGGTACCATAATGTTACTTTTTATTCACATGAGCTAAGGTTGGCCACATAACTCAAAAGTAGTGAAAGCCCCAAACAGGGTGTGCATGGTCATTACTGCCACATGCAAATAAAAAAAAATACCTTGCACAGTAGGGGAGGGAGGTGATGGGGCAGGAGAGGGTTAGAGGGTGGGCTGAGTGCAGAGAAACTATGCTCCTAATTTGGTTCTCACAACAGTCTGATATCTTCAGAGTAACTTCTGGTTTACACTGCTGTAAATGAGGTCAGAATCGGGCCCGATTAGTACACTGAGGGCAAAATTCTGCTCTCAGATCCACAGAGCAGCAATTTTGGGTATCTAGCGAAGAGGAGACAGCTGGCTTCATGCCACTTATATGCCCCTCCTCAGTCCTGGGGGCCAAAATGATCCCTTGCATGAGTTAGAACAACTTGCACTGCTAGACAATGGTCCCCTAAGGGCTGGTATACTGGCCATGATCACCTGAGAGCATGATGCTCTAATTTCACTCTTCCCACTCTGGCATGCCTCCAGCCTACCATGGCACACACATCCCATGCTGGGGAAGGAGTGCCAGGAGGGGTTGGCATATGTCTGGCTATTCCAAGCCTAAACCTACTCATGATTCATCTGTTCTAGGGGAATCCTCAGCTGTTGGCTGAAACCACTTTGAGTACCCTTTGCACTGTCAGAGTGGTGCAAAAGAAACTTAAGGGGAGCTGAGAATCAGACCCCATATTTCTAGCTCGGTCAGTGGTAGGGGATGTTATTTAGAAGTAGGGAATAGATATTTTATCAGCTACATTTCCAATTTTTAAAATATGTGCCTGAGTTTCTTTCAAGTGCTGAAAATGGCTGTGTCATTCAGGATACCGTCTTTATCGTTTTAAATCCACCAGTTAACCTGACTCTTCCTTTCAATAAGGATTTCTAGAGACAAAGAGATCCCAACTTCCTTCTGTTGACTAAAAGGTCTAAAAAACTGTTTTGAATTGTAGCCTAAGAACAACATGATTCTCAGGGCAGGTCTACACTAAGGGCGGGGGTCGAACTAGGGTACGCAAGTTCAGCTACGTGAATAGCGTAGCGTAGGCAAACTGGCAGCCTACGTGAATAGCGTAGCTGAATTCGAAGTACCCTAGTTCGAACTACTCACCCATCCAGACGCCGCGGAATCGAAGTCCGCGGCTCCAAGGTCGACTCCGCCACCGCCATTTGCAGTGGTGGAGTACCGGAGTCGACCGCGGCGCTTCCAGAGTTCGAACTATCGTGTCCAGATTAGACGCGATAGTTTGAACTCCGAGAAGTCAAACTCACCGCGTCGACCTGGCTGGTAAGTGTAGACTAGCCCTCAGATTTTTGTGGAAATTTGCCTCTTACTGCGGTTTCTGTCTCTTGACAAGACACCTGATATCTTAACCCAGCTAGAACACTTTTGGTGTTAAATTTCAAAGGTCAAATTCTCCTGCCAGTTGTACCATTTGAATCCCATTATTTTCAGTGAGGTTGCACCATATAACTGACAGAATAAGGCACTCCCATCTCATCAGGCATAGGCATTCTCTCTCGCTTTCCAATGTTTAACTACTAGATACTATTGTCTTGGTATAAAACATCAAAAATATTTACCATTTAGCAAAACTCAGTGTATTTTACAACTTGCTAGGTTATTATCAGTTAAATTAATGACCATTTTTTGTAGTCAGCATTCTGAAATATATATTTACTTGATACACTACAAAAAGTTTGTCCTTTTGCTCCTTTAACTGCAGTATCCACAACTACTATCCAGCATATCTATGAGAATTACAAAGGGTTTTTAATATAACCATTATGTACATGACACTGAATAGTTCTGTCAGAGCTACCAAATGGAAAACAAACTTAACACTGGTTTTAGAGGGCTGGAAAGGCCTCTTACCATTGTACAATAGGGGTAGGAAATCCTTGTACTGTGAAGTAAAGCCTCACAGACATTTTTTCCCAAACAGTATGAGACCTCAGTCGTACCAAAATTTCAGGAGCTCGACTTATACTTTCTTCAACAGTGTATCTTTCCAAGGCCATTTGTTCTTCTACCTATTACACAGGATAGAAATAAGAGAAGGAGCATTATGTAGCGCCAGCGTCAGAGATTTAGTCTGAAAGCTATACGCAAATATTAACAGACGCAAACTACTGTTGGGCTCTGTGAAGCATAGTTCTAAACTGCAGTGGAGTTTACAGGTCTGCTTGGACAGGAAATCAAACTGTTCTGTTACAGTACCATCCTTTGTATGGTAACTCTATCCAGATGTTCTCTTGCAAGGAGCCTGGCTGAACGAAGCTCTTCTTCCACATCAGCCAAACTGGCAGCAAACCGGATCCTCTTCTCTTCACTTATATCAGACTTTTGTTCATGAGTCCTGAATGGTAAGAGAAAACTATTTAACCCAGCATCAAGGCTTTACTATTGTCACTGATACACAGCAGGCAGATGAGGGCTTGGAAGTCCTATTAGCAGCATTACGCAGATGCAGATTCTATAATGTGAACTATTTCCCTTTCTCAAGATCTCAAAACAAATGTCTTAAAAACTGCAAATGAATGAACCTTCTGTTTGCTTTCTCATCCCTGTGAGCATATGAGGCCAGATCTTCAGTGGGAATTACGGTAACTGGAATTGTCCCACTGAAGTCAGTGGAGCTGTGCCGATTTATCCCAGCTGAGGAGGTGGCCCAGGGATTCTGAAAACAGAGTTAAATTATAAGAACAAAAATCTACAGAAATCAAATAGCAAATTCCCTAAGACTATCCAGCCTCTTTCCTTCCTTTCTCTACCCTTTTGTGGTTTGTGTATTATTGGTTTCCCTTCTCTCTGTTTCTGTTTGTTCTTATTTGTATCATTATCTATATCCCATATTTTGTAGAAGATAAGAATCACCAACATGTAACTCTAAGATCTGGAGATCAAATCCTGGGCCATTACCCTGTTCAAATACCAAGGGAGTACAAAGCAGTAGTATCCTCCCCTCAGGCAGTGAAGCACACAGTAGAGGCTGCCTCAGCCCAGTGGCTGAAGCAGTTTCTGAAGGCTCATACATAGATCCTCGGGCCTACCCATACGCACCGACTCTATGGGTGCTCTGAGGCACCCACAGGGAAAAATTAGTGGGTGCACCAGCAGCCAAGCTCCCTGCCCCGCCCCACCCCACTTCCTTCTCCACCTCCTCCCCTGAGCGCACCGTGTGCCAGCTCCTCCGCCCACCTCCCAGCGCTTGCTGCCGCCAAACAGCTGTAGCAAGCTCCGTAGGGATGGGAGAAGAGCAGAAACATGGCGCGCTCAGGGTGGAGGCGGGGCCGGGGCAGGGATTTGGGGAAGGAGTCAAATAGGGGCAGGGAGGGGGCAGAGTTGGGGCAGGGATTTTGGGGAAGGTGTTGGGAGGGGGCAGAAGGGTGTGGGGGAAAGGGTGGAGTCAGGGTGGGACTGGGGCAGAGTGGGGTCAAGGACCCACCGGCACCATTAGAAGTCGGTGCCTATGCTACCCTCTGCTGCTGTGTAAGGAGCTCATGCAAAATGAGTCCACACACCAATCAGGCAATGTGTACCAGCATCTAGGCCAAGAGACCCTTCAAAACCATAATAGCTGAGGCTGGATTGTCCCGTAAGTGAATTAGGGAGGCACAGCGGTGGCTGGAGGCATTTTGCCCATATAAGCCAAGAGTGAGCATAATACCTCCAGGTCATGGGGAGCAATGTGCTCAACAGTTGCCCTTATGAGCCTTTGTAAAACGGTGTAGCATGAACTACCCCCCTGCAGTCGTTCAGGCACAGGGAGGAGGGCCATGTTCACACTCCCACCTCACGCCTACAGGTACAAATGTTCTAAACCATATTCTCCTCTGAAGGAGTGTGAGCAGTAGAGGCAAACCTAGTATAACCTGTCAGGAATAGCTCTAAGAACGTCCCTACTGTGCCAACACCCCAGGTCATGAGAAGGCTTGTCATTCTGCACCCCTCTCTTCCCCCCACAGCCTCCCAGATAATGTAGATCTTGGAGAAGGCGGTTAGAATAGGGCTCCTGAAGCATGGAGAATAATGGGGAGCGGTGGTGAGCAATGTGGAGGCACTTGTTCTCAGTAGGTTTCCCAACACTCCTCGTTATCTTAGATTATCAACATGTTTAGGAGGAGGAGCCCCTTCCTCTTTGTTGATGGTTATGGTCCAGGAAGCAATCCACACCTGCTTGCCTTGACAATGGGATGATTCAAGGGAAATTCCGACAAGGTGAACTTCAAAGTTTCTGACATAACGTGCCCCTTCCATGACTTTCACTACAAAAGATGAGGATTTAGGACCCAATCCATCACCCATGAAAAAACTCAACAGCCCTAGGGGTCACTTCTGGTGTATGTCTTATGTTTCTAAAGCTCATGCTTCAGGGTTTCAGCCAGCAACCAGCAGGGATCCAGTGTATTCTAGGGGAGAGAGCCAGAGATCTGAGGCAGCCCCAAGCCATCTCTCTCAGGTGCTTGGCTGGCTGGTTCTAGCTCACATGCTCAGGGTCTAACTCATCGCCATATGTGAGGTCAGACTGGCGGTGAACTTGGGACTTTTTTACCTTCCCCTGTAGTATGTGTGTGGGGGGGATGGGACATTTGCTGGGATTATCTGAGTATCTCTCACTTGGTCATTTCCCTACCAATGCAGCAACCTTGAGCACTGGTACACCTCCGTCCCTCCTGTTCTCTGCCTGTGGCACATAATAGTCTAGTCTTGTGGGTCGTAATACTTTGGTCTCATTTCAGTTGTGCTTAGTGTGTGGGTGCTTGGTGGTGTTGATGGTCTGTGATATACAGAAGGTCATACTAGATGATCCAGTGGTCCCTTCTGGCCTCCAGCTCTATGACTCCCATTTACTTCAATACATACTGAATCCAGCCCTTATTTGTGTGGTTGTTTAAGCTATTTCTTTGTATAATTTCTTCATAATGTAAACTCCAGGATTATTCTGCCTTGTGCTGTATCTCTTTAAATAATAAAATAGGTTAAAAATTCAAAACAGATTAAGATTTTTTTCTAAACTGCACCCTGCTTCCAGGGCACATATCTCTTGATGATGGCAAAACTGGCATCAAAGGGATAGTCTGTAATCCTTCACATTATCTTCAAAGAAAAAGAAGAATGCATTCCACTTTCTATAGCCTTCATAACATACATTGGCTGAGTCTTTGGTGTATTTACTGTGGAGTATGTCAGGGCACATACAGCCACTCAAACTGACGAAATGGAATATAGTTGTCAGCACATTTATTATAGGACTTAATATCAATGCTGTAACTGAGGCAAGTTATGCTCTTGATAAATAGGATGTTAGGGAGATGACTCTAATACAATTAAGCTGCCCCCAACACGTAATCTTAGTATTCAGTAAAGGCACAGTATATTTGCTCTTATTTTTAAAAGTGCCAGATTCTGTGCAGATTTCAATTTCTTCTTGTTTTAAGTCTGTTTTCACAGCCAACTTGGAGTAAAACCCTGGACTGAAAGTCTAAGAAATATAAGATGTAAGAGACACACAACCCTTTGGTATTCTAACCATGAGATATTAATGAAGAACATAGTGTCATAGAAGGCTCCAATCTTGTTGACAGCTCTGTCAATGAACCTACTTTGCCACCATGCTACCTTTCAGAGGTTTCTGGGTAGCTTTTTGCCAACAGTCATTATGAAAACGTGCGACTGCCTTGTTACTGAACTGCAAATTTAGCGCTGCGTCTTACAATAAACTTTCACTGTGAATTCCTGGTTCCATTGAGATCAATAGAAATTTTGACCTTGACTTCAACAAAGCCAGGATTTCTCCCTTAGAGTATACGGACAAAAAAAAAGTGTCTGTTCCATGGCATTTGACCCAACAAAGTGATTTAAAGGCACCAATGCAAGCTTTACCTTTTCCTGTATTCTTGTGACTCTTCTTCAGCTGAGGTGTGCAATCTCCTGGCACAGAGCCTACATGTAGTTCTTTCTGTACCGGCAGAGGACCTAAAAGAAGCCGCCTGTCTAGAAGCAACCCTTCCAATACAAAAAGAAATCACTGTAAAATGGCTATATGGATAAAGCACGGAATTAAAAAGTTCAAAGAAATTACATTCAAGCAGCTGAATGGAACTGGTACCTGTGCGGTGTTGTGTGAGGAACTTACATTTTAAGCTACACATGGCACCTCACACACTGAAGCTGGGTTACATTCACTACCATGCAGCCTTAGTGTCTAATGCCCAGTAGTATTATCTCAATGGAGCCTGTCAGCCCTTTTATTTAATTTAATTCAGTGTCTTTATTCACTATGCCCGTGCCAATCTTTGACCATATTGTACAATTTTATAAAAACAATTTCAGTAAAATGTCAGGACCACTAACACCGCCTATGGGGCATCCAATAGAGAGCACAGGCCTCCTACAGTATCTTTCCACTTCTAAACAACAACTCCCAACCCCGTTTTTCTAATCCTTCATGTTGGTCTTGTGGCATATTCTGAAGGCCACCAAATGGGTCTCTGATTAACCAGGGAATGAAATGAATTCCAGGAGCATGTACCCCTCACAGTGAACACTCTTTCAGTAGCCCCCTTCCATTTATAGCAGATGGGGCCAATCAACTCAAGCATCTGAGATGATCTGAAGTGCTGCAATAACACCCTGGGAGAAAGATGATCTCAGATAGCCCTAGCAACAGAACTTGAGATATATGGCTCCTTGAACACGTTGGTGAAGGAAAGGCATTTTGAACATGGGAGAATTGCAACTTGGTATAAAAGGAAAAATAAGAATCCCAATGACCACAGCCTGGAATAGCCCAAAATGCACGAGGCCTCAATTCAAGGCAGTGAACATCTTCAAGGAACAGATTCAGAAGGAAGAATTTAAAAACAAAAAACAAACAAAAAAAAACAGCTCCCATGCTTAGATCATTGCTATAGCAATGATTATCCCTAAAATCAAAGAGAGTTTTTATGAGTCATTACTTTGCTTTCAGGGAGGAGTTTCCAACCTGGAGGTAATAAACTGCTAACAGCAAACCATGACCACTCCATATTGCTAAACAGAAGGGGGTCCCAGCTAGATAGTATGGAGATCATGGGACAGAGGATTCACAGTATGGAAAAGATTGAGAACCATTGCTCTCCATACATCTGAAATTCAGAACAAAGTCACTTTTTTTTTCCTTTTACAAAATTCTACATTTTGAAATGGATTCCTCTGCATTAGAAGCTCCTCTACACTGATGGGAAATGTATGATACTTACTTTCTTGCTGCATATTCTTGGAGCAAGTATCTTGTCTGAATGTTGCGGTAGGACTGATCAAAGTGTTTATGCCTTCTCTGGTAAAATGGCACTCTCTTCGATGACATGCTGCAACTTCTTCCAGGCCCCAACTCCTACAAAATAAGTAATGACAGTCATATTTAGCCAAGTCTTTCAACCCATTATGATGCTTTCCTGAGAACCTTACAATTCTGTTATTTGCTGAAGCATTTGTGACTTTACTATGGCCTGAGCAATTCCATTTTATGAATGACAGTCATACCTGATTAATATAGCCACCTCAGGCTGCAATCTCACTAACTAAAGGCATGTCTACATTACCAGGCTGATCTACGGGCAGCAATCAGTCCAGAGGGGGTCAATTTATCGTGTCTCGTATAGACACAATAAATTGACTGCCGGTCGCTCTAGCGTCGACTCCAGTACTCTTGCGGTCCTTAGTCAGGCAAATTCCTAGTGAGATCAATGAGTATTTGCCTTAGTAAGGACTAGCTCCCTGGAGTGAAGGGGGAATGTGCCAGCCATTACATCCCTTTGTGGGGTGCAGCCTGCTCCCCCACAGCATGCTACTCTGCCTCCTTCCTACCCCTGAAGGAGTACTGTACAGAGGGACTGAGTCTTTTGTGGACCACATAAGGACATAAAGACTACTTGAACCTTCCTCATCTTCACTGTGCCCACATCAGGATCAGCAGATTCTGTTCCCAGGTATGGTCCTCAGGTTTCCACCCATCATAATCAATTATTTTCCCCAATTTCAAGAAGATCTAACAAGTAGCCATTATTACTGCATATATAGAGTACAAAACTCAAAGGAGGTTGAATAGAAATAGATGCATCTTGTAAACTCCTTCAGATACTTGCATCAAAATAACTTCTTATTTAAATCAAAGGCAGTGGTAGTGACACATTTTAATCCATGTTCTGTTTCACATTGTAGATCAAAAATGTATCAACTATCAGGCTATATTTTAGAACTGAAATTAATAATACATCTATTCACCTTAATGGATATTGTATTTCAAGAAAAATACAGGAGTCTTATAACTAGAGCAAGCCAAAAATAAAATGAAAAATCACAATTAAAAACAAAATCTAATTTAGGTTTGTTTTTTGTTTTTGTTTGTTTTTTTTTTTTACACACAAAATGGATTAGTATAAACATTTATTGAAAACATTTGTTTCTTTTTTTCCATTTTAAACAATTATTTTGATTTTGCCA
This sequence comes from Mauremys reevesii, assembly GCF_016161935.1. NCBI lineage: Eukaryota > Metazoa > Chordata > Testudines > Geoemydidae > Mauremys > Mauremys reevesii. Next base: position 169,288,516 of record NC_052625.1, read on the forward strand.
GTTTAGATACCTGGTGAGATCATTTTTAATTATTACAAATAGCATTATAACTGCTTAATTGCAGCAACAAAGTCTTTGAGCTTTTCTGCATCCTTTCTGTCAGGACCAGGCAGCGGAGAACAATCAGGGTCAGAAGCCAGAGTCTAAGGTTCACAGCAAGGCAAGGTTTGGAGCAGAAGTAAGCAGCCAGTCTGCATCATTTCTCAGACAGCTGCCCATGATGGCATCCTGGTTTATATACCAGCATGAGCCAATCAGTGGTCTGCAGAGGGCTGCCACTTGCACACTGCTGGGCAGTACTTCCTGTAGGGTCTAGATTCACAGGATCCTCCAGTAGAACATAGCCTAAGCTTCCAATGGTGATGCTGAAGCATTGGTGGCCCAGAACCCACATGGTCCCAGGTTCTTACACTTTCTATGCATGTAACTCTTACAGAGACCAAATGTAGGTCATAATTCTCTTCTGAAAGGTCATCAAGTCCAGCCCCCTGCCTTCACTAGCAGGACCAACTACTGATTTTGTCCCAGACCCCTAAGTGGCCCCCTCAAGGATTGAACTCATAGCCCGGGATTTAGCAGGCCAATGCTCAAACCACTGAGCTATCCCCAATATGAGATAAGATGGGGGATGCTGTCTTCTCTGTGGGAAGTCTTTTGTTTGGTCTGGTCCTGTTTATCTATTGTGATACATTATATTTATGATATTTTATTTTTCTGAGATGGATGGATTTTGCCAAGTTGCCTGGGACAGAGCTAAATAACGCGATATGCAGGTAAGAATCTGGCCTCACTGAAGTCAGTGAGAGTTTTGCCATTGATTTCAGTGGTTCAGGAGGTCACCCGCAGCACTTAAGATACTAGTAACAGACTGGAGACCAGGTTCCACTAGCACTCCCATCAGTGCAGCTCAACCAGTGTTAGTAACAGAGGGAATTGTTTACACAAAATCCTAGTGCTGCCATTCCAAAAGTTATGGTCAAAGATTGTCAATTCAATTAAGCATTCACAGATAGCAAAGCCTACAGTTGTTTTGCATAGTCCTTGGTCCTAGTCAGGAAAAACTCCCATTAAAGTCATGACAGTCAGGGAGTATTGAAGAGTCAAAATTTCAGAATTTGGCATCAAAGGCCATATCCTACTTCTGATATTTAACTCTCGCTTATGTAAAGGAGAGTTCCTCCCATAAAGCCAACATACAATATGGCCTAATGGCCAAACACTGCACTTGAACCTCCGCTACACAACCCCCATTAACTTTGCAAGGAATTCTACATGAAGATCTAGAGTTCTAGGGTAGTATCTGGGCCACATTCTGCCCTTTCTTCATATGGAACTCCCATTGATATAACAGGGCAAAAGATTATTGTTAATTATATATATTGTGACAAGATGACTGATGTTAGTGTGGTGGGTCCTGGGCTTTTCTTGGCAGGGGGGCTAAGATGCCACCTTTTGCCCCTGCTCTTGGGGCACCGAGGACCCTCCTACTGGCCTTGGAAGGTGGTAGAGGAGGGAAGCAGGGGAGGGGTCTGGGTTCGCTCCTCACTCTGAGCCCCAGCCCCTCTCAACCCCAGCGGATTCTTACCCCTTGGGTGGGTACCTTCGGTATTTAGAAGCAGAGGGAGGGAGTCTGTCTCCTCTGCCAGGGCAGAGTCTCCCTTACTTCAGTTCTCTGGTCTTCAGAGTCCCATGACACACATCCAAGCTCCAGTCCTCTTTCTCCCTAACTGCCTGAAGCAGGGGGGTTTATTAGGTTCCTGAAAGGGCCTTAATTGACTGCAGGTGCTCCAATTAACCTGTAGCCATCCTCCTAGCCTACAGGGAACCACACCTTAATTAGCCTAGGGCTTATATATTTCCCCTGTACCATTCTCCCACTGCTCCCTGGCCCTCCTGTATCACTATATATATATATTTTTCTGTTACAGTAGCTCCCATGGACCCCAATCAAGACCAAGACTTCATTGTGCTAGGTACTATACCAGGGGTAGGCAACCTATGGCACGGGTGCTGAAGGCGGCACGTGAGCTGATTTTCGATGGCACTCACACTGCCCGGGTCCTGAACACCAGTCCAGGGGGCTCTGCATTTTAATTTAATTTTAAATGAAGCTTCTTAAACATTTTAAAAACCTTATTTACTTTACATACAACAATAGTTTAGTTATATATTATAGACTTATAGAAAGAGACCTTCTAAAAACGTTAAAATGTATTACTGGCACGAGAAACCTTAAATTAGAGTGAATAAATGAAGACTCAGCACACCACTTCTGAAAGGTTGCCGACCCCTGCACTATACAAACACAAATACATGGTCCCTTCCCAGAAGATTAGAGACTCTAAGTAAAATATAAAACAGTTTAATTCATACTTCTATTTAGCAGACTAATTAGATTATTCAAGTCAGTTAGAGAGGATCACATGTGAATATTTACTTGTGTTATCTATACAATATATGGTAGTCAACCACAAGTAGAGTGAAGGCAGAGTTCAGAGGTCAAGCTATACACAGACTCATAACACAATAATAACTTTTGGAGTACAAAAGCAGCTTACCAAGAACTGTGGGACAGGCAGATACCTTCAAAAAGTGAGTGCATTCGTGGCAAAGGAGGTGGGGTTAGATCTAAAGCTAGCTAGTCAGATAAATAATTTAAGATTTAAAGGACTAGTAGTAACTCTAATAAGTTCATAAACACAGCCCCTGGGCACTGGCACTCCCGCAATAAACTGGTCAGTAGGAGTATCGACTGCTGTGAGATGGAGAATATGATTGTTCTCCCTGTAGACAACTTGTGTTCCCATGGCCAAGGAGGAGAGGTAGAATCCACCACCTCTGCAATTAATTTCATCTATCTTAACTGCCCTGCTGCTTGCAGATTTGCTTCTCTTCCCCATTGCCAAGTCTGCACCACACAGTATGTACTTTCTCTGCTCGTCTCTGCCCTTGTCTGGCTGCAAAAGTGCAAAGTGATTGACAAGCTCTTGCCTGCTCTGACTGCGCCCTACCTGGGTATGCTGGCTGAAAGATCAGTATAGCCTGCTCCTTTGCTTCTGCACATCTCCTTATTCTTACTTTTCTGTAGGAATCTCATGGCTTCCACATATTTTGCAGCATGTGCCTCTACTCATATTTTTCCATACACTAGCTGCTGTCCAGTGCCTGCTGTGATTACACCCGCCTAATAGTTACACTATTTTATTTTATCACTTAGTGAAGAGTAAAATATGCTCCGTTTTGGTTCCCCTATTTTTCCACTTTGCACCCCATTATGTGTAACTGTTAGAGCACTCAAATATCTTTAATTCCCAGTTGCCTATTCAATATTGTAAAAGATGGAAGAAAAGAAACTTTCACTTGTCACTTAATTCAAATGCCCGTATTCCAGAAATACCCTAACGCCTCAGACAGAACACATCAAGTAATTTCCAGATGGCCACATTGATCTCTTAGAAATAAAGACACATTCTCTCATAGCTTTATATGTAGGACTCACATGGAAGCCAATGGAAGTCTTGTGTAAAGATCAAGGGTCATCTGTGGCTCTTAAATATCTCAGTCAGGAGATAATTAATCAGGATGGAACTGAATTTATGGGATCTGGTGATACTTTCCCTTTTTTATTTGTGAAACTGCTTAAATGCTGATGTTTCTGTGTAAATACTTGTGTATTCAAGAGCCAAATACAATTATAGTTCTCAAACCTACATAATCTTTAGGACTAGATTATACAAATTGCACATAGTCCCCAATAAGGAGCAATATGGAGGCAGTTTGGCTCAGACAGGCAAGATCCTCCTGGACCTTCCTAGTGTCCAGGGAGGCTTTGCACATGGCTTCACCCCTTCATTGGTGCATATGCTCCCCTGTACAGCCATCCAGCTCTGCTTACCAGCACAGAGATAGGAGACGGAGCCATGGCCCTGCCTCCTGGACACCCCTCCTCACCCTCTTAGGGGCACCATGAACCTTCAGGGGAGTAGGGAGGGAACAGTTCTTGCATCTCCATGAGTGTAAGAACTGTAATTCTGCCTGGCCCTTATGTGGGCTATATAGGGGTGAAGGCTCCTTTTTTAACTCTTCCCACAGTGCCCCTATGTAAGGTCCAGGCAGAATCTGGCCCAGACAGAGTACATACACTGATTAACTTTTCTCCAGAAGATTTTAAATGTTCAAAGCAAAAAAAAAAAAAAAGATTTTATAAACATTTTGTTCTGACTTTTAGAAAGAGTCCAAAGTTACTAAAGCTGCTGACACAAGAACTGCATTTGGCCCACTAAATATAATCCGCACAGCCTGAAATGCACTCATCCTAACTTTCCACATACAAAAGTAGTTTGCAACAGACTCTCTGTAAAGTATGGAGATTCCCAGTCACATTGTAAATGCACCCTGTCCTTTTAACTGGAGGACAACGAATGTGGAACAGTGAGATAGTGAAAGTGAGTCGCTGCCAAGCATTCCAACATCTATTATCCTTCATTACAACATTTTCATTGGCTCTTATGTGTAATCATCCAATTCCACTATCTCTTTCTAGCAGGCATAATTACAAGAGCATGAGCGCAATTCCAAAAGCTCTATCGGAGGCATTTAGCTGGAATTTTCAGGAGGATCAACACATGGCAAGGAACTCAAAGCAATAACAATCAGAAATCTATCTTTTAAAGAAAGGTACTTGAAACTATCACTGACAAAAATAGAATAGGACTTTTGGTCCCAGTTACATTATGTTTATATTCTAGATTAAATGATTTTTTTCTCCTTTTTTTATGTAAACACAGAAGAAAGAGGAACTCTGTATTTGGAATAAGGAAGGCATATAAACCCACCTGCCTTGAGTTTGTATTTATGTAGAAACATAGTGATGAAAATATAATAATATCCATTAAAATAAAATTAATGAACAGAATAAAACCATGCAATATTTTCCCCTCCTGTTGTCATTTTTCTTTTATTCGTAAATGTATATTATGCCTTTTTCTTATTTTCCCCAATACGTGTCATATATTTTGTACAGAAAAGTATATAACATTTTTCTATCATCATTCCTGTTGATTCTGAATTTTTTTTTAAAATGGAAACATACTTACCTACGGAGAAATAAAAATTGCACAGCTGAGAGGATGATCAGCCTCACTCAGCTTACCCTGCTCTGGCTGAGGAAAACAAAAATAATTTCTCTCTCTAAAGAGAGGCTACTACCCCTTTGTGCCCATTTATGGGCAGATGTGTTGCTATATATAGAATCAACTGATTGGTTCACCCAAGAGTGAGGTCAGTCTAATAGGCGTGAAAGTGTAATTTAAAGGGGAAAAAACCTGCCATTTTTTTTTAATATTATTTTTTGAGCTGGGAACAGATCTCTCTCCTAAAAAGAGCAAATGTTGACCTAAAGGTAAGGATTGTCCCCCACCATCACATTCTGTGTGAAAGTGTCCAAGTCAAGGATAAGAAAACTATTTAAAAATCTCATTTTTTGTGTGTAGGTGAAACTTAAAGTACAATAATGATTTCAAAAACCAGTAAGGAGCCATATACTTGAAAGTCTTATTAGTGGAGACATAAAATCCTCCTGGTGCCTTGAGCTGTAAATTGAGCCTCCCCAATGCCTCTTTAAGGGCTGCTTGGATTATAAAAAACATCATCACCATATGTGATGTAAGCCATGTCAACTATATTAGAAAAGCCTTGTTAACATGGGAAGAAAGAAAGAAAGACACCAGCTCCTACTCACTTACCTCCAAAATCTTAATCATCAATCAGTTAACTTGCTGGTTAAAAAAAAGAGGTGTTTCTTCCTACTGTATGCACAATATGTAACATATAAGGAATGTGCATGTATATGATACGTAGGTGTATACAGAGGCAGAAAAAATATACACACAAAAGGCATTATTTTAGGAGGTTCTGAATGCCCCTATTTCCCACTGATTACAATGGAAGTTGGGTGCCCTCCATACCTCATAGGATTGGGACCATACATTTATTAAGTGAAGGATTAATTGTTACCAGATTTATGTGAAGACAACAAGGTAGCACCCCAATTCACATGTGAAGGAGTGGACTCGAGATACAAGTGGGTGAATGACAATATAAATACATCAAGAGTTTCTGGTGCCTGGCATAACAAACTACATGAATGATGCGTCTTGTAAATCAAATTGTGTGTGTGTGCGTGTGTGTGTGTGTGTGAGAGAGAGAGAGAAAGAAAGGCCTATTAAGTCCTTTTATTAAATGAATCTAATTAAATGCACAACATTCCCTTAAGTTCACAATACTCCCCCAAATTTCCTGTAGAGTTCTGGCAAAGGATCTATCCCACGCTTCTAGCCACTCTGCCCCACTTTGAGTGCTGCCACCCTTTTGCTATAGGCCTCTTCCTTTGTGGCATTCTCCCTTCTTCTTTGCATCTTGCTAGCCCACTACTTCTGTGATGACAGGTTTCATAATCACTTGAAAGCCCTGCCCATGTCACTGGACTACTTTACTGGTTCTGAGACATGTTGGCAAAACTGGATGAGCACACCCATACTTGCACTTTGGATTAGAGCTTCTGACCCATTACCTGGTGTGGCAGTGACTTGTGTTAGTCCAGATCATGTTTGCCATCTGCACCAGGCTTAAGCACAATTTGGTACCCTGCTTTTCCAACTGTGTTAATGCTAAGTTCATTTATTTTTAGTATAGATAGGGCTTAAGGTTAGGGTTAGGGTTAGGGTTTATAACTCCACCTCCCCACATTTCCTTGTCATCTTTATGGTGGTATGCATCCACACAAGGCCTATGAAAAAGGGTATGATTCTGTCACAGAGGTCACAGATTCTGGGACTTTCTGGGACCTCCGGGACTTCTTCTGGGGCAGAGCTGGAGCAACTGTCAGCCCTGGGCTGCCACAGCAGCAACCCCCAAGGCTGGAGCAGCGGTTAGAGTTGCATCAGCCCCTACTGCAGGAGCAGCGGCAGGACTGGAACAACTACTGGAGGTCAGCCCCCAGCAGCGCTCTGACTGTTAGTCCTGCTCCCCAGGGTATTTTTAAAAGTTGTGGGCTTCTGGGAATTTTTGTTTATTGCCCACGACCTGTCATTGCTTACAACCTATTCCTGACTTTTACTAAAAATATCCTTGACAGAATCTTAACCTTAACTATGACTGAGCAATATCTGGACTCCACCAATAGCTAGCACTGTTATTTTGCCTGGTCCTTGCATGGGAGTACAAGATGGGCAGAGTTTATAGGGGCTTTGTTCTTCCTAATTTAGCTTTCTTAGCAATCAAAATTTATGTGGCTACTAGGGATGGGCAGAAAATGATTTTCTAATCCTGGAAATTTTTCAAGGTTTTGAAATATTTTCCTATCCCAAATTGAGATGATAAGAAGAAATCTTGAAACTTTTCAAGACCCAACAACCAGGGAAAAAAACTCAATTTTGGTCAAACTAAATGCATTATTTCTATAATTTCGAAACATTTGATTTCAATTTTGACCTTTTTTTATTATAATTAGCTTATACTTCAAAACAAAATCTTTTTGACCAGAAAATTTTTTTTTTTCATTTTGAAAATGTCATAGCTTTTCAAACGTTTTTCAAAAAAAAGCAGTTTGGCAAAACCTACTCTTTCCCACAAGAAGTTTCATTTTCAATTAATTGACACTTTCCAATGAAAAATATTTTGTCAAAAGATTCCAGACCAGCTGTAATGGCTAAAGACAAATGCTAATTAAACCCTTACAAGGCCAGCAGTTTCATTTTGCTGGGATAGTCTTCTCCAGCATGAGAATGGATGGCAGGCAATTTCACCACCAATTTCCACATTTTTTTCCCCAAACAAGAGCACTGTTAAAATTACATCTTTTTTTAAGCTAAATCTGAAGCAATTTTCCTCTTCCCTCTCTTTCTATGATTCAGCCCAAAAAACAAAAATTAAAAACTGAAAAGCTTGGACAGGTATAAAAAAACATTATAGAAACTAATAGCTGACCAGCACCTTGAATTTTAAAATTGATAGTTTGTATTATTTGGTATTTTAAAAATAATGAGATCACAATTCCCTACTCTGACATTACAACCGTGAATGACAGGTGTAAACTATAGATTAGAATTATTTTACAGTAGCTGGCCATGAATTACAAAGTAAATTAGATAGAGTTAGAGCTATTGTGACAATCTGGGGAATTTGTCTATGTACAATTTATGAATTCTGCTTGATATTATCAAGTTGTTAGTATGAAATTGCTGTATCATGGAATGCTTTGATGTCGATGTGGAATCCACCATTTGCTGACAGGGCTGTAGCTTGTTTCTCCCAAACTAGATATAGCGGTGGGTCATGAGACCTTTAAATGGTCATTTTTTTCAGGTGGAAAGGCTAGGGAAACCAGTTCAACCAAGTTTCTCTGCAGGGGACTAGAGAAATAGAAAGAGGAAAATTCCCAGCAGCAGAATAAGGAACCAGGTATTGTTGGTGAGATTCACTCAGACAGGATGCTTTGGGGAGGATTTTTGTGGCAGGAGGGCCTGGTTTAAATGACCAAGGGCAGAGAAAGTAGCTGAGGTACTGTGATTCTGTAGAGAAACCAAGAACTGCAAGAGAAGGATCCTGTCCCATAGTCAAGAACTGTCTGGAGTGGGGAGGAACCTGAAGCAGGGAAATGCTTATAGGTGCGTTTATTGTTTTGTATAGATCTGTGTATTTCTTGTGCTACCTAAGTAAACAGCAATGATGTTTTACAAAGTTTGTCTGTTTGTTTTCACTATTGCATACCCCTGAAGAGGTAAACTGTAAACCAGAACACTCCCACCTTTGTTGGGATTCTGAGAAACATGCAAGAGCTGTTGGAGAGGGTTGGGAAGATGGCAGTAGTTTCATGGCCTAGGCAATTGGACTGCAGGGTCCCCACTGCCAAGAGGGGTGTCAGACATGAGGTCTGCACCTGGAGTGTGGTCCCAGGGACAGTGTCTATATTCTGCCCAGTACCAGGAAATATGTGGGATTCAGCGTTGGGAACCTCTTTCAGCAGTTTGGCAACTGTCCAGCAGGGGGAGCGCAACCAAATCTGTTACATCTCTATAGGCAGATGAGGTGTTATGAGTGCATATGCAATGAATGTAGGTTGTTGGCACAGAGACAGCTGTTAGAGTAATTAACATGTAATATATAAGAGCAACAGCTCACCCATGGCTCCCTCTTGTCTCCTGTTGTATTTTTGGGTGGGGGTGTTGGTTTTCAGGTGTACTCTTAAGTTCTGATTACACCCTCTGCTTTTAGTGCCTTGTCGTATCTTTAAAAAACTGACCATAGGAATGTACAGCCTGCCCTGTCTGTCTTGGATTACACTCAGGATCTCTTCAACTGCAGGCCCTTTATTCAGGGTGTAGTAGGAGATGTCAGTTGTGTGCAAACATGCCCACAGGTCTGTGGCTTCTGGGCTTCATCAAAGCACCATAGTCCAAAGGACACAACATGCAGCTAGGCAGGCCTGTTCCAACTCCTGTTGAAGGCAGAGGAAAGACTCCCCTTGCCCTCCGTGGGTATTCAATCAGGTCCAACGTGAGGCAGCAGACAAACAAGGTACATAAGCTAGAAGGCATTAAAGAGTTAGGGCTGGATTCACAGAGCTGACATAGGTATTCAATGCCTAAATGCTAGGCACCCTGCTGCCCAGTGGAATTCACAGTCCCCAGTTCTGTGCGTAGGCTCCCCATGTCTTATGTGGACAGAGTTAAGTATCTGAAAAAGGGATTCACATAAACCAGCAAGCTGAGCAGGGACTCACCTAAAGCTGCCAGGGGGAAAATGCATAGGAAAGGGGTGGGACTTAAGGCCCAGATTCACATAGGGCTTGAGGCACCTGACTGATGGGCTGGAAGGAAGCACCTGTCTCTTCTGGGGATTCTTGGCTGAGAACCATCTCCTGGAGGTAGGCAGCTAGGTCAGGTCAGCCCTGCTCTGTCCTGTGAAAAAGCAAAGAGACTCTATAGCCTAGTGGTCAAGGCACAAGTCCCTGCCCCAATGAATAGCTAATTTTACGAAGTGGAACAGGTTCAACAGGAGAGATTGGGAGAGCTCTACCCCATAACACCCACTAGCCTGGTGGGGTTAGGGCACCCACTGGGGACATGGGAACCATGAATTCAAGTCCCAGTTCCAAAGGAGAGAATTCAAATTCTGGATCTTCCACATCTCAGGGAGTGTCTTATCTGCTACACTTTTGGGTATTCTGGGGACCATGCATACCTAGCCAGTCCCCCAAATTCCTGACCTGCTTGTTCCCAGCTGTCTTCTGTGAAGGTTGGGTGTGCTGTGAACATGCCTACTAGATGTGGCCCTGCAGGTGAGATAAGCTGGGGAGGACATGGTTTGAGAATCCCACTGGGGTTTAGGCATGAGCCGTTGGTGTCAGAAATCAGACAGTTTTGAACATGCCCACCGGCAGAAACTTTGGCACCTACAGGGTTAGGTGGCAGCTGAGTGGTGGTTTCGTGAGTATCAGTGGAGCCTAAATGTTAGCCTTAGGTGCCTCAAGAGTACTGCTGGCTGCCACCTCCTAGTTATCACTACAAAAGTACTATCCTCTGTTGTGACCTCACTTCTTTTCTGTGCTTCTGGCTGTACATCAACGTGACACTAGGAACAGGATGTGGGGCAGAAAAACAATATGGGAAGCTCATGGGGAGGGATGTGGCATGTGGCATGATAGGGATATTGGCAGATACAGAAGGGGATGGCAAGGAAACAGCATTTGTAATATGGTAGTGATGAACTTTAAGCACAGGAAGTGCCTGCTATCCAAAAAGAATCCAGACTGCTATCATCAAATGTGATACCAAAAGGACATTACTGTCTCAAACATACCAGACTTCCTCTGAAAACTCAAGGTTGCTTCCACCCAGATCCCTGGCCCTCAGAAATGTAGAAATTCATCCTCTTCCCCAGGATGCACTTTCTTTGGCCTACATTCAACAAGGTAACAATAGGATTATTCCGGTGCTTAAAGTTGGGAATATGCTTAAGTACCTAGCAAAATCTGGGCCCTTGTAATTACCTTTGCATGACTGATCTCTAGGAAGATCTTCCGAGCTGTACTAGGCAGAAGGGCTTTTAGTTCTGGGATGCTTAAGCAGTGGTAACCTTAAGCAGTGGTGCAACCACACATGAAAACCTGGATGGTGAGGACAGAGAAGAAATCAGGAGAGAGAACATATTAGCCCTGCAGGGGACATCAACAGGATAATAAAAATTTGGCAAGGAAGGGGAAAGTGTCCCTGTCACCCCACAGTGTTTGCACCAATTATCCCAAGGTGATCATTGGGCATCTGAACGCTGCTAGGTGCACCTTCAGCTTGCTTTTTTAGGTCTTTATATATATATATATATATATATATATATATATATATATATATATATATATATATATATATATATATATATCCCTTGGTTTACCTCTCTCCTGTTCCTAAGGAAGTGACACATCCTCCCAGTTTGTATGGATTTTAAAATTCTGTCTTTTAACTCTTCATTTCTTCAAATGTTCCTAGCATAGTGACAGTTTTCTATGATTTGGGAGATGAACTATTTGAAAAGACATTTAAAACTATGCAGTAATACTAATTATTCATGTGATAGTTGGGTAAGGTTTTTTGGGTCCATTTTACGATAGTGGGTGTTCTGCCCTGAAAAAGCATGAAAAGTCCACTTGGATTTCCTTCACAGCTGCTTAGTTTGTAGTAATTCCCTTAGTGTGAATATGACAGAGAAAAGTGTCTACAAAGTCCATTACATAGTCAATATATCAGGCTCTTTTCTTCTCCTCTCCCTCAATCTGCAACTTGGTAGTATTATTAAATCCGGGGTCCAGGTGGATAGCCAGAGATAATGCTCTGTCTTATTTGAAAGAGGAGAGGGAAAGGTTAAGTATCCTAAAGTTTCCTAGGCCTGATTACCTCCTGCTGTGTCTGTCACCCTCCCTCTGAGACATTCAGTTCCCTGCAGTTTTGCCAGGCACTGTTCCTGTTTATAAAGGTTATCTAGAGCAAGCAGCAACCACCCCCATGTGACTTAGGTGACAGCAGTGCACAACAAATACCTAAGCAGATTAGCACTGGGTAGGAATCCCGGTGGGAAACACTCCTCATCACTGCATAAGGAAAAAGGAAGAAATGAACAGAGAGTGGAACTTTCTCCCATGTCACCATCTCTTTGGAAGTTCCCCCACATGCTCCACCACCTCCTTGCTGCAGCTGCTGCTGCTGCTGCTCATTTTTAGTTTGTTTACAGCTATTCTCCTCCTCATCTAAAACTAGCCTCTTTCCTTTTGACCTCCTCACTCTACAAGAGTGTTTCAGGACAGCAATGCGGACACTACCAGTGCAAATACCAAAGTGTATTGAATATATAAAACACTTTTTCTTTCTGTGAATTGAATCATGCTCATACAAATGTTCATGACAAATGAAGGGGCTAGTGAATTTTATCAAGGTCAATTTCAATTTAGACCACAGTGAATGTTCACAAATACAGTTTTCCAGATCTGATACCTACCTAACTCATTAATGTGTGTGTAAAGTGCCTCCAGACCACCAATGACATGCAGAGCATGATAAAAGATGGTTACTCACCTTTGTAACTGTTGTTCTTCAAGATGTGTTGCTCATATCAATTCCAATTAGGTGTGCGCACGCCATGTGCACAATCGTCGGAAGATTTTTACCCTAGCAACACTTGGTGGGTCGGCTGAGGCGCCCCCTGGAGTGGTGCCGGATATATGCCACTGCCGACCCTTCAGTTCCTTCTTGCTGACTACTCCGACAGTGGGGAAGGAGGGCAGGTTTGGAATGGATATGAGCAACACATCTCAAAGAACAACAGTTACAAAGGTGAGTAACCATCTTTTCTTCTTCAAGTGCTTGCTCATATTGATTCCAATTAGGTGACTCCCAAGCCTTACCTAGGTGGTGGGGTCAGAGTGAGATGTCGCGGAGTGAAGGGCCACTGAACCAAATGCCACATCATCCCTGGACTGCTGCACTATGGCACAGTGGGAAGTGAAGGTATGTACCGATGACCAAGTCGCTGCCCTACAGATCTCCTGTATGGGTACATGAGACAGGAAGGCGGAAGACAAAGCTTGAGCCCGAGTGGAGTGGGCGGTCAGGTGTGTAGCTGGGATGCCAGCTAAGTCATAGCACGCATGGATACATGATGTAATCCAGGACAAGATGCTCTGGGTGGAGACCGGGAGGCCCTTCCTCTGGTCTGCCACAGCTACGAACAGCTGGGTCGTCTTTCTAAAAGGTTTCGTTCGCTCGATGTAAAAAGCGAGGGCCCTGCGAACATCTAGGGAGTGCAGCTGTTGTTCCCGTCGAGAAGCGTGTGGCTTCGGATAAAAAACTGGAAGGAAGATGTCTTGGTTGACATGGAAGGCAGACACCACTTAGGAAGGAAGGTGGGGTGTGGTCGCAGCTGTACCTTGTCCTTATGAAACACTGTATACGGTGGTTCTGATGTGAGAGCTCTCAGCTCCGATACACGTCTTGCCAAAGAGATAGCTATGAGGAAGGCTGTCTTCCAGGAAAGGTACAGGAGCGAGCAAGTAGCCATGGGCTCGAAGGGGGCACCCATGAGCCTGGAGAGGACCAGGTTGAGGTCCCACGTAGGGGCTGGCTGTCTTATTTGTGGGAACAGGTGCTCCAACCCCCTGAGAAATCTAGTGACCATGGGATTGGAGAAGATGGAACGCCCATTCTTACTCGGGCGGATCACTGAAATAGCTGTCAGGTGCACTCTGATGGATGATATCGCCAAGCCCTGCTGTTTTAAGGACAAGCGGTAGTCCAATATGACAGGAACTGATGCCTGTACAGGGGTGTTATGATTCCGGGTGCACCAGCAGGAAAACCGTTTCCACTTGGCTAAGTATGTGGACCTGGTAGAGGGCTTTCTGCTACCCAAAAGGACCTGCTGAACCAAGTGAGAGCAGCACAGCTTAGATTGATTTAGCCATGCAGCATCCACACTGTGAGGTGGAGAGATTGCAAGTCGGGATGATAGAGCCGTCCGTGGTTTTGAGTAATCAGGTCTGGCCACAGTAGGAATGGAATTTGGAGTGTCCACTGACAGCTCCAAGAGCGTGGTATACCAGTGCTGTCTGGGCCACATCGGGGAGATCAAGATCAGCCGGGCTCTGTCCCTGTGTAGTTTGAGCAGGACCCTGTGGACTAGCAGGAATGGAGAAGAGGCATAGCACAGGTGAGGCTTCCACTGTATTAGGAAAGCATCTGAGAGAGAACCCGAGGAGCGACCTTGGAGAGAGCAGAACACCTGGCATTTCTGATTGTCACGAGAGGTGAATAGGTCTATCAGGGGAAAGCCCCACTTCCGGAAAACAGAATGGATGACATCCAGGCAAACCGACCACTTGTGAGCCAGGAATGATCTGCTGAGGTGGTCCACTAAGGTGTTCTGGACTCCCGGGAGAAACGACGTCACCAGATGGATCAAATGGGCTATGCAAAATTCCCACAGACGAGTGGCCTCCTGATGGGGGTGGGGGGGACCAGGCTCCCCCTTGCTTGTTGATATAAAACATGGCCATTGTGTTGTCTGTGAGGACTGCAATGCAATGGCCATGAATGCGCTGTCAGAATGCTTGACATGCCAGGCGCACTGCTATGAGTTCCCGTATGTTGATGTGGAGGGATAACTCTCCTGCCGACCATAGCCCCTGTGTACGAAGGTTCCCGAGGTGGGCTCCCCATCCCAGGGATGACACGTCCGTGACCAGGGACATGGAGGGCTGTGGGGCATGAAATGGCACCCCTTCGCACACTACCTTGTCGTCCAGCCACCAGTCTAGAGAGGCTAATACTCCTGGTGGAATGGTAACTACTGTGTTCAAGCTGTCACTACTTGGTCGGTAAACTGTTGATAGCCAGGCTTGCAGCAGACGTAGTCATAGTCTGGCGTGCCTGGTCACATACGTGCAAGACGCCATGTGTCCCAGGAGGCATAGTCATGTTTTCGCGGTTGAGGTCGACAAGGTTTGTAGGCCGCAGACGATGTTCGCCATGGACTGGAAGCACGCATCTGGCAGAAGTGCCCGGCTAGGCCAGAGTCTAAAACTGCTCCTATGAATTCTATCCTCTGGATTGGTACCAGAATAGATTTTGTGACGTTGAGCAGTAGGCCTAGTTGATAGAACATGGTCATGGTGGTCCGAACATGAGACTGCACCTGATCTCTGGAGCAACCTTGAATGAGCCAGTCGTTGAGATACGGGAACACTTGAATCCGTTGTCGACAAAGGGAAGCAGCCACAACAGCCATGCACTTTGTAAACACCCTGGGGGCCGTGGAGAGGCCGAAAGGGAGGATGGTGAATTGGAAGTGCTGTTTGTTGACCACAAAGCGGAGGAAACACCTGTGCAGCGGGTAAATCGCTATGTGGAAGTATGCGTCCTTCATGTTGAGGGCGGCGTACCAGTCTCCAGGATCCAGGGAAGGAATATTGGTTCCCAGGGAAACCATGCGGAACTTCAACTTTACCATGAATTTGTTGACTCCACGCAGGTCCAGAATGGGCCGGAGCCCCACCTTTGCCTTGGGGATTAGGAAGTAACGGGAGTAAAAACCCCTGCCCCGCAGTTCTCTTAGTGGGTAGAGATAGCTGAGTGGTTTGAGCATTGGCCTGCTAAACCCAGCCTTGTGAGCTCAATCCTTGAGGGGACCACTTAGGGATCTAGGTCAAAATCAGTACTTGGTCCTTCCAGCTTTATGAGATAGGTATATCTCCATTATATATATAACCTCTTCTATCGCTCCAATAGCCAGGAGTGACTGTATCTCCTTCAGAAGGAGTTGCTTGTGAGAGGGGTCCCTGAAGAGGGACAGGAAGGGGGGTACAAAACAAATTGAAGTCAGTATCCACTTTCCACCATGCATAGGACCCAGCAGTCTGATGTTATGTGGGACCATGCAGGATGGAAATAGGAGAGGCAGTTGGTGAAGGGTGGAAAAGGATCCTGTAAGGAAACTGGTGCTCCATCCTCAGGAGCACCTTCAAAAGTTTTCCTTGGGCCCCACCGATGGTTTGGAGAGGCCTTGATTCTGGCCCATCTGAGGGCCAGATTGTCTCCTCCTACCACCCCGGTTATGTCTTCTAGAGAAGTCCTGCCTTGGCAGAGGTGGAGGATAGAATCTCTGTGGCTGCGGCCTGAAAGGCCTTCTCTGCGTTACCAGCGTATGCATGCCCAGTGAACACATGATGTCCTTCAGATTCTGCAGCCTTGAGTCTGTCTTTTCAGAGAACAGACCCTGGCCATCGAAGGGTAGGTCCTGGAGAGTCTGTTGCAACTCACTCTATGCCAATGGGAGAGAGCTCTCACATCAGCATAATTAATCCACCCCAAATGAGCAGCTGTAGCTATGTCAGCAGGAGAAGCTGTGCACACTAGCGCCTATGCCAGCATAATTTAGGTCACTCCGGGGCTGGAATATTCACACCCCCTGAGCGACATAAGTTTTGAAGAGGGGTGAGGAGGGACTTGAAAAGCTGGACTCAAATAAGATGTAGTTTGACTCAAATAACTTCACAACCTGAAGTGTCGGACAATCAAGGTCAGAATTTTGACTAGTCTGATACTGTAAGGCATTATGCAGGTTTATGCATAGTCCCATTATTCAAGTCCATTCAGGTAGAGCCCTGCAGCGGGAGTGGGAGTCCACAGGGTCCCACAAGACTCACTTCCATAATAGCAGGAGAGGGTAAAATGTACTTTGTTTTAAGCAGAGTGGGCAAAAAAGACAGCCCACAATAATTTGTGGAAAACCACTAAATCTTTTTTTTTTAAATAAAGGTTTTAGTACTTAAATGTAAGTGAGGGATAGAAAGAGAGTTGATGTCTATTACAGGAGTTAAAGTATTTTTACATGGTTTAAGCAAGATTTGTTTTATTCTTTTAATGGTAAAAATTGTGTCTAAAAAAATGGTGGGTTTTTTTGTTTTTTGTTTTGGGGTTTTTTTAGTAGCATGGGAGACTCCCTCTCTCTTATAGGATTTGCAAGATCTAAGGTTTTGGCAGGTGGGAGGAATATAAAAATGCAAGAAACAGCGCAGGAGAGGGTGGAAGTCAGAGTGGGTATTGTGGGGCAGGATGGGAACAAAATTAAAAAAAACAGTTCTGTGCAGGACTCTACATTCAGATTTTGTTTAGCATGTACATCAGTGCATGTCATTTACAACATGTGAATAAATTACCTCACACACTTTCAGCACTGGATGAGCGTACAGACATACACAAATGTGCTCTAGAATAATGAACTATTAGTATGCAGCTAGCAGTTGGTTGCTCTCCCCAGGGCAACCGGCTATGATGCAATTCTGCAGTCACCTTTGGTTAAGGGACTAAATGATTTCTATCCATGAAAGTCTAAAGGAATAAGATTGAAGCAAAAGTTTAACTCATCAAGATTTCTTAATATCTGAACAAGATCTTCAGCCAGAACAGTTTAGGAATGGCAGCAGCTGGAACACTGAACTCCTACTCTTTGCTACTGCTTCAGTTCTTTAGAGTAGCTTATTGTCACTGGCCAGCTGAGTTCAGACCAAGAATGAGACAGGAAGTGGGCTCAGGTCCCTGGCACACAAGCTACCCCATTTTAACTGGATAACATTTCTACTTCCGTGCTACCATATCAAGGGGGTACAGTAGTCTCACACAGTGCCTTTGGCTTTGAGTCAAACTTCTGATTCTTCTCCTCCCTCCTATCCTGCCGCTTCTTTTCACTGACCTCCCTTCATAGGCCAGGTCCTCTTCCAATTCACAGGCAGCCACTTCATGCAGAAATTGAAATCTCCATCCATATCATCGCATCCATGTCTATCTGCATGGATCCCCACATGACTCCACAGGCAACAACTATACGACTGGTTTCAGGCCATTAGTTAAAATGCCTTTCAACCACAGACACAATGTGGATGACGTAATATCTTTTATGGGACCAACTTGTCTCCAGTAAAAGATATTACAGTAGAACCTCAGAATTACAAACACCTTAGGAATGGAAGTTGTTCGTAACTCTGAAGTATTTGTAACTCTGAACAAAACATTATGGTTGATCTTTCAAAAGTTCACAACTGAACGTTGACTTAATACAGCTTTGAAACTTTATGCAGAAGAAAAAAATGGTGTTTTTAACCATCTTAATTTAAATGAAACAAGCACAGAAACTGTTTCCTTACCTTGTCAAATCTTTTTTTAAACTTTCTTTTTTTAGTAGTTTATGTTTAACACAACTCTGTACTGCACAGCATTTGCTCTTTTTGTCTCTGCTGCCGGAATGTGTACTTCCGGGTCCAAATGAGATGTGTGGTTGACCGGTCAGTTTGTAACTTTGGTGTTTGTAATTGAGTTTCTAATGTACCTCACCTATCTTGCGCTCTCTGATTCAAAAGCATCTCTAATATCCAGGGACCAACACGGTTACAACACCACAAATAAATTTGAATCATAGAGGCAAATTCTGCCATGAATTCACACCTCAGTCAACTCCTTGAAGTGGCACAGGGTGTAAATCAGGGCAAAAATTGGCTAGTTTTCTAGCTCCCAGGTAATGAGCTGCCATTTTGCAATTATTCCACAATGTTCTACTATAGCTATCCATGTCAGGAAGCTTTTGCTAATTCTTCTTTCCTTGCTATTCAACTGTTAATTATTCTCCCTCTCTGGGTCTATCCCAAATGGTAATGTTCAGCCACCATCAACCACTCTGTAGTCTTTAGTCTCCTTTCAAGCAAAGAACCAATGATTTCAGTGGGAGTTTTACCCAAATATGAACTGTAGCATTTTGCCCCCATCTGTGGCTTAACCATGTTATCCATATTTCATTCTTTTAATCCTTCCTCATAAGTCACCTCTCCAGCCTCCTAATCATTTATGTAGTACCTGTTTGAATATTCGTCCAAATCTGTCTGTATTTTCCTGACACTTAGACCGGAATTGAAGGTAGTGTTCTAGATGCTGACTTACATCCTTTCTCAAATTAAAAATGCAACATTTTAAGCCAAACTTTATCAATGCAGGTCAATCTACAGGCAAATATGACTTGAACAATGCCTCTCAGCTATCTTAATTCTAAACTGCAGAATCCAGGGGCTACAGATGCACACAGACAGCTTGATGTTATTGTACTAGAGTGTAGCTATTAAAAGTACTTTTGTGCCAAAAAACAGGGGTAGTATGATTCTCATATGTTGCATTCCTATTGTCTTAAGACAGCAGTATCAATTAGGTACCACACTTCAGGATATTACAGCAGAATACCTGTTAAATAATAAGACAGGCAGAGTAAGCAAGCTTCAAAACCAAAAAAGGCTTCCTTCCAACATAATAAATGTCTTGAGGCCTTGATCACATCACAGCTATGTAGAATGTAAAACTCTGAATGCTTGGAACAGCTGTTCCCCTATCCTCACCCCTCTCGAGTGGCCTGTCTGGTTACACTTGTACCTGATCTGATGCATTGGCAGTTTTCCCCAAGTGATGCAAATACTCTAGGAGTAGAAAGTGTGGAGCCTAGAGAGGCCCTCTTGATGTCTGAGCACTTAGGGGGGACGACAATTACATCATAAATCCAGCTAGTGCCTAGAAAATCACTGTGATTCACAAAGCCTGAGTTAGGTGCCTTGGCTCCCTATACAATGAGTGGGGAGAGATGAGTGCCTTGGAATGGAATTTGCCAGTACACTAGGAAGCTAAGCTAGAAGACAGAGGGCCAGATCATTGGCCCATGTACCCTCAAAGGGATTTTAAGACCAACTGTTGAGGATTTTTAACAGGAGAGAATCCTTGGCCGGAGTCCCTGGCTTTATTCCACTCACACATTTCCTTAGCATAGGGGGCATTTCAGAGGGAGGGGAAAGCAGAACCAGAGCACTCACCAGTCCATGGCCAGTAAAGCAGTCCCTGTGGAACCACTCCAGCTGATGCACCTGCAGCCCTTGACTGCAACAAATTATGCTGGCAGCAATTTTGAACACCAATGGACACAGGATCTGTGGAGCACAGAAAGGTGGCTTAGAGCTCCCTCCACCCAGATGAGCATAAGCTCAGCACAGCTAAGGATCTGGCCCAGGATTTCCAACCACCATGCCTATCCAGACACATAGAAAAAAACCAAAACAGGAGATCATGGAGGGAGTTGTTAGTGTGCTGCAGCTGATACTGTCAACAGAGACATCCACTATAGATGCCACACACCACGATACAGAAATAAGAATAGAAGCCACTAAAGAACCTGGGAATTAGAAAATTTTAAAATAGAAAATGAAAATATAAATGAATGTGTAACTCAGCCCTGAGGCGTGGCTGCAGCCATCTCCCTTTTCTCCTCAGGGGTATGGCTTCACCTCTAAAGGTGCCTGGTCCCTCCAGCCAAGGAAACCCTTTCTAGTGCAGAGAACACAGAGAGCCTGCCCCTTGGGAAAATATTCAACACCAATCTCATACAGAGAAGTGTCAATCAGAACACACCAAAACAAAATAGCTACCGCAATTCCTAGAGTAATAAAACAGTAAGTGGGCCTTTAATGGGTATAGCAAACTCAGGATAGCGAACAGTGGAAAAAGGGATCAAGAAAATAAAATAAACACTAATACATAAACTCTGCCTTGCCAACATTTACAGCCAATACAAACCATGCTGTGCTCCCTCTCAGCACCTTCGAAGGCAACTAACAAGTTTAGGCTCAATCTTTGACAGGTGGTGCAGTGCTGAAGATGGGTGGATGGTAAAATTGTCCTTCTGGCTCTCTGGTCTGGATTCGAATGTGCAGTTAGGCTAGTTCTTGTTACCCTGACTGTGACTCTCTCCTCAGCCTCCTGGGTTTCTGGTCTCTGCTGAGATGACGCAGTCCAATGTCCCAGAAATCCCAAAATGACTCAGTTTCCTTTGGGTAAGAATGTGGAGGGTAGAAGGGTCTTCCCTGGCTGTGATGTTTCTTGCTCTGCTCCAAACACAGCCAAAACCAAGAGTAAAACCAAACCCTTTGCCTCGGAGTTCTGGCTTATGGTTGGTTCTGGGAGTGTTGCTAGCTGGTTCTATCTCCATTCTGGACCCTAGGCAATCTGGGAAACAGAGTCCTGAGCCTCTGTGGCCATTGCTGGTGTAATCCAGTAGTAAATCCCCAGCCTAGAAGCTCACTGTGGTATTTGAGGAGCACCCCTCTAATGGGATTACATAGAATTCACAAGAGGCAGAATACTCATCACTGCACAATCACTTGCTTTTCGATTGCTCGTCCATCCAGGCAAACTGCCTGTTTATATTGTAAGCTCTTCAGGGCAGGGAGCTTCTCCGGGTACCTTTTATAAAGAGTTTGCTAAATTGTTGGCATAAAATTAAATTATAAATATAAAAGGAAACACCCAGTGAACCTAGGAGGAACGGCAGAGTGAAGAGAGATCACGCACCTAGACATGGCACAACAGTCAAAAAGTTAAAAAAATTCTACTCCTTTTCTTCAAATCTTTCAATACCTTTTCCTCTGTGAATTTCCTGTAGCATTTGCTAGATCAGGGGTCGGCAACCTTTCAGAAGTGGTGTGCCGAGTCTTCATTTATTCACTCTAATTTAAGGTTTTGCGTGCCAGTAATACATTTTAACATTTTTAGAAGGTCTCTTTCTATAAGGTCTATAATATATAACTAAACTATTGTTATATGTAAAGTAAATAACATTTTTTAAATGTTTAAGAAGCTTCATTTAAAATTAAATTAAACTGCAGAGCCCCCTGGACCGGTGGCCAGGACCCAGGCAGTTTGAGTGCCACTGAAAATCAGCTTGCGTGCTGCCTTCGGTACGTGTGCCATAGGTTGCCTACCCCGGTGCTAGATACATATTGTATGCCGTTAAAAGAAAACAGCTCACACCGTGGAACAACTTCTTGGCCTGTTGTGTATAGATGTTTACATATACTTTAAGTTTATACAAAGTCTACTTCCCCTCTGTGATTCTATCTTAGGCCATGGGGATATAAATACATGTCAGAAAGTGCTTAACACATGGCTTATATTTATATAGATTACATCTCTTCAGTATAATGTTACAAGTACTAACTTGAAAAATGCTACTTTAGTAAGGCATTTCTGAGAGCAGTTTTACTCTTACAAATGTTTAGCTATACTGTCCAAAGATTTCTGTTTTTAACCATTAGAGTCATGTTGTCTTTTTCCTTCCTCCACAATTGCTCCAGTGTGAGAGAGCAGTCGTCAGACAGAAGATCTGGAAAATGTGACTTGAAAGGTGATGTGTTTAGCAATTAAATCAAAGTTTATTTTTCTATTTTTAAAAAAATGCAGCACAGCAGACCATAAGTCTTCATTGAACATGGTTACAACTTCAGAAAACAGAATTCAGAGGTTATAACTAAGTCTGTTCAAGATATAAGTCAGGACTGTGAATATTTGGTTCAGAAGGAGCTACAATTCCACCAGTTCTCTTGAAGTTCTACTTGCTTATACCAAGTCTGAATCTGACCCAGGATGTGCTAAGGACAGCATTAATAAATTTGATAAATGGAGTCTGGGTAAATTCAAAGTCTCCCCATGAGTGTCCTGTTTTACAGGTACCTTTTCTATGGGTTGTACATCTATTAACCATTTACCTACCATTGTGGGACTCTCGGATTTCCAAATAATGCATCCATTCACAAGGAACAATGTAACATGCACAGGCTTACAGTATGTTTGGAGACTTGGTTTTTTTTCCCAAAATGCTGCTGGCCTGCTCCTGCTTTCAATTTCACCAATGTGAATCAGGAGTAACAATGGAGATACACCTGTGCATAATTGGTGTGACTGAGAGCAGAATCAAGCAATTGCTGCCCCATTTGCAGTTATCAGGTCAGACATTCTACACAGAAGTTGTAATTTCAACTCCTGCACGTCCCCTCTATTTCTCAGTCCTCAGCAAATATTAATGAAATAATGCTTCGGTTTTAATTTTTGTTCTTTTCAGTAAACCACCATGTCCACTAGATGGAGCCACAAACCATCAAAAATTTCAGAGACTGCTGCAAAGCAAGAATTTGATGCTGGTGTTAGATCCACAAGAAGAAATTGTATTTCTAGGAGTGAAACGAAGTGTAAGGACAAGAAAAAAGCAATAAGAACTGATGTTCTAAGTAGAGTTTTAAATACTTAAAGTACAAAACAAAAAGTAAGAACTTCTATTGTGCTTTGTTCCCTTATATACTTGATTAAAAATATATATATTTCCTTTGAGCCGAAGAGAGGCACTGAGAGTAGCTGGAGAGTTCAGTTCTGTCCCTTCTTAATACTTCATGCAGTGAAAAAAGTTGTAATCCTCTCCCTACTAGCTGGCTAATGAGCCGAGGAGAGTGGAAATTGTTAGATTTCCCACAAAGAGCAAACATTTCACTGGGGGGGGAGGGGGGGACAAAAAAAGGCCAACTGTCCATGAATGAGTATGCCCCTAATTTGTAAGATCCTCCATCTTGAATGCCTTTCACACACACACCCTGCAATTCAGAGAGGCAGATTTTTAATTTACAATTTAATTTTACCTACTAGGGTTACACTTTGTAATCAGCAGGCCTGGCTAACCTGCACTCATGAGTCCTGACAGAGTTAGGAGAGGACATCTCTGGCCTGCTGATATAAGTTTGAATAAATCTTAGAATATCAGGCAAATTCCAGAAGATTGGAAGTGTCATGTGTCAATATTCAAAAAGGACAAGCAGAATGACCCACGTACCTATAGACAGACTAGCTAGCTGTAAGTGCTGGGGAAAATCAAGAAAAAGCAAAACTTGGATTTAATTAATTTGATGAGATTACAAGTTTGGTTGATAAAAGTAAATGTGTAGATATAATAGACTTTTGTAAGGCATTTCACTTAGTATCACATAATATTCTGATTAAAATATTCGCACTATACAATATCAATGAAGCACATGTTAAATGGATTAAGAACAGGCTAACTGACAGATCTCAAAGCATTCCACAGAGTTGATACTAAGCCTGATGCTATTCAATATTTTCATCAATGATCTGGAAATAAATTTTAAATCACTGCTGATCAAATTTTGCAGATGACAAAGACTGGCAGAATGGTAAATAACTATAAGAGCAGGGCATTTGGATCAGGATCTCTTGATAAGCTGGGCCCATTCAAACAAAATGCATTTTCATACAGTCAAACACAGAGTTATACATCTAGAAACAAGGAATGCACGCCATACCTCCAGACTGGGGGACTGTATCCTGGAAAGCAGTGGCTCTGAAAAGGAGTTAGGAGTTATAGAGTATGTCTACAATGAAGCTGGGATCATGACTTGGGTAGACAGATATGTACTAGCTCTGCTCCAGCTAGTGCACTAAACAAAGCAATATAGATGTTGCCGCACAGGTGTCAGCACAGGCTAGCAGCCAAAGTACAAGCCACCCAACCCCCTGGGTCTGAGCTCGGGTAGCTAACCTGAGCCACCACTCATGCCGCAATGTACACACTGCTATCAAAGCTAGCATGTGTTTGTCTACCTGGGCTAAGAGGCACAATCCCAGCTGCAGTTTAGATTTACACATAATAGTGAACAAGTAGCTCAACATGAGCTCCAAGCACAATGCTAGGGCAAAAAGGGCTAGTGTGATCCTTGGATGAATAAAGAGGGGAATAGCGAGTAGGAGTAAGGATGCAATTTTTATCTCGGAATGTGGCATTGGTGAGATTGATACAGGAATACCACATACAGTTCTGGGGTCCATGCTTCCAAAAAGATGTTGAAAAATTGGAGATGGAGCAGAAAAGAGTCTCAAAAATGATTCCAGAGCTGGAGAAAATGCCCTACAGTGAGAGACATAAAGAGCACAATCTGTGTAATTTATCAAAAAGAAGATTGAGGCCTTAAACATTCTGAATCTATTTGCCATTGAAATGATACTGGGAAACTCCTTCCGCACTAGGTATTGCCCGTAGGCATCTGCTGCCCTAGTCTATCCCCACGGGATACAATAATTGCCATGGAAGTCAGTGGGAATTATTTGCATCCTGGATTTTACATCCAGGGCATCAGGACCTTGGTATGCTAAGGCAGACTGCATGTCATGGCCAGGTCATGGGCAGCCAGACTAGTAGTCAGAGCCACTGCCAGAGTCCATAGTCACGAGACAGGAATCAAGAGTCAGCTGGGTCAGGGTACCAGGGGGTCAGAGGCAGGAGACTAACTGGAGATCAGAACCATAAATCAGACACCAGGAGTCAAGCCAGGTCAGGATGCCAGGAAGTCAAGGGGGACCAGAAAGCACCCAGTTAAAGCAGTGTGGACCCCGGTTGTTCACACAGCTTCCTGTTTTTGCTGCTGGCTTCATTAGGGCTAGTGGGCCAATCAGCTGCTCTGAAACTCCGCCAATAGGACCCCAAAGGTGGAGCCTGAACCTATGCTGGACTCCATTGGTACTGGGTAAGCAGTAGACAGGATGCTGCCAAGTAGAGGGTTGGAGCATGGAGCATGCTCCTATAGACCTGGGTTTGAGGCCTGTGGGTCATGACAATACAAGTACCTCTATTTGTTTTGTCTACATAAAATCTAGATTGCAGGTCAGGAAGAATGGCCAGAAGCCTTCTACAGTACACGCCTATCCCCTTTTCCCCTCACAGCCTGTGGCTGAAGCTTGCTGTAAAAGGAACCCAACCAAACCTAGGCTTGGAAGACAATTAAGGCAGCCTGAAATAATCTACTGGTTTTCCTTATTAATTATATAGATGATCATTGTCTAGTCAGCTTTTTAATTTTTTCTGATTTCCTCTTTCATTGTTTTCCTTTGTTAATCGATCCCTAAGCTCTAGGGAAGTGGTGGGCAAACTACATCCTGGGGGCCACATCTGGCCCTCCAGATGTTTTAATCCGGCCCTCGAGCTCCTGTTGAGGAGTGGGGTCTGTGGCTTGCCTCACTCTGGCACTCTAGCTGGGGAGCGGAGTCAGGGGCTTGCCCCACTCTGCGCGGCTCCCAGAAGCAGCAGCATGTCCCCCCTCTGGTTCCTACACATGGAGGTAGCCAGGGGGCTCCTCACGCTGCCCCCGCCCCAAATACTGCCCCCGCAGTTCCCATTGGCCAGGAACCACCGCCAATGGGAGCTGCAGGGTCAGCGCCTGCGGACAGGACAGCACGCAGAGCTGCCAGACCACGCCTCCGTGTAGGAGCTGGAGGGGAGACATGCTGCTGCTTCTGGGAGCTGCTTGAGGTAAGTGCCGCCCAGAGCCTGCACCCCTGATTCCCTCCCACCCCCAAACCCCTTGCCCCAGCCCTGATCCCCCTCCCACCCTCCAAACCCCTCAGTCCCAGCCTGGAGCACCCTCCTGCACTCCCAACCCCTCATCCCCAACCCCACCCCAGAGCTCCCTCCCGCACTCTGAACTCCTCATTTCTGGCCACACCACGGAGCCCACACCCCAGCCGGAGCCCACACCCCAACCCCCAATTTTGCGAGCACTCATGGCCCGCCATACAATTTCCATACCCAGATGTAGCCGTTGGCCCAAAAAGTTTGCCCACCCCTGCTCTTGGGCCTTGTCTTAACTAAGCAAAGCAGCCCCCTTCAGGACAGGCTTAGCTAGCACATGACCTAACCTCAACCTTTCTCCTAGTCAAGATACGATGAGAGAAAACACAAATACCTGCCTTCCGGCTTAGATTTGACGTCCTCTCTCTGAGGGTATGTCCACACTGGAGATGGAGGTGTAACTTCTGGATTGGGTAAACATAGCCACTCTAGCGCTGATTGCACAAGTGTGCTAAAAATAGAAGCATAGCCAGCTTCACGTTTAACTGTTATTGAAATAGACTTTCTTCAGCAATCACATGGGCCTGGTTCGCCTCTCACAACAATTTTACCCCAGTGTAAATCATTGTTGCCAATCTCATGATTTTATCATGTCTTTCACAATTTGGTGTTTTACTGAAAACCCCAGGTGCTGGAGTCATGGGATTAGATGAAAATCTCAGTTTTCATTTAAAAAAAAAACGAGTTTCTAGACGGTCCTGGTTGTTGCAAAGAGCAGCCTGAAAATAGGAACACTAAAGGCTCAAGATTCTGAGGATCTTACTCATATATTTTGAACATGTGGAATTAACAATACAAATAAATACATTTATTTGAGTGGAATTACTCCTGATTTACACCAATGTATGCACCTGATCTTTTCCCAATAAAGTCAATGGGAATTTTTCTATTGACTCCAATAGCAGCAGGAATGAGCCATAAATGAGAGGAGAATCAGGTTCATAATTTGTACCTATATTACCATAATTAAATGAATTTTGGAATCTATTCTGCACAATATAGAGTATGTTTGACCCCAGAAGCATAGAGTGAACTCAGCATGATGCAAGGGCTAGGACACCAGACTGAGAGTTAGGAAACCTTGGTTTTCTTGCTGCCACATTTGCTGTGTGATCTCATGCCAGTCATTTATCTCCCTATATGTAAAAGAGGGAGAACCCTCCTTTGTAAAGTGCTTAGAGATCTATGGATTAAAAGCACTATAAATGGGCTGGATACTATTTTTATGTTATCACCTCCTTTTCTTTTCTATTTTTCCACTATTTAGATGATATGTTTCACAGAAAAACGAGTGACTGTTTTTTTCTTCATTTGGCTTCTTAGGGATTCAGTATTGGTGCATCGGGGGTATGTGAATGAGTGAGGAGAGACTACATTGACTTAAAATCCAGTAGTTATTTATTGCAGCCAGAGCACCCACATAGACAAGACTGGTCTCCCCAGGCAGCCCCCCCGCCCCCCGGACATGTTATCTTTTATATCCCGTTCTTTCAAGCAAGATCCATTCTGCAATCCAGCAACTGTGGGAGGAGAGAGACCCATTACACCATCTTCCTGTATTTGCGTAGCTTTTCTTCACTGCCTCCTACACTTCATCTGCCAGTGTTTTCATCTACCCACTCTTCCATTTTCAATTCAGTTCCTTTTCAGCTGATTTCCTTTACTCTGGAAAGCTTTCCAGCAGATTTTTCCCTCATCACCTGACTGCTTGGCTTTCCTCGGGTCACTTTCTCACGCCTGACATAGAACTGTTCCTCTAGGTACCCATAGCACATAAATAAACTGAGCCGCTAACTGTTTATTCATGCATCCTGCCAGGGGCGGCTCTAGGCATTTTGCCACCCCAAGCACGGCAGGCAGGTTGTCTTCGGCGGCTTGCCTGCGGGAGGTCCCTGGTCCCGCGAATTCGGCAGCAGCCAGTGGGAGGTCCGCCGAAGCCGCAGGACCAGCGGACCCTCCGCAGACATGCCGCCGAAGGCAACCTGCCTGCCGCCCTCGCGGCAACCAGCAGAGCGCCCCCCGTGGCTTGCCGCCCCAGGCACGCGCTTGGCATGCTGGTGCCTGGAGCCGCCCCTGCATGCTGCTACTGAGTTTGAAAATACAGATGCCTGTTTGCATGCAGAAATGTGAGAGTTTGGAGAGGACAACAGACGTGTATTTATCACAGGCTAGCCATTATGCCTACGGCTGAAAATTAAACTCCTGTTATTGACAGCCTCAACAAAACCACCTCAGCAAAACTGAAAATGTCAGGATCAATGGCCAACTTCTCCTTTTGCATTACAG
The DNA here is from genome assembly GCF_016161935.1 of Mauremys reevesii. Lineage (NCBI taxonomy): Eukaryota > Metazoa > Chordata > Testudines > Geoemydidae > Mauremys > Mauremys reevesii. The sequence goes on from NC_052625.1 coordinate 169,317,166, forward strand.
CTGCACTCGTATTTGGTCATCAGGGACTGAAAGGCCCAATTATTTTCAGGTGGCTCTGTATTTTATGGTGTTCAGAACATTAACTCCTATGCATCCTCTACCTATCGCCAGTGTATTGGAAATATCAGAATTCCTGTCCAAAACAACCCAGGAAAAATTTTGCATAAGGGCCCCACAATGGGAGGGGAAATGGGGCTTTGTTTTAGAAATCAGAAATTCTAACCCAGACAGCAGGGGCTCTATCCAAGGGCCCTATTTTGTTTTCTGTTTCCCACTGGGAGATTTTGTGCCTGTGTACTGGGAGAGGGTCACACAGATTGACAACAGAGACCTGACTCCATGGCAAGGGCTTTATAGAGCAGCCGGGATGGGGGATAGAACTGGTTCCATGGAGATGCCCACGTGGATCAGTAGTAATGGTGGAGCAGAGCTAACTCTCCAGAAAGGCCTGACTGGACCAGAACAGAGCTGACATCACTGAGAGACATGACTGGACAGTGGTAGCAGAGCAGAGCTGACTTTGTGGTGAGGACCACCTGGACTGACCTTGGAAGTAGATTGCAGTGGACCTGACTCCATGGTGAAGTTGGATCAAACCAGCACTGCCAAGAGTGAGTTGATTTCATAGCACCCTTCCCCATCCAGTTGGTGAGGTGAGCTGAAATCACAGAATAGGACCAGGTAGCTGCACCTTGGCGTGAGACTGGCTGTGTCCTTTTGCATGACTGGAGGGGACCAGCAGATAGCCTTTGGCTACTACTGAGACTGAATTGACCTGTGAGCAGGTCTTTTAGTGGTTGGGTTTTGTGATGAGACAGAGTTCTGGACTTCCATCAGCTGGGCACTTACTACTTGTGACTGGGAGGGGTTGACTAACTTCTTGATGTATTTGATTTTGGTTGTTCAATTAATTATATACATATCTCCATACACACACTCTGGTTATTGTATGTTTCTTTTCTTTCTTCCCAAATAAGATTTCTGTGTTTCGTGTTCCCGAAGGACTGCTGAGTAGAGCTGGGAGAATAATTGATTTTCCGGTTTGATCCAAAGTGAATATGTTGGCATCCCAGCAAAATTAATTTGGGGCAAGGGAATTTATGGTTGGCAACCCTACTCCAGGGTCTGCTTAAAAAGACCTGGCACAGACCAGCCATCACCTTTCAGAGTTGGAAATGTTAGCCATCTGTGCCTCCTAATGCTGCAGAAATGTCCTCAAACCTCTCCTCTATCTCTTCCCTTCAGAACATTATTGGATATGGGACTCAGGATCCTTCATTAATTTTCTCTCCTTCTTGCCCTGTGTGGGTTATCCCTATAGTTTTCAAACTTTATTTCAGGTTACTTACTTTTTACCCAACCCATCCATTATTCCAGTCCAAGAAGAAGTGGTGAAGAGAAGAACCAAGACCTCATGAAGTGCGTTAGAGGTGAGAATACTGTTCTGAACAGCAAATTCCTTCCTGCTCTCATGAAGGACATGTATCCTGCCAGCCATGGCATAGCGAAAAGAGACATTCACACCCACCATGTGGATAAAGCAGAAGATAAATCCTGGAAAGCAAATAATGGAAAGCTGTTGTGTGTATTATTACATGGATAGGAATGAGATGCAAATAAATAGTTAAGCAAGCAAACTTAACATGATCAATATCTTGATTTCTGTGAAGAAACTAATGTGAAAATGACTGTGTGGTATAAAAAATAAGAGGATTTACTCTAGATATTATTTCCCCAAAATAAGTTCATTTATTTCCTGTATGGTTTAAAGTGCTCACTTCATCTCCTTCCCAAGTCTTTGGGGAGTGGTGGGGAAGATGGACTTTATAGCACATTTTGGAGATAAACAATTCTTCTGTTGTGCTGGACCAGCAGGGAAAGAAAACTCCAAACCTGAGGAATCTTCATGGAAATGCTCTCCTGGCAGCTCCCTCCTATTTAAACCAGGGAGGGGGCATCCTCAGTATGACTGCTGATCACAACTGCTGTAACATCAACAGCAGATACCTGGAACTCCACTTGGAAGCCCACAGGCAGCCCAAGCAGATCACAGAGCACTAGTACTACATGCTCTCAGAGTGAAACTCTACTGAACAAGCAGGCAGCTGCATTCTGCATCAGTTTCAGCTCCGAGGTGGTCTCAAGATGAAGCCTGGTGAACAATGAATACAGTAGTTTGATCTTGATGTGGAAAAAGCACGATCTGTGTATCTACAAAAATGGTCACACCTGTCTCGTTAGGCACAGATGGTAAAAAGTTGCTACAGCTGCAACTACCTGCAAATCCAATAGTAGGCTTGAATGTAACAAGACCCTTATGTCGGAAATAAATCTGTGTCACAAAGGTTGGTGATATTCACTCATTCAGGGCATCCCCTGGTTCTTCTACTTTTTCCATCCATCCTACAAAACATCATCTCTGCCTTGTTTCTGTAGACAGAGCCACAACCTGTTAGTAAGTGCAGGTGATAGGGGACTGGATGTGGGCTAAGGAAACAAGCGAAAGACACAGAGCTGATTCACTCTCTCCTAATCTGTTAATGAACCAAATGAGTACTCCAGAAGATAAGAGTCTTTACAGTATTACCAGTTATTTGAACTAGCAAGTCTCCCTGTGATATTTCTTTCTATCTGAGCCTAAGGTAATAACTGCTAGTCAATATGGTGCCAAGCCTGCAAACACTTATACCCATACTTAGCTTTACACATGAAAGTAATCCCACTGAACTCATCTGGTGAAATCCTGGCCCTGGTAAAGTACAGAGAATTTTGCTATTGACTTCCCTTAGACCAAGATTTCACCCCATGGGACTATTTATGGACATAAAGTTAAGCAGGTGTGTTTACAGGATCAGAGCGTATGTCAGTCAAGAAATATTTTTATCTATTTGTAAAAAAGATAATGCACATGTATGGCACTGTATAAATAATAACTGTAAAGATGTTCCCAATGGTTAGAGCTATTCGACCTGGGCGGAAGGAGCCTAAATGTGGTTAAAGGAATAATAATCACCGATTAATCAAATATGGGTTTGAAGCTGTCGCAACCTGATACGCAGTTATGGCTCTGTATGGCCAATTGTCGGTCCACGGCCATCTTGTCCTGTTAAAAGAGGACACTTAGTTATCCCAATTTGTTCCTTGAATGGCCTCCATCTTGGACCAGGTTCTTGTTGCATAGGAAAGGGCAGAGACCTAATCCTGCCCAGCAACACTAAAGTGCTGTGTGTACGTTCCTGTATTTTTTTTCTGTTGGGCCGTCTAAAGGTCAGGCTAGTGCAGTGTGCAAAGACCTGATTCTGCCCAGCAACTCCGTAGTATGCATTTTCCCGCTCTTTTTGGGCCCGGTCGTCTGGAGGTCAGGCTAGTTCTGCCCAGCAACTCCAGAGTACTGTATACAGAGACCTAATTCTGCCCAGATACCCCAGTGTGCCGTGTGCAAATCCTGCCGGCGTGGGGGGCAACAGCTCAAAGCCTGGAGGGAGGGGGAACCAGGGACCAATCAAATGTTGACATGAGTGAGTGAGACCCTTTCTATAAAACTAGGTTTCCCCCCAAAATCTGTGTGGAGTGTCCGCATGTCAGCTGAAGGGCCTGATCAACCTTTTGGCCAGGGTCTCCTCCCGGTATAGCTAGCTCGTGTCGTGTCGTCTTCGTTGTCGCCTTGGACCTGTTCCTGGGACCTCATCATGCTTCTGGTGTCTGCTCTGCTGGTCAGCTGCACCTGGAGTGCGGTATTTGTTTTCTAATTTCTGGCAGTTTGCTTATCTAGCCTCCTATTTTTCCCCTCCCTAACCCAGTACCAAGTGTGTACACAGTGTTAAGGATTAAAGTATTGAGCTCATAATTGCACAATTGCCTAGGTGTATAGTTGTTCTAAGGTTTTAATAAATTGTTTATTGTAAACTGTTTTAAGTGTGTGAGTCACTGCTCTGTCTTTGTCCGGAGTGTTTGTGTCTGGGAGCTGTCTCCACCTGGGGATTAGCTGACCAAGGGGTTCCTGTCCCCGCGGTCTGTGTGAGTGGAATCTGCCCAACTGCAGCCACACCACACTCCGGGTTTACCCTTAGTGTGAAAGTAAGGGCGGTTGAGGCAGTGGCCTGTGGGTCTCTTTCCTGTGTTGCACCGGGCACTGCCCTGATGAACCCGATTCCCATCTTGTGTGATTGGTGTGTCTGCCTATCCAGTGTGGTGCAGTGAGCAGTATAGAATTGTACTGTTAATGATTTTTGGGTTGTTTATATTGCCTAACAACATCCCAACTAAAAATTGCCTCTCTCCCTTGGCCCAAGTTGTAACTTTCCCCCAAATAAACGCAGCCACTTGGCTTTGCACCTTATTCTGGTCCTGCCTGATTTTCCTCACCCAATATAAAGCTGATCGAACTGCAATCTATTTCGGACAGAAGAGTTAATGTACTTTATGTAAGCTGCAGTGACTTCTCTGAGGTCACAGGAGAGGACACTTAGTTATCCCAATTTGTTCCTTGAATGGCATCCAGAGAGAAAAACATTGGGCACAGTGAGGAAATTCAGCTTCAAGGACTACCAAAGAGAAAGAGCCTTTTGTCAAGCTGAATAGATGGAATTCCACACACATTTTCACACACACAAAGGAGGAAAAGGAGCGCTTATCGCTTCTGTTTTCCTCTTTTTTCAAGGTCTGCAGCACAAAAATCTCTCACAAGCAAGTTGTCAGCAAGGAGAAAGCACTTGGTGTACAGAATCTCTGCTGAGAGATTAGTAATATCATTTAACGCAACACTACCATAGCAAGAGAAATGCATCTGAGAAAGACACAGTGGAAGAGGGGGCATGAGAATAGGACAAGCAAACAGTACAGTAGTGAAGGGAGCTAATAAATGTATTTGTTAAGTAACTAACTAGGGGCCTGATTCCCCACCCCGTTAATCCATTCTAAAACCTATGTAGCTCCTCTGTAGTCTATGGGAAAACAACGGTGCAAATTTGGTGTAACAAAGTTAAATATGGGCCTGAGCCTTCTTTCACTTGCTCTACTTTTACTCTGATTTGACCCGAGACTTCACTAGAGTTACTCTGGGTTTACACTTATGAAGTGAGGGTGTGTCTTCACTGCACAAGTTACCCAGATGACTGGCACTTGGATCTGAGCATCCCCACAGCAAAGCCCTACCCATTACTGTGTCCTCACTGTTTCTGCACTTGCCTATGTGTGTCTGGGGGCATAGCCCATGGTGGTTTGTGCTGAGTTGTTCTAGATTTCTTTCCCAGGTAGTTGCATCAGTTGTAGGAGAATTGTGGGAAAGGCATTGACGGACTGTCAACACTCAAGTGGTTTTGTCTGCATCCTCAGTGCAAAGTTGGCAGGTTCCAGTCTGAGATAATCTTGGTGCTAACCTATACCCACAGCTAGGTAAACTAGCCTAGGCTTAAAGCAACTCCAAACCTGTTTCAGAGGTTTTCCTGTGTGGATGGTGGGGGAGGAAGGTTGGGTTAAAACCTAGGTAGGAGCCTGGCTTAACTGTGCAGTGAAGACTCAGACTCTACATATTCAGTTAGAGAAAGGCCAAACAAATGTAGCACAACCAGCCACCTCCACAATCTGAATCCACTAGCACCATTCTTGGAGAGGCCACAGGCTGAATGGATTTGGAAAATGAACTACCCTCTCACCCCTTGAGGAGGGCCATCTAGAAGATCAAGGGTAAAGCAGCTTGGTGGCATAGTGAGGTGCAGCCCATGCTGATGCTGCTTGTGTTATACCTATTTTAGGGACAAATAAAAGACAGCACTATTCAGGGCTGTCACTCTGATACCTTTTGCTAGCACTAAATTAAGCTTCAGCATCTAGTCTGAACATTGGGCTGCTCACACACAGGTATTGGGCCAGTATGACTGGGAGCAACCTCCAATGGCCCATCTTAACTGGTCCTGTAGGAGTTAATCTTAACTCAACACCCTGGGGCCAAGTTTACAATCCCTAAACACTCCAAACTCCTGTTCTCTTCAAGGGATGCTTTGGTGCATAAGGAATGCAGGATCAGGACCTTTGTGATTCCCCATCAAGTGACCTCTTTAAGGTCCTGATCCAAGGCCTGCCTATTGCAGTTAGTGGGAGTCTTTCTGTTGACTTTAGCAGCTTTGGAAAAGAGACTAAGGCCTTGTCTGTTCTGGAAATGGTTTACTAGCAATGCTATACTGGTGTAAATATACCAGCAAACCCTTCTAGTGGAGATTCAGCTTACACCAAAATTTTACCAGAATCCCAGTTCCCTGAACAAAAGAAACTATATTGGCAAAAGGACTCTTTGGCCAGAATAACTGTATCCACACCAGGACTTCCGTGGGCATAGCTCTGTTGGTTAAGGGAGTGAGTCTTTTCACACTCCTAGCTGACATAGCTATGCTGGCAAAACTTATTAAGTGTAGACAGGGCATAAGACTTTCTGGCTCTGCCCAGAGCTATTTGAGTCTGCTTCAGCCAAACACTGATGATAAAAGAAAACGTTAAAAAAAAAATCCTTCAGAACATTTCCAAGGGATTTGTATTTAGTGCATTTCAGTTATTGTTGTTTCCGGATCTGAAACCATAGAAGAAAAATGTTTTGCCTTGTTTTGATGTAACAAAACATTTTAAGGGAACAGTGCCAGGGATAGCTAACCAACACATGACCTCCAAGCTGTTTCAGTTTTCAGACATGACTTCTGAATGCAGCTTTGAAGTACAACACACAATGACCCTAAGGCGTTTATGTAGTCTGCCAAGTCATTTCATTTCTCTGCTTTATTTACTTTGTAAGAATTAGCCAGTCGATGTAGCAGATAAAAGTATTGAAGAAGGAAACTGAACATTGTGAATGGGAACAGTCCCCTCTAAACATAGTTGTCTTCCCTTGGATGTTAGGGTCTATTAGTGTTTCCACTACTGCAACAGGAGATTCAGTTATCCCCTTCTAGCACTCAAATCCACTTCTGCACTGACAGCATCATGTAATTTTTGTGGTTGTCTCATTTATAGGCTGATAGGTTTATGCACATCTCTGCTGCCTTTTCATAAAAAGTGCTTTGTTATTGCTTGCTTGGTTGATTGAGTTTTACAGCCCACAGGATATCAGTATGACAATACCCATGTTGTTATTTGCTTTAATAATTCATTTGCATTTTGAAAAAAAGAGAATGAGGGACAGGAGGTCTAGTTCTCTTTGCAGTGATGGGACCATCTGTCAGAAGACCCTGGGTACTGTTGGTTTTCTCTGTACCGGGAAATTTTTGCTTCTATCCATCCTGCTCCATCAGTGCTAGTGCAGAGAAGGGACCTACATTTTGCACAGTTGCCTTGTGGAGCTTTTCTGAGCATGGTTAGAGAACACACTGCTTAAAATGCCAGCAGTGGCCTGAAGCCCTATCTAGCCACCAATGTTGCAACAACTGGTGTAGGTGAACCACTGGCAGTAATATGGAAACATTTTAGCAACAAAAATCCAAGCATAGATGCAGCTTTTGTTTCCTGGGAAATTGGGAGTGTGTGTGGGTGGAACAATAGAATTATTTGACACATCATATTTTGTAGCATGAATCCACTAAAGAGTGAGAGGAGCTTCCCTTGTTAGTGTGCTTTTTGCAATATTGAACATTAGTCATATATTTCATCTTAAAAAATTCTGGTTTAGCTTGTGCTTTATAAATAATAAGAGTTGATGTGGACAATTTTAAAGTGAGGGGAAATTCAAAGAGACCATAGAAAATTACTGGGTATCACACCTTCCTGGGGCTGGAGAATCAAGCTTGTATATGATTTCTCAAGATCTTGAGAATGCCTCCAAAAATCTCAGGACTTTTGGAAACATAACATTCATGAGTACCATAGTCACTGGTGCTACACCCATGAAAATGAGACTGAATAGGATAAAGAAGGAAGAGAAAGATTAGTTATCCCAAATCTAGATAGGCAACACAGAAGATAGCTCTTGAATAATTGAGTACTATTGTCAGGCTCTGGTTCAGGCTGTCAGGCCTGGTGGTTTGAGCAGTGGTCGAAGCTGAACATAGAAACAGGACTGGGCCAATGGCAATGCTGAAACCAGAGTCCAGGAACTGAGGTGAGAGTCTGTAGGCAAGTCAAATTAGAATCATAATCAAAGTCCAGTTGCAGGTCATAGGTCAAAGCCAGGTTGAAGTTAGTCTGAGGGTAGGAGCAGATGCAGGGCTGGAGCAAGGTCAGAGTAGGGGATGGAAAAGGTTGAAGTAGGCTGTAACAAGGCTGGAGCAAGAATGGGAAGCAGATCAAAGGCAGGTTGGAAGCCTAGGGCAGTGGCTCTCAACCTTTCCAGACTACTGGACCCTTTCAGGAGTCTGCTTTGTCTTGCCTACCCCACATTAAACCTCACTTAAAAACGTCTTGCTTAAAAATCAGACATCAAAATACAAAACTGTCACAGCACACTATGAATGGAAAATGGCTGACTTTCTCATTTTTACCATATTCTTATCAAATAAATCATTAGGAATATAACTATTGTACTTACATTTCAGTGTGTAGTATATAGAGCAGTATAAGCAAGTCATTGTCTGTATGACATTTTAGTTTGTACTGATTTCGCTAGTGCTTTTTATGTAGCCTGCTGTGAAACTAGACAAAAATTTAAATGACTTGCTATACCCCTGGTTGAGACCACTGGCCTAGGGAGTCTGTTACAGTGCAAGGCAGCAGGAGGGTCCTGGCCACACAGTGCTATTACACAGACTAACTTGCCTGTGCCAGGAGGTCATCTGACCAGGGCCTGCTCAGGGATAGGCTGCCGCAGCATGCCTGAGTCACTGCAGGCTCTGTTGGAGCAGGGAGTCATGACAGCTGATTGAGCAGCCCTGGTCTGGCTACAGGTTTGCCTCACAACTATCATCCATGTATAAAGTAGGGAATGTATTATTTTATTTAAAAATACATAGTGTCCTTTTCAAATGGCAGAAAGAAACCCAGAGGAGCAGGGACCCCTTAAAGTTTCACTTCTGTTTGATATGTGTCAATGTTGATATAAATCACTGCTCTGTAGACCAACCTTTGTACTTTGCACCTGACAAGGAGAATTCCTCCAGTTTTCCTAGATCAAAAAGGAGCCAATGAGGAAGACAAATTCATAGCAGAGTGGGTGAGAGGGAAATAATAAGGTCTCTGTTTCCTCAATAAAATACACTAGGAAAACCACAATCAGGACCAGAGGCCTTTTCTATTTACAAATGCAAAACTGAAGATACTGCACCAAATGCTGTCCTCAGTTACCTGATTTTGTATTGTTACATATGTGTAAATGAAAATAGAATTAGGTCAATGGAAAGCTTAATGAGTCTATGGTAAACACTGTTTACAATCACATCCCTGGATCAATAGGTTCATCTCCTATATTCTGTCCCAACAGAAAAATAGCTTGTTTGCGGCATAACTTCTGAGTTTGAACAGGGTGTTGAACTAGCTCATCTCCTGAGGTCTCTTCCAACCCTAATCATCTATGATTGATGTCAGCCAAGACGTGTGAAATAACTGCTCTGTGGTCTGTGTGTGTCTGGATCTCTGTGCAAGGTAAACTAGCACTAAAGCCTGAGAGTCTGGGGCAAGTTTTCAAAGAAAAACAACAAAGTGTGGGCATAACTAGTCAAAGATGTACTGAGCTGTGAAGGCAGCAACAGATGAACTCAAGCAAATCTCCTCAGGTAGGGGGTACTTAAATTGAGAAGGTCTTTTCCCAGTGGCACCTTGATGTGGAGAGCCAGGACAACCCTGACAACTTTAACTGCTTTGGAAGGAGACATGGACGTGAGGCAGGAATTCAAGCACAGCACCTCTGGAATGGATTATTAAGATGAGCAATAGATATTGAAGTTAAATGCTGACTCAGACCTCACAATTTAATTTAAAAAATAGACAACAGCATCTGAGAACTGCATGACCAATTCACAGGCAGATGTGAAATTCTTCTTTTGAATGAGATTGTCTGGATTTGTATAAAGCACCACCCAACTTCCATGGTGGCTCCTGGTGAAATGACTTTGCAGGGTTCTCAGAAATTTAGGATTTTAAATGATATTTTATAGGGGTCTCAATCACCTACAATGTGTATTTCATGTACTGTTTATTGACCTAGCATAATTGCCACCATTATTTATACAATAAACACAAGACAAAAACTCCTGAGCCTCAGCTGGTGTAAATTGGCATAGCTCCACTGACTTCAATGGGCCTGGATGATAAAACATGCATTGTAACTATAGATGTCCTCAAGCTGAAAAATGTGGCTCGCTCTCTGTCACCCTTCTCCATTCCTTCACTACCTCCCATAAACAATGGTCAGATTTGTTTGGATCTAGAGTCTTGGTGTGGTCCATGACAAATATAGGAGGAAGATGTGAAATTCATTGACATAGCCACTCCTCCCGAAGTTCAGGAGGTTTTGAATCTGAGATTCAGTGTCTCTAATTCTAAGCGAACCCTAATCTCTGGGTATGCCAGCGCATTAGGGTACTCCTCTATCAGGGAGAGAGGGTTGGGTGGGATATCTGATCCACCCCTGTACCTGGAATAGTCATTGACCCGTGACCTGTATAGAGTGGGTGTAAAACACTACCAGAACAGAATTTTCCACTTGCACATTTTGCACTTACTTTTCAAATGTGCAAACGGCTGCAAAGCTAAAGGGAATCAAATCCGGAGCAGATAGATAATCTGTTGCTATGGACTAAGCTCTTGAACAGTGAGCTAATGCTTTCTAAAGTGTGTGGGAAAGAATCTAATACTATAAGAGCATGTGTTCTTCCTTCCTTCCTCCCCTCCCCAGTAGCTTCCTGCATAGTCGCTGTAGCCAACCTGTGGTTATCTTGCCCCTCCCTTCAAAGTCCTCGGTGACCACATTTTTTAATGAATAAAAGCAGAGGTTCACTAAATAGCGTCATCAAAAAAGACATTAGTTGACACTGCCCTGAGTCTGCACTATGATCAATTTTATTTCCTTTAATGCTTTTTTCTAGCAAGCACAGTAAACAGCCCCTGTTTTTATTTAGCCTACCCTTCTGCTGGAGGACAAGATAAACCAATTCTCTTCTTCATCTCATCTAGAAAGTTTTGTTGTTGTTTGTAGGTTAGCATATATTCCTTTTCTTTCTTTTCTGCAAAACAAAAAAAGTATAAACAGGCGAGGGAAAGAGGAAGTCCCTGGCAGAAAAGGAAAGTTACTGGATTCTTATGGTGATTGAAGGAAGTTACTGAGTCAGCGGAGTCCTTTCACCTTCCCAGTGACCTACTGGAAGAATTGTGCAGAAACAGAAATACAATCTAACCTGCAAAGGAAAAGACAAACGTCATCTTAAAAATATCTCTGGGTATGCCAGTGCATTAGGGTACTACATTCAGAATTGTAGCTGTTAGCACACTCAAAGGGCAAAGTTTGCATGGGGAGGATTTAAGAACATTATACATGTATATTTTTCCCCTTCTTTCCATGGCCTGTTTGTCACCACAACCACCTTGATTAACTTAAAACTCAGCATCTTCCATAGGTTGTAATTCCACTCCTAACTGGCAAGCAGGTGTCACTGCTGAGCCACACCTACTTCATCCTTCTCTGAAAAGCTAAGAATATTAATAACTGTTTCTGGTAGCCATCCACAATGTGTTAGACTGTACAAACCTTTTAGTCTGTCACGATTAGACATTAGAAAAACTTCCTGCCGGCGTAGTTAAGCACTGGAATAAATTGGCTAGGGAGGTTGTGGAACCTCAATCATTGGAGACTTTTAAGAGCAGGTTAGACAAACAGGAATGGTCTAGATAATTAGTCCTGCCACAGATGCAGGGGACTGGACTAAATGACCTCTCGAGGTCCCTTCCAGCTCAATGATTCCTATAAGAAACCTGCAAGCTGACAGCGTCATGCTTACAGACTAATATGGATATAATTGTCATGTCCTATTTATAATATGCATTTGTAAACACAACAGATTAACTAGACTGTAAACTTGTTGGGACCACCTTTTACTTCTGTGCTTATAGAGCGCCTACCACAATGGGGTCCTTGTAGACCTTACCACAGTACAAAATAAATAATCAAGAATAATAATGTGTTGCTCCCTTTCTCCCCACCTACTAGGCTTTTTGTTTGTCTCTCCTTAGATTATAAACTCCTTGGGGAAAGGATTGTGCCTTCTTATATGCTTGACATGTGCCCAGAAGGGCATTGGAGCAGTCAGAAATATGTAATAATTTACCTCACTTGTAGCCAAGAAGCTGATCAACATCCTCTTATTTGGGTTCTAAGGGCATGGCTGCACTTGCAGATGTAGAGGGCTGTGAGTTAAACCCATCTTCGTAGAGTGCAGTAGGGAAAGCGCTGCAGTCTGTCCACACTGACAGCTGCTTGCATACTGGCATGACCACATTTGCGGCACTTGCAGCGGCATTGGAAACGGTGCATTATGGGCAGCTATCCCAGCATGCAAGTGACTGAAATGTGCTTTTCATATGGGGGTGTGTGTGTGGAGCATGACAGGGAGTATGTTGTGTGTATGTGGGGGGAGAGAGAGTGGGTTTTGGGGGGTTGAGAGCATGTCAGCATGCTGTCTTGTAAGTTCAGACAGCAGCAGACCCCTCCTCCTCCCCGCCTCTCTCTTTCTCACACAGCATTCCACGCTAATGGCTTGCATGACGGCTGTCAGAAACGGAGCTTTGAAAGGGCATTTCCGCATTCCTACAGGAGTTCAAAACAATGACAAGAGAGTACCAGCAGCGCTGTAGCCATGGAGACAGAGCGCTCTACATGCCTTGCCAGTGTGCACAGGGAGTGAGCTAGGCCGCGCGGGGCTCCTTTATTGCGCTGTAACTCACAAGTGTAGCCAAGCCCTTAGCAAAGTTTCTCTCTCTTGAAGCGACTACAAAGAAGCACACACTATAGGTGTAACCCACACACCTCCTGGGTGTGGTGCTCTGTCCCATCAGTGGCACCAAGACCACTTAGAAATTAATGAGTCTGCTCTACAGCAGGGATCAGCAACCCTTGGCACGGGCCGGTTTGTTTACCTGCCACATCCGCAGGTTCGGCTGATTGTGGCTCCCACTGGCTGTGGTTTCACCTCTCCAGGCCAATGGGGGCTGCAGGAAGCAGCGCTGGCTGAGGGATGTGGTGGCCACTGCTTCCTGCCGCTCCCGTTGGCCTGGAGCAGCGAACCACAGCCAGTGGGAGCCGTGATCAGCCGAACCTGCAGACGTGGCAGGTAAACAAACCGGCCTGGCTCGTCAGGGTACTTACCCTGGTGGGCCCTGGGCCAAAGGTTGCCGATCCCTGCTTCACAGTCTTCACTAAGGGCCATGTGGCTTTTAGCTCATCCAGTAGAGGATCATGTATTAAGCTTCAGAGGTCCCAGGTTTGATCCTGCTCACCAATGACCGGTATTACATAGGCATCTAGGTGTATTTACAAGGAAACCTTTGAGATACTCAAGGTCACATCAAGCAGTGAAAGCATAGAGGCCGAACATTTGAGAGGGACTGAAAAAGTATACTGCGCTTGATACCACAGAGAACATACCCCCAGATAAGGAGGACTTTGAAACCCTGATCTATATAGCCTATGTGCTGTAACAGGTAGCTTCAGTGCTTTTACTTTTCTCATCTGATAATTAAGCATGTTGCCTGTGGATACAAACTAGGTTTGGAGCCAGTCATCACTAATTTGCTGTAGACACAGCTGAAATTTGACCCTATGGGCCTAATCATCCAGGGAGATGGGTGAACACAATTTTCACTAAACTCAATGGAACTTGCATGCACACCTCTCCTAGGATGAGGCTTGATGTCAGCACTACAGTCCCTGATACCTAATTAGGCTCCAACAGACTTATTTAAACCCACACAGGATGTGTGAGTGGAAATCTAGGAATTTATATGCTCAGGGGATTGGAAATGGTGTACATTTAAATTGCGGGGGAGCAGGGGAAGGTGTCCACTGAACCTTACCTATTCTTACCCTATCCAGTTAAGTGCTTTTCTTGCTGCATTCTTCTCTTCTGGCCTCTCAGTGAGTTACACCAGATGAAACACACTTGCAAACAGTGGGTCAAATTCAGTGGTGAGGTATATGCAAGGGAAAGGGCAAACTGCACAGTGGTAAGGTGTATGTGAGGACAGTTTGAGTTATTCCATATTTATACTGGTGCAACTGACAGCAGAATTTGGCCCTAATTAGGTAAACGTAAGGGTCTAACCTGGTATAGTTTGCCCATCAGGGTAGCTGGGGGAGTTAAATTTACACCAACTTTGAATCTATCTCATCTTGCCTATGAGTTTGGCCCCCAGATCTCTTTCAGTCTGTCTGTGTTTTAACTTCAAAAGAACTGGACTCCAAATTACTCACAAGAAAAACAGCAGCTGGAGACAGAGTAGTAAATTTGAACTGGGGGCTTGATGGTACTCACACTTGTGCCAATCTGCAGTAATTCAACTGAAGTCAAAGGAGTGGCAGTAAACTGGTGTAAGTGGAGAATCTAGCCCTATGCCTCCCTTAGATTTGCCAACTATCAGGAATCTGACATCTTAAATAATATCAGAATATGCTCAGGCAACCTTAACTGTAACTTTAGATACAGTTAATTAATGTATTTTAGCTTCTTTATGGAAGCAACAGGAAGTAGAAATTAACCATGCTGTAGTCCCCACAACTTGTCTCCAGGTTTGGGGGTGATATCACTTCCCCAGCCTACCACCACTGCACCTACACAGCAGTCAATTAATTGGGTTTTTTAATAGCAAAGTGGATTTCAACTTTGTAGTACAAACACATTACAAAAAGAAAATGTGCTCTTTCAGCTGGACTAGCAACTGTTTTCAAAGCACAGTGCATTTTTTTCAAACTTTTGTAACATGAGCATGAATACCATTAAAATGTATGTGCCAATTATACTGTACTTAGAACTTCAATCCCCTGCTGTATGTTAAGAATGTACACAACACTGTTTACTTATTGTAAACAATATAGATGACTAGATATAAAATAAAGAAATGTAATAAAGACTAAAGAAAGGACACTGACTACCCGCAAAGCCCTAAGGGGAGCTTTTGTATGTATTTATTCCATTACAGCATAAATTAGAGTACATAAAAAGCTTTACAGTGATTTTTGCCTAGATATTTAAAACTGAACTGTTAATAAATACATCAGTTACAAATGTAATTCACCTGAATTGTGCACAGTGCCTGAAGCATTTGCATTAGTTAGTCTGTGATAAATGACAGTATCAATGTGGTCATTTTATAGTTTCACAAATTTGTCTAGGGTTTATTCACCACTAACATTAACGCTTAAGAGCAAAGCATGAGGTTGCTGCAATAAACTAGCTCACTGAAAAATACTGTATTTGTTTGAAATGTGCTCCAGTTATGGAAAAATATAAATAGGAAAATGTGTTTACTAAAATATTTTAAGATGACTGGCCATGTATTCCACACTGGCTAAAATACTACTTTGGGATTCCCCAATACCCTCCCCAACCATTATTTTGTTTGCTTTGGCTAAATATATGGTAGTTAAAAATAAATAAATAGAGCAGGAGACAAATTCACATTTTCTCCTATCTGCTGGATAAATGCTGATAACTTGTGAAACTGAGAGAGCCTCTAAAATACAAAATAGAATACTGATTCCTAATTCTGGTAAATTTACTCCAGCAGCTCCTACTAGAATACTTTTCTTAAGCCACAATGAATGGTGTGACATCTGTGGCATTGGACATTTGTGAGGGCAGAATTTGACTCAGAGTTTGTGGGCCAAATTCTGTTCTCGGTTGTACTGGTGTAAATTAGTGGAATTATTCCATATTTACACTGATTTAACTGAGAGCAGAATTTGGCCCTCTAGGTGTACATACTACCCTAGTCTCCTACCTTTGGGTATTCACAGAATCATAGAATATCAGGGTTGGAAGGGACCTCAGGAGGTCATCTAGTCCAACCCCCTGCTCAAAGCAGGACCAATTCCCAACTAAATCATCCCAGCCAAGGCTCTGTCAAACCTGACCTTAAAAATCTCTAAGGAAGGAGATTCCACCACCTCCCTAGGTAACCCATTCCAGTGCTTCACCTCCCTCCAACAGGATCTGCCCAGCCTTAGATTAAAAGGTACTTTTTTTAGAAATTACTTAGGTCTACATTCTGCTATCACACCACACATAAAAGGCCTTTCAATCCACTGTGAGTTCAGTGCACAGAACAAAGGCAGGATATTATCCTTTACAGACAGATTCATTAAATGACTCACTACAGTTATTTTAATGGTACCATTAGGATATGATATAAGTAAGAGTTTCTCCTCTTTTCTTATGCTTTTATAACTGTACCAAAATCAATGTCATTGAGAAAAACTCAAACTAAGAAAAAAGTAACTCACTATAGAACTTCTGGTGTTTGTTCAAGTAACAAATGCTAGGTGTCACTATAGAGACACAAAGCAAATCAACCCAGTGCTGAGTTTAAGCTCTGTGTTTGCAAAATGGAAAGAATCTGTGGACCAGTCACTGGAATCAATGCTGTTAAAGTATGAAAAGCAGTAAGCTACTTATGAACAATAGATAACCAAAGGTACTGAGAGCAATCATTCTGATACCTAACCAAACAGCATAGGAGAGGTACAGCTTTCGTGTGAATAATTTATTCTTTTAGCAGTTGAAATTCTATCAGCTATTTATTTACAAGGGATTTCATTGTGCATGGAATTCACATTAGCTACTGCACAACAGTTTTATTCATTAAACAGCTATGATTAGCATCATTCCCATATTGTTTAGCAATTCTTGTGTTGAGCAAATAGGGATATTCTTTTGACAATTATTCCTTTGAATTGGTTTCAAGGGATAAACAGGAGTAACAGTGTTGAAGGAATTAAGGTTCTTTCTCATGTCATTGCTTGGCTCTCCGTCTGTTGCTAACTTTGCTAGTAAGGCTTGCATCTTCACTTCACTTGGTACATTCATAACTTAATTTAGCACTGAAGATATAATGGGAAAAAAGTCACAGGAGACCTACTTAAGAAACATGGGGCAGAGAATAGGAAACCAACTAGAAATGTCTTTAGTTACCAGAAAAATCAATCATCTGGCTGTGATTATGCAACTAGGGTATAAAGAAAATTCTATTTGACTGACTACTACTAATTAAAAACAGATTGTTTTTAACAGGGTAAATAGTGAGAGCACATTTTGGCCCAATACTATCATTCCTAGTCTGAATGAAATAGCGAAAATGTCTTCATGGTGTTTGTAGCACTTTTGATTTAATCTTGTTTATTTATTTTTGGTTGGTTTTGTTGTAAAGTGTATTTGCAAATATGTTTTCTAGTTATAGACAGCAACAAATATCTTAATTATCATAAAGGTACATTTCAAATCTTTGCTGGATGTTTGTGGAATATCTTTATAAATTTAAGGTCACAGTGATTTCCCAAAACTAATCAGGCAGCATTTTCATAAAATACCACCAAATTAAAATGCAAAGGGAAAAAAAGTTACAAACCTGATTAGCTTCCTCACTAGAAATGTAGTATAAATACTGCATTAGATAAGGTATTCAAATACGTAAACAATTGTATAACTGTACTATGAGATAAAACTGACATTTCAATATGTGCATCTGGTCCTTATACTGGTTCAGGCTCTGATCCAGCAATACTTGCACACTGCTTAGCTTTAAGCATGTGCAGAAGTGTTTGCAGTTACTGAGCTGTTAGCATTACCTGTGCTACAATTATATGAAAAATTCTAATGCACACAAATGATTTTTTCTTTAGCCTCACAGCTCTTCTTATACTTAGAAGGCAATAATATAATTAGGAGAAAAACGCAAAATTGTATTTGTCCAGCTGAGGAATTAACTAATCTGTTAAGTGTATCGGCAAGTAAAAGATCAATATCTAACTTTCACTTGTATGCACAACATAAATTCTAACTGCAGTGTTAAATCCCATTCAACCAACTAGCATGCTGACTAGGCTAAAATTTATATAGTCCAGTCATAAAATCCTTGTTCAGTTAACACTTCCAGTGACTTTATTGGGGAGATAATTTGACTAAAGGCTTCATGATTGCACCACTGGTTTCTAAATAGTATTCTAATCAGATCAACTGTATAAAACATCAAATAAACCATAAAGATAAACTCTGTGTCTTCTATCAGTCAAAATGATGTCTCATAGTAGAATCTGCTGCCTTTCTTTAGAAGTAGCAATGAGATAAGAATTTTACTGTTAGTACCCTGCTAAAATAAGATATTTTAATAAAACATAAGGATTCTTCTACTGCAGTTCTTTGATGTGAAGTTGCTATGTCTTTCTAGAATGCTGAATACTCATAAACAATTCTTTTCCATAATCAAGTGACAACTCCAGGCTGAATTAACAACAGCAAAAACACTGGGTCTATTTTAAGAAAATTGTTTCTCATTAATTACTGTAAAGCTAGACAGATTTGCTGTATCCTTCTATTGGATGTCTACATATAAAATGTATAAAATAAATGCAAGTGCGCTTTTTAATACAGCATGCCTGTTCAGAAGGTCTACACTTGTTTTTCTGAGTAACATGATAAAAAGTATGCTTCAACTTCCCATTATATCATTTTTCTCCTCCCTATATGCTGCTCCATAAACAATTATTTTCGAAAGATTCAGAATCCAAACAAAAGTATATGGTATCAGTATGAACTATAATTGACAATTGAATTATTAATTACAACACTCATTTACCTCAAATAAATAAATCAGTCTCTCAATTAAAAGATAGGGAAATCTCAACATTATGCTAGTACATACGTATAATCAGCCCGTGTAGCAAACTCTTGTTTTTCTTGTTCTCCAGTGATAGCCTTGTTCTATGCTGGAATAGTCTCTTACCACAGGCTACTGGACATAAAATGTAATATGTAAACTGAATGCAATCAGTTTTAAATAATTCACATTTGGTTTAGGTTCATTTTCATTGATTTGCAGCTAATTAAAGAGCAGTGAAATACAAAATGTTTTCCCCAAAAATCAGTGGCATCCACAGTCATGTCAATCTGCCATGAACTGAACAGCTTTGCTTCCTGTTTACTATCATTTAAAATTTCGGATAAAAAAGTAAAGCATTGTCTTTTACAGAAATTATCACTTCTTTCAGCCACAATTCTGCTGTGCTATGGTAAATTGACTTTTCCCCAGTATTCTAAATATGAACATGTGGCAGGCATTTGTGTTGCTTAAAAACTTTAAATCTGGTCTCTGTTAAATCATTCGTTGTGGTTGCAGATTCTTGGGGCTACAGTGCCATGTCTTCCTTAAAGAATCTATTGAACCAAAAATGAAAGGATGCAATTCAGATGATCTCCTTACACTTTTCTAACATATGCACTGTTGAGTTTAGCATCAAAAGTAAACTGAATTCCTTTATGTAGCCAGCAGTATTCACAACTAATATCCAAAACAGAGGAGAAAATGAATGGCAGAAGAAGCAGCCCCTCTTGTGTATATATACAAGACCAACACTATTATTAAATATTCCCGTATAAGCTTCTGTTTTCAGGGATTTATATAACTCCAGGAGGAAAGGTCTTCTCCAGATTGGGAACTGGCCCACATTATCCCAAAGATTATCCTATTTTAGCAGCTTTTCTTAATTTGCTTGGCTGCTCACCAGCGCCAAGGAGTGAATTCTTCCCGCATGAAGCAAAGTAAAGATTAGAGTGGTTATAACCAGCAGCGGCCCTAGATCCACATTTCAAGAGGGGCACCCCAGCCCTTTAATGCATGCATACCTTCTGAAGATGCTCCTAGTCAGGGGCTGTGGCTGTCAGGCAGGCCGCTGAGCTAGGGGCAGGCCCAGCTCCCTCTAATCCTGCCAGCTGGAGTAGGCCCCTGGCTAGATGTTTGCAGTGCAGTGGTGGAGGGGACCCAGACCAGCTGATGGTGGCGCCAGGCAGAAACCAATCGCAGCCCCTTCCTGCAGTTGATCTGGCTGCCCTCACGCCAGGCCCACTCAGAGCACCAGGGGGCTCTCCGGCTCCCCAGCTTTGTCTGGCTTCTCCGGCAGAGTGAGCACGAAGGGCAGGAGGACACCTTTGGCCTCGAAGGGGGCCTTGAGCAGCTCCGCATCGAAGCTGCCCGGCAGCCCCCCGTCAGCCTCCACCTCGCCGTCCTGGGCCAGGTTGAAGCATAGGGTTCCAGCCCGATTGACACAGTAGATGGTGCTGCCCAGGGCGGCACAGCGGAAGGGCTGCAGGGGGCCACTGCTGGGCCTCAGGGAGGCGCACTGGCTCCAGCGCTTGGCCACGGTGTTGTAGCGGAAGACCTCGACCCCGCCGGCCTGGCCCTGCTCGCCTCGGCTGCCACTCAGGTCGAAGCGGTAGATGAAGCTCTTGAAGGCCACCATATCGGCGGAGCGGCGGCGGCTACTGTTGTAGGGGCACTCCTGCCACTCATCCCGCCGGGGGTCGTACTTGAGCAAGCGGTAGAAGAGTGAGCCGCCTGACACGTAGATCTCCCCGTTGCAGGTGGTGGCTTCGTGTGCCACGGCGAAGGCACCCTTGGGCAGCGGCGCCACCGGGCTCCAGCGGTCGGCCCGCGGGTCGTACCTCTCCACCGTGAAGAGGCACTCGCCGCCCACGGCGTAGAGGTAGCCGTCCAAGGCCAGCAGCTTGAGCTGCGAGCGGGGCTGGCTCAGCGGCCGCACCTGGCTCCACGTGTCTGTGAGTGGGTTGTAGCAGAAGACCTTGTCGGAGAGGCGGGCGCGCTGCTCGCCCGGCGCCACCGCAATGCCCCCAGCCAAGAAGAGGTAGTTGTAGAGGACGCACATGGCGCAGCCCTTGGCGTTGGCCTCCTCGGGCAGGCGGGTCAGCACCCTCCACTCCTTGGCCGCCTCCTGGTAGCAGTAGATCAGGTAGCTGCTCTCCTCCAGCGACACCACAGAGGAGGGGCTCTGCGGCCGGCTGCTCTCCCGGCTCTGCGGCCTGCTGCCCGCGCTCAGCCTCTCGAAGGCGTCGCTGACCTCGGCCACCAGCAGGCACCGCTTGCCGGCCTCCAGGCGGCGCTGCAGGATGAGGTCCCGCTCCGCGCCGCTCAGGCGCCCGTAGACGGCGGGCTCCCGCAGCACCTGCAGGTAGTGGTCGCTCATGAAGCGGTAGGCGGCCTCCCGCAGCTCCGCCAGCCGCTGCTTCTTGGCCAGGCACAGCAGCTGGTAGCAGTTGTCGAGGCGCAGCTGGGCCCGCATGGCCTCGGCCGCGCAGTGCAGGGCGCAGGGCATCTGCAGCACGCGGGCGCCGCTCACCACCTCGGCCAGGTTGTCGTGGCGCACCTCGCCCATGCGGGCCGTGTAGACGTAGTCGATGAGCAGGCGCAGCGCCCCGTAGCTCACCCCCTTCACCCGCAGGATGTCCCGGGACGAGCGCGCGCGGAAATAGTCGCTTTTGGCCGCCAGCACCGACTTGTGGGCTCGGATCCGCCGGCCGGACACTTCGATCACCAGGTCCGGCTCCTCCGAGACCGGCTGCTGCGGGCTGCTGGGCTGCGCTCCAGCCTGGGGGCAGTAAGTGCCAGGCGGCGGCCGGGCGATGTCGGCTCCTCCCGCCTCCCCCTCCTCCTCGGACGCCGCGTTGTTAATCTCCCACTGGCTCTTCACCACCCGGCTGCTGGCGGAGGCTGCGCCGGGATCCTGCTGCGGAGCTTTGTCCCCCGCCCCGGGCGAGCTGAAGCACAAGGAGGAGCTGAAACCGCAGGGGGCTTGCAAAGGGAGCGCGGCGCTTTCCCCACCCCCGCTCTCCTCGTCCCCGGCTGATGCGCTCCCTTCCGTGGAGCCGGGCTGCGGCTGGCTGCCGTTGCTGCGCTCGGCTTCCCCCAGAGCTTTTGCCGGGGGTCCTAGCTGCTGCTCCGCTTCTCCGCAGAGCCTTTTCGGACAGGGCTTTGCCTCACTGATATTCCCATCGCCTGGATAAAGGACACAGGATAGGACTGAGTTCTCCATGGCTCTAGCAGAGGCTGGAGCTGGCTAATGTCCCCCCACACACACTCTCTCCCAGCTCAGCAGCGCAGTTAGCCACCCCTTAGCCTTCCTCTTCTCCCCCCGTCCCTTTTTCCTTTTTTTCCTTTGTGGTTTAAGGTTGAACGTTACTGTGGGTTTTTCTTGCTCAATTCTCCTTCTTGGCACATGGTCAATTTCAGCCTTGTTTCCAAGCCTGGACTCCTCTCACATGCTGACAGCAGAAAGGGGTGTGGCGGCAGCCGTCCCTGCAGCCACTCGCTGCTGAACTTTTGAACTTGACTAATTTCAACATTGTATAGATATCTGTAACGATAATGTGTTTCCTACAGCTTGATGGCTCAGACTTTCCTTGAGTGGCATTGACAGATCAATGTATAGTAATAAAGTATCTCACTTCCTGGACCTTGGGGGAGTTTGATTTTTTTTTTCCTGGCGCAATTTAATTTTCTATGAGCCTTTTTCCTATTTTTTTTCACAGTAAGCAACACATGTTCTTTAACAAGTCAAAGATCATTCAGTTTTAATTTACCTAGATGTTCATATCAGCCTGCATTCATCTCCCAAGATCAGTTTGACTAATTGCACTGTTTTATTTCAGCTCAAAGAGGAGCTAAACATTTTCCTTGGACTTTCTGCTCTGAAATTTGCAGCAACAGGGTCAACTAAACTTGCTGATGTGTGATTACATTCTGCGATTAATGCCCCAACCCCTGAAGCTGTTGTGCTGGGTGGCATCCTTTTGTGTTGTTTGTTCAATAGACTGTGTTGAGGAAATGTGATCCTTTAAGATTAGTCTTAAATATAGTCATGTCCATAATTTATTCACCTTAAGCAACTACTTTAATGGCAGAAACCAATTGCAGTTCTGAACAGTTTTTAAATCAGTCAAGATTTCCTTGTAAATTATAGGCTCCTTGAGATTCAAGGTTTCTTCAGTTCACTCTTTCTTGCAGGATCCAATGCATTTCTTGTTCCTGTTTAAAAGAAAATGTAAAAAAGTCGATCAGTTTAAAACAAAATAATTTTCCATTTGTGGTTGTTATTAGAGTTTATTCCAGAGGAGTTTTGTACTAATATAATTGAGTTTCCTTTAATGGTAGATATTGCATCCTGAAATTTGATTATGAAATTGACTAAAATGAGGTTAATGCAAACCACAATTGTTGCAAAATACATATTAGAGAATTGCTTGATACAGTTATGAAAAAAACAAAAAGTAAACTGACAAATGTGTCACTGACTGATGTGGGTTGCTGTGTAGTCCCATAGGTGGATACATGAAGCATCTTGGGAGGGTTTAGGCTTCTTGCTCATAAGAATAAGAAATGGGTGGGTTCACAGTATATAGGTCAGTACATGAAGTTTTCACTGGGAAACTGGAGGTCTGTGGGCCATGGTTGAAAGTTAGATTAGATTTCCAAACCACAACCAAGGAGATTTTTTAAAAATCTTTGTTACATAAATGTAGAATTTTAGTCACAGCTCAACTGAGACTTTTTTAAAAAAGGATTTTCCTAGGTTTTGTTTAAGTTCCAATCACTGATAATTATCATATTGTCAGTAAATTGTGTTTAATTTCAAATTATATGGAGCTGCAGTACTGACTCCATAGTTACAAACTATCTATTATTCATTATAAATTTCAACTTGACCACTTTCTACTTTCCTCATACCCACTCATTTCTGCTCAAAATGTTCCATATGGTTTCCTGCCAGTAGAGATTATTTAATTTATGGATTTAGTAAAATTTGAAGTAACTCAAACAAGGCATTTTGGAAGCATGAGTTTGAAAACTAATTTAATGTTCGACAAGCCTAACTTACTTTGATTTTCTTTCTTGAAAATGTCATAACTCAAACACCACTTTGCCTAGAAACTCCAAATGTGAAGCTGCAGCTGGCAAACCCAGGCTGGCATGGATAATCCTTGTTTACATGACAAGTCTCAGTTTTTTTTATTAACACATATCTCATTAAAATAAATATCATGTTTATAAGGGCTTGAAGGACTGGGCTTTCATTTTATTCTGTCCTCACCAAGGATTTGTATTGCCTTTGAAGGATGAGAGATTAATATTAGAATTATTTGCTATGAATATTTGAACCTGTGAGAACGCCACAAGGTTTTAATGTAACTTGTACATTTTGATGGAATTAACAGATTTCAGAATCTCTGCATTTCTAGTATGGATATTTTGAAGTCTGGAGCTGGACTGACCCATCTTATGAACATAGTTTGTGGATTTCTTAAAGTCCAGAGTTGAAACAGGTAGACTGAAGTTTATTGCCTTCTGAAGTTCATATAAGCAACTCATCTTCTCTGTAGTTTTAATTAAAGAAGAGGAGAAAGCGGGGGCCTGCTTCTGCTGATTCCTAAATCCCACTGGAAAGAAGCAGGTCTTTTCTTTTCCCTGTCTGCTCAGCAACACACTAGATGCTTCCCTTCCCTTCCCTAAGCAGCAGCTGATCCACTACACATCGTTGTAACTGGGAGTGCAAATGCAGATTTGCTCTGATCCTCTTCATCCATTGAGAAATCTAGGGAGCAGCAACAGACTCCAGTGGACTTGGGCTGCTGCTTTTTCTCCTCAGGTTTTCTCCACACTGGAGAAGTGACATTGGTGAATAAATGTAAGACATGTTTACACATTTGTAATTCTTTGATCAGGACATTTGAGAACATGTTTCTATATACTCTTCAGCTTTCACAATATTAAATTCCCTAGGTAGTTGTTTTGTGTTCTAACCCATCCTAACAGCCACTGTAACTGCCAACAACCATGAGCTGCATCTACATGGTTGGCAGTGATACACTTGTGACATCCTGGACATGTACCCATCAGTCTAGCAAACAGACATAAGATAGCTTGATTAAAGCAACACTTAGACTGCAAGAGGCAGTTTTTTGACAGAGGGAGAGGCCTTGTTCTAAGAGAGAGATGTTTTAACAACATATTATAGGTAATATTTCTTTGCATTGAACCCATGTAGCTGTTCTTTCATAGCATCCAACTACATGAATGTTTCCAATTACCTTTTGTTTTCTCTACTTTTCGAGCTGTGCCAATAAACTTTGAATCAGATTATCTCCTACATCAAGATCCACTCTATGCCAGGGAACTGGTTACAGTTTTTGGAGTCACAACCTGAATCAGTTTCAGCCCATACCCCAGAATAAATTAGAGCAGCGTTTGGGCTTCTTAAACTGCTCTATTTTACATTGGAGGGCTGTGGTCTGCAATGGACAATACAGAGAATTGGCAGAGTGTACATGCTGTCTACTCTGCCCCAACATGTCTTTAATGCCAGGATGGGTAACAGTGAGTGGCATAACTTCTTGCTATGCCAGCTTACACCAGTTGAATGCTGTCCTAGGCTGGGGGAATTCTCAGTTAGATAGTTTGGGCCACCTGAACAACCCAAAGTGTCCTGAACTGGAGGCAAGAATCTGTCTCTCGTATTTAATTAAGGAGACTGTTAAATTGGGGATAGCCAATATAGGGACTCTTTGCAGAGAAGGAACCTAATTCTAATCTAAGAGAAGGGTTTCAGGAGCAAAGTGACTGCTTGAAAGGCTGATCTAGGGCAATGAGGTTTGCCGATCTCCTTCCCCAAGCTGTTTTGCAGGAAAGCTAATGAAAGCCAGTGTGGCCAAAGGGAGAGCTAAAGGATGCTTGGCCATTGTACAACTGTCCAGTTGTTCATGGAACTTGTGAGCTATGCTAACTACAGTAGACAGGCTTGTAAGTTCCATGATCTGCTTCTCATGAAACTAACAAGCTCTGCAGATATGCTCCATATTATTACTAACTTCTACCAGTCCTCTCAGATAAATTATAGTATTTGCAAACCTCTCTGTTTAACTTCCAGAAGTTCAACTCTAGCCTCTAATTTATAACTCCTGAATTTTCCATGCAGACTTGTTAAAAGTAGTTCTATGCATTAGTGCTTATTGAGGGCTACTGTATAAAACAAACTTGATGTTGTCCATGCAAACCACTTCAAATTGAGTGGGCATAAATGTTAGGAGCTAACAAAAACAAACAAACAAAAAGAAAAACTACTATTGTTTTTAAGTTCCATATCCTAAAAAAGTTTGTTTGATTAACCTCAAACTTTTGGAAAAAACAAACAAACAAACAATTTCTCCTTTAGTAACAGACCCATGAGAAATTTCAGGATGAAAGGAGCTTTTTTCTGAAAACTGGGGATGCTCAAAATTGGGCTTATAATGGAAATTCACTACCTTGCCCTTACTCCAGGATGTGTTTCATAGAGTTCACAGGATTGTATCTTTTCTCAAGTTGCTTATAAAGCTTCTTCATGACCTCTCCCAGTTTTATATTTTCAGAGCTCTTAATAGAAATGCATTTTCATCTAACAACTCATTTTTTCCATACAACCGTAATAAAGAAAATGAACTTTCATAAAAAATTCTCCTCTGACTAGAAGACCACGCATGATCAATTTCACACAGCTAGGAGCACTTCCTCAGAAATTCAAGAGAAAAAGGAAAAGGTTATGGCAAAAACTTGTCTTATAATAGAAATATTGTCAAAAACCTTAACTATGGAATCACTAATATGGCTGCATTATGAAATAAAAAAATAGACTAGTCATAGTGGCCATAAAAAAATACAGGCTTTCCTGAATACGGTATTAATAGGGATGAAAATTCTTACAAGGAAGATATTTTATTGAGTTCCTTTCCATATAAACTTTTCAAAAAGTGCATAGGAAGGAAGCTCTCTTAAGAGCTCTCACACCGTAAAAGAAATAATACACCTACCTAACTGAAAAGCTAATGTTTTAAAATGTAAATACTGTCTCAATATAATTTAAAAGAAAAAATGTCTAACACAAAGAGCATATGCAGAAACAAGATTTTTTAAGACTACAACATGTGATGGAAAAACCCTGGAGCTGTCATTTGTGTCACAAAAGTAATACAGAGCAGAGTACGAAGGCAGAGCAATAGGACACTAAATCTGTTAGAGCCTCTTATCTGAAATCATCGCAAGCTCTAGGAGTGACTGTCTCGCAGTTCTACATGTACAATATGGTCACACAGATAAATTTAAGTCTATTCACTATTACTTTTTAACCATGTCTGCACATGGTTACCAAAAATCATGTTAGATGATACAAAGCTGGATGCACTATAGTGATGTTATGGGGACATACTGGATAAATAACTCAACATGGGCACCCAGTGCAATGCTGTGGCAAAAAGGGCTAATGTGAGCTATGGACATATAAACAGGATATAGTGAGTAGGAGTACGGAGGTGATTTTACCTCTGTACACAGCATTGGTGAGACTGATAATGGGCTACTGCATCCAGTTCTGGTATCTGCATTTTAAAAAAAAAAGGAGTTGAAAAATTGAAGAGGGTTCAGAAAAGAGCTTCAAAAATTATTCGAGGTGCTGGAGAAAATGCTTTTCAGTGATAGACTTAGTGCTCAATCTGTTTAGTTTATCAAAAAGAAGACAGAGGTGACTTGATTGCCTTGTACAAGTATTTTAATGGGTAGAAAATATTGGGCATTAAGGAGCTTTTAAATCTGGGCCTAACAAGAACCAGAAGCTGAAGCCAAAACAAATTCAAATGAGAAGCTAGGCACAACATTCTAACAGTGAGGGAACAAATCACCAAGGGAAGTGGTGACATCATCTCTTGATGTCTTCAAATCAAGACAGGTCCTTTTTTGGAATGCATGATTTAGGCAGACACATGCTATTAGGCTCAATCCAGGGGTAATGGTGAAATTTAATGGCCTGTACTATCAGACTAGATGAGCTAGCAATTCCATCTGGTCTTAAACTCTATGAATCTATGAAGATCAGAAAAGTCTATGTTTGGTGTACATATCAGCTAACTGTGATGGAACTTTCAACTTTGGAGTTTTAAATCACAGCTGACATGAAACTGAGTACTTAAAGTTCTGGTCAACACTGTCCATTAAACAATGTTAATGCCCAACACAATTGCTTGCAGCTGTGTTCAGACAGGGTAAAATTTCACAGTATAGACAAGGTCTAAGAGAGCCATTGTGATAAAGTTAAGACCACAATACAGCAAGAGAAGAATTTTTCACTAAAATGTGTAAGAGAAATCCAGCAAATCAGCAGATTTCTTGCAGCCTTCAAAAAAAAATATTAATAGAGATTCTGGAAAATCAAGTAAGAGCCAAGATTGGTTGTGCTTCCTAGGACTGCAGAAGCAACCAACCTTACTGCATTCTTGAAAAAGTAGGCCCCCAACGCCCTAATATAGCAGATAAGCCAGTGATCTAGAGAAGTGTGCTCCCTAGTTACTGTTAAGGCAAGATTTTGCCTTTGACATACCTATAGAAAGAGTACAAATTAAAAAGGTGAGCAGAATCTAAGAACTCTGACAAAGCACAGGAAGAACTATGATATGTACTGTAACAGAAATGCATAACAAAGAGACAATCTGGGCCGGTGCTAAGAAACTAGAAGATACTCCTCCAGAAAATCTACAAAATCTGGTGCTTCCCAGCCTTAAGAGCAGGAACATAGGCTAAATGGAAAGATTTTGTTCCTAATACAAAAGCTTTTGAAGAAGGGGATAGTAAAGCAGCAATAATCTCCCCAGCCAAACTCTGGGACTCAGAAAAGGAACTTGTTTTTTTAAATGAGACACTGATTTCTGGGCACACAAAATAAGAGATGCCAAACCAGGACAGAAATCACAGAGACCTAGAGTCTTGTATCTTCTGTCTCCTACTCTGAGATCATGAGTTCCTTCTGTGCTATTTTTACATAAATATTTTTAAAACACAAGGTTTCCAAGCTATTTTAGCTGCCGTTAAAATAGTCTGTGGGTTCTAATTAGGTTTACATAATAATTCCAGATTTCTACAGATATTTCCCCGCCAAGAATTTTAGCTCTGAAGAAAGTTGTACTTATTTAGATGGAAAACGCAAAAACAAAGACATTCAGTAAATAAAGGTTTGGGGAAGACTGAAGGGTAGGCTATGGAGGTGGTGAGTGAAAGTGATTTTTTTACTCTTTGATTTAATGAATGAGCTAACTTGTTACCTGTATAAGATTTTTTTTCCCCGATGAGTGATTTTTTTTTAAAGTGCTATAAATCTAATTCTTAGGGTACCTAGACCTTTACATGCAGATTTTTTTTATTGTTGTTTAAATAAATGAATAAATAAAAATAAATAAGTGCCCAGCATTAACGCTGCACAGAGAGGGGAGAATTAGTTGGGCTGTGGCCCCTTTGTGGGGGTAAAGGAGCCACAAAGAGGACATGAGCCTCTCAAAGGGGCTCACTACAGGTGTCCCAGAGCAGCTATACCAGCAATCATAGAATCATAGGACTGGAAGGGACCTCGAGAGGACATCTAGTCCAGTCTCCTGCACCCAGGGCAGGCCTAAGTATTATCTAAACCAGTGGTGGGAAACCTGTGGCCCGTCAGGGTAATCCATTAGTGGGCTGCAAAATAGTTTGTTTACATTGACCATCCACAGGCACAGCCGCCCGTAGCTCGGAGTGGCACTGATCTAGACCATTCCTGACAGGTGTTTGTCTTAACCTGCTCTTAAAAATTGCCAATGATGGAGATTTCACAACCTCCCTAGTCAATTTATTCCAGTGCTTAACCAACCTGACAGGAAGTTTTTCCTCATGTCCAACCTAAACCTTTCTTGCTGCAATTTAAGCCCGTTGCTTCTTGTCCTTTCCTCAGCAGTTAAGAAGAAAAAAAAAATTCCCTCCCCCTTGTAACAACCTTTTATGTACTTGAAAACTGTTATCATGTCCCCTCTCAGTCTTCTCTTTCCCAGTCTAAACAAACCCAATTTTTTCAATCTGCCCTCATAGGCCACATTTTCTAGACCTTTAATCATTTTTGTTGCTCTTCTCTGGACTTTCTCCAATTTGTCCACATCTTTCCTGAAATGTGGAACCCAGAACTGGACACAATACTCCAGTTGAGGCCTAATCATGGCAGAGTAGAGCAGAATTACTTCTCGTGTCTTGCTTACAACAGTCCTGCCAATACATCCCAGAATGTTTGCTTTTTTTAGCAACAATGTTATACTGTTGACTCATATTTAGCTTGTGGTCCACTATGACCCCCGATCCCTTTCTGCAGTACTCCTGCCTAGGCAGCCATTTCCCATTTTGTATGTGTGCAACTGATTATTCCTTCCTAAGTGGAGTATTTTGCATTTGTCCTTATTGAATTTCATCCTATTTACTTCAGACAATTTCTCCAGATCATTTTGAATTATAATCCTATCCTCCTCAGGGCTGCCCAGAGGATTATGGGGGCCTGGGGCAAAGCAATTTTGGGGGCCCCTTCAATAAAAAAAGTTGCAATACTATAGAATACTATATTCTTGTGGGGGCCACTGTGGGGACTGGGGCAAATTTCCCCACTGGCCCCTCCCTCGTCCCACCCCCGGGCAGCCCTGATCCTCCTAAGCACTTGCAAACCCCCCAGCTTGGTATCATCTGCAAACTTTGTAAGTGTACTCTCTATGCCATTATCTAAATCATTGATGAAGATATTGAACAGAACCAGACTCAGAATTGATCCCTGTGGGACCCCACTTGTTATGCCCTTCCACTTATGAACCACTGATAACTACTCTCCGGGAATGGTTTTCCACGCAGTTATGCACCCACTTTAGGGTGCTCCATCTAGGTTGTATTTCCTTAGTTTGTTTATGAGAAGGTCACGCGAGACAGTATCAAAAGTTTTACTAAAGTCAAGATATACCATGTCTACCGCTTCCCCTCATCCACAAGGCTTGTTACCCTGTCAAAGAAAGCTATCAGGTTGGCTTGACATGATTTGTTCTTGACAAATCCATGCTGACTGTTACTTATCTCATTATTATCTTCAGGATGTTTGCAAATTGACTGCTTTATTATTTGCCCAATTATCTTTCCGGGTACAGAAGTCTGTAATTCCCCGGGTTGTCCTTATTTCCCTTTTTATAGATGGGCAAATATAGTGCCATTTTCCATTCTTCTGGAATGTCTCCTGTCTTCCATGACTTTTCAAAGATAATTGCTAATGGCCATACTTCCTATCTTTCCTATGCAGTGGGATAGGTTGCTCTTGTGCCCTTAATAAGGCACAAGAAAAACTTTGAAAAACTTCCAACTGTCTTCAGTTGTTTCAGTGTGTTGCCTCAACACACCTCCACAGGAGGCATTAGTGCAGGACACATTCTTAGGTAGGCCATAGGTAAACTGGGCAGTGGTTAAGGCATTTATAGGGGCCATTGCAAAAGGGGTGCAAATTAAGCTGGCCTAATTGCACTGGGTGCCTAACTAGCCCCTTAAAGCCAACTGCTCTCAAATACCTGTGTTAGCCTTAGTTCTAGTTCAGAGGTGAATCTGGGCCTAAGGGACCAATCTCACACTTGGAAAATTAATTACCATGTATAGAAAAAAAACTTATGACTAACAGAACCCCTGAGTTTACTCGTCATCCTGAGCCTTAGAAATTCTAGATCTGTATTTAATATCTCGCTATGGGAAGGTATTCTATGCGTGGGAATATACATAGTCTCCCAGCATGTAGTACATTTTGCACTATTAGGAGCCTCATATCTAGGCCAAGGATCATGACTTCTTATGTGTTTGTTCAGTGTCTAGCACAATAGTGTTCTGATCCTAATTGAGTCCTATAGGTCCTACTGTAATACAAACAAACAATAAAAATAAGGAAATTTACCAATATGAAATGCTACAATCTGTCCATTTTTTCTTGCCTTATGAACACAGGGCATAACTTTATTTTGTTATATATGTACTAAACCAGTAATACTCAGACTGCTGCTCGCGAGCTCCCAGTGGCTCTTTAATGTGTCTCTAGTGGCTCTTAGCAGCACACGATATTAAAACACTGTGTGATTTCATTATTAACCAGTCTAAGTCATTAACCAAGCAGGATGCTTTTAGTATGTTATTAACCAATTGTAGTTGATAAAATAATAATACTTGGTCAGTCATTTTGCTGTGAAAATTATATATACAAATTCATACTACTGTCACTCTTTTGGATAATGTTGATTGCTAATTTGGCTCTTGAACCACTGAGGTCTGAGTATCAATGTATTAAACAAACAAAAAAATATACAGGAAAAGTCAACACTTTTTAAAAGACATAAATGGGAAATACTATATATATAAAATTCCTTAATGTACAAAGCTAAATTAAAGTAATAATTTGCTTCTGACATAGCACTTCAATTACATTCCCAACAGCCAGAAGTGTCTTTCTGATCGGGGGTGGGGAAGGTCTGTTATTTTTGTAATTCTTTAATGTTCAAGACACTATTGGGTCATTTGCTTTATTTGGATTTTTCTTTCTGCTGACTTTGCAGCATTGTGCTTTCCAAAACGCTCTTCAGTTTCCTTTGGCCGAACCCACAGGTGGTAAAAACAACAACGTGCATAATGTGTATGCAACTTTTAAGAAAAAATAGCGCCAGAGCAGCTTAACGGTTTATTGTTCTTGTCCACTGCACTCCCCAGCTGCAGGGAGACCTGAAGACGCTGGGCCAGATCCAAAGCTGCAGTACATTGGCATCACTCCATTGACTTCAGGGGAGTTATGCTGATTTACACCAGCTGAGGGTCTGGCCCATCACATCTTGTGCTAGGATGGGGAAAAAAATCACATTTGTTGACCTCAGAACAGCAACACATGGTGAAGTCAGAGGCAGTTTGATGGCCAAATTCAATGGTGTCAGAAAAACCTGCAGGCTGTCAGCTCTGCTCTCAACAGGAGATGGGACTGTATTCAACAGCAACTATATAAGTGAGATTTAACAAAATATGAGCCTAGTCCATCTGGCCAACACAACTGCAGGAGTGGAGGAAAAAACATCATAAACATTGTACTGAAATCTATGTTGTTTGCATTACAGTGAAAATTTACCACATACTAAGAAGACAGTCATAGCTGGGCTGAGGTGGAAAATAGAGTCTTCCATGAAAACACTAATATTTACAGGGTCTGATCCTGTGAGTACTTGGGCCCAGCTCCTCAAAGGTATTTAGGCACCTAGAGTTAGATGCAGAAATACCTTTGAGTAGCTGGACCTTGATGAGGATCATTCCCACTGACTTTAATGGGAATTCAATATGCTGAATATGGATGGTCGAGAAAAGGGTATTTTGTCTATATTGCCTCTTATTTTTCTTTTTAAATGATTTTAATCCCTGTTTAGATTATGATTTACTGCTACTTATTTAACTGCTTACCAGATTAAAAAAAAAAACACATATTCAATTTTCATGCAAGAAGCCAGATTGACAGCACCGAAGACTCATGAATATATACGTTTAAAGGTCAGAAGAGACCACTGTGATCATCTAATCTGAACCCTGCATGACATAGGCCATAGAATTTCACTCCGTAATTCCTATATCAAGCCAGTCACTTCTGGATGAACTAACTGAAAAGTTCTCTCTTTATCTAGTGGTGTACAGACCATCTCTTTTGATTCCTAGCTGAGCTAATGAACTTTCTGTCAAATCCAGTCCAGGGGTTATCAAGAGGCAGTGTTGTCTAGTGGCTAGAGCACTAGATAGTGACTCAGGAAACATGGGGACCTTGGGCTTCCCCTCTTTCTGTCTCAGTTTCCCCAGCTGTAAAAATGGAGATAATGACACTGACCTCTGCGGTAAAGCACTTTGACATCTACTGATGAATTGCCATGTAAGAGCTAGTTGTTGTTAAGATTCATTATCTTGGTGATCTTCTATTTAATGTATTTTCAAGGGATTTAATGTCATTCAGAGCTACCCTGGAATCATCCCTGGTTTGGACCCAAACATGCAACAAACTTATACATAGACTGTGGGTACATAGCAGTCACTCCCCTTTCCTACTCTTAGCACTTCCTTAAAGCAGAGGAAGTTATGGCTTTCAGACAGTCCCCTCTGAGAGCTAGTCTGACTTTGGTAGAATATCCCAAATGACTCGTGTATCCAGTGAGTTTCCATAACACCCTAGTGAAGAATTCTGTCTGGCTGCGGAACTAAAGCAGTGGTTCTTAACCAAGGGGACACATACCCCTGGGGCTACACAGAGGTCTTCCAGGGAGTACATCAACTCATCTAGATATTTGCCTAGTTTTACAACAGGATACATAAAAAGCACTAGTGAAGTTGGCACAAACTAAAATTTCATACAATGACTTGTTTTATATTGTTCTATATACTATAAGCTGAAATTGAGTACAATATTTATATTCCAATTTATATTATAATTAGATGGTAAAATGAGAAAGTACACAATTTTTCAGTAATAGTGTGCTGGAACACTTCTATATTTCTGTGTCTGATTTTGTAAGCAAGTGTTTTTAAGTGAGGTGAAACTTGGGGTACGCAAGACACATCAGACTCCTAAAAGGGGTACAGTAGTCTGGAAAGGTTGAGAACCACTGGACCAAAGTGTGAACATTCTGGTAGGTTTGGAACAAATTGTTACTTTGAGTGATTGAGAGCTATTGTTGAAAATAGTTATACTGCTTTATGCTCTCTTAATGCCAGAGAGTTGGCCCTCAGTTTTTAGTATCCTCCATATTAATAATACAGATCACAAAAAGAGGAATAGTTTAGCGCCAATGGTTAATCCTCGTTGTTCCACTGGGTGGAGCGAGGGGAGGGCACAATGGAGGAAGACAACGCTCAAGGCAATTTATTGAGCAACTTCATTTCAGACCTTTGCTAGAATTGCTTGTCTGATATCCTGAAATGGTTCAAGAACCCATCAGGTTCCAGAAGTTTTACCTATTTCATGAATCCAAATGCAAAGTCTAGCAGTCAGCTACATGATGTGGATTTGAGACACGCCCTGGAGGATTTGGTGAGCAGAAACCACCAATACATAGGTTAAACTAATCTGAAAATACATAGATTTGTATTTGTAAAATAATATTGATAATGTTCTTTGTGACTAATCACCATGTGTGAGTCAACATAAAAGAATAGAAATTGCTTGCACAAAGTATGTGTGTATATATGAGGGGAAGTTGCTGTATGTGGCATGTTTCTTTGTGAAAGGCTTGACAGATGCTGTCCCTTTGGCTAAAACTATTAGCTTGTGGAATGTCACACCCAAAAAACTAACACATGACTGTCCTTTTGTTTCTCACAGAGGCAAAATTTGTAACTCTACAGCATTTTTTTTTTACGGTTTGTGCAATATTAGTTATGTGCTTTGTACTGATGGGTAATGTTATAAACTTAATTGTGATCATTAGGGTATGATAATTTTGAATATATAACGTATAAAGTTATGTGTATGTTGTATAAGATATTTGGACAAGACTTTTCTACAATAATTGTTTGGTAATTACCATATTATACTGGCCCCATCCTGTAGTCCTTACAAAGGCAAAACTATCCATAATATCCAGGGACCATTCCTCAGTAAGGCCTGAGAAAGGACTGCAGGATCATCCATTATGTCTACAAAAAAATTACTAAGGATCTAATCCTGCAAAGATAAACACGTATAACTTTGCACACATGCACAGTACTTTTAACTTCAATAGAGCTGAACTACTCACATGTGTAAAGTTACACATTTCCTTATGTCTTTGTAGGATTGGTGCATAAAAAGTCTATTTTGAATTGGTCAGTCACAATGAGACATCTGGTAGATACAAAAATGCTTAATTGTAGTCCCATATATAGGAGAGTTTTATATACATGTGACAACTAGGCCAACAGTGAAAATTTGCCCCTTGCTATTGTCTCTTTAAATTAAGCACTAGAACCAAATTCTGCTCTCAGATATGCACGTCAATGGGAGTTGTGCAAGGGCAGACGTTGCCTTATGTGTTGCAAATTTTCTTCGATTTAAGTTATTAAAAACATTTTCACATCTTTTTCATGCACCGTAAAGTGACAAAAAGCAGCATTTACATTTCTAATGTTAGCCTCTTCCCCACACCTGTTGCTCTGCTTGTGCCAAAGCTAAATGCTGGTCTTGTCATTACACTGTTTGTAAGTCATTTTTGAACTGGCATTTTGATTTTCTGTTTCTAACTATCAGAACTAAGGAAAAAATGCACCATGGACTGTGAAAATAATTATTTTTCAAAAAAGAGAATTAGGGATGTTTGTTCTCTGACAAGAACAAATTGTGATCAAAATTGATGCAGGGAACCCTAAACATGGGTGTTGATGGTACTAAAAAAAAAAAAAAAACACATAGGAACTGTGATGTTCCAATATGGCTAATCAGACTAAAAAAAAAAAAATAATGAAAAATTAGCTGATGGATCTAGGTATATACATTTCTGTTCATTGAAAAGAAATAGCTTCCTTGATTGCACAGCTGCAGAATCTCCATAGGCATAAATGACATGACAGCATGAATCAGTTTCTGATTCAATATCATAAGAAAAAAAATAGCTTGATGGTGCTCTATATGAAAAAAAAAATCCACTGACTTCTATGGGAGTAGGACCGGCCCCAGTCTTGGCCTCTTATCCCAATTCTTAGGAGCCAGCTACCACTAATGAAATGCCCTACTGCAAAAGACAAGCCTTGGAGCTTAAATTCATAACTTCGTTAGACACTAAAAATCATGAACTCAATAAAGACACTGGGTTT
The DNA here is from genome assembly GCF_016161935.1 of Mauremys reevesii. Taxonomy (NCBI): domain Eukaryota; kingdom Metazoa; phylum Chordata; order Testudines; family Geoemydidae; genus Mauremys; species Mauremys reevesii. The sequence goes on from NC_052625.1 coordinate 169,353,811, forward strand.
AAGGCTCATTACAATGATCTATAACCCACTAACCCTCCTTTGTCCTGTGACTGCAGAGGTGTTAACGACCCACTTCACCTTGAAAGGTCTCTTATGTGTTAACTCCTTATGCTAAACAATCTGTTCTCCCTTGTATTTAGCTGTGATGCTCTAATAAGTACCTTTCCCAGGCCTGCAGAAGAGTTCTGTGCAAGCCTGAAATCTTGTCTCGCTCACCAACAGAAGTTGGCCCAACGAAAAATTACCTCACCCATCTTCTTTCTGAATGCAACAGGACCAGAATGTTAGATACTCCACTGAGCATGCTCAACAGCTTTCATGGATTTGGGCTCTCTACTTTAACTGGATCCCTTTCTCTATAAACCTAGGACAGTTTTAAACACTATAATCTTATTTTATTATAGGGATTGTTAATGGCTTTCATTAAATATGCCTGCCAAATACTTGTGACCTAATGTTTATGCAAGTTTTAAATCTATCTACATTAAAAGCTTAAAAGGTTTTGGATTGTAGAAAAAATGGCTATTTTTATTTGTTTTTTGTTGTTGTTTTTATAAGGGAAAGTCACGTGAATAATACACTTGCAGAAGGAAAGCGTTTGTTAAAGGAACCCATCTTTTCACAATGCCAAGACCCAGTTCCACCAACTGTACCCATTAACTCACGAGTGTAATCATTGCCTTCAGTGGCACTATTCACAGTAGGATCATTTACTTACATCAGAAAGGGCTGGCAAGATGAGGTCCCAATACCCTTGGTCTTATGAGGGCTTCCCATCATAGGACACCATTAGTATTGGATAGCTGGAGGAGCCAATTGACATGCATTAGGATTTCCTAATTAAAGAATGAATAAATGCACAGAGGGGCACAGAGAAGGCAAGGAAAGAACTGGAAGAATTTTACTGGTAGGAAGAGGGATATGCTGGCCACCTAAACCATGGAATAAATATGTCTTAATAAATGCCAATGAAGATTTTGTTACTCACAGTAAATATTTCACTTATTTCTTTTGGGACATTGTCAATTTGTGAAATAGCAAGAGTTCTTTAGCTTTGTAGACAGATGAGACAGAGAAAAGGATATATACATTGATCTATATTATTGCCTTTGCATGCCACTGTGGAAAGCCCTACTGAATTAAGTTAAAATCATAACCTTTTGGTAGTTTTAAAAACTCCTAATATTAATTTAATTTATAATTTAATAAAGTTTATTGCTTTTTGTTCTGTTCTATAGGTTTTTAGAGTAAGATTTATAAAACCCTATTGGTTTCAACTCTATTAAATTCTGTAGAATTCTTCCTGAGGCGTTACCTGCCATGATGTTAAGTATCGTGTATGCATACTGAAGGCTTGTACCATTCATGTGATTTTAGTAGGTTGGGCAAGTGTTCAATAAAAATGAATGACGGAATCTACTGTTATGCTGCTGTTAAACAGGCTTAAACATGACTGTAAAGGTGCGGAGTCTTTCAGATTTCTAATAGGTCAGCAGGAGTAAAGGCAAAAAGAAAAAGTGAGTGTGGGGGGGGCGGATCTTAATGTGGCTTACTATGTGAGAGCAGGAGAAGAGACAAGAAAATATGCCTCTCCATATGGGAGCATGCTCAGTGCTGCTGCGGCCGAACTATACGGGGTAGGCAGTGAACTGGATTAATCAGGATTGACAGAAGGGAAAAGCATGATTAAAACTGACAGAGTTCCAAATCGCCATTAATAAACACATTTAGCTTGTTGTCGGGTACTTTAAAAAAACAAATTTAGGAACAAATTCACAAGGTTGTTTCTTAATTAACTGTTGCATTGTGATGGATGTTTTAAATAGAAAGTCTCAGAGGATCCTGCACAGCAGCCATAGAGGACATGCTTTAATTCACACTCGGTGAACAATTTACTCCTACTTGAGATCCTTCGAGCAAGTGCATCATTAACATTTCGCGGGGAATTAAGTTCTCCATCCAGCTTCAAGAAATCCGCTGGACTGGGGGAAAGAAAAAGGGCCGGGGAGCTGCCAAACCCAGCCCCGTGGGGATGCATTTCCATTCCCTAGTACAACCATTAGGTTTGACTCGCCAGCAAGGACCGCTTGGGCTCTACACCTGAACGGGGCAGCTGCCATGGACTGGGAACTGGACGCCTTTGCATGGTGGGGCTGTGCAACACAGGGCGAGCCAAGCGCTTACCTCTGGGCAGCGGGGACAGTGTCACGTCAGCGCCTCGGCTCTTCGGGAGGGTTGGTTCCGCGTGTCCAGTGCCCTGGGGGCCCCCTGCCTGGATCCGGCCCCAGCGGATCTGGTCAGTTTCAGCCCTGAGCGGCGGGATAAGGCGCTTCCTGAGGCCCTGCGCGGGTCAGTCCCAACCGCTCCTCGCTTTAGTGAGCCAGACAGCGCGGCGGGCCAGCCGAGAGCCAGGCCGTGGCAGGAGACATCCCTTCGCCTTCCCTGCGGTGTCCTGCTCCGGCCACGGCTTGGGGGCGGGGGTCGGATTTGCAAATGCCTGGGGACTCTGTACGGCAGCCCGCTCTCTGCTGCGGCCCCTTTGCTCTGGAGCTAGCCGCTGGCAGGGCGGGGAGCGGCTCTGTGGCAGCGCCGGTGGGTTAGGTGCCGCTGCCGCTCCCACTCCGTCCCCGTGTGCACACAACCGGGGAGCTGCACGGCTGCGCCCGGCTGGAGCTGCCTGCGCGCGCGCCACTGCCCGGCTCCGGGAGTGTGTGCGCGAGGCGGGAGCGCCGGGTGCGCTGCGCGCCATGCAAATGGCTGAACGGCCACCAGCCGAGCCGGCACGATCGCTCGCTTCGCGGGCGGGTCAGAGGTTTGGCTGGAAAAGGGGCTGGGAATTCCTTTGTGTGAGCCACCTACACGCACTGTGCACACACAAAGAGCGGCGCTCGGGGCCCCGCGCTGCAGCCCTCTGCTTCGGCGTATTTATCTTCTTTATGCGCCTTTGTTCAGCTGCCCCGCTGGACAGGTCTGCTTTCCTAGGGAGCGATTCGTCTTTTGCTTACATTTCCAATGCCCCTCCTGCTAAATCAGGGCTCATTCATCTTCAGTGGCCTATAACCCCGGCATTGTGGCCAATTTACATTTAAAATCTAATGGTTACAAGTGACCTCTGCCCTGCACATATTTGTTCTCATTAGTGGTCAGAAAACAAACTAACCTGTTGCTGCGGAGTGGAATGATTCAAGTGTCAACCGCTCTTTCGGTATGTAACCTGAATGGGTGCTAAGCATTAGATAAGGTTGGAAAAGTGCAGCTGCAATGCAGTAGCTTCTCAGCAGCAGCTGGACACCCTCATGGCTCAGTAGTAGGCTTTGGATGCATTTATCAAACTACTGTATTATCCTCAGTTTCCTTCTGGTTCAAGGATGCAGATCCTGGAAGTGTTGAGTGACCTTGCTTCATGGCCAGCTTGTGCTTCCAATAAGTTTGGACTGCACTTATCCAAAAATAGTTAGCCCTGGTCTACACTACAGTAAGGTTGACAAAAGGCAGCTTAAGTCAACCTAACCATTAGCATCTACCCTAAAACGCAGCTCCCACCAATGTAACTTGCCCACCACATGGACTTAATAATTCCACCTCCATGAGAGGAGTAGCGCTTAGGTTGATGTAGTTAGCTCAACACAGTGTGATGGTAGACAGTGTTGCTTACATTGGCTGTTGCTGCCTTTCAAAAGCTGTCCCACAATGCCCCACACTGACAGTTAAATCCCTGCACATGCTCCTAGTAAAGATGCACACCGTCAACACGAGAAGCGTAGTGTGGACTTGCAAAAGCAATTTCATTACTGTGGTGGATGTATGTTGACATAACTTAGATTGACTTAATTTTGTAGTGTAGATTTGCCCTTAGAGGATCCTCCAGTATTCATACAAATATACTACTATGGATCCTCAAATTTTACCAACTATATTACCCTAAAGTATAAAAAATAAAATTTTATACAGGCAACTTGTTCTGCAAACTTCCCTTAAAACTTTAGGTTAGATATTCAGTACACAAATGTGCTACTTGCAAAACTTCTTCTGAAAGACATGTAAGTGATCTCCCATTTATCTGAACGTGACAGAATCAAGGAGAAGGTAAGTGGGGGTGACGAGAGAATTAACAAAGGGCCTAATCTATTTACATAGCCTCTATTGCTGGTGGATGATACATTCTATAAAAGATGATGTTTGAGATTACATGACATAACAGATAGCTTTGTGGATAAAATATGGGATTTAGCCCTCTGTGAATATATCAATGGGGAGAGAAAATGGCTTCCTGAAATCAAAGTGCAAAATGGGTTCTCCACAGGCCCCCGTTTAATCACCTCCATTTTTCATTACTTTAATGTCAACATTTTGCCTATATCCTGACCTGTATGTTATATAAAAATAGAAGGAAACATCCTTTGAGTGTGTTGGCTGTGTCTGCGAGCCCAAGGTGTCCACAGCATTGGAGAAATGTCTTAAATTTGTGCCAGATAGCGTCCGTAGATCTACCCACTCCCAGATTGGTAGCGAGGACAGCCACCTCTGTGGTACCATTCCCCCCTTTCTACAAAAAACAAATACAAAAGTCTTCAAGCCAGATCTTTTAGGCTACTCCGACTTAGGCCAGTTGAGAATGTATTTACGTAAGAGCTTGGCAAAAGCCTGGTGTTTTTGATTTTGCTCTGATTTGGATCTGGGTCCAATTTTATCCAAGTCTCCAAAGTTGAAACTAGTAATCAGAGCTTCAGATCTGACTCATCTCTAACTTTTTCCTGTTTCCTACTAAAATCCATATTGAAGTACTTAGACATTGAGGCCGATAGGCGTTAAACCGTTTTAACGCTTAAAACGTCCACAACAGAACACCAAATATATTTTTTTACCGCTCGCATTTTTTTTTTCTTTTTTAGGCTTTTTAGTACTCCTCCTCCTCCGAGGAGTAACGCGTCGTATTAGTATTAACATATCGGATTAGGATATATGGGCGCTGGGGGCTATGCCATGGCCGGCTCGAGCTATCCTCACAGTGCACCAGTGACCGGACGCCGTCAATCTGAACTCGGATGAAGGTGTCAGTGGAGGGGAGAATTTTTGCCCTTTTGAGCATTTTGAGCTTGCCCCAGCATGGGCTGGATGCATCGATGCGAAATCAATGCAAAAAAAAAAAAAAAAAAAAAAAAAAGCCATAGGATCATGCGGTGATGAGGCAAATCAGCTCCACAAATCCGTTCATTACATGCAGCGAAAAACAGAAAAAATTTTTAAAAATCAAAATCCAGACGCACAGGCGCCATAGCAGCAAGCGCAGCGTGACAAGCAAGCCAACGCGAAGCAAAAGAAAAAATCAAAGCGGCTCATGGACTGGAGGACCACAGTTCCTTCAGCCTTCCTGCTAAAGTGCATATTTTATTTTCATTCAAATGCTTCTCAAAACACACACAGGTCAAACACACAGTGTCAGCATGGCTTGGCAAGCCCCTCACATCCCCCCCCCCCCACCCAGAAAGGAAGGAAACTCTCAAACTTTCCTCTCTATCTTATCTGAACTGAATTATGCAATGATGCAATGCTGCAGATGGTGCAGCACTCAAACCTCCCAACACCCTGGCTGGCTGATGCTACTGGCTGGCTATGTCACATCATCATCATCAGTCCTCATGGCATCAGGGGCAGTGCAAATGGCTGGGCACAAAGGACTGTGCTTGGGACGGTCAATCCATCGATCTGGGTCTCAAGGTTTCCCTTGGGTATTTTTTTATGGCTGATAACCAGTATATGTCATAATAAAACAGCTCAGGGGCAGCCAGCCCCATCCCTTCATGTGTAAGAAAAAAAAAAAAAATTCAACTAGCAAGAGTGCAGCTAGCTGCTCTCACTCCCCCCTCCTCTCCTCTCTCCTGTCCTGACTATCATATCATAGCAGCTTCTCCACTCTCTCTCCTCACTCTTCACACTATATCTCACCTGCATATCACTTCATTATTTCACACAGGGGGGGACAAGGGGACAATAGCCCAGTAAGGCAGAGGAAGAGAGGGAGGAAGGGAATCAACAGGGTGGGTTGTGTGCTGAGCACCCCATAGCAGCCATATCAGCCAGCTCATTCTCTCTGCAGGATCTCAGCTCAGCAGAGCTCTTCTACTCTCTCTCTTATTACAGACAAGTACCTTGCCACTAGCCAGGGCTCTAGGCAGAACTGATTTAGATTTTAAGAAGGAGGGAGGGGGGATTGATCATTTCCAATTCTTTTTTTTTTTTTTTTGACCCTGGCACAGAGGGGGCAGCTATGATGGCAGCAAATGGAACAGTGCAAGGACTGGTATCTATGCCCATCTTATTATTTATGGTATATGGTATGGTGGTGTATACAGTAGTATGGCTAATCATCTCTGCTAAAAGCAAAAAAAAGCAAAAGCATGCTGCTAGCGCTGCTGAATCGTCAGCGCGGCATCTAGTACACATAATACACAAAAACAAAAAAAAAAAGCAAAATTGCCATGCATGCTATGGCTGGCATCCAATCCAGCCAGGAAAAAAAAAAAAAAAATGTCTGCGTTGCGTTGCGAGGAGAGGAAGGAGGAAGGACATTTTTACAGAACCACCCACCCGATGAATGATTATTGCCCCATCAGCACTGCACTGATCAAAAACAAATGGAAATGGGGGGGCGGGGGGGCTGGGAACTATGGGATAGGGATACGGAGCTATAGCTACAGTGCGCTCCCCAGAAATCGCTATCCTCGGACCATGGACGACACACCACCATGTGTGTAGTGTGGCGCCTCGCGCGATTTTTTTAAAAAATCTTTTTAAAAAAAGTTTTTATGCAAATTCGGAATAGTCCCGTAGTGTAGACGTACCCTGAGCCTCAGCCTCCTCCTAATGAAGTGAATGTATGTTACTTACCTAGATGGCACCCTACTGCAAGAGCTAACGTAACTCCTATCAAGACAGTGCACAGTGCTATGCGCAAGACTACAATGATTTTGTTTTCAGAAACCTGCTGACCCATTAATGATGTCTAGATATTTTAGAATGATACCATTACTATCATGTATCCTGCTGGCCTTCTCTCTTATCACCCACTCAGCTCCACAATTGGCACTACCCTGGTTTGTCTGCTTCTCCCACGACAGCCTATGATGCTGTTCCTTTCCCCTGGAAGGCCCTTCCGAAGTTGATTTTCAAAGCTACTATATTCCCCTCTCTTAAATCCCTCCTGAAGACTCACTTCCTCCATGATAGCTACTTATTAATTCTATCTGCTGATATAATTTTTTTAGCTCCATCATGCTGCACAATATGGTGTCT